>NC_072790.1:196264896-197514896 GCF_028583425.1 Eublepharis macularius
CTGACAGCTATTTACAAAGAGAGAAATACTTGGGATCTCGAAACACAGAACACCCAACAACATCAGATTAGTTTAATATCAAATGTAGACTTTCTAATTCTGTCTAAAATAAACCAGTATGTTCAAAAGCTTGCAAAACTTCCCCAATAGAAACAGCCGTACAACTTTATCGTAACACTTCCTTAGTTTGGACATTCAGCTGTTTATGAGAAAATGGCTTTTATGCTTACCCTGATAAATAGTCCATAACTTTGTACAGTGCATTCAGAAAACGTAGCACACTATGCCTTTGAAGGATCATAATTCTGACAGCATAAAAACGAGAGCAAAAGAGCTGGAGCCTGCTATAAATGCTCATGAGAACAGGCATTGTACTATAGCAAGAGAACTGAGGACCAAGGTAGAACACTTGTCTTGAATGAAGAATGAATTTAATTACAAAAGAGTCCAGAAACCTCCACACAACAAAAGCGGCCCTAAAATAACAGCTGTAATCTTCCCTACTAATTTTCTGCTAAAATGCTTAAGGGTCTCATCTCAGAAAACTATTTTAATGGCTCTTCTACCTTTCCTTTCCCTAGGAGACAACACCAACAAATTTTGATTAGTAAAATTAAAATTAGAGCATGGGGGGAAATGCAAGTATCAGAAGAGCCAGTGCTTTCTTCTAAAAGAAACTCATGAAGTTTGCCAGTCGCCACTTTGGGAGCCCAAGCCTTCTGGCTTAAAGACATGCTGGTACTGCTTACTATTGTGTACCTTCAGAAAAAATGCTCCAAAAAGAGCTGTCAGGCACTGGCAGTGCGGTTTTGTGGAGCGAAAAAAAGAGGAAGGCCTTCTGTGTTCTTGGTGAGCAGTAAGCGTTTCTTGAATAGCTTCTGCAAATGACTCCTGAGGGTAGTCTGTTTCTAAAACACATTCTATAAGGCACCTGAAGCTAAAGGAACATGCAAGTTGGGAGCTTTAAATGAAAGCTTGAATGGTTTAATTTCTTTATTTGAGAAAGAAGTAGAGTTAAGAAAACAAGCAGCTTCAGTTCTACAACTGGTGACAGAAGCTGCTTTGGTTAGCTGATACTGCTTTTGAGATGGCCTGTTGTTTCATGATAAGCACATCTTGCCTTTGTGGACTTGTGTTTGTTGGTGTTGCCTCTTCAATACTTCCTCCCTATCTGAAAACCGACTCGATGGAGCTTTCAAGGAATCTCCTAACATTTAGAAAAGCAGGGCCACAAAACAGTATTTCTTATTCTGAGGGTATTTGCATGGCCAGTGCTGTTCACTCCTCTGTTTTGCATCCAACTATCACAAGTTGGAATTCAGTCTGGGAGATCTGGGTTCATGTCACATCAGGGCCAAACCAAATTAGCTGCTGAAAGATCCAGAGGTTTTAAACAGTACATTTCAGCTGCAAAGAGTCCCAGTTCAGATTGGCCTGGTGGCGTGGTTGAGTGAGTGAGAGTTTAATACCATTCACAATGGATCCCCCTGCTCTCTCCTCATGCTGTTAGCCCTGTAAAGAGGGGGGAAATCAGGGAAAGAGAGAGTGCCTTTCTCTCTCTCAGTGCTAGTAACAGCCTAGTGATCAGAACTGAGGCCCTGCAGCTGCAAATGCCTTATCTACAAACTAAAAATAACAGTGACCTATCTCACAGGATTAATAAGAAAGAGTGGCTCTAGGAGTGTGCATCACAGAATACTCAAGCCAAAAATTTACATGAAAATTGCTGTTTAGGGGTATTACTGTGATTTTCAGGAATCGTTTTATACTCACATCCATGTCATTTTTCATGTTTGGGTCTTGCTATCAGCAACAGGAGATATTCCATTTTCTTTGATTCTCCAACTTTCCCACACAGTGGTCTGGGGAAGGCAACTCCTGGCCAATGCAAGCTAAGAGCTGTGGTTCTGGCTTACTCCTCTTCCTCCACAACTCCTTTGTGTGTTTGGAGGGCATGTTTCCCTCTGCAAATAGGATAGCTGGGGGCACTTTGTTCAAGGGCCTGTAGAATTAGGCCCCTTGGTCCAATTTGCTTGAAATTTGGGAGTTCTTTAGTGCACAAGAAAAAGGAAAAGAAGTGAAAAATCACATTCACAAGTTATTTATGCTTGTTGCAATTCACATTGACAATTCACATTGACAAGGTCCACACTGTCTACCAATTCCCAACATGCAATAATAAAGTTCACAATATGTACAGTTTACAGTAATAAAGTTTACAACATGTACAGTTTCCAAAGTCCTGAAAGTCCTGAAAGGAACCGCTCGTATATTGCAATATCCAAAAGTTCAGTCAATAACAAAGTACAATCCAGAGCAGCAAGGCACCATTTGCAGTGAAGCAAAACTCCGTTTGCTAAGGATGGCAAGGTACAATCCAGAGCAGCAGGGCACCATTTGCAGTGAAGCAAAACTCCGTTTGCTAAGGATGGCAACGAGTATGAGCCGGCAATGTCTCTCCACTCGTTTCAGACCGAATTGTCTTTCCTCAGGCCAAAATGTCTGAAATTAACAATATACAATGATACTGCAAGCCTCGCGTCAAGACCTAATAATTATACATACAAATATCCCGGTATTTTACTTACTAAGAAATCCTATGCGGTTGGGTAACCGTTTCACATTGATTGCTCCGTAAATTTTCTGTGTGCGCTCCCAGTTCCTCCCTAACCTTTTAGCTAATCTAGGGGGACACGCCTTAGTTATTTTAAAGTCCCACCACACTTAGTCCCTACACAGTTAGCATAAGTTTAGTAGCATAGGGAGGGAAACTGGGTCTACCAGGTATAGTAAGGAGGAGGGAGAAGGAAAGGAACAAACAAGGAAGTACAATTCCTAATTTAAAGAAAAGCCGAAAGATCAATATCATGATTAAGCCCGTGAGGAATCATGGTGTTTAGCCTGAAAATCCATCTAATTTCTGTCTGGAGGAGAAACTTCTGGTGGTGTCCTGGCTTAGTTATATTCTCTAGAACCGAAAATTTAAAGGTTCTATTAGAGGGATGCGCTGAATCAAAATGTTGATACAAAGGGGTGTCCAGGTTGTGATTTTTAATTCTTGATAAATGTTCCTGTATACGGAGACGTATCGAACGGCTGGTACATCCCACATATAAGAGACCACAATTACATTGAAGAAGGTAGATGACATTCATGGTACTGCATGTAGAAAAGGACCTGGAATATAGGGGGCTACCTGTGAGCGGATGTTGAATGTGTTTCAAATCTATACTCAGACTGCATACACTACAGTGACCGCAGGGAAAATGTCCAATGGGAAGATCGTTCTTTTCTGCTGTTTTAAAATCCGAGTGAACTAGCAAATCACGCAGACTCCTAGTTCTCCGATAGCCTATCTGCGGTAATTTCTCACATCCAGGTAAGTTATTGAGTACGTTCCAATTTTTTCTAATAATGCTAGTAATAGCTCCTGACTTGGGAGTGAAATCAATTGCCCAGGTGATCCTGTCCTGACTCTGATTCCGGGGTCTGTAAGTAAGTAAACGGGATCGTGGTGTAGAATCAGCCTTTTTAATAGCCCGGCTAACAGTCCAACTTGGGTACCCTCGTGATCTGAAAGCTGCGCCCATACGCGATGTTTCTTGCCAGAAATCTTGTTCTGTTGTAGCGTTCCTTTTAATACGAAGGAACTGCCCCACCGGTATATTTTTCTTTAAAGTTGGTCTATGGTGGGACGTGTACTGTAAGTATGCTGCTCTATCTGTTGGTTTTTTATAGGGTTTAACTCCAAGTGAACGGGCTGAGTGTTTAAATACAATAACATCCAAAAAAGGAAGATGGTCCGGGCTGCTTTGGTACGTGAAGCTGATATTGGGATCAATCCCATTAATCCAATTAATAAACCCCTCTACCTGGTCACTATGGCGTAAAATACAAAAAATGTCATCAATATATCGCCTAAAACAGACAATCTCCTGATGGAAAGGATTGGCAGTATGGTCATAAATAAACTTCTCCTCTAGATGTGCCATGTATAACACCGCAATGCTTGGAGCTGCTGGGCACCCCATAGCGACTCCCTTTATCTGGTAAAAAAATTGGGAGTCGAACCTGAAGTAATTCTTCTCCATGATCAGATCTAGTAAGTCCAGAAGAAAGCTGGTAGGTGGAAATTTTTCTGGACGTTGATCAAATACATTTTGGATCACCATCCGAGCATCCTGATGAGGGATGGACGTGTACAATGACTGGACGTCCATGGTAAGAAGCTGGGCCCCCTCTGGGACATCCATGTTTTCGACTAGATGAATAAAGTTAGTGGTGTCTTGAATATAGGACTGTACCCCTTTAACGGCTGGTTGTAATATACGATCGATGTAAATAGCCAACGGTTCCAAGACGGAGTTGCAAGCAGATATTATCGGTCTTCCGGGGGGGGACTGCAAGGATTTATGGATTTTAGGTAAACAATAGAATACCGGGACCCTTGGGTCCGAGTTTTGCAATGCCCTGTGTAGGGGCTGATCAATAAGATTATTGCCCAGGGCATTGTCGAGTATGATTTTAATTACCCTTGCGATCTCCTGCGTCGGATCATGGTCTATTGGACAATAGAACTCCCGGTCCTCTAGTTGTCTTAGGATTTCATTTCTGTAATCCATTTTATTCAAGACCACAATCCCTCCCCCCTTGTCGGCTGGCTTAATAATTATATTTGTATCACGCTGCAATTGTCGTATTGCCGTCATTTCTTGATGGGTCATATTGTGCCACGTATGTAGATCCCTCTTCTCTAGCTTTACAACCTCCCTCAACACCAGTTTCTCAAAGGTGTCGATTTGTATATCAGACACCCTGGGTGTGAAAGTAGATCTGGATTTTAATCCGTCTAAAGGAGGAGCTGCCGAGGCAATGTTACCAAAGTGCTTTTTCAATTTTATTTGTCTAAACAATTTAAAGAGATCTATACGAGTATTTAAACAACTGTATCGAGGAGTTGGTACGAATCCCAATCCTTTATTAAGTACACCAAGTTCCACATCTGAAAGAGTCCGTGAAGATAAATTAAACACTATATTTTGTTTCTCCCCCGGCGGGAGAACCGTCCCCTCGCCAAAAAAGGACGTCGGGGTTGGGGGGTAGGAACCACACGGTTTCTGAGAGTGCGGCCCCCCTCTTCTCCAGATAGTTCTGTATCCGAAGGGTCTGTGGTATCAAAATCAAGACCCCCGGAAGTGGATGGTGCCCAGGTCACCCTCTTCTTAGGGGCTGACTCTTTCCAATTATAAATATTTCCAGTAGAATAATCCTGCTTGTCGCGATGTAGCTTCCTCATTTTCAGATCCTTCAGCCTTGTTTCACAATCCTTGATAAGTCTATTGGTCTCATTTATTCCCTTGTTGTACTCCTCTTCAGAGTAATCTAATTTAAGTTGTGTCTTAAGGTCCTCAATTCCCTTCTCTATCTCCTCCCTCTCCTGGGCGATGCGCTCAATAAGTAACAGCATTAAATCAAAAGAGCATTTATTTAAAATAGACGCCCATCTCTTCTTAAAGGGCTCATCTGTTTTATACATGCCGGGGGGCTTATGCATACGGAGCCCCCTCGGAATGATATTCTCCTGGCAATATTCAGTAAGTGAAGCGGCATGTAATGTTAACTTGGTGGACTTAGTCAACTGCTCAGTTAATGACTCCCAATCCCGAGTAGAAGCCCCACCCATGTTGGTTTGTTCCTTTCCTTCTCCCTCCTCCTTACTATACCTGGTAGACCCAGTTTCCCTCCCTATGCTACTAAACTTATGCTAACTGTGTAGGGACTAAGTGTGGTGGGACTTTAAAATAACTAAGGCGTGTCCCCCTAGATTAGCTAAAAGGTTAGGGAGGAACTGGGAGCGCACACAGAAAATTTACGGAGCAATCAATGTGAAACGGTTACCCAACCGCATAGGATTTCTTAGTAAGTAAAATACCGGGATATTTGTATGTATAATTATTAGGTCTTGACGCGAGGCTTGCAGTATCATTGTATATTGTTAATTTCAGACATTTTGGCCTGAGGAAAGACGATTCGGTCTGAAACGAGCGGAGAGACATTGCCGGCTCATACTCGTTGCCATCCTTAGCAAACGGAGTTTTGCTTCACTGCAAATGGTGCCCTGCTGCTCTGGATTGTACCTTGCCATCCTTAGCAAACGGAGTTTTGCTTCACTGCAAATGGTGCCTTGCTGCTCTGGATTGTACTTTGTTATTGACTGAACTTTTGGATATTGCAATATACGAGCGGTTCCTTTCAGGACTTTCAGGACTTTGGAAACTGTACATGTTGTAAACTTTATTACTGTAAACTGTACATATTGTGAACTTTATTATTGCATGTTGGGAATTGGTAGACAGTGTGGACCTTGTCAATGTGAATTGTCAATGTGAATTGCAACAAGCATAAATAACTTGTGAATGTGATTTTTCACTTCTTTTCCTTTTTCTTGTGTACAAGTTTGGAAGTGAAATCCCTCCTTTTGTTTTTTTGGAGTTCTTTAGTGGACAGGCAACACTAGCCCCTCACAATTTTGGTGTAATTTGATGGAAAAATAGTCACTCTAGCTCCCCTCAAAAGTCCCCCATGGGGAATAATGGCAGAACTGGGGTGCTTCCTTCCTTCCTTGGTGAAAGGAAACAAACAGATCTCAAGGAATGATGGCAAATGCAGAGTTTTCAGTGGGAAAGTCAGTCAGTCGCTGTAAGAGTAGGAAAATGGAATGACTGCAGGCAGGGATTTTTTGATGCTGGTGGTTGTTCCATTGACTTGAAATGTAAGGGGTCTTTAGATTAGAGGGAGGACTGTGTTCTGTGCAAATTTGTGCTATTATCTTTATAAACAGCTGCTTCATGCCTTCAAATACATTCCCCATTCAAAAGAATGGTCCTGAAAAACCACATGGGTGTGGATCCTGAACTGGTAACGTCCTACTTGAAAATCAGCAGTGACAGCAAAAATTTCTCCACCAGATCCTGGATCTGAAATTATAATGAATTTTTTCTCAGAGTATATCACTAGTGAACAAAAAATGGAGCAAATTTGAATCACTTCTGTATCTGGATCATAACATTAGAAGCCAGCATCCAACATTTTGTCCCATGCTTATGCCATCTTTCATGATCAAGAAACAGAACCCAAGATTGGAGATAAGCAGATGAAGGGATATGGCTATGCAGACATTGACCGGCTCAGCTCTTCATGGCATCTGTTGATAGGGTTGCCAATTCTGGGTAGAGAAATTTCTGGAGCTTTGGGGCTGGAGCCCAGGGAGGGTAGGGTTTGGGGAGGAAAAGGACCTCAGTAGGCCATAATGCCATAGGGTTCGGCTGCCAAAGGCACTGTTTTCTCCAGGGGAACTGATCTGTGAAGTCTGGAGATCAGTTGTAATTCTAGTTCACCTCCAAACACTGTCTGGAGGTTTGCACCCCTGCCTGTTGCATTCAGTGAGGCAAAGAAAATGGACTGCAATGTGGAATACAGTTCAGAGGGAGCAAATACAGCTTCTTGCATGAGGCTTTGAATTAATGATAAACAAGGATCTATTCCTCATTTTAATGGTGATGCTTATTAGAAACTTTTACTCATTACACTGGTTCTTCAAGTGGACCACGCATAATTTAAACATTTAGGGTTGTTAATCCCCAGAAACACAGAGGATATGGTCTCATTAAGTATCTCCACCATATTAAAGAGAATTACAAGGGATGTAAATAGATGAAAACTTTCAACACTCTGGGGTAGAATTAACATCCCAAAGATGAATGTTGTCTGCAAACTAATCTATATAATTAGAGGCCTATCTATGTAAAATCCCAAAAAATTGTTTCTCAGAACTGACCCCATTTTTCAAACCTTCATTCTGGAGGATAGTTGAAGACCAAGAAATGCTTACAAAAAATTACACCTTTCAACTGAAAAAGGAGGGCCTGGATTCCCTAATTTTAAGCCCCTGTTATATGGCCTTTTAATAGCACAAGCAGAATACTGGCAAGAGCCCCCTCCAGACCCGGTTTACCATATATGGACTCAAATAGAAAAAGATTTACTTGATCCTATCTCTGACCAGGAAGTATTGGGCTCACTTCATCTATGTAACCTGAATGCATACTGCCCCACAATCCAGAAAGCTGGAATTATCTGGAAGCTAATTGAGTCAGGCTAGAAATGTAACCCATTTTCTCATGTACAATTGACACTATGGGGCAACCCTGATACTATAATTGCAGGTAAATCTTTCATATGGCTGACAATGTACAAGTCTAATATCATTCCATTAATACAGTTTAAACAATGCTAAGTTTATTAAACCTTTTTGAAACTTACACTTGGAATATGATCTTCCCCTTAAGTCATTGGCAGTATCTACAATTAACCCCGTTACCTTTGTACCAGATTGAGCCCAGATACTCTTGCAGCTTCAGACCTCTCTGGCATGTTGCCTTTTTTACCCTCTATAGAATCATCACCAAAAGCACACAAATCTTCATATATTTATTGGAAACCTGTAACTGAACAGCTACTGCAGAAGTATAATATGTAATTCACTAATCAAATTCAGGAAAAAATGGGGATGTTAATGTTAAAAAATGGTGATATAATATTAAACTTCTTTAGACTTTAAATTACAATTAGTACAAAAAGAATTACTTCCTGCAAGTCTTGGACCTCTAGTAGATTCCTTAAATTGGGTTTCTGTCAGACTTGGATAGGCGTTGAAGATGTAAACAGCCAAGAGTAATTTGTTATGGATATTTCCAATTCTGCCATTTGCCTAAAAATCAATAGAGAATTGAACTTTACACTAGAATGTTCACAGTATCTTAATCCACTTGCTGTATTATTGGAGTGCATTCTTTCTTCCTGGAACCTCTTTAAAAGGGCAAGGCTCTGGATCGCATAAGCCTTGGTAATAGCTAAATGAATAATTCTTCAAAAATGGAAAGCAATAGCTATGCCACATATTAAAATATGAAGCAATGTTAGACCTTTCAGTCAAAGAAAGGGTCGCCTTTAATAGAGAAGAAAAATGTGAAATATCATGGCATTTGGTTGGAACATGTAGATTTATTTTAACATTAACGTGTATATATTAGGCTGTTTACAAATACAATATGGGACTGTATTATTTGGCCATTAGAGAATCATATACAGTTGCCAATTCCAGTGTGGGCGATTTCTGGAGATATGGGAACAGGGTCTGAGAATAGCAGACTTTGGGGAGGAGAGAGAGCTCAGCAGGAATGTGATGTCATGCAGTCCGTCCTCCAAAGCTGCCATTCCCTCCAGGAACTGAACTCTATCATCTGTAGATCCATTGAAATTTTGGGAGAACTCCAGGTCCCACCCTGCTGTTGATAACCCTAGCTTCATAGCCTATTGGGAAGCTTATTTAAATAGATCTGGTTAGAGTAAACTGGTAGCAGGTACGAATCTGGTAGTAGAACTGGCCAACTTCAAAGCCAGTGTAGACTCAGCCTATATTTTGGTAGGCCGCTTGCTGATGGCAACTCAGTCCAGAGTTTGGGGTTGTCTATTTGAACATAAATGAATAAATAAAAACGTTATTTTTCTGATTACTTTTTAAAATAATGAGATGGGCAGGAAAGCTTGGTGAGCACCCTGGGTCATTTCTAATGATGAAGGCAGTTTGTCTAAGCCAGCCACTTATCAGCTGTGCAGTTAGGTCTGCCAGCTCCAGGTTGGGAAATTCCTGGAGATTTTTGGGGGGGGCGGGGTGGAGCCTGGAGAAGGAGGGGTTTGGGGAGGGGCCTCAGCAGGGTGTAATGCCATAGAGTCCACCCTCCAAAGCAGCCGTTTTCTCCAGGGAAACTGATCTCTGTGGCCTAGAGATCAGTTCTAATTCCAGGGAATATCCAGCTGCCACTTGAAGGCTGGCAACTCTATGTGCAGTCAAGAAGCATGGGGAGGGTGCTGCCTTGGTGCAGGGAAGCATTCAACTGAACCCTAGCTGCTTTACTACATGGGAGGATGTTGGTGTGGTTCAGTACCCCCCAGCACAATTCCGTGCAGGAAATTTATTTAAAAGCTTTAGAAGTCTAATATCAACCTATCTTAAGGGTGTTCATTGAAGAACTTGCACATTAGCTGGAAAAAAAATTAAATTGCAATGTAAAGTCCCAACTGTGAACTTTTTTGAAAAAACATTCTTTTAAAAAGTTTACTACTTCCCATACAAATGACTAGTTGTAATTCATTTTTAAGAGGAAAAAGAAAGTTCTGCATCTGGGGACAGCATAGGCAGGGGAAGGGATATCAAAATGACTTAACACCCAGGGGATCAGCTGTCCGGCAACGCCAGCCTTTTGTCCACCACCACCACCAGTCCTGCAGCAGCAGACACCCCCTTTAGGCCCTGCAGCACAGCCTCTGGCAGTACCTCAGTTGCAGGAGTCCCTACAGGCCTCTAGGCCTCTCTTACCCTTAGGCCAGTTGCAGCTGATGCCCAGGCACAACTCTGGGGAACAGCCTGCAGCCACTCAGCAGACTCACCTGTCTCCTGCAGTTGCCCAGATGGCTCCACTTCATCCAGGCTCATAGGAGATTGCCATCAGCACAAGCCAGGCAGGCATAGGCCCCAAGATGCCAAGGGAGCCACTGGGGAGGGTTCAGAAGCAGCACGGGCGAGCCAGGCAGAGAGCAGACCAAATGCCCCACCCTAGGCAGGGATGGAGTGGGTGGGGCCAGGAGACTGCAGAGTCTACCTAGCCCTCCTATCAGATAGGCTAGGAGCAGGGCCAGTCAGGGAGACTCAGTGGTGATTGGGGGCAGAGCCAGGGAGGTGGGGCAAGGGGAGGCCTTTAAGTTCAGGTTCTTGTGAAGACCAAGGAAGATTTTGCAGGGAGAGACAGCTGGAGTGTGCTGCTACTCCCAGGGCAGGAGAAGGAACAAGGTGGTGCAACCCCCTTCCCTGCCCATCTGAGGCCGGAGGACACCTGCCTGGAGAGCTGGTAGGATGGCAGGCCGTCAGGAGAGGGTGCCAGTGGGGGAGGAGCCTCACACCAGCTTCCACTGACAGGGACACCCAAGTGATCTGTGCACACCATGTATTCATGTGTTAAGTGCATTGAGATGCAAGGCATCTTGCTCCTAATATTACCATAATGCATACAGTGTCTTGCTAATAAGAAGCAATTAAGTAGTTAATAACCACACCAGAGATTCTTGTCAGGAATCATAACTTCAATGATTTAAGAAACAAAATAAACATAATTGCTTTGCCTGTTTGGTGTGCCTACAGTTTTGCAATCTTAAACTGCTAATCCTCCTTTTAAAATGTGCGTGACATTTTGGTGTCTGTATGAGAAAGAGATTTTTAAACATACATATATATATGTATGTTAAAATGTATCTAGGGTTTGTGAGCATTTTGAGACATTTTTTTTAATATGGACTACAATCATGAAAGCTAGATACTGCTCTGCTCCTGCAAACACACCCAGCTGTTTAAACTTGAGGATTAAATTTTAAAGAATGCAAGTCCATATCCTGTTGGAATTGCCAAATTAAACAAATCATGATTTGAAATGACGCAGTTTCTTTCTGGGGCCATAAAAGCACAGGTTGGAATCCTTGGATGGAAGCAGAGCATAGTCTCCTGTGCTCACCCTGAATGTTGCTTATGGTTTGCCAAGACCTGAAAGTCTAGATACTGAAAGGGAACAAATTCATTTAGGAATTTCAGCTAAGACTTTTTTAAAGCACTAACATCTTGATCCTACGTATTTCCACAGCTGATTATTGCATGGTGGTACTACTGCATACGATAAACTGGTGTAATGGTTAATGATGCATAGCTAATTATAATAACACAGGGTTGTACAGAGTCTCTTTGCCAGTGCCTGTTCCTCTCCCAGGACTTAGTTTTAGAAGACACAACTTATAGATGCTTCTTTGGCTCTTTCAAGTCCTGATGTCACTCAAATTGTTCCTCCTATTTAACCCTGTACAAAAGTGGTGCAGTAGTGGCCAACCTTTGGGGGAAATGATGACACAAGTCAAGTTCAATATATAAGATTGTACTAGTCCAGTGCACACTGCAGTACCTCCAGAGCCTTGCCTATCCTGTGGTGGTTTCATATTCAGCCAAATGAGCTGAATAGCAGGCAGCAGGGCAACGTGGGAGAGGGAAGCAAGAAAGGGCAGGGCCCTTTAAACACCCCCCAAAATGACCCAATGTCCAATACCCACCAAATTTGCAGGGGACATAGTCCTCACTATCCTCTGAAGATCCCCCAAATTTCAGAGAGATTGCACCCCAGGAAAGGCATGATCCACGGGTCTCCCCATTGGCTGTTATTTTCTCTTCACAGTGGCAAAAATGGGACTTTCTGCTGGAAGTACTTTGAAGGGTTAAAGCCAGAAGGAAAGCCAGAAGGAGTTCAGACAGAGTTCAGTCCCTCCTTGCCTCCAGTTGCCAAGGGGATTGATTGCAGCAGGTGCCAGACTGTCTGGCTTGACGAATGGCTGCCAAAGGCAACGAACGAGGCTTTTAACGACCATCTGTTCGTTTAGGATGGGGCCTCACGAACAGCTTGTTCGAGAACAGCAGATTAGGCTGTTTGTTGGTTTTTTCTGTTTGTAATGCTGTTCTTGCCCATGTCTAGTCCTGACATGTGCTCCAACAACCCCTACTTATTTATATCACATTCCCTATTTTACCAGTCACGTCCCAGTTTTGTTGCTTTGGGGGTGGGATTGTTGTTAAAATGTCCTTAGTGTGAGATGCTAGCATAGTCATTCCTCAGTTCTCTCTGTAGTGTCTGTAGAAGTTAAATCTCTCCCAGTGAAGTGAACTCAGCTAGTCTTTAGCTAGGTTTGCCATTTGCCTGCCTAAAGTAGGTAAACCTCCACCCTCAAGAAACTGAGGTGCAGGAGAAAAATAGCCAGAAAATGGCTTCCAAAGCGATGCTGAAGGATTTCCCCTATGTCTATTTCCTTTACCATAAAGATTGGGGCAGATTCCTAGAGCATCACCTGAAAGTGACATCACATTCTTCCCAAACTCCATTCCTCCAAGGCACCACCCCAAGGCAGTGCTGGCAACCCCATATATAGCAAACGTGCATATAAATGTACATGCATAAACTCTGACACTAAGGCTGCCAGGTTTCCCACCATAGTGGGAAGCCTCCCATCCCAGCAGCATAGCTCCTGTTCTGGCTCTAAGGAGCTGTGGGGGGGGGGGGAAATGGGTGGTGGTGTAGCCATGAATGCTGTGCTATCGCATCCAGTTGAGTGACCAGAAATGAAGTTCTTCATCAGCAACACACTAGGAATTTCCCAAATATTTACAGTATTTATAGTGTTCATGATGCTCACCCTCCCACACACACACACCTCTGCCTACAAAAAGCTGCCAGGGATTGTCAGTGGTGGGCTGGCAAACCTGTCTGTCACTGAGGCACTGTTGACTATTCCAGAGTTGGTGGGACTTATTTTGTCCTGTTAACATCATGGAGGAAAATTTATATTTTTTTCTAGCATATCTTAAGAGTAAATATAACTCTGCTTTGTTTTTAAATCAGTGCAAGACAACCTACTGCAATGTAAATGAATATGACTGATGGAGCAGAGCTCTCGGCAATGTGGAACAAGGAGACTGGGGCCACTGCTACAGCAGGTAAGACGTTTATTGCTATTTTGATCCATAAAATGTTAGCAGGTTCACTGTATACAGTAACTAGTAACTAATCATTTTAACTATTTATTGTATTTAATTGTGATTTATATGATTTTATGATGTTGTGAGCAAGCCTGAGCCCGCTTGCAGGGAAGGCAGGATATAAATTGAACAAAATAAATAAATATATATGCCCACTGATGCTCTTGCGCCTATCCAGGTATGCTACAAACTACTGTTGCCTCTCCCACTTGAGGTATGCATACCACAGGTTGGCAACCCATGTTCCAGAGAGCGGGACACTGCAGATACTTTAGTTATCAATTTAAATAATTTATCACATTTTTGTATCTGGCTGATACATAGAGTAGTTCCTTTGAACTTCCCGAGAGAGTTTTATTTTTGTGCTGCATTCCTGACTTTTGTATCCTGCTTTTTCTAGGCTGGCTCTCTTCTTTAAAGAAATATGCTTATACTCAGCCAGAATCTTCCCATTTCCTGCTGAAAGCCTGCATTGCATGGCCAATAGAATTACTCCCCATCCAGTGATGGATGTCAGGATGTACTACGGCTCCTATTATATTCGCCAATGTGGGGATTCATGGGATGGCCTTGCAGTGGCTTGTCTCTGTTCTCCTCAGTCGAAGACAGAGGGTGGTGCTGGGGGAGAGACTGTCCGCATGCCACCCTTTGCAGTGTGGTGTCCCACAGGGGGTGATACTCTCTCCCCTGTTGTTCAATCCTTATATGCACTCCCTCGCCCAGTTGGTGCAGAGTTTTGGATTGGGTTGTCATCAATATGCAGATGACACCCAGTTGTATCTGTTGATGGGCGGCCAACCTGGCTCTGCCCCGATGCCCTGTTAAGAGCTCTGGAGGCCATGTCTGTGTGGGTAGAACAGAGCAGGCTGAAGTTGAATCCTGCAAAGACGGGGGTCCTGTACTTGGGCCATGGGATGTCAGAGGCAGGGATCCTTCTCCCGACCTTTGGGAGGGCATCACTTGTGCCCGTACCATCGATTAGGAGTTGGGGCATGATTCTGGACTCCTCCTTGTCTATGGAGGGCCAGATCGCAGCTGTTGTTCGGACGGCCTCTTTCCATCTTCGGCAGGCACGACAAATGGTGCCCTACCTCTCGGCCCAGTACCTAACGACAGTGATCCATGCAATGGTCACCTCCAGGCTGGACTACTGTAACTTGCTCTACACAGGGCTGCCCTTGGGCTTGATCTGGAGACTTCAACGTGTCCAGATCACTGCTGCACGTGTCCTAACTGGAGCATTGTGCAGGACACACATTACTCCTATCTTGCAGCAGCTTCACTGGCTCCCAGTAGAATTCTGGATCCGGTTCAAGGTGCTGGTTTTGACCTATAAAGCCATAAACAGACTGGGACCAGCATACATAAAGGACCATCTCTCCCTGTATGTGCCCCAGAGAACACTTTGTTCAACTGGAAAACATCTGCTGGTGGTCCCTGGCCCTAGAGAGGCTTGGCTGATCTCTACCAGGGCCAGGGCCTTCTTGATCCTGGCCCCAACCTGGTGGAACTTGTATCATTTAGGCGGGCCTGTAAGACAGAGATGTTCCTCCAGGCATATGGTTGAGGCTAATTCTAGTCCATCATTGCCAAGCCTTCCACCAGTGTCCCTCTATGAGGGGTTATGGAGAGTCCACTGCTGGCTGTCTCGTAAAGGGGTACAGTATTCCATCTGTCCGCTACTACACCCTTTTTTGTATGTTGACGGGCAGGAGTGCAGGATTGCCCGTCTTGTGATGGTTTTATTGCTTGCTGTTTTTATGTTGTGGATGTTATGTTGTATTTTAAACAATGTTGTACCTCTCCCAGAGCCCGCTTGGGGGGAGGGTAGGTTAAAATATAATTAATAAATAATAATAAATAAATAATAAATCTGTCTGTAAATGAGAAAAGTCATGTGCAGAAGTTGGATCTGAGTGTCTTTCTAGCATATTAGGGCACTTTCTACTTTACCGGCCTGGTACAATCACCCTCAGGAAAAATATCTTTCATTTCCAACATTCCATTGGTCCTGATTTGTCAGCAACTGTTGTTAGGACCTTGAAAATCACTGTTCTTGTTGTGTTAACATTTCCTTCCAACATAATTTATGATCTTCATTCTAGAAAACATCAATGAGACTTGTAATATTTCTGTCTTCCCAAAGTGATACCATGGCCAAGCTCAGCTATAATAATTAATTGTATGCTGATGGACCTAATACAAGGAGTGATTTCTTATGTGTCTGCTAAACACATAAGTAGCTAAAAAGGCAAATGCGGTTTTGGACTGTATAAACTGAAACATAGTGTCCAGATCACGAGAAATGATGGTATCGCTCTACTCTGCTCTAGGTGAGGTCTGGTTAGACCTCACCAAGAGTATTGTGTTCCGTTTTGGGCACCACAATTTAAGAAGGAATGTGTGCAGAGGAGGGCAACAAAGATGGTGAGGGGTCTGGAGACCAAGTCCTATGAGGAAAGGCTGAAGAAGCTCAGAATGTTTAGCTTGGAGAGGAGATGACTGAGAGGTGATCTGATAAACAGCTTCAAGTACTTGAAGGGCTATCATATAGAGGATGGTGCAGAGTTGTTTTCCACTGCCCCAGAAGATTAGACCAGAACCAGTGGCTTGAATGAAATGAGATCAAAAGAGTTTTCAGCTAAACATTAGGAAGAACTTCCTGACAAAGCGGTCCCTCAGTGGAACAGGCTTCCTTGGGAGGTGGTGGGCTCTCCTTCTTTGGAGGTTTTTAAGCAGAGGCTAGATGGCCATCTGACAGCAATGCTGATTCTGTGAACCTGGGTAGATCATGAGGGGGAGGGCAGAATGGGTTATATCAGTGCTTAGTTCTCGTGGCTTTCTTACATGCCCAAGGTAATGCCAATCGCCACCTTGGGGTTGGGTAGCAATTTTCCACAGACCAGTTTGGCTAGGGATCCTGGAGGTGTTTTGCCATCTTCTGTACATGGAGCAGGGATCACTGGGGCAGTTGAGGGGGGTGTAGTTAGGAATTCCTACATTGTGCAGGGGATTGAACTAGATGACCCTAGAGGTCCCTTTCATCTCTATGATTCTATGCTATAAGCAGTTCACAATTGCTTAGTAACTCTGAGAAGCTGTGTTTAGTTACATTGAGTACTGAAAGCAAGAATTCAGAGTTTTGTCTAAGAAGATAACAGTATAATGGCATTGTGTGTTTGCCAGATACATTCAGGCAGAAAGGAATTCTTAAAAAGGTAACATACTCACATATTTAGACAATGGCTTTAATAGCATGGAAGCCATTCAGTAACATCCAGAAGTCCAAGTCCCAAAGTTGTGGAAACAGTTAATCCTTTTCATAACATTATTGCTCACACTCGGAACTGGAGCAATGCTGTTATGCTGTTTCCTCAAACCTCAGTTTTCCAGCACTGCTGAGCAATTCAGGAAAGAGTCATGCTGCTAAAGGTATAACCAGAAAGCACTTCAAGTGCCTTAAATAGCATTTCTTTTCATTGCCCACTTAACAAAATGGGTACTGTTTCAGAGCAAAAAATATGTGTGTAGGAAGTAGGGATTGTAGTCAATCACGAGCAGAAAGCATGTGTGCTTCCAGGTGAGTTTCTGAGAAATTCAAAATGTGAAAAGAGACTATTAGCATTTTTTGTTCTGCAAGTCATTGCCACACTTTCTACCTTCAGGAAATCCTTTGCACATTGACTCATCTGCTGTGCTGAGCAGCGTTGAATGTTTTACTCAGATCATCAGTATGTTGCAAAGGATTCTATGAGAGCTATCTCTATTGTAACAGACTGCCTGAGGCCATTACACGCTTACTTGTATTACTTTATAGAATATATTAGATGGGATTTTCAGGAGGGCATTTTGAAAAAAGGAATAAGGTTGTACTTCTAATGTCAGTGGTGAAAAATTAGGCAGGTTTTATTGCATCGTTTATTTTTGTATCATCCAGTTTTTATTACATAGTTTTCTGTTTTTTGTAACCTACTTTGCGCCTCAGTTAGATTTACCAGATTGCCAGCCAAAGAACAGTGGGAGATGAAATGGGGGAGGGGGACATAACACCATGATGTTGTTTATTTAACTGGAAGTGATGTCATGGTATTTCACAATACTCTAGGAATTCCTCTCATCTCTATGATTAACTACAGAGTTATACAATGTCACTTTTACCAAGTCTCTGCCCTCCCCAAATGCTTCCAGCTGTCTACCTAGTCTCAGTAAGAAATTATGACTAAGACCCAGAATTCTGCTACAAATGCACATTGCAGGAAAGGCTTTTGTTGTATTACTAAGACCCAATGTTCTGCTACAGGTTGAGCTGGACATTGCATTAAAATAGCTTCTTTCAAGGAATTTCATCCACTGGTCCTAATCTCACTAGGTAACCTTCGATAAGCTTCAAAGGAACCACAGGTTTGTAGAACTCAGAATATAGAATTAAAAGCATTCTACTAATAATGTAATTAAGCATGTACATCAGATTGAAGTGCTCTGGCTAAATGTGATGGCTTTTTTTAATGGTAACTGGATATTAAAATATTTCCCGGAAGTGAGGAAGTCAGTCCCTAAAAATGAAGAAACTTTTTAAAAGCTGATGTATTGGAAATGCTGAACATTTATCACAGATTGTCCATTATAATACTTTTCAGTGAGCAGCTCTTTCAGATCAATATGCAGGAAGAGGCATGCTTTACTAGTATCCATTTTGTCTAAGTGGGAAAACAGGAGTCTGGCCAAAGTAAAAAAAAAAGTTTATATAATACATTAATGTCACACAAGTAGCTTCTTACTGTGAGTTCAATTCCCTTTGCTTACCAGGGATGGCTTGCTGTTTGTAAAGGATGTGTACGAGC
The DNA here is from genome assembly GCF_028583425.1 of Eublepharis macularius. Lineage (NCBI taxonomy): Eukaryota > Metazoa > Chordata > Lepidosauria > Squamata > Eublepharidae > Eublepharis > Eublepharis macularius. Next base: position 196,283,419 of record NC_072790.1, read on the forward strand.
ACCAAAATCTGGATTTGGAGTTCAGAATTAGGACCCTTTGGATTCAGAATTTAGAAAATCCAGAATTTCCAAATATCTTGAACTCCATTAAAGTCAATAGGCATAGCCATTCTCTACTTTAAAAAACACAAAAAGGCAAGCCACTTTTTACAAAGTCTCCCTCAGCTCTCTGACCCTTTCCTAGCGCTTATGCCAATCTCAAAAAGTTGAGAAAATGTAGCAAATGCACAGCCACTATTGCCAGGCAGCAGTGCCAGGCATTAGGAAATGAATGCAATCTGGGCATGAACCTTGAACAGTGCAAATGGCACCAGGGCAGAAGTGGACATGGCACAGTAGATAGCTGATGCCGGAGACAGGGAAGATACTCTGGGCAGCACTGGCAGGCAGACTGGAGCAGCAGGCAGATAGAGAGTGGTGGGAGGGAACTACCCCAACCACATTGGGCAAAGCACAGTGACCGAGCATTGTTCTGCAGTGGCAGATAAAAGAAGTGAAGGAGCATCAGAAGGAGACAGCAGACTGAATCATGGCATACCCTATGAACTGGTGTACATCATTCTCTCTTACTCAAAGGGTTCCTCAGGGAAGCCCAGCCATGCTCCTGCAGCCTTCCCCAGGTTCCAGCTTCCTCTGCCATGCCCATATTTCATACTTCTGGCACACTCTCTTCCAAAAACAACAGTATCTGATCCTGCTATAGCAGAACATAGAAAAAAATTAAAATCACAACACATGCACAAAAACTATCTATCTATTTTCTGTGGCTGTCTAACAAAGTTTATCCTTATGCCTCTCATACCCCTAAAGGGGCATTAACTTAATATGAACTTTATTCATCTACAATCTATTTAATCTATTTTATTCCTAATGTACACTAAGGGGTAGAAAGGGAATAAGATGTAGAAAGGGACACAGAGAAGACAGTTCCAGCATGCAGAACAAATGGTCAAGGGACAACAGAGGAATTACACAAGCAGCTATGCCCACCTTTCAGTTGGAAAGGATCAATGTGGAAATAGCTTCTGGCATTTACGCCTCCTTCAAGATTCCAGGTTAATATCATTGGGTTAAAAGCTGATATCGAAATAATGTAGGTTTGCAGAGGGAATGTGTTTTTCTATAGGTCTGAGAAAGTTTTATAAGGAGTCTTGCAAGAACAGAGACCCGAATGGCTTCTGCTTTTTAAACCATCTGCCTCTTTGCTCCAGTAAAACATTACTAGTTTCAAATGAATTCTGAGGTCTTTCAAATTAGGAACCACACTCATGACTACATCATACATCTCTTTTTGCAAAACCAACGTGCTCTGATCCACCTGGCTTGAAATCCGTACCCCGACCCCTGATAAAAGGCTTCTTTTAATGTAGCCATTTCAGTACCAGTGTGTTCTCTCTTCTCAGAAATCCACTGTGTCTAAAAGTAAAAGTATTTTTTAAAAAGCACCAGTACCTACCTAATTCCCCTTGAGTCTGCCTCCCCACTCTGTTGGGCTTCTACAACCTGCTGCTGTACAGTGACATTTCCCCATATCTTGTACTTTCACACAAATGATAGGCAACACAGGGAGTCCATCAGCTTGTTACATCCCATTCAAAGTTAATTACAGTAGTTAGGTTTCGGAAGAAGATACATCAGGATGGAGTCTTTTAATCTGCTACTTGAATCCCTAATATAATACTTCCATTAGCTGTGCTCCTCATTTTCAGCTATTCCATTCATTTACTCATTCATTTGGAGCTCTGAAGCCAGAATCCCTGTTGGATTACATTCTGGTACAATTCTGTCTCCTTATCTATGCCTAATTGAGCAGCTTATTTTGATGGTGAACCAAAAAAAAATTTCTGGACATATGTTGAAAACTATTATGCAACAGCAATGGAAGCACAGAAAAGGCACAAGATATATAAGTAGCTAGCCTGTGTAAGGGGTTGAGCTGATTCAAATATTTCTGGAACACCTTCCCCAAGTGCCAGGGCTACTACAATTTTTTTAATGAAGTTTTGTATTTTCATCTACCATTTTTATCTTTTCCTATTGCTGTGTTTTTGTTTTACTGTTCTTAGAATGTTTATTGCTGTGAGCCATCTCAGAGGTAGAGATGGGCACAAACAGCAATACGAACAAAAAAAAGCCACGAACAGCCCAATCAGCTGTTCGCAAACACACTGTTCATGAGGCCCCATTCTAAACAAACAAGTAATCCTTGCAAGCCTCATTTGTTGCTGTTCCTCAAGCCAGACAGTCTGGCACCTGCAATCAATTCCCTTGGCAACCGGAGGCAGGGACTGCCTGAACTCTGTCTGAACTCCTGCTGTTGCCCTGGAAACCCCAATCTAAGCTCAATTTAGCTTGATAGGCAGGTCTTCCTTTCAAGTGTGGAGCTCCAAATTTGTTACAAGGAAGCAAAGAGCAGGGGGGAGGGGGGCTCCCAGCTCTGGTTTTGCAGACAATGAGGGACAGTTGGTGTCAGCATTTTGATAGAGAGAGAGCACTGGAGCTTGAATTTTCTTTGTGTGTGATAGGGATCTACCTCTTCAGTCTGCTGCCAGGCTCTGGGCCAAGCTATTATTTATTACTGGTACCTTTCCTGCTGCCTGCTCAGGTAAGGTTCCTGGGAGTGGTGGGATAGGGATCTACTCCTTCAGGTCCCAGGGCTGCTGCCAGGCTCTGGGGCCAAGGTATTATTTATTATTGGTACCTTTCCTGGTGCTTGCTCAGGTAGGGTTTCTGGGAGTGGTGTGGTAGGAATCTTGATGGCTGGAGGAGAGCCTGCTGGCTCCCACGAACAATGAACAATGAACATGTTCGTGAACAGGTCATGTTCATCAATGTTCATTGTTCATGGATGGCAATGAACAATGAACACCATGTTCGCGGTTTTTTCCTGTTTGTGCCCATGTCTACTCACAGGTGGTTATATGGAAAGACAGGGGGTAGATTGGTGAACAGAAAGATGGATAGAAAAGAAAGATAGATTAGTAAGTTCAAGGTGGTCATATTGTGTAAGGATCTTCCAGTTGAACCTCAATAACTTCACTGCAAGAGTCCAAGACTGCATGAGTTAAAGATTTATTGATGATTCCCAGTTCAGCATCCCAAAACATTCTTTGTTAGGAATAAAGTCTGGTTCTCAATACCCAGACTATATAGACATTTAAGCACAGCCCCATTCCACCCTTCTATCTACAGCAAATCTATCTACAACAAATAGGAAGGAATCTAGCTACAGTAGATATCTACAGGAATGTGAGCTAAGAGAATGTTTTTATAAAGTCAAGGTTATGTATCTATGGCAACAGCTCTTTTCTTGCTAAAAGTTCAGCATAGTCAGATAACATAGTTTCTGGCGTGTCAGCTAACAGGATCCTTTACATACAAGTTTTTACACAGCATGTCAACAAATATCAAGCCCCAGCATAATAGTTAACATTAAGTCCCTAAAGTATGGTAGGGGCTGCTAGACCGTAAAGCTTGTAAAGTATAGTTTACGGCAGGGGCCATAACTAGAGATGGGCACAAACTGAAATACAAACTCAAATTAAGCATGAACCAGGCCAGTTCGTGGGTCATGAACCACGGTTCGTCAGATCCCATTTCTGACGAACTGCCACGAACTTTCAGGCTGGTTTGTTTGGTTCATTTTTGGGTTCGTCACTGCAGACAGCCTGATGCCAATCAATCAGTTTCCTAGGCAACAGGAGATGGACTTCCAGCAGACCTTCTGCTGACCCGGAAGTGAACTTCTACTGGCCCCGAAGTGATGATTTTCTGACCTGGATGTGATGTTTTCACGAACCAAATGAACCGGTTCGTGAACCAGGGGCAGGTTCGTGAAAGTTCATGGTTCGTAGTTCGTGAAATTTGACGAGCCAGGAACCACATGGTTCAGTTCTGTTCCAGTACCCATCTCTAGCCATGACCCTGACATACTGGTACCTTTTACTAAGGATGCCTGGCAAATGTTCTCACAATTATTTCCTACATGCGGAAAACATACCTTTCTTGACAGTATTTCATTAATTTGATTATTTTTATGCTTCTAGTGTCTAATTATACTTCACTGTTGTTCAGTATTTTAACTGTGTAGTAGGTATTTTATATTGGCTTTTATACCGTAAAGCTGCCAAACCAAAAGGCAGGGTATAAGCAGGGCTTATTTCGAGGGGGAATGCACAGGAACATGGTTCCAGCAGTTCCCCAAAGAGGTCACATGTCCAGTGGCCCCAACCACCTGACTCTCAGCCATTTTGGGCCCGTTTCAGCCCTGATTGGGGCCGAAACAGCCTGGATCGGGCCTCTGATGGGTGGTGGATCACTCTCCCGCTCATCAGCGGCCCGATCCTGACCATTTTGGGCCCCTTTTCAGCCATTTCCAGCCCCCTTTTGCCATTTTGGGCCCAATTTCGGCCCTGAATGGCCAGGATTGTGTCCAAAACAGCCAGAATAGGTGATGTCAGGGGGTGTAGCATATGCAAATCAGTTATACTAATGACACACTTCCGGTGATGGCAAGAGGTGTGGCATATGCTAATGAGTTATGCTAATGAGTTCCTCCAGCTCTTTTTCTGCAAAATGACCCCTGGGTATAAGTTAAGTCAGGAAGCAAGTACAGATTGAATTAGTTGCCCAGGTGACACAGTGAATCACTGCCATCCTAAGAAAAGTTACACTCTTCTAAACTCATTAACTTCAATATTCCATGAAGGGTATAACTTTGTTTAGGATTGTACTGTAAGGTACAAAGTTTTCACAAACAACAAATGATGTGGAAAAACTGTCCTGAATTATGCCACTTTAAATTGCAGGTGTAGATTGATGTTCTCAGTTGTTGTTTTTAAAGCCTTCCTGCACACAGAAAATTAGATGTCATGGAAAGGAGATCTAGAGTAGCCTTATCTCTGATATGTCAGTTCTGTGTAGCCAGGGATTATTCCCCCATAGGAAAACATTCAATTCAACTGCCTCATGTGCCATTTCCAGTTGTACAGACCAAAAAATATTTTAATTGTCTCTTCTGTTTTGTGTGAACTAAGCCCAAATCCTTCATACAACAACCCCAGTTTTCAAATGAGAGGTTACTTATTGGAAAGTGCTCCTTGGTAAAAAGATACCGTGGCTGAAAGGTGGCTTCAGACAGTGTGATTTTGACATAAGGGTGCTTTCAAACAAGTACTTCCGTTTTAATATTTGCCGAACTCGAACTCCAACAAAAAACACTTCTGGCAAATTCTACATTTCGTGGGATATGGGAGTGAGCCCCTGGCACACACTTCAGCATCTTCTTTAATAACATCAAGAAGGATTCATGGAGCATGTATAAAAGAAAGAGTGGGGGACAGAGCTCATAGACTAGCCCATTAGTGATGGAGAATAGATTTAAAACTGAAAAGGTTACTTGTAAAATGGGACTAACTTGAAAATCAATTGAAGGCAATTTAAAGTTGCTTCATGGAACAATTATGCGATTTGTAACTTGGAAGAACTGAAAACAATACAGCCTTTTCCAGACCTACAAATCTAGCTTTAACTGTTTTAGTCTTCTAGAAATCCTGGGAGTCTATTAAACCACAGAATGGAATTCTAATTGAAGCAGTGAACACATGGCTATCTAAAGATGTAACATTATGTGGAAAATAAAATGAACAAGCAGGTAGTTTGCACTGTCAGATTATGTAGTAGTTTGTTATCTTTTTGCAGAATGATTTTGTCTTTTTTTCTGTTTATGCTGCAGCATCCTAATATAGAAGAACTTCCCTCTAGTGGAGAAGAAGATATTTGCAGTGCTAGGTTTGTATACTTGTGTTGCAAAAGCGATCCAGAATCACCCATGTAAGTTAGAAATGATCATTTATTTCAGCAATTCTAGCTATGTGGCAGCAAGCCACATTATATTTTTGTACTATGTAATGTTATTAAGCCATGTTGGAATAAGTATATGACTGAAATTGGATTTTCTAATTGGGACATTTCTTTTAAAGGTCAGGATTTGAGTCCAGTAGCACCTTAAAGACCAACAAAATTTCCAAGCCAAGGCTCAAGCTTTCAAGAGTCAAAGCTCCCTTTATCAGATACCCATTGTAACTGATGAAGGGTGATTTGACACTCAAAAGTTCCTACCCTGGAAATCTTACTAGTCTTTAAGGTACTGCTGGACTTGAATATTGTTCTACTGCAGACCAACATGACTACCTACCTGAAACTCTTAAAGATGTTTTCCTGTTTCTTTACAAGAAGAGGCCTAAGGGCTGATTCTCACATACAAGAACATCATTCAAGCTGAACCCATTAACTGTTACCATTGAAAAGTATTGCATTTGAAGAGAGAGTAAGGAAGCTTCATCAATGAAAATTGGTCTCTAGCGTTTCACTTATGGAAGACTTCACTTCATGTTATAGCAATCAAGTGATGCTCATGTGCGAACTCACCAGATATGAGCTATGCATTTAGAATAGTCATGTGAAGTAGCTAGGTCTGTACTTGTTTTAAAGCTCTCTAATGTTAACTTTTAAAAAATAAATGTATTCAGAAACCAAGATAACTGAAAAAGTGGTCCAGACCACCCTTCTCAGACATTATATCTTTTTATAGTCAGAGATATTTTGATGTACTAGTTTAATGGTTCAAGAGTCGGACTAGAATCTGAAAGATCTGGATTTGAATTCCCATTGTGCCACGCAAATTCATTGCAAGACCTCAGGCCAGCTCTTTCTCTCAGCCTAACTATCTCATAGGGTAGTTGTTGTGAGGATAAAAATGAAGGAGAGAACGATGTTGTAAACTGCTTTGAGTCTCCATTGGGGAGAAAAGTGAGTTATAAATATCTGAACATACATAGATTATGTGGGAATCTGAATTCTGATGGGGAAAGGGCCTGATTTGGGTTGGGATTGGGAATGTTGTGCAAGAGAAAGAGTGTTTTAAACTCTTGTATCCCTGCATTGTTTTGCCAATCTAAATTGACCTCTTCCCTGGGTTGCTATTGGTTCTGAAAATCAGTTCTTTGTTTCCCCCACCCACATAGGGCTAATAACAGACAGAAGGTTGTTTTTGATTGGTGAAATTCTGTGCTGGCTGGAAGGGGTAATGCACTTCTCCATTCACATTATAGTCATAATCCAAACTGTTGTTCCATTACAGACCAGGGCCGATTCCAGACGGCCAGAAATAGCGTTTTGCCCGCGCTATTAATCGCTTACCGGCCACGCGGGTATTTTCGCCTCCATCCGACTTGTCCCGTCTTCATCCGTCTTCATCCGTTCTGAGCCATGCCGTTCCGCCTCCGCATGTTCGCATGGCCAAGAGAGGGACCCAGGGATTGGTTCTCTTCTCCCCGGCACAACTGACGTGGGGGGCCTTCATTTGTTCGCGTCTCGAATTTTTTTTTTATTTCTTTCCCCCCGTTTTGCGCAAACGCGCAAACGCGCAAACGCGCACATGCGCGAAGCCGCGGCATCGACGATGCGGTCAATGATTGGTCCGGGAGATTCTCGCGAAGTACATTGGTCGATGGTTCCACTCTAGATTCTCAATTGCTAATCTGGTACGTGCTGACTGTTGGATCCTGAAATGGCGCCCGGGAGAGAGCTTTTACTCGTGATGGCGCAAGTGGTGATTCTCCTGCTGCAGAACACGGTCACACTTTGCCATGCGCATCTGCGGCACATTCTGAGGAGCAGAAGGGCTGCCCAGCTGATTTTCCACAGCGAAAGATTGGGTGCAGCTTCACGTAGGTCAACTTTGCGAGGGATCCGTCTGCGGCAGCGATGGTATGTGCTGGCGGACACCAGAGAGCACAGAGACTGCTGGGTATACCCCCGGAGCCAGGACTGGTGGGAGCGCATAGCCCTGCGTGTATGGGACGACACCCATTGGATTCAGTGTTTCCGGATGACCAGGGGGACCTTCAATGAGCTGGTGGATGCCCTGGGGCCGACCCTGGCACGCCAGTCCACCAACATGCGTGAGCCCGTGTCCGTGGAGAAGAGGGTGGCGGTGACGTTGTGGTGCCTTGCCACTGGGGCATGCTACCGCGTTGCAGCGGATCACTTCGGCCTGGGGCTGTCCACCGTTTCAGATGCTGTGCTGGAGGTCTGCTTCGCAATTGAGAAACAGCTACTCTCGAAGATAGTGTGTCTCGGGGACGAGGTCGGGAAGGTGAGTGATGGCTGCAGGAGGGGCAGGCGGTTTGCGCAGGCTGGAACAAAGGTGGTTTGTGTTGTTCTCCGTGTCCCCGATGTTGCGCGACTGCGCATTTCCAATCATGCGTGTTTCTGGTCTCTGTTTCAGATAATGGATGGGTTTGCAGCGCTGGGGTTCCCTCATTGTGTTGGGGCGATTGATGGCACTCACATCCGCATCGGTCAGCCCCGTGGGAAGCCGGACCAATATGGTAACCGAAAGAACTACTCCTCCATCTTGCTGCAGGGTACAGTCGATCACACCGGCCGTTTTGTCGATGCAGAGGTGGGTTGGAGTGGCAAGAACCACGACGCCTTCGTCTTCCGCAACTCGGCTCTCTGTGCTGCAATGGACAATGGGGCTTTTGTGCCTGGGAATCCCTCCCTGACAGTGAATGGTGTTTCAGTGCCACCGCTGATGATCTCGGATGGTGCTTATCCAATGCGCCGGTGGTTGATGAAGCCGTACGGAAAATTTGCTGTCACACCACAACAGAAATACTTCGACCGCTGCCTGGCACGGGCCAGGAACCGGGTGGAATGCAGTTTTGGTCGTCTGAAGGGACGCTGGCAGTGCCTCCTCCATCGGCTGAAGGCCAGAGAGGAGAACGTGGTGACCATTGTTACCGCGTGTGTGATCCTGCACAACTTGTGCGAGGCCAAAGGACATGAAGTGCTCGGGTCACTGACGGATCCCACGCCCTTGACAATGCCCGGGGATGGACTGGAGTATGGGGAGAACGACAGGGGGATGCTTGATGAGGGAAAGAGGGTTCGTGACGCGATGGCTGAATTCATGTATTCAAGATGCGGACGGTGATGCCCTGGCTTTCTTTGGGGGGAGGGAAAACTCATATCCCCAAAGTGCCAATATTGCAAGGAAAAGTTTGTCCTGCCAATAAATGCTTGTTATTGCACTCGAACAGTTTTCGTTTTCCTTGTCCGTTCCTGGGTGCGGGGGGGGGGGGAATGCAGACCCGGCAGGTTTTGGTATTGCCGCATTTGCGCACTAAGTGGCGATCATCTGCAACTGCGCAATAGCAGCCGAATGCGCAGTCCGTGCCACCGCACGTTTTCTGGTGGGCCCCGCCATGACCGCTCCTGCCTTGGGGGTAGTGTTTGGGGGTGGCTTTATACGGGTCACCGGCACATCTAAGCCGGTGACTACAGAAAGAGGCAAAGCCGAGTCGGTCACCCCCTTCTCAGAGTCGCTTGAGTGTTCTGCTTTGCGGAGATGCGCAAATGCGGCGATACACTCATGTTGGCAACCCTTGGGTGAACACTCTCGGGGAGTGTGGGGGTGATCGGGAAAACATTAACGAGAAATACTGTGGGCTGCTGCACTATGGGGGGGGGGTGCTGCCGCGGCCCTCGGAGGACGGGAATGCTGGGTGGCCGGCAGCAGCTGCCCGGCTAAGCGGGGCAACGGGTGCCTGCACGGATTGCCGCTTCTAAAGTTGCGCATGCGCAGTTGCGCTTTCGCGCGTTAGCGCATATCCTTACACTCGCAGCTGAAAAAATGGCCGCCAGTAAGGGCCGCTACTGGCGGGATCTGGAGGTCGAGGCCCTGCTTGACCTCCTTCTGCAGAGTGGGCGTGCCAGCCGCATAATGGGCAGCCACCACCTGCCCACAAAGGCCATTTTCGCCAGGGTTGCCCGACAGCTGGCTGCGAAGGGTTGGCCCAGGACCGCGGACCAGTGCAGGTCCAAGTTCAAGCGGGTCAAGGCCGACTTCTTTGCAGCCATGGAGCAGTGGCAGGGCATCCCTAGAATGAGCGCCAGGCCGCCGTTCTTTGCGGACATGCGACGGCTCTGGGAGGCGGCTGGCAGGCCTAGCTGGGAGGACCGGAGGCAGGCAGGTAGGTGGAAGGGGGGTGGTGGATTGATCTCGGCCTGGTTGCAGTCTTGCCCTCCCGGTGGTGTTCCTTGCCCTGCCACAGATTAGGGTATCAGTGGTGCTCTGTTGAGGCCCCCAGCACTGCCATCAATCCCCGGTGGCCATTCCTGAGAGGCCAATGATGCCCAGGTTGCAGGCAGATTTCCAGGTGGCACGCAGACAAAGTCACAAGCCCTCCCCCCCCTGTCTGCCACAGCGGCCCTGTGAAGAGTGCTCCAAAGAGTGTTTTTTTAAGAAATAGCTGCCCCGGGGTCAAGTGGTTCTTATCTCTAGTAAGCGTTTTTGGGATTGCACCTGCAGTGCTGTGCCCACATACTTGGAATTAGGACCCGTTGAACGCAGTAAGCCTTGTGCAAAAATGCACACAACTGCAGTCTGAAGACAAGGTCACAACCCCCCCCTCCCGCGTCTGCCACAGCGACAGGGTGCCTTGAGGGGCGGAACACCATTGTGCCACTGCATGCCAGCTGGGCACCAGAGATACCAACAACCCTCCCCAATCTCTTGCAGCTGCGTTGAGGGCGAGGGCACGCCCCAGAACTGCGGGGCAGCCCGAGGAGCCAGCTGAGGCGGAGGAGGAGGAGGCAGGAGAAGCCGTGGAGGAGGAGGCTGGTGAGCGTGGGCCCAGGATCCGCGAGGAAGAGGCGGAAACTGCGGAGGAGGCGCATGGAGGTGAGAGGTGCAGCAAACATGAAGGCGGTGAGTGCTGCCAGGTTGAGGGGTGTGTGGTCTCTGGCCGGTTCACTGATCCATCACGCCCCAATCTCTTGCAGCAGGGCAGGGGGAGCAAGGGATTCCGCCAGCCGAGCCACCAGCAGGCGAGGAGGAGGCACAGGAATGGGAGGCGCCACCTCCACAGGGAGAGGAGTGGCTGGTGGAGGTGGAGTTGGAGGAACCCGCAGGTGAGCGGTGAGCGGTCGTGCCGACATCGCCGCAGCTGTCCCGCGGCACGGCACAGTGCTGCGGCAAAACGTGCGCCAAGATGGCGTGGCGGGGGTTGAATGGAGGGAAAGGAAAGAAAAGCGTGTGTGGTGTGGTGGTTCGGGCCCACGTTCTCACCCTCACATTGCCCCCTTTCCCGTCTTGAGTGCAGATGCACGGGGGCGCGAAGGCCGTGGTGTTCCCGAGGAAGCACTGGAGGGGGCGGCCAGGGGCTCGTCCGTTGCCGGGCAGAGCGGGCAACCACCTTCCGCCGCGAGGCGGCCGACAGAAGAACCGGGTAAGAGCAGCTCCCGGCGCACCCTCCAGCCACCTACGCAGCACCAGAAATGGCCGTAATGTGCATTGTGCGCATTTGTGCGCAGCTGGTGTGGACCAACTGTTCTTATGTACTGTTAACAACAACATATGTTTCAAATCTATTTATTCAAACGAAAGAACACTTGAGTACAGAGGCCCGCCCCCAATGCTGGATTAACAGCTGTTACCATCTTCTCGCCATCCACAGTGTTGGCCCCTGGCGAGGGGACTCCCGCCACCACGGAGGAGCCAACGACGAGCCGAGCGGCGGCCCGTGCACCGGCTTCCCAAGAGGGGGACGGCACCATCCTTGAAGCCATCAAGGGCCTGGAGGGGCGGATGATGCTCTCCCGTGAGTGAGTCCATGACTGCCTTTCAGGGAGGCCTGAACTCACACTGAGGCATTCCTCACCTCTACCACCGAGCGACAGAGAATTCCGCACGCAGCTCTCCCCAAACCCCTGTGGTGTTGAAGGAGCAGCCACAGGCTGGCAGGTCCCTCCCGCTCCCTGACAGTGTGTGGCTTTATTAACCACTGGACAACAAATTAGACACATGTGGCTGCATTTGTCCATGTCCCTGGCTTGTTTGCAATCTTAGGTTTTCCCCGGCTCCCATTTCAATTGAAATCCCCCCCCCCCCCGGTGATGGGAGGCCTTCACCTGTGAAGAGAGGGGCAACAATTCCAGGCATGATGGGGATGTGGGGGGGGGGATGCGTGAGAGTCCCAGGCATAAGAGGCAGTGATGGACTCTGGCAGGAACAAAGGACAGCAAGGGAGAATGGCCGGGAGTTCCAGGCATCAGGGGGAGTAGGGAGCGTGGGAGGGAGGCCAACACATGAGGGGCTGTGAGGAGACCGGTGGGAAGTTCCAGACGTGAGGGGCAGAGAGGGGCACGTGCAAGAGTCCCAGGCAGATAAGGGAGTGAGATTTGAACCGCAGCATATCTTTGTTTTGTCCACAGTGAACACGCTGCAGGGCAGGATGGACACGGTCGAGCGCCTCCTGCTCTACCAGGGACGGAAACACCGGGCACTCGAGAGACGTGTGCGGGCCTTGGAGGGACAACTGTCCGCACTACTGCCAGCGGCCACCGAGCAGTGATGGGACTTTGGGGGGGGGGTTTCTGTTAATGTTGAGTTCACTAAAAGTTAAAGTTGAAAACATCGGTTTGAGTGTCCGTGTTTTCTCGATAGGTGGCGGTGTGTCTGGGGTGGTGGGGCTTTGCGGTCTTCTGTCTGGGGGGGGGCTGGGGAAAGGTTGGGCAGAGCTAAGGAAAAGGGCAAGACTCGTCTACAGGGTTAGCCGATCCCTGGACCTGCCCACACAGGACCGCTTGGGGACACCCTGCCTTGGCTGAGGACGGGGGGAAGGTGGTCGGATGTTCGCCCCCTCATCCACCTCCCCCTCGTTCAGCGCTGGAGCTGTGGGGGCATTGGATTCAACCACCAGGGGCGGCCGCTCTGGAGCTGCTGCTAGCGGTTGCTGCATCCGGAGCATGGCCTGTCCAAGTGTTTGCAGCGTGCTGACGGCGGCACGCATCACCTCCAGGTTCTGGCCCCAAGCATTCTGAAACATCGCCTGCTCCTGACGGGTCACCTCCATGAACTCTTGGCGCCACCTCTGTGCCTCGGAATGCTGCCTCTGCCGTTCGGCGATATCCTCGCGGTGCTGAGTGTCTGCCTGGCTCATCATCCTGTCCGCAGCCTCAGCGCCACCGTGGGCCCTCCGCTTGCGGTTCCTTATTGCTGAAAGTCGTGTCCCAGGGGACAGCTGGGCCGGATTTTGCGTAGGGCTGCCTGGGGGGGGGGAGAAACAGCCAAGAGGTGAACACAAGGCCCCACCATTCCCCAGCCATGGTCCCCCCATCAAGCCCACGGAACCCGAATTTCCCAGGCGTGCGGCATTGCATGTTTGCGGTACCTGAGATGCCGACGCCTGGCGAGGGCGGGCTGTTCTCCTTATCCAGATTGTCCTCCGTGCTGCTTCCCGAGGCGGACTCGTGCTCATCTGCGAAGAAGGCAACATTGTCAGAATGCACTTTGGGTTACCGGCAGAGGGCATAGGGGGATAGGGGGAACAGCTTGCTGGTTTAAGGGTGCAACCCTCCTTAGGAATAAGTGTGTCCCCTTGTAGCATGCATAGAATCAAGCTGCATGCCTGCTATCCGAGGCTCAGCAGGCCATCCTCCAAGTAACCTGGATTGCACTAAAGTGCTGCAATTTGATGCCCTTGAGTTAATACTGCTGCCACCCCGCCCGCCCTACAACAGTAGTGTTTACTCCCCTGCCTCTGTGCATATGATTTAGGACCCATGGAAAAATTACATTACATTACAATGTGAGATTGCTGAACTTGAGTTTATTCACAAATTCACAACAACAAACCCCTTAGAATGCTACAGGGATGTGGCATTCCTGTCTCACTACAGATGCTAGTTTTCTGCTTTTCCTCCCCTGCTCTAAGCAAGCTGATTACATTTTGTATTGTCCCTTTACATCCTGACTCTTTTCTTTGCAACATTCCTCCCACCTTCTAACTGGGATATAAGGGCTCAGAGATCTCCATTCCTACTTGCATTTGACGGAGGAAGCTTAAGAGTGTATTCTCTGGAAAATCTAGTTGGAGTGATCCCAGCCCTGGTGCACCTGACCTTGCTCAACTCTGGCAATCGAAAACCAACATCCCTGTTTTTGCCATCCCAGCGGGGTTTTTGGTTCCCCCCCCCCCCAGGACCCCCTGCAATGGTCTCCTGAAAAGCCGGCAGCAGCACAAGCACAAGCGTGTGTGACTGTGCCTGCGTGCTGTGGTGTCTTGGCCGACGGGTTTCCCCCCCCCAAACGCCCGTCCAATCGGGACACCAGTCTGCGGGGCAAAGGTCAGTGAAACCTCCCGGGGCTGGATTCTCTGGGAGACAAAATGGCGGTCGATAATAAGGCCTCAAGTATTCAGTTCAGGAGGGTGGCACCAATGCAATTGCGCAGATGCGGAAAATGGGGCTGGACACCGCTGCACGCCTTGAGGTCGATTATGCATCTGCGCGCATTTGTGCATTTGCGCGGTTGCGCAAATGGTGCCAGCCCCTTCTCTTAGGCTACATGTGGCCTCAGAGAATCCAAGGGCTGTGTGCCTGACCGGCGGACTTCTCGGTGCCCCCCCACGCCCCACAAAATCCCAGGGTGCATAACCCCACCCAACAGAGCTGCAGGCGCGCCCCCCCCCCCGCCCCCCTGCCTGGGAAAGCACGGACCATTATTGCGGCGGATTCCCAGACCAGTCCAAGCGAATCCCGCGCCCCCCTTGCCGGTCCCCCCCCCACGTACCCGGTGCCGCCAGTCCACTCAGGGTCACATCATGATCTCCACCGCTGTGCAAGTGGTCATCGTCCACGAAGCCACCGTGCCCTGGGAACAGAAGTAGGGCCAGCCTCGTCATATAAAATGCTTTGATTACACCCCCGAAGCACCACCCCGGCAGCAACCGCGCTTGAACCAGGGCCCCCACCGACCTGATGGAAAGGGTGTCGATGTCCTGAGATCTTCCGCATTGATGGTGACGAGGTCATGGCTGAAGAGCTCCTCCGACCCCTCCTGAAGCTCCAGAGGGCCTTCCCGGGCCCTGCCCTCCACCTCCAGCACTATACTCCGAGCCAGCCTCTTGGGGTTAACGCTTGCATCCCCCCTCAAAATGCTGTCCAGCTCTCTGAAGTACGGACAGGTTGTTGGCGCGTTCCCTGAACGGCCGTTGTGGGCCATAACCTTTTTGTACTCCAGCCGCATGGTTTTGGTCTTGGTGCGGCACTCTGTAGCCGACCGCTTGTGGCCCCGCTCAGCCATCTGCATCGAGATTTTTTGGAAGTAGTCCATGTTCCTGTGGGTGCTTCGGAGAGCTTCCTGTATCTTTTCTTCCCCCCAGAAGTGTAGCAGATCCACAATCTCTCTATGCCGCCAGGACACCCCCCGCTTCCCAGCCACATCCCCTCCACCGGCCATACTGCCCCCGACAAGGCGATATTGCTCTAGCACAAGCGTGTGTGACTGTGCTCGAGTGCTGTGGTTTCTCAGCCACCGAGATTCCCCCCACCCGCCCGATCACCCGTCCAATCGGCACGCAAGTCTGCGGGGCAAAGGTCAGCGACACTTCCCAGGGTTAGATTCTCTGGCAGACAAAATGCCGGCCGGTAATGAACGCTCAGTTCGCATTTCATGAGGGATGCAGTAATGCAATTGCGCGCATGCGCAAAATGATTCGAAAAACCACGCACCATGATCATGATTATACTTTTGCGCATTGGTGTAAATTCATGCCCGCAGTCGCGCGATTGCGCAAATCGCTCCTGCATTTAAAAAAAAAATGGCGATATTGTGGCCGGCTGGCCGGCCGGCCGGAAAAAGGGGAGTTCCTCTTCCCCCATGATGGATCGCCATGCTGCGGCAAAACCCGCCATGCCGTGTTCCCACTGTCCGCTTATATAGCGCAACGGAGCGCAATGAACCGCAGGTAAGCAGGGACGGCAACTTGCGGGTTTTAACGGGTCTTCCCGCTTCAAAAGCGAAATCACTCGCTTTAATTTTGCCCATCTGGAATCGGCCCAAGTCTAATTTCTACAGGGTTCCTCCTCCCCTCACCCCCCGAGTTGAGCTAATCTGGAAATTATCAAGGCATGAATAACAGTGAGATGGAAAAAATACACCAGGTAAAGCCCTAAATTCAGTACATTTTAAATTCTGTCCTTCCTCCAAGAAAGTCAGGACAGCACACATTATTCTCCCATCCCCATTCTCCCATCCCTTACAATAGCCCTCTGCAGTAGGAGAGGCCAATAGAAAATGAACAGTCCAAGATCACCCAGCAATGTCCAGGGTACCACACTGGCTCTTGTTTTTATTATAACGATAGCCTCTGAATAAAGAGGAATATTCTCAGGCTAAATGAAACTATTGTTTACAAAATAACGTGTCAGAGCAAATGTTAAAAGTAACTACTTCAAATATAAATTTTTCTATAATTACATTGATTTTGGATACTCAAAAGTCTTTCTATAAAATATGCAACATTTAGAATGACTTAAAGAATGAAACAGCTGTAAGGAAATAACAGTGCTATTTGCACAGCAAGCAGCAAAAAATTTAGTATTTGCAAATATTAAAAGTGGGAGTAAGAAGCTGGCCCAGGAAACCTATTTAAAGGAATCCATAGTTGGGCCTTTAACAGAGTAATATCAGTTGCAAAATAAGCGAGATGGGTGGTTTGAGCTTGTGTGCTGGCAGGGCGAAGTGTGTGAGAGAAAATAACTAACTTAAACTTGGTTTATATTTAGAAAGGAAATAAGAGTTCTTTATTGAAGGAACTCCATATTCTGATAGGAAAGGAGGGGAGATAGATTCCTATCTACCTATCTAATTTAAGGATGGACATGGATAGCAGGACAAGTCCTGCATCCATGGTTGCAAGCTGAAGAGAAGGGAGAGGACAAAGCCAGGAAGAGAAGAAGTGTCATGAGGAAGAAAACCTGAGAATAGCAATCTACACACCAAAGGCTAGTCAGAGCAGTAAACAGTAAAGAGATACCCTGACCTTTCTATCTTTCTAACTTTTTGGTTTGTCCCCCTCTGAAACCTGAGGAAAGGAACAGCAACAAGTCCTCTTCTTCTATCAGTAAGGATCCTGTTACCTAAAATCACAGAGAATTCATTCATTCATTCATTTGATTGGATTTATAGTCCACTCTCCCCTCAAATGGTGTTAGAGCAGATAACAACAAGCTAAATACATAAAGGATAAAACAGTAATAGCATAAAACAAGATGAAACCATCAATAATACAGTTTGTTAAGCAACATCCTTGATGCAGCGCATGTATTGCACAACCCAATCCTCCGTCATCAGAACCTGTGGGGCAGGGTGACCAGCTATCAGATGAACAACAAAACCAGGAGGGGCACAGCCCCCTCCCAGCAGGAGACCAGTTGGATGATTTGCCCGCCTCAACACCATATGCCCGGTGGAACATCTCCATCTTTCAGGCCCAGTGGAATAATAATAAGTTCTGCTGGGCCCGTTTCCATAGACAGAAAGTTCCACCAGGTTGGTGCCATGGCTGAAAAAGCCTTAGCCCTGGTTGAAGTTAGGTGACCATCACTGGGGCCAAGGATCACCAGTAGATGTTCATCTACTAAACAAAGCACCCTCTGGGGAATATATGGTGAGAGGCAGTCCCATAGGTACACCAGTCCCAATCCATTAAGGGGCTTAAAGCTTAAAACCAAAACCTGATCCAGAACTCCACTGGAAGTCAGTGCAGTTGGTGCAGGACAGGTGTTACGTGTGACTAGAACGGAGTCCCAGTCAAAACACATGCCACTGCATTCTGGACCAGTTGCAATAACATAACAACATACTTTTCAAACATGAGGAAAAGGAACTGGAAGAACAGTTTCTGAATGGTTGGAAATACATTATCAAACTTTTATCACATCATCATTCAAGATAATGGCAAAAATTAAGTGACTTGCAAATCTGCCCGTGGGTAGTGGTGCTGGGGCACTGCCCTGTCTCAGCTTCTATAACCCCTTTTTTTCTGGGAAAAGAGGTGGTGGAACTCAGTGGGCTGCCAGCACAGAGGGCAACTCCTGACGGGAGGTGGTGCCCCTGGTACCACATGTACATGTGCATAGTGTGCGCATGTTCCTGGAACCATGCAATGATGTCACTTTGAGTCAGCTGGAACAAGGGGGGGAGTTTTTTAAAGTTTAAATCACCCTCGGCGAAAATGGTCACATGGCTGGTGGCCCTGCCCCCGAACTCCAGAAAGAGGGGAGCTTACTCTTACCTCAAAGCCGAAACAGCTCAGGAAAGTAGGGTTACCAGCCCCCCCCCCACTGTGGGTTGGGAACCCTGCTCCCAGTCTCTACCTCCCCCATCTCTCATCTGGTTTGTGGTGGGGAAAGGTGCAAGAACAGATCTAGGAAACCCAGTGTATGTTCCTGCGCTCTCTGGAGCGCTTCTGCATTGTACCGGGAATAACGTCATTCCCAGTGTTATGTGGAAGCGATGGGTCATGTGCAGGGCTAGTTTGGTAAAAAATGCACTCCCCCCCCCAAAAAACACTTCCACATCATGCCATGAATGACGTCCTCCCCAGTGTGATGCAGAAGTACTCCAAAGTGCATGTGCTGTGCATATGCGAGGTAAGTTCTTCTGTCAGGCCCCACCATGACTCCCCTAGGCAAACTGGCAACCCTACTGGTAAGGGCCCTGTTCATCTCCCTGAATTTTATTGATAGAAACTCAAGCTTGAAGGTTGGTAAAACTGTTGTGGGTTTGTAGCAATGGCCCCCTAAGCAGGTGCTCCTTCTACCATTTGGGAGTTTTCATCTCCCTATTTTTTTTAATGATTTGAGAATTTTCTGCAAACTTTGGCCTTTTTTCAGGTTAGTAGGAAGATCAATCTTTTCTGTCCATGGGCCCAGCTCTCAGGAACAGCCCAGCTGTAGGACTTCAGTGATATGCTATCTAGTTCTTACTTTTTTCATTGTCAGTGTCCCTTGCAGCAGTTGCAGGAATCAGCATAACAGAAGAGAAGCACCAACATCTCCGCCTGCCTAAGAGCCAAGCCACAAGTGACGCCTGACACAGGTTGGACACTTGTCAGCTTACCTCAAGTTTTGATGGGAAATGTAGGCATCCTGGCCTTGCAGCTGTAATGGAGAGCCAAGCTGTAAAACCAGGATGCCTACATTTCCCATCAAAACTTGAGGTAAGCTGACAAGTGTCCAACCTGTGTCAGGCGTCACTTGTGGCTTGGCTCTTAGGGAATCATGCTGAAGTGCCTGCAAATATGAGGAGGGTTTTTTTTAAGGTTGCAGTATTGCAGCATTCCTATGCTATGCTATCCATGACCCCCAAATAAAAATAATATAGGGTAGATGGAAAATCCTGAAGGTTCCTTAAGAACACAACAGTGTGTAGAGCTTTAATGTATATCAGGTATGAAAAGAAAACCACGGCTAACAATGAAGAGAAAATGAATAACCCTCTGCCATCTGTAATCTCTGTTGCAAGGGCCATTTCACCCACTATTACACCAGCAGCCATGTACACAGCATCTTATTGTTTTCAGTGCACACTTCACTCCTCCACCTCCCTTCTCCTCTGGCCCACAGAGCTTGATTGACACTTGCCAGCAAGATCAAACTCCTGTTCACTGTGAGGTCTGAATGCAAATTAACTGAAGCTTGATGAAGCCAGGAGTATCCAATAAAGCTCTGTGCGCTAAAGGAGGCAGCAGGTGGGAGGGGCAAGGGGCACGCATGAGCACAGCATGTTCATGCACAACTGGAGTTTATTAGAGCATTAGCCAATTGGCTAAAGCATCAGGAAAGGTTTGCAGTGTGGTGGGTTTGTTGCTCCTCTTTTCTGCCAAGCAGAAGAGCCACAGATATACTACAGATATAAAGACTTTGCTCACAACCCAGAATTCCATCAAACTTTTGTGAATTGCTATCAGTGGTAGGGATAGAACTATGAACGTCTGCAGTAAAAGTAATTACGAACGGAAGAATATTGTACAATTAAAGATCTCTGGAATATCCGATAGCTAATTCAAGCATCATGCAAAACAAGGTAAGTGGTAGAATTCTGTACTGTAGCATTTCAGATCAGATATGGGAAGGAGCTCGTATTTTTAAAAGCTTTCCTACATTAAAAAAAACTTGCACACGGTGAAGTGGTGCAGACCTTGTTTTTACTATTTCCATTTAGTTGCTCATAATGCTGAAAGTGTAGCTCAGATTAAATTTATTCCCAAAATCTTGAGAATAAGCAAAGAGAAAGATAACCCCACACATACATTAGTGTCAAGGTAGAGAACTGGAAGAGAAGCAACATTGCACTGCCATTTAGCAAAGATTAGAGTTTGAGCATCTTTCTGGGTCTCTAACCAATAACTTCAAATGGATTTCTCTTAAATAGGCATGTCTAGTACAGTCACCAGCAGGGAAAGGAAATGTCTCTTGATTGACACAACCCCTGGAATACAGTTTCTAAAATTAACCTCGAGCTGCTCCCTGTGCTGCATTTCACTGAAATCAGATTTTCCAAGGGCTGTTATCTTATCTGTGACTTAGGAAAAAGCTACATCTGTTCCTCCTGGAAGCAGACCACTGACGGTGCTTCAGAATCTGAAATTGCTGGTGCATTTCTATGGATAAAAAATTCTTCTATGGATAAAAAAATTATTGCAAGGCAAACATCTGCTGAGTTTATTTTTAGTTGTAATTCTCATTTGGGGGGGGAGTTATGTCCATGCATACCTTGAACACCATTTAATTATTTGGTGTAGCAGCACATTAAACATAAGCCTTGTGCCCCTAGAGGTGAAGTCGAGATCAGCTAATTTTATTTGGTAATTTCTTTTTCTAATAATCAGTTACATTTAGTGCTCCTGAGCCCCTATCTTCATTATCCATGAAGAAAAGGAGCACAGAGCTGGATTCATATTTCCAAGAGCATCGCTGGCACAATTTCTGTTGATTATAATGGTCTGAGACATCCAATTTTGAACATTTTCTTCTACAAAAGCTTTAATTACATCACTTCTTCCAGAACATGGGCTATATGAGACTTTTGAAATTCTGACTCCTATTTTTGAAATACACATTCCTAGAGAGTTTTGCCAAAGCAAGTGCTTCAAGACTGGAGTCAGTCAGCTCTTTTAGTGAAAAGGTGTAAGTAGAATTTATAGTGCAAGCGCAAAGCTTGTTATAATTGTAATAGCCTGGCAACCAGCAAGAAAATAAGGGGAGACATGGGGGCATAGGCCAATGGTGTGATGTCACTTCCAGTTAAACCGAGAAGTGAAGTTACACCTCTCTAGGAACTGGCAGAAACTTTATGGTGAAACTCAGAAGTGCTATCAGTCCAGTGGAATCTTATGCACTATTTTCAGTAATTTTAGACTGGAGTAACTCTGAATAGGATTGCACTGATAATGAGTGATTCCGCACACGTTGGATAATGCACTTCCAATCCTCTTTATAGATCATTTGGAACGGATTTTTTTGTGTGCGGAACAAAAAATCCACCTCAAACGATTGATAAAGTGCATTGAAAGTGCATTATCCAATGTGTGCGGAATCAGCCAAAGTTCACATCGCACAGAGTGATTTAGTAGACTGAGATGGTAGAATTCTGGTACAACTTTAAACTGTGTAGGGAATAATATTTGTTTATGCTACTCCATATTAAAAAAGAATACCTTCTCCCTTCATATGGTAAGCTAGTAATCAGTGACAAAGTTTTCTTCTCCATCCACATACATTCTCCCCATTGCTATTTGTTTGTTGGGTTTTTTTTACCTTATTTATAGTCCACCCTTCTCACTGAGACTCAAGGATTATTTAGTGTAAGTTAATGTAGGACATCCAATAAGCAATGTGATAGGATTAGGACTAGAAATGGGCACGAACCGAAATACAAACCAAAGTTCGTAGCGAACCGGGCCAGTTTGTGGTTTGCGAACCAGCAGTTCATCAGAGGCCATTTCTTTCTTTTTTAAAATATTTATTTAGTTTTTCAAATATAACAGTAACAAACAAAACATTAACAGTAAAATTTGGTTTCCAACATTCATTCGTACCTTTTTATACATCAACGTCAGTTATGTCATTATAACAATAAGGTAAGTAGCTGAGCTTGTAGCTTTATTCTAGATGATGAGCAGTACATGAAAATAGTCTTTAAGTCTAACTAGCTGTTTTGTACATTCATCTTTAGTTAAAAATTCTAGGATTGGGTACCAAAGCTCAATAAATTTTGACCTATAGTCAGGCGTTTCAGATTGTTTAATACAGTCAGTAAGCTTAGCTAAAATAAACTGGTCCCAAACTCTCAATAACCAATTTGAAATGGTAGGCTTTTTTTGTTTTTCCACGCTGCAGCGATTGCTGATTTAGCTGCAACTTGCAAATGGGCTATCAAGATTTTTCTTATGTTTGGGATCGGAGTATCTTGCCAATTGTTTAACAAAATTAATTCTGGTCAGAGTGGGAGTTGATAAGATGTCATTACTTTTAATATATTCACTCACTTCTTGCCAAAATTGATTAACGTGAGTGCAATCCCACTGACAATGTAGGTAAGTACTCCTTTCCCCACAGCCTTTCCAGCACATGGGTGATATGGAATGATCTATGTGCTGTAACCTCGAAGGGGTTAAGTGCCAGCGTGTCATGATCTTTATTGATTGTATTTCGATGTTCACTATATTGGAGTTAAATATATAAGCCCTCCAGATTTCTTGCCATTTGTCCTCAGAGGTGTCAGTATTGCATTCTTTGTTCCACGCTCTCTGGTAGGGAAGTACTTCATATTTTGTGGTTGCTAATAGCAATTTATATAACAAAGACGAGACACTTTACATTACTGCCACCGCTTTTGATTAATATTTCGAAATCTGTTAATGGATTGACTAGAGCCTTTTTAATGGCTTCACTTTCTAGCAGGTGTTTAATTTGCAAATATTCAAACCAGGGTATCTTGTCTTTAATTTTGTCTTCCAATTTGGCCTTATCTAATAGCTTTTTATTACTAACAATATCTATGATCTGTACTAGATTTCCCTTTCTTCAAACGTTATACGCCTCTTTGCTTTCTGCTGGTTTGAACCAACTCTGACCAGTAAAGGTAGTCACAAGGGAGAATGTATTTATTAAGGCTGATTTATTTTTGTCCCAGGTATATAGCAGGGCTTTTATGAAAGGATTGCTGTTAATGCTCTCACCCCTTTCAGATGGCAAATTCCATTAGATTTCCTGGCTGCCTTTTCGGTAAGTATACATTTGTATTATATATCTTTCCAATCCTTTTTGTTATCTGGGTCTAGCAATATTAAAATATTTTGTAAATGGGATGCTTCATAGTATTTCTGGAGATCTGGCATTCCCAGACCTCCCTGCCTGGATGGCCTAGTCAGGATTTTTTTGATTTATTCTTGCTTTCTTATTATTTCAGACAAATCTCAATAACTTTTTTCGCCAGTTTTGAAATATAGGTGGTGAATGTTATCCTTATTGGTATGGCTCTAAAATAAAATAGGAATTTTGGAAGTAAAATTGATTTAACTATATTAATGCTGTCCAGGAATGTTAGACTTTCCATTGCTTAAATTGCTGAGTAAGTGATTTCTCCAGTTCCAGGTGGTTATACTTCATAATTTCACTTATTTTCAGTGGGTTATTAACTCCTAGGTGTTTCCAGCTTTTTTAAACCCACTTGTAGGAGAACTGGTTACTGATAGTGTTTGTTGTACTTTCAGTGACTCCAATCGGATAAAGTTCGCTTTTTGAAAGATTAATTTTCAAACCAGAAATTTGGCTAAATTTTTGTAATATCCCTATTAGATTTTGTAGTGAGGTAAGTGGTTGAGATAAATACAAAACCATGTCATCTGCAAACAGACTTATCTTATATTCTGAGTCACCTATTCGTATTCCTTTGACAAATTGATTTTGCCTGATCTCGCGTGCTAGGGGTTCAGTGGCTATTGCAAATAGCAAAGATGAGATTGGACACCCTTGCCTTGTTCCACGGGATATTGAAATATCTTTTGATCTCTGCCCATTAATTTTCAGCTGTAAAGTAGGCTCTGTGTATATTTTTTGTATGGTTCTCAAAAATTTGTCTCCAAATCCCATTACACTTAGCAGAGTATGCAGGTATTTTGGTTTCAAGCTATCAAACACCTTTTCTATGTCTAGGGCCAATATTATAGCTTCACCATGAGATTTTCTGCAGAAATTTATAACATTTAAAGTCTTATATATGTTGTCTACCATCTGTTTATGTGGCATGAAGCCTGTCTGATCTTTATGTATATATTTAGTTATGAAAGTTTTCAGTCTATTTGTGAGCACAGCTGTAATGATCTTAGCATCCTGATTTAATAAGGCTATTTGCCTATAAGAGACAGGATTTGTTAGGTCTTTAACTTGTTTTGGAAGAAGGACAACATCTGAGGTGGTCCAGGATGGGGGTAATTTACCTGCATCCATTACAAAGTTACAAGTTTTAGCTAGATGGGGTGCTAGGATTTCTGAGTATTTTTTATATAAGTCTGCTGAAAAGCTGTCCCTCCCTGGTGTTTTGTTTGATTTTAGTTATTTGATTACTTTTTGGATTTCTTGTTAGCTCATTTGCTGTTCCATCAGATCTTTATGAAGTCAGCAATTTTAGGCATGCCATTTTTAAACAAGTATGTATCTATTTCTCCTGGTTTGGAATTACCTGTACTGTAAAACTTCCCGTAAAATTTTTCAAACACCTCAAGTATTTTCCTAGTTTTTGAATGGGCAGTTCCTTTTGAGTCTTTAATTAGGTTAACGAATAGTTGTTTTTCTTTGACTGACTTTCCAGGCCAATAATCTAGTCATTTTTGGTGAGTTGGTCCAGTATTTTTGCCTAAGGAATAAAATATTTTTTTGGATTTTGGTGACCTCCAATGCTTCTAATTTTTTTATTTCTAAATTGAGTTGTTGATATACCCGTTTGTTTCTTTCTCTGCGAGGAAGCTCTTGCTGCTTATGGTGTGGGTCAGTGTTCAAATCTTGAAGAAGTTGTTGTCCACTTATGATGTCAGTCGCTTGATAAACCTTTCCTTGGGTTCTTATGATCAGTCTGGTGGAGGAAGCCCATTGATACCTGATGTTCGCCTCTTGTAGCTGTGAAGCAATCGTCTTGAGTTCTCTTCTAGCCTCCAGTGTTTCTCTTGAAAGATCTTGGTATATTTGTATTTTTTTATCTTTAAAGGCAAAATGTCCTTTTTTCCTAGCTTCTTGTAGTATTTTTGTTTTTGTTCTGACGTTCAGGAATTTAACAATTATATCTCTGCCCGAATTCCTCCTGGGGTTGTTAGATGAACCAATTCTGTAAGTTTTTCTATTAAAAGCATAACTCCTTCTTCAAGATTAAGTTGTTCTGTTAGCCACCTTGCAAGAAATGTTGATAGGTCAGTTGCATCTTCATCAGATTCTGAAAAGCCATGGATTTTTAACTGGTTTTCTCTAATTCTATCATCCAATTCCATGATTTTTGTTCTGGCCAAGCCCTCTTCTGCTTGCATTGCTTGTATCTTCTGCTGCAAGTTCATTCCCAATTCCAGGGCCTTGTCAGCAGTTTGTGCACTGTTTCTTTCAGCTCTTTAATTTGGGCTTTGAATAGAGCTTCAATTCTAATGGCAATTCTGTCCTCCAGGCAATTTATTTTTGAGTCTTTCGCCTTATCAAGTCTTTCTAACTCTTCACTGAGGAGGGCTCCAGTCATGGTGGCCATTTTAGGTAAGCTGTTTATTCCCAAGTTTTGGGCCTCTTTATTGTCTTTTTCAGCAGTTGGGCATTCTACCTCAGTGCTTTTAATAGCCACAGTCCTCCCTTTTCCCCGTCCAGCCTTTCCCATAGCTCGATTGCCAGAAATGTGTTTAGAAGCTTTGTTGCTTACCCGGGGAGGGAGCTGGGCTGTTGGAGCTCCAAATTAGGCATCAGCCATTGCTGCGAGCGAAGCCACACACCCCTAGAGCCCATTTCTGACGAACTGCCATGAACTTTAGGCTGGTTCATTTGGTTCGTTTTTTGGTTTGTCACTGCAGACAACCTGGCGCCCATCAATCAGTTTCCTAGGCAACAGGGGTAGTATAACCCATAGTCCCTTTCCCTTTATTAAAATAACTTTCCAAACTATTCTGTTATAATAAAGCTCTATTACCTTTGTAAAAATGCCATCCTGGGTAATCCAGTTTTTCATAGTTTGCAGAATGGCAAGAGAGCCTTCCTGACCTCCTCAGGCAGGCCATTCCATAAGGTAGGGGGCCAAACAGAAAATGTACTTGTATGACAGCTGTTGATTGTGCCCATTTGCAGGATGACACCTACAGAAGGTTCTGTTCAGATGAGCAAAGATGTTTTGGCAGAGCATAGGGGAAGAGGTGGTCCCACAAATGTCCAAAGCCATCCAGGGCTTTTGATAGCCTATACCTTGAACTGAACCCATTGGACAGCCAATGGAGTGACCGCAGAATGGGAGTAATGTGCAGCATGCTCCTCCTAGCTCCTGAAAACTGAGATGCTGCATTCTGCACCAACTGGACTCCCCGAGTTGACTTTGAGGGAAGACCACATAGAGAGCATGACAGTAGTCAATATAACAATGTTACTGTTGTATGGATCCAAGAGGCCAGATGGGCCATGTCAAAGTAGGGAGAGATCTTCCTTACTAAATGTAGTTGGTAGAAAGTGTTTTTTGCAGCTGCATTTGCTTGCTCCTCCAGCAGTAATATTAGATTTTGTATAACCCCTAAGCACTTGACTAAGTCAGCAAGGGTCAGGCAAACTCCATTGAAGGTGAGAAGCACAATATCCTTCCCAATCTGAATTCCCTCTGTCTTGTCAGGATTTAGTTTCAGTTTATTCACTCATAGACTTTTAACTGCAGCAGACTGACAGCGATCCAGGACCTCTACTGTGCCAGCATGGCATAGGGCTTAGAGGGCTGGACTAGGATCTGGGAGGCCCAGGTAGGAATCCCTGTTCTGCCATAGAAGCTCACCAATCACATCCTCTCAGTCTAATCTACCTCACAGGGTTATTGTGAAGATAAAATGGAGGAGAGAAGAATGATGTGAGCCACTCTGGGTCCCGACTGGGGAGAAAGGCATGGCATAAAAAGTAAGTAAATAAATCACCAGGAGATTTGAATAAGGAGATATAGAGAAGGCTGTCATCGGCATATTGGTGAAAGTCAAACCCCAAACTATGATTGGCTTATCTCAAGGGCTTTACATAGAGCTTGAATTGAATGGGGGGAAGGAATGTGCTCAGCAGAGCCCCACAGGATAGTTCCCACACTGATGACAGCTGGTTTCCAACAGTAACCCTTTGAGTCCTGTCTGTGATGAATGATTTGAACAAGTCCAGAGCACATCCCTTGATACCTACCTCTGTCTCCAAATACCCAATAAGATGGGTGTGGTCCACCATATTGAAGGCTGAAGATAAGCCCAGTTGGAACAACCAACAGGCATAACCTTTGTTTATGTTTAGATGGCAGTTATCAACCAAAGCCATCAAGGCTGTCTCTGTCCCTTAGCCCAGACTCAAATCATACTGTACAGAGCAGATGAATTACTCAAGAATACTTGGGCATCTTATATATTGATAGCCAGGTGGTCCCAATCTGTAAATACTTACATCTGTAGATCAGGAACACACTGAGGCCAGGGAGATTTCCCCACAAACTTGGGGGTCCCCCCAGGTTGCACAAAAATTCAAAAAGTTAAAAAATGGAGGAGGGGTTAAAACCCTCGAAACACAGGAGTTGTCTGTGCATGTACAATGACAGGTCCTCCATTTGAACGTGTCTCCCAGCATCACTCCCTGCCTCAGGGAGGAGGGCCGCAGTGGCCACTGAGATAGTGAAGCTGAAGGCAGGGGGGAGCCAGGCTGAGGGGGGGAGCTGGAGATGCCACGGCAAAGCTTCAGGTGGGCTGGAAGGGTAAACAGAGCCACCATTGCGGAGGCTGCAAAGCATGGGGGGAGGCAGGAGGAGAATCAGAGCCACCACTGCTGAGGCACTGGGCTGCTGAGGGAGGGGCGGAGGGAGCTGGAGTGACAAAGACCACTGAGGTGACAAAGCAGCTGGCAGCGAGGTTGGGGGAGTTCTTTCTGCTGCTGCCATTGTTGAGTGTGATTCTTGTAGGTTTGGTCTTGTTTCATTAGAATATTCAGCTTTAACTAGAGTGGCAAAAAATCCCTAGCCTTTTCCATGTTTAATAAATCGGGGGTGGGGGGGTGGGGGAGAGACACCAGGATTGTGCTCACTCTGCCCATCCCTGACCTCCACACATTCCCCTAAAGGTCTGAATAGAGTCAGTGTTCTTACAGCTGGTATGCTCTTTTCAGACCTTCAGTGGAAAGCATGCAAGTGGGGCTGGGGCTCATAACATGTTTGCAAAGAGGTCGTCTGAACAGAATTTCTTTTCTCAGGACTTTTCTCTTTCACTTCTCCTTGTAAATGTTTATCTGTAGGAGAAAAGCTGTCACCATTTATAAGAGGAAAAAACCCAGCAGCGTGGAGAATACAAGCTTTGGTTTAGCAGATCAGGCTGTTGTGTTTCTTATTGCTTATAAAATTAACTTGCAGAGACAAGCCTCTTCAAAAATCCCTCTTGGATTTCTCTTTTAATGAACCAATGGCTTCAAATGATAATGAATCTGCTTTCCATAACATCCCCCCCCCCGCCTAAAAAAACTACACACACACAAATAAGTGTTTGTTTTCTCCAAAGTGTGCAAAGGGGCCCCCAGAGTTTCACAAATCAATGAGCATTAATGTTACATAACCCCAAGAGAAGGCACCTCTTGCTAAGACAGAAGGCAGCTGCTGATGTTTAATTAAAACATATAGCTCTTGGATGACGCTCTTTGCTTTTCTGCTTCAGCATTTTTCCCCAGCTTTAAAACCATGTATCCATCAAAGTCTGAGACTGAACGGAATGTTCGTCTTAATCAAAGGCATTTACCGGAGACGTTTCCACAATTTAAGGAGAAAGCACATTGTGAACAGACTGGTGGCTGGTAATAAGTTCTGTGTTTGCTTTAGAAACTATTTTAAAACTGTACAGTAATTCGCCTGCACACTGTCCAGTGCAATCCTATGATGAGTTACTCCAGCCTAAGCTACTGAAATCAATGGGCTTAACTGAAGTAAATCTGCATAGGATTTCATTGTAAATAACATAAAATATCATGCAAAAAAGTACATGCAAAGGGTTAGGAAGTTTGTTGTCAAAATGAAAGTTGGCAGAGATCTAGTGTGATGCGCAAAACAGTTGGTTGGTCCCATGTTATGCTCTCATTTGCATGCCCTTTACATGCAACTGCATGAAAGCTGCCGTTTTGTGATGCGATCCCATGTAGATAGGGATCGCATGTGGAAGAAACAATCTCATGAATACCCTACTTGTCTAGGACCCTGTATTGCCAAGAGATGATGGTTCTTTTCCTCTAAAAGATAAGGAAGTAAATGAACACACTTTATGAATGAAAATATATTTTAAGTCACCTAAACTAGTTTACAAAAGAAAATCACATCTACAGAAGAAACTGTGCAAGAGAATAATAAGCTTACATTACTTTAGCTTTCAGGATGGAACTCCAAAGAAAACAACAGACTACTCCCTCTCCCCCAGCAAAGCGGAGAGCATCCCTTTGCGTTATCAGTCTGGGCTCAAATCTCTGAGGTATTCTCTAGGCTTTATAACATTTTACTACAGGGATTTGTCATGTTGTCCTTGGCAAGAGTGAAACATTTCAGACTCTCCCAGGTTCCCTAATTGGAAGTGGTGAGCAGCCAATATAGAGAGGGATATGCTGCCCTCCCTTCTACTCTCTTATGGAAAAACACAGTTTAACACAGCAAAACAATGCAATAGAAACAGAACAGAGAGAGAGGGGGCAGAAAAAGAATGTCCAGTCCTGGCTAGCAAAAGTTGCATGATGGGGGAGGGGTTGAAATGGAGAAAAACGTTGCACAGCATCCAAACTCCTTGAGATTACAATTGTCTTCTGCAAATGCCACTACAGACCCCAGATACCCAATCACCATCTCATGATGCTCCCACTTCCTTCCAACTGTATGTAATTACATTAAAGTTCTTTCCCAATGCTGGAGATCCTTTAACTCCAGGTACCAGTGACTGGACCTGGGGCTTTCTGCATTAAAAGAATGTTCCATCACTGAACCCTGCCCCTCCTCTTTCAATGGAATGGGACTGTATGCTGAGAACACTTCATTTGGATTCTACCATAACTGCCCTGGCCATCTGGATGAAATGGCACCAGGAAGAGAGAGTCTCTCCTCATATATTGCCCTGAAAATACCACAAACCAATCAATCAGATATTGCTTCCTTCAACCTAACATCCACACTCCATGCACCAGGAAGAAAACATTTGATTCGTAAGACCTGGTTCCCTAGGTCTTTTTGTTATTCCTGACAGAAGATATATTTTATAGAAGGCTGCTATAGCATACTAGTTACATGGTTGGGTTACATATCAGCACTCTGCTGGTTTGAATCCCACTATGAGCTCAGTAGGTAGCCTTGGAAAAGCCTTTCTTCTCAGGACCAGGTCCCCAGCTGTATTGTGGAGATAATAATAATGACTTTGTTCATCACCACTCTGAGTGGAGCACTAATCCATCTAGAAGAGCAGTATATAAGTGCAGTTATTTTTCTTATTATTACTAGACAATTACTAGGATCAACATGCTATTGAGGTATGCCATTTGCAGATACTAGTTTACTAAAGGTGTATTTGCATGGGAATGTCTCATGCATCAAACCCCAAAGTAAGAGTGAAAACTCATCCAAGACAAATATCATGCAGAAGGGGGAAAACCTCATATCAATGTCACAACCACAAGCAGGGAAGTACATGTTTAGAAACAATCTTCTTGGAAAATAAGGCCCTGTCAGTGAAAGCCAGGAAACTTTGGAGCTTGAGGGGCTAAGAAGAAGCCATTAAAAAGATTTATTCAAGGCAGTACTGTTACCCAAATAGGTCTCCTTAATTAGTTAGGGGAATTAGCATTAAAGGAGATGCAGTGAGAGGGGATAACTAGGAATCTCGACAATGTTATTCTCTTAGAGAATTCTCAAATAAGTCAGTCAGATGTTCAACTGGCAAGGGTTTTTTTTTCATTAACAGAGGAATAAAAGACAAGCTTATAGAAAACACACATAGAGCTAACTAAGAAAATAGTGAGGAAATGGGAAAGCAGTTTCAGGGGGAAGGGTGATATTTACCAGTGTCGGAGGAGAAGAGGTCCATGGAGGTACAGCAAAATGACCAGTGTTTCATGGAGAAGGAGTAGTAAAGGCTGCCCAAACAAGTTTGAGGGTGCATGAATGGGTCCAACAACACACACACAGAGCACATGACTGAGGAATCTAATTATACGGCAAAACATTCCCTGGGGAGAAACTGACATCTTTGCCTCAAAGACAATGGCTTGATGGCTTGTTGGGAAGTTTTGATGGTAAGTTAGGAGAGGCTTAATGGCTCTATCTGAAGTAGACAAAAGGTGTAAATGGGGCTTGATGACCCAGCAATTGCTAGATGGAGACAGCTATCAGGTTTGCTGAATAACTCTGATTAGGGTAGGTGGGTAGAGTAAGAGAAGCAGGGTGCTGATGAGATTACCCAGGAGTTCTTGGGAAGCCTCATTGTTTTAACTTCTCCAAGGGTGATTGGGCAGCCAGTCAGTCATCCACCTATGACTCACATTCTGGTAATTTTCTAGCTCCAGCCAGGCTGGTATCCATTCTGCCTTGCCAGGCAGTGTCCTGGGCTTATGGCATATGAGAAAGGGGTTTATGATATTCCATATCCATAAACTTCCCTTTTCAGTGTGAGGAAGGCGTCTGACTGCTAACAGTATAACCTTGTCTATCTTTCAGACAAGCAAATAGCACCACTGGTCCATAATCTGACCAGCATGTCAGGAAATCACCTATTTTCTATGTGGCAGGAGTTAAGGACCAACAAGGGCTCAACCGGAAATGCATATAAAGTATAAATGCTAAATGTTATAAAACATGTTGCATCTGTCTGTTTTCCCACAAATGCCCCATACATTTCATGTTTGGTTATTGATGTTGGTCCCTCAAATCTTATTATGCAGCCTTGTGTTATTAACTCTTCTGTTTCATATGGTTATGGTTAATTTTGTGGTAAGCTACCCAGAATTCCATTTCATGTATTATCTGCTGATGAGGCAAGTAGGTTCAGGTTAGCCAAAAGAAGTGTCAATAGAGTTGCATGGTATGCAATGAAGCATGTGTGTGTGTGAGACTGCATGGCAGAAGGCATGCATGGAAAGAAACAAACTTACACTCAGAGCCTTGGTTAAGTTTTAGAAAAGAAATAGAAATGCATTTATTGTTGGAACTGCAAGCAGGATAGGAAAGGGGAGAGACTGGTCTTTTTCTAGCTATCTAGTCTAAAGATGTCATTGTATAGCAGGATGGCATGTCCAGTATCTATGATGTCAAGATGGAGAAGAGACAATGAAAGGAAGGTGTGGTGCAAAAAAGAGGAAATTCCTAATTTGCGCACATCAAAGCATAACATCAGGATAGTAGAAAACAAAGATGGATGGATCCCTGACTTTTCTACCTCTCTGACTCTTCAATTGTCCCTCTCTGAAAGCTGAGGAAAGAACAGTGTTATAGTCCTCCTCTTCTTACAGGAAACAATGCGTAAATTAACTTATGTAATTCAGAAGGACTCTATACTGAAAAAGATTTAAGACAAATCTTGAATAGATTTGTGAATGACTATGAGCTACAGCAATTGAAAATGGAATCACAGTATTCAGAGGTTACTAATATCAGATGCTGGAAACAATGGAGAATCGGAATCCTGATTCACAGCATACAGGGATCATTTCTGGAGTATGCTTAGTTCCAGCAGGGCAAATCTGATATTCTTTGATGGCTCCTTCTATCTTTTCTTTTCACGCCTGGAACATCTTTTTATAGCACCAGGAAAGGGAGACCTGGTTTCATCTGGGAAAATTGAGCTGAAAAATACCTCTCCCTGCCCTTTTATGTTGTTTTGTAGTCTCCAGGAATTAGGCAGGAATATATATCAAAACAAGAAACTTTATTGTCAGCTTACAGCAGAACTTG
This sequence comes from Eublepharis macularius, assembly GCF_028583425.1. Classification (NCBI taxonomy): domain Eukaryota; kingdom Metazoa; phylum Chordata; class Lepidosauria; order Squamata; family Eublepharidae; genus Eublepharis; species Eublepharis macularius. The sequence continues at coordinate 196,316,480 of NC_072790.1, forward strand.
TTCACTCTCTCCCTTCTTTAAAGTCTGAGCATGACTTTCTGCTTCAGTAACAAACAATCCCTTAAATGTTCATATTTAAGTAACCCTGTTATGCTTACACTTTCTTCTCTTTAGCCTGCCTATATAGGTACATGAAAATGTTCTCAGGAAAAAAAATGGTAATTTCCACCTGAAGTCTGAGAGAAAGGTAGAGATGGAGGAAGCAAGCTGACGAAAAGTTGCTTGATCATAGTCTCTAAACTGAGTTTAATCAACATAATTTTGTTTGCTTAATATTCAAAAACATATATTAAAAACTATCAGTAGGATTGTAGAAGTTCTTTTCAGGCATGAAGTGCAGGACTCCACGAGACCCTGTTGCCAAGGATACAAAATGTATAGTAGGAATTGTTTTCAACAGTTGACCAGATGCAAGGGCGTCTTTCTTGTTGCTGACAAGGAGAATGTGGTTATTTTCCAAAATATAACCATTTCAAGGACTTGGCTGAAGAGTGAAAAATTAGAGCAGACACAACTCTGTGAGGGTGAAAGCAGCACTTCACAGAGTCAGTTTGGTGTAGTGGTTAAGAGTGCCGGTACTCTAATCTGGAGAACCAGGTTTGATTCTCCACTCCTCCGCTTGAAGCCAGCCTTGGGTCAGCTCTTCCAAAGCTCTCTCAGCCCACCCACCTCACAGGGTGTTTGTTGTGGGGATAATAACAACATACTTTGTAAACTGCTCTGAGTGGATGTTAAGTTGTCCTGAAGGGTGGTATGTAAATTGATTGTTGTTGTTATTGTTGTTATTATTTATTGTTTCATGAAAACATGGCCCAAATATTTTCACAAAAGTACAAAAAGGCTCTTCATTCAGATTGCAATTTCTTCTAAACTATCATAGGAATCTGTGGTGTGTGATACACTCAGAAGATTTGAAACATTGTTCCTCAAAGGTTCACTTACCCTTTACCTGCTCTTTTCTAGAAAGGCCTTAAAATCTTATTTTGGAAAGCATTTCAGTAAGTGAGTGTTAGCACACTCCTAACTCTGCTATTTATGTTGCTGCTTCACATGGGTAGCCATGTTGGTCTGCAGTTGAGGAGCAAGTTCTGGATCCAATAGCACATTAAAGACAAACTAGATTTCCAAGGCTCTTTGCTTTTCTGTGTCAGCATTACCCCCCAGCTTTAAAAGCTCCTCATACCAGTCAAAGCTCCTCATTCCCCAGCTTTAAAGCTCCTCATACCAGTCAAAGTTCCCTTTGACTGGTATGAGGAGTGGAAAAGAGAAGGAGTCTTGTAATCTAGGCAGAGGATGGGAGGGTATTGAAAATTAGAATGTCAGGAAGCTAGCTCTAATTTACAATATGACTCCCACCCTCTGCCTGGATTATAAAGATTTCTTCCTTTTTCCACTCCTTGTATCTGACGAATGGAGTTTTGAGTCTCAAAAGCTCATACCTTGGAAATCTAATTGGTCTTTAAAGTGCTATTAGACCCAGATATTGCTCTGCTTGTGAGTGTGTGTGTGTTTTCACTTGTGTTTTTATTAGTTTAGAGTGTTTAAATTGATATTTGGATTATTTTCATTGTAATTTAGTCTGTATTTAATTGATTCTTGGAACCTTGGGGCTCATTTAGGAGGCTAAAAGGAAAGATAAAAATAAACAGGTTTATGTTGTTCTTCCCTACAGGGTTGTCTAACTGTTCAAGCAAGCCAAACATTTGCTAGGGGCACCAATAAATTAGACTGTAATTTGAGAATCAAACTCCAGAATTTCTTTTAGTATAATTGGCTTTAAATTTCCTTGGTTGCCCAAGGTGAGTCCATCACTGCCAGACTAGTTCAGTACCTTCTGTGGTTGCTGTTCACAGCTGGGAACAGATGTCAGTCAGGGGGTTGGGCATGGTGGCCTGGCCTCTCTCAGCCAGAAAGGTTAATACACCCAGCTAAGATGGTACATAAGTGCATGTGTGAGAAAGAAGGCGAGTGAGTGAATCTTGTTCTGTCACTGCGTGTTTGTGTGTGTATATTGCAAGGAGAATCTGAGGGCTGAACTTCAGGCATATGTGAGATCCAAAGTCCTCATGTCAGCCTTGTGTCTATCACATAGACTTTGCAACATGTGAATCAGCCCTGTGACTGATACGTGATGGTGGTGGTAGTCTTCTATCTTTGTTTGTGACTTGGCTTGCTTTCTTGAGTGAGCTGCACTTTTCATATGGAAAGGTCTCTGAGATAGATTTACTGATTTTGTCCAGGACTAGTCTCAGCTTCAGTAATCCCCATTTGTAAAACAGAAAATGTTTTGTACAATGTCTTAATCATATGCTACATATATCTGTGTAGCCAAATGTTGGACTCACTTAGTCAAACTACCTGTTCTGTATGCACTTTTAGTTCCTGTTTTGTGTTTGTGACAAAATTGTAATTTGAAGAGCAAGATTTGGGTCCAGTAGCACCTTAAAGACCAACAAGATTTACAGGATATGACCCTTCAAGAGTCAAAGCTCTCTTTCTAATGGCTTCCCATCTGAAACTGTAGTTGGGCTTCTGTTTGGTTCTTCTGAAGTGTCATGATTTTATGTCTGAATGTATAGCTTAGAGTGCCTCACTTTATCATTAGGGTGCACTCTAGGCATGCCATGCTCTACTGTGGACCAACCACTGATGTTCTTCAGGTGAGATTTTATCCCTTCCCTTTCTCAGGTGTCAGAATTAATGGGTATGAATACTGTAGTGCTGTGGGTTGAATAATGTTTTGCTCAATATCTTTTTCCTCCTGTTATCCTGCTCAGAGATTAGCCCCTCCAGGTATTACCACCTTTACTAGCTCACAGGAGAAGATAGTTTGCTTCCATCATCTAGATCCCTAAGCAGGGAAGTGTGGAGTTGAATACACGTTTCTTATGAAAAGTATTAAGAGTAATATGTGAATTTCAGGAGCAAGGGAAGTTCTGTCCAAAGCCCATGGAAGGTCTGGAAAACTAAGGCCAGAGTCCAAAGACCCATACTAAGAAAAGGGCAACAAGGTGCTCGAGTACCATTTAAGGAAGCGTCCAGGACTTTTCAATCTAGGAAAAAATGGCAAAGGGAGGAGATAACAGAGGTTTATAAAATTATGCATGCCATAGAGAAAGTAGAAAGCAAGAAGTTTTTCTCCCTCTCCCATAATATTAGAAGAACCCAGGAACATCTGTAACAAAGTGAAATATTTAACTCAATGAGTAATTAAATTGTAAAATGTGTTGGCAGTGGGTGTAATGATGGTCACTAGTGATGTCTTCAAAAGAGAGAAATACAGATGCATGGAGAAGAGGTTCATCAATGGCCACTAGCCATAGTGAGTTAAAGGAACCTCAATATGCAGAGGGAGCAAAGCTCTGAATACCAGTGCTAGGAGGCAGCATTAGGGCTTTGGTATCTTTGCCTTGTTTGTTGGCCCTCTAGGACAACTGATTGTCCACTGTCTGAAACAGATTGCAGACTAGATGGACTTGCGATCTGATGCAGCAGAGGTCTCTTTATCTTCTTAAGTGCCCTGCACTGCTCCCATGGAACTGTGATTTTTTTTCTTTGAACTGAACTCCTTCTCACATATTTCATGGCATTTCACAAACTGTGGCTCATTGTCTTTCCAATGGCATTGATGGGTTGTAAATTCAGGACAGACAAAGGGAAATTATTTGTTGTACAACACATAATTAGGCTGTGGATTTCTCAGCCACTGGACAGGTTGATGGCCACTAACTTAAATGACTTTAAGAGAGGGACTAGTCAAATTATTAGATAATAGGGCTATAAAAGGCTAGTGGCTGTGATAGCTAAATTGAACCTCCATGTTCAGAAGCAGCATACTTTGCTGGGGAGAAAAGGCAAGGAAGGGAAGTTACCTCTTCCAGTTCTGTGTGTGGAATTTGCAGAAGCATCTGGTTGGCCAGATGTGGGAAGCTAGATGGATCTTTGGATTGAGTCACCAAGATTCATATATTCCCTAGACAACATCATTGGCTACTGCAGAAAAATGCATGGATAAATGATATTGTTATTGGGAGAGAGGAAAGGATGCAACGTGGGGAGACCTTCAGTTTCAAAGGCAGTTTCCCATGTTCAGTGGAGGAAGGGGATAATATTAGGGGAAGAACCTTTTGCTACTCAAAACTTGTTTCAGGGTTCTTCGTAGCACATCTAAAAATAATGTTTTTACATTCAAGCTTGCTACTGGGTGCTGGTAAGCAGGTGGGGCCCATAATCTCCTTTACACCCCCTCCCAAGAAAGGGGTTTAGTAGATTTGTGAGCCTACTATAAACAGTGCTTCTGTTACCTGAATTGGTCTCCTTGCATGCATAAATATGATTTATGGGGGGAATTAGCTAGCAAGGAAGACGGCTATACGAGAGGCGGTAACTGGAATCGAATCACCTTTGTATACCAAGTATACCCTATCCCAATAAGCCAAGCGAGTCTGGTGCTTCAAATCAATGACTTTTATTAAAGAACAGAAGAACTTTATGCACATACACACCAATTACTAGGGGGAAATAATCACTCACACCCCCACATACAGAATCCTAGGAAATATAGCTAGAAGCGTGGGAATAGAGCAAGAGGGAGTAATTATATCTACCTATCCTGAAGAAGGGGTCCAGAGAGAGACTTCAAACATCCCGCCTTGTCAGCCCAGAGAGAGATGTGGAACAGTGCTTGTGGATCCAGGAAAGCGAGCAAGCGTGAACGAAGAGAGACATGGGGGGCGGGGTGACCCTAAGGGAGAAGCCAGGAAGCTCGCACGATTTGAATGGGGCCAGAGCCTACCTTTATAGGTAAAATGTGCCCTGCGGTGGAGGATAGTCCTCCTGGCAGTTAGAACAAAGAGTCCAATGGTCAGTTCCTGGGGTTGATGGCTGCCAGGGTGTATGAAAGCAGATGCAAAACTCGTTCTAGCGCTGCACAAAAGGGACAGTTTGCCTGATGAAGTACCAGAGCTTGGTTTAGTGTTGGAGGGGATACAATGTGCCAGGAACGACTGTACATGCTTATGAATGCCAATTGATTAATTCCTCGATCACAGACAGGGGTCTCATCACAGGAGGAGGGACAGGAATGTGCTAAGTGGGGGGGACTCAGGGAGACCTTTATTGCTCTGGGCCTTCCGGAGCTTGGGTGGACAGCAAGGCCAGTCCCATCACAATACCTCTGCATTCCAATGCGGCATTCCTTACATGCCTGGTTCTCCAGGGCAGGATCTGACAACGACAGGGGCTCTTTGGTTGGCAGTGCTGCAGCCATTTTAAACTCCAGAGGCCTGTATACTTTTATTATCATGAGCAGTCATATGAAAACTGCTATTAAAAATGGCAGAGGCTGTGCTGATTGCTCACACTTCCAGAGTCCCTGGTTAAGTACCACCCGTACTTGTTGTTCTTGCTGCGATGAAGTGAATCAGCCTTGAGCAAGGGCATAAAGAAATAATTTAGAAGAAAAATCCTTCCAGGCACTTCAGGGGCAAAGATGAACCAATCTGAACCACCTCAAAAAAGCTATCTGGAAGGGTACAGTTATAAATAAATATTAAGTGGGAAAGGAGCTCTAAACTTGAACAGTTTTCTAGTTAACTTACATAGAGAAATCAGACATATAATCACACATATCAAGATAAAGGGAGAGAGAAAAAACACAACTATAAGTGGAGACCAGGAAACTTGGGGACTTTTTATTTTCCTTTTAATATTCTTGTCTCGTCTACAGAACAGATATTTACTTGATTGAAGACTCAACGACTCTGGAGTTCAAAAGGCATGAAGATAGGATATCTTGCAGAACACTCCTGTTGGACTAAGCAGGGAGCTTGAAAGTATTACAGATGACAAGGATCAGCAAGCAAAAGAGCTGGAAAATGTTAGTAGAGAAACTGGACATGCCATTGCAGAGTTTTCCCCCAAGTCTAAAGTTGCTTAGATAACTTTATTACTATGTTCAGCCTTTAGAAGCAGGAAAAAACTGATGGAACGAGTTACAATAGGATGGTGTGGGTGGGAGGGAACTAACTTCTTTTTTGGCAATTGATAGCGAAGAACATGAGTAATTTAAAGTATAACTGATCCCTCAGCAGGGTGGGAAATGTCTTTCTGGGGTAGGTTGGGATATTTTTAGCCACAAAATTCTGGACACAATTATATTCACCCTGATGCATACATGGAAGCATTTTCTTTGTACATAGCTGGTATGGGTACACATTTGGATGCCCTTCCACATCTGTATTTCTATGCTCAGCCTGGATTTTTGGATGTGGATGGAGATTTGCATCTCCTTTTGGGACTATTAGCTGCAGCAGCTGGCTGGCTATGTATGTAACTGTGGCATTTTTGATGGAGGCCCATGAAGAACAGCATCTTAATTTCTTTGTTTTCTTTTCACTTACTTTTTTTCTTTCTTGACATTGGCATTGGCTCAGGAGAGGTGTGTGGCTTGTGGCAAAGCATCTTTTTTGCATATAAAAGTTCCCAGGTACTATCCCTGGCAGCTCTTGTAATAATCAGGTAGTAAGTGATTTTAAAGACATCTATCTTGAGACCCTGAGGAGTCATTGCTTGTCAGTTAAAATGCTATTGACCTCAATAGATCAATATTCTAACTCACTGGCCACATTAGGGGTGTGCAATTTGATATTTGTATGTCAAATATATACCTGGATAATGCCTTATCAGCATTATCTGGGTATACCATTATAGAATCCTGAAAACATTCAGGAATGATGTGTGCCACTCTGAAGATCCTTGGAGGAAGGACGAGATAAAAATGTACTAAATAAAGTTACCTATGACTGTGGATTATATCAGGTGGCACTCCATTTCATGTGTCACTTATGGTGCTTTCCCTTCTCCTTTTACTGATGTATCGGAGAGATTTCTTGGCTCTGCCATGCACTGAATTGTTAGACATCTTTATTCTCTCTTCCTCCCTATTTGCAGGATATTGCCCAGTTTGAAAGAAGAGAGTCCTAAAATAGATCTTTATCAGCTAGCCTTAAGGGAGAAAGTTTATTGGAATATTGCACAAAGGATGGGTGGGTGGCATCCAAAGAAAAGGGGAGAACCTTGGTATTGCTGAAGATGGAGGTGGGGGAGAAGAGGGTTGGAGTTCACTGAAAGTGATTTGTTACAGCATTTAAGAGACTGCCAGATTCCTACCTCCGCTTTGGTAGTGTCCCATAGTTACCCTTTCCACTAAGAGAACTCCCTTTAACAGAAAGATCTCAATGGGAAATGCATTGTTAGCTAATTATAGCCAGATGGGACTGAAGATGCAGCTAGGTTAAGCAGTTTGATCAAGGTCATACAATTTGGCAGCAAAACCCATGACCATGACAACAATGCTGACACTGAAAAAGTCAATTAAGGAGAAATAAGTTGGTCAAAGGATTTTGGACTTATTACCACTTGAGCCTAATTATAGATGTGGAAATGGTGGTTCAGTCTGGAGATAAATTTAGAATAATGAGGCTTGGATGCTGGGATTTATTAATTTTTTTTTACAGTTGAAATATCCACTAATTGGAAAGATGCTGCTGCAAACTGACGAGGGGAGAGTTAAATTTAGAGAATCCCAGAAGGTTTCTGCTTAAGACACAGTGCCACAGAGTAAGTGAAAGGAGCATATGATATGTTTTGCTGCATGAACAGACTTCCTTCCCAGCCAGCTCTTCAAATTCATGCCTGACGTAGATTCCAGATTTCCAGCTTTCTTATTCAAGAAATCAGTAGGGCTGCACCCAAGCTGTAACTTACAACCTTCTACGTGCATTGAAATCACTGGGCTTAAAAGGGTGTACGTCTGTTTAGCGTGGCAATGCTAGTGTAGTGATCTTGGGCCAGTCATGCACATTCAGCCTTCTCTACCCAACAGGACTGTTGTGGTACTATTGTTGTGCATATTTATCCTCCCCTATTGTTTTTGCCTGATTTTCCTCCCTTGCCTCTTCCTTTGTTTACACCAATTTCCTCAAGAGTTGTTTGTAAGCTCCTCGGGCAGAGGTTTTTTTAAATTAACTGCTTAGAAAAGAAATTCCCACTATGGAAATTGCAGGGAGAGGGAAGGAGAATTAAATGTCTAGGGGGAGTTGTTCTTTCTAAAATTATTTATTATTTATTACATATTGAATGCCCAGTTGATACTGCATGCAATAGGAAAATGTGATACTCAACCAGTTACAAATTCTCTTCCAACTATGCACTTTTTTTTTTTTTACTGTACTGTCTTCTATCATTGTAACCCACTTGTATTACGGTATGTTAGGCCTTAGACAGTTTTTATTGCATAAGACAGTTTTTTGTTTGTATTTCCAGTTCTGTAATCTTATTCCTAGTGCATTGTTTATTGAAAGTTTTTGCTTTTTGAAGCAAAAAAAAGTTGATTTTTAAAAATATTTTGTAAGCTGCTTTGAGTCTCAGTGAGAAAAACGGTCTATAAATGAATAAATAAATAAATAAGTGCAGGGAAAGACAGAGCAAATAAGAATATATAGCATAATAAAGGTGCAATAAAGACCAAAAAATTCTTATACTGTTCATGTACTTTAATTAACATATGCATAATAAATAACACAGTAAATAACACAATACCACAAGTACAACAGAAAGCACAAAAGTATTAAATAATAGACCAGTGATGCTCACTGAGTGGCTCAGGAGGAGTCACATACGGCTCTTAGACTTACGGCTTTTCTGAGCAACTTTCTCCAATGTGTCATATGCCAAATGTTTGACACTTGCCCAGTGGGGCTTCTGATTGGCAGGTGGTTCCCATCCTGAAACAGTCACAACCAGAGGGTTGAGTAAGCTGTGAGTTTCCTTGAAGTGCAGACCTCATGCCAGGAGTTGAAATAGATATGGCTCTTTTAATTGATGGCAGTTGTAAAAAGGGTTCTCTGCAAACCACGGACTGAGAGCAGAACCACAAGTGACAAAAGGCACAGATTGGACACTTGTCTGCTTCCCTCAAGTTTTGATGGGAAATGTAGGCATCCTGGTCTCGCAGCTTCACTCTCTGACTGCTGTCCAATGGACTTTTCAACTGTCACTTGTCCAACATTCCGCCAAGCTGCCTACATTTCCCATCAAAACTTGAGGGAAGCTGACAAGTGTCCAATCTGTGCCTTTTGTCACTTGTGGTTCTGCTCTGAGTAGCATTGTAATAGGCACAATATATAGTACCAAAATAAGAAAATGGAGATGGCCATGAGTTTCCCCAACAGGGCAAAGAGCCAGGTTGCAGATGGATGATTTATTACCAGGAAAGTGGTAAAGGTTGATTAGGATAACAACCCCCCTTTCCCCAGAGGCAGAGTCCTAATTGAATTCACACATGCACACCGCTGCTTTACAACTAAAGTAAAAATAAAACTAAGTATTAAAGAGATTGGAGGTGCAATCAGCACAGATTAGGGGTGCCAGCCTCCAGGTGGGGCCTGGAGATCTCCCAGAATTACAACTGATTTCCGAACTACAGAGATCAGTTCCCCTGGAGAAAATGGCTGCTGTGCAGGATGGAATGTATGGCATTATAACCTGCTGAGGTCCCTTCCCTCCCCAAACACTGCCCTCTGCCGGCTCCACCCCCAAAATCTCCAGGTATTCCCAACCTGGAGCTGGCAACCCTGGCACTGACCTCTGAAGACTCACCTAGTCTGGCCCTTATGATTTCCAGAAGGACATTATGAGAGTTCAAGGACAACATAAACAGGAGTTTTGTGCCATCTTAAAAGACTGGCGAGTTTTTAATTTTGGCATAAGTTTCATGGACAGAAGCCTACTTCATCAGATGCCTATAACTCTTGAAAAACATGTAACTCTAAGTTCACACCTGATTAATGTATCTACTTTTCTATTTTGCAACCTTTAAGCCCAAAAGGTAGGAGGTTGTCAGCAGAAATACATAGATAAACATTCAAGGATAATGGTAGGCACAGTTTCATGCAAAAGCAGTTCCTTTAGACCTTAGCCTAAAAATAGTCTAGTCCCTAAACCAATAATGTATTCTGGGAAAATTCTGCAAGAACATTTATCAGCTGTAGTGATGTTCAGAGAATTATTTTATTATTACTTATTTATACAAGTACCATTAATGTGCTTTGTGGCTTACATAATTGAAAAGACAGATTTCCCTATTATAGAGTTTACAATCTAAAATTAGACAGAGGTGGAGACAGTAATGAACAAGGGAGGCAAAGATAGGAAGGAGGCAAAAGACAGAAACTTCATTGTCATTAGCTACCAAATCTAAGTCTCTGAACTCCTCTTTAAGAACTTAGCCAGTGTCTGCTTAAAAGCTTTGTGCCTACTTTATATCAAATGTCTGTAAAAATTAAAGTGAGCGGGCTCATTGTTCACATTTAGATGTCGTATGTAATTAGATGAGTTCTTCCAGATGGGCATAGTGTCTAGCAAGGGATGCTCTATCGATTCCATCAAACTCCATCAAATAATTGCCAGCCAATTTTATCTAGAAAGGCACACTTCCAACAAATCAAATGCTCAATGTCCCCCCTTTCCCCAGAGGCAGAGTCCTAATTGAATCCACACATGCACACTGTTGCTTTAAAATTAAAGTAAAAATAAAACTCAATATTAAAGAGATTGGAGGTGCAATCAGCACAGATGGGGTTGCCAACCTCCAGGTGGGGCCTGGCAATCTCCCAGAATTACAACTGATTTCCAGATCAGTTTTTCAGATCAAAGAAAACAAACTTTCTGAGTGTTTGAACATGTAAAGCTGCCTTATAACTGGTTAGATCATTGGTCCATCTAGCTCAGTTTTTACTCCTCTGACTCACAGTGGCTCAGGCAGAAAAAGGTCTTTCCCAGTACCTGATCCCCGAGATCCTTTTGCTGGAGATGACAGAGTCTGAACCTGGAAATTTATATAAGAGAGATGTAAATCAGGGTTTTCCAGTGTGGCACCCATAAGCGCTAAGGGTCCCCCATGTGCTTCTGATGGTACCCTCTGAGCTTTTCAGAAATTGGGGGGGGGGGGCAGAGCTTGTTGTTGGCTGCCCTCGTTCCAATGAAAATCATTTCCACGTCTGCAATAGCCACTGGAGGATCAGGAGGATCGGTAAGCGCTTGGGTTTGTAGTTCAAAAAGTTAGATGGCAGAGGGAGGAGTAGCCACTGAACTCCAAGGGATTTACTTGTGAATATGCAGGCGTAGGGGTGTGCTCTGTGAGGTTGTGTGTGATTTTGACCCCACTGAAATGCCACAGCTTCTGGTTTTCAACCAGAGGTGATGTCAATGGGACCTCTGGAGTGCACAAGTGCTATGTGTGCACACAAAAATCATGGAGTGTGTCCAATATTTGGGTTAAAACCATCTGGCAACCCTATCTTCAAGTGCATATCTTCATTTCCTTTATTTTCACATTTATTGCTTGGACTTACGTTATGCACCATCCCCCCAAAATGTTACACACAGAGACAGAGAGAAAAACATCTTATATGTGCGGAACAAACCCCATCTACACAGGAAGCTGTCTAATCAGATCATAAGTCTATCAGGGTCAGTATTGTCTGTTCTGACTGGCAGTGACTTTCTAGTTTTTCACCCCCTCAGTTACCTGTTCCTTTTTACTGGAGAGACCCGTGATTGACCCTGGGACCTTCTGCAGGCAAAGCAGGTGCTCTGCCACTGAGCCACAGACTCTCTGTTAGCCATTGACTAAGTTTCTGTGATGTCACTGAACATTCATCATGAATATGCTTAGTTTCAGAATGAATATTACAAATAGCTTTTGTAAAGGTATTGAAACTTTAAAATTACTGGGGAAAACTCGGCTCAAAAGAGCCGTGTTTGATGGCCATGAAGCTTCAGAACTGGAAAGCTGAAGAGGAAGACAGCCAGGAGATCAAGGGCACCCATGGAAGGATTGATGGAGAAACAGATGAGTAAAATGTAGATAAAATGGAAGCAAATAGAGGCCAGCAAGAAAAGAACTAGACTGGGGGAAAGCCTCTCAGTGATCAGGCACAAGAGATGCTGTATTCTATTGTAATAAGCATTTGGGCAGGGTGAAAGCTGGGAAGAAAGCAGGATGGATGGATGGATGGATGGATGGATGGATGGATGGATGGATGGATGGATGGATGGATGGATGGATGGATGGATGGATGGATGGATGCTGCTATTCAGTCAATGGGCACACTATACATGAAAGAGGCACAGAGTTCAAGGAAGGAAGGCACAAGTGGGAAAGGGGTCTGAAGGAGAGGGGGGAAATAGACTTCAGACAATGCATACTGTTGACAGAAAAGGAGTGGACAAACAAAGCTGCTTTGGAAATTGGTAGGACTGTGGATGAAGAAGTGCAAAAAAACAGGAGAAAACTTCTTGTTTATATACTGCTTTCAAGTATATACTCTTACTAATTCTTTGTGCTAGCAAATTAGTCAAGAAATAGAACAGATCAAGTAGGGGCTCGCAACAAAATGTTGCAGATTGTGTGAGAGAGGGGCTGTGGTATGTGCCAAGGTGGTTGAGGGAAATGCCACTTGTTATTTTTGTCCTCCCCTCTCCCTCCCAGTACCACAGCAACAGCAGCCATGTCCACCTCTTGCTTCCATACATGTACAATTTCGGGGAGGGGGTGAATGGAAGGATGTAAGAACCACTGATGTGGGGTTTGTAAAAGCACAGGCAGCCAATGAGAGTGGGTTGCCTGCCCTTGATTTCCGCAGGATTATTGCCCCATATACCAAGTGTCTGTATCCAGGACCAAACAGATAAAATTTATTATAAACCTATTAGAGGGTCTAATCTGGCTTTGAGTCATTATTTCTAATAAGTAGGCAATTTGCTGTGAAGTTAATTTGTATATACTAACCTCATGTATGTAGCTTGGGAAGAAGATGATATTTTATCTCAGCCTGAGCTGAAGCATTATTTTGTTTTTGACCTGTTCATCATGCCTCTGACAACTTGAATATTTAAATCCTTCTCAGAAGAACAAAACTAGTTTGTTTTAGAAAATAAAGTAAATAAAAGAAAGTAATTGTCGAAGGCTTTCACGGCCGGAGAACGATGGTTGTTGGGGGTTTTCCGGGCTGTATTGCCGTGGTCTTGGCATTGTAGTTCCTGACGTTTCGCCAGCAGCTGTGGCTGGCATCTTCAGAGGTGTAGCACCAAAAGACAGAGATCTTGACACTGAGAGATCTCTGTCTTTTGGTGCTACACCTCTGAAGATGCCAGCCACAGCTGCTGGCGAAACGTCAGGAACTACAATGCCAAGACCACGGCAATACAGCCCGGAAAACCCCCAACAACCAAAAGAAAGTAAGTTTCAAAAGTCATGTGTTTCACCTGCATGACCAGTAGATTAAGAAGCAAGAATAGTTTTATGTATCATTTTATTATTTTTGTCCTCCCCTCTCCCTCCCAGTACCACAGCAACAGCAGCCATGTCCACCTCTTGCTTCCATACATGTACAATTTCAGGGAGGGGGTGAATGGAAGGATGTAAGAACCACTGATGTGAATTCATACTGAGTTTGAGGGGTTTGTAAAAGCACAGGCAGCCGATGAGAGTGGGTTGCCTGCCCTTGATTTCCGCAGGATTATTGCCCCACTCATAGCTTGCCACACCAGAGGCTGGCCCCATGGCCCATTGATTTGTTCTGGGTCATCTATTGACAGAGGCTTGTTTGATGCTCTGCATGTCCAGCTTGCAAGCTGTTCCGTGTGTGTGTGTGTTTGGAACCCAACACTTTTTCATCATTTTTAGATTTTTCTGCAAGGCTGGAGTGATTCTCACGTTGTAGGGAAATATTACTCATGTGTAAATGGCCCTGATTCTCTGATATAAGTGTCCGCAGTTTGGTGGAACTTGGCTATTAGTATATAGGATTTCGAACTCCATCCAGGCTTTCTTGACTTTACAGGAGTACTAATGCATTTTTAACCACTGTGGTAAACAGATATGAGTCGGAGAATACTCCAAAGAGCAGATCTTATAAATACTTAAAAGCATTTTACTATAATCACTCTACTGAATAGAATTGTTCTTTAAGGAATATGTGCTATCTTCTATTAAACTAAAATTTCCGCTTCCCAGAAGAGCATATAACTGGCACATATGCAACATTCTTGGGCTAAATTTTGAGCCTGTTGACATCAGAAGGAGCATTGAGAAGCTATCATTGACAATATATAGTGACAAAGGGAATGGAGGGTGTCGTGTTAAAGTTATCAACATTTAACCTGTCAATCATAGACAGTCCTGACATTTCTACTGCATTGGGAAGGCAAAACAATGTTAAAGAGATAATTGTGTTCACATATAATCAGAAGCATCTATTTATAATGATTAAATAAGGAGTAGGAAACCAGGTCAATACTTCCTTGTTCTACACAGTCTCTTATTCTGTATAGTTTCAATGCCACAGAAATCTAAGGGAATGATTAAAGCTTGTTCATGCACCTAAGAAAATATGGACCAATTCTATAAATATATATAACTTACATGTATTTGTGATGGACCAGAGGCTGGCCATCTTTAACTGCCAGGCAACCAATCATGTGTGTATATTTAAGGAGCCGATTTGAATGTTGCTGTAACATCCAATCAGCTTCGAGAGAGCTGATAAAATATTGAGGGAAGATCTGGCAGTGGGCATTTGGAGGTCTGACTCTTGATGAGAGCAGATACGGTCTGACTCTTAGGCCTGAGGAGATGAAATATACCAAGCGTCCGTATCCAGGACCAAACAGATAAAATATATTCGAAACCTGAGTATTAGTGGGTCTAATCCGGCTTGAGTCATTATTTCTAATAAGTAGGTAATTTGTTGTAAAGTTAATTTGTATATACTAACCTCATGTATGTAGCCTGGGAAGAAGATATTTTATCTCAGCCTGAGCTGAAGCATTATTTTGTTTCTGACCTGTTCATCGTGTCTCTGATAACTTGAATACTTAAATCCTCCTCAGAATAAAACTAGTTTGTTTTTGAAAATAAAGTAAGAAAATAAAGTAAATAAGTAAATTAAAGAAAGTTTCAAAAGTCATGTTTGTGTTTCACCCACATGAACAGTAGATTAAAAAACAAGAATAGTTTTATGTATCATTTTATTTATCCTTTATTTTCTATTTCTGTATCAGGAGGATCCCTTGGTTGAGTGACACCTGTTGTGACTGCTAGTGATAATTCCACCTCTTTTCAGATTAGGTGTTGTAAAACTGTGATATCTAAATTGCACTGTAGTGGCAGCAAACATATCAGAAAAAAATCATTTATATTAGTCAGGATAAGCAAGTGTAGCTCTTCCCTGGCATTTGTATTTTGTCCTCTTTTGAATCCACTCACCATTTCCCCTTTTTTCCCCTATTATAAACCTTATGGACATTTTTTTTGCTTCCTTAGTAAAATACATTTCTGTGGGATATTTTTTTGAATCTCTTCCCTACATGCCAGGTCTTCTGGCTGCTATGTAGTATTTTCTAGGATTCCCACCCTGTTAGTTTGTATTATGCTACGAATGAGCTGGAAGGGCACCTTCTCAGAGTGTAAGTCTAGATGTTCTCAAGAGGTACCTGAGTGGTGTCAGCCAATAGGCAGGGTGCTTTCCAGGGGACCTTTGGTCTATGGGAAATTCCCAGCAAGGAAGGTTATCTTCCCATCCTTCCTAACCATAACATTTAGCTAAATCATTTCTTCACATTTCCTTACTCCGACCAGTAGCAAACACTGTTGTGATATCAGACTGGGGAAATTACAAAACATTCAAGATCTATTGTGGAGTAAACATGAAGCTGAATTTTTCTCTGTCAGATCCACATTAAGCATGATGTGTAGTCTTTCCTTAAGGTATATCGTTTGTAGGTTTTCCCTTCATGAGCATTTTGTACCATGAAACTCTACTGAAGACACTGGAATTGCTCTGAATTTTACATGTGTTTATTAATGTTTGCCCCCACTCTATCTTGTGATCCCAAAGAGCCTTACAGCAGTATTTCCAAAAGCAACTATTTCTGGCCTCAAGGGACTAATAACCTAAGAAATAGAATGGCAGTGGAGATAAAATACCAATGAATTAATAATGATATTTTATAGACATAAAATCTAAAGGATGTAAAACAGCAATAACAAAAACTACGCTTAATAAAAAAAAACAAATCCCCAAAACAGGCCATATATAACCAGTCCAAACAGCCATTGAAAGAGCAGTATTCTCTGTATTTTCTCTCGCCTGCTAAATGGCTGTAAGTTGAGGACATGCTGTGAAATGGGATGCAATGGGATGCCAACGTTTGTCTGGCAAGGATCTTTCTGTATCGTTTAATCACACCTGGGCAGATGCATGAAATCGTCATAAAAGCAAACAGCCCCATGGCTTTTCTCAGCTAGGTAAGGTGTGCATGGGAAGGGGGGGTGAAGACTCTTCTCCTGCCTCTATGCCTGCTTGGGAGAAGATTTGTGTCCCCTCCCCAATTGCTTATAGGTAAGCTCACAGTCACACATTAAACATGAGACGGTTTGGTATTTCATCCAAACCAAACTGGAGTCTGTGTAATGTGGAAAGGTCTTGTCTGATATACTAATAGTTTCCTATTTGTTATAGTTTTTATTTGTCCAATCAGTGAAAAGCTTCCTGGTTATGTGGAAATAGAAAAGTTTTATTTTTAACAGCTATATCCTACACACTCCGCAAAAGTGGATGCAAAGTGGCTTCCACTCTCATACAATTAAAATAAAACACACCAATCACTAAAAACAATCAGAAAACCAGCAATAAACTGAGATAGCAGCAGCACAACAGCAGCAGCATTAACAAATAACTGGAAATAATGAAAATCCATTTATTAAAAAAATCAATGGAGAAGGCAGGTTTGATAAGCAGAAAGGGAGAAAACCTCAGTAGAAAACTTGAGAGAGCAGGACTGTCTTTACCAGACAGAAAAAGCCCCACAGCTTGGTGCTAATTAACAGCTGTGCGGAAGGCTTTCCACGAAGTACCCATCTTTGGTGAATGCCCACCTTCCTTTGGGGAGAACACACAGAGCAGGGTGGCATTGGGAATGCCAGTCTCCAGGTAGTGGCTGGAGATCTTCCAGAATTACAACTTATCTCTAGGCCATAGAGATCAGCTCCCCTGGAGAAAATGGCTGCTTTGGAGGGTGGGTTCTATGGCCTTATACAATGCTGAAGTCTCTCCCTTCCCCTAACCCCCCTCCCTTGGCGCCACCCCCCCAAATCTCCAGGAATTTCCCAACCTGGAGCTGGCAACCCTAAATCTCATTCAGATGGAAACAGGTGGTGCATCTAGGATGCTGCAATCATTCAGGAATATGCTAAGGGTTTTGTTGTATAAGCCAAGTATAACTTTATTCAGAACAAAGGAAGAAAAGAACCCGAGGCTTACCAGAGTCCTGCCCAGCAGCTTGTCTGAGCCATTAAAACCTGGGCAGAACAACTCCAGATTCTGATATTCTGGAACTAATATAAAACATAAAATGGAATTTTGAATATTGTACTCCACAGGGAAGTTTCTGTCATGCATGTTTTTTCTCATTTGGCCTTTTGCCAGTTTGCTTTACTGTTAGAAATGTTTGCTTTTCCTTAGGTAACTACTTTGCCTCTAGTGTGGGCAGCTAACAGCTTCAAAAACAGATTTTTCTGTATCTAGTGTGCTGATGAGCAATTTAGCCTTATTTTTCCTTGTAAAATTCACATAGGATTGGATCCAAAGGTGCTCAGAGGACACATCTCTGCTTACAAAAGGACTGTTTTATACTTCACAGTGGAAACTTATGCAAGAGCCAGTGTGGTGCAGTGTCAGACGAGGACTTGAAAACCTTCAGATCGATATTCAGCCATAAAAGCTCACTAAGTGGTCTTTCTCAGGCCATACATTTAGCCTGAGAAAAAATGGAGGAGGGAAGAATCAGGGATACAAATGCTGAGCTCTTTGAAGAAAAGGTGGGATAAAGATATTCTAGGTAGATGGCAATTCTTCCTTGGTGGAAGGAAATTTTCCTTCTGTAGTACAAGAGGCAATGGTAAGGCCTTTATTCAAGAAGTCTTCTTTCCCTGAAGACGATTAATTATAGCCGTTTGCAACTTTTCCTTCTTATGCAAAGTGACTGAACAGGTGGCAGCAATGCATCTTCAGCCATTCCTGAATGACACTTTTGCCCTTGACCCATTTCAATCACACTTTAGACCTGGTTTTCTACGGAGACAGCTTTAGTCACTTTGATGGATGATCAACATTTACTACTAGATAAGGAAAATGTATCTTCATTGATCCTTTGGGAAGTTTCAGCCTCCTTTGGCACAGTAGATAATTTGACCTTGCTGGAGTGCTTAGAAAAGATAATTGAGATAACAGGAACTGCTTGTTGATCATTTCACCTTTTTCATATCATCAGTTGCAAATAGTTTCCAGCGGTACCTGATGTAAGACTATTGTTCCACAAATCCACAAATCCTGTGGACAGTACTGTACTCTCCTGGCCAGATTCTTAAGGAAGCACTCTGGAAGTCCAATGAGGTTCAATTAGTTTTATTCAAATAAAAGGAAGAAAAGGGATACAGAGAATTTCAAAACCCCTCTGTTCCAAGTGTTCTGCAGCCCTCTCCAGGCCTGCGCATCAACGTTTATCACCTTGGTTCATTAGCCAAAAATTATACATTCAGTGAATAATTGGTTTGAGAGGTAAAGCGTACATATGACTTAGCAATCATCTGTTGGTGGTCCCTCTTCTAGGGGCCGTCCATCCTTTAATTATCATTAGAAATAGAAAGCTTATGAAAAAGCATAACCTTCAAGCAGTATTCAGACTCACCCGAAAAATACAACAGATGCTACGATCAGCAAAAGACAGTAGAGACCCCCTCACCTCTGCAGGAGTATACCGTATACCCTGCAGCTGTGGACAAGTTTACATCGGGACCACAAAGCGTAGCATCCAGACAAGAATAAAAGAACATGAAAGACACTGCAGACTTGGACAACCTGAAAAATCAGCAGTGGCTGAACATAGCCTAACTCAAACAGGGCACAGTATTTTATTCCAGGACACCAAAATACTGGACAACACTTCCAACTACTTTGTCAGACTGCACAGGGAAGCCATTGAAATTCACAAGCATAAGCAAAACTTCAACAGGAAAGAAGAAACCTTAAGAATGAACAGAGCATGGTTTCCAGTTCTGAAAAACACCAGGCTAACAAAACATTCTATCCCTGACAATAGCCCTGCAGAGAAGATTAGCACATCAAGTACCAATCCATATGCAAAAGAACCTCCTCAGGATACAGTGAAGCCTCCCGCCATTAGCATTCCACACCCTGGGAAACTCTTACAGGATGACTCAGCTCAACCCTACCCCTCCTGAGTAGATACAAATGACCTACATCTTTTCCACACTGTGACACTGAGAGACTTCTGTCTTTTGGTGCTACACCTCTGAAGATGCCAGCCACAGCTGCTGGCGAAACGTCAGGAACTACAATGCGAAGACCACGGCAATACAGCCCGGAAAACCCACAACAACCATTAGAAATAGTTGTTTACCAGATCGAGGAACAAATAATTCTTCCCTTGGCGCCATTGTAACAATAAGACCAATCTTGTCATGGATGTGCCCACTCAAAGCTAATTGCTCAGCCATTCTTATGTTTTAACATGCGAACAGCCATTGTAGACCTGTCTCATTCACTGTATAAGGGAATCTCCCATGCATTCTTTGCACAAGTGTTTTGATTTGGCAACATTTGCACCTCCAAGCAAACTCATATGTGACAAGAGATGGCTCATTTATCTTTGCCCGGAGGAGCCATTACAAGGCTATTCTAGGGGCAGTGGATTAATTCTTTCTACTCTTCAGGAATGTGCCCTCCAGTGAAGCAGGCCATTTGGGCTAACATTTCAGGCTTCAAGAAACAGTGTCAGGGAGAGTTAGGTCAAGAATCAGGAATCAAATGAGGTTCATACTTATTTTATCTGTATTCTGTATTGCATAAATGTCTCTCAGGTATGCTGAGGGCTTCTGCTTACTACTAAAATGGGGAGAATTCTGTGTGCGTCCTACACTTTCAAGGTTCTGTTTTGTCATCCAAGTCTCCAGGAACCACTGCTTTAAATGTGAAGCAGCATTTCTGTGAGTGCAAGGATGTTCATCACAGAGCATGATTTTCTTGCCTCCCACTCTCACAGTAATCAGAAATCCCCTTCGCAATCCTGATCCTGGGAGCAGGAGGTACACAATGGCAGCCAATGTAGGCAGCCAATGTAGTTGTTTCAAACCCTTGACAATAGTCAGGCTGCCGCATTCTGGTGCAGTTGTAGTTTCTGCGTTGTCTTCAGAAGCAGCCCCACATACAGTATATTGCAATAATCCAACTATGAAATCATAGAAGCATGGATCAGTGTGGCCAGATCAGCTGAGTCTAGGTAGTGAGAAAGGTGGCACACAGATGCAGCAGATATGCCAATCTGCTTTTCAAGAAGCAAGGCACAGTCCATGAGCACCTCCAAGCTCTCAACCAGCTCTAAGAAAGCCAATTTGACTCCATCTAGGGCAAGAGAATTCAGTTCCTCTAGACTGTCATTGCTCTGATTTGTGCATCTTCCGCTTCAGTTTGTTCTGCCTTAGCTACCTGCCCACAGCATCAAAACACCACTTCAGAACCAAGACACATGCATAAGGCTTCAGTAATGAAATACAGAGCTGGGTGTCTTATATTCGTGGCACCCAACCCCAAAGCTCCAGACAATCTTTCAGCAGCCTCATATGTATATTAAAGAGCATGGGTGAAGAATAGAACCCAGTGGCATTCCACAAGACAAATCCCATACATGAGTTATGCTGTTTACAGCAAAACTGCTGGCTGCATCTTGATCAGAGCTGTACATACTCTGCTGCTCACTCCTGACATTTTTTATCATGCCCCCAATCCTCAGGACTACTTTTCCATAGGAAGCACGCTGGATTTCTTCTAGGCAGGCAGTCAGAGGCACATCAAAGCAGTGTTCTTTCACTGCATATTCCATCTGTCTTATATAAATCGAATGTTGTTGTTGTTGTTATTGGTGCATCATTTAAGTAGGCATTTATTAGGCAGCAACCATCAAGATGTTCTATACTGTATTTTCCATGTGTGCCCTTCTTAAGAACATGGGGTGTTTATTTACCTATCATCTTTGTTAACTGACTCAAGCTTCTGGGAGTAAATCTTGGGTGTTTTTTTAAAAAAAAGCTAAACCTCAAAGTTAGATTGCATACATTCTTACATGCTCATGCACATTTCAGCTGATGTAGTGTATCAGCATGGAAGAAAAAGATCTTCCAATTAAAAACTTCCTTGACATGTCAATGTGTGGCCATATATGAGTAGACCGAGTGAAAGTCTTTCAATCACAGCATTTGGTTCCCTTTGAGAATGTGTGCGTACATCTTAAAAGTTCAATTATAACAATCCACCTTGTAGCCCCAGGAAGCATACTTGCCCTTTTCAAGTTCAAGACTGTTGGATGTAAGAAGAAAGTAATTGGGTTCATATAGTAACAGAATTCCAGCTACTCTCAGCACTACTCACAATGAGCTAATATTTTTCTCAAAAGTACTAATTTCTAGAAGTCCTGGACTCAAGGTACATGCATGAATTGCACTATACAAACAAAACTGCCTTATTCTGAACCTGACCATTGGTCCATCAAGGTCAGTACTGTGTACTCAGACTGGCAGCAGCTCTCCAGGGTCTCAAGCAGAGGTTTTTCACTTCACCTACATCCTGATCCTTTTAGCTGGAGATGTCTGGGATTGAAGCCGCGATCTTCTTCTTGCCAGTCAGATGCTCTGCCACTGAGCCACAGCCTCTTCCCCATAAAGGGAGTGCTATTTGACACAAATAGTTGCTATTTTACTAGCCTCAGAGCCAATTTTACCATTAAAAATGGTCAAGAGATGGTGGACTTTCACTTTTAAGGACAGAGACCTTAAGACATCAAAAAACTAAACATCTCCTCTGATATCAGTTTTTGATTTTCATTTGCGTAAATGCACTATTCTTTTTCAATTCTGTGTAATGCTTTCTTACTGTTGACTTTTATATAAATTTTAATTGTTGTTTACTAGAAAACAGTAGAAAACAGCAAGCACCTATGGCAAACTAAATTAAATAGGAGTCCAGAGGCACAATAAAGACTTTAACAAATTATTCTAGCATACCATTTGTGCATCAGAGTGTACCACATCAGCTGCATGAAGAGTTCAACTATTAGAGGCAGATATACTGTTAGCAGTCAGACCACTCTTCCTGCTGAGGGGCAGTTTATAAATATGAAATCATAAACCCCCTTCCACATATAGCATAATCACTGCCTGGCCCAAGGCAGAATGGATGCCAACCAGTCAGGAGCCTGGAAAATTACCAGAATATGAGTCAGAGCAGCTGACTGACCAACAGCCCCCTCCTTGCCCTGGAGAGATGCATGACTTAGGACAAGACTCCCAGGTTCTGACTTGTCGCGTCAATGCCCAACCTTACCCATCTACCCTAATCCCTAGCCCCCTCTCTCTCTCTTTCTGGATCTGTCCATACATCCAACATGCCAGATCTTCTGAGTTCTGTGTAGTATTTTCTAGGATTCCTACTCTTTTACTTTGTATTATGCTAGGAATGAACTGGAAGGGCACCTTCTCAGAGTGTAAGTCTAGATGTTCTCAAGCGGACTGAGTGGTGTCAGCCTGAGTGGTGTCAGCCAATAGGTAGGGTGCTTTCCAGGGGACCCTTGGTCTATGGGAGATTCCCAGCAAGGTTGCCTTCCTCCCCTTCCTAACCATAACATTTAGCTAAATCACTTCTTCACATTTCCTTACTCCCACCAGTAGCAACCTCTCTGTCTCTCTCAGGATCTGTCCATACACCAAATTCATTTGGGTCTCTTCTCATGAAAAGTTAGTCATTTTGCTGCCTCTGCAGACCTCTGTCTTCAAGACTGGTAACTATTGCCTTCTCTCAAACTCCCGTCTCCCCCTCTCCTCTGATTTTCTTAGTTAGCCTTGTATGTGTGCTGTGTGTGGTTTTCTCTGTTTGCCCTTTTATTTCTCTTATAGGTGCTGTCCAGCAACACCGTCTTTCTGTCCACTCCGACCCCCCACCAGCCCTGCAGCAGCAGACACCATCTTCAGGCCCTGCAGTGCAGCCTCTGGCAGTACCTCAGTTGCAGGAGCCTCTACAGGCCCCCAGGCCTCTCTCACCCTTAGGCCAGTTGCAGCCGACGCCCATGCACAACTCTGGGGAACAGCCTGCCGCCACTCAGCAGACTCATCCTCCTCCTGAAGTTGCCCAGACAGCTCCACCTCATCCAGGCCCGTAGGATATTGCCATCAGCACAAGCCAGGCAGGCACAGGCCCCAAGATGCCAAGGGAGCCACTGGGGAGGGTTCAGAAACAGCAGGGGCAAGCCAGGCAGAGAGCAGACCAAATGCCCTGCCCTAGGCTGAGATGGAGTGGGTGGGGCCAGGACACCGCAGAGTCTACCCAGCCCTCTTATCAGATAGGCTGGGAGCAGGGCCAGTCAGGGAGAGTTGGTGGAGACTGGGGGCAGAGCCAGGGAGGTGGGGCAAGGGGAGGCCTTTAAATTCAGGTTCCTGTGAAGGCCAAGGAGGATTTTGCAGGGAGAGGCGGCTGGAGTGTGTTGTTACTCCCAGGGTAGAAGAAAGAACAAGGTGGTGTAATCCCCTTCCTTGCCTGTCAAAGGCTGGAGGACAGCTGCCTGGGGAGCTGGTAGGATAGCAGGCCATCAGGTAGGGGTGCCAGTGAGGGAGAAGCCTCACAGGTGTGCTATACATACATTCCCATTTAAACTATTCTCTTTGTTACATCTTCCCCACCCCTACCATTCTGTTGTTTGCTGCTTTAAGAACAAACGTATCTTCCTAAAGGTGTAACACTTTATTCACCTGATAAATGAGTTTTGTCTTTAAAAACATACTAAAATGGTTTTAGTCTTTAAGGTACAACTGAATTGCTGTTTATTATTTTTCTGCTAGAGGATAATTCCAGATGAGTAGCTAAAAGCAGCCATAATTGTTAATTGTCATTTCATGGCAAAGGCCATGAGCCAAAAATATTCATCCAAAGTGGCGGTTTGCTTTGCCTCTGCACGATCAACAACTCTGGCTTAATTTCATAGAAGGAGCTGTTCTCCTGCTGTACAGCAAGTGTAATGGGAAGGGCCAAAGATCAGAGATACAGAACATACTTCTCCGGCACAAGGTTCCAGATTCATCTATGGAATGCAGGAAGCAAGACCAAAAAAGGGCTCTGCCTCAGAACAAAGAACCATTGCTAGACAGGATAGTAGGCAATAAAAAAGAGCTTCATGTGTTCAGCCTAGTCATCATTTTATCGTCTCAATTACTACCAAAGTTAACAGAATTTTCCACTTGCCAAGGGTGCCCATATGAACTGCTGTTTGCTAGCTTGCCTAGATCAGTGATACCTACGGAAACAAAATGAGCTGACTCATCTGAGAGCTGATCAGCTAAAAATGAGTGTTTGATGTGTACAATGAATGTCTGCCTCCAAGTTTAATGCAGAAAGTTACATTTCAGTTATCAAAAGTTTGGGACACACATAATCACTTGCTATGCTCAAGTAATCACTCTTTGTGTGTCTCTCTGAAATTGGAAAACAGAACATTTTCAACCCCATTCTATGTTATTCATTAAAGCAAAAAACATCTTAAGGTATCCAGTATTCATACTGCTGTATTTATTCCAACATTAAACAAATAGAACTTTATTTTAGAGAGCGATCTGAGGGAAATCACATGATGGCACTGAGTCACTATACAGAATCCATCTTAAGTGAAATGCTACTCCCAAGAGATATGCTCACAAAGGTGGGCCTATTAAAGGATACAGACCTTCAGAACAGAGCTGGCCAGAGCACTATATCCCTTTGCCACATATTATTCATTGAGAAACAACCATTTAAGTAATTAGGCTTCCAACAGAGTTTGAGAAGGTTGTTCAAACTGTTAAGAAAAAAATGATCAATTTGCCATTCTGAGGTAAATTAGTAGTCTATTGTTTTCACTTCCATTGGTCAAGTTTATATTTAGCATCTCTTTATGCTCTCCTCCCTCGACAGGTGGTGGTAAGGAATGGACACGCATAGCTTCCTTTCAGCTCATGCCACCAAGTTCAAGAGGGCCTTGTTGCTAGGAGTATAACACAGGCTGATCACTTTGTCTGGTTTAGTGAAGGGTGTGAACCGGAAAAACTGAACAATCCAGTATTTAACTTCATCCTTATAATATTAAGCATAAGAATGCAACCATTTTCTAATCACTTCTCTTAAAGTCAAATGGAATCCCAAGAATTTGCAACAATCATATTGTAACGGTAGGGAGTTAAAGTCTTTTTTCCATACAGTTACTATCTCTGTCCCCATTCAACTGGAATCATTCACTTCTGTCTTTTTGGGTGAGCAGCCATGTAGAGCGCTATCAGACAATAAATGGTCCCTCCTATTGTTAGTGCCATAGTGGTCCGGTAAAGGAGTTTGTCAGGAACTCCTCGCTTCAAATGCACTGGCACACCATCAGGTTTCTGTCAGAAACAAACCAAAAAAGGAAGTATGAGTCAAGGCATACACGTTACTATTCCAAGTGAACTACTACAAGTAAACTTGAAAGCCTGAAAAGGTTAAATGGAAACAAATAAAAGCTGATACGCAACAATACAATAGTAGAAGTTGAATTTATTTATTTCATTTATACCGCCACCTTTTCCACAATACAGACCCAAAGTGGCTTATATCATTCTACTTAATGAGAAGGGAAGAGACTTTTCAAAAGCTAAACTAGATATGACAGTAAGAGACTGGCAAACAGATCTCCCACCAGTTTTAAAGTGTAACAAATTAAGCCATAGTACAAGGAGCTGTACGTGTAAATCAATTATTTCATGTTGATTTCTCAAATAAAGTCTTCCTTCAGCTGCTATTTACCGTATGAGGGAAAAGCCACAAAAGCATCATACAGGTATTTGCATGTTTTTCCCTGTGGAGCAAACAGCAGCCTCCTTTTGCACCAGGAAAATAAGGGAGGGGCAAGAGAGCAGATGGCTGCCCTCCCTATGGGAGTCCCAATCTGAACTGTTCCCTCCCTATTTGCACAGCTGCTCTATACATTCATGGATCTCCTGTTGACTTATCTAGTTCAGCCCGAAGTCTTAAAATTTGAGTCACATGTTTGCGTATGCATGTGTTGTCTGCAGACACAGATTTGATATATTCTGTAGAGCTCAGCAGACTCCGTTTTTTTCAGAAAAGTATAATGCCACTTATGGCTCACAAGGAAGGTTTGGAATTACACAGACCATGCCTAGTGATGCCTCAGTAGCCAAAGAAGAAGCTAAGAATTCTCTATGGAAAGAAGGTAAATATTAGGCAATTTGGGTTTCCGATTCAGGTAAAGTACCCGAATCGGACCCAATTCGCAATGATCTGTATTGCTTTGGGAAGCTTCGGGTCAAGGGGTTTAAATGCCCCTTTCTGTGCCACTTTGCAGCGGCATAGAAACGGGCATTTAAATCTTCGCCGGATGGGTCAGCTGCTTGCAGGGAGATCCCGGCTTGGCGGAGAGATCCCCACCAAGCAGCTGATCCAGGCCTTCCCCGCTGCCCTGCTGGCTGTTGTGTGGCAGAGGTGGCACAGTGTTGTGTGGCGGAGGTGGCACAGGCGGCGGAGGAGCTGGCTGCGGCATTCCTCACCACCCAGCTGACTGCTGCGGCAGTGAAGGAGGTGGCACAGGCAGCAGAGAAGCCAGCTCCAGGCCATCCCAGCCTTGTGAGGGCTGCTGCCGCCTCCACCTAGCTGATCGGCCTCCCCTCTCCCTGCCGGCCAGGTAAGTGGGGTGGGGGGTGGGTTTACCCCAGCGTGGTGGTGGGGGTTGCTCCCCCTCACTTCACTATGCGCCAAATCTTTACAAAGCATACTGAAGCAAGCTAAATACCAGAATCCTGAAGCGGCTTGCCGCTTCAGGATTCTTGTAATTCTTGTAATTCTGGATTTTTTTCCCACTTTGAGTAAAACCCAAAGTGGGAAACCCAAATCTTTTGGGGGTGCATACCCCTAGTAAATATTCAATACCTCTACAGCTCCCTGCCATTCCCCATGGTAGCAGGAAGAGATCATGCAACATTATTTATACTGATCTGTTTAAAAGAATACATGCAGACTTGCATACATCCATTACAATGCCTCCTGAAGCACCAGCCGCTATCAGCAGAAGTCCACACATAACACTGCATCAATAGCTTCACAAGCACAAGAAGGTCTCTTAAATGCCACCGCAATTAGAACCAAACTAGACATGATGGTAGATGTATAAAATGTTATCTGCATGCAGATAACACACACAATGCAGAAAAGTGTGTCATATTTCTTGCAATGTAGTGGCTTCTAGCCTCTCTTTAACAAATCGTTGCCTTCTTCTACCCAAGGATAATTGCATCTGCCAACTGTGAAAAAACATTTCATGCACCTAACAAATTAGATGTGAAAGGTTATGCCAGCTATAAATCTGTTCACCTTTAAGGTGCCTCTGGACTTTTTGTTGTTTTATAAGTAGGCTCTGTATTTCTTAGGATTTTTTTTTGCAAAGTATTGAAACTGGTATTGAATGCAGAAATATAAGAACTGCAACTCTATAGCCACAAGTGGTACACACTGGAAACAGAGCTGGCTTGCCTGGCAAAGGTTCAGAAAACTAGATTTATTTTATTTACATTATTTACAGTCCACCTTTCTCACTGAGACTTAAGGCAGATGACACAGTGTAAGTTAATATGATCAACAACTGGGATATTTGATGTATTGTCGAAGGCTTTCACGGCCGGAGAACGATGGTTGTTGTGGGTTTTCCGGGCTGTATTGCCATAGTCTTGGCATTGTAGTTCCTGACGTTTCGCCAGCAGCTGTGGCTGGCATCTTCAGAGGTGTAGCACCAAAAGACAGAGATCTCTCAGTGTCACAGTGTGGAAAAGATGTTGGCAGGTCATTTATATCTACTCAGGAGGGGTGGGGTTGAGCCGAGTCATCCTGTAAGAGTTTCCCAGGGTGTGGAATGCTAATGGCGGAAGGCTTCACTGTATCCTGAGGAGGTTCTTTTGCATATGGATTGGTGCTTGATGTGCTAATCTTCTCTGCAGGGCTATTGTCGGGTGTGGAGTGTTTTGTTGGCCTGGTGTTTTTCAGAACTGGAAACCATGCTCTGTTCATTCTTAAGGTTTCTTCTTTCCTGTTGAAGTTTTGCTTATGTTTGTGAATTTCAATGGCTTCCCTGTGCAGTCTGACAAAGTAGTTTGTCAGACTGCGAGGGGAAGCCATTGAAATTCACAAGCATAAGCAAAACTTCAACAGGAAAGAAGAAACCTTAAGAATGAACAGAGCATGGTTTCCAGTTCTGAAAAACACCAGGCTAACAAAACACTCTAGACCCGACAATAGCCCAGCACAGAAGATTAGCACATCAAGCACCAATCCATATGCAAAAGAACCTCCTCAGGATACAGTGAAGCCTCCCGCCATTAGCATTCCACACCCTGGGAAACTCTTACAGGATGACTCAGCTCAACCCCACCCCTCCTGAGTAGATATAAATGACCTGCCAACATCTTTTGCACACTGTGACACTGAGAGATCTCTGTCTTTTGGTGCTACACCTCTGAAGATGCCAGCCACAGCTGCTGGCAAAACGTCAGGAACTACAATGCCAAGACCACGGCAATACAGCCCGGAAAGCCCACAACAACCAACTGGGATATTTAATAGAAATACAATGGGGTAAGGATTACAGAAATTTGAAAACAAGCAGAAATGATATAGAACTGAAAACAACACAACTGAAACAAAACATAAGCAAATTGGCACAACTTATTAAATGATTCAGAACTATATAATAGGACTATACTGACAGCAACAGACAGTACCCAGTAGTATAGTCTACAGTTCCTATTCCATTACCAATGCATGTCTCTGAATCATTTCCTTATAGCACAGTCCTATTAGCTGTGTAAAAAATCCCTCCTGATTAATTCAGTTTTGCATAGTTTGCAAAAAAACGGGAGACGGGGTGTTTTTCTGACCCTTCCAAAGCTCTCAACATTTCTCTCTCCCATAACAACTATTTCTTGCCCACATAACTGTGCATTTATCCCTGCTTCTAATCTTTGTACTCTATCATTTCAGCCTTTGTCAAAATTTTCAATGTATTCAGGAGCCTCATCCTTGGAAGAAAGCTTATGCAGAAAACAAACACAGAAACTCACATAAAAGATATAGCAAGGGAGAAGGTGTTAAAATCATGTAAAGGGTGCTAGCCCTAACCTTAGTTTAATTAGATTACATAAATCTGATGAAATTCAATGCGTTTCAAATTCTTCTTAAAGCAGAACTACTGACTAACATTCACAAGAATCTGATAGTACAAGAATTTCATCTATACTTGGGCAAATATGAGGCAGTCAACACTGCTGCACAGGAGACTGAATAGTGCTTAATCACTTTCCCTATTACTGGTTTTTCAGGGATGCAATTCTAAGAAAAAAATACACTTTCAGTAAAAAAAAAAATGTTTCTTCTCACCTGAAACAACTTTTGCAGCTCTGGAACCTTGTTTTTACCCATATACTCAACAGTTGAAGACGAGTCAGAGGCAAGTTTAGTTGGTGTTCCAAAAATCAGAGCTGGTGATTCCATGGGTACCGCTGGTTTGAATCCCTGAATAAATAAGGACATTAAAGTTTAATACATGAAAACAGATTGTATATCAACTACTATGATCCCTGAAAACAAGTGACCAGCAAACAGGAAGATGCAAAGTAATGGCAAATCCAGTTTGACCTTGAATAATTTAACTCCCTAGCCATTTAATATGGAAAAATATCTCTTATATTTAACAACTGCACAATATAAATTCTTCTCAAAATTGGTCTGTTCTTCTATGACTTCCCCATTCTGAAATTATTGCCAGATATTTAAGAATCTGTCAATTAATGCAAAAAATAACAAATGAAATTAAGACTGCCACAGGTAAGTATGCCACAGCTGAAATCTTGTACAGGGGAGTAAGATCAAGAACCAGTGTAATATTCACATTGCAATCTTAAGCAGAGTTACATCCTTCCAAGACGAATGAATTCAATGGGCTTAGAAGGGCATAACACTATTTAGGACTGCACTAACAAGGGATCCAAGAAGTCTCTAAATTAAATCTTACTTCTACTGTAAGCTCAATAAATGGTAGACTTGTGTGTTTCTTCTGTTATTAATTACAATAATTACAAAAATCAGGTATTCCAGAATTATTGTAATTAGTATAAAAACAGCTTGTAACACGAAGAATCATTTTATTTTGGTTTGTTCTGGTTTCTTTTGTTATTGTAGTCTCTGCCTTTCATTGTTCACTTTTACAAGGCAGACATTTTTCTAATAAGGTCAGAGAGAGCATACGCGCGCAGCGTTCTTTAAAGGGCTGTAACAGTAACCATTAAGATTACATACATGTGTGAGGTAAAGGTAAAGGCAGTCCCCTGTGCAAGCACCGAACCCATGGGGAGACGTTGCATCACGTTTTCTTGGCAGACTTTTTACAGGGTGGTTTGCCATTACCTTCCCCAGTCATCTACACTTGGGTACTCATTGGGTACTCATTTTACCAACCTTGGAAGGATGGAAAGCTGAGTCAACCTTGAGCCAGCTACCTGAACTCGGCTTCTGTCAGGAGGTATTCCAATCCTAAAAGATCTGGCGTACAACTTTACCTTCCTGTCTCCTCCCCAACACTTGTCCCCCTCTACCAAATTTTCCCAAGGAATCTGCACACCTCTGCTTGCCTGCTGCTCTCCAAACTTATCCTCCATCCAAGCAAATCTTCCTCATGGTCCAGATGCTTTGCCCTCCTTGCAGCACCAAATGCCCTTGCCCTGTCAGTCGGGCTCTTCCTTGCACTACTGTTCTTCAAGCTAAGCAGCTGCAATGCTTTTTGTCTTACTGTTTGGAATCGTTTCTGTCAATTTTCCCATAGATTTTAATGTTAAATTTGGGTGAAGGAGCTTTTTTATTCTACCTGTCTCGTAATTGGCAACATGGATGGCCTCTGGGTTTCATCCATTTTGGATGGAAGAGCATAAAGGTACAGAGGTGAGGAAAAGGGCGAGGTTTTCCCCTGAAACTGATGGAAAATAATGCAACAGAATGATGAAAACAAAACAACAACAAAACCATGTGAAACAATTTGATAATAAAACTGTTTCTTTTGGAATTTATTTATTTTGTTTTTCTTGTTAAGCGCCCATGAATAAGTCTAATAAATGGTCTCAGCCCTCTCCCCCATTCTTTGAAATATGAGGATAACAACACAAACCTACTGTTTATATGTAAGTAACACAGTATCAAAAGAAGCTCAGAGAGCCAAATCGGCATTTAGTATCAGCCAAGAATGCACTGGTTAGTATATGGATGGGAGACCACCAAGAAGACAGGGTTGCTATGCAGAGGCAGGCAATGGCAAACCACCTCTGTTAGTTTCTTCCTTTGAAAACTCATGTCAGCTACAACTTGACAACACTTTACACAAACACAAGTGAGTGAGATGATTGGTTGATGACAGAGTGTGGGCAGAATGAACTGCTGTTCAGAGAGAGAACATTCAATCTGAGCAAAAATAGGCAAGCTGTGTGCAGCCTGAGGGTGCCCATGCATTTCTGAGAGAAATATTGATTCTAGTTCAGTTAGGCAACCTGCGTGGAAGCCTGAACTTTGTGTGTCTGTGAGAGAACATTCATTCCATCTGAAGCAGGCAAACTGTGTGTGCACCTGAGAAAATCCATGAGAGATTGATCTATCTGAAGCAGGCAAACTGTGTGTGCATCTATAAAGATCTGTGTGACTGTGTCTATGTAAAGAAACTTTAAGAACTGAGAACTATCTTTGAAACCATCAAGTTTAAGTACTAGTGTGAAACCAATATGCTTCTTGTAAAAATATATGTTTATTTTGGGTTTTTTTGTTCATGCCAGAGTATGTTATTCCTATATCCCATTCCTATCCTCAGGGCCACATAGTCCCACAAAAGGAGCCTGATGCTTGGGCACATTATTAAAGGGGAAATTTAAATTATTTTGGAATGTAATTCCAACTGGCAACAATCTACCCACAGGGTGTAAGAAGAGGGTTAAAAGCAAAATCTAACTGAAAAAGAAAGGGGGTCGTAACAATATCTATTGGTGCTGATAAAAATTAACTTGAAAAATTTAGTCATTGTTTAATAATTTAGTATAAACTTTCAAGGTTTTGCTAGATGAAAAGGAAGGAGTGTTAGGAAGGGGGAAGGACTTAATGGTGAACTTGCCCCACTATTTTTCCCCTGTTCTTCAAAGATCTTAATATAACTGGGAACTTTATCCCTCAATGTATATGGAAGGAAACCAGTCCAGAGAATTTTATAGAGAGCCAGTGTCAGTTAGGCAACCTGTGTGGAAGCCTTTATTCCCCATGAAGTATAACTGCATTAATGAACAACCCTACGAAAAATTCTTCAATTAAGAGCTGAATGTGCCACCTTCACAACACAGCCTGTCTTCATTTATGCATTCCAGCTTTGCTGATGAAGAGCTGAGATGCAGTTAATCCTAAATGCTATACGCCCAAGCAATTCACAACTCATTTACTCATGAGCAACTCCAGTTAATTTAACAAGTCTTCAGTGCAGTAAAGAAGCTACAGATTGCCATCACAATTAACGGCACATTAATTCTCTTCCTTATTATTCCAGACAGCAAGTGTGAACACAATATGCTTGATATTAAATTTGCATTTTAACAGGGCTAAAGAGTGTGTGCTTGGAATGAATGTCTACTAATTAGTTTTTGTTTGTTCATCTATCAAGTGCCTGTCAATCAAAGGCAATTTTTAAACACATTTTTCACATGTCAGGGTAACTTCATTAATACTAGTTAAATTTAAAAATCATGCAGTAGGAACCAGTTTCTCTGTGTTAAGTATATACATTTTACAAATGTTTACAAAGTGTGTTACTATTATCCTCACAACAATCACCCTGTGAGGTGGGTGGGGCTGAGAGTGCTCTGAAAGAGCTGTGACTGACCCACGGTCACCCAGCTGGCTTCAACTGGAGGAATGGGGAATCAAACCTGGCTCTCCATATTAGACTCTTACCACTCTTAACCACTACATCAAACTGGCCCTCACACCAAACTGGCTCTCTACCATAAAAAGAGGAAGGGAAAATGGTGTTCTAAGTTTCTTTGGATCCCCTCTGGGGGAAAAAACTGTGGTATCTCTAAATAAACAAACATACAGTTATCAGATACCTTTTATACATACATGCTGCAGTGGTTAGTGTTGGACTAGGATCTCGAAGACCCAGGTTCAAATCCCCACTGTCATGGAAGTTTGCTGGGTGGATCTTGGGCCTCTCAGCCCACCCTCTCAGCCTAACTACTTCACAGGGTTGTTATTTATTTATTTGTTTAATTTGATTTCTATTCCGCTTTCCCTGCAAGTGGGCTCAGAGCGGATCACAACATGTTAAAATGTTCAATAAATATAATAAAATTTTGCAGCAATATAAACATTAATAACACATACATTATGAAACAGCCACGCACATTTTGCCCCACCACCTCAACCTAATAACCCCCCGGGCGGTGTGGCCAGTTACAGAACCCAAGGGGGGGGCATATACTCCCCCCCCATGGCAGGAGACCAATACAATACCTTAGGTGGTCCACCCACCTCAACCCCCAATATGCCTAGTGGAACATTTTTGTCTTGCAGGCCCAGTGGAAAGATAGTAAATCTGGCTGGGCCCAGGTTTCCATAGACAGAGAGTTCCACCAGGTTGGGGCTAGGACCAAGAAAGCCCTGGCCTTGGTTGAGGCAAGGCGAACCTCCCTAGGGCCAGGGACCACCAGTAGATGTTTATCTGCCAAATGGAACAGTCTCCAGGGAATATATGGCAAGAGGCGGTCCCACAGGTATGCTGGTCCCAGTCTGCTAAAGATAAATGTTGTGAAGATAAATACGGGTGTGCAATACAGGTCTGGGAACGGGCAAAAAAGCTGGATTTGTGCCAATCCAGCATAATCCAATGATGCTGGTTCCCCAGGGTGAACCCCAGATCGGATCCAGGCATTCGGACTTGCTGTGGTTGGATTATCTGGCTGTAGATGGCAACCATTGGCAGCCACCACAGGCAGAGTAGCAGTGGCAGTGAGAGCAGCAGTGTGAATGGAGCAAAGCGCTGCGCCACTGCAGGAAAGCAGGGTAAGGCTGTTGGGAAAGGGGAGGATGCAGCAGGCAGATTGGATTCCCATCCCATTCTGCCCCTCCCCGCAGAGGTCCGAAAGAGCCCCTTCAAGACACCATGGCTTGGCAAACCTCACCACTCACCTCACTTCGGTAAAAGGATTCTTTGATTTGACATTGGGATTCTCTTATCTGACAACAACAAACGTGCAAAGGAGTTATGTTGAACCAAAGAATTCCGAGCAAGGGGTGGGAGGGAAGCTTAAAAGTTTTGGAAATGCTTCCTCCATAGGAAACAACAAAGAATGGCTGGAGGCAGCTTGTTCTTGGGCCCACAGAATTGGACTATGGGGTCCAATCCTCCTGAAATTTGGTGATTCATTAGGGGGCAATCAGGAGTAGATTCCCTGCTAATTTGGTGGAGATTCTCCCCATCCCCTCAGACATTATTCCCTATGTGGAATAATGGCCAGTTAAATCGGGCATTCTTTAACCCAGATCAGAGAATCTGATCCAGATTTGAGGGACCTGGATTTTTTTGTCCCTGAAACCTGGATCCAGATTTCCCAGATTTTTTTTTTTTTGGTGCACACCCCTAAAGACAAAATGGTTGTTCGAAGAATGATGTAAGCTGCTTCGGGTCCCCAGTGAGGAGAAAGGTGGGGGGTACAAAAGAAGTTTTTTAAAAATAAAAAATACACTAAGATGCCCCTCTGAAGATGCAATTAGCACCCATAGGAAAATAAATGGGATCAAGTGCGTGAATTTATATATTTCCCCACAAAAGCCAACTGGGGCTTTAGAGGCACTTTAAATTGTGAAACAGGCATGGGGAAAAAGGGCTAAACACTCTCTTTCCACATAAACCTTCCCTGACTTTCAAAGCAGCTTGAGGGGAGCTGTAAATTAACTTTTCGAAAACTGCAGAAGACCCATCCCTAGGATGTGTCTTTTGCAAACTGATGGATCCTACATGTTAAGTCAGGTTTGGCCATGACACAGGGAGGGACAGAAGCAGAGTGGCTGGGTAGGGGGACATAATAGGCAAGTGAGTTGATAGGCAATGTCGTGAGAAAAAGAATGCCTGAGCAAGAAAAGATTCTGAAAAGTAAGAATGAAAGAAAAGGGAGCTAGAGCCAAAAAAAGTCCCATGAAGCTTTAGTACAGGAGGAGATACAGAATACCAGTGATAAAGAAAAGGTGAAGGAGCTGTTGAAACACAAGGGATGTATCCTAGGTAGCCAACATGGCTGTACTTCACACATTTATTCATCTAGAACATTTACAGGGTACGCCTAAGACATTTTTAAGGGCAGTGCTTTGTAGTAATCAAATGTGGAGATCACAAAAGCACAGATCTGCATAGCAAAATCTTCTCCAGCCAGAAAGGAGAGAGCATATACTACAGTATTTCTAACCATACTCGCAGCTTGTTTCTCAACAAGAAAGGTAACGATTGGTAATCAAAGTGCAAAACGTGATGAGGATAGCTAGAAATTTAAAACATTTTATTATGCCTTGTTTGTGACAGCTGCTTTAAAAAGCGAAATGGACACACAAAAGTTTGAACATTTTGGAAGCTTAACTCCACAGTTAAGCAGCGGTGAGGAAGAAAAGAGTTAAAATAAATGCTTCTCCAGAAGGATACTGTGGCTGATGGTATCAAAAACCACGGAGAGGTCCAGAAGAATGAACAGGGACCCAAAGCCCCTGTCAGGGTAACCAAGGCCCTTTTGATCCCAAACTGAGACACGGTTCTGGATTAAAATAGATTTACATAATCCATCTCCTCCAAGAGTGCCAGAAGCCACATAAAGCCACCTCCACAGAGAAGAAACAAGGAAGGGGTAAGAATGTAGATTGCTCTAAACTCCTTGCAAGGAGGGCAAAATAGAAATATATGAGATAGACAGACAAAATGTTCAGAACAGCAAGTAGAGCCTTCTACCGTGTTCAGTGGATGGTGTACATATCAAAATATGTAGTGATACTGTGTGAAAAGGACTTTTCTATGTATGCAAAACTGTCCCTAGTTTGATCTATGAAACATTAGATTATGCTGCTTAAAAGCATATTATTCCCAAGTAAACATACTGTATAAGCACAAAACAAAGAAATAATTAAAAAATTAGTCATTTCTCCTAACAAAGGCACTCAAAACAACCAAACACAATAAAATAACAGAAGTTACTCACTCACACACACCTCAAAATGTAGCTCAAACCAGTTAACTCTGTTGCAGTTTTCCTCCCCGTCTAAGAGGAGGAAGGAAAAGAAATGGGCCAATCAAGGCACTTCATGACTTATGAGCAAAGCCCAGAGAGTTTCTTGACCTGGCCTCTTCAACTCTGAAGGTCACCCAGGCCCATATAAATCATCCTGTCTTCGTGTGCTTCTAGCGGCTATAATTCTTATCGTTACGTTTTCCTGCCTTTCTTCCAGGGAGCCCAGGGAGGTGCATATGCCACATGACCCTTCTTATTTTTCAGTTGCCACACTATCATGAGTGAATACCTCAAGGTCACCCAACAATTCTCGTGGCTGGGCTGGAATTTGAACTCAGGTCTCCCCAGTTCTACCCTCTTAACCACAACACGAGGCAGACTCCCAGGACAGAGCAGAGTCCCTCTTCTTCCCGCCAAGGACAAAGCCCACGAGCTCTCCTTGACACCCGCTAAATCCCTCGCGAAGACATCTTTTCCGACCTCTCCTCGTTATCTGTCCCTTCTGAGAAAGGCTGCACTCGCGGGAAGACGCTGAAGGTCAAGACCCGCTAACGGTCGGGGATCCGCGGAGGGCTACTCGTTACCTGCGGGGTGTAGGCAGAAGAAGCGCCGGCCCCGACCAGCCTCTGCGTGAAGCCGCTGAATTTGTAATACATAGCGGTACGCGGGAAAGGCTCCCCGGGTCCACGCACGCCGCTCTGCTTCCAAGACCGGTGAAGAGGAAAGCAGCAACCTGCGACGACTCCAAAGAAAAGACCTTTCCCACGTACAGCTCTTTCTTGGACCCCAGTATGGAGACAAGCTGCCTGCGCCCTTGAGCATTTCGCTTGAAAGAAAGAGAGCGCAGCAGCTTTACTGACGCTTAAAGAGAGCCTATGAAACTAGCCTGCTTCGAATCCCGTAGAAAAGTTCTCTTCCAAGTTGGAAAGCAGTAACGTATGGAATCAGGCAAAACCTTAGGCAGCCCGAAATTTTAAAGCGCATGCGCAATTTTTGTCCTTTGCCTTGTTCTGTGCGGAATCGAAGGACCTGAAAGGGACCAATCACCGGAGAAAAGGAACGTTAGACAACGGTTGTTAGGACAGAGGAAAAACTTTGGGCTGCCTGCCTCTCAGAACGGAAGTTGGCTGGCAGAAACACGTTGCAGTCGCGACAAAGCAGCAGAAATGGGGGTTGCATTAGACATAATACGAATATAGCTAAGCAAGGCAATAAGGCACAGAATTAGGAGGCATCGCTGGTCCTTTTGAACTGGTTCGCTTGTAAACAGGTGCAGGGGCTTTGAGTTGGATGTGAGGTGTGCAGATATGTTCTGAACATTCAACACGCCCTTTCATTCCGATGTTTTCATGTGCCGTGGGGAGAATGCTTTGACATATTTGCTGTCCTGCTTGAAAAGAGGCGTGGAAGGCTTGAGCGCATGGTTCAGATTTGAAATGTAGAAAGAAATCCTCAGTGCACACGCCATTTTTCATTCCAATATTTAAGTCTTCAAAACCGCTGTCCCGTTAGGAAAAATAAAAGCCCTGCTGGATCAGACCAGTGGTCCAGCTAGTTCAGTATCCTGTTCTGTACAGTGGCCAATCAGCACAGCGACATAGAGACCAAGCCCTTCCGGTTACTGCATTACTGCTGGATATGAAGGTTCCCTTTAGTGGACATGGTTAATAGCCATGGTTAATAGCCATTGATGAATCAATCTAATGTCCTTTTAATGGCCGTCACTATGTTCACTGGCAGGGAATTCCACCATGTAATTACTCCTTGATAATGAAATATTTCCTTTTGTCCTAAATATATTGCCCGTTGACTTCATTGGGTTCTAGTATCATGGAAGAGAGAGAGAAGAGTTCTCTCTACCCATTTTTTCCACCCTATGCATAATGTTATAAGTCTTTACTAAGTGCCCCTTTAGTCAACCTTTTTTCTAAGCTGGAAAGTCTTGATTACCCTCTCTTGTATTTTTGCCAGGTCTGCAATACTTTTTTATATATATGGCAATCAGAACTGTACACAGTATTCCTACTGAGGATGCCTACTAGGGCATTATAAAAACTTATGTATTAAAAAAATAGGTCAATGTGAATGTGGTCCACTGAGACCAAATTTGCACAAAATACCAAGAATACAAGTAAGAAATCTGCCACCTCTATCAAAGGAACTGTTGGCTTAGATTCTGCACCCTTAAAGAAACACCCCCAACCTGGACAGTGAGTCAGACAATGGCTGTAAGGAACCTTTGATAATGTGATTAAACATCTCTGCAAACTTGGGAGAAATGCTGAGCATCCATATAAAGAGAAAACAAAAAAAGTTTATTGAGGGGGAATAATGCAAGCATCTGAACTGGAGAATCAGCAACCCAAGCATTCAAAATACTCGCCAAGCATGCACAAATAATCTCAAAGAGGAAGAGAAGCAGAAATACATTTTATGTGTCAGCAGGTACTATCACTACTGGTTGATCTGTAGCTGGGAAAAGGATTTGTGATGTTTGGTCCAGTGGCCTCAGCTGCCCCTTTAACAAAGGGCTGCAGTCTTACAGCTCATCCCAGGCCTGACTGGACTTTCTGACCTTGTGTTTCCAGTGTTCCCTTCACCTGTGTTCCTTTGGTGTTACTCGCCTGCCTGTTTATCAGGCTGGTAGGCTATAATGGTGTGCCTGACAAGACGTTCTGGGTTGCCTGACAAGGCTGGGCTCCAAGCCTCTCCACTCCCTCCTCCCTGGCTCTCTCAGACTGGACTTCTGTCCCTGCCGTCTGTTCTCTGAGCCTTGCTGCTCACTGCTGCTTTGACTCTGCAGCACAGCCTTCTTAATTTTTCCTGGCTCTCTCTCTCCACCTTCCACCTCTCCGTTCTCCATCACCCACCCCCTCTCTCCTGCGCATCTTCTTTTTGAAGCTCTCGCCCCGCTGCCTCCGCCCTGCCTCTCTGGCCGGTGCCTCACAAGATTCTATTTCCAATTACAGGACAGGCAGCCTGCTCTCAAAACATATTTTTTTTCCATGCTTGGAAAGGATAGGTGCAAGTTTTCCTAGTGTGCCACCTGACTGGTTAAAGGGGTGGAACAAATGACTCACAGTCCTGGAAATATTTCAGACTAGGATAATGTCATGTATGCCTGACTGCTGTACATTCCAAGTGTATGTTATATGCAACCTGTTGGCCCTCTGACACTGCAGAGTTCTGAGTACCATTCAATGCCTGTTATTTTCAAGTCCAGTGTGTTATCTCTGCTTTGAAGTTAAACACTTTCACTTCTGTGGCCAACGGCCTTGAGACCAGATGCAGCCAGTCTGAAATGTACCTTCCTTGAGAACACAGATTATTTCCTTCCCAATTTGCTATTGTTGCTTGTTGTAGTCTTAACTCTGATACTTTTGTCTCTGGCATTAGCGCCAGAATTCCAACAGGCTACTAATCTGGGGGGTGGGACATTAACCTATATCTAACCATGCTTTCCCTTAACATATCACTTCTGCCAATTCCACTGTCTGAGCACCTTGAACCTGATAGATCTCTAATAAAAGTTACTTCAACCAATTCACCTGTGTGATTGCTGTGGAGAACCTGGGGATTTACTTGTCAAGAATTGACAGATAACAAGGGAGGTACCCAGGACAGGTGGTGTGTGTTTAGGTCACTCTGGGACCAACTCGTGATATGTGGCCTTGGTGGGAAGTTAAAAATTGTATAAATAGTTGAAATTTATGTAAGAGATCCTTTATTTCAGAAATGGTAATGCAACAGGTGCTTTATGAGCTTAAAGGCACATATATAACTTGGCTAATGATCTAATGGTCAGAGACTGGGCATGAGAGGCATCTATCTGAGACAGACATTTCAATTCCAGATAACATAGTTGAATTAGGTACTATGCTATGTCTTGTCTTGAAAATGCTAATAAACTGTTTTGATGTCCCTATGTGACTTAGGATTGCCAGGCTGTGCCGAGCAACTGGTGGGAGATTTGGGAGCAGGGACACGGGGGCAGGTTATATGTGCTGTGTGCCACTCATCAAGTTCCAGGTTTTCGTTGGAAGTGACGTTGGGTAGCTCTAGAAATCACCAGAAGTGCTATGGTAAAACCATATTCAATTATTTCTAGATCTACCCTACATCATTTCTAGGGTAAACCTAGAAGTGACATAGCACCATAAAGAATGCAAGTCTATTTTTCTCCCACTGCCAGTCCAAGCAGTGGTGGGCAAGAACAGCTACCAGCAGGCGACCTATTCGACATGCAGAGGAATGATTCCCTTATCAAGATGAAAGCTATGGAGGTGGGTAGGAGAGAAAAATATGAACCAAAATGGAAGGTTGTTGCCAACACAATGTTTAGGTGTAGAACACTGCAGACATGCAAAAATATATGACCTTTCTGCAGCACTGTTTTCTGCTGCTTGAACCTGTTTTTACCATTTGCTGCTGTGTCTTAGCTTTGAACCTTATCATGAAAGATATTGAACAAATCTCTCTGTTGCTAGTATACCACCTTTGGTGCTCTGAAGCTGGATCAAGAAATCTGACTCATGTTTACTTTGTTAGGGGATCTAGAAGTAGTGACTTTCCATTCCTTAGGAAAAGATCCTTTGGGATAGCAGACAGCAAAATGGACCATACTAGAGGTGGCTTGAATGCCTTGGAACAGCACATTGAAATCCTCTGGGTAACTAGTTTTATAAAATAATAAAGGCTGGTTATTGTTCTTTTCTCACACAGGATATTTTGCCTCAAGGAAGTACTTCCATTTTGCAAATAATGTTTCCTCAGCTCTCAAACTAGCTACACTATAAAGTTAAAGAGAAAATGTGTTTCTTTTCCCAGGTAGTGGAATTATTGAGGTTTACATTGCTGTCTAGAGGGTACTAGAATCAGAGTTGCCAAGTCTCTCCAAGGGCAAACTGGGGTGCAGAGGGCAGCAGGCACTAATATGTGTGCATAGCCCTCCCATGGCACCAGCAAATTATGTCATTTCCAGTGTGACCCAGAAACAACAGGTCATGCTAGGGGCCTATTTTCTAAAAAATGGCCCAAAATGTAGTGTTTGGGGCCAATTTTTTGAGAGAATGAGCCCCTGGTGCAGTGCAACACTTCAGGTAGGGTTACCAGGTCCTCTCACCCTCCCAGCACTCACCTTTTGCTCCAGGCATAGCACAATGATGTCACTTATAGGTAGGCTTACCAGTTGCTGCCAGTGATGGGCAATCTCCCTGGGGTTTGCCTGGTTGCCTGCCGATTACTGGTGA
The DNA here is from genome assembly GCF_028583425.1 of Eublepharis macularius. NCBI lineage: Eukaryota > Metazoa > Chordata > Lepidosauria > Squamata > Eublepharidae > Eublepharis > Eublepharis macularius. Next base: position 196,358,273 of record NC_072790.1, read on the forward strand.
TAGGCGGGAGGTGGCAAACCCCTCAGTGATTGCCTGCCACTGGGAAAGTGTGCAATGGGCACAATCCTAGTTCCATGTGACAACATCAGCAGTGAGGAGGAGACAGTTTCCCCATTTCTGCTGCTTCACATGCACAAAATACCTCCATGTGGAGCAGATGAAGCAGGAAATTCTCCCCCCCCCCTTTTTTTTTTGCAAAGTGAAAAAAGCTTGGGAGAAAGGCAGGAGCTTTCCAAGTCCATTTGGGCTCTCCTTTTTAATGCAAGCTATTCCCCAAAGCTGCTGTGTGTCTGCATGAGCTTGGGTTGGCTCCATGGAGAACGTGTGAAGGAAGTATCATTTAGAGTGATCCTAAGATAGCAGAGGAAGAAGAGGCACAGTGACGTAAGCCCCAGGCTAGGAAACCAACCACCTCTGTTACACTCAGTGGGACCAGACTAACAGGGCTTTAAGTGAGTCCAGGGCTGTCCTGACCACAGGTCCTCCTTTAAAAGGCAGGAAACAGGCTAGCCAAGACCTGTATTTTACAGTCAGAGGGGAAGAATCGCTGAAGGGAGAGAGGGGCTAGGGTGAGACAGACCCCCCCTTCTCCTCCAACAACTGAGGTTTGCTGCTAAAGGGTACTGGAGGGCTTTGTGGTCCTGGACTCCATCTCTTGGGAGTTGGAGCCTGACAAGCTCCCTTTGTATGGATAAATGCCTTAGTCTACAGATGGCTTAAGGAAATCACTGCTGTATATTACTGGGGGTGTGGAGCTGGCAGTAAAATATTGATACTTCTTAAAATTCTATAGCTTGTCAAAGCTGGTTTTCAAATGGCAGAGGGCATTCAAATTAGCAATAGTTATTTAAAGTAGCAATCCAAAGGAAGGTGCCTGCAAGGTGTAATCCTCAACTGCATTGGGGGAGGGAGATAAATAGTGCTTCAGGGCAAAGTACTATTATAGTGGTGCTGGCAGCATAGCACATACTGTGACATTGTACTAGGATAGAAAAAAAGTAATCTGATTTTTCAATAGTTTTTTTTTAACTCGAGAAAGCCCAGTTTGGATCAGGATTACTGTGCTATGGAAAGGAGTTATAGCCCTTTTCTCTCTGCTATTTTTCTAGAAATCAGGCCCCAAAATATCATCAGTTCAAGTAGGGGGGAGTCCACAACTAGAGGTGCTTGTTTTGAGTTAACAGTAGATCAGGGGACATGATTTTTACTGGGACAATGGCACAAGAGGAACAGTTCGTACACACATGCACACAGTGGTGTCACCCTGATACACATTGGATCCCTACACAGCTGCTTTTTCAGATTATGATACATTTTGGAATGTGGTGTTTGGCCCTAAGAGTTTATCATCACAGCAATGTGGTACATGGAGTGAAAAAATAAATATGCAGCAGCATGACACCTAATAAAACCTGGGGAATAGAATTCTGGATGCAATTAAGCCTTGCTAGCACAGCTCATCACTAACCATTCCTTTCCAGTGAGCTGTAAATCTAACCAGGTGCTTGGAGATTTGCTTCTGCTTTATTTACTTCATGGCTTGCTCCATCTTTAAAGAGCCTAGGGGCACTTTCTAGTTCCACCAACAGTCAGTAAATTTAACCAGTAATAATAAACAACTCAGGTGCTTCGGTAATGCTCACATACATCATTTGAGAATGTTTTTGGTTTATTTTCATTTATTTGTACATTGTTTGTACATTTTTTACCAAAGGGACTGACATCATTCCAAAACAATCAAGTACAGACAGTAAGAATCTGCAACAATTGGAGGAAAGGCCCATAAACCTGGAGGCAACTGAACCCAGCAGCCAACAGCTCAAAAATCTGCTTCCCCGCTCCCAAAGAGTACAGTTTCTGCGTTGCAAGCTTAAAAAATACCAGTTGAAGTCCTTGCATTTACCTAACCCAGCAATTCTGAAACATTCACTCCTGCTGGCTTTGCTAGGATTAATTGCAGGTAAGTTGCTGAAGCATGCTTTTATCTCTTTATTCTGGCTCCCTGGGAGCTGTGCGCTTCATTAGTCCAGAGTTACCAGAGCCTTCAGGTAAGTAATGAATGAGCTCTTGGGAGAAATGTAAAGGTAAAGGAGCAAACAGAATGCTGAGAGAACAGGTAGATCATGCTGCCCCCCTAGGGTGTTGGGAAGTGCAGTCTGAGGCTCAGGATTTACATCCGTCAATATCTCATAAATATATGAATAAGTAAAAGCAGACATTTATTGGGGCAACCTAGATGCAAACTAGCCTTTGTTCTTTCGTGCACCATCTAAGGATATGAAAGAGAAGTAGATGTGGTAGTCATGTGGCCTGCATACATCATGCAAAAATTATTTATAAACAATACTAATAACCCTTCCAGAGTGTATACCTTGTCCTTTTTTTACAGCTGCATGTTCAGGCAGTCTGGGATAGAAAAGATCTTTCTAGTTCCTTCTTGAATTGTTTAGTGAATGAAAACTTGCCATGCAGGGTATTACATCAAGGACAGATGCCTGACTTTCAAGCCTCGTGTAATGCTGCTCAGTTCCTCATTCACAGAGAACAACTGTGTGGGTGGATATAGAATATGAATTTGTGGTGTGCGCACACAGTTTGTTTATGCAGCCATCATTTCTGTAGGGACTGAAATGGGTGAGGAGAGAGGAAACCCACAAAACGTATTAAATCAAAGAGGCGATTCCAAAATATTCCACTCATCTTGTTTCTCTCTCTCTCTCTCTCTCTCTCTTTTTTTAAAAAATCATTTTAACATTCTGCCCCAAAGCAATCCACTGACCCAAAGGTGGCTCTGAACTGGCACCAGTATTTCCTAACTGTTTGCTGTCAGTTTAGGTGAATTTTTTGACATAAAGAAGGCTGCACTTCTTGTAGCGGAAAAGTAAAAATTACAGCTGCTTGTTTGTTTATTTTTCAGATTAATCACTGGTTCCAATTAATTTATATTTATTTTATCAGACTTTTGTCCTGTTCTACTTCAAAGGAGGATAAGCCAGTATGTACAACATTATAATTTCATCCTCCTTGTGTAGATTAAGTTGTGAAATAGTGACAGGCTGGCCCAAGCCCACTTCCAGTGCAGTCCAAAGTAGACATGGGCACGAACCACATTACGAACCAAAAAACCCCACAAATTGCCCGATTTTCCGTTCGAGATCCAGCTGTTCATGATCATCCACAGCCAACGAACCAGCGTTCGTTAGAGGCACGGTTTGGTGCATTCTTCCGCGGTTCGTCAAGCCAGACAGTCAGGCACCATTAATCAATTCCCTTGGAAACGGAGCCGGGGGAATGCCTGAACTCTGTCTGCACTCCTTCTGTTGCCCTGGAAACCCAAATGGAAGCCTAGCTTACCTTGATCGGCAGGTCTTCCTTCCAACCATGGAGCTGCAAATTGGTTACAACCTGGGAGAAGACACCTGGGGCAGGGAGGGGGGAGGGGTGTTCTGTAGCCATGGGCACTCCAATCTCATCACTGCAAACCCTGATAGGCAGCTCTGACAGCCAACCACAGATCTCCTGCATTGCTCAATGGAACCACAGCTTATAAAAGCACTGGGCTCCCAGGCTGGGTTTCACTTTCAGCAAGCAGTGGAGCGTGACAGAGCTGTTGCTTGCTACTCGCTAGCCTTTGGGGAGAGAGACAGAGAGAGTTTAATTGAGCTTGGATTTTGGGGATAGGCATCTATTTCCTCTGGTTCCAGGGCTACTGCCTGGTTCCAGGGCTGCTGGGGCCAAGCTCAGTGGGCATCTCAGCTGAGGGCTCACATTGATTATTGATCAGTGCCTGATCGGGTCAGATCTGTGGGAGTGGTGGGCTAGGGCTCTAGTCCCTCCCTCCCTCTGGTGCCAGGGCTGCTGCCAGGCCCTGGGGCCAAGCTCAGTGGGCACCTTGGCAGAGGGCTCACAGTGTCATCTCTTCCCTCCTCAATTCTTGTTTGCTGGCACTATGAGGCTTCGTGTGGTGGACAAGAGTGGTCGTGGGGGGAAGTATGGAGATTGTCCCGGTTGCAGCATGGGAAGCAGTGCTGTGCAGGGCTCTGGAGCAGCAGAGACTCCCGCTCCCAAAAAATCACCTGTTGTGGCTGTGGAGGAGGCTGAAGAGCTCTTGTCACCGGCGGAAGAGGAATTCTTGAAAATGTTTGAGGAGGAGGAGGCCAAGGGATCCTTGGAGGAATGGTAGGTTCGAGGAAACATCCAGCCCATCCCCATCCCAAACTACCGGTGCTGCTGTCCCTGCCTGCAGTCCACCCATCACTCCATCTTCCATTGCCAGCTCCATGGCACAGCCAGTAACCCTTCATCCTCCCTCCCCTGGAACTGTTAGCAGGCCACGGTTCAACCTCAATGTATGGAGGCACTTTCAGGCCCTTCCGACTGACCCCCGTATGGTGAAGTGCTGTGTACGTGATGACCTAGTGCACAGGGGCAATGACCCAAAGCACCTTTCATCGACAACCCTGACTAGGCACCTGAAGAGGCACCACCTGAGCCTGTGGTCTTTGTCCTCGGGCAGCAAAACATCCATTGGCAGGAGACAGGGGGCCACCAGCTCGTCTGATCTGGGATCACTGGGAGGGTCTCTGGAATGCACCTCGAGCAAGAAGCCTTGCCCCGAGGGTGCTGCTGATGGGACCAGAAGGGTCAGGCAGGCCGCCCTGGGGGAAGTTGTTCCATCGGGGTCGGGGGTGGTGCCGCTGAAAAGGGTGAGGTCAAGTGCTCAGGAGGCGGGCGTTCATGTGGTGGTGCAGACAATTGCCCTGCAAGGCTTCCCCCTATCGGTTGTGGAGGGCATGGGCTTCCAACTGCTGCTCCAGCACTTTGCCCCATGGTTCTCCATGCAGGTACAGTGCACCGTTGGACGTTGAGTCGTGCCTGCCCACTACGAGTCAGTGCGAGACATGGTGCGCAGAGAGCTGTCGGCCGCCCAAGGCAGAAGAGTGCACTTCACGGCCGACCTGTGGAGTGGCTGCCATCACGGGTATCTTGCCATCACCGCCCACTGGTGGCAACCAGAGGACCTCCGCCACCCCAAGCCAAGATCTGGCTGCTGTAAAAAGGTGCCCAGCTTGACACTGGGCTACAGGGTGGTTCTCCTTCAGGCCTGGGGGATGGATGAGGTCCACACCGTGAAGAACATCACTGCCACCATAAAGGTGGCTCTGAGGAAGTGGATGTCCGGGGTGGAAGGGTTTGTCCGTGGCTTCATGGTGACGGATGTGAGCACCAACATGTTTGCAGCCCTGAAAGAGGCATCTCTCCCTGGCCTGTTGTGCATGGCACACAAGCTGCACCTCGTGATGAGGGACGTGCTCGGGCTGGGGAGCAAGCTGAGGGACAGCTGGGACGAGGGAACCTTGTGGACGCGCAATCTGCTGGACAGCTGCCATCGCATCGCTTCCCACTTCTCCCACAGCATAAACTCTTCCCGCAAGCTGTTCCAGAGGCAGGGGGAGGGAGGGGACCTCGAGCACCGACTCTTCCAGGACCTGCCCACCCCTGGAACTCCACCTATGACATGATATGTCGTCTGGTGGAGCAGAAGGGCCTGTTGCAAGACATCCTGCCCTCTTCGGATGTGCTGAGGAGGGAAGAGGAGTTGAGCTCCATGGAATGGAGAGTCCTTGCCCAGATGTTCCGGATACTGAAACCCTTCAAGGATGCCACTGAGCTCTTGTGCTCCTACCAGGCCAGCCTGGGTCAGGTCATCCCTCTGATCCACGGGCTCGACCAGTTTCTGGCCCAGGAGCTCCAGCATGAGCAAGAGCTGCTCCCCAGAGGCTGGGACTTTGTCCAGAGGATCCAGGCCTGCGTGGCTGAGTGCTTGCATCCTCTGCACCACAAGGTGTCATACCAACTGGCCTCCCTCTGTGACCCCTGCATCAGAGGCAGCATCGCCACACAGGAGGGTCAGATGCAGCACTGGAAAAAGGAGCTCCGCACAGTGGTGCTCCGTTTCCAGAGAGAGAAGGCAGGACAGAAGGAACCGGGTAGGGGCGAGGGGCAGCTGGTAGTGGAGGAGGAGGGGGGAGGGGGAGGAGGGGGGAAGAGAGCCACGCCAGGGAAGAATCACCCCAACGGCCCCATTCGATCTCTGGGCCTCATTGGTGGGCTGCTCGGTTGGCCGCTGCACGGTGGGTGCGTCCCTCTCAGTGGAGGACTCAGCAGGGGCCATGGTGCGTGAGTACCTTGCTGAGCCCACCGAGCCCCCCCAGGCCAACTCGTTGGAGTATTGGGCGAGGAAATCTGCTGTACGGCCAGACCTGTCCATCGTGGCAACAAATATCCTGTCCTGCCCTCCCACCAGAGTGCAGAGCAAGTATGTGTTCTCCCACCTGGAAGACCTCCTCTGTCCTCGCTGCACACGTCTGAACCCAGACCTGGTGGACATGTTGACCTTCATAAAGGTCAACTTCAACCTACTGGGGCACCCTCCTATGGACCTGGACCTACCTGGGCTCTGAGCCACCCTGGGGTTGTAGCCGGCCCAGCTTCTCCACAGCGGGCTCAAGCCTCCCTCAGTTCTCGGGGCTGCTTCCATTGCTGGTGACCCCTTGCCCTCCTCTCCCAGACAAGTGCCTGTTCCCTCTTTCCACCTCTCCCTCTCTGGATGGTGCCCAAACGTCCCCTCCCCAGAACTTGTCCTGCCCATCCCGTCCTTTCTGTGAAAGCAGGAAGGTGGGTGTTTTCTGACGCTCTGTTTTTTGGGCACATAGGGCAGCTCTGGAGCTGCGGCACATCTGGTTGCACAGCACGGAGCCCACTATCCTAGGATCCTACTGTCCCCTCTGAGCATGGTGGGAATGGGTCCCTCGACTCATCTCCTATCCATGAAGGCGGGAAGGTGAGTGATGTTGGTGACAGCCCACACTGTGACACAGGAGGGTTGGACAAGCCTCTGCCACAGCAGCCTGTGCAATCTGACATGGTAGGTGTTTGGGGCCTCTTGGTCCTCCTCTCCCTGTCAAGCTCCCAGTCCCTCTTCACACTTCACCCTCTCTGGGACCGCTCCAAACCCTCCCAATGACATCCCCGGTCCTGTCCATTCTTATCCTTCCTGCGAGGACAGGAAGGTGGGTGATGTCATCGCACGCCACTGCACCGCAACTCAGTGGCTTTCTCAGCTCATGGCTCGCTGACTAAGGGGTCTTCCCGGTCATGCTCTGCGATGCATCCAGCAGTAACCCTTTGTCCCTGTCTCCCTGACATTTCCCCGATGGTCCCTCTTTCAACCTCTCCCTCTCTGGATCTGCTCAGATGCCTCCCAACCTCTCCTGTCTTTTCCATCCCGTCCTTTCCACAAAGGCAGGAAGGTGTGGTACTGCCAGCTGATACTACTTTTGGCCACGAGGAACAGCTCTGCTGCTGTTGCCAATGTCAGAGTGGCACCGCATGGTACCCCCCCTTCCATGGCACCTGCTGTTCCCTCTGAGCAAGGGGAATGGGTCCCTCCTACCCTTTCCACGAAGGCAGAAAGGTGGATACTGTCTGCTGCCACCGCTTTGGACCACGAGGGGCAGCTCAGAAGCTTTTGCCGAGCTTGACAGGTTTGAGCTGCACGGTGCACCCCTATCCATGTGCACCTGCTGTTCTCTCTGTGCATGGGGGTAATGGGTCCCACGACCAGTCACGTCCTTTCCGCGAAGGCAGGAAGGTGGGTGATGCCTGCCAGTGGTGGATTTGGCCATGAGGGGCATCTCCGCTGCTGTTGCACATAAAATTGTACAGCACGGCGTCCCCTGTCAACAGCAGCGGCTGTCCCCTCCGGGCAGGGGTGAATGGGTAATGCCATGACCAGTCATGTCCTTTCCCCGAAGGCAGGAAGGTGAGTGTTGTTGGCGACAGCCTCCACTGTGACACAGGGGGAGCGGACAAGCCTCTGCCGCAGCAGTCTGCACACTCTTTCAGGGTGGATGTCCCTCAATGGGACCCTCAAATGAGGCCCTGCAGTTGCTGGGGGATCTTCCCACTTCCAAGACCCCACGCCTCCCCGTGCCCACCAGGCCTGGCAGCCATCGTTGTCACCCACCTTCTGGCCGGCGCCGGGAATAAGAGCGCGCTCCTCTGAGACCTGGTGGGCGAGCACAAGGGGGGTGCCGCCGGTGAGCGGCCAGACCCCCCGCCTCCTAGAGGGGAGGTGGCCCGCCTTCAAGTACATCCCTTGTACACTGGGCCAACGTCAACTGGTGGCTCTAATTGTATCGAGTGGGACTTTCCAGGGGACCTCGGATTGGAGAGGGTATAACTCCAAGATCCCTTTTGCAATCTTGACCAAACTTGGTTGCTGGCTGGAGGAGAGCTTGCTAAACACTCCCCGTGAATATGGGCTCTCTAAGTGCAATGGGGGCCATTCTGACCCCCACAAATCACGAACCTTGAACCAGTTCAGCAACGGGAAAAGTTCATTGCAGTTCGCTGGTTCAGGTTCGTCATCGGCACCGAACCACGAACCACCAATTTGTTAAATTTTTTTGGTTCATGCCCATGTCTAGTCCAAGTGCAACAAAGGGAGATCCACTGGTACTATGAACCATGCTTACATCAACCTGGGGATTACAATCTACAGCAGTAACTGTGTGATAGTGAAATCTTTTATATAGTGCAAAGTGCCATTCAATCAAGTAATAAATAAATACATACATACAATAAATATTATACAATATATCCAGAGTCTGTCTGTCCAATGAACATGAATTAAATAAACTACAATGAGCAGTCCAATGAAAAGGAGCAGAGTACTGGAAGGTGCGTGTGCAGGTAAGTGATCAACAGTCCAAGATGGGAATGAAGATGCCAAGGGGCATGTGGCCGACGGGCTTGTGTTTGCAAATTTCCAATTCCCATTTCGTGATGTTACTTCTTCTTGGGCAATTTTATGATGGACTGGAATAAAATTATTTTCATGAATACAGATTTAAAATATCTTACATAATTTTTAAAAGGTTTTTACAAAAGTTACAGAATTACATACAATCATTAGCAAATCTTACTTACTAGTCACCAACGCTCCTGCTCCCATAGTACTCTAATGGACAGTGTGGATAACAGACTGTAAAGTGCTGCAAAAAAATCCCCTTTAAGTAAAACTAGTTAATCATGTCTATAATTACCTCCCAACTCCTAAAAGAGGAAGCCTACCCTATAATGAGAAACTCCTGCAGAGAGCCGTATAGCTGTTTCTAAGTACCAGCAACTGAAATGTTATGTAAAAGTAATTTGCTGAATCACTCTAACCTAGAAAGCAAGAGAGGTCCATCTCATTGTTAAGCTCTTCTGGAGCCAGGGAGTTCAGTTCAAAAATCCATTTCATTTCTAACTGAAGTAATTTTTTAGAGCGGTCAGAGATGGAGGCATCTTGAATAACATCTAGCACTGAGATTTTAAAATCTTTAATATCATTGTGTCTCATCCAATAGTGTGCTACTAGAGGAGCTTCGTGCACCCTATTTCTAATACGGGAAATGTGTTCCTGTATTCTTATCTTCAACAGACGAGTGGTACTGCCCACATAATACATCTGGCAGCTACACTTAATCAAATACACCACATTTGGGGTCTTGCAGATAGAGAATCCTCTTAGATGTCCCTGTCTCACACGCATAAGGCTATCCAATTTGGCCATCATGCTGCAAACGTTGCACTCCCTGCATGGGAAGTGGCCCGAGGGAGTAGTTCTAGTCAGGCTAGCACTTTTAAATTCAGAACGTGTCAGCATGTCTTTCAAGGACCTAGTGCGGCGATAGCCAATCGCTGGGTACTCCTCACAACCTGAAATCCCGCTCGCTAGATGCCAGTGCCTTCTAACTATTTGGCTAATTGGTGTGGCTAAAGTAGTATAGTCAAGTGCCCACTTGATGGACCCGTCTCTAGGGCGGTCTCTGGGCTGTAAAAGTTCTGCACGCAGCATGACAGCCGCTCTAGTGCGAGTCGATGTAATTGCCGGCTGCGGGTAGCCTCTATGGGCGAATGCAGCGCCCAGCTCCGCACTGCTGTGTCTAAAGTCCTTATCTCATGTGGAATTTCTTTTCAATCTGAGAAATTGTCCTAGAGGAATGTTCTTTTTCAAGTGCATAGGGTGAAATGATGTAAAATGCAAGTAGGAACATCTATCTGTCAATTTCTTAAAGGGGCGCACGCCCAAGAACGAACGGCTGCGCCTATAGATGATCACGTCTAGATAGTTTATGCATTCCTCACTTCCCTGCCAGGTGAATTGGATGTCCGTGTTTAATGTATTCATCCATTGCCCAAACTCCTCTGCTATTGACGCGGTCCTAAGGATCACAATGACGTCATCAATGTAGCGCTTGAAAAGCACTATCTGATCTATATAAGGATTATTCTCATTGTGCAGAATCCAATCGTTCTCCATCTCTGACATAAAAAGATTAGCGATACTGGGGGCGGCGGCACAACCCATCGCCACCCCTTTAATTTGGTAGAAATAATTGCCATTGAACTTGAAATAATTGCGCTCTAAGACTACATCTAGAATATTAAGGAGAAATGGTGTAGATGGAGATTGTGACTCTCTTGTCAGTAGTGCCTTTTCCACTACTGCCCTCGCCCCCTCATGGGGGATTGATGTGTATAAGGATTTGACATCGGGGGTCATCAAATAGGAGGTTGTAGGGATCTCTAAGGTTTCTACCAGGGAGATAAGGGTCATGGTGTCTTTAAGGTAGCTTCTAGTCTTAGCTACCAGTGGTTGCAGGAAGTAGTCCAGAAACACCGACAGCGGCTCAAGGACAGAGCTGGAACCGGAGATAATGGGTCAGCCTGGGGGGGGGGGGAGACCCCCCTTATGGGTTTTAGGAAGGGTATAGAATACAGGAGTCCTAGGCTGATTGTTTATTAGGGCATCATATGTCTTCTTGTCAATTTCATTTGCCATGAGTCCCTCATCTAGAACGATTCTGATTATCCGTTTTATCTGTGCTAAGGGGTTATGTGGGATCGGTTTATAATCTGTCTCCATACCCAGTTGTCTTTCTGCTTCCAGCACATAATGATCAACATCCTGTATGACTATGCCCCCTCCCTTATCGGCCATTTTGATAATAATATTATGATCATTTTTTAGGGAGTTGAGGGCAGAGGTGGTGGAACTCAGTGGGTCGACCTCGGAGAAAATGGCCACATGGCTGGTGGCCCCACCCCCTGATCTCCAGACAGAGGGGTGTTTAGATTGCCCTCCGCGCCGCATGGCGCGGAGGGCAATCTAAACTCCCCTCTGTCTGGAGATCAGGAGGCGGGGCCACCAGCCATGTGGCCATTTTCAAGAGGTTCCAGAACTCCGTTCCACCGCATTCCAGCTGAAAAAAAGCCCTGGCAATAGTAGCCCTCAGTGCTGCACTTTGGCCTTGCCCACCTGCAGATGAATATTTGTTCTGATTAACGGGAGTGGGTTAGGCTTGCTTTTCACTTCAACACACACACAAAAATGCGAAAGCCCCCAGAATTCAGGTGAAACTTTCACTTGCCCAGTCCAGTCTGAATGGATTAAGAGGCATTAAGAAATTTGAAACCCTGTCATTACTTTAGTTTCCCTACCTACCAGTGTCTTTCTTACAGTCTTCTTTCATTCTGGACTTCAAACATTACTTGAAATGAGACTGTACAAGAATCATCCCTCTTTCTTGTCTATGTCTAACCATATTGAGCCGTTAGATTTCTTTGTCCTTATATAGCTACTGATATGACTAGTGCTTCTTTTAGTGCCACATACAATCACTGAAGTACAAAGGTACTGAAATCCCAGTATTAAAAGTGTCTCTGGCTGCATACCATTAATATATTTATTTGTATGAACACAGGACATGTGAGGACTCATGGGATGTAAAATCCCATCTCTTTCTTAATGCTGCCTCCTTCCTTCACTCTTGCAGTAGCTCCACTCCCCACACACTCACCTGATTTTCCTTCCCATCCTTGTCTGCCCACCCAGTCATCTGTTTGTGCCCCCTCTCGACCATCTACCCCAATTCCCTTCCCTGTTCCTCTTACACATCTGCCCAATTGCCTGGTTTCTTCCCATCTTGTCCACCCAACCACTTGCCTTCTCTCACTTCCCTTCCTTCACTCATCCATCCAATCTCTTCTTCCAACTAATCACCTTCTACCCCCCTTCACATCTGTTTGTGGCATCTTGGGTTGCTAGCCTAGGCAACCCTAAGTGTCACCATTCTGTATGATGTCGGCAATCATTCAGACTTCACCGTTTACTTTGGGAGGAGGATGTTAAACACCATCCCTTCTTGTTACTTTCTTATTTTCCTGCAAACCCAAGAATTACCCCATGTTTGCAGAAACATTTGGTCTCATCTTGGGTACCCCCTTGTGGATGTTTTGATGTATAAGGTTGGGCCACCCATTTCTATATATTTTATCACTTCTCAGAGTAGGCTTGGTGCTGTTCTAAATATCTCATGGGGAAAATTATTTCATGGCTTTGGTTTTAGTTAATATCCATATTTACCAGAAAGAAAGATGGCCCTGAATGTAAGTCACCCTGCCTGAAAAGGTTATAAACAAGAAGTTATTGTTGATGATGATGATGATACCTGTAACTTGTATTTTAATTTAAGATAACCTCTTATTTTTCTTAACAACACTCATGGATTGGGGGGCGGGGCAGTCTTCCTTTCAGATAAATAGGTAGGTCTTCTAAGGGCATATCCACCTGGTTTAATAGTCATTCTTTCTCCTTAGGGAACTTTAGAAGATAATTTTAGGAGAGATTTCTCAGCAGCCTTGCCAAACTACTGTCATCAGAATTAAGGAGGTGAAGCCACGACACAAGGGTGGAAAGTGGTAAGGAAAAGAAACAATGATTCTCTGTGTATATATAATATATATTTATTGTACTGTTCTGTGATGAGAACAGCAATCTGTTGAGGGGATCTTTCAGATAACATATGTTCAGTGTATCAATGACCTCAAACTATTCAAACAGATGCACTCCATACCTTATATTTATTGCAAAGTCTTGTCAACTTTATTCCAACCTGACTCACATCTGTATGGGGATATCAGGGTTGGCTCAAGCTTACCCAGCCTCACTTGGCAGGAAGCTGGAATATCAGTGCCAAAGGCGAGCAGCATGACTGTGATCTGGCAGGGGTCCAGTACAATGAACAGTTGGGCCAGAAGCAGAAAGTGTAATCCAAGGTAGGCAAGTTCACAGCAATAACCTGGCCAAAGAAGCCACCACAACAGACCTAATTCCTTCCATGGCAGACAAGTTATTGGGACTGAGAAGCCAAATTGCAGGCAAAGCCTATATAACCCTAGTCACATATCTCCACTGAGCTGCCATGTAAAGATGATGATGTGGTAGGGTGACCAGATTTTGCAGGTGAAAAAAGAGGACACAGTTCACCAAGAATTTTTTTCTCATTGGATGGCCAGACAAGTGTGACAGATTGCATGTTTTAAAAAGCCTGGAAGGGCTGTACACACATAGCTGCAGGACTATTAAGGGTTAATTCCTCACAGAATCGGAGAGCCTTGAGTGACAGGGAGAGCAGTTTTAACACCAGCAGAGAACTGGGGAAAGTTTGCAAGGAAGTTTGTGAAGTTGGTGCAGACTTGCAAACGGGCCAAAGAGAAGGGTTGATCTTCTAAGGGGAGGAAATTTTCCCTACCCAGTCCAACATGGAGGTAGCTCTGGAGCGATGAGATCCCTGGTCGGATATGGTTGGAAACTGCCTGTGGAGACCTTCAGATTCAGTTAATAACTGAAGGAAAGCACTGGTGTGTGCAGAGAAGGAGACTGGGGTACTAGAAACTGGGTACCAACAGTACTAACTCCAGAAAAGAAAGAGAATACTAAAAGAAAGTATCCTAGATTAATTGGGGAAAAACAAGGGAAGAAAAGCCTCAAAACATAAACCTTTAAGTATCTGTGAAGAGCATAAGAACTAAAGTATGTGGGATTCGTTTTCGTTTTCGCGGCCATGTCGGACGCTCCTCTTCGCAGGTCCGAGAGGAAACGTCCGAGCAGCCTGACCGGGCGGCTGATCTGCAAAGATTAGCCCCCAGGACTCCCAGGGAGGGAGTCAGGGTCCGGGACGCTGCGGGAAGAGCCCTCTGGCAGGGGGGTAAATTGCCCATTTGTCCACATGGAGGCCAGCAGACGTGCGCGGCACCTTGCGTGCTGCCGGGCCACGGAAAACGGCAAAGAACAGGACTAGGCGGAAGCCTGTAAGTAAGCGAATCCCTTCTGTTATTACAAGCGTATGCGAAGGAGTGGTGGGATCTGAAGTTAAGAAGACTCGGATTTCTTCCCCCTTGCTGAGTTTCAGAAGGTTGGCGGTCCCCCCCCCTAAAATGGCAGCGAAAAAGCAGAGTCCCGCCTTGGGCAAGTCAATTTCGGCTGCCCTGCAGGGGAAAGCGGAGTCGCTCGAGGAATTGGTGAAAAGATCGGTCATCGAAGCCATAAAACCCTTTGTTGACAAGCTGAATGAAACAGATCAAAGGGTGGGCTTAATTGAGAGCGATGTGAAAGCCATTAAGGAAGCAGTGGGGGGGGCAGAGAAGTCTGCTCGGGAAAATGCGTCACTCATGAGAGCAACGAACAAGGAGCTAAAGCTGGTCGAAAACCAGCTGATCGGGCTGCAAGTGGAACGAACACAGACTGTTTTGCGTCTCCAGAATGTTAAAGAGGAGGAAAATGAGGATCTAAGGGAGCTTGCCTCGGAATTATTGGCATCACCCGCGAGGGCAACTAAGGAAGAGGTGAAAAGCGCCATTTTGGAAGTCCGCCGGGCTTCTTCAAAATATGCAATGAAGCGGCAGCTGCCTCGCGAGATTTTTATTGAGTTTTCATCCAGGAAGGTCCGAGACACTATCCTATTTAACTCATATAATGCGGACTTGGACTTTCTGGGAAATAAAGTCAAGATACTGAAGGACGTTCCATTTCTAGTTCGGAAAAGAAGATTTAAGTATAAAAAGCTTGCAGCTCTCCTGAGGGAACGAGGGATAAAGTATAAATGGCTATTTCCGGAAGGAATTTGGTTTAATTATAAAGATCAAGCCTACAAGATAAACTCAGAGGATCAGCTAAGGGATTTTGTGGACAAAAATCAAGAATTCGGGCAAGATACCATGCAAAATGAAGAAGACTCAAAGCCTGAAGGGAGGGGGGAGGCAGTGAGCGCAGTGGCTGTAGCTGCTCAGAGAGAACTGCGTCCGAGGCCCGGGGGGTGGGAAAGAAAATTTAATATGGGTTGTATTTTGTATTTTGCAAGGTCAACCACTCCATCATTACTTTATGAAGGCTTAAATTTTTAACCATGGCAGTATGAAGGGAAAACATTGTAGTGTAGTGTTTATTGTTTGTATGTAACCCCCCCCTTTTTTTCCAGCCCTCCTTCCCCTTTTCTTTCTTCTTTCCCTTTTCCCCTTTCCTAGTACTTTTGTAGTTTTTTTGTAGATTTCTGTTTTAGATATTAAAAAAAAACAACAACTAAAGTATGTGCACGTTCTGATCTTACCTCAGAGATATATATGTTGAATTGCCTGATTTCACCTGGACTTTCCACTCTAAATTTTTTTTTTTTTTTTAGTGTTTAAGGAGCGTCATAATAAGTAAGAATTTTTGGCTGGCAAAATAAACCCCCTAGCCATTGTGGATATGCTTAAGTTCATCTCTCCCACCACCTCTCTTTCTCTGTATACACAGACACACACACACGTATAGAAATCTATTTGTGTATATATATATAAAATTATATTTTTACTGAAATTGCAAGTTTGCACTGAATTGGGAAAGAAATGACATGGTAAACAAACAGCAAAAACTCACAAATACTAATTTACCTGTCACTTAGCACTTCTATTCCCTGATGTGGATAAACCAGGCAAGCCCAGTCTCATCAGATCCTGAAGCCTCCCTCCATTAGCATTCCACACCCTGGGAAACTCTTACAGAATGACTCAGCTCAACCCCACCCATCCTGAGTAGATATAAATGACGTACATCTTTTCCACACTGTGACACTGAGAGATCTCTGTCTTTTGGTGCTACACCTCTGAAGATGCCAGCCACAGCTGCTGGCAAAACGTCAGGAACTACAATGCCAAGACCACGGCTATACAGCCCGGAAAATCCACAACAACCATCGTTCTCCGGCCGTGAAAGCCTTCGACAAAATAGAGATGATATTGTTTAAAAAAAATGGTGTATGCTTTGTTCTTACTTTGCAAAAAATTAAAGCTAAATTTAATAAATGAATCAGAATTTGTTAATTGGATTTTTCCATGATTTTAAAATTGCTAAGTAGATACGAGCACTGATTGAGGAGAGGCCAACCTCTGTTCAAATCAGAGCCACTGATATTATAGCATAGTAAATAATTTATATAAAAGGAGACACAAAAATAATCACATTTTCAAAGTGTGTATCTAGTCTCCAGAGAAAGTACAATTATGGCCCATACTCCAGCATAACTCAGTTTTTCTGCCCCAATTTTTTGGTTTTGGCAGCAAAGAAATATGTTCTAGAGAGAAGGTAATACAGATTTTGTATGCTGTTTTATTTCTTAATGCATATGTAGTATGATTTCAAAATAATTCTTACACTGCATCAAAACCAGCATTCTAATTAAAGGAATCAATTTTTTAAAACATATCAAGTGGAAATCTTTATAGAAGCTTCTATACATAAATAGATAGCTGCTGGCGACCTTTTTGGCAACGCTAAAATTTGCCTCAAGAAAAGATTTTGAATTGTTTCCAGACTTGTATTTGTTCTTTCCAACCCCATAATTCCATACAATAGCTGAGAAATAACTTTACTAATGTAGAGTATTACAACCGGCTCTATAAGGAAGCCACCTCTAGTATAATAGAATCTCATTATTATTCCAATAGTCTTAAAGGCTAAGGATTTTATGGAAGCTAGATGAGCATTCCAGTTCAAGGTTTCTCTGTATATTAAACCCAGATATTTATAGGTTTTGCATTGCTCAAATAGAGTGCCATGTATGCTCCAAAGAAACCTTTTTGGCCTTTTCTGAAAAGCCATTACTTTAGTTTTCATATAATTAATAGTAAGTTTCTCTTCTTTACAGTATTTGCCCAGATTATACAAAAGCCTCTTTAAACTGGATCTAGTTAGGGAGATTAGGATCATATCATTCACGGACTATAAGACTGAAATTTTCTGATGACCTATGGTAGGCAAGATAAATTCTGGGCCAGATAATCTCAGTAAAGGGGTCTACACACCCTTGCTTTACCCTCTTACCCACCAGAATCTCACTGGTTAGGGAATCTGAGGTACCTAATTGGACTTTTGCATGCGTATCTGAGTATAACTCATGGATGAGAAACTGCAGTCTTTTGTCGATATTTGTCTTTGCCAATTTCCCCCAAAGTTGGTCTTTATCTATAGAATTGAAAGCTGTGGCCAGGTCAACGAACATTGCATATGGAGCTTTAATTTAATTTAATTTAATACATTTGTATTCCGCCCTCCCCGCTTTCGCAGGCTCTGGGCGGATAACAGAAATACAAACATCGCATACTATTTAAAACATTTTAAAACACTACATCTAATCAATTAACTTACAACTATGCAAAAATAAAAATATCATATATTTACATATAAATAATTAAGTTGGTCCATTTAGTTGGTCCATTCATAGCTGGACCATTCAAAATAAAAATATCATATATTTACATATAAATAATTAAGTTGGTCCATTTAGTTGGTCCATTCATAGCTGGACCATTCATAGCTGGACCATTCATAGCTTTAGTTGGTCCATTCATAGCTGAATAGGCCGGTTGATATATCTACATCCTGCTTGGTGGGTGTATATAATTTGGTTATCGGTGAACCAATCCTCTAGCTTTTGAAAGAAATATTTTACATAAAGTTTTGATACAGTATCAAGAAGGCTTATGGGGTGATAATTATGTAGATCAGTATTGTACCCATTTTTATGAATGGGGACTACTATGCTGGTTTTCCAGCCGGCTGGCAATATACCCAAGTTATTTATCTGGTTAAGCAATTTAGCTAGTATTGGAGACCACCAACTGGGAATAACTTTTATCAGATCTGTAGAGATCAGATCCTCCTCTGGGGATTTGCCAGAAGCTAATGATGTAATAAGTTTTCTAATTTCAATCTCCATCACTAAGGGCCACTCTGGTAACATTTGAAAGTTATTAGGAGAGGCCCATCCAATTGATCCCAACAACTCAGATGTAGATGGGAAGGATTTGTAGATATTGGCAAAATGCACATGCCAAATATTTCCAGGTATTTGTGTGTAGACACGGGCACAAACCAAAAAAAAAAATAATGAACCCGCGGTTCATGGTTCGGTGTTGCCGCCGAACCCGAACTAATGAACCGAAATGAACATTTCCCGCTGATGAACCTGTTCAGGGTTCAAAGTTCGTGGGGCTCAAAACGGCCCCCGTTGGACTTAGAGAGCCCATATTCACAGGGAGTGTTTAGCAGGCTCTCCTCCAGCCAGCACCCAAGTTTGGTTAGGAGGGAGGGACTAGAGCCCTATCCCTCCACTCCCACAGACCTGACCAGATCAGGCACGAATAATACTGTGTGAGTCTTCAGCCGAGGTGCCCACTGAGCTTGTCCCCAGGGCCTGGCAGCAGCCCTGGAACCAGAGGAGATAGATCCCTATCCCCAAAATCCAAGCTCAATTATACTCTCTCTGTCTCTCTCCCCAAAGGCTAGCAAGTAGCAAGCAACAGCTCTGTCACACTTCACTGCTCGCTGAAAGTGAAAGCCAGCCTGGAAGCCCAGTGCTTTTATAAGCTGAGGTCGCATAGAGCAACACAGGAGGTCTGTGGTTGGCCATCAGAGCTGCCTATCAGGGGTTTCAGGGATGAGATTGGAGTGCCCATGGCTACAGAACACCACCCTCCACCCTCCCTTCCCCCGGGTGTCTTCTCCCATGTAACCAATTGTAACCAATTTGCAGCTCCATGGTTGGAAGAAAGACCTACAGTTCAAGGTACGCTGGGCTTCGATTCGGGTTTCCAGGGCGACAGAAGAAGTGCAGACAGAGTTCAGGCATTCCCCCGGCTCCATTTCCAAGGAAATTGATTGATGGTGCCTGACTGTCTGGCTTCATGAACCGCGGAAGAACCGGGCCTCTTACGAACGATGGTTCATTGGCCATGGACCCTCACGAACTGCCAGATCGTGAACAGACGATCAGGCGGTTTGTGGGGTTTTTGCGTTCGTAATGCGGTTCATGCCCATGTCTATTTATGTGTCTTGTTGTTAGGGAGGGGGGATGTTAACCTAACCCAAATGAAACCAACTTCTAAAAATTGGCTTCTTTTTTTTCAGAAACAACTAGGTCGGTTCATTTCATAAATATTTAGAATGAGCGATCTTTTTGCTTTTGAGTACACTCCTTTACTGGGATCTAAGTACAGTTAGTTGTATGCTAGATGCCTCTTTACTGTGCCGAGTTAGCCTCATCTGTTTACCTATTTTTTCTTAACAATATTTTTCTTAAAAGTTCTATGATATGAATCAAACCACCCATTTGGGGGGTAAGATTGCTGTTTTGGAGATCTGTTATTAATAAGTACCAGTTTAAGGGTTTGAACTATCTCTTCATATTGTTGAATTGTATTTGTGTCGATAGAAGTAACTCTTGTCACTTGACTAAAACTACAGCGTTTTGTAGCTGCTCCGTCCACCTGCATTTCCTGAAACCAGGAGATAGTCTTTGGTGGGTTTGGATTAGTATTTGGAACTTCCTTTAATGACAGGAGTTTTGTTTTTAGCCATTCCAATCTTGTTATTAATGCTGACTGTTTGTCTTCTGGTAGATTTGAAAAGGAATTAATTCATCTTCAATGGAAATTTTGATCTGGAGACACTTGCTTTCCCTCTGGAAGTCTTCAGGTGTATCTGGAGTGCTAGTTTTATCCTGGTGAGATGTAGCCATTTAGCTTCTCAAGGAGGAATCTTTCATATTTGTTGAAGTATTTACATATTGCATCTTTGGAAGTAAAGGAGTTATTGTAGTGTTAGCAAAACCCTTAATTGGAAAGATCCCTCTGGTTCCCAGAAAGATTTTCTGATGGAGTAACAATGCAGGCATCTTTGGCCTGTTGAAGTTCAGCAGAATCCTCTGGGTTTGATTCGAGCTGTTTAACATTTCTACCAAAATTGGGTCTATTGGAGTGTTGCTCTCCAGAAATAGAGCTCTCATATGGGAAACAGCTTGTTCCTTAGACTTGCGGTTAGGGGTCTATCCCCTGTATCAACATACATACGATTAGGCAAACCTTATGTGATTGCAGAGTTAGATTATAAGATTTTCTTCTTTATCCTGCCTGCTTTTGATCCAAACCTGGGTTGTTCCCCTTTAGGGCTGAGATTGTGTGGGGCCAAGTAACCCTGGGTGTGTTGTCACTTGGAGATTTTGATGGATTTGTTAATCCTATTACAAACTTTGTAAGTCGTTCCAGATTTGATCTTAATTCTTTCAGTGATTCAAAAGTAGAGTTCACTGTCTTGGCTGTCAATATTGAAAGCTCCTTCAAAATATTATTTGCTTCCTCTATGCTTGTTGCTACTTGTGGTGAGTTGTTAGTTTCCACAATAAGATTTTCCTCAAGGTTGAGGGTATCAGCCAGAAGGGCATATCGATTTGCAGTGGGAATATTAAAATTTGCATATCGATTTGCAGTGGGAATATTAAAATTTGTGGCAGTTTTTTTCTGCTTACGAGTAGGAGGTATAATTGAATCTTCTAAGTCACGTATTCACTCGTTTGTTTCCATTGTGTTTATGACAGAAGTGGTTAATTACCCAATCGGAGGCTTAGCCTTTGTAATCCACAGTTTATATCTTCTAAGTTTTGGCTATCAACCACACTGGTTAATAAAGCAGTCAGAGGACAGGAGGCTGTTTTAGATAATTGAGTAGTTGGTTACTTAAAACTAAACCCCCAGAGCGTAGCTCAAGGAGGCAGTGAAAAATACAATTACGATTATATTATATTGATTTATGCAGTATAGACCATAATCCAGTGTATCAAGTGAAAGTCCATGTACAGTCTTATATACACAAGTTATTTTTCTTTTACAGATAACTTTGCGGCAGATGCCGGCCAAGTACCAGAAGTGGGTAGGCGCCAGTGGAGTATCCAAGGCAGCCTGCTTGTTAGCCCAGCCGTCAATATTTTTGCTGCACTGGCCAAAGACTCCAGTAAATTGGCAACGAGCCTGCCAGCTAATTGTTCTTTGCTCATTTTGAATTCTCATCTTCCAGCCACAATTCCTACAATTCATAATAATTCATTTACTAATGTGCTTATTCAACTTACTATAATAAAGATTAGGCTGCAATGGACTTACTGTTTCCTTCAATGAACATCCATTTTCAAATCATATCATAGGCAATCCATCTATCCAGTACGGGTGTGGATCCTTAGGCGAATCAGTATTTAACATCATCATTTACAGTGCTGATTCTTTTAAAGAGACTTTATCAATATCCAAAAATAATTACATAGAATACAGTAAACGTTATTAAGTATCATATCACGTCAAAATATCTTTCAATGTCATTTGCATATGCAGGCTGATCGGGGCTCACAACCTCATCCACCTTCCCACCCCCCCGAGATAGTTGGAACAGAGACGTCATTTGTGTATGCGGCTTAATTGGTCCTCTCCCTCCACACTCTAAATAGTATGCAGTTGATATTGAGAGTCATTGAATGTGTCCTGAGGTAAAATGCACCTCCCAGTCTTCCCCTAAAAGTTCACTAGGGTTGCCAACTCCAAAGAACCCAAAAATGTTACATAACCATAAGTACTATAACTAGATTTAGTTAAACACCGTAGCGAAGCTCGGGTATCTAGCTAGTGTGATAAAACATCAGAACATGCACAGACTTCAGTTCTTATGCTCTTCACAAATCCTTAAAGACTTCTGTTTTGAGGTTTTGGTTCCTTGTTTTCCTACAAGAACTCTAGTATACTTTCTTTTAGTATTCTCTTTCTCAGGGATCTTCATTCCTACTTGTATCTGAAGAAGGGAACTTTGACTCTCGAAAACTTATACTTTGAAAATCGTGTTGGTCTCTATAGTGCCACTGGACTCCAGACCCACAGTTCACTATTGTTTCTGATTTTTTTCATTTGGCTTTCTATTCAATTGTATCCATTTTGATTTTAACATCACAAACATTATGAAAATATTGTATAACAACCGGGAATAGTTTTTGTGAACCATGGTTATTGTTGTCTGTGGAAACACCTTAGCTGGATATTTCATTTAAATCCTAAATTGCCTAGCAAAAGAGTGTGGAGCAAGCACTCTATTGACAATGGCCTCAGCTTTCATTCTTGTACAGGAAACCTTTTTCACTATGTCTGAATCATAATATATCTCTTGACTTAATTTTGAAGTGCAATCCTACATGATAGATGATGTTTTACAGCATGAAATGAAAACGCTCCCTCAGTTGCTAAAACTCTTCTGTTTTAGAATTGTGTTTGATAAAGAATTAATTGACTGATGGCTGTTGTGGGTTTTCCGGGCTGTATTGCCGTGGTCTTGGCATTGTAGTTCCTGACGTTTCGCCAGCAGCTGTGGCTGGCATCTTCAGAGGTGTAGCACCAAAAGACAGAGATCTCTCAGTCTTTTGGTGCTACACCTCTGAAGATGCCAGCCACAGCTGCTGGCGAAACATCAGGAACTACAATGCCAAGACCACGGCAATACAGCCCGGAAAACCCACAACAGCCATCGTTCTCCGGCCGTGAAAGCCTTCGACAAAATTAATTGACTCTTGGGACATTAATATTGCTTTGGATTGCCCCAGATATGAAACACTTTCATGTAGTCCATTCTCCTTCATTTTCATTTCTGCCAGCTCTGAAGCAAAGAAATTTTATTTCAAGTTCATGGCTAAATTTATATTTTCTGTTCAGCATATTCCTAGTCAAGCTTCACCTTCCCTCTTGCTTGTCTGTACGTTCCAAATGGCTTCTCTCAAAAACATGAGGTTGCTCACTGCTGGCAGAAGAATGCAGCATACACAATGAAAAACCTCTTGTGCAAGCTCATTCACACTTCAAGGGAGAGAGCTGTTAACCAGAGTCCAGAACTCACCAGGGTGACTGTGTCCACACCATCCTGGAATAAACAAGAAACTTTACCTGGATTTAAGAAATGAACTGAAATTTCATTTGGAGACTCTAGGGCACTGTCTCTTGCCATAAGTATGATCCTACTGGATAGTTTATATGTTGTTTAATATGTCGGTCTTAGAATAACTTATGCTCTGTTTAGCATTTCTTCAACTTCCTATTAGATACTTGCTAGTTTTAAAGCTTTGCAAATTTGCATTTATATATCCAATTACATTGTTTATTGAAATGGCTTTGAAATTGACTCACATTGTGTAATCTGCCTTGAGTCTCAGTGAGAAAGGTGGACTATAAATAACACAAACAAATAAATCAAAGAGAACATTTTCATCAATTTTTTTTTAAAAAAGAGCCCAGACATCAAAAAAAGAAAGAATATGTTCTCTAAAATGGGGACAACTGGTCACCCTATTATGTGGTTTACTTCAGGCTCAGGTTGGTCAACTTACAGTGAAATTTTAAGCAGTGCTACACCAACTGATTCCATTGAGTCAATGGGGCAAGTCTGCTTAGGACTGTATTGTTAATCAGGGCTATGGCAGCACAGGGAATTAAGCAGCTAGACTCCATCTCCTAAGGTCCTGTGCTCAAAACACTGGGTGTCTTAAATGGGATCCCAGGGCTCAGGCCATCTGGAGAACAGAATGGCCGTTGATAATATAGTTTGGCCATCTTTGTTGTCAATATTTTTGTTCCAAACCAATAAAGAGCGCTGTCTTTTATAAATCCTCCTTCGTTTGGCTACACAAACAGGCAGCCTACAGTGGAGCATATGACTATCGCATCTGGGTTGGCTAATTAGAAAAAACCAAAAGGCAGAAGCATGATTCCTTTTTATTAGGATCCACTAAACTGTCACAAAGTCATGAGCAACCTTTCGAGTTCCTCAGAAAAACTAAAAAGTGTGAGGGAAAAAAATGTTTCAGGGCATGATTAAAAGAACAGCTCAAGTTCTTCAGTTTGTTGCTTTCTTGAGATGGAAACCAGAAGTTTTTGCAGACTTAACAGACTTAATTGAATTAGATGGTGCTGGATGCAAAAGAGGTTTCAAGATGCACCAAAGACTACTGGGACAGAAAGGCTCCAAATGGCCATTTTCTCTTTGAAAGTGAAAATGCCAGCAGTTAATCAGATTCCTCTCCAGCATTAATCGAACACACAGGTCTCTTGGGAGGCAGACAGCACAGCCAAAAAATGTGATAACCATTAGAGTAACAAAGGGGGAAATTAATTTTAAATGATACACTGTGTACAAGGTCAGTATCGGTCCAACTGGGTAGCTTTGGGACAACTACTCCCCTCACCCAGAATAGGCAAACGTGTAAGTTTTGTACAGAGATTGCAAGTAGACACATTGTTATAAAGAAAAATCCAAAAACAATACCCATGTAATACTCTTTATTAAGACCAGTTGTCAGGTTGGTATTCTCTAAAGCCTAAAGGGGCAAGGGACACTTTCATTCTGGTGCCTTCCCTTAGTGGAATAGGTTTCCTTAGGAGGTGGTGAGCTCTCCTTCTTCGGAGGTTGTTAAGCAGAGGCTAAATAGCCGTCTGACAACAATGCTGATTCTGTGAACCTGGGCAGATCAAGAGTGGGAGGGCAGGAAGGGTTATATCAGTGCTTAGTTCTTGTGGCCCCTTCTTACCCCTGACCCTTGAGGTCTGATAGCAATTTTCCCCAGGCCAGTTTGGCTAGGGATCTTGACAGTGATTTGCCAGTGTTTTGCCATCTTCTGGGCATGGAGCAAGGGTCACTGAGGGAAGGGGAGGAAGTTGTGAATTTTCTGCATTGTGCAGGGGGTTGGACTAGATGATCCAGGAAGTCCCTTCCAACCCTATGATTTCCTCCTTTTGCCCATATTCATCATCAGCTCAAGTATGACTTTATTCATCTCTCTTCCTCCTTTAAAGTTTATGGTCACTGTCCCTTTAAATCCAGTCTTTGTTGCTCTCTCCTTCTCCCAGACTAGTTGGGCTTCTCCTCTGCCCCTGCTGTCAAGAGGACAGCTTTCAGGTAAGTTTTCCAAGATCTGCCCCCAGGATGCTGCTTCTCCTTGTGACTGCAGCTTTCCTTCCCTGCTAGACCCATGCCTTTATTGGGTCCCAGCATAGGGGAAGAAAGGCTGCCCTTCCCACTGTGTCCTGGCCCACCGCTGTCCTGGCTGTTTTTATATCTTGGACTGGCAGCAGCCCGGGCTGACATGTGGCCCCACCCTCTGTGGTCCCAACACCCCCATCCCTCACCCCCATCAAAATAACAGAAGACAGAGTGCAAGCTTTCAAATTCTCCAAAACATTGCACACAATTTTGAAGGAAAAAAAGATGGAAACCTTTTTGGAAGGTGTATGAGTCATTTAGCTGAACCAAACAGACCTGGTGAGCTGAAAACATTGTGTTTGACTGTCAAACACATTCACTGTGAAAGTCATGGCGTCCCCAGCCCTGATTCTGAGGCTTCTTCTCTGCATCCTGAGCAGACTGCCAATCTTAGTGTTGACAATCTCCAGGGCCGATTCCAGATGGCCAGAAATTGCGGTTTTTCTGCGGAAATAATCACTTACCAGCCACACGTTCACTTTTGTCTCCATCCGCTTTGTCTCGCAGCGTGCCGTGCCATCCCGCTTCCGGATGTTCGCACGGCCAACTGAGGTACCCGGGATTGATTGTTTCCTCCCCGTCACAGTTGACGTCGGGGGCCTTCATTGGTTTGCATTTCAGTTTTTTTAAAAAAAAATTTTTACGTGTTTTGCGCAAATGCGCAAATGCACAAATGTGCAGGTATGCGAATACGCAGCGTCAACTTTTGTGCATTTGTGCATTTGTGCGCATTTGCGCAGTTCAATGTGCGCAAACGTGCAACTGCGCAAATGGCGCCTGGTTTTAAAAAAAAAAAATTAAGGGCATATTGTTGCTGGCCGGCCGGCAAAGGAAGGAGGGAAAGGGGAGGGCCTCTCCACGGCGACGAAGCGCCCAGAAGTGTGCAAACCCGCAATACGGCATTCACAGCATCCGCTTCTGGAGCGCAACACAGCGCCATGAACCGGAGGTAAGCAGGGACGGGACATTACGGGTTTTTACGAGTGAGGTCGCTGGAAAAGCGAAAGCACTTGCTTTATTTGTGCCCGTCTGGAATCGGCCCAGGTGAGGCCTAGAGTTCTCCTGGAATCAAAACTAATCTCCAGACTATAGAGATCAGTTCCCCTGAAGAAAATAGCAGCTTTAGAGGGCAGGCGCTATTCCATAGATTTTTGGTGAAATCTGTCCCCAAGTATCACCCTCAAATCTTCAGGAATTTCCCAGGCCAGATTTAGCAACCCTAGACAGGTATGAATAGATTAGGTGGTACTGGGAGAAGCTGGTATCAAACTGCACTTTATGAGAAGAAAAAATGGCAGTCTGCAGTTGAAAACATACAAAACAGTTGCTGATGCAGAGGGGAAACTTAAAGTTTGGTTCCAGAGTGCCAAAGAGCTGTGAGTCCTCCATTCTGCAATTGCCTGATATTACACCTTGTGTAAAAGTCTGACTAACGACGGGAGGATGGAAATATAATGATTCATGTTTCCCTTTATCCATTTAGAGCATTTTTCTCCTTTCAAGCTATGTGGGTTTTTTTGCTACTTTAGATGCTCATGTTCTCCACATTTGCTCATGCCCTTACCATATTGCTCCTTGATATACATGTAATGGTGATACATTACCATTCTTATCAAGAACAGCATGGTGCTAAGACACAGAGGATGTCAAAGAAACTATGTTTGTAATAGAAATGTTGCATAAAAGTTTTGCTTTGGGGAAATCTAGAACTTTTCAAAATGAGCTAAAATGAATCTGTGAAGGAAAAAAATTAATGAAAAAAGGAATCTTTTCATTTCATTATTATGTGTTCTAACAATCTAATAATGTCTGTTGAATAATAAAAATGTGCTTTCAATAATTCCATTTTTCTGTAATTACATTTACAAGGAATAAATAGTCTATAATTGCACTGTATGAGTTACAACTGATATCAGCTTTGCAATAAACATTATTATTAAAGCTCCAGTTGTCTTTTTGTATAACATGAAGGCATTTTTAAAAAAAATAAGTGCCTACTGGTATTATTAAAATTACCTATCATAAAAGTGTATGCATGCTGTTTTCAATGGTGAGGTAGAGTTGTTGAACCTATCAATTTTTAAAGATCCATTGAGTTTCGATGGGGTTCATTGCATTTTTCTACTGGGACAAAAAGTAAGAACATAAAAAGAGCCCTGCTTCATCAAACCAATGGTCCATCTAGGCCAGCATCCTCTTTTCCACAGTGGCCAACCAGATGCCCCAGAAGGACCACAAGCAGGGGCATAGAGTCCAAAGTTGTTGCCCCTCAGAAACTGGCATTCACAGATATACTGCCTCTTACCACGGAGGTTCCATTGAGCCATCATGGCTAATAGCCCGTGATGCAACTATCTTCCACTAATTTATCGAATGCCCTGTTAAAGCTATGTGAGGTAGCAGCCATCACTAAATCCTGTGACAGCGAGGTTTCAGGTGGATAACTATGCTGGTCTGCAGTAGACTAGTAAGATTTGAGTCCAAAAATACCTTAAAGGCCCTGACCTGGATATTCCAGGCAAGCCTGATCTCATCAGATCTCAGAAGCTAAGAAGAACCAGCCTTGGTTAGTAATTGGATGGGAGACCTCCAATGAAGACCAGGGTTACAGAGACAGGCAATGACAAACCACCTTTGTTAGTCTAATGCCTTGAAAACCCCAGTGGAGGTTGCCATAAGAAAACTATGACTTGATGGTGCTTTCTACCACCGGTACCATAAAGAGCAACAAGATTTTCAGGATATGAGCTTTCAAGTGTCAAAAGCTCCCTTTGTCAGATACCAGATCTGGATTCCTTTGTCTGATACTGGGTGTTACTGGACTCAAATCTTTCTCTGACAGTGAGGTTCACAAGTTAATTATTAGCAAGTTAAAAATACTATGGGTCAGTAGTTTCTTCACTATTGACTTCATTTGAAGTGTTTGACAGTCTTGCTGTGCTCCCGCGCCCCGATAGTTCTAAGGGTCATGTAATCTAAAAGATCCTAATGTGATGATGAGTAAACTGTCTCTGCATAATTAACAGAGGACTGGATAATATCACCCAGATACCTTGTGCCAGTGATTCCATGCTCTGCTGCAGTGACTTTGCAGTCAATGGCTGTACACATGCATATAGTGATCACCAGCAAAGGAAAAAGCACAGACACTATAGAAGTGTGCTGCAAGTAGCCATGTTGAACAAGACAATGATGTAAAGAGTCATATTTTTCAGAAACCAGAAAACATTTTCTGCTTTACCGGTTCAAAGAGCTGGGCTCCTCTTCAACGAAACTAAGATCCTCAAAGGTTGCAGAGTTTATTGAGCCATGTTCAATGTACACTCAAAAAGTGATTTAGATAGAGTGCCTCTTAAACTGCAAGGTTAAAATGAATAACCAGATAAAATGTGCAGGAAACTGTTTAAATTCAAGCTATTTTAAGTAGGAATTGCCAATCTTTGCAGAAATATCCTGAAGACACGGATATGGAAATGTTCTGCCTGAGTGCCTCAGTAGTTCTGAAGGAAGAAAAAGATTCATCCATTGCTGCAGTATGTATTTCTCCTTTAGAACTCATGAATTACCCACAAGTTCTGTGGCTGCACTTGTATTAATCCATATCAAGCCCCCAAATTACTTTTCTTGAATCAGATTACCACAACTCTCTGAAGAACCCCCGGGTTGCAGTACTCTTCTGCCACACTCCAAAAATATGTATTTTATCGGCCTGGTTGAGGAATACCTCCTTATATAGTTTAGTTATGTAGAGTCTGATCCATTGATAAATGGGATTAATTGATTAGAGGGAATGTGCATTCATTTGCAAAGTAATGAATAAATGAACCAAAAAAGCCAGTAGCATTGGCAGAGTTTCTCTGATCTTGTGTCTACACATTTTCATGCACAATTCTAGTTGTAGAAACTGTGATTGTAGTGATAGAATGTATAGTTTTAAGGTGTTCCCTTACATTACTTTACTGTGTTAAGTACTGTTAATTTTAAGACCTTCCTTAGGGTCACATGTTCTTATAGTCAGTTCAGCTGAGAAGATTGCATAGTTTGCTCAAGTTGCTTTTTACATAAAACTGTTTGAACTACTCCTTATTTCTCTTGTCTATCATTTGGGAACCCTGAACATTACAGTGATCATACCTATAAATTGTCAGTCAGTAAGATACTTAATAAAGAAACTTTGGATTATATCTCTTGTACTGTTACCAGGATAACTTGCAGAGGTTAATTGAAGATGCATAGAATATTGCGCTGTAAGCCTATTTTTACAGAATGATGAGGTGACAAATGACAGTTGTCAGGTTCTGCCCCAGGCGCCGCTATGCTGGGCACCGGCGCACCTGAACTTGACTCTGGGAGGTCATCAGGGACAACACAGGTTCTCACTCTGTGGAAGGAGGGGAGTATACATCACCCTCGCTCCCTCTCAATCCACTCACAGGCCTGCTCAACCTGATAGAGTCCTGGCTGCCTCCCTTTACTTCTTGCCTTCCAAAACCTTCGGCCTTCTTGTCTCCTCCAGGCTCGATCTTCCTCCTCTCCTCCATCTTCCACGCTCTTCCTCCTTCCAGCTCCTCTTTCACTCTACCAAACTCTATCACGCTCCTACACAATCCACACCACCCTCCTTCTCCTACTTCCTGCTCCTAACTCACCACCCCACCTTGTGAGTGAACTTCCCTTATATCCCTTCTCCCATCCCCGGATCCATCTGCAAACCACACCTCCAGCCCTCTAGCCATGGCCTTGGCTGTCTTAGGCAGCCACCTGTGGTTGCTTCGCTGGCTGCTCTGGGCAGCCACACCTGTGCCTTCTTTGCTGGCTGCTGGGCTTCTTCTGCTGAATGCCTCAGCCAGCCCCACCTAGGGCTGCTTTGCTCCCAGCCTCATCTGGCTTTTGTTAACTAGCCTACCTGCAGGTTGGGGCATGGCCTGTGCTGCCTTTGCTGCCTTTCCTCCACTACAGATAAGGTTACTGACTGGCTTGCTGCTGGCTGGCTGTCCCTGCATCGTGTGCCCTCTCCCACCGGTGGGGTCCCTTCCTGGCTGTCCTCATTCCCCCTGTCTGGGCTCCTAGGCTCCCACCGGAGGGTGGGGCTAGCTGGCTTCCACCTGCTCCATCTGACCCTCTGAGGCTTTGGTGCTTCTCTCCCTCCCTCTGTTGCTGTTGGGTTTTGGACCAGGGCATCAGTTGGGGCAGCTGGGTAGCTGTCTCCCAGCTGCCTCCCGTCCCCTCCTCCCGGTAAGTCCAGGGGCTGGGCCTCAGACCCTGGACACCAGCTTCTCCCTGCAGTGCTCCTGTTCATGGGGTGCAAACATCAAGATGTGTACTATTACCTGTCTTCCGGGGGGCTTCCTAGTGCTTAATCTGCTGTACTCTTTGCTCTCTTGGGGGTACCATACCTAAGTCACTGCTTGCTCTGTGATTTTCCTTGCTGTTTTGGAGTGGCCAAGCATATCTCACTGCTTGCTATAATACTTTCTACTATCTGAGGGTGCTAAATGTCTACCTCTGCTTGTTCAGTTATGAGAGATTCCTCTTAGGAATACAACTACTTTCTCCCATTTCATGACAGTGAGCTCTTTAGATGCTGCAGTGTCTTTGTTGTTATTGTTGTTGGTAGTAGACTCATGAATTCATTTTAGTTGTCTATAAAACTAAGCTATTTCCCCCTATATCTCCAGAATTTTGTAGGAATGATCCCTTGTGTAAGTGGTACAGTCTTTGAAAATCTTGTCCAAATTAGATGGAAAATGAAGCCATGAATGTATTTTCCTTTGAAACAAACTGAACAAATATAATAACAAAAGTAGATGTGTGTAATAAATTCAATGATAACAAATGACACTTTTAAAGGGAGAATAAAAAATACACATCCTTAGTTGATTGAATTAGCTATTACTTGTAGAAAGGACCTGTACTATTCTCTAGCTAGATCCTCTAATATCTTCCTAGAAGTCACACTATTAAGATCTGAGACTAGGATAAAAAACTTACTTGAAATGAAGGAAACTATATCTTATAGAAGCTGCACTTTTGGGATACAGAATACCTATGCTTGCTGTTGCACCTCTTAAATCTTATATACTAATAACCAAGTGGCCCTGATCTGTGGATACTTAAATCTGGAGACCGGAGCCATGAACAGCCAGATGGATCTTTCTACACCTGAAAAATGCCCCAGGTTTGCAGAAAAATCTGGAATCTTTTTTAAAAATGCATTAGGGGGACTAAAAACCCAAAATGACAAAAGCTTTAACCAAATGCTCTCAATGGCTGTTGCTAGGCAACCATAACAGTTTAGCCAGTATCTCAGGCTTGGTTTCTATTAGGAAAACGCAGAGGGAGGGGCAGGGTCCTTTCCAGGGCTGTTTAGACCTTTGGGGAAGGAGACATTGGAACTAGACCCAGAAGCAACCATCAGTTACATGATACCACATGACTTGCATGACTCACCCAGGCCTGGCTGCTTGCTACTATTGAACAGCAGCCCCTTCCCAACAGCCAGTGTAGTGTAGAGGTTAGAGTTTCAGAGCAGAATCAGAGAAAACTAAGTTCATATAACCACTCTGCTGTGGAATCTCCATGAATGACTTTGATCCAGTCACACTCTCAGCCTAACCTAACTCTCAGGGTTGTTTTGAGAATAATATGGAGGCAAGGAGAATGATGTAAGCTGCTTTGGGCTCCCCATGGTGGAGAAGGGCAGTATATAAATGAAGTAAATTAAGAAATATAGGTGATGATGAAGGGCTGATAAAAAGTAAGATGTTTGGTATGTTTGAAGGAGAGAAGGACATAAGAAAGGTGAGCATGTGGGGGCTGTCAGAAGGAGGGAAAGAGGAAACATTGTGGGTAAGAGGATACAGATAAAATGAAGTACCCCTGCAAGTCCTTGCAGGTTCCCCAACATGCAACCAGGCCTGGCTCAGACAGCACCATGCAATTGGGCCATAAGAGAGAGGCTACTGGGGGAGAGGGCTAAAGACAGGGACAGGCAACAGTGGGTGGGAAGGAGAGAAAGATGCAGGAAAAAGGGGGGAGAGGCTATAGGGATGGCCAGAGAATGGAAAGAGGACATAGTAGGGGAGTAGAGTTAACAGTCCCCTGGTAGGGACAGAGGATCCCAGTTTCCAACCTCTGCCTCCCACCACCTCTCACCTGACCAGTGGGAGGAAAAAGCACAGGGAATGGGCCCAGGAGCTCCACAGAGTGCTCCCACACACTCCAGAGCACCTCCCTGTCACACCAGGAATGATTCCCAGCACAACAAGGATGTGCTCCAGAGTGCATTCTCAATGTGCACCCCCCACACACACACCCATCCCCCAGTTTGGACTTGGGGGGCGGGACCTGGCAACCCTATAGGAGAGGGGGAAATAAGATGCCCTCCACAAGTCCTTGCAGATCGCCTACTTGTATATTATAAAACTGTAAATGTATTCTGACTCTCAGTATCTTGTGTTCAAACCCACCCACCCCATCATCTAATTGTTGTATATCCATAAACTTTCTCAATTCCAGGCCATTTTCTTATCACAGAAGAAAAGTGGATTTATGTGATGTTCAAAATAAGCACATATCTTGAGAAAGATGCAAAAGGTCAACTTTTGTCTACTTATCCACTCCGGTCATCTTTGGAAACCCTGCTTCCGGTTCCCTCACCATCTGAGGCTAGAGAAGTGGCAATACAGGTCCTTCTCGGGAATTGCACCAAAACTTTGGAATTCCCTTCCCAGTGAGATTTGTCTCTCTCCATCTATCATTGTCTTCCACCAGCAAGTGAAGACATTTTTGTATAGTTTTTTATTCCCCCACTGTTATAGGCCTTCCTCCCTGGTTGTGTTGTTATGCATGTTTGTGTGTTTATATTTTATTGAATTTGTGTAAATATTTTACACATAATTTATTTTAAATGCTATTTTAATTTCTCAAATGTATTAATGTTTGCTTCCTTGGACCCTGTTTATGTGGAAATGTGGCATAGAAATATTCTAAATAAATACTTGTCAGAAATCAATGTAACAGAGCTTAGAAACAAACACATCTATTAGTTAAACAGGTTTTTTAAAAGGATTGAAGAAACAGGTGGTACAGATAAGGAGTGAAACAAACAGAAATGTGATGGGAGAAACACTTACTTCCATTTTAGTAGCATAATACCACATTTTAGTGATGCTGGTGGGAGTGAAGATGCAGAAAAAGCTGAATTTGTCATATCAATTCAAAATAACCAGCTATATCATAGCCTGCAGGTCTCTTGTGAATGCAAAATTCAGGAAATAGTAATGTCAAAATGTTCTCCATGTTGTATGAGTGAAACAGGCTGTAAGAAAATTCAAAGTATCTTAATTTCCAGGGTAAGAAATAACACCCCCTCTCCCTTGCTCCTATCCACAATTAGACCAAGTCCTTTCTGGAAGAAAAGCTCACTGTTCTTATTCCTAATTTACTTCAGCCTGGAGCACTAGCAGCTTCATTTTATAATTTAGCAACTCATAGAAAAGCATGAAGCAAAGAAATACATTAAAAGGCTTGAACCAGTGAACAGTGTAACTCCTATGCCGCCAGGCAAATGCCACAGTAGGATGTATTGACAGAAGTATTAAGGCCCAGGATAAAATTGCTTTCCTCTATTCAGAGCTCAGCTAGACTCTTCTGTAGCACAGACATTCATAAAACCAGAGACAACTAGAAAAGCTAAGGGAGGAGAGTTATAGTGATAACAAAAGGCTTACATGAGAAATCTAAAAGAAAAAAGAAGAAATGTATGTGGCTGAGCATTAGAGAGAAATGCACAACCTGCTGTATAAGGGAACTACATGTTACCTGCAACACATGACTGCCACCCAAAATGGCAGCCCTGTTTCTAGTTAGGCATATTCAGCCATGGTGTGATTTCATCACATTATTTCCCATCACCCATTACCTGTCATTTAGACATTTGGAGCATAATATATCAAAATCCAACTCCTTATTTACCATAGTTATTACAGCTAATCTGAATAATATTAACTGTATTTTGAAAGAGTGGCTTGGATTGTAACGTGCCATTATATCAGTGTAGCAGCAGTTCTCCCAACATAACTTTTCTGTCTATGAAGGAGAGGAGGGAGATTTTTGCAGATTCCCTCCTCCAGCTGCAGACTGCCAATTTGCTCCCCATACAGTTCTTTCAGATAAACTGACCCACAGGAGCACAATTTTCGGGTGCAAAGAAGGCTTCAATGGGAAGGGAAACATTGCCTCCCTCTAATGTGAGACTGCTTAAACTGCTTAGAATCCAAGCCACTGAGGGAAAGCCAGTAATACATTACCTTTTCTGGTGCTTTGCTGACACCACTTCAGTTTCATGAGGCAGGAAGAGAGGATAAGGGAAGGAGCAGAGAGCAACTCAGGAGATATGTACCTGACAGGAACATTATCTAACCAGAAATATTTTGCCAGTTCTGGCAAAACAGGATCATTCTGATAGGGATTTATGTATACAGACTTTCTGTTTTCCATCCCACCATATCAGTACAATGGCCTTGGAAAAGGCTGATTCTTTTTTGGTGTGAGACCTGTTTGCTTGAGCTTTGCGGCCTATTGCTAAGGGTTTCGAGGAGGGTGGCGGCGCGGGAAGAAATACCCCAGACAAGCCCGTGGAGGAAACTGGCCAAATTTTATTGACAAGAACAGCAAACATAAAGCAAACAGGAGCATTGGCAGTCATGAGGATCGGATCCCACAAAACATCGGCTGACCCGCCTGCCAGCCGATGACCCCTCCCCCCTCAGGCCCGTGCTGAGGGGGAGCCTCCAGGAGTGGCATTCAGCGGGGAGATCATCTGGGTGTACACCCCTGTATGACCCCCCCCCTGCCACCTGGGAGTGAGTCCGCCCTGACAGCCCCCGAGCTGGGCATGTACCTCCGTCCTCACTCCCAAGATCCCGTAAGGGGATCCCCTTCCCGGGGACCAGGGCGAGCCCTGATCCCCGCTAAGAGATCCGATCCCATGACCCCCGCCAACTTAAAAATCAACAGTAGCAAACCATAACAAAGAGGGCGCGGCGGGTGGGATGTCGCTGCCGAGCCGGAATGACGGGGGGCGGGGTCGGAGGCCGGAATTTATGCCGGCCTGCCGGACCTGAGGGAAAACTGCTCTTCCCAGGTCCGGCAGAGGCCCCGCCCCCCGCAGCCGGCCGGGCGGCCCCAGGATTGGCCGCCCGACATTTAAACTCATTGGCTGCCGGCCGGCCCAGGGCATGCTGGGCCGGCCAGCAGAGCCGTGGCCACGCCGTCCCTCCTCTTCCTCCCCGCGGCCGCAAACTACACGCCTGGTAAGTCAGGCGTTCGCGCTTGCGGCCTATTGCTAAGGGTTTCGAGGAGGGTGGCGGCGCGGGAAGAAATACCCCAGACAAGCCCGTGGAGGAAACTGGCCAAATTTTATTGACAAGAACAGCAAACATAAAGCAAACAGGAGCATTGGCAGTCATGAGGATCGGATCCCACAAAACATCGGCTGACCCGCCTGCCAGCCGATGACCCCTCCCCCCTCAGGCCCGTGCTGAGGGGGAGCCTCCAGGAGTGGCATTCAGCGGGGAGATCATCTGGGTGTACACCCCTGTATGACCCCCCCCCTGCCACCTGGGAGTGAGTCCGCCCTGACAGCCCCCGAGCTGGGCATGTACCTCCATCCTCACTCCCAAGATCCCGTAAGGGGATCCCCTTCCCGGGGACCAGGGCGAGCCCTGATCCCCGCTAAGAGATCCGATCCCATGACCCCCGCCACCAGAGCCCCCCGCAGGGCTCCCGCCAACGCTCCTACAACTTCAACCACTCCAACAAGCCATCCCTCAGGTCCTGCAGCCATAAGTCGTGCCCCCAGGAAGAGAGGTGAACCCCATCTGGGCGGAAAAGCGCCTCCTGCCGGAAAGAAATGTCCAGGTGTTTGATGGGCAAGCCCTGGGCTACCGTGATGTAGCGCACCATGGCCCGGGCCACCCGCTGGCGCACTCCATCAACCTTGTCCGGGTGCCGGGCATGGCGCCAAATTCGCCTCTGTAGCAAGTCCGACCAGATGAAGAAAGTCCCAGGAAACAGCCCCCGCAGGTAGTCCAGGTCCCTGCACATTGCCCGTTGCAGCTCCGGGCCTTCCCGCCGTCCCAGATCGTTCTCGCCCAGCTGGATGATCAGCGCATCAGGCGGGCCCAGACGGCGGGCCTGGTGAGTCAAGGTGGGGACCAGCGCGTCCCACAGCATGCCACGGGAACCGATCCAGCGGATCTCGACGAAGTCATCCAGTCCCAGGTGCACTCCCCAACTGGACGTAGCTGCGTACCTCCCGGCCCAGTGGACGATGCTGTGACCACATATCCACACCGTCTTCCGATGACCTGCAGGCGGGAGGAGTACAAAACAAGGTCAGCAAGTGAGAACCCGTGAGGGGCGGACGTAGGAGAGGAAGGCCCTGGACCGCCAGCGGCCGAGGCGCTGGATGACCGTGTCGGGGAGGCCCAGGCCTGCCGCCGCAGTGGCAGCCCCGATTCGAAAGGAGTGGGAGGCGAAATCACCCGGGGGGAGGCCGGCGGCCTGGAGCCCGGCTCGCAGGATGGAGACGAACTGGTAGCGAGTGAGTGGGGAGCCATCACGGTGGGCCAGGAAGGGGCCGGGTGTGGTGGGGCGAATGGCCATGTAGGCTCGCACGGCCGCGACAGGGCATAGAGCCTGGCCGGGAAGGGCCCGAAGGCGCACAGTGGCCCCCCGGCCCCTCTGATCCGTCTTAGAACTCCGCAACGTGATGGAGACGGTGTGCCTGGACGCGGAGACATCGCCGAATGCGACGGCCCTCCCCGCAGAGTCCCAGCGGGAACCGGCCACCAGCTCGCTGACCCGGAAGGCCCCGAAAAAGGCCAGCCCGAAGGCAGTCCGGAAAAGCTGTGCCTCGAATGCGGACCAGCATAGGCTGGGGATCGCCTCAAAAATTGCCCCCAGGGTGGCCAGGGTAATGGGTCTCCGCCGGTCCGGTGGGCGAGGGGAAAGCCGCCCCCACCCCTCTATGGCCCGGCGTGCCTCGAAGCAGTCACAAGGATCCGGAAGCCCTTCCGCCCTGCTAAAGAAGGAAATGCCGGCCAGGGCCGCCCGCATGGTCCTGGGCGCGAGACCCAGGCCCCGCATGTGTGCTAGGTACTGCAGCACCGCTGTGCGTGAGGCCGGCCATGGATCCCCGGCGCCGAGGCCTGCCGCGAAGGCCCGAAAGCGCGTCACCGCCTTGCTGTAGGCTCGCCGGGTAGATGGTGCCACAGAATGAAGGATCCCCTCCATCACGGAGCTTCGCCAATCGTCCACAGGGCTGCTGGGAATGGGTCGGGTGTGCGACTGGCCTTGGGAGCCAAGGCAAAGAACCTCTCCATCTGGAAGCGAGATAGTGCATCCGCGATGCCGTTATCCAACCCTGCTACGTGGCGGGCAGAAAAGGATATGTTAAACGCAAGACAGCATAACACAAAACGGCGAACGAGACGCATAACCCGCTCAGAGCGAGAAGACTGTTTGTTGATAACCTGCACCGTGGCCTGATTGTCGCACCAGAAGATGATGCGCTTGTCCCTGAACTGCTTGCCCCAAACGGACACCGCCACCAAGATGGGAAAGAACTCAAGGAAGGTGAGGTCCCTCAAGATCCCCGTGCCGGCCCAGGAGGGGGGCCACCGCTGGGCGCACCACCTGCCGTTGAAGTAGACCCCAAAACCCAGGCTGCCGGCCGCATCAGAGTGAACCTGCAGCCCGGGCCCCGGGGCTAAGGTGGTCTGCCAAAGCGAGACCCCGTTGTACCGAGACAAAAATTCTAGCCACACCCGCAGGTCCTCCTTGATACCTGCCGTTAAGCGAATGTGGTGGTGGGGCGCGGAGGCCCCCCTGCAGGCCCTAGAGAGGCGAGCGCAGAAGGCGCGACCTGGCGAGACCACCCTGCAGGCGAAGTTTAAGTGGCCGATGATGGACTGCAGCTCGCGGAGCGTGCACTTCTCGCGGGCGAGGGCCGCCGAGATAATGTCTCGGAGCCGCCCCAGCTTGTCGTGGGGGAGACGCGATACCCCGGCCACGGAGTCCAGCTCGATGCCGAGGTACGTGAGCCGGGTGGTGGGGCCCTCTGTTTTATCTTGAGCGAGGGGGACCCCCAGCTCGGCTGCAAGGGACTGAAAGGCCTGAAGCCGGGATTCGCAGGTGTTGTCCCCAGGGGGCGCCATCACCAGGAAATCATCAAGATAATGGCTGATGTGCGGGGACCCCATGCGGCCCTTGGCCACCCATTCCAAGAAGGTGCTGAACGTTTCGAAGGCGGCGCATGCCACAGAACACCCCATGGGCATGGCCCGATCCACGAACCATTCCCCGTTGAATTTGAACCCCAACAGGCAGAAGTCAAGCGGGTGGACCGGCAGAAGTCTGAAAGCGGACTCCACGTCGCATTTGGCCATCAGAGCCCCTGGACCGCAGGACTGCACGAGGCGGACTGCCTGGTCAAAGGACGCGTACTTGACGGAGCACAGCTCCCGGGGGATGTGGTCATTGACGGACGACCCGCGGGGGTATGAGAGATGGTGGATTAACCTGTACTCGCCTGGGGCCTTCTTGGGTACCAGGCCCAGGGGGGAGACCCTTAAATTGGGAATGGGAGGGGAGGGAAAGGGACCCGCCACCCGGCCCAGTGCAACCTCCTTGGCTATCTTGCTCGCCACCACCTCTGGCATCTCCCTTGCTGACTTCAGATTGCCAGAGGTGGTGGGCACCCGCGGCCCGGTAAAGGGGATCCGGAAACCCTTAGTGAAGCCTTCCAACAGAAAGGCCGCTGCGAGCCTGTTGGGGTACTGGGCCAGCAGGGGGCGGAGAGCAGGTACCCGCACTGGGGAGCGGGTGAGGGTGAGCACTTGGCAGGCAGGACTATTTCCTGCCGGTGGCGGTTGAGGCAGCATTGGAGCCGGTCCCCCCATCCTTGTGCATCCCGCCGCTGGTGGACCGGCCCCCCCGAAAGGGGGCAGAGGGCTGGGGGCCCCGGGGGCATGATTGGCGAGGATGGGAGCCCCCGCAAGTGTCGCATATATGCTCGTAACGGCACTTGGGCCGCTGGCACTTGCCCTGGTTAAATTCCCAGCACAGCCCCCGCGGTTTTTCCCTCCTGCCTGGCCAGCGCCCAGCCCGGGCGCCGTCGCCCTTACCCCGCATGTGGGGACCCACCAGGAGGAGCCACAACTTTTGGCTGATGAGGTCCCAGCGCGCATGGGGGCTGTGGGAGGCCCTCTTGCGGAAGGCCTCGTCGTAGTCCATTGCAGCACTTTCCCCCGCCAGTGCCCTTGCCCTGAGGACGTTGCTTAAGTGGTTGGAGAGGTGCCAACCCCGTTCTGGGTAGGCAATCTGGACCACCCCCATGTATACGGTGAAACCCTCGAGCCAATTCCCAAAGGTGCGATCTGCAGCCTCCTTTTTGCCCCCTTTTTTGTCCCTCCTGGAGGAGGGGGGGGCACTCCTGCCGTCCTCTGCCTCGGGTTTAAGGAGGCTAAAAAGATCCACATAATATCCCTCCAGGATTCTCTCCCGAACTTTGCGTGCCAGGTGGATGCCCGGGGGGTCCTCATCGTCCCTGGGGTCTGCTGGGAGGGGAGGGGCCTCCCCGGGGTCTGAGTTCCACACACCCCCGGGATCCTTCCGATTAGCTTGTGCCGCCCTGCGCCGACGGGCCCACCCAGGTAGGCCTGGGATGGTGGCCCCCTCACCCCAGTAATCCTCCCCATGGGCCCCGTCCTCCGAAGAGGAAGACTCACCTGAGGATCCATCGCTGCTTGTGTCCTCCCGCCTCCTGCTCCGCCGCGCCTTCTTGTGTGAAGTCCGCCTGCGCTTGGGGGCAGGCCGCCTTTCCCCACTGGAGCTGCTGGAATCCGAGGACTGCGGCTCCCGGCGTCCTCTGGGTGCTCCGGGTCCCCTCTTCTGGGTGCGGGACAGCCTGGGGACCTCGACTGGCACAGAGGGAGGTGAGCCCCCCCCGGGCCCGGAGTTCCCCAGGCGGTCCACCCGGGCGCTTAGCTCCTCCAGCGCCCTGGCAATGCTTTGCAGGGAGGTGGGGGAGGGGTCCCGGCTGCCAGACGGCTGTTGCCGGGTGGCCCTTCTCCCGCAGGATATGGTCTGGGTCCCTTTTCTGCCCTTCTCCCCGCTCCTTCC
Source organism: Eublepharis macularius (assembly GCF_028583425.1). Lineage (NCBI taxonomy): Eukaryota > Metazoa > Chordata > Lepidosauria > Squamata > Eublepharidae > Eublepharis > Eublepharis macularius. Next base: position 196,398,729 of record NC_072790.1, read on the forward strand.
CCCATTGGGTTGCACTGGGGGCGCCTGGGCAGTCTTCCCCTTGCCTCCTGCCGAGGGGGGCCCCTTAGCCCCGGTGCGCCTGGGTTGCTTGGCCTTGCTCACCTCTGGCAGCCCTCCCTTAGAGTGCCGCCCCACCCCCGACCCCACAGCAGCCCCTGCCGCAGGCCTCCGCCTGACCCGCTTGGAAGAGCCTGAGGGCCCCTTGGGTGCAGCCTTGGCCCGCCTGGACTCCTTCGCTGGGGCCATGCCTGCCCGCTGCTTGCGCGTGTGTGCGCTGTGACTGGCAACGGAAAAGAGAAAGAAAAATTAATAAAAAAAGGGGGGGGCTTCCGAGATCTCCGTCCGATGCTCGGAGCTGGCCCGAGGCTCGTCTTCACTGCGGCGGGGCTGAGGGCTCAGCTCAACCTACTCCCCGAACGCAGCGCTCCCACCCGACGCGTGCAAGCACGAGTCGGGGAGCTGGCCTTCGTGCTCCTTCTTGCTCCCACCCGGCTGTCTTGCCTGAGCCGGGGAGCTGTGCCGCGAGCGGGACCGCGAGGGGGGAGGCTCAGCCAAACCTTCCCTCCGCTCGCTGCACCTCGTGCTCCTGCCGAACCGCTCGCTGCTCCTTGTGCCTCGTGTCGCTGCCGAGCCGGAATGACGGGGGGCGGGGTCGGAGGCCGGAATTTATGCCGGCCTGCCGGACCTGAGGGAAAACTGCTCTTCCCAGGTCCGGCAGAGGCCCCGCCCCCCGCAGCCGGCCGGGCGGCCCCAGGATTGGCCGCCCGACATTTAAACTCATTGGCTGCCGGCCGGCCCAGGGCATGCTGGGCCGGCCAGCAGAGCCGTGGCCACGCCGTCCCTCCTCTTCCTCCCCGCGGCCGCAAACTACACGCCTGGTAAGTCAGGCGTTCGCGCATTTCATTATAAGATGCTATGTTCTCTACTGGGTAATGGACATGGAGCAAAACTTTGTACGCACTGGGATGCAGGCAGGGCTGCACAAACTGGTAAGAGCATGAAGACCCAGGCTTTGTCCTCCAGACAACAACAACACATGCATACCAAACTAAGAGATCATTAATGAGGAAGGACTGGATCATCTCCCTTTGTAAGAGAGACCCACTGATTCAGGATCTGAGATATAATCCACATATTTAATTTTCTGTAAAAAAGCTATGCCTTCCCTTGATACAATACTTTTTCTCTGGCTGTGGGGGGCAGGGGACAGTCAGCCTCCTGAAATTAGAGAGTTTGTTTTAAAACAAAACTGCAGTGCACAGAGGAGGAATGCTAAACCTTGTCCTTACCATGTCTGTTCAAGTGACTGGATCATCTTTCTCTCTGCTGGCTCTGATACCCAAAGTCAGCTGGGTTGTGAGTAAAATGCTGAAATCACCTGAGCAAAGCAATGTAAAGTGCCAGGGTATGGGGTAGGGGCAGAGTTTAGATTATCTTGTCTATACACGCCATTAAACACACACACATACATATCCTGGAAAAGGAGGAAGAAACTTACTCAGATGACAATGTCATGCCTGCCTGTGTTAATTATGCAAGGGTGAATTTCCTATAAAGCAGGAATACTTTCTCACACATTTTTAAAATATGGAACAGAGGATCCAATGGTTGAGAAGTAAATGCTTGAGAATTTCATTCCAGTTCGATGGAGAACAAACAAACAGAAACGTTATGCACAAGAATGTGTTTTCCACTGAAACCAAAGGAAACGTTGGCGGGGAGGAGGAGGAATATGGACATGTGCAATAATGATAACAAAATGAATAAATATATAAAAGAACAATAGAAATCGGATCAAATTTTTGGGCATATCTCAAATGGCATCATCTTCCACTGGCAGAATGGGGAAGTGACACAGGTAAATGTTTCTAAACATTTTAGGAAAGGAGTAATATCATTTTAATAAATGAGCGTATGTCCAAGCAAATGGCATCAGGTCCAGGCTGCAATAATGGAGTCAGCCTGAAAAACCCTTTAGTTCTGGTTCTGTTGCTATTGGTACCTGACAATTGGCTATAATTTCATTTCATGTTCATGGCTTTCTCTTAACTACATTCAGAAAGTCTTTTGTCATTATCAGTTATAAATCTGTGACTAAGACATCAGAAAATGGGAACGTCCTGAATTTAATTAACGTTTAAATTTTAGATTTTCCCCTTCTCTCTTTTCTGCCAGGCACACTCTATCAAATCAGATGGTAGACATAAACCCCAGCATGGCAGGGGTGGTGGTGGTGCTGGACAAAGCAAAGAGCTGTGGCATGAGCAGGACAGACAACATATGAGTTGTTACAGAATCAAGTCCATGGCTATTCAAGCTGAAGACTATACTGCAAAGAGCAAAGCAAAGTCAGTGTAACTTGGATCTTTAATTCAAGTTTCTCTTTCCATTTTATGTTAACATTTCTTTATGCTTAACACACGTGTGGCTGTGTTTATTTGTAAAATTTCTTCTATGGTATTTTTTGCTGGGCTCATCATTTGGGGAGGGGGGGATGCCAAGCTTGATCACACAGATGGCTCCTACACACATGAACTACACTTCCGTTAAGAGCTAAGGATTTCTTCAAGGGATTCTCACCACCTGCACAATACTATGGTTTCCACAGTTTTCTGAAAGAAATGAAAACAGTTAATTTCCAGCTCTCTACCCTGGATGTGCGTTTGCCCTGGAGACTATCTTGCAACCCTACTTACTCCAGAGGCCTTTTGAAAATCATCTTTACTCCCTCACCAACATTTTTAGTATATTGTTGACTGTTTTAGCTATTCTGCTGCTGTTCTTCTTGGCCCTGTGTTTTTTGACCTGTGTCTCTTCGTGTTGCCAGCTGTCTGATTTTAACCCGGACAGTTATGTATTTTCTTTGTCCATCTGGGGGAAATAGAGTGAAAATATTGGATACTTGGGTTGCCCCTTCGAGGGTGCCTTTTCTCCTCTCCTGCCAGGCCACAACGAGCCTGACTAGCTGGGCCAGCCCTTTACTCGCTCTCTCCTTCCTCCATCTGGGCTTGACACTGGGGCTGAGGTGAAAGGTGCCTCCTTGGGCAGCTCTGGGCCTGGGTGGGGGAAGGAGAAAGTGGGCGAAGGGATGGCCCAGTCAGTCAGGTTCACTATGGCCTTGTACCAAAAGGGAACAAGGGGGCGCCTCCAGAAAGTAACTGCAATAAAAGGAAGGCAAACGCCTACTAGAGGGTACTGAGTGACATAAAAATAATTAATCAATAATTAATTAAATGTTAATAGAACTTTATAAATTTTTAAAGTGCTAGAAGTCCCATAAAGTACAACGAATATAAATACAATGAATACAAAAATTAATATATACACAATCAATGAACTACAATATAACTCTTAGAGAGAGCTAAATAAGTCACTAGACAAAATATATCTGCTGGATACATGAAAAGCCTATTTGGCTTGATACAATGAATTAATCTATTGTCAATTCCATAAACAAACTCCTAGAAGTTGGTTTTGCAGGTAACTAATTAATTCCAAAGTCTATTAATAAGAATGTTTCTTCTTGCTTTTCAGATCCAGAGAGATGAAGATGTCTGGCTTCTTCCAATTAAGCAACGTGCAACCATCTCTTATAGAAGAATCTAGAAAAGTGGAGCCTAACGGGCATTTGCCAGCATTATTAATCTCGTTTCGTATTGTCAACTTTCTCAAAGGCTCAAAATTATCAAGATAGTCACTGTAAAACATCATAATAAATATCGTAATAAATACATTATTTATTTTATTTTATTTATTTTCGATTTTTATTCCACCCTCCCCACATTTCCAGCAGGCTCAGGGCGGATTACAAAATACATAAAGGTTAAAATATATAAAACAGTTATTATAGTTAACAATTCTAAAAACATCCAATTTACACAGTTAAAATACAATTATAAATATCAACATAGCCGCACAGAATTCCACTGATCAAATTTAAAACAACTTCAGAGCACCTCTGCATTAAAGAGTTTTTAAAAATGGGGGTATTGGTGGTGGGGAGGGCCCAATCCCTCATCAACCGGCCAGGGGGGCTCCACCTAGCACCGCCCATATGCCTGGCGGTACAGCTCCATCTTGCAGGCCTGGCAAAAGGATAATAAATCTTGCCGGACCTTAGTCTCTTCAGACAGAGCGTTCCACCAGGCTGGGGCCAGGACCAAAAATGCCCTGGCCCTGGTCAATGCCAGGAGGGCCTCCCTGGGGCCAGGGACCTTTAACAGATGTCTCTCATTAGAACAGAGAGTCCTCTGGGGTTCATATGGGGAGAGGTGGTCCTGCAGATTAAAACCAACCCGTATTTGTAATGTACTCTTAAAGAATCTCAGTCACGTTAATTACATACAGCATTTTGCCAACCAATTCCTAGAACCCAAATGGTGTGTGCTCTCAATGGAGATTTACCCACAGAGGGCACATTGCATCATCTCCTAGTTATAAAGATCAAATTCATTAAGCTACTTACATCTCTTAAAGAGATATACACCTTTATAAAAAGCATGAGTATTCAATGCCATTATTCAGACCATTGGGTGCCAATGACTTAGTTTTAAAGATCCACTCAGGCTCCCTCGATAATAATTTTCAATGAATGTCTGTCCCATCAGATAGTCTAATTATGGATAGCACAAAAAATTTAAAGATATAATTGCCCAAATGGTTGTCTAAAAAATGGGACACCATTGTCCAAATTTTTATTTTTTATCCCTTGCTCCTCTATCCGTGTTTTCAAGGGATGTGAAGTGCTACCTATGTATAGTTTCAAACGAGCACTGTATAACATAAACTACATTGGCTGTTGAACAGATTGAGAAAGTGGAATCTCGAAAAGCAAAATTGGTACAAGGGTTTAAAATGTCAGACACTTTTACAGAAAACTTACAGACATTGCAATTTCTGCAAGCAAAGTGACCCTTAAGTTCAAAGGCTTCTTCTTGATTTTCTTGATACTTGGAGTGCACCAGTATGTCTCTCAAATTCCTAGTGCGTTGATAGCCTATCAAAGGAGGCAACTCACACCCTGGAAGATCACTGACAACATGCCAATGTCTATCAATGATTTTACTGATGCCTAATGAGAGGGGGGGGTATACTCAATAGCCCATCTAATTGCACTAGCTGTTGTTTTATGCTTAGGTGTTAATAAAGTGCTTCGGTCAGTAAGGGAAACTCTCTTATTCGCTGCTGCTATTATTTGTTTAGAGGACCCCCTATTTAGAAAGGACGCAGTTAAATCCCTACTCCCCTTTATATAATCCCTAATGTTGGTAGAGCTTCTTTTCATTCTCAAAAACTCACCTGTGGGGATATTTCTCCTTAAAGGGCTAGGGTGGAAAGATGAAAAATGCAAAAAAGAGCCCCTTTCTGTTGGTTTCTTGTAAGAACGTACCCCTAATCTGCCTCCTAAATCCTTATAGAGAGTAACATCCAAGAAATTAATTTGCTGAAAACTTCCATCCCAAGAGTTTAACCACTCCACCATACTGCCCATATGGTCTGCATTATACATAATCAAGAAAATGTCATCAATATATCATTTAAAGGTGATTATCTTATGAAAGAAGGGATTCTCATTTTGATTTAAAATGTATTTCTGTTCTAGGTGGGACATGAACAAATTCGCGATGCTTGGGGCAGCAGAGCACCCCATGGCTACTCTCTTTATTTGGAAATAGAACAGGCAGGCTGGCGAGGTGGAAAGGAGTCTGTATTGGAAAAGGTCTTTGTTACTCCAACAGGTGTGCTGCACTTGTGAGAGATGCTGCAATGCTATCCCTTGCGAAATATAGTCAGTCTTTATTCAGCCTATTTAAAAACTTTTTTGTCAAAGTTGAGAAAATATATGATATTCTCCTGCTTGTATTAATACTGTGTGTATTAATACATGACATTAAATGTTAAGAATAATTTAAAGGTGCTCAAGTTGATTTATTTTTTCTTGCAATATTTTGCCCATTATTTATATTTAAAGAAAATATTAAAATGATAGTGAGAACGGTGATCCACTAAGCCTAAGTCAACCCAATAGCTAGCCTACCAGGGTCTCAACAAACCTTTTGGTTTTGCCTCTTTCCTAGAATTATAAGAATGGGTAGGTTCTCAAATACTGAGTGGCCATAATACATGGAATAACTGTATTCACATGAATACATGTGAATAACTGTAGTTGTCAGCAGGGCTGGTGCCAGAGTTTCTGGTGACTGAGGCCGGGGGCAGCTTCACAGCTGTTGCTGCCCCCACACGCACGCACAAAGTGCGCACGCACCTGGACTGCGTGATGATGTCACTGCATGTGATGTCATCACGCAGCATGCCGCTGTGAGCTGGCCCCATTGGCACAGCAGGCAGCTGGGACAGTGCACAGGTGGCTTCCCAGCCCTCCCGTTCAGTTGCCCCGTGCCACCCCAGCCACCTGCCGCACCTGGCCCACAGCTGTGTGCAGGAGGCAGCAGCATGGGGCAACTAAGCAGGAGGGCTGGGAGGATGCCCGCTCAGACTGCCCTGTGCTGCTGCCGCCAGCACACATTCCCGGCCAGGTGCAGCAGCTGTGGGCCAGGCACAGCAGGCAGCCAGAACAGCGCCGGGCGGCTTCCCAGCCCTCCCGCTCAGCCACCAGTATTGTCGCTGCCAGCTCCATGGCACGCACCCCTGCCCCTGCCCCCAGCACCCCCTCCGGTGCCTCAGCACTCAAGGCAGCTGCCAGACCCACCTCCATGGACACGCCGGCCCTGGTTGTCAGAAGACCGTGATGGTGCAATCTTCACAAATAACGTATGTGTTGACTGCCTTTTACTGCCTGGGAAGCCCGCAAACCTGTAAAAGGAGGCTTAGGATGGATGGCAGGCCCCACATCCTGACACCTACCCTAAACCTCCTTTCACAGGTATGGAAGGGCAATAAAGGGCAGTCACCACATGCCACCTGTCTAACCTCCAATTTTAAGACAAAGAGCCCTGACTCAAATCCTCACAGTTCCCTCTCTCAGAGGCTCCACCAGACAGGCAGCACATTCCCTGTATTTACTTTCTCTCATTCAGCTATTTCCCAGAGCTACTGAGGAAAAGGGAACTGTTTACTTTCCCTTGTATATGCTGCCACCATTTAGTTTAACTATATTGGACCATTTGTTGTGAGCAGAGCATCTGAGGTTTGTGTATGTGCTTTAATTCCCCTCAGCCAACAACTCCAAGCCAACTAGGGTTAAATAAAACAAGAAAGAATTTTTATAGGAGTGAATGGTTTTAAACTCATAAATATAACGGGGTTAAACAAGAAATGTTTCAATGTAACAGAACAGGTTTAGCTGCCAGCTCTCTATCTGCTGCTGTCTCTCAGCAGTTCCAAAAGCTGCCTCTCACTCTCTCCAATGGACTCCAACTGTCCCTGGCTCAGCATTCTGGCCCCTCTCATTGGTTGGTTTCTCAGGGGAAGCGGAGCTGGAGCCAGTCCTGTCCATCACAATGTGTTAAAAAGCAAACCTGCCTTGCTTCTATCATCCGCTTTCTCTAGAGCTGAGCAACAATGTTTTTCTATTTAAAATAAACAATATTTTTGTGTATATTTGCAGTTGCACAGTTGGTGGCATGCATCATATTATGTAGGACTGCCAGGGAGGCTTCCTGATAGCAGCCACTGCTCCTCTGAGTGGCAGCAGGAGAAAACTTTTTAAAAACCCAGTGATGTTGGCTGTGTCATTACATCACATGCAGGGAAAACCTGGAAGTGATGTAGCTCTAGGAATATCAAGAAACTCTATGATTTTACCTTATATTTTTTCCTGGAAGTGACATAGCATCGTAGCTGATGTCAGTTCCCCCATTTCCCTGCCCCCAAACCTCCCACCAGTTATCAGGTTCAGTTTGGCAACCCTAATGACATGAACAGCTGCAGCTGGTACATATTGAAATCTTATTGATTACTGTGCTTGATAGGAATTGTAATTGTTTTTAGCCCTCCAGTTCAATTCAACTAAACTGTGAATTCTATCAACTGTGGTGGGAAATGTGATTTACATGAAATACATGGTTTGGATCTATCCTCTGTTCTAAAAACTGTTCCCCATAGCAAATATCTAATCCAGTTTGGAAAAGTAAAGTTTGTGGTTTGGGGAAGGAATTGGCAGACAGGGATGACTGGCATGGAGGGTACATACACCTGAATATCTGTGAATATATGCACTCATTCTGCAAGCAAGCCATTGAACATTCACAAATAACCATTTTCAAATGTTCAACTTAGACACTCACAAAAATAAGAATAATTTTGGATCAAGCACACAAGCGTTCACTCATCACTAGCCAGGAGTTGTACAGGACTGAGCCAGATATTATCTTGCTTTAGTATTTCCAATGATTAATTCAAAGTAATCTTTTAAACTATTGAATACAATATTGAAAAATCAGTTCTTGTTGTTTGATCTATAAATTTGGTCTTCCTGTCATTATCCAGCTGACATCAGACAGTCTCTTCCTTTTCTCCCCAGATTTGATAGCAGTAGCACAACAAGCATATTTTGATAGCATATTAAACATATCATGAATGTTTAAAAAGGGATAACATTTAGATACATTAATTATTCCTATTTTGGAAATAATGATGGAAGAACAAACAAAAAGGGAGTCTTTAGTCTCTGTATCACTCTCCCATAGTAATATTTGTCAAAGTCAATTGTGGCTCTAAGGATCAGTCTACACTTTATAATCACCACTTGGAGCCCACTTTATATTACTCCACTGGAGGTTATTATCAAAGGATAAGGAGCTGCCTCAGCTAGACCCTCACAGGATTCTAGTGGTCATCTCAGGAGCTGCCTAGCCTGGACTTTTCTAGGTAGCATTTGGGTCCGCAAGCTCAATGTGGGCACAAGTCAAAAGTAGCATCTAAGGGTGCATCTAAATGATACATGTGATGTGAGCCATGCCAGGACCTGACTCATAGTTACATAGGGTTGCAAGGCCTTGGTTGGCAACTCCTGGGAGACTGGGGAGGATGGAGACTCACCCAAATCGTGTTGTGATGTTACTCCTGGCTGTATAGCCAGAAGGTTTGTCACCACATTGTGTGACACTTGAGAACTTCCCCAAAACACTATGGTAAGAACCATAGAATTTCAGGGGGATTCTAAAGTATTCCACACCATAGTGACATCACTTCAACTTATGTTGCTGGAAGTGACATCATGGCATCACAGTACACTGTTTCACCTCCACCACCCATAAACATATGCACACAATTTTTCTCCTGATGTCTTTTCAAGTGGCAGCTGGGAAATGAGGTTGAGGCCAGGAGATTACCTGCTTTCTGGCTTTTCCACAGTCAGATGTGCTCTCTGGGGACTCACTGTAAAAAAAAACACTTGGCCCAGCTCAAAGTGCTGTGAGAAGGGAGGAGGGGGTTCTGCCTTCCTTCCTTTGCCATTTTACCCAGGAGAAATGGCCATCAAGGGCCTCATTTGCTTCTTCCTCTTTTGGGGTTGCCAGCTCCAGGCTGAGAAATTCCTAGACATTTGGGGGGTGGAGCCTGAGGAGGGCAGGGTTTGGGGAAGGGAGGGGCCTCAGCTGCTAAAGAGTCCTCATACCAAAGTAGCTATTTTCTGCAAGGGAACTGATCTCTGTTGCTTGGAGATCAATTGCAATTCCAGAAGATCTCCAGACACTACCTGGAAGTTAGTAACCCTATCCTCAGGCACCCTATGTCTGAGAACACATGGTATCAAGTACAAATTGCCCGTGGGCCCATTCACCTTCTACCCAGAGGCTAATCAGACCATCAAGCAGGAGGCTAGAGCTGTGGGCCCTGTATCAGCAGTAGACAAAGGAGAATCCTGGGCAAGAATCTTTTTAATAAATTGAAAGCTTTATTGAAACTGCATATGCATCCTAATAAAGTTCCCACTCACTCAGGCTGGCCAAGCCTTTCATGGAATGCTTGATGATGGAGGTATAACTCTTCCTGGCCAATCTTCACCCTGTTCTTTATAGGTCTGATGATGTCACAATATTATAGGCCCTTCTCTGCCTTTTCACCTTTTTTCTGCCTTCCCTCTGAGCCTCCAAGTGCAGGTACACACATTTTTTTGAGTGGTAACAGATGTTCCTTATTGACACCCTTACTGATTCATGCCAAGGTCATAGGACGGGTGTTGCATTGGAATGGAACTGTTCTAGAGCTAGAGTGCTGAACCTTGGTCTTTGTCATATACTTCTGCTTTACATGCTCTCTTTCTGTCTTTCTCTTACTCACTCACTGGGCAGGGCCAGAAAGCAGAGTAGCCCTGTCAGGGTTGCCCCACAGGCCCTGCTTGTGGAATTGGCCCATGCTACGGAGAAGGTTGTGGCCTAGCCATTTCCCCACACAGCTAACATCATCCCAGTCCCAGAGTGGTTAGCAGCACATCCCCTACCCCTAGGGATCCCAGTTCCCCAGTGGAGGCAGTGGATCCTTGGCTCCCACCCTTCATCCCCTGCCACCACTTACTTGGCTGGTGGGATGGAAAGGCAGGATAAGAGGCCTCCTGGGTATGCTCCCAGGGTGGCGCAATGTCACTCCCGCCCTGAGAGCAGTCCCACACTTGGGGCCCAAATCGGCCCACTGCAAACCACAGAAGTGATGTGATCACACTGTCCAGGAGGGCACATATGTAACAAAGGTGAGTGCCAGTCCCTTCTCCTGCTGAGTCAGGAGTGGCCATGATGCTCATTTTCCATTAGTCCCAGGCAAGGCTTGTGGCAGCTGGCCTTGTGATTAGGCTCTCCATAGGAGCCTTTTCAGAGGTAGGTCTGGGGCAAGTGGGGAGACTTGGATCTGTCATGGCAGTTCTCTCTGTATGAAATGAAAGAGAGAAGAATGATGGAAGCCATTTTGGGCTCCCATTGAGGAAAAAGGCTGCTTAGAAATGAAGTAAATAAATAAAATATGTAGAGGAAATTTGTGTTGAAACATTCAGTCCCCACCAGTGGTTTAAAGTAGTACAGCCCAAATAAAGATTTATCACATCCATGAGACAGAATTAGGCTTCAGTCTGATGTTTCAAGTCTGCTTGTCATGAGGTTCACTGAGGCTAACCAGGACTATCTGAGGACAGCATCTCTGAAAACTGAGTACATGCTGTAAAGCCAAAATAGAATCTAGCTCTTTCTTAGCCTTATTGGTTCAATAGGTCTGGCACAGGCTAAAACACATTAAATACCACGGAGAGGACAGTGAAAAGGGGAGCATGGAAATATCTACAGAGAATACATCTATTATGTAAGAAGGGTTATCTGTTTTCTTTCAAAGAAGAGATGGCTTTTAAAATATAGTGTGAGGATTTTTTTCATTTAGCAGCAGCATCCTAAAGGCCCTTCCCTGGATTAATTCAACAGCATCTGTAGCAGCTTTATAAATGAATTCTAAACCAGACATTTAAGCAGCAGGTACATGTTTTGTTTCACATGACTGCCTACCCCTATAAAGCAGGGGTGTGTGGAGAGTCACTCTTTGGCTATGTGTGAAAGAAGCCTTCACATTCCCATGCCTTACTGCCTGTTTTGAAGCCATGAAGGAGGAAAAGGGCTTGTAACTGTAATATGTTAAAGCATAGGAAAAAGTCCACAATCATCTTTAAAATGCTGTTTTTACTATCCGACATCCTGAGCCTCCAATTTCATATGTAATTAGAACATCCTCAGAATCAAACTCTGTACTGTCTACTCTGACAGGGAATAGTTGACAAGAGTCCTACTCCAGTCTTTCCCAACTGTATTTCCTCAGGTCTCTTGATTGGAGATGCTGCTGTTTGAATCCAGATATGTATACAGCATATGGTCTGCTGTTAACTTATGGCCCCTGCTCTTTAAGTCAAGATGCTTTGTCCAGGAAAAATTAAATGTTATCTGATTTTACCTTTGCTGGCCTAGAGTTACTAACCTCAATGTAGGGTCTGGATAAGGGTGCCAAGTATCTGTTGGGGATAGGAAACCTCTCACCCCCCAGATCCTGTAGCTCATCAGTAGAGATGGTCATGATCCAAAAAAAAATTAACGATCCAGCTGATCGTGGATCAGTGCCAGCGACAATCCCGAATTAACGATCCACACCGATCATCTCCCATTCCCAAGCCGTGGATCGTGGATCATGGAGGCCAAAGTGGGGTGCGCTGCTATTCCCAGCTATGTGGGAAGGTGGGTGGTGGTGGTGGCCACCAGGCCTAGTGGGCACGGGGAGGCGGCGACGAGCCGCCTCCCCTCAGGTCCCATTCAGCAACACAGGAGGTCTGTGTTTGGCTGTCAGAGCTGCCTATCAGGGTTTGCAGGGATGAGATTGGAGTGCCCATGGCTACAGAACACCCCCTTCCACCTCCCTCCCCTGGGTGTCTTCTCCCAACTTGTGATTGCTTTGCTGCTCCGTGGTTGGAAGGAAGCCCTGCTGATCAAGGAAAGTTGGGCTTCCATTCGGGTTTCCAGGGTGACAGAAGGAGGGCAAACAGAGCTCAGGCTTTCCCCTCGCTCCGTTGCCAGGGGAATAGATTGCTGGTGCCTGAGTGTCTGGATCCCCGATCCGAGCCCGAATGCAATGATCCAGGCCTCTCCCGATCGCTGGATCGTTGGCCATGGACGATCACAATCCGCCGGGTCATGATCACATGATCGCCATTATCGTGGGGTTTTTTCGATCGTAATGTGGATCGTGCCCATCTCTACTCATCAGCACTCTGGCAGCCAGTGGGAAAAAATTAAATATTGTTATTGGTGTGAGAGCATTATGTCATTTCCGGTGAAAACTTGGAAGTGGTGTAGGAACTGCTGGAAACTGCTATTTCTAGAGAGGGATGACATCACTTCTGGGTTTTCCCCAGAAGTGACATAAAACTGGCACATGGACTGTACTACCCATGTCCCTGCCCCCCAGATTCCCACCAGTTGCTGCTGGCTGGCAACCCTAGGCCTAGAGTTTTCCTGGGATTGCAACCGATCTCCAGATCACACTGATCAGTTCCTGTGAAGAAGGTGGCAGCTTTGGATGGTGGACTCTGTGCCATCACATTCTCACTGAACTCCCTTCTCTCCCCAAACTCCACCCTCCATAGGCACTGTCCCTAAATCTCAAGGAATTTCCCAAGGTAGAGTTAGCAATCTTATGCTGGGCTCAAAGCCAAACTCACTTGACCTGGCAGGAAACCTTGAAGGTTGGGTAGAAGGAATCAGGGAAGGGACTGCTGTTGCTGAGTACTGAGCAGGTCTCAAAGTACTGAGGACATGGCTCAAAGGTATTCTACTTTCCTTCATATATTTTTTAAAAGGAATATTGCTGCAGATAGTAAAGGGCTAACTGAGCATCAATAAAGGAAGAGAAGCTAAAATACAGTGCTCACAATATATGTGATTTTTTATGACTTCTGTTTTCAAATAACTTATGGTTCATACACATTTATGCCATTAATCATGTTAACACTCTGCTCTTTTCTCCAAAGAGCTTAGAGTGGCGTAGCAGGCATTATATTCTCACATCAACTCTTCAAAGGAGTTGAACTGAGAAATTCTTATTTATTTCAGGCCACCCAGTGGGTTTCTAGGACCCTGCTCACCCTAAGCCAAGTCCTTTATCCACTATACCAGACTGATTGATATTTTAGTAAGGTACCTTATATATTTTGAATTTTTTTTGCCACACATCGTCTTGGATGGCTCAGGGAAAGTAAGAGCATCTAAAAACTATGTTTAAAATAGAAAAGTCTATGAAATAAAGCTAATATAGAGTATATTTAGAATAGTTTTATTATTGGTTTAGGCACAAAATTGCCTGATGTGAGGTTCACACATTATTGACAATATTTTAATGTTAAATTATCACTGAAACACCTGGTGTTAATTTGTAGTTGTTTTCCCTAGGGTGCTTTAACAAATCTAGAAAAGGAGTGCTGTACTACTGAACAGAAATAGCAGCCTAGAGTGCCCTTTTCCACAGATAGCAACTTCCAGAATCCTTTTCTCAACATAAAGGAATATAAGAGAAGTACTGTTTTTCATCTCAATATTGCCGCACAGCAATGAACATTGGTAATATAATCTCAAGTGAAGGAGCAGTATCATAAAAACAGAAGAATCCAGCATAGATTCATTGGAATGTCTTGCATATATTCCATAAAAAGTCTGTATTTCCTAGCACCTATCAGTAATTAAAAATAGTTCCTATTTTGCCTTTGTGGGGGAGATGTTGAGGATCTCGTCATTCTGTGCACTAAGTTTTGTTCCACCCTGCTTCCCTGTTCTCCAAAAGTCAAATATCTGAATAGGTACTAGATGCATCTTGATTCAATGCACATTAGAATTGCCAACTTGATCGTGAGTGTCCTGGAGATTGGGAGGTGGTTCCTGGAGAGGACAGAGTTTTAGGGGTGGAGCTCAAAGGAAATGTCATGTCATTAAATTTGCCCTCTGGCCTTGCTATTTCCTCCAGAGGAACTGTTCTCTGTAGTCTGGATATCACTTGTAATAAATACTGTAAGAACTCTAGGCCCCACCTGGTGGTTGGCAACCCTGGGTCAAACCCATGTAAATGGATGCACATGGGGGCAGGGGAATGCGGCTAGGTGCCGCTTTGCACAGTGCAGGAATGGAGAAGCACATTTATACGGTTTTGTAAGATGAATAGCAGCTCAATAAATGTGTAGAGGTGAAGATAACACAACTACTCAAGCCATACAACTGCAGCTCAGAGAGAGAGAGAAATCTCAGACACCTAAAACACCTTTATTAAAAAGGACTTTTTGCACGCACTTGCAAAATATTGCAGTCGTTCTTTTTTAGATTCTGTTCCACTGTCTGTGCTTACCAGCCTATACAGTAATGAAACCGGTATACAGAAATCAGCCAGATAAATTACTTTCTGTTGGTACATGGGAATCTTAATTCTCGACCATCTTCAAAAGTATAATTTCTTTGTGGCCAATCTTGCGCCAATCCTCAATAAGCATTTCCCCCTCTAAATCATTTGCCATTGTCATCCTTTCTGTCGCAATAAAAAAATTCTAACTGTTCTCATGTTAGACTTCATTAGACTATTTTATAATCAGTCTTCATCAATACAGCTTTGCTATTCTACTAGTGGCTGCAAAGAGCACAATTGCCACTCTTTGGAAGTCAAACTCCAGCCCTTCAATAGGCAATTGGTTTGTAAAAATTTGGGATCACTTCATCTCAGAAAAATTACAGGATAAAGTCTTTCAAACTGAGCACTTCCCAAGAGTTACAAACTTTTTAGAAAAATGGCTCCCATTCCTGGACTACCTTGAAATTAACAGATCCTATCGAGGCTTAAAACAATTTTATATGTATGAATATGTGTAAGTCTTCTTCAAGCTCTTCTTCTGTGGTTTCTTATGTTGTGTAACACATAGCTCACTCTCTTTAAGATATTTACTAAGAAATTGGTATAAGTTATTGCAATTTATCGTACTGTATTTTATCTCAGAATTTTTTGTATTTGCCACGTTGTAAACTTATTTTCTGTATTCAAGTTTCAATAAAACCTATTTATATATATTAAAAACACACACACACACAAACTAAAAAAAAAACAGATTTGCCGACACCTAAGACCATTTCTTTGTTGATGATGAGCTCTTTGTCCAGTGTAGAAGAACCTCCCTCTTGTGGCAATTTTCTCTGTTTAAGGGTCTTCAAATTAATTGTCTCTCAGTGAAGCACTCCTTGATTTGTCTAGCCTTCGCAAGCAAAGGAAGGAAGGCCACCGCTCACCGGAGGGTAACAACTACAAAAATTTAAACCCAATTCATAAGAGTTAATCTGAAAACCTTTTAAAGTGCTGAAAGTGCTATATTATGTAAACAATGAATACAACGAATACAATCTTATGTATACAATATGTAACAGTAAAATTTCTAGGAAGAGTTCAAAAAGTAGCTTAACATTGAACACCAATTTTCAATAAACACACCATGCATAATGTAATAAGTCCAAACTGCTTAATGCAATAAATACTAGTTCCTATACATACATAAATAATCAAATGCTAGAAATGGATTTTGCAAGTAAGTAACAGCTTTTGTAGTCCATAAATATATTGTGATTGTATCTTTTTTCTTTATAGGTCCATATGGGAAAAGACAGAATGTCAGACTTCTTCAGAAGATATCCCTTGTACAGAATCTTCAAAAAGAGACTGTCAAGATGGAGCCTAACGGGCATTTGCCATCATTATTAATCCCGTTTCGTGATACCCACTTTCTCAAAGGCTCAACATTATCAAGACAAAGCAAAAAGACCAAATCTAGGGGATGAGAAAAATAGAGTCCCTTCTGCAACATTAACCAATCAACCAAAAATTATTTAATTTCAAAGTGCATGCAATGCATAAATCACATCTGGTTGTATAAATTCATAAATATATAATTCATAAATAAGCATACAATGTGCAATATTCATACAGCCTCTGACAGATACAGTAACCAACCACTTTTATCTGCAAATGTATATGGTCAATGAACAGTCAACAAAGTGCAAAAAGTGCAAAATAGACGGCAGGTGGTGTTGTGTCCTTCAGCCGGCGTCTGCTCCCAGACGTCCTTGCCCTACGGTCATTCGGCCACTTCTGTTTCACACGTGCTGTCTTCACACTGTGCTTCCTCAAGGGCACACAATTTACTAAACGCAGAAGAACATACTTATATGAGATAACGGTGAGATAACGGTGGTAACTGGCAGAGTGAGTAGAAATGCTTAACAAATGTTTAACAAATGTTTAACAGATTTTGCATTGTAACAACTTCAATTGTGCATCTATGTTTTGTGAGAACTGTGTTACATATAAGTATGTTCTTCTGTGTTTAGTAAATTGTGTGCCCCTGAGGAAGCACAGTGTGAAGACAGCACATGTGAAACAGAAGCGGCCGAATGACCGTAGAACAAGGACGTCTGGGAGCAGACGCCGGCTGAAGGACACAACACCACCTGCCATCTATTTTGCACTTTCTGTGCTTTATTGACTGTTCATTGACCATATACATTTGCAGATAAAAGTGGTTGGTTACTGTATCTGTCAGCGGCTCAACATTATCAAGACCATCTCTGTAAAAATCATAACAAATATATAATACAAACATTAAAAGCTTTCCCAAAGAATCTTCTTTGTGTTATTTACAAACATCTTTTTGCCAAACAACTTCAATGACCAAATGGTGTGTATTTTAGATGGAGAATCCTGTGAAGGATACCTTGCATCACCAAAAATTTATAGGGCTACAGCTCATGTAGTTGCTGAACCCTCTTAAAGAGATATACAACTTATAGAAAGCATGAGTAATCAATGTTATTATTATCAGTGTTAAGACCATTGGGAATTAAAGAGTTTGTTCTAAAGATCCATTCAGATTCTCTCTGTAATAACCTGTGATAAATATCAGACCCATCAGATGACATAATAACAGATAACACAGAGAACTTAAAAATGTTATTACCCAAGTGATTCTCTACAAAATGGGACACCAACGAAGCATCTAAAATTTTATTTTTTAGTCTTAGGATGCAGCAAGTTAACAAAGCAGGTTTGCCCTCTTCTAACACCATTTTATTGTTGATGATAATCTAATTCTGCAAAGGGTCTCCATTCCCTCTCCAGCTCTGGTTCTTGATTCACCCAAACTTAGGGCCTGGTTCAAATTTGTGTTCTGAAGCTTGCATTAAATTTTTTACAGGGGTTATATTCTGCCATACCAGTGGGGGAGACCCACTGCTATCGGGTGCTGGAATATTCCATTTCTCTACATTATCTCAGTCCAATTACTTTTATTAGGTATGACCTCAAGCTGAGGCAGGCAGGCATCTCCATCGTGTTTGCCTCCATGATTTGTAGATTTCTGAATTACTTTCACAATTAGAATGTTCTGGGGAATGGGAGACCTAGGAACCTGATTCATGCTATTATATACTGTAACAAAACTCAAAGTGCAAGATTCTAGTCCAGTCCAGTAGCTCCTTTTGAGAGTCAAAGCTTCCTTCATCAGATCTGGTACTTTGACTTGTGGAAGCCCATTTCCTGAAAATCTTCTTGTTCTTTAAGGTGCTACTGGACTTGAATCTTGCTCTTAGAGAGCAGACCTACATGGCTGCCTATCTGGAAGAAAAACCCATGACTGCAGCTGGTCACCTTCTAAGTCACTTATTTCCAGTGTGTCTGCGCTTTCTCTTGCCCTTCCAGTGCATGGAAGTGTTCCTCTGACTTTTAATCATTTCTGTGATAGGCTCCGAGACAGAGTTCCTTGATTCTCACCCACTGATTCTACCTTCCTGGCTTCTCAGTTGATCTTCTGTCCCCAGACCAGGGTTTCTTCTGCTGGACTTTCAAATCAGCTTTGACCTTTTATAACTACTGATCAATTAAAGTCCTCACCTCCACATATGCAAACTTTAAATACTTCTTCATGCTTGCTGAAAGTTTCTCTTCAAACTCATTTTAAGGACCTTCTAGAAATGCTTTCCTTTGGAAGATTATCTTATGCCATGAATGTACTATTTGTGTCATCTTGGCTCACTCAATTTCACTTTTAGACACAGTTTCTATCCAGTTCTAGCACAGATGCTAAGCACTTTCTTCTTCCCAGAGTGATTTGATTTAGTTTTCTTTGGATGAAAAATAGAGCACTGGAGACTTAAATCGTTATGAGCTATCTATTTACAAAGAGGTGGGATTTCTGCAGCTCATGAAAAGGGAGAGCCAGCCAATGGGGCAGAGCAGTCCTTGGCACACAGAGTCAGGGGTAGGGCAGAGAAAGCACTTAAGGGTCCACTGTCTGTTTGCATCCCCTTTTTGTTTCAGCAGACAAAGATGGCATGAACTGGGAATATTGGTGTGCAGTAAAGCTTTGGTGAGCACCCTGAAGCATCACTTAGTAGGGTGAAAGGGCAATCAGACTAGAGACCTGGGCCCTCTGAGGCTTCATAGAACTGGGACAGGACCACTTTGAAAGATGCCATTATCTTTGACCCATTGACCTCACAGCTATGGGGATTGGACATGGCACTCCTCCCTTAAGCAACAAATTACTTGGCAAGGAGGAGAGTGATCCACTTGCAATTGATGGCCCAAAGCTTGGAGCCAGGGTGGCCTCACTTGTAAAGTCTAGGATGCACAGACAATGGAGGCCTGTCCTGTCCACATCCTCTTATGCATCAATAGTCTACGCTGCAAGTAGGTCCAGAAGGGGTTAACACATTGGTGCTGCAGATCTCTTGAACAATGAAAAATCAAATTAAGTTGGCCCTTTTATTATCCCAGCTTTTGGCGCTACTTATTCTGCAACTGACAGCAAATATTGTTTATTGGAAGCAAGCAAAATCCTTAAAAGGTAGGAAAGCCATAATTTTGTGTGATATTCCCAGAAAACAACTGCTTGGATATCCACAAGCCTGGAGTTTGCTTCCAGCCACCTAGTCTTACACTCTCTATCACTCTTTCTGGCAAAACTCAAACTTCAAAACTGCTAATTGCTGTTTCTTTGCCCTCCAAATGAAGGAGCGAGAGAGATCCAGTCATCAAGGAGAATTAGTTCTTTTATTAAAATCCTTGACCACATTATTTGTATAATGACAAATTCTTTCATGGTAACTAAGGCAACCAAATTTCTAACAGTACATTATATGAACTGGTCATTTTTGTACCATAGGCGGTCATTCCAATTTTGTTTTTTGCATCATATGGATTACTACTGCAAGAATTATGATACAAGGTGGCCAAACTTGCAACATTTTAGTGGTCCAGTCAATAAAACTAAGATCTCTCTGGCAAACAGTATTTGAGGCTAAAACCTCAATATACTTGAATATGATGAGGCAGAAATGGAAAAGGGCTGGTCTACACTAGGCTTGCCAGGTCCCCTCAACCTCCTGGTAGGAGGTTGGAGCTCTGGCACTAACCTGATGCAATCCTCTTCACATGTGCTTGCATGCATGCGGGGCTCGCGTGCTCCCGGCCCACGTGATGGCATCACTTCTGGGAAGTGACATCATCGCATGGGCCATGTACCGCCCTGGGCACACTCCTGTGTTCTACAAGGGGCCGATTTGGGCATTCCTCCCACCGGCCAGGTAAGCAGGGGTGGGGGTGGAGGGTGGGGTGGGGGATCCCTCACCCCCTGCATAGGACTGACAACCCTAGTCAGAAAATCACACACAGCAGACTTCCTGAGACAAAGCCACTTCAGACTGCAGGTGAAAAATGTTCCCCATATAAAAAACAACAACTTTCACAGAGGAATGTAGCTGGTGAAAGCAAATGCCAGTCTAGAACCCTCCTCTTTGATTGTGCTACTTTCCTATATGAAGATGCTTTTAAAAAATGTTCATGTTTATAATTTCCTCTCTTTAAGTTAATGGTGTGATTTATGCACAGAAATTGATTTACATAGCCCATGTATCATTTAATGTTTCATTGCATAGGTTCATTAAGAAATATGACAATCCACTAAAACAAAATAGCAAGGTCTACTACTTTTCCTCTTATAAAAACCTCTGTGAGAGTCTGTATGTCTTAAAGAAAACTAGAAGAGCTGTACACACACATTTGCAGGGCTTTTAAGGGTTAATTCCTCAGAATCAGATTGCTTTGAGCGGCAGGCTACTCCAAGGCTTCGGATTGGGTAGCCAGGGCTAGAAAGAAGATGATCTTTTTTCAGCCAGAAAGAGATTCAGTGTGAAGGAGATGAGAGTCTTCATGGAGACCAGTTGTGAACTTGCGACAGAAGCAGAACTGGGAAAGTTGGCGAGGAGGTTTAAGAAGTAGGTGCAAACTCCCAAACAGGCCAAAGAAGGGATTGATCTTCTAAGGAGAGGAGATTTTCCCTACCGAGTCAAGTAGCTCTGAAGAGCGAACCGATCCCTGGTTGGCTGCAGTTGAAAACTGCCTGTGGCGACCTTCAGATTCAGTTAAGGACTGAAGGAAAGTGCTTAAAATAAAATATCCTAGAGTAATTGGGGAAAAACAAGGGAACCAAATCCTAAAAGCAAAAGGCCTTAAGAAACAGTGAAGAGCATAAGAACTGAAACCTGTGCATGTTTTGAATTTTACCTCAGAGATATATGTTGAATTTTACCTCAGAAATTTTCAACCCTGACTTCACCTAACCTTTCCCCTCTAATGTAAGTAATCCAATTAGTTGGTTTTGGAAGTTTAAAAATGTCTCTGGTGCCATTTCTGTGTTTTTAAGGACAAAGGAATGTCATAACCTCTTTTAAGTTCACCCCTAATATAAGGGTCTTGGTTTTATTGTTGCTAAAGAAAGGAACTCTATTGCCAACATTTCAATATAACCATGCTACTCCAACACAACTACGATCATCAAATGATGCATAATATTGTAGTCAAAATAATAATTTATTATAATACAAAAATGAAATATACACATGGAAGCAATTTTACATTCCTCAATGCAAATAAAGTTACACATTTTTTTGTATATAGCATACATAGTACAGAGTTTTTCTGAAAACATTTTGTTGGGCAAACAGGTGATCATACTGTGCTGCATTTGTGAACTAAAAGTGCATGTTTCGCGGGCAATGGCTCTTATGGAGAACTCATTGCACTGATGGGAAATGCTAGATATACCCCATGCACGAGTCCATTCATTTCAGTGGATCTTCAGCCAGAAAACGCTTAACAGTTTTTAAGAAAGGTAACAAGTACTGAGTTTTTTTTTCCTTGCACAAGCCACATTTAAATGAATTGGAAGAAAATCCATTCTATAGGTCAATTTAGGAAAGCAATAAAAACTTTTAAGACTAGTTTTAGGTTACCTTTAAAAATTCTATTTCCAATAGAAGTCTATTTTAATTAACAGTATTGTTTATAATATATAATCAACATAGGCAATACTAGCTAAAAGTAAACATTTGCACATCTGCTTTTGCATATAATAAAATATATAAAGAACTGAAATTGTTTACTTTAAGTTTTTATTATATAGAAAAATATATAAAACACTGTATAGTCTAGGCAATATAAACAGTTCCACAGCTAAACCTAATAAAGGTGTTACTAGCTGTTTGGTGGGACAGATGGTGTAAAGCAGGTTTCAATTGATTAAAATCAATGAGTTGCATTAAGCATTGCTCATTAAAAGAAAAGTATGAGGTTTGGGAGTAGGACCTATTGATCTGAGTAGGGCTTAATTTCTGAGTAAGCATGGAAATGAAGACTATTATAGAACTGCTTTCTTGCACCATTTATTTCAATAGGGCTCATGCAGGTAGAATTCTCAATAGATGGTGACCAATCTTCAGGCCATTTCTTTGGAAATTAAAAGCACATTCACCCCCCCTCCCACACACACACACACACACACACTCCATGATCCATATATACAGCTCAAATTGTACATCAGGCTGTATAAAATTTTGTGTTCATAATCTAAAATGTAAATTACATTGTAATGCTACAAGTAATGCCAACTCGTCTCCCAAACTCATGACTAAATGCTGTATATGAACAATACAGATACCATGAATAGTAGACTCAAGGCACAATATTCTGCATGGAAATAGACTCTAAAAACTATTATGGAAAACATGAGATGGAGAGAGAGAGAGATCAAACAATTAGATCAATTAGAGAGAGACAGAGAGATCAAACAATTTTATATATATAAACAATTACAATTGTTTATATCTTGACTACTTTATATTCATATTAATTATTTTATTGTGTTGTTTTTACTTTATAACACACCCTCAATAACATATTCATTTTCTATATAAATATATAAAAACTTGGTCTAAGCTTCTGTTATGGATGTTTCTTTGTGCCTGCAGCTATTGTATTATGTTGGAACAACTGAGTTGCTGTTATGGAACCAGGATAGGCACCGTGCCTATTCATGAGCACAATCTGTTTGCACTCTGGACATAGCATTTGTATATGATAGGTTCCCATAAGGTTCAATATAGTCTTGTGTTCCCTGCCACTCCCCTCATTGGGATCACAGATGTGTGCACAGTAATATGACAGGCTATTAGGACAAATAGAATGCTTGCATACTCTACTATAACCCCCTCAAGCCCTTCCCCTTCTCTAAATACACATTATTCAAGCTCAAAGCTTGAATGGCACTGGGCAGAGAGGTTGTAAAGGATTTTGAAAGGCGGGCCCAGGCTTCCTCCCTTAGGGTTCTTCAGCTGCCTGTGAGCATATCCATGGGAATGCAGATGGGGAAGGAAACCTAGGGCTTTGCTGAACCTACATGCAGGTGGATGCTGCCGTCTGTAGAGTGAATGAATTGTACCCTTTACCTATGTTTATATCTTAAAAAGATAATTTAATCTAAGATACTAACAATGGGCAAATAGCAAGAGAGAACACAAAGGCACATCAGCTGCAATACCCAATTTCCAAGATTTGTATCCACATACACTTGTGTAGTGTGGTAAATTAAGAACATTTATTTCTCTGATAACGTACACTTTGCAGTGCAACGAGCTAGGTGTACTAAACAGATTACCAACTTGGTTACCAGATGTTTAGATGCTGGGCTGCTCTTTTCCTAGAAGGAACTTCTGTATCTTCAAACATGTCCAATAAGAAATTGAACAAGTATAGGTCTCCCCTTCATGGAGAGTGATGGAAAAACTACATCTGTTGCATTTCTTACTGTAATGTGGCTGTCAGAAGCAGAGAAGCCACTGTAACTCTAGAAGGAATTGGATGGATACATGTTGCAGCTGACATTAAACAAGACACCATCCACATAATGCTTTTTATTAGGACTGACCTAGTAAGCTTTCTTACTAAAGCTTTTCAGAGGAATAGGGCTCTATAACTGATTATGAGCAAGACTTTCCATTTAATAGGTTACAGTCTGTAAATATTAAGGATATACTTTTTAACCTTTAAAATAACCTGATCCAACATGAAACAAAGCTCTAAGCAAATTTGTTCAGAGGAATAAAAGCATATGGCTATTTTAGCAACTATGGCAGCTATTAAACTGGCATTGGGCCAGATTTTTACTTTTTGGAAATAATTCACACTCATAACTGAATGTAGTCCAGTTCTGAGTGTGATCTTATCTACTTTTAGATCACTGAGTCCTTCACACACAAAAAACTGTCATGTGGTCCCTAGAGACTCATCAAAATATATCACCTCCCTTCCCACACTTATACCCAGGAAAGAAACTACTAGTGCCGTAACTACACACGGGGTTTTTCCTGGAGTGAATGGTATGGAGTAAAATACTTGGGTGTGACATCACTGAAAACCA
Organism: Eublepharis macularius; assembly: GCF_028583425.1. NCBI lineage: Eukaryota > Metazoa > Chordata > Lepidosauria > Squamata > Eublepharidae > Eublepharis > Eublepharis macularius. Next base: position 196,422,979 of record NC_072790.1, read on the forward strand.
CAGGAGAATTGTGCTTGAGGTGAAGTTTTAAAATATTTCTAGGTGATAAAAAGTTTTCTTTCACATTTCTAAAGCTGTTAAATAGAAAGACATTCAAACAAGAGATACTCCAAAACAAATTCAAAGTAAACATTTTGCCATGATCTTTTAAAAAGTCAAACACATCAAATTAAAATATATGGAGTGTTCTGAGGTTGTCTGAAATAGAAAAAAAATGTTTCATGTTGATGTTTTTCAGCAAAAAATCAACTGGCTTAATTGAATTTAGTGTTTAACAGTACAGGGCTATATGGTTACTTTTCAAGTCATATTAACAATGCCACCATTAAGCAGTACTAAATAAGAACGCAAATCCTTTTATTATGGTTCTTTATCTACAAGATAGTACATACTGCCTTTTTACATAGCACAACTTACATTCAGCTAGAGAGCTCCTTTTCCATATCAGTGGCAAGCTATTTTATTTGTTCAACCATGAAAATGTATCAGCTTCCTTCAACAAGAACCATTATCAAACAGAGATATAATAAATCCCATTTTATTATAATAAACAAAGCCTATAGATCTGTCATTTTCATGAATCATAGTTGATAGTAAGGTTTAATATAATCCAAATAGTCAGTTTTGTAAAAGGAGGCAAGCTTTTCATGCCTGTGACTGCAAAGATTTCAAAATGTGGCCAGTTTCTGCTAAACAATCAGAATCGGAGGTTCTTCCAGGATTTGGCCTAGAGGAATTTCTGTATTTTGCAAATTTCTTCTCATTGCCATGGCTGTGTATTATGTGCTATCAAATCACCTCTGACCTATGATGACCCTATGAATGAAAGACCTCCAAAACGTCCCATCATTAACAGACTTGCTCAAATCTTGCAAACTGGAGGACATGGGTCTCATTGCCTTACCTTCCTTCAATGTTGTAATTAGAAAAATATTTCATAGCTTAGCTATGGTTTCCTTTAGGAAATCTATCACATGTGTATCCTGCTTCTTCTGTAAAGAACTCAGGTCAAAGTTATCCCATTTTATCTTCAAAATGATCCCTGAACAACTTATTTTTTGAGTTAGGTTGGCCTGAGATACCTAGATCTCATGCTTTATCCATTACACCACTCTGGCTATTGCAATACATTTATTAATAAACTGGTGGTTGGGTAAATCAGAGCTTTTGAATAAATGCTTTCATAATGATGGAACTTAGTTGGCAACGTAACTCATTCTCAGCTATTACTCACACAGTGAATCTCCACTAAACATCAATCATATTGTCAGGAGCAGCATTTTTCTCTGCTCTTTGTAAAATTTAATGGTGCCGTTCTCCCATAACTTATTTTTGTCTCTGATACTAGTCATGTTTACATGGAATGAAGTTCCATAGAGTCAGCAGGCCATTTCCAAAGTGCTTAGAACTGCAATGCCAGTTTTAGAAAACCAAAACACTTGTAATACAGAAAATGCATGGCACAACAGTAATAAAGACAAAATCTCATCTTTTTGTAAGTTATGAACCCGGTAACTCTGCTGATCCCACTTCTGTTAATGCAGATTTCCTTGGCTTTAACAGAATATTTCCTCAACTATATGTCCTGGGGGAGGGGGGGGGGAAATGGATGGACATGGGGAAGGATAAGAATGAAGTTTAGCAATGGTTCTACTGTTAAATCCTAAGGGATAAGAGGGCAGGCACTCATAATATCCATCTTCCAGCTCCGGTCTGATGATTTCTTTAGCCAGTTACTCAAGTATTTTTCAAACTTTGTTTTCAGAAAACCCTTTTCACATTAACACATCTGCCTTGTGCATTGCAGAGATTCTTGAGTATTATACATTTCCTGTTTGGCTTTATATTCATTCTGTATGAATTAAGAATACACTAACAATGCCTCGTGGCTGCATATTATAAACTGAGATTGATAGCGGTAGACAAGCTGCCTTTGTTGATCTTCAATTACTGATTCTGAAACTAAGGAAACACTCATGAGCTTCTCAGGATTTTCCAAAACCATGTTTGAAAACCATTGTTCACTTGGCTAAAGGAGAAAACCAAGCATCATCCATCCATCCATCCCCCTGCCTTTCTCTCCAGAGGACCCTAAGCAGCTCCTTCATTTTATCCTCACAACAACCCTGTGAGGTAGGTTAGACTGAATGTGTTGATTGGCCCAAGGGCATCCAGCAAGATTTTCAAACCTGGGTCTACCAGATTCTTGACTGACTTTCTAACCACTAATAGGGAACTGCTGTAGCACAGTGGTTATCTGGTCAGGTTGTGAACCAGCACTGTGTTGGTTGGAATCCCACTACTGCCATGAGCTTAGCAGGTGGCCTTGGATAAGCCACTCTTTTCAGCCCCAGCTGTATTGTGAGGATAATAACAACACTGTTCATTGCTCCAACTGGGGCACTAATCATTCTAGAAGAGCAGTATATAAGCAGTTTTTATTCTTACAAGTAGGGACCCGCAAAGACTTGCGGGGGAATCTCATTTTCCCCTTTCCCACCATGTTCTCTTTCCTTTCCTTGTCTCCATAGCCTCTCCCCACTTTCCTGTTTTCTTCTCTCCTTCCCATCTATCTCTGCCTTCACCTCTCCAGCAGCCTCTCCTCTGTGGCCCAGCTGCATCCTGCTGACTGAGCTGGGCCCAGATGCATGATGGGAAACCTGCAAGGACTTGCTGGAGGCATTTCAGTTTCCCCTGTATCCCCTTTCTAACACTTTTTTCTCTTTCCCTCCTCCTGGCAGCCTCCATATGCTCACTTTCCCCTATGTCCTTCTTTCCTTCCTACCCACTAAACAACTGACCTTTTATCTGCCCCCCCCCCATCTTCATCTATATATTCATCTATATGTATTTATTATATTTATTTACTTTGTTTATATACTGTCTTTCTCCACAATGGAGAGCCCAAAGCAACTTATATCATTCTCCTTGCCTCCATATAAACATCACAACAACCCCAACAGGTAGGTTAGGCTAAAAGTGTGTGAATGGATCAGTCGCCCAGTGATATTCCACTGTAGAGTGGAGATTTGAACCTGTGTCTTCCAGATTCTACTCTGAAATGCTAACAGCTACACTATACTAGCTTTTGTGGGTGATGGGACTGCTTTTGAACAGCAGCAAGCAGCCAGGCCTGGATGAATCTTGCAAGTCATGTGGTATCAAGCTACCTGGTGGTTGCTTCTGGACTTGGCCCCAGTGAGTCTTCCCTCAGAAACCAAAACAGCCCTGGAAAGGCCTCTCCTCTTCCTTTTACTGACAGAAAGCAAGCCTGGAATACTGGCTGACCTGTCATAGTTGCCTAGCAACATCTACTGAGGCATCTGGTTAAAGCTTCAGGCACTCCTTTTAGCATTTTGAGTTTTTTAAAACACTCGATGTATTTTTTTTAGATTTCAGATTTTTCTGCAAATGTGGTATTTTTCAGGTGTGTAGGAAGAACTGTCTTGTCCATTCATGACTCCAGTCTCCTGGTTTAAGTATCCTCAGATCAGGGCCACTTGGCTATTAGTATATAAGATACCACACTAGCTTTTATTGCTAGGCTGACTATGCTGATCCATGCTTCAAATATGCTTTAGGTAGGGCTGACCCTGAATATTTGGAAACTACAGTTGGTCCATAGCTCACTACTATGATCATTTTACAGCTGTTTTGGAACATCTGCATATGCTGCCTCTGTTTCTGGGTGGTCCTTACTTTAATGTTCTTCATAGCCTGGAACATTACACTCAAAAGGTCATCTCTCTCTTCCTGTATGTATCCATATGGCAGTTCTCTGTGAGGATGATTCAATTTGCCCTGGCTAGTCATGTGTCTTGTCAGCTGTGAACTTGGTTATTTAGGACTACTTGCTTGAGAATGTGATGCAGAAATCTTCCTGCTGTAATGGTTTTAGGCAGGTGGCTAAATCTGTATTCAGGCAGGTTTTCAAAGGAGATTTTCATGAGAACTCATGTTTAAGTTCTTACATTAGTTTAGTGTGGGATGGTCTATACTTACAGTTTTATGCCGCTTATTCTATTTTAATGTTTTATTATTGACTTCAGTGATATGCATAATTTTTAAATGTTTGCATTACATAAGCCACTGCTTTGGAGGGAAAGGTGGAATAAAAATATTCAAATACATACATATAATTTTAAAGGGAGAGCAAAAAGTGGTATGATATGAACAGTCATTTCTTGTGGCATATACACTTGTTCCATTGATGTTTCTACATGAACAGAGGATTTTCAGGCTTTGCAAACAGAGATAATAGTGGGATGGAGCAAAGGTGACTTATCATCCAGCCTCCAAAACTTTTCACACATTAAATGTCTGCCTGTGTACCAGGGCTGCAATTAAATGAGCTTCTTTGAGCCTACCCAGGGAGCTGCTCATGGCTGAGTGGGAGGAGCACTTTTGATTCTTGGAACTGCAGTCTTACCCACTCATGATGAGCACTGCTTTTGAAATTTTATCAAGTGTTAGAACTGGTTTGCAAAGTGAAGTCACAGTTTAATGTTTTAAAAACAAATATATGAAACCATTCCATTCCTAAGTGCTCAGAGAAAATCTTTTGGATATTTGGATTGTGTGTACACTGTGTGTTTCTGAAATCCTAAGTTCAAATTGATTTTTTTTACAAGAAGCTTTGGAAACAGGGCATCGATTTATTTCAAATGCCAATGCTTCATCCTAATAGCACAGGGCACCTGCAATACCCAGATCAATGGATGCTCTCATGCTTGTTGAGACCAATGAAATGATACTTTGTTTTCATCCTTGTGAATCTCTCTCAGTTACCCTAGGCCAAAGGTTTTGAGTGGGCCTGTACCACTGATTACAACTTTGTTCCAAAGATAAAGCAGCCATTCTTTAGGCAGAGAAGGGAAATGTCTTCCTCCAAGGGCACAGGTCTCTCCATCTGTCATCGAGGAGAAAAAGAACAAGGACTGCCCTGTCAATGACTGCCAGCAGGACGTGCAACACAAAAGTACTATTATGAAACTGGGTTGTGCTACTTAATTTAAGAATTCAGCAGAGAGGCTCCTGCCATACCTAGCAGACCGGAACTTGAGCTCATGGTAACATTGCACAAAGCTGTGATAGATGAAAGTAATAGGCAGGGCCAGTAAAACAATTCCACTGACCACGCAAATCCCTCCAAGAATCCGTCCAGGTACAGTAACAGGGCATACATCGCCATAACCCACAGTGGTCATAGAGATGATTACCCACCAGCAAGCAGCTGGGATGCTGGCATAGCCTTCATTTGGTGTTCCCAAGTTCAGCCCATGTTCAAGAAGCTGGGACAGTGCACTGAAAATTGCCATAGCAACACAGACGAACACAAGCAGCATCACCATTTCTCTATAACACCGCTTTAAAGTCAGGCCAAGTGTCTGAAGGCCAATGAAGTGACGGGCAAGTTTAATCACCCAAAAAATCCTCATCATTCTCAGGACCCTCAAGGTGACTCCAGCCCTCTGGAGCTGAGAATTCTCCCCTGTAAAAACTGTCATCAGCACAGAGATGTAGTAGGGAGTGATTGCCAGCAAGTCAATGATGTTCAGAGGCCTCTTCACAAACTCACACTTGTCTTTGGAGACGATGAACCTCACAATGCACTCTGCAGTGAACCAGCCTATGCAGATAGCTTCAATTATCCTGTTGAAGGAGACACAAGCACAACAATTTATTTCCTGGGGGCAGAGGAGAGATGCGAGGTAATTTGTACATGAACTCATGGTTACATGGACTCAGACCTTTAGTAGACAAGCAAACCAAATAGTTGATTTGGATACTGTTGATCTTGGCAGGGTTTTAGAGACTTTAACAGAATCAATTAGACCCTGCTGTGTATAACTTCTGGTTGATGGTGTTTTACTAAAGCCTTATTTTGTATGCCATATTTAGAGGAATTACAATATTTTCTTAATCAGTATAGTATAGTATAGATGATTTATTATTTGCATGCTTTTACCATCATAACTATGGTCTGACTGTCCTCTAAAATCTAGGGAAGTATTGGATTTAGAATTTCAACCAGGTTAAGTTTTTTTAGGTGGCAATTCTAAGGACACTTTCCAGGGAGTAAACTCAATCTTGAGGGCGGGTATTTGCGCTTTGATTTTATTTGTATATGTAATGTTTTAATTAAGCTGCCAAGAGGAAAGGTGGGATGTGTTTTAATAAATACAAAAGTAAAAACTGAATAAAATGGAACTTATTTCTGAGGAGTTCTCCCTTGCAGAGAATAAAAACTAACACAGGACAGTAAACTTTAGTAGATTGTGCTGGTGTGGGAAGTGACTGGAACAGAGTCAAAAAAATAAAGATGTATGAATGTATGCTCTGCCAATTTTGGCACTGAAGCATTTTGAGATTGAATTGTGCCTCGTTTTTATTCTCCCTCTGGACTCTAATTTGGGCCCTTTTAAAATTCTTCCCCAGATGAATAATAACCAATCAGCTTCAAAAATTCTTCCCTAAAAGTATAATTATCACCAGGTGCAAAACATGAAAGCATTCCTCATAAGTGGCTGGAATCACTGAACCGATCCGAACAGAACACTGTGTTACCACATCCATTTTTGATGCATCTGATGAAGAGAGCTGTGGCTCTCAAAAGCTTATGCTACAATAAAGTTGGTTAGTCTTAAAGGTGCTACTGGACTCTTTACTATTTTTCTACTACAGACTAACACAGATAACTCCTCTGGATCCACATCATTTTTGCCACCAAAGGTGGTCAAACAAGTTATTACCTGTTTTGTACCATGAGCTACTTTGTATATTTTCCCCTCTCCCCTGCAATTTTCTTTTGCCCAAGGATTCCAGTTGCTCTGGTGTCTTGTTTCCCTTTTTGACCCATAAGAATTCTTGGTTCTATTACAATTATCTGCATGCCTACAAAAAAAGAGTGAGATGCCAGTGTGCTAAATACTTAAATGATAGTTTTATTGACAAATAAGTACCATTAACAGTTATCCTAACCCTATGAAGTTGTGTTAGCTGCACCAATGTAGTGAATTCGCTCCATCAAAGGTATTGCAGCCGTCTTCCCCACTTTTCCAAGAAAACTATCCTCTCATAGTCTCCCTTGAGGACAACGCATTAGTGTCAGTTTCCAAAAACCTTGCAAGAATAAGGAGTGACAAAGGGGCTCTTGTTGTTTCTGTCCTCTGTCTCCTGTGATCCTAGGTCAGAGAAAAGTTTCACTCAGAGGTGCAATGCTACCAGAAGAGCACCTGATCCCACACGCATCTGACAGAGGATAGAGCTGTAGGAAAACTGAGAGCTTGACTTAGTAGACTCTTGTTGACTACTGACATTAGCTTCACAGGTAACACCAACTTCTATAATCAATTTATCATGTAGTTTGTCCTGCTCAAATATGTGCACGTGCAAATAGTCCAAATTCTCCTACGCAAAGAACAAGGAAGGTTAAAAACACAGCTACATCATAAAATAATCATGCAATGGCTTCCTTTGTTTTGCTGCAGGCTTTGATATGTTCAATAAAACACAGCGGAAAGATTTTTGTTCTGTTCCTGGACTGATGATGCTAGTGGAGAGCATTATCCACAATACAGTTCAAGTGAAGTGTTTGCATTTACGTATCCTTGGTCTGAGAAAAACTAATCTGATTTAAATCTTGAGCCTTGCTATGGTTAAGGCCATAGTACAGGCTTCAATACATGTTTAAAAAATCAAAAAGTAGCTGCAATGCCAAATTGTAATCAGAAACTAGATATTCCAGCAAACATGGCCATTCAATTTTCTTTTGTATTCACTGAACCTGAGTTGCATGTTGATTTAGTCCTCATCTAAAACTCTCTAAATTGATGGTATTTTCAGCTTTTGTGAGAAAGTTATTTGAATGTAATTCTTTGTCTAAAGACTCAAAATCTAGGTCTCCCGCTGCTCCCCACCCCTTAATATAACCAATCATTTTGTTTAATTTTCTGCTGTGGCTGATAAGTCTAAGCAGAATGGCCTGTTTTACATATAGACTGGTTTGGACAGCTTCAGAGTTCTTTAAAATCACTAATAAGGGTAGTTTGTTGTACTCAAAGTAATTATATTCTGAACTGTCAAAGCATCTTTCAGTTGCAAATTGCACATTTCCACCTTCCAAAGTTGCCTAAAATTCTTCAACAAATTGGCTGAGCACTAAAAATAGAAAAATCAAAGGACTGGTCTCATCATCCACTAAATGTCTGAATAAAACATAGTATACAAGACAAGAAACATGAAGGAAAAACAGAAGACAAGACAGCATGTGATTAAACTTGTCAACATCAGTTTGTGCAAGAGGATGCTTTTATTCCTTGCATCAAAGAAGCACTAAGCTAGAAAATATCAGTGCACTGCCCCCACATCTACATTCATTTCCTGGGCAAACTCCCAATGAATCTAGCATCTATCTAGCATCTTCTCGGGGCAAATCTGCGTTGAATAAGATTTCAGTCTTGAACATATTGGTCTGTATTCAGCCACACTGTATAGAATACTAAGTGGCCCTTACATTTTCTTAAGGGGAGGCGATTTCAGCCAATTTCCCCTCCCATTATAACCCACCGAGCCCCCCCCCCCCAACATTGTATTCTTGGGTTGGGTCAGCAGATTCCCAGGAACAGAATCCAAGGCAAAGTGGGAGTCTGAAGCAATCACCACCCTCTCTGAAGAAAACCTAAGGGCCCTTAAGTCTTCTGGATACAGGCCATTTATTTGGAAAAGAAGTCCCATATACTGGAACTTACTTTCAAGGAAGTGTGTTTACAACATGATAGTGTTTTTTACCCTACAGCAAAGCGCTGCATTAATTTCCCAGGATGGCCACCCGATCCCATTTTCTATTCACATTATCTCTCTTGCCCCATAAGGTTACTCCTACCACATCAATCCTACATCAAACAGGGCCATATGATGTCCTTCTAGCATCAAAGATCTAGGCATTCTTTAGATTTAGTCGGGCAAGTATGAGAGCGACATAGCCCTTTTTCATTATATGGGAGCAATTTTGGACACAATTTTGGCCCTGGAAGCAATTTTGTCTCATCACAGACAACTAGGCTAATAGCAAGCTCGATCCATAAAAAGGAAACTGAAAGATTACTGAATCCAATCACGTCCCATAGTGCAGGATCTATTCCCAAAACAGATCAATCTATGGAATGCAAACAATGGAGTGGGAAAAGCAGAGAGAAGAATACTAGTAATAGGTGTGTGCTAGTCATCTTCTTTGTGCCAGTAGTCCTAGTTGCAGCATCTCTCTTTGTTCTGGTCTTTGTGCAACAGATACAGCTATGATGGATGGGTAAGACATTCTTCCTCTCCTCTAATTTTGCCTCAGCTTGGTTACCAGTGCAATCAGATAATCTCCCTTTGAAGAGGGGAGGACAGATTTGTCCCAATGGGATTCAGTCACAGATCCTTAATGTAAGGCCATGATCTGAAGCATGACTTTCCACTGGGAACTGCTCAATGAAAAATACAGGCACACAGTGTCAAAGGTACAGTCCAATCCTAACAAGTCTTTGAAGAGTCCACTGAGTTCAGTGGGACTTACCACTATGGTAAGTGAGCTCCTAATTCAAGTTTAAGAAGTTTACAGTCTCACTGGCTTTGATGCATGAAATTTATAACTCGATCCTATGCATCTTTACTTGGAACGTCCTGCTGAATTCATTAAAGTTTATGTTCAAGTAAGTGCACATAAGAATGTAGCCTCAAGTATGTGCATAACTCTTCTGCTGAAACCAAAAGGATGTCAAAGAACTTCTCTTTAGGTAGATCTAGACCTATAAAAGTCAATGACTCTTATATGGGATGTAATCACTTAGCTTGGTGCTTTAAACACAATACTTTGTGAGAGATAAGCAGGACCTAACTTTCTCTGTACTATATGCAGAAGAAACAGGGATAAGTTTTTCATATTCCTAATTTACATCTAAGTATCTTGTAAAATATGTAAGACGAATCATATTCATTTGTTTAAAGTTATGCCTATAGTTCTTATTGCTCACCCACAGAAATCTATTTGAAGGAGTATCAAAATTATGCCAAGAAGGGAGCTATAGGTTAGTACTTGCCAAAGTGGCTGTTAGCCTAGAACGTGTTTGGGTGTTCTGAAGTTCTATTTCTCTGACATGTTTACCGGTGCTCTTAAGAATGTGAAGCAATCATCAGCACTTTTATAGAGATCAATTTTACAACAGGGATAAATGTTCTCTAATAATCGATAATGGGGAAATGGTCACAATAGCAGCTGGTTTGGATTTAATTCAGTTTAAGAGCTCAAGAGACCCCATGTTCAGGCAAGTGATGTATCAGACACAAACTTAAAAATCACAATTCCAACATACAGAGTTGAGTTGGGAGCACAGTCTACTCTTGATGCTAATGAGTTACTAATGTACATCCCTGGGAAAAGTCTCCTAGAAGCACACGTGACAGTTTTATTGGCATAAAGTTTTTTTAAAATGGCTTCAGAGCATCAACTGGCTCAAAATGACCTGTTATGGCAAAGCTTTAGAACAACAACCCAAAGAAGGACTTCGCATAGCATTCATTTCAGCAAGTCATATCCAGGATTAATTTAAAGCCCCCGTGCACAGGTCAAAAATGCTAAGATGTTGCACCAGCCATTTGCAATGTGAGAGCAAAAGGAAACCAAACAGGGGAGTTTAAATTCCCAAAAACTAAAGTTAGAGATAGTCAAACTAAACCTATTCAGCTTTGGGGCAGGAAGGCAAAAGGCAATCTTTGAAGCTATTGAGGCAGAGTAACAACTTCTGCTTGAGCTCCTCCACCCCAGCATATCTACATGATACATATACTAGCTTGACTGGGTCAAGGTTAGGATTACCAACTTTTTTAACCAGCTGCTGCAATATTACCTTTAAGAGAATACAAATCTGCAGCAACTAGAAACCACTATGGCATGGAAACTTGACACTTTGTACACATCAAACTGGTATTTATAGAAGAGTTGCAAAGCTGGAAATTAATGAGTTCTTCAAAAGAATCCTAGGAACAATGGATGACTATTAACAGTTTTAAATCTGTATTGTAGATAGGCCTTAAGACACCCTGCATAAGAGGATTTATAATCTATAAACACGAGTTCTCACTTCCTGCAAAACACCTTATAGTGTTAAATCTGGACAATTTAAACCTCTCACAAAATATCTGCAACATTTCATTGTCCTGCTCCTCTACCTTTAAGGGACACCTCCTGAGGGAAAGAATTTTAGTATGTGAGGTTTTACTTGGCACTGAGATCAAGACTGAGAAAAACTTCACTGCTGAATATTTGTGCTAGGCTCTTCTTAGAGGCACAGGAGGGGATAAGTAGAAAATGTTTGCAAAATATGATGGATATTCATAGAGCCAGAGTAGATGAGATGCTGAGAGTTCTGTGGTTGGGGATGCCATTCCCCCACCAGGGGTGGGGGATCCCCTGCTCCCACCTTCTATCCCCTGCCCCCACTTACCTGGTGGGGGGACATGACTCCAAGGGCATGCTCTCAGGTGGCACAGTACACTCCTGTGCACTGCAGTGACCTGATTCGGCCCCCTGGGGAGTGCAGAAGCGCTTCCAGAGCAGCACGTGACCTGAGTGATGACATCACTTCCCAGAACTGACATCATCACACAGGCCAGGAGCGTGCATGTGGAGAGCGCATGTGCAATGGGGGGAGCCATAAGGTAGATGCCGGGTCTCTGACCTCCCACCCAGGGGGGTCGGGGGACCCGGCAACCCTATCTGTGATACTCCTGTTGGCTTTTTAAAGTTCAAATAGCAAGTGTATAGGGGCCCAATTCCAACTGGCATGAGGGGAGGGAGTCTTTAGCTTCCCTGTATGGTGTTTTCCTGTTCTAACGTTAGGGATGTCAGGCTTCCTGCTATTCAGACATCTAGGGAGGAAATGGAGCTCACTCAGAGGCATGGTTGCCAGCCTCCAGGTGGTGGTTGGAGATCTCCTGGAATTACAACTGATCTCCAGGCCACAGAGATCAGTTTACCTGGAGAAAATGGCTGCTTTGGTAGGTGGACTCTATGGCATTATACCTTGATGAAGTCCTTCCCCTCTCCAAATCCCACGCTCTCCAGGCTCCACTCTCACATTTCCAGGAATTTCCCAACCTGGAGCTGGCAACCCTACTAAGGGGCCAGTCTGGCACACTGATGGCTCTTTTTTTACCAGAAGAGTCATCAGTGTGCCAGACCGGCCCCTTAATAGGGTTGCCAGCTCCAGGTTGGGAAATTCCTGGAAATGTGAGAGTGGAGCCTGGAGAGGGTGGGGTTTGGAGAGGGAAGGGACTTCAGTAAGGTATAATGCCATAGAGTGACTTAGTGGGTGCTCTGTGGTAGACCCTCTAGCATGCCAGGATCTCCACCCAATTTTTCTCAAGGGGTACCAGCTGTGGCCTGGCAGTCCTGTCTAAAATTGCCCCAAACAGCTGCTATTTGTCCCACTGAAGCAAACATATGGCACAGATTTTGACATGCACATGACCTTTATAGAAACAATTTCTTTTGGAATAATATTATGATGCAGAACTAGAAAAGTAAAATTTCCAGAAAGTTTGTAGGATGGGGGGAAACGCCCCCCCCCCCTATTTTTTTACAAAAAAGAACTTTTTGTGAAAAATTGAAATATATGCTATACTTTCCTATCAAGCAAAACTTCTTTTACTGATTGAACAACATAAAATTAATCATTTGTCATTTAGTTACCATATGGAATTATACTATTTCACATATTTATGGTATTTAAAAGTATAACTATCTTCATTTTCTCTAAGAAAAATCGCAAGTATATCCCAAATTTGATGAAGAGTTGCAGACTGCTGCACCCTATGCTAACATATCATGTGGATCTTTAATTTTTGCCATCTGAAAGGTGGAAAAAAAAGTTGAAAGAAGGAAAATTCTGAAGCAATCAAAAGTAACTATTATTTGGACAGAAACTCTCTTGTAGAGTCATAATAGATAGGACTGCCAGCATGTTTGGGTATTAAGCTAGATTTTATAATAATGAAATCTTTTAACAGTGTATCATTAAACACATGATGACATATTGTTGCTGAATTATTTACATTTAAACAAAAAAATCTTGAAAATGTTGAATTTATCTGCAGAATAAGAGCTTCCTTCCCTGTACTGATTCCCTCAAATTTCCCATTTTTTCTCATTGGAAAAATAGAGAAAATCTCAGACTTTTTCATGTTGAACATTTGTAATGGGTAAAATGCTTTGTAAAAAACAGTTTTTCTCACTCAAAAAAGAAAAAAAAAACATAGGAAGTTTTTTTTGTTGTTTTCAATTTTTCCATTGAAAAACCTGTTAGCTATTTTGAGTGTGATAAGCCTTGCCTTAGAGAGCTTTATACCACTCTAAAAGAAAATACATTCACATTTGTGTTTTTTCACTGCTCTCCCAAATTTCCTTCAGAAAAATGAGGGCGGGGGAGTCCTCGAGGATAAAACAGAAAAAAACTTTCCCCCCACAGTTCTTCTAGGGTTTTTTTTCTGGGCCTTTATATCTTTACGTAGGACTGATCCTGTAAGTCATTCAGGCACAGATAAGACATAATATTTCCTCCAAAAAGAATAAGCATGTGTGCACCTCAATCAATTTGCTGAGAACCTGGAGGGGTTACATTCTTCTTCCCCACACTATTTAGGGAGCTGACTTTTTGATCAGGAAAATGCCACAGAAGTGTTAACCCCTTCCCTTCCCCAGTGCTGTAGCCCCCACCGTATCAGCCTCCTCCATCCCCACAATTGCTTTTTTCAGCTAAATTACACATCGCAGGATCCAGTCATATATCTCCAATGTTTCATGTAGTTGAGCCATCAGCTGGAGAGAATAATCCCTTCTTCATCCAACGAATGTTTACTTGGCTGGATCTGCTCTTTTCCTCTTTTGCATTCCTATCAACTGGCAGATTTATGTTTAAGGGACTAGGTGACCAGGCATGGGGTCTCAGGCTCCCTGCCACCCTACTTAGCCAGCAAATTATTTCCAATCTCTATAAAACCATATTTTGCTGTCATGTCCAAAAAAGCAAACTGGCATTTTTGTTTCACGTACAGACCAGGATTCCAAGCCAGATTTGTTGCCAGTTCTGACCTAACAGCTAAGTACGGTTTGCCATAAAAGCAGAAATTATTCATTAAATTGCCATATGTGACAGGAAGAAGAGGATGAAGGAGGGAGTGCACAAACCTGAGAAGCCCCTAAGTTCCAGGTTTATAAATGTCACAACAAACCATGGTTTGCTATTACATCCTAAAAACAATGAAGCTACATTGCAGACCATTGAACTTATTTATTAGGAAAAGATTCTAAGTAATTCAGGATTCATATATAAATTATTCAATACATAAAGAGTGTCCTGATTACATCAGGTACTATGGTCGTTTTGGACAGTTGTTCTCAAGCAAGCATGTGAATCTTTCCAGGACATAATATTGAATGATTTTGTCTACAAAATGGGAACAGAAATTTAATCATGGTACTAAGGCTACCCAAAATGAGACTTTCGTTACTGAGAAAATGTTTTTGATAGTTAGAACTGTGAGCATGATTGTAAAAACTCCCATGAAATCCTAGATACAGATGGAAATATAGTAAAATAATGAAACAATAAGAAGCTTGTTATTTCTTACATGATGGCCTCTGTATCGCCGATAAAATACCAGGGCTGTTTCCTCAGTTCTGCTTTTCTACCCCATAATATCCTACTCCACACTCCATAGTAAACCCCACCTCAACTATACTCTGTTTTCATGAGTACAGTTGGAGAAAAAAAATCCTGTCCCTTCAATAGAGGCGTAATAAGATGTTATTTTCTAGGTGGTGTCCTTTACCATGCCATGAGAAACTTCAGCTGTTCATTTCCTCTAATAAAGGAAGAGTTATTCCCCCCCCCACTCAGTAGAACAACTCCAGAAGTATGTATACTAACATGAACCTGAAACCTCATAAAATAGTTTTCATCTTCTACATGGTAATCCCTTGCACCTGTATATTAAAGAAATAAATCATTGCTTACTCTGTTGAAAGTTAATGAAACTGAACCAAAGTAAGCAATAACAATCTCAACTTTTGAATGTCCAAAAACCTTATATAGCCTTTTGACAACAGCTACTTGCTCATAAAAACCACTACCATCACAACAACCAAAGCACTGTGTAACCTACCTTGATTCTCAGTGAGAAAGGCAGACTAATAATAATAATGATAATAATCCATTGATTTTAAATCCTTTTTTTAAAAAAATATGGTTTTGTTAGTTTATTAATCCTTCTGTCCCATAGATTTATAAGCGTTGATTTTTTATGGAATTTTAGAATTTTTAAATATATATATATATATATTATTTCCCCCATCTCCCAACTTTCAAGTATAAAAAATAAAGAAAACTTTTTTAAAAGTCTGACCTCAGAAACATATTTTTTAAATGCATCATACATAGAGGAACTCTGAAATTTGGATCCAGGCATACCCTTGTGTGAGTGGAAGGCCTTTCCACTTGTACAAGGGGGAGAGAGGACAATTTCTGCTGATTCACTCTCCTCTGTGCCATATACCCCGATGTTCTGGCACCTCCCTCGACCCTTAAGAGCTGCAGTGGAAGGCAGGAAAACCATGTTCCATGAGCAGAGCTTCACTCACAGTTCATTGAATCCAAACCTATGACACAGCCTTAAACTGAACAAGATTAGTCAATCCTTGCCTACATTAACTGGCTGTAGTTCTCCAAGATCTCAGGAATAGTTCCATTCCTAACCCAGTTTCCTGCTAAATTTTGCAAAAAGAAAAGTCCAGGCAAGTTCCTTGTAGAACAGTAAGCAGACAGTAAGCAGAGTAGAACAGTAAGCAAACAGCCAAATATACAAATATTTATACTAATTTCAAATATACACACGATCATTTGAAGCACAACCCGACCACTTCTCAGTATTTCAGGCTGCAATCCTAAAAATACTTTTCTGTGGTAAGCCACATTGAGTAAAATGGGATTTCCATGTGACTTAAATCAGCTTAATATTGCTCTCTTAGTCCAACAAATCCCAATAAAATGGCAAAAACAGATACCAACTGTTTTTTTAATGGGAGTCATGTTTTGAATTTAGTAAGGCCCAGAAACTTCCACATGAAAAAAGGCACAGCTTGTATTTTGGCCATGGGCACGACTATTGAGAGCCATCATGAGGTCTGTTCCAGAGAGGAGGGTAAGTATCAGTTCCAGAAAAAAGATTCTCTCTGGTCTTCATATTCAGACAATGCATGGTGAGTATTGATAGATTGCTACTATACCCTGGACCATTCAGGTTCTCCTTTATTGGCAGCCCTGATTTGGGTTGCATCCAAATATACAGTAGCAAATTACATGAGGCTGTAGAGAGGTACATGGGGAGAGAACTCTGACAGAGCCTCTCACATGTTAATAAGATTCATGGGAAGAGTTCTGACAGGATCCTGTTCTGTTCATATTGGTAGGTCAAATATTTTAGTTTACCACAACATCTGACAAACCTTTTTGCAAATTCCCCATTTCCATAGCCTATCATCTATTGGGACTCATTCCGTGGAATCAAGGCCATCATGTAATGAATTCCTCCAACCCTTATCCATTCCACACCAAAAGCACTTACGGGCAACAGTGATTCTAACGCTTAGGCTAACTTTTACAGAGAGAGTAGTTGGAAGTTAAGAATATAATAAAGTCCCTCACTTTTTATATGATAGGCCTCTTCAAAAATCATCCTGGACTTTTTAGTCATCATGAATAGGGGCCTAATGACTGCAACTAATGTAAGTTACAGGAACAGAGCTTATGTTTTAATTCAGGTGATCAGGGAGGGAGTTAAATAACACCTGTCTGTAGACAAAATGACATAATCAATAATGATTTCACAGACGCTTTGTTGTGGTCCACACTGGAAAAGAGAAAGCTAAAACGCTTTTTTCTTTCTGTGGCACAGAACTGCTTAAGTGCATAAAGAGACTGGGACTACACAAGGGGTTGGATTTTGTCATTTGCAGTGCAATCCTATGCAGAGTTTGAGCCCCTTCTTCAGTTTGAGCCCACTAAAATCACTGCTGATGTGCTGTTGTTTAACTAGTTGCTTATCATACTCAGTAGTTTAGATCAAGTAAGGAGGGAGTTTGGCCAGAAACACACTGTAATCTCCTTAAAAACAAACGAATTGGGTAGATGTATGCCTTCCTGGGGCGGGGGCGGGGGACGGGGGGACAATTTTCAAAGAATTAAATAAAGTGTTAAAACTAAATGGCAAGCCATTTCTGCAGATTGACTAATGTGGAGGTTTGTCATTTTAAAGAACTAGATGAGTGGTACGTAAGTACGTAAAATTAATGATTAAAAATAAGAAGGAAGGAACAGGCTTGCTGGTTCACCAGTTTGTTTAAGGTTTGGAGTAATAGTTCCATGGTGGGGGGGGGAACATTAGTCCTCTGAAGAAGTGAAATAAGAACAACAAAACTTTTAAAAAGATATAAAATAAAGTAAGCATTATGCTGCCAAGACAGGGATGAAAGAGTATTGCTGTGGCAGGGCATTTAAGCACAATCCTATGCAGGTTTACTCAGAAGTAAGTCCCCTGTATTCAAAGGATCTTACTCCTGGCGAAGTGTGCATAGTATTGCACAGCCCCTAAAGTAGCAAAATAAAATAATAATAAATAACAATGATACTGAAAAAAGAATTAAAGGCCAAAAGTAGTGCAGGCATTGAACTAATTAGCAATGATGTCAAAGGCACGAGCCAATAAGGGCCTGCGATATTTGCACAGTAAGATTAAATGCAGCACTCACAATATCAAAAGATGAACTGGCAGCAGTGGTGGTGTGAGGGAGGGGCAGATTGCATTTTCCCACCAACAAGTTAGTACAACTTTAAACTATGTAAGCACTCAATTTAACAAGTTGTGGACAGACTCATAGGACCTCTTAGGTGAATTCTCAAAATGTGTAGGGAAGAAATTAATGATTTTGAAAGACTGACTTCGGTAGTACAAAAAACAGAGGGTGATTTATTATGGAAAGAGGGGGAAAGCTTATTAACATGTGGTCAGAATTGTTCCTTTGCTTTAATTTAAAAAAAAACTGTGGCTCTCCTTCTGCATGTTTTTTGGGGTGCACATGATGTAAAAAGAAATGGTTAGTTGCCTCTTACAGGGAAGAAGGGGCAATGCTGGGGTAGGCAGCTCCTAGTACATGTACCAAACAGCAGCACACCACGCCATCCAAAGGACTGAGGCAAGTGTCTGGAGCATTGCAAGCACTACTGCTCCTACTCACTTCTACTACAACATATGAATTAAGTTTAAAAAATTACAGTCTTGAGTATTAAGGTAACTTTCACCCACACACTTACTCTGGAGTAACCACCTTGGCTCCCTGCAACCTATCACATTTTATATTTCCTTGGTTCAAGGAGCTCAGGGTGAGTATGTGGCTCTTTCCTCCATACTGAAAACACCTTTGTGAGTCGCATTAGGCTGCGAGAGAGTGACAGATCACAACTGAGCTACATATTGGAGTGGAAATTTGAACCTGAATCTTTTCAGTCCCAGTTTAGTATGCAAACTAGTGCACCATATTGACATTCTTCTACTGTGGTTGTTTCACAAATACAGCTTAAATCACAAATGTGACCTAAAGCAACATTACTGTAAACCACCACTGATGCCTAGTCAGGTTCAATAATGAAACCTAATATTAAAGACAAGAGCCTCAGGATCCATGCAATATATCCTACTTTCTGACAAGGGCTAAGGCTAATGGCACATTTGATCTCTCTCATCCCAAGGATTTTTGCTATTCCACACAATAACTTGTCATCACAATACTCTACTTGTATTTCTTTCATAAAAGTCACCTGGCAATGGCTTAAATGTTTTGCCTTAGGCTAAATATGGCCATGACACATTAAATATGTTACAAGAGCTACTGGGACTATTTTTCCTACTGGAATTTGTTTAAGACCACCATAACTTTTCTTTTGAAAGACATGGTTTGAAACTGGAATTAAATGTATATATCGCAATAAATGTGTGAACAGCTTGTTATTATTATAAGGGACTACTCAGAATATCAATTTTATACATAGATCAATTTGAGACATATATAGTTTTGTAGTAACTGTTCTTACTGCAAAATAGAACAAAAGTCCCACTGCCTAACAAAATGAAAGACTAACAAAATTTATTCTAGCATAAGCTTTCACCGTGAAGCGGTCTTTGACTCATGAAAGCTTATGATGGAATGTATTTTGTTGGTCTTTAAGGTGCCACTGAACTACTGATTTATTTTGCTGCAACAGCCTAGAACGTCCACCCCTCTGGAATTACTTATATTGCAGACTCATTCTAGTAATCTCATTGCTTTGAACAAGATTGCTCATTGAAGAAGGTTATTTCTAGGAGTAAGTGTTGCCGATTCCAAGGAAATAATGATATACAATAAAGGTCTGAGAAGGGAGTCAGAGTGTGGCATTGTCTCAGAAATATGAGAGAATTTCTCCCCATTTACTTGAGGTGGAACCCAAATCAAAACATGCACCCCTTTTCCAGCTGAAACTGTATTCCAAATCTTACTTATGAATAAGAATATCCCTAAAAAGTTTTATCTAAAACACCTAATTTTGCAGCTGCCTAATTAGTTTGTATTTTAGGATGAGGGAGGATTATTTAGGCAATTTTCGTACCCTTGCACAAAATGGAATATGATGGTTTTATAAAAGCGCTTACATAAGTCTGCAATTACTTTGGTATGGGGCAAAGAGGGGAAAACAAGAAAAATTAGTAACTGATCCTGGTTATAGAAGGCAGGTACTTCCTTTGAATTGTGAAACCAATACCTGACCTTGACTACAACTATGATGTTCTACATGATCAAAAATTAAAAAGAGTAGTGGTTTCTCAAACAAACCCCTAGTACTCTAGTTTCTGAAAAAAAAAAAGGGAACCTCTTATACTTTGCAATTTGGGGGTTGATAACAGGTAATCCATCTGAAACAAGGAAATCTGGCATCTTTTCCCTCCCAATTGGGATAAAAATAATTAAAGTGACACCATTTTTTCTGGTAGGATTAAGCAGTTTCACAAACCTTTTTACCAGGATGACTTCAAAGGCTACAGATTCTTACACCAACAATATTCAGTACTTTTTAGCACCATCACACCACCTAGCAAAAACTGTTCATATCTTAATTTAGGAGAAGAGTCAAACATTGTGGGCCAGGGGATTGGTTATAAAACCAATCCCCTTATTGAACTCTTTCTTAAAGTGTCAAGAAAGCTTGATTTATGTGGATAATCTGCTTCCAAGCCAAAAGGTTTGACTAGAGGACAGGTTTCAACAGGGAGACATCTCTCAGTTATAAAATCAAAGACTTCAAAGTAGGATTTCCAGATCGAAACCTTGAGATCAGTACACCATACCTTTAAAGTCTCCATAAATTAAAAGGACTAGGGAGGAATGGTCAGGAAACCATTGTTGTTGTCTGAAGTAATTTAAAAGTACAATCATATCTCTGGGTTACAACTAAGCAACCCTCATTAAAAGAGGCAGTGCAATCCTAAACTAACAGTGAAATCCTAAGCAGAGTTACACCCTTCTAAGTCCACTGAAAGCAAAGGGTTTGGAAAGCTGTTTCTAGGGCATACAGATATTAAATGTTTGCACAAACTGCTTGTATAATCTGAGCATGTTCTCAAAGATGTGTAATGTAAGATGGGTTCTCACAGATGTGTAATGCAAGATGGGCATTTGTGGCAAGCTCTCTTGCAAGAAAGTTTGTTGACTATTGTTCTAATTGAAGAGTAGCTGAGTCGCTCTGAAGGAACAACAGAGTTCCTCAACATAGTTTGAAAACCACAGACATAAAGCATTCCCAACAGATGCTTATCTAAACTCTTGGAAAACTTCCAAGAAAAAGAACAGGTCATTCTTCCATGCCAAAAGGGTTGCTTCCCATTTCAGAAGAACCCTCTCAGATCCATCAAATGCTGTAGGGTTTTCTTTTAGAAGCATTCAAAAACACCACCATTCTTGGGTTCCTGGAGGTTTAGCAGTGCAAGACTGACATTGATTTTGAAACTGCAGTCTGGCAACCCCAACCCAAGGTGACCATGGCACAAGACTTATGCGATGCATTCTTTACTCTGAAGTAAGTTCCATTTACTTTAATGGGACACACTTCCTAGTAAGGATGGTTAGGACTGCATCTCCAGGCAGATCTGGAAAAACTCCAGGGATCTGATCATTCAAGTGCCCAGACAAAGTTTGACACTCGCAGTTTGGCACTAATCTTTGCTCTAGTTTGGCACTGAAATTTCCGACACTGCCTCCTAAAATGCTTATTCCTATTATCTTGTCATTTGGGTGTTTCTCCCCTCTCCAGCCTTGCCCTCAGGAGACCCCACGTTTTCTGGGCAGATGCTGGTGTGATGTGCTTTTGCCAACTGGCCTGCGGTTCCGAGAATATCAGGAGGAAACCCCAGTGCAATGCACTCACGGAGCTGACGATGACAAAAGAGCAGCGGAGGACACACTAAGACTGGACACACTGGGGTGGGGGAAAATAAGCGATTCCTCCTACCCTGAAGGCTCCCTCACTGAGTCTGCTGTGTACCTGCTCTGTTCCTCCATGCTTCGGTTCTCTGCCGCCCGCCACTCGGGCATCGTGCTGGCACACAGCACCACCATGGACACAATGACAAAGATGATGGAGACCGTGGCCAGGATCTGGGCGGCCAAGGAAGAGGTGGGCTCCTCGAACGTCCTCCTCATCCTCTCCAGCCACTTCTTCTCCTCGGCGCCAGGCGGGGGCGCCGCGCGGCTATTGCCCTTGTCGGCGCCTTCGCCTTTGCTGGGCGGGGGGCAGCTGCTCTTGCTGCTGCTGCTGCTGCTCCAGCCGCCCGCCGGCTCCGCCTGGAGGTCTTCGGCCGAGTAGAAGGTGTAGGTGTCGGACATGCGGTCGTCGAGGCGGCGCTGGCAGCAGTAGTCGAGGTGGGAGCACTCGAGGCCCCAGTAGATCATCTCGTTGTAGAAGGAGAGCTCGCACATGTGGGGCACGAAGCGCAGGTGGCCGTAGCGCACGTAGAGCATGATGAAGCCGAAGGCTTCCGAGTGCCGGTCGAAGAAGTACTCGTTCCGCTCGCGGTCGTAGTCGTCGCAGACCTCCAGCACGTCCTGCTCCGACAGGCAGCCGTGCAGGCGGCTCACGCGGCGCAGGGGAAAGTCCTTCAGCACCTCCCGCGCGAAGGAGTAGCGCGTCCCCCCCACGTTCAGCACCACCACCGGCGGGCCCCCCCGGCCAAAGTTCATGGCTTGGGGGGGCGGGCGAGGGACGGCGCAGAAGGGGCGAGCGGGAAGCCCCGAGGTAGGTCCGGGGCTGCCGGGCTCCTCGGGTTGGCGCCTCCTGGGGCTCCCTTATTTATTTGCTCCCTTGAGCGCCTTTGGCCCTCCTCGTTCCGCAAGGCAATGACGGCGCCTCCCTTTGGTCGGCTCGACGGGGAGTGGGTCCCTGGAGAGCGCGGAGCGCGCCGTACGCCCCCTCGAACCGAAGGGCCCGAGCGCCGGCTTCAGCTCCGGAGAGCACCGGGTGAGGCGGAGCGCTTCCCGCGCGCGGATGCGGGAGTCCCCGGCTCCGGTTGGGGAAAGGCGCTGCTTCTCTTGCCTCCCGCGCCCAGTGGAAGAAGCGGAGCGGGTGCGGGGGGCATGGTGAGGCAAGGTAAAGTCCCGCCAAGTTTCGTAGAGCTCCGGGCGCTCTTCCCGAGCTTTCGAGGCGTCCCTTCGCTCGATGTGCCGGGAGTCTCTGGCACCGCCGCTCGGCGGCTGAGAGGGATGCGGTGGCTTCTCGGAGTGAGGGCAGAGGCGGCGGAGAAGGGACACGCCCCCTCCCTTCCCTCCGAGCTCAGAGCGAGCGGGGCGGCCTCTTTTCCTCTAGCCTGCGCCTGAGAAGATCTGAGCACCTGAGAGGATCTTTCTTTCTTTCTTTCTTTCTTTCTTTCTTTCTTTCTTTCTTTCTTTCTTTCTTTCTTTCTTTCTTTCTTTCTTTCACTCAAAGAAATTGTATTATCCAAGCAGTCCAATTTAGACCGTGCAAATAACTCAAAAGTTTATTTCGGTCAGTGTAAAAAGATGAGCCCCATTGATTCAAAGGCTCACAGTGAGAGATCTTGAGGACCCTTCAGCCGGCCAAGCCTGCATGGTTTTAGAGCAAGTAGGGCAGCTTAAGGGGCTTGGTGAGTGCAGCCTTTATATACCATTCTCTCTGTATTCTGCCTTGAATGGAGCTGGGTGGAGAGTTGAGCTTAGAAGGAGGAAGGGCGTCCCTCGGGGGTTTGTTGGGGCTGAACCTGTCCTGATTGTGTGCAGTCACTGAGGGAAGAGCAGGGGAAGTATACCCACAAACCTTTGATTTTCTTGTAGCACAAAAATTGAGGAATATCAATAAGGAAGAGCTGCTCATATGAGAAGAACCTAAAAGTTCATGAAGCAGAAATGCTTGATCACAACCTTGTTTTCTTTTTGTTTAAAGCATATGGGATTAATGGGTTTGTACACAGTCTGGTTTCATGTTCATATCTCATCTGAAGTGCATGCAACCAAATGGATACTGAAATTGAAGGAGGGTTCTCTCTCTCTCACTCACACACACACACACACACTTCCGTATTATTTTCTGATTTTTTAAATTCTAAGCTGCCTCTTTTATCACCCCTCCCCTTTTCAGCATACCTCTGAAACATATCTTGAAGTGCAGACAAAATCTTTAGCATCTTTTATTAAGAACACACAGTGGGGAGAGAAAAAAGTTTAGAAGTCTTATTTCTGCCCTGTCTTTTCATTTGGAAGCATTGCAGCATCCTATCTTTGTGCCTTTTGTCCTTGCTTTTTTAAAAATCACACCTACTGACTTCCTTGTCTATCTCATCTTTACCATCAGTTTCCCTTTTAATACCATTCCTTACTGTAAATTATAACACTGCTTTTACTGATGATTAATCTGTGTGGTTTCTCTGTTGGGATGGGTACATTGTTTCCAACAATAACATTTGCCATTTTTATAGCTAGAAACTATATCTATGTTTGAGAGCTGCTGTGATATAGTGGATAGCATGTTGGATGGAGACTTGAGGTAGGATGCAACCAGCTTTTCCACTGTGAAAACAGGAGGAAAATTTTCCCTTTGACCACAAAAAAGGCTTTGCTGGGAATTATGTGCCCTACATGGACCAAAGGCATGTGAGGCATAAGGAGGGGAATTAAGTGAGACTGAATGAAGATGGCTGGATACAACCCCTGGGTTCAAATCTTTGCTCAGCTATCCCTGCTGTGCCCACAAGATAGCATTTGGTGCTGTCTGTCTGCCCCCCCCCCCCCCATTCTAAATCTCCTGACAGAGTAGTTGTGAGGATAAATCTAGGGAAACCCTTGAAGGACAGTTGAGATAAAATGTAATGAACTCTTCCCTGGTGTAACTATTTCTGTTCGTTTGCACCAGATGTTGAGCTTGATATCTTAAGAAAAAGAGATGTATTCTTGAAAATGATGCCAAGCTTCCTTGGATGATTTCCTGATATGTACAGTACAAACAGTTAAATTTATTGATTCTACTTGGCTAGTCTCCTATATGGCTGTCTAGATATTTACACTGGTTGTGCTTTTTTGTTGTTGTTGAAAAAAATCATGACTGCCATATGTAGGACTTAAACAGCATCAAAGAGGGATAAGGGATTGTAGTGTATATAATCCCATGTTCATCTTTGGTCAAAGGTTTTCCAGCAAACCCCACCCCCCCATTATAATAGTATAACAAAAGAAAAGTGTGCTTCTTAGGTATGCTTCTTAGTCAGGTATGAACTTCTCCCAGGCTACTTTCAGCTCTTTTAAAAACCGTTTGTCTCCTACCACAGTGAACTAAAATCAGAGTCCAGTAGCACCTTTAAGACTAACCAATTTTATTGTAGCATAAGCTTTAGAGAATCAAGTTCTCTTCGTCAGATGCATGAACTTGATTCTCGAAAGCTTATGCTACAATAAAATTGGTTAGTCTTAAAGGTGCTACCGGACTCTTTTTGATTTTGCTACCACAGACTAACACGGCTAACTCCTCTGCATCTATGACCACAGTGAACTAAGGCACACTCTTCTGAATGAGTTAATTTACAATGCACAAAAAAATTCACTTGCTCATTCTAGGACTGACCCATTTATCCAGACCACAGTGAGCAACATCAAAGAGAGTGCAGTCTGCCAGATCAAACTATCAGATCCTTCTGGAAAGAATTCTGTAAGACCAGTTACTTTCATGCTTCATTGCATTATGCCCACTAGAGGTCACAGTTACAGCCATTTTTGGTCTGTTATTTTAAGTTTTTCTTTTTCTTTTTTAGAAAGAACAAAACTCTGCCCTTATGATTTCTAATTAATTTTACTTCATCACATCTCATTTTCTGACTTCTGAACAGCTCAAAAGCCCCACACACTTTCAGTTGATGGGAAAAGAACATTGACTTCATTTTGTTAGTGATGAAATTTCTAATGAGCATGTAATTTTTTCCAGAGGAGTTAGCCGTGTTAGTCTGTAGTAGCAAAATCAAAAAGAGTCCAGTAGCACCTTTAAGACTAACCAATTTTATTATAGCATAAGCTTTCGAGAATCAAGTT
This sequence comes from Eublepharis macularius, assembly GCF_028583425.1. Lineage (NCBI taxonomy): Eukaryota > Metazoa > Chordata > Lepidosauria > Squamata > Eublepharidae > Eublepharis > Eublepharis macularius. Next base: position 196,448,690 of record NC_072790.1, read on the forward strand.
CTCTTCGTCAGATGCCTGATCAAAACTGGGTTTTGATCAGGCATCTGATCAAAACCAGTTTTGATCAGGCATCTGACGAAGAGAACTTGATTCTCGAAAGCTTATGCTATAATAAAATTGGTTAGTCTTAAAGGTGCTACTGGACTCTTTTTGATTTTGTAATTTTTTCCGTTTTCAAGGTGTAATCTTATACTTAAAAAATTCAGGAACAGCCACCACACAGATTAAGAGATAATTATAAAAAAAGTGAAAATCACAACTGACTACATTTCATCATAGTGGTCAAGCAGATAGCTCTGATTTTATATACAGCTCTTTGTGTTGATGGGTGTGAGTGAGATAGAAATCACAAGGACTAGCACAAGGAGCTCTTCAGCTAGTTCTTGGCTTTTTACATATGCACAGAATGTGGGATTAGTTTTGTTGGTATATTTCTTTGTACACAGATGTTCTCACACTGTCAAATATTGCAAGCATTTGGTTCTTGGTTGTGCTAGGATCAAGTGAAGGAATTAGAACTTAAGTATGTGCTTTTCTACCTTAGAATTAAAACCTAAAACTACCATCAGTCTTGTAGTGAGTGGAGATGCCCAATGGGAATTGTACCACACCTAAAGGACAGCAACATGCTTTGATTTTCAGTGAATAAACCACATATCAAAATGTGACACTCCCCCAATGTCGATAGTGGAGAACATCAAGAAGCATTATTACTTGTCAGTTGTTAGTTAAACGAGGGAGTACTGGCAGATGCCGTTCAAGATCTTGACATAAAATTGATTTTGGATCCTTTTGGAAAATTGTTCCATAATGTTTAATCCACAATGCTACAACCACTTTTCAGGTAGTGATGTATGTACAGGCTTGTGCTTGACCTGAAGTTGCTCTTGTTTTTGGAAATTGCTGTGCTTCCAAACACTTGAAAATGTTCATCAGGCATCTGCCTGTGCTCAGTGGGATTCCCAAAAGGCCTGCCTGGTCCCTCCCAATTCTCTTCCCATTAGGTTTGTCCTCCCCAAGTCACACACCTTACTTTTCTCAAGTGGAGAATGGCACTTTAAGGAGAATATGTATGTTGCCAGCTACCCCCCCTTTTGGAACTAAGGACTCTGTTACCAGCAACCAGGGATTCTGCCATCTGTGCCAGCCTCCCCCTTCTGGATTGTCAATGCCTATCTCCTGCTTTCTGGACTATGAACTCGGTTGCCACTACCTATCCCCTGAACCAGAGACCCTGCCACTTGTGCCTGTTTCCAGCCTTTATGATGTATGGATGCTGCCATCTCTGCCTGCCCTCTGCCTTCCTGGACTATGGACTCTCTTGCTTCATACTGGGCATGAACTGTACCTTGGGCCCAGATCCTGGCAGCTAGCAACGACATGTGAGCAGGAAGGAGTCTCTGTGAAATGGACTAGGCGCCCCCTGGCCCGCTTCCACCGGGAAGCCACTGCAGAACAGTCCTGGGTCCGCCTCAATACCCAGAGCAGCATGCCAGCAAGCCCACAGACAGCAAACCAGAGAGCAGCCATGTTCTCAGGCAACAGGCAGTTACTACAGACGGTTCTCCCTGAGTCCACCATTTCACTGCAAGGCTCCTGTCACGTCCAAAGCTATGCCTTGCCCTGATATGCATATCACTGGAAGCCACCCTGAGATGGGAACTACGTACCAACTGTCCAGAGCATCTAATGGACGCATATCAATGCAGCCATCGCATTCCAGGGGTGGATCCCATCAAGACAACTCCAGCTTCCTGACATATCTGATCAACCTGCCTTGCACTTCCTCCCCTCCTTTGTCCCCTCTTCCTAAGGTGTCACAATCATACATCCAGACCCTAAAGTGGCCCATTAGTGATAGTTATAGAGCCATCAAGCTTTTGTTTCCCCTCCTGTGAAACACCAGGAAGGCCCCCACCTCGGGGTACGTTTTTGGGTACTTAAGCAGGCTCTGCCTGCCATGAGGTGCGTGCCATTCCTCTCCCGACCCTGACCGGGCACGCCATTCCTCTCCTGACCCCTGATCATCACTCTGCGTATCTAGTGCAGGCATTAGATATCGCCCCGCTTCGCTGCTGTTTCTCTGCTTCTTGCCGTGATCAGGTAACATATCGTCCCACTTCTTCGATCTCAGGTGGGTTCCCTGCAGGTGGGTTCCCTGTTAATGCAAATGTTTCCAACATTTATTTCCTAGCTCTCGTATGTTTCTTGCTTGTATGTCTTCGGGACCGCCTCTCCTTGTATGTTCCCCAGAGACCACTTCAATCAGCGGATAAATGTTTATGGTGGTCCCCAGCCCTAAGGAAGCCCATCTCATTTCAGCCAGGGCCAGGGCCTTTTCAGTCCTGGCCCCAGCCTGGTGGAACGCTCTGTCAATGGAGACATGGGCCCAGCGGGACATATTATTGTTCCGCTGGGCCTGTAAGATGGAGCTGTTCTGCCCGGCGTTTGGTGGTTTAAGGGGGCGGTGCCATGTCGGCCTCCCACCTTTGGGGTGGGGGGGTTCTCCACACCATTGCACCTTAATGTATCTGGTTAATTTATTTCATTATTGTTTATTGTATGTTGATTTTAGAATTGTTGTTTTCTTGGTTTTATTGATTGTAACTTGTTCACCACCCAGAGCCCCTGAGGATGGGTGGTTTATAAATGGAAATATAATAATAATAATAATAATAATAATAATAATAATAATAATAATAATAATAATAATAATAAATTATTGTAGGCTTATACAACATCCTAGTAAACACGTTTTTATTGATTAGTTGCCGCCTCTTTATTGTGTGAGCAATCTGGAAGTTCAGACTCTGGTATACATTGGCTCAAGATCCGCGCTAGCTCAAGCCGAACTGCTTGCTAATTTCTCCATAAAATAGCAGTTCTGGTAACATGTATATTTACATATTACTTTCTCCAGTCTTCCACAACACAACTTCCTGGCAGGGTTTATGGAAATTGTAGTTTTCATACTGTCCAAAGTGAGAATTTTAATGGTATGTAAAATAGGGACCCTTTCTTGCCTCTGTTTGCAGCTTGGCAGGGAGGATCCCTTGGGAGAGGGCTAAAATTCCTGAAAAATTGTTGTGCATTTCACTCCCTATGGAATGGGATAACTTTCTGCTATCCATCTCAAACGTGGAAGGAAGGGGAATAACTCCTAAGAATTTCACCCTAATTAGAGGGGGAGGAATTTTACAGGCAAAAAATGTATTTTCCACCCAAACAACTACCAAACTGATTAATCTCCAAATTCTAGCACTGTCCAAATAGGAGGGCAGGGAACTGTTATTCAGATGAGTCATTAGACATCCGGTGCCCCAACATGCTTTCATCTTCATACATAGTACATACTTGCTACAAAGCTCACTCCAGGCATCAAAATATTTTTCTTCTGAACTTATCACTCAGATAATTACATTTTTTGCAACTCCCCCCCCCCGCCCAAATTGTCAAGCTGCAACTGTGAGAAAATAAGCATCAGCCTCCTAGTACTTCCTCACTGAATCTCAAGGTGTTAGTTGCACATTAATGAACTCGCAGGAGGAAAACAGCATCAGCTAATGGGGCAGAAGCTTTTTTGTTGAGAGGGTTTCTGTTCTCAGCGGAAACCCTTGTGCTCTTGTTATTGTTTTAATTGGCTCACCAAATGTGCTAATGGTTCTGTATCCACACAGAAACACAGGACAAGAGGCTATCCCACAAGCACTGCAGGCGTAGGAGGCGTAGGAAACCTAACAAACTATGAAAACCAGTCAATTGTGATACAGTGGAGAGAAAAATAAACAGAAATCACCATTGAAAAAATCATAATCACTGGCTGCTGCAAAATAAGTATAAGGTTCTGTTTTCTGTATCTTCATTTCTTTTTTTAAAAATCAGTGTTCATATTGTCACCCAATTTAATCTTACTATTATGGCATGTTCATGTGGGAGCTTCTCATTCTGCTGCTTTGCTATTTTAGAACTAACCAAAAGCAGTATTTTTTGTGAGGGGGGCACTCAGTACCACCCATAAACTCTCATAGTTGCCACTAAAGGGTTCTTTAAATACAGGCTGCCATGGGTGGGTGAGGGAGGTCAGTGCGGTTGTCATATTGCAGAGGAAGACAGCAAAAGTATTCTTGGTCTAATTCCTCCTGGGAAGGGCTGATGTTCTGCTTGAACAAACAGTACAGGAGCTAGGGCATATTTCTGTTTACTTATTTTTAATCACACACACACATATCCTACACTTTCTCCTTACAGGTTCATGAACTGGTTTAGAACAATAAAACATAAAATACAATATAATAAAAGGAATATTACTAAGTAAACTATTCAGTTTAAAGCTGAGGTGGAAAAAGAACATTTTAGCCTGACACCTAAAAGTAACCAAGCCAGGTACCAGGCAAGTAATCACTTCCATTCCTATTACTTTGAGCACTGCAAGAGATCAAGAGCACTGTGTGTTTGTTAAACTGAAGGCACTATAAGTGTGAACTTGGCCTATCTGCCTTCTTTCATTTTTAATGCACTTTGAGCTTGAGAAGACATCTGGGCGGTTGGCTACATTTCAGTGGAACCAAGTAACATCTTTGCATTACATCTTTAGTGCAATGTGTTCTTGCCAAAATCAATTCACTATATTACATTTTTGGCTTCCTTTGATCTTACTTTTATCTAGCATTATTTGATAATTCAACTCCTTCAAATCAAATCTTCGTTCAAGAAGAAGGAAACAAATATGCTTTACGCTGACACCAGGGACAAAGGAGTTTATCCAAAGAAAAATCCCCGAAACAACAACAATAAAATGCTTTTTTATTAGGACCATCCAAAAATACACAAAATAGTGAGCAAGCTTTTAAGTTCTTAGAACTCTTAACTGGGTGGGATGTTCTGTAAATAAATAAATAGGCGGGGGCGAGCATGATAAACAATAACAAGCCACCTCTCTCAGTCAGCCCAGGTGGCTTCCTTGCATTGAGTGGGACATATTCTGGTCTTCCACTATTTTCATCTTCCCCACATCAAGGAAAGTACGTCTTTCATGAAAAGACGCTGTTATTTGAAAGAAACTGTTCCCAAGCATGAATTGAACTATATGAAATACATGGAATATATGGAATAGATGAACTGTGCTTTGGAACGACTTGGTTTATGGATTATATGGAACGGACCTTGATTAATTAAATGTATTGGATTTAAGAATATTCATAATTATTGAAGTGTGTTTCGTGTATGGATAACTATAAGGTTTTGACTACTTAATATTACTTATGGAATTGTATGTGTGATACTTATTGAGAGTATTTATACTAGCACTTTGCACTTTTCATTGACAGCAATGCCAAGTTACTTTGTTACATATATTGTTAAATACTAGAGATTGATGTTATTTATTACTATTTAAGGAAGACCCTTGTTATTGTTTAGTATTGCAGTCCTTCCTTTAGCCTCCCTAAGTGTTTGTTGGGGGAGAGCATGGTGTCTGAGGGGATGACAAAGGAGCCCCTAGAATGCAGACTGTAGAATCCTGAAATCAAGTAGAGTGTTGCAGATTCAATTAGAGAATATGGTGTTGGCAACAAAAACAAATTTCACTATTTACCAAAAGCAATTGGAACAACAGAAAGTACGGAAACCTGTTCTTACAATGTTTTCTTGTGGAAATCCTTTGAGCTTATGGAAATCCTTTGAGCTCTTAGATCTTTCTTCTCTATGTTAAAATAGTTAAAACTGCTCCAAACATGATGACCTAGAAAGCCTCCTCTGAACATTGTATCTGCAGCAATACAAAACTGCCTAGCTTCTGCAGCTTTTTACTCAGAAAGCCAGTTTATGTGAACTGAAGTTTCATACCTATAAACCTACTAGGCAGACTCATCATCAGCTTCATAACAGAATCCATATAGCATTACAGATCCAATATGTTTTCTACCATTCATTCATATGTCTGTCAGAGGGGAATGAGGAAAAAACAAGCAAATGTCCTGAAAAGATGGATTTTGGATACATGCATAGTATGTGATAATGACAATTTTGATATCATCTTTATCAATTCTCAACAGCACAGAGTATTTCACTAGGATTTGGGATACAGATTTGAATCCCTGCTCTGCTGTGGAAGTTTTTCCGGGTGACCTTCATTCAGTCAGACACTCTCAGCCTCATTTACCTCATGAGTTGTGAGGATAAAAAGGAGGAGCGGAGAATGATATTGTAAGTTGCTTTGGGCTCTTATTTGGGAGAAAAGCAAGGTAAAAATATTTGAATAAATAAAAGTTGTGTGTGTATTTCAGTATCTGATGCAAGACTTTATAGAAGATAGTTTTAGGTGGGTAGCCATGTTGGTCTGGAGTAGAAAAGCAGGATTTTAGTCCAGTGGCAACTTAAGAGATCAACAAGATTTTCAGGGTATAAGTTTTCAACTCAGAGCTCCCTTCTTCAGTTTTTCTGAAAGACAGTCTCTTATTTCAGCTACTTCCTTTGCCAAGTTCAAACAAGACAAGGACCTTGATCAAACAAACTAGTCCGTCTTTCCTCACCAGTTACCAGAAGAACAGTGCTGCTAATTTTGACAGTGCTGATTAGGGGTGTGCAAGGCCTGCCTGTTTTGTTAAACCTGATTCTGTTTTAACTGAATCAGGAAACCGTTTCGGTATTCAGGGAATACCGAAACAGCAAGCCGATTCGGTATTCGCGTTTGGGCTTGATTCGGCCATTGTTTTCAATGAGAAAACCTTCTCCCGGCTTTCCGGGAGTCTGGGGGGGGCATTTTCTGTCCAAATCATACCAAACTTGGTGGAGACCTTCTCCTAACTCTCCTCTAACTACTCCCCAAGTTTCAGAAAGATTGGACTTTGGGGGGGGCAAGTTATGCCCCCCAAAATAAGGTGCCCCCATCCTCCTACACTCTCCATGGTTCTCTATGGGGAAAAACAAGTCATCTTTCTAGGTGGCTTGGGGTGGCATTTTGCAAGCAAAATGCAACCAACTTTCAGGGGATTTGCTCCCACCTGTCCTCCCACCCTCCACCAAGTTTCAGGCAGATTCCACTTTGGAGGGCCATTTTACAGCCTCCCAAAGAAGGTGCCCCTATCCACCTCCACTCCACTATTCCCTATGGGGGAAATAAGAGAGGCTTGTCTGGCTAGGGGTGGCATTTTGCATGCAAAATGCCCCCAAACTTCAGAGGACCTCCTCCTACCTGTCCTCCCTCCCTCCACCAAGGCTCAAGCAGATCTCACTTTGGGGGGGCATTTTATGGCCTCCCAAAGATGCTGCTCTTAGCCCCCCCTTTCTCCATTATTTCCTATAGGGGAAATAAGACAGGCTTGTCTGGCTAGGGGTGGCATTTTGCATGCAAAATGCCCCCAAACTTCAGGGGCCCATCTCCCACCCTCTACCAAGGCCCAAGCTGATCCCACTAAGAGCAGCATCTATGCGCAGCATCCCACTAAGAGCAGCATCTTTGGGAGGCCATAAAATGCCCCCCCAAAGTGAGATCTGCTTGAGCCTTGGTGGAGGGAGGGAGGACAGGTAGGAGGAGGTCCTCTGAAGTTTGGGGGCATTTTGCAAGCAAAATGCCACCCCTAGCCAGACAAGCCTCTTATTTCCCCCATAGGGAATAGTGGAGCGGAGGTGAATAGGGGCACCTTCTTTGGGAGGCCTTAAAATGGCCCCCCAAAGTGGAATCTGCCTGAAACTTGGTGGAGGGTGGGAGGACAGGTGGGAGCAAGTCCCCTGAAAGTTGGTTGCATTTTGCTTGCAAAATGCCACCCCAAGCCACCTAGAAAGATGACTTGTTTTTCCCCATAGAGAACCATGGAGAGTGTAGGAGGATGGGGGCACCTTATTTGGGGGGGCATAACTTGGCCCCCCCAAAGTCTAATCTTTCTGAAACTTGGGGGATAGTTAGAGGAGAGTTAGGAGAAGGTCTCCACCAAGTTTGGTGTGATTTGGACAGAAAATGCCCCCCCCCGACTCCCGGAAAGCCGGGAGAAGGTTTTCTCATTGAAAACAATGGCTGAATCGTTTCGGCAATCTCTGTTTCAGTATTACCGAAATTTCGGTATTCAGAAAAAGTTTAGGTAATACTGAAAAAAAACGAAATGGTCCTTATTTGGTATTTTTAACCTAATCAGAATACCGAATTGCACACCCCTAGTGCTGATCACCAGTTGATGATTGGCAAATAAATCGGGCATATGGACAGCCTGGTACTCACTTTGCACTCTTCTTGCTTAACAGATGCCTGTCACCAAGTAAATAGTTAAACCTCTGTGTTGAGCCATCAGTGCCAAAGTCACAACAGCTGAAGTATCAGTTCTAGTAGCACAGAAACCACACTCGGGTGGAGCACATGGTATACATGGAAATGAGTAAGCAGACTGATCAGAGTAACAGGTGTAAGAAAGAATCTTAACCAAGAAGAGATTTTACTAGGTTATTCACAGAAACCAGTATCTAGGAGATCCAGATGTATGAAAGGGTCAGAGACCAGCCCTAGGTAGTCTGTTTGAAGAATTTAAGAACAGCCCTGCTGGATCAGACCAAAGGTCCATCTAGTCCAGCATGCTCTTTCAGACAGTGGTCAGCCAGATGCCATATAAGTATTGGTACATTTGAAAACATTCTCCTTTCCCACCTGCCCTAGCAACTGGTATTTAGTGATATACTGCTTCTGAACATGGCTAGCCTGAAATGGCAGTTGGGGATGGAATGTTGGGGAAGCAGTCAGTTGGAGTTAGAGAGAAAACAAGAGAGTGAAAAGGAGTTGGAGCCTGGCTTTTGACCAGAGAGGGTCAGCCAGAGAATCCTCTGTGTGAGGAAGAAATGTTTGTGAATCACTGTTAGTCCTAGGACTAAAGTGGGGAAAACCAGCACTAACTCCTGCTTAGACTTGATAGATCTGGGAATTATAGAGGGCCAAGGAAGTGGATAGAAAGGAGTCTCCCCTTCAGTGCCAGGAACAGGGTTATAGCTCATAACTATAACACCTGCCCAGTATCTAGTAAGGGTTTGTCTCAGTGGAGCACCCTTAAGTCTGGAGAGGAGGGGAAGTCGTGCTGTGTCTGTGCTTTGAAAGTAGAGCATTTGTGAAGCAGTGTCAACCTCTGAAGCTAGCAACCTAGTGTTAAACCAAGTGTTTTGTGCCTCACACCAGTGAAGTTGCTGTATAAAAACCTTCCTGTTACTTAAGTTCAAATATCTGCCTACCTTCCTTTTGACTTTAACCTACTGTAAATAAACCTTCAGTTACCTTTTGAACCTCCCCAAGCCTTGTGTGCCAGTTTCTGCTAAAGGGAAGTGCAAACCCCTGATCTGTCCCCTACTAAGACTTGGCTGGGTAGCCATTTTTAATATTTCTTAAGGGTGGGACAAGAAGGAAAGTTGAAGCTTAACATCAACCACGCTACCAGAGGCTTCCCAGCCCAGTATACAGCTTCATCAGCTTAAAGAGGAGAAGTTTTACCTCAGGGTAGGGGAAGGTCAGCCTAAGCCTGAGTTGGATGTGGGTTTGTGGCATGACTTCATAAAAACATAGATTTTACCAGAAAGAAAGAACCATCACAATTTTATTACCCCACAATAAACAGGTCTGAATTCCAAGAAGGCAGACCCAAGAAACATTTCAAAATATATGAGAAACCTGGATCTAAGGAGTTGGCTGGTTAGTTAAAATCAATATATGAAAGTTTGCCCACCTTCTATTGCTTATTGGCCCTCATTGCTCTCTTTGGGTTACCAGATCATGATGCTGCAGCAGAAGTAGATACATTAATGGCAGAATTTCCCTTCTAGACACCTTTTAAAGGGGCAGCTGCTCTTTCAGAGCCTAGACTCAGCAACCCTCTGCTCTCTTGACATCCAGTTTTCCAAACCTCTTTACTTCTCCATTTCTGTCCCAATTGTGCTGGTTGGCAACCCTATGTAAGGTTTTACTCCAGCCAAAATGACAATGCTGCCTTTTTAAACAGACCTTAGTATACAAACATGTAAAAGCTTTGTTCTCCGAACACTTAGATTGCTTGTGAAAATTGTATGCCATCACATTTATTTAGCCGGTCAAGTCAGTGGCTTTATAGATATGCAAGTCATACATCTGTATTGATATAATTATGCAATTAGTTATATATTCCCACTACATGTTCGATTTCTGCATAAAGCAAGCGTGTGTCAGTCCTGCTTGCATTTACAATAAATTGTGTATAATTCCCCGTTTCCTACGTCAAATAGCCTAATGTGTTTTCCATTATCCTGCCAAATAGGGAAAGATTCATTCTAAACAATCATTGTGAGCCTGTAAGTTGTTTGTATAATATATCAGGTCGGCCTACACAACACATAGCCTTTGGGTAAATTCTAACTCCGCCTATGTTTGCATTTGCTATGCCAGGCAGAGGACATCACAAGTTATTTGTGCAATGAGCATAAGCTCCTCCCTCTTCTTCCTTTGCACAGCAGAACAATCCACAAACCCTTACCCTTTATCTTACATGTTTCTTTTCAGGAGGAAACTGCATTATGTGGCCCTATCCAAAAGGAAAAGTTGTATCACAGACCTCAACCAGACTTGAACAGAGTAACATTTTGAGAGGGGAAAAGAACTGTGTACAGTCCTCTATCTTATTTTTACAATAAACAGCCTTGTGAGGTAGGTTCAGATGAGATTGTAATGGGACAAAGTTACCTAGTACATTTCCATGACAGCAGGAATTTGAACCCAGTTGCCGGAAGTGCAAGTCTGATATAACCACTATACCATGCCTCACTCTTGCTAGACTCCAGACTACTGTAGTGCAGTAATGTTAGAACAATTGATTGCCATGATTACTTACTACTATGAATGTCCACCTTTCATTTTATAACAACTCTGTCTCTCACTTTTTTTCATTGTTGTGATATTAGGAGAAAAGTATAGCCTTGCCTCTCTAACAGATGCGGCTAGTGATTTGCTTTAAAAAAAATGAAATCTGGAAATTCCAAATTCATGGTAATAGATCGTTATATCTTTAATGAGCTACACTGATGAAGCAATTACTTTTAGAAAAATGTCTTCTGGTGTGTGTGCATGCGTGCACGCATGTGTTTGTGTCTGGGGAGAATAGCAGCCATGGGGAGCCAAATATATGCTTCCACTGAACATAGCAAGACTTACCATGTCTAGGATCATACAGCATGCCCTATTAAAATAAGTGGGACCCAATTTCATCGCTATGAAGTCTGATTCCATTTTTTCCAGTGACTAAAATGTTTTAAAAATTACAATAAATTCAACATACACAATATCAGAATTGAAACACAAACTCTTAGCATAAAAGAGGAGCAGAAAAACTCAGAGAACAAATCACAAGAATGGCAAAAAAGTAAGAGAAGCAGTACAGCTGCAGCAACAAAATTAAAGCCTGCAATTTTTAAAAACGGCTGTGCCTGGTTTTTGCCTGTTTGGTAAACTGGAACTATAATTATGAGGCCTCTGCAGACTCTCATCATTGATGGCACTATTAAAATAATATTCTCTGAGAACCGTATTATAACTAAGAAAGTTTGTGGCAGATGACCAACAGTTCCTCTCTTGTTTTTTTCAAGCTTAGTAAGATTATGGTGGTAGTGAGAGATAGTTTGTCTAATTTATTATCATGTTCATATCTTGTTTTTCTTCCAACATAGAACTCAGTGTGGCTCACTAGGCCCCGATGGGTTTAACTTCAGTAAAGTTGCTGATTTATGTATAGGCTTACCATGTGCCCACTTATGGCGATCAATTTTCTGGTGATTATCTATTGCCTGCTGCTGCTTGGAGTGGTAGCAGAATAATAATAATAAAAAATTGCTGTCCACTCTGCCAGTATGCACCCAGAGTGACAATAGGTGGCTCCAGGAATTGTGGGAAATTCTATGGTAAAACCATAAAGTTATCACTGGTGGCACTATTACAATAGTTATGGTAGGCCCCAACCTTTCACTCATTCTGCCACCCATCCTAACCCTTCCTTCATAGGTTTGGGGCTTCCCTATGAAGCATCAAATCCTTTTGGAACTCCTACTCTTTCTTTTAAAGGCTCTGGATCCTTACTAGACATGGGCACGAATGGGGAAAAAACCCTGAACATCCTGTTTGACGTTCAGTGCCATCCACGAACAACGAACAATGAACATGGACGAACATGAACTGTTCCCAGATATGTTCATTGTTCATGGGGGCCAGAATCACCCCCACTCCAACCACCACCATTTAGCCCCCCCCGTCCCCTCAAACCCACTTACCTGGCCCTTTAAAGATCTCTTTAAACTATCAGCAGGCAGGCGGCCGGGGGGGGGGGGGGGAGGAAATTCCCCCTGCCAACTGCCAGCTGATAGTTTAAAGGACCGGGAGAGCAGTCGCACAGCCAGCCTGCCTGCCCAGTGTGAGAGAGGTGGGGAGATTCTCCCCGTCCCTCTTGCACCCAGGAGAATCTTCCCAATGCCCAATGCCCACCAAATTTGCAGGGGATATAGTAGTCACTGTCCTCTGTACACCCCACCCCAGTTTCACAGAGATTGCACCCTGGAAAAGCATGATCCATGGCTCTCCCCCTTTATTTCTCACTGTCCTCTGAAGATCCCCGCCCCCAGTTTCAGAGAGATTGCATCCTGGGAAAGGCATGATCCATGGCTCTCCCCCTTTAGTCCCCACTGTCCTCTGAAGACTCCCCCAGTTTCAGAGAGATTGCACCCTGGGAAAGGCATGATCCATGGCTCTCCCCTTTTAGTCCCCACTGTCCTCTGAAGATTTCCCTAGTTTCAGAGAGATTGCACCCCAGGAAAGGCATGATCCATGGCTCTCCCCCTTTAGTCCCCATTGTCCTCTGAAGACCCCCCCCCAGTTTCAGAGAGATTGCACCCCGAGAAAAGCATGATCCATGGCTCTCCCCCTTTAGTCCTCACTGTCCTCCAAAGGATCCCCCCCCCAGTTTCAGAGAGATTGCACCCCAGGAAAGACATGATCCATGGTTCTCCCCCTTTAGTCCCCACTGTCCTCTGAAGACTCCCCCAGTTTCAGAAAGATTGCACCCTGGGAAAGGCATGATCCATGGCTCTCCCCCTTTAGTCCTCACTGTCCTCTGAAGACCCCCCCCCCAGTTTCAGAGAGATTTCACCCCTGGAAAGGCATGATCCATGTGTGTCTCCCCCCCCTTTGCTGTCATTTTCTCTTCACAGTGGAAAAAAGGGGACTGCCTGTTTGAAGGCAGCTACTTTGAGGGGTTACAAACTGACCTTCCCAACGTCCAATACCCAGCAAATTTGCAGGGGACATAGTCCTCACTGTCCTCCAAAGACCCCCCCACACACAAATTTCAGAGAGATTGCACCCGGGAAAAGGCATGATCCATGGGTCCTTCCCCTTGTTGTCATTTTCTGTTCACAGTCGCAAAAACGGGACTCTCTGCTGGAAGCTACTTTGAGGAGTTACATACTGACCTTCCCGATGTCCAATACCCAGCAAATTTGCAGGGGACATAGTCCTCACTGTCCTCCAAAGACCCCCCAAGTTTCAGAGAGATTGCACCCCATTGGCTGTCTCTCAGGAGAGGCGGAGCTGGAGCTAGTCCTGTCCATCACAATGCTATTCTCTGAGAACCATATTATAGCAACCATAAAGTTCCTAATGATTCCCAGAGCTATCCATTGTTATTTCTGGGTTGTACCCGGAAGTGACATAGTGACATTGGTGATATCGCTGATGTCAAAAGCCATTCCCCATGTCTCTGCCTCCCAACCTTCCTACAGGTTGCCATCCAAACCTTGCCCTGAAACAAATTATGCTAATAATGTTCCACTTTTAAAATTGTGGGGATTCATTACTTCTCTTTCACTCTTCCCTCTTTGGTCCCAACTTTGGTAGTTCATGAATGCAAATTCACTCTTTTGAGGTAATTTTTGATAGGAATGCAAAACTGGATTAATCGGTATTTGAGAACGAACTGCTTCCTTCAGTTGGTGAACTATGGAATAGTTTCAGCAACAGGATCTTTTGATAATTGATTCTGCAGCAAATGTTTCTTCCTGCCCTTTGCTTAAAATATTTTTATCAACTGAATTTAAAGGTTAATGAGAAATCTGTTCATTAATATGATTCCTTTCATAAAAGAGTAACTGCAATGATAGCTAAATATTTTGTTAATTTTCCTTTTTACATTTTGCTTTGAAATGCCATGTGGAGGAGAATATTAACATATGAAAATAAATATATTATTTGCAACAAGGAGCAACTTAACAGATGCCATTATGAAGTACATGCCCAACTGAAATGCATGATCCGAATGTCTTTCTCCTTCAAAGCCCTGGATTCCTTAATTCAATAAGACTTAACTTCATCAGGGCAATTTGTGGTGAAAGTGACAGAAAGATCATGGGTAGGGTCTTGTTTAAACTATGTAATGTGAGTAGACTGTGCTGGAATTTCACCTCATTTCCAAGGAAATCAATAAATTAAGTTAGCCATGGAAGGAGATGTAGAGCTTGCAATGTTCAGTGTTATAGGAAGCAAATCAAGAAGGTAGGTGGAAAACTGAGCTGGGGGTAGAAAAGACAAGGGTAAAATGATGCTGCAAAAGTTTGTAAAATTTGAGGAGAGAGCTGGGATTGAAGCACTGATGAAAACAATGAATCCATTTGCTTAGACTGAAGGTGTAGCACCTTGTCATGCTTAGTGGCCATTTTACTACATTCTTCAAGCTTAGCCTCAGCAGTGATGGCCAGCAGTTAACCTGCAAATTGTTCCATGGCTTTTCATGTCACTGAATGGTATAAAGAAGATTGACAGGTGCTTTATTAAAAGTAACTCCAACTGTGTAATTAAACGACTTTTGTTGCTACTTAACTACTGCAGCTGAACTACTAACAATAATAATTACTTTCATAGATTTGTAAAAAAATAACCCTATTATTTAAATAATTCAGAAGCTGTAATCTTGCTGAATCCTTAGTATAAATGCCAGCAGAAAGATCAATTCACTCTCTAAAAAGAATACAGGTATGCCTTCAGTTACTATCAGGGTGAGTGGCAACCCCACTTTCTTTTACTCCTACAACTATTTACTAGGATTATGCTCAGAGTGCATTGTTTATAAGGGGACTGGCTGCACTCAGAATACTCTAGCAATTGGCCCAGGAAGGAAGCGAGCCGTTGTGCTAGAGGATGTGCATGATGTTTCCTATTTACAGGCCTGCTTTGACTCCATACCAGTCTCAAGTGTCTAATAAGGAAGATTTTGCAACTTTCAGATTGTAACTGGACATCACCCAAGGATGTTCTTAATGTTTTCATTTTCATCGCTAAGCATGTGAATATGTGTGTGGGAAGTGATTTATTTAAAGTAGTTGAAACTAT
The DNA here is from genome assembly GCF_028583425.1 of Eublepharis macularius. Classification (NCBI taxonomy): domain Eukaryota; kingdom Metazoa; phylum Chordata; class Lepidosauria; order Squamata; family Eublepharidae; genus Eublepharis; species Eublepharis macularius. The sequence continues at coordinate 196,464,051 of NC_072790.1, forward strand.
TTGACTATTTTCTAATAGTTACAAAAGTAGCCTCAGTTTTAAATGTAGTTAAACTAGTGGTTAAAGTTCCTATTTTAGATAGTAATAGCACTGAAACTATTTTTAAGTAGCTAGTACCCATCACTAAGCTTTAGAAATGCTCCACTTGCTTCATTTGCCTGACAGACTTGTTAGTTAATGATAATGCCATAGAATTATAGATCGTCTTTTGCTCAAATGACGAGTAGAGTTTTTGAAATGGCAAGTTGGATGAACAGTACAAAATGGTGAGTTTGTACTGAGATTAAGATCAAGATAGATTGGCAGGTATTGGCTTATTTATTATCATGTCTAAAACATCTGTTATAAGCCAGGAAAATTAGGTGCTGTCTAACTCCAGCTACTGATCCACACCATGTGCCCTCTTTCCTGCTGCCTCAGCAGGACCCGTGGAGGGATGCATAAGAGGTGCCCCTGAAGTCTGCCTTAGATGCAACTTAGGTGGTAGTGGCATGAAAGAAGGCACATACCGAATCCTGCACCACCCTGTCCAGGATCCAAGGAAAGTGCAGGAGATGCATCTCTGCAATCCGCCTTGGACGTCATGTGGCAGTGGCCCAGGAGCAGCAGGTGATGGCAGGAGCAAATCATATCTCTCACCTCTAATGTTCATTACTGGATTGGTGCCTCAAGTGAACTTGGGTGATGAACCTGCTCTGGCTAACTCACATCCACTACCACAGAAAGGTGTAAACCGATTATACAGTCCCATCATTCTGCACCATGGAATGATCTTCTCTGATGTAATGTTTGTACAAAAGGCCAATGTGAATATTCTTCCTAGATAGCATCTTGGAGAGAAGATGTATGGCCATTTGCCACAAACCCATGTCCAACTCAGGCTTAGGCTGACCTTCCCCTACCCTGAGGTAAAACTTCTCCTCTTTAAACCGATGAAGCTGTATACTGGGCTGGGAAGCCTCTGGTAGCATGGTTGATGTTAAGCTTCAACTTTCCTTCTTGTCCCACCCTTAAGGATTATTAAAAATGGTTACCCAGCCAAGTCTTAGTAGGGGACAGATCAGGGGTTTGCACTTCCCTTTAGCAGAAACTGGCACACAAGGCTTGGGGAGGTTCAAAAGGTAACAGAAAGTTTATTTACAGTAGGTTAAAGTCAAAAGGCAGGTAGGCAGATGTTTGAACTGACATAACAACGGTTTTTATACAGCAACTTCACTGATGTGAGGCTTCACAAATGTTACACTTTATATACTCAAAAACAAACACAGCACAACTTTCCCTCCTCTCCAGACTTAAGGGTGCTCCACTGAGACAAACCCTTACTAGATACTGGGCAGGTGTTATAGTTATGAGCTATAACCCTGTTCCTGGCACTGAAGGGGAGACTCCTTTCTACCCACTTCCTTGGCCCTCTATAATTCCCTGATCTCTTGAGTCTAAGTAGGAGTTAGTGCTGGTTTTCCCCACTTTAGTCCTAGGACTAAAAGTGTTTCACAAACATTATTTCCTCCCACAGAGGATTTTCTGGCTGACCTTCTCTGGTCAAAAGCCAGGCTCCAACTCCCTTTCACTCTCTTGTTTACTGTCAACTCCAACTGACTGCTTCCCCAACATTCCATCCCCACCTGCCATTTCAGGCTAGCCCCATGGGGACAGGCGGGGGGGGGCATGTCAATCATAGCTCACTGACTGGAAATCTCAGCATCTGAAGCTGAGTCCCATCACACCATTATTCCATGGGGAGGAAGATAGAGTTTCCAGTGTCTGGGTAAAATTATGCCTTTGAAGAGTTATTGAAGCTATTGAATAGTTATTGATGGGTACTAACTACTTTAAAAATATACTTACAACCACTACCTAAAAAAAGTAGTTTTAATTACATTTTAATAAAAGTAACTGGAATATTTTTGTAACTATTTTGATGTTACTAAGTAACTTCAATGACTTTTTAAGAACTATCTTCCTCGATGAATTCCCATCCTCTCATATTGGGCCTCATAGTTATTGAAATTATGCATGCATTATAATATTAAGATTCAGCAAGGCTTTTATTGATATATATAATTCTCAACATGGCTCATGTGTAGATTCTTAAATCCAGAGATTGGAACCATGAACAGAAAAGACAAACCTGAGAACAGCCCAAGTTTTGCAGGAAAATGAAATTAAAAAATACGAGGTTAAAAACTACCAAATAATAGAAGCAGCACCTGTAGCTTTAAGAAACAAATGACCTCGTTGGCCATTGCTAATCAACCACAACAATATTGGCAGTGCAAGCCTTGGTTTCTGTCAGTTAAAGGCTGGGGGAGGGGGCAGGACTATTTGCGGGGCTGTTTTGGCCTTTTAAGTAAGCACTCATCAGGGCCAGGGCCAGCAGCAACTGCAACCACTGGATGACTTGATACCACTGACTTCCCTGACTCACCCAGGCCCAAGTGCTTACTATTGTTCAACAGCAATCCTTAAAAGCCAGTGTGGTATAGTGAGTTTAGACTAGGATCTGGGAGACCCAGGTTCAAATCCCCATTCTACTTTGGAAGCTTGCTTGATGACTTTGAGCCATTCATACACTCTCAGCCTAAATTACCCCACATAGGTGTTGCCTGGATAAAACGGAGGGGAGGTGAATGATGTAAGTTGCTTTGGGTCCCTGTTGTGGAGAAAGGCAGATGATATGAAAAGAATAAATAATAAATATAACTGAAAATGAGAGAAAGATAAAAGGTTGTGGTTTGGTGCATAGGAAGGAGAGAAGGAAGCAAGGAAAGGTGAGGATATAGGAGTTGCCAGGAAGGGGTAAAGAGAAAATAGTATGCGGAGGGAAATACAGAGGAAAGTGAGTTGCCCTCTGCAAGTCCTTGCAGGTTCCCCACTGTTCAAAGGGTCCTTGCCTGGCAGCCAGCAACATGCTGCTGGTCCTCATCTGCCAGCATTGCAAAACAGGGCCCAGCCCACTGGCTGACACCACACGCCTGGGCCCAGCCTAGTGGCCAACACTGCACAACTGGCCAAGACTTTTGCACTTTGAATATATTGATATTGAATGATTGCTTATTAACTGTATTGTTTAACCCGACTGGGGAGTTGTGTTGAGATTAGCTATTAGGTTTACTCCCTGTTATTTACCCTTTGTTTACTCCTAGAGATAAGCAAACCTATTATGTATATACAGTGTTTCTGGATTTTTAATTTCTCTCATGAAGCTATGGGATGGAAATTAAAGGATAGAAATAATGTCCTGGACTGCAGATCACTGGCTAACAATTGTTTAGCAAAATGAAAAACAACATACTCGGAGATACTGAGATACCAAGTGGAATTCATCTTCTTGGTTCCGACACATTTCTGTGGTGTTACAAAGCTAAACATTACTGTGACTTTGAACTTCCAAGTGCCCTTCCTACCTGTATGTTACCTTACTGTTCCGTTCTACAAGCGCAGGTATTTGGTAAGGGGCAGCGTGGTTACCGCTGAATGTTCAGGATAACTTATTTATTATCCAAGACCGTTATGCTGGGATGATAGAGGTGATAGAATCCTATTGAAATGGAAAAGCTACATCTTTTTTAAAAAGGCTGAATTGGCAAAGAGTTTAAACACACACGTGCATTATTTGATACTTAAATAGTCTCATTGGTAAATTGATCAGTGTCACTATGATTTAAGAGTTGTTTAAAAAAATTGTTTTCCAAACCACAGCAGCCTACTGAATAAAGTCACATTAACCTAAAAATCAAACAATTATTTACATTAGTTGCTATATCCATGGACTTATCAATAAATATAATTTTTGATGTAGTCATGAAAATGATTTGGTTTTGGTATCTATAAAACCAAGCCTGTATCAAAGAAAAGAAGGTCCAGCTGGCTTCACTGGATATAATATACAGTCTACATTTCCTTTTTCTCCTGAAGGAGATAAATGACTGGATAACAGATTTGCCAGCTTTCTTACGGGGCCTCTACTGTGAGATGTGGTCATTAGTTTATATCGAAGCCATGAAAATCTTCACTTACTGATTTCTGCAGATTATTCTGGTGTTAGAAACATAGGAGCATACAAGGCTTTTTTTAAATTAGTCCTTACCCTTATGGGTTTACTGGGAGCTATTCTTATACTTAGGGTTGCCATCCTACAGGTATGGCCTCGAGTTCTTCTGGAATTACAACTGATTTTCAGACTACAGAGATCAGTTCCCTTGGAGGAAATGTCAGCATCAGAAGGCAGACTTTATGGAATCTCCCCTTCCAAATCTCCAGAAATTTCCCAAGCCAGAGTTGGCAACCCTACTAATACTAAATAATGACTGAAAAAATAACATGATTATCATAAGATGTTTGCAACAAAGAGTCCATATGATATAGTGAACATTCAAATCCCCGCTGAGCCATGAGGATTTGTCCCAGCCCCTAGCCCTTTTCAGTCCTTATGATTTTGGCACTCTTACCTCACATACCAGAAGAGTGCATAAAGCACAATCCCTTGATAACATTGTCACCATTGTGTGTGTGTATGTGTGAATAAGGCAACACACATATTTTCCAGCACTGGTACACACAATTAGATGTCTGAGTTTGTGTGTATTCACATAAAATACCAAATGCATGTATGACGGACTCTACTTTTTAAAAGCTTAGAAGTGCTGTACAAACAGCTGAAGGACTGTGAAGGGTTAATGCTTCACAGAAACAGAGAGCTTTGAGTGACAGGCTACTTTAAGGACTCTGATTGGGTGGCATGAGCTGAACAGAAAAACACTTTTGAACTGGATGCTGGGGAAAGGAAAGTCTGATTTCAGCCCTAGCTGAGAGGAGTCAAGTACTGACAATTTAACACAGTTTAACACAGACAGGAGAACTGGGGAAAAGTTGGCTAAGAAGTTGGAAAGTAGGCACAGGCTCCTGTTCGGGCCAAAGAAAGGGGATAGATCTTCAAGTGAGAGGAGAATTTCTCTACCCAGTCAAACAAGGAGTTAGCTCTGAAGATGCAGAGGAGTTAGTCGTGTTAGTTTGTGGTAGCAAAATCAAAAAGAGTCCAGTAGCACCTTTAAGACTAACCAATTTTATTGTAGCATAAGCTTTCGAGAATCAAGTTCTCTTCATCAGATGCATGGTACAGAAACTGGTCAAATATAGAAGAGGAGGGAGGAGGAGGGGAGGAGAGAGAAGAGGCAATTAGGGCGTGAGAGGGAGGGTGCAACCAAAACATTCCTTTGCTAGTAAGGAATGTTTTGGTTGCACCCTCCCTCTCACACCCTAATTGCCTCTTCTCTCTCCTCCCCTCCTCCTCCCTCCTCTTCTATATTTGACCAGTTTCTGTACCATGCATCTGACGAAGAGAACTTGATTCTCGAAAGCTTATGCTACAATAAAATTGGTTAGTCTTAAAGGTGCTACTGGACTCTTTTTGATTTAGCTCTGAAGAGATCCCTGATCTAGTGTGGTTAGAAACTGCTTTGGAGACCTTAAGGGTCAATTAAAAGCTCAAGACAAGTACTGGTGTTTCAAGAGAAGGGGTTTGGGTACTGGAAAGAGGGTACTAGCCTTCTGGAAACCAAAAAGAGTAAGAGAATACTCAAAGAAAGTGTACAAGGGTGTTTGGGAAAACACTGAAACAAAAGCCTCTCAACATAAAGATTTAAGTAACTGTGATGAGCTTAAGAAACTCTCATTAGTCTGAAACATTAGACCTTAAGTCTGTACATGTATTGATTTCACCTCAGAGTTATCTTTACCTCAGAGATTTTCAACCCTGATTTCACCTGACCTTTCCCATTATAAGTTAAATAAAATATTGTTATTTTTGAATTTAAAAACACCTCTAGTGCCATTTAAGGTGCTTAAAGCAAAAAAAGGGGGCTCATAGCATATATTGAGAGGATCACAAGTAGAGTGGTCTCCTGGTACTAAAAGTAGACGGTCTAAAATTGTAATGACTGAAAAGGGCTACTTTCTCAGCCTAACCTTCCACAGAATATCTAATATTATAGTCCAATTTCCAAGTAGAACATACTTTTTTTTCTAACAGTTAGAAAACCGATAAGGGAAGTATTGTTTTCCCACTGATCTTTTTGGCATTCATTGATACAGGTCTGTAAATAGGAAAGACTGGTGGCTTAGTTTATGCATAGACATAATAATACTGATTTTTACAGGGTGATACCTATTTTTGACAGTGATAAATGAGGCTTCGAAAGCCACTCAACCCTGTCTGACTAAAAGGTCTATTATAATGAAGGGATAATTTGTTATTGTCATGATACCGAAAGAGCTCTGAAAATTATTAACAGTGTAATTAAACAAACTTTTACTTGTAACTTGAATATAAAAAATCTTCCTTAAGAATCACCCTGCCTCCTCTTAATAAAGTCTGCAGGTGAAACTTAAATATTTATCTTCATTCTCTATCTTTTTTCCCCAAGAGGGGAACGGGGGAAAATACACATTTGACCACCCCCCTCACACTAGATTAATAAAATAAACAACCCATCTTCTAACATCAGGTGCCTATGGTGATCAGCTTCAGTAAAGGACAAGGCTACTAAGAGCAGAACCACAAGTGACAAAAGGCACAGATTGGACACTTGTCAGCTTCCCTCAAGTTTTGATGGGAAATGGATTCGGTTTCGTTTTCTCGGCCATGTCGGACGCTCCTCTCCGCGGGTCCGGGAGGAAGCGTCCGAGCACCCTGACCGGGCAGCTGATCTGCGAAGATTAGCCCCCAGGACTCCCAGTGAGGGAGGCAGGGTCCGGGACGCTGCAGGAAGAGCCCCCTGAAAATCAACGCGGGGGGTAAATTGCCTGTTTGTCCCTATGGAGGCCGGCAGACATGCGTGGCACCTCGAGTGCTGCCGGGCCATGGAAAACGGCAAAGAGCAGAACTAGGCGGAAGCCTGTAAGTAAGCGAATCCCTTCTGTTATTACAAGCGCATGCGAAGGAGTGGTGGGATCTGAAGCTAAGAAGGCTCGTTCTTCCCCCTCGCTGAGTTTCAGAATTCGGCTGGCGGTCCCCCCCCCCTAAAATGGCAGCGAAAAACAGAGTCCCGCTTTGGGCAAGTCAATCTCGGCTGCCCTGCAGGGAAAGGAGAGTCGCTCGAGGAATTGGTGAAGAGGTCGGTTATCGAAGCCATAAAACCCTTTGTTGACAAGCTGAATGAAACAGATCAAAGGGTGGGCTTAATTGAGAGCGAAGTGAAAACCATTAAGGAAGTAGCGGGGGGGCAGAGAAGTCTGCTCGGGAAAGTGCGTCACTCGTGAGGGCTACGAATAAAGAGTTAAAGCTGGTGGAGAACCAGCTGATCGGGCTACAAGTGGAACGAACACAGACAATTTTGCGCCTCCAGAACGTGAAAGAGGAGGAAAATGAGGATTTATGGGGTCTGGTCTCGGAACTATTGGCGACACCCGCGAAGGCAACTAAAGAAGAGGTTAAAAGCGCCATTTTGGAAGTCCGTTGGGCTTCTTCAAAATATGCAACGAAGCGTCAGCTGCCTCGCGAGATCATCATCGATCTTTCATCTAAAAGGGTCCGGGACACTATCCTATACAACTCATACAATGCGGATCTGGACTTTCTGGGCAATAAAGTCAAGATACTGAAAGACGTCCCATTTTTAGTTCGGAAAAGAAGATTTAAGTATAAAAAGCTCGCAACTCTTCGGAGGGAACGTGGAATAAAGTACAAATGGTTATTTCCAGAAGGTATCTGGTTCAGTTACAAAGATCAAGCTTGCAAGATAATATCAGAAGATCAACTAAGGGATTTTGAGGACAAACATCCGGAATTTCAGCAAGACACCAAGCAAGAAGAAAAGGCGAAGTCTGAGGGGGGGGGGGAGGAAACGAGCACTGCGGCTGCAGTTGCTCAGAGAGAATTGCGTCCGGGGCCCAGGAGGGGGAGGAAGACTTAATTTGAATTGTAATCTGTATTTCGTAAGGTCAACCACTCCATCAATATTATACAAAGCTTTAATTTTGTTTTTAATAATGGCAGTATGAAGGGAAAGCATTTTGTGTAGTGTAGTGCTGTTACATGTTGTTGGGTTTTTTTTATTTCCTTCCCTTGCTCCACTTCCTTTCCTTTGTATCGTTAGTTAATGTAGTTAATAAAAAAAAATGCAAAAAAAAAAGTTTTGATGGGAAATGTAGGCAGCTTGGTGGAATGTTGGACAAGTGACAGTTGAAAAGTCCATTGGACAGCAGTCGGAGAGCCAAGCTGCGAGACCAGGACGCCTACATTTCCCATCAAAACTTGAGGGAAGCTGACAAGTGCCCAATCTGTGCCTTTTGTCACTTGTGGTTCTGCTCTAAGCCTTTGTTGCGTAGAAGAGGAAATTTCAGCTAGGGCTGAAATCAGACTTTCCTTTCCCTAGCATTCAGTTCAAAAGTCTTTACATTGCGTAGTTGGTAGCTCCCAAATATCTGAAATGGCAACTCTATCTGATACATTCACTTTCCATGCAACTATGCAAGCATTTGCCTACTCAGAAATGTGATGTGAAATACAGCTCAGGCTGACAATGCTATTTCAGCACATATTGAACAAATTAAACTAATTGCTTAAGCAAGTTGTAGAGTCATTTCCAGATGTTGGGAGGCACATCGCAAAATGCCTTCTGGTAAGTATCCTGCTGCATCTCCCATCTGTAAAGCAGCTGCTTGGTGCCCTCCACTCCAGGTGAGTCAGCCAACAAGTGAGTAAATGGCTGGTAGCTTCTGCTGAGAAAAGGACAGGTGAGAGGTCCACAAGGAGTAGTAGCTGATATTGATACCTGTTGTGAGAAAAAGGGCAACTGAGTGGTGGCAAGAAATGACAGGGAGAACAAACAACTGAAGCTCGCCGATGAAGACAGCAGGCACTAGTGAGGTCCGTAGCTGTGTCCCCACTACCCACCCACTTGTCTTCCCCATTGGGGAGTGATAGTGGCTAAAATTTCTGACCTCAGCTGTCAGCTAACATGAATGATGGAAAAAATAAGAGCAGTGGTGCTGCTCTGGTGAGTGAGTACACACAGTAGCAGAAGTAATGGCGGTCTTCTTCTCTCATCATTGATAGTGGCTAAGGAAAATAGGACTCGGCCTAGGAAGGGGGCCCAAATGCTGCTGCTGTCAGGAATGGTCAGTGATGGCTGCTTCAAAGGCCAGGGAGAGATGTAGGTGGCTTGACAGGAAACAATAATAGGCTCCCTTAAGGACATTGGGACTTAGCAATCACCCAAAGGTGCCAAACCATACATGTTACCGGTGAAAAACCCTTTAAGAAAATCTTGGGCATAGCATTAAGCCTGGGCAGACTATGTGCCTTTGTTCTCTGTTCTTTGGGGCATAAACAAAGTGCATTGATAGCCAAATGTCTTTCTTCTTTCCTGCTGCATCTTATCCCCTTAGGCTGCTGCGGATTTTGTGGCAAATGTGTTTGACAGCCTAACTTACCTGATTTGACTATTATGGGCAGATTGAGCCAATTACTGGGTCTTGTCAGCTCAGCATCAAATGACTTGAATATCTGCCAGGTTTGGATCAGCTTTTTCCAAAACTGGGCATGTGCAAAAATGCTGCTGAACCAACAGATCAGCAGCAACTGTTAATACTGTTAAGGACTGCTTAGATGAACACTGAATAGTAAGATTTTCTTAAACTGTGTTTATTTATATGACTGATTTATATGATCGGTGATTGATTTAACTGTCTACGTAAATGTTTCCCTGTTAAGTGGAATAGAGTCCCAGCAAGAAGGGAGGAAGTAGAAGCTGTGTGACACCACACATGAGCAAAAAGCCAATTGCACTGTGTTGCATTGGCAGGAATCGGAAGGAATATGGTGGAGCAATCTGCTGAAGCACTACAAATGGGTCAATGAACAGATTAACAGTCTGTCAAAAAAGAATTCGGCTCTCGGTTCATAAATAGCAAACAGAATATGAACCAAACCACTGGATATTCAAGCATCCATATTTGCCCCTCCTATTCACTTTGCAGTCTGATTCCTGAGAAGAAGTGTTTGTGCAGCAGTGTTCTTAACTGCTGCTGGCTTATCCTTGGATCCTGCTCAAGTTGGTTCCTTGTGCTGGTGCTGCATATAGAACTCTTAAATTCTGAGGTAAGCCAATATTTGCTTTGTTCTTTGGTCTCTGAGGCAGCTCTGCTGGCATGAACTAAGGAAATGAACCCCCTCTTAATGGGCAGTGAGATATGCAATTAACGACATCTGTATCACCTTGGTTAACCTGGCTATCCAAACAAATCTTCAGCTCAAACTCAACAGTGAGGTGAGGATGAGTTATATAATGAGTCTCTCTGTGAAAGATAGTCTGATGGTTATATAACCATCCCCACCAGTGTGTGGTGCTGTTGCACATCTAACTGGTTGGCTTCACAACTGGAAAAAACAGCCTGGAGAAAAATCCAGAACGTATGTCTTTTTGGAGGGCACCTTATGCAGTGGCTAAGAAACTGAGCAACCTATCCTTGCTGATAAAGAAAGACCACTCTTGCCCCATTGTAGAACATAGAGGCCTCTTTTCTTTCCTGTCCAAGAATATCCTGTCTCCCCCAAAAACATCTTCTTCCCCCCAAGATGAACCTCCTCTCATAGATTGTCTTTTTCCTCCTCGAAAAAAATATTCCTGTATCCCCAAGAACATCTCCTTAACTGGGGGAGGTGCCAAGGGGGGCCTATAAAGGTGGGCAGGGACAAGAAGCCAATGATGAGTAGTTGCGAGCGAGCGAGTGAGTTGGAGAGATGAGAGACCATGACAAGTTCCAGTTAAGGGAGAGAGAGATCCAGGGTGTGTCCAACTCCTCCCTCCATATCTGAGGCTTTCCTTGAGCCCTAGCCACTGCCCAGGCCAACCTGGAGGGTGTGCCACCCCTAGGCTCTGAAAAACCTGACCAGGAGTCTGACAGAAGTCAATTGGCATTTGTGGCTGGGTGGCTGGCACCCATTATATCTAATGGAACTTTCTTGGGAGCACCCACTTGGGGGTGTATCACTCAGACATCTGAAATGCAATCTTTGCCAAACTTGGAGGGTAGCTTGAGGAGAGCTTGCTGAAGAGTCCCTGCAAGTTTGGCATCTCTGCCTGTGAAGGGGGCTGTTCCAGAACCTCAGGAAGAGATGGGCACAAATCATTAAAAAAATGAACCGTACAGTTCGTAGTTTGTCGCATTTCACGAACCACAAACTTTCATGAACCTGCCCCGGTTCGCGAACTGGTTCATTTGGTTTGAGAAAAGTCACATCCAGGTCAGCAAATCATCACTTCCAGGCCAGCAGAAGGCCACTTCCGGGTCAGCAGAAGGTCTGCAGGAAAAGCATCCCCTGTTGCCTAGGAAACTGATTGATTGGCACCAGGCTGTCTGCAGTGACAAACCAAAAAATGAACCAAACGAACCAGCCTAAAGGTTATGGCAGTTTGTCAGAAATGGACTCTGATGAACCGCCAGTTTACAAACCACGAGCCAGCCTAGTTCATCACAAACTTTGGTTCGTATTTTGGTTAGTGCCCATCTCTAGTGGTAACTGTTTTTAAGATCTGTGCTGGAAGCTACTTGAAAATCTTTTATTAAAGTTTGGTCCTTAACAAGTTTGTTACATCAGCCAGACAAATCCTTCCCACATTTTCTCCCAAACCAGAGTTGCCTATTGGTTGCCAGGTAGCTCCTCCTCTTCCTCTGCCCCCTGACAAACTAAACACAATAGGTGTCTTGTGGGGCTGACAGAAAAGACCCTGAGAGTCCAGTTATTGGAACTCTATATGATGGCACTTTCCACCACCATATAAAGGAGACATTTGCTATAGTCCAAACAAAGAGAGGCAGCCTGAACCATTAAATCATTCAGTTCCTGCTCCTCCTTTCCTGAATTTGAGCTGCATATTAGGCCTCCTCATGGCTTAGTGACATTTTTGGACTGGGCTTTCATAACCTGTGTCGTATATTTGAGCAACTTCTTAGCCCCATCTACAGGATAAGGATTGACAATTTTTTCGTAACGGTGTATTCCACAATTTATTTCATGCATCTTTGTATGTTTCAGTTCATTGCTATTTGGCAAGTAAAAGAGAGTCTTGACATAAGATTGCCAACCCAAGAGTTACAACTGATCTACAGGCTTCAAAGATCAGTTACTATGGAAGAAATGGCAATTCCAGAGGGTGATATCTATGGCATCACTTCCCAGTAGAGCTCCTTCCCTGCCCATCATCCGCCCTCCCTAGGAAGTTTCCTTAAATTTCCTGGAATTTCCCAAGCAGGAGGTAGCAACTAGCAACCCTACATGGGGAGGAGGGGAATCAGCTTGAATTGTTTTGCCATTATGTACTGGGGTGTGGAGTAATAATTGCAAAGTTAGTTAACATTTTAAAAAACTGGTATGGCACTCTGAATGTGAAACGGAGAATGGTACACCTCTCAGCCATGTGCTAACAACAAACCTGATTGTAGTTTTTATGTCAGAATGCTATGCACTACAACTGTGATCCTGGATCTCCATCAGTCTGTTAAAAGTGAACTCTGTGTGTGCAGTAGGGTTGCCAGCACAAGGCTGGCAACCAGATGGAGACTTACCCAGGTTGGCAGGTGGGGGCAGACATCACTCCCTGTAACATCAGTGTGTTGCCTGAGATGTGCTACAATTTGGGCAAAACTTTATGGTTTCACCTAGATTAAATTCTCCCCTTCCTTCTGTGGAGCCCTGATCAAAATCACAGTGCATGCACCATTTACCTTCAGCAGACTAATGTTTTGTCTGTCTTTGGCTTGACTTTGCTGCCTGCTGTGTTTTCTTAGAGGTCCGTATGAGGAGCTGTTTGTCATTGAATTTATTAAATGAAGAGTGTACATTCTCCGTTATCACAGTAGTACTGAGACTGACTAGAATTCCTTAATAGTAAGAGGTCTTCTGCAAGAGGTCAGAGATTATTACTTCACATTTCCAGAGCTAAGCCACACAATGAGAATAGCTTCTAGTGCTAAACTCAGGTCTGGCTCAGACTAAACACCTATCTTTGCCCATGTAGTTGAAATATTTATTTTAATTTTAGGGAAACAAGTGGTTTGGGTTTTGAGAAATTGAAATGGATTAGGGGGGAGCCCTGCATAAAGCTCGAAGTAAGTTTTCTCTGATTTTTAAAAACTTCTGTCGATTTCTTGTTTGGGTTTTTGGCTGAGCATGAATGTATTCCCCTAAACATTTACAATTTCAAGATCATTTTCTAAATGAGAGGGGCTTGGGCATAGCTAGGATTGCCAACTTTTGGAGAGGGGCAGAGATCTTCCAGAATTACAACTGGCCTCCAGACTACTGAAGCCCCTCTCACACTGGGTCTTTAAAGCACTTTCAGTACCTGTTTTGCCTCCCATTTTTGCAGGGGTTTCACACTTCCAAGGTAGTCATGTGACACAGCACCAGACTTTGTCTGCGGCATCTTCCTGCGGACATAACCCCGACTTTAATTTGGAACCAGCTGCTGAGTCGCAGCTGCCTTGATTAATGTCAATGTGAATGCTTTTGCTTCTCTTCTCTTCTCTCCCCTCTCCTTTTCCTTGTTAGTTGATTGGTCGTTACCGGATCTAACAACATCCATCCTCCTCTGCATCCCAACCACTTTTTCAGCATTTTTTTTTGTCTTTCCAAAGGATAGTAACATTTCAGTGTTGTGTGGCAGCGCTTAATTTCACAAAGATTTGTTAATTGTAAATTGTTTGCCTCTCATCTCCTCCTTCCCCCCCCCTTGCCCTGATTTGTCTGTGTGGATCTAACCCCACCATCTTCTGCATCCCGACCACTCTTTTAGCAATTTTTAAAAATTTATAATGGACAGTAACGTTTCAGCGTTATGTGGCAGCACTTAATTTCATAAGGATTTGCTAATGGCAAACATTTTGCTTATATTCACCCCCCTCCCTTTTTTCCACTTGAGCTGATTTGCTTCTCTGCTCAGCTGTTCTCCGCTGGGCTTTAATTCTCACCTCCCCCATTACATAGTCTTTGGCCGGTCTATTAACTAGGTGCCCAGATGATTCCACTTCTCTGGGGAGAGGGGGATGGGTTTAATGCTTATCTAGCCAGTGCATGGGCAACTCAAGTAAGCACAAAGAAAACACATCCTTAGGGAGTCTGGCAATGTTAGGAGCATCCTCCGATACAGGTCTGGGAAAGGAGGAAAGTGCAGCCCATGAAAACTGCACACCTGCACAGGGAGAAAATCGACCTTCCTGGGAGAGGGGAAGAACTAGCTGGTGTTTACAGAAGGGAGAGGGGCATCCTCATTTTTCCTGCTTTCAGATGCTCCAGTCTTTTTTTTTTTAAAGCCAGAAATGATTTGCAACGTTGCTGTGTTGAAATATTACTCCGTATTCCCTTCTGGCTTTAAAAGGCAGGAAAGGGTTAAATGGCTGCTTTCTCCTTCTGCCCTCATTGGTATGAGCACACTCTTTTATTTTTTTCAAAGCTAGGGAAGTGTTGTAAGTAGGGGTGTGCAAAGGCACTCTGTTTCGTGTCTCTTGTTTCGGAAACAGCAAAACCCGAAACGGCTAGCCGTTTCGGGTTTAGCGTTTCGGGTTTGTTTTGGGTTGTTTTGGGTTTGTTTCGGGTTTTTTCAATGGGAAAATGCCTCCGTCTTCCCGGACGCCTGGGGGAGACATTTTCCCACCGAATCAAGCCAGAATTGGTGGGGAACTTCCTCTAACTCCTCACTAACAACCCCCCAAGTTTCAGACCGATTGGACTTTGGGGGGCCATGTTATGCCCCCCCAAACCAGGTCCCCCTATCCTCGCATAAGAAAGGGAAGGGTGAGCATATTGTTAGCTTGCTGCTGCTCATCTTCTTCTTCATTATTTCCTATGGGGGAAAAATGAAGAGGCAGGCTTCCTTTGCCAGGGGTGGCATTTTGCATGCAAAATGCCCCCCAACCCTCTGGGGCCCTTCTCCCACCCTTCCACCCCCCACTAAGGCTCAGCCTGCTCCCACTTGGGGGGACATTTCATGGCCTCCCCAAGTAGATGCTCTTTTCTCTACTACTTACAGCTGGGGGAGGCTTGTCTTGCCAGGGGTGGCATTTTGCATGCAAAATGCCCCCCTACCCTCAGGGGCCCTTCTCCCACCTTTCCTCCCACCCCCCACCAAGGCACAGCCTGCTCCCACTTGGGGGGGGCATTTCATGGCCTCCCCAAGTAGGTGCTCTCAGCCCCCAAAGTCCACCCCTTACAGCCCCACACAAACCCAATTCCCCCCCAGCTGCCACACACAGACCCAAATCCCCACATTAGCCCCTCACAGACCCAAATCCACCCCCAGCAGCCCCACACCCATAACCCCAGGAACAGGCTGGCAAAGGCCAGCCCTCTCCCTTTGTTCCCTATGCTGGGAACTTCTAAACTCTCTTTCCCTGGGCAATTCTGCACAGCCCAGGGGTGCCACAATGGTGGGCACACTTCTGAGTGCCAGCTGGTCCCTGTGAAAGAGCACCTGAACCACAGACACCCTCCCTCAAATTCCCCCCCACCACCACCTACAGAGATGGCTGGCCAGCCAGCCCCATTGTTCCCTATGATGGGAACCAACTGCACAACAAAGAATAAAACACGAACAACGCAAAATAAAGTTTTTTAAGAATTATTTTCTCCCTTTCAAAGTACAAGTAGGCAAAGCATTATGACACATTACACCAGCAGTCCCCCACACAGAAAAATAACACAACTCACTTAACATCAGAGAATCACAAAGCACAATTCCTGTCAAAAACACTTTATTTCTTGAACAGCTTTAGGTTACACAGGAGGGGGGCACACCAAAGGGCATTCCAGCATTCCACCTCACAAAAATAACACAACTCACTTAACATCAGAGAATCACAAAAACACAATTCCTGTCAAAAAACACTTTATTTCTTGAACAGCTTTAGGTTACACAGCAGGGGGGCACACCAAAGGGCATGGCAGCAGTATCTTACACAAAAATAACACAACTCACTTCACATCAAAGAATCACAAAAGCACAATTCCTGTCAAAACCACTTTATTTCTTGAACAGCTTTAGGTTACACAGTAGGAGGGCACAACAGGGCATGATAGCAGTGTACTACACAAAATAATACAACCCACTTCACCGTTTTTGACAGCAATTGTGTTTGGGTGATTCTTTGGTGTGAAGTGAGTTGTGTTATTTTTGTGTAGTACACTGCTTTCATGCCCTGTTGTGCCTTCCTACTGTGTAACCTAAAGCAGTTAAAGAAATAAAGTGCTTTTGACAGCAATTTTTGGGGTGATTCTTTAATGTGAAGTGAGTTGTGTTATTTTTGTGTAAGATACTGCTGCCATGCCCTTTGGTGTGCCCCCCTGCTGTGTAACCTAAAGCTGTTCAAGAAATAAAGTGTTTTTGACAGGAATTGTGTTTTTGTGATTCTCTGATGTTAAGTGAGTTGTGTTATTTTTGTGAGGTGGAATGCTGGAATGCCCTTTGGTGTGCCCCCCTGCTGTGTATCCTAAAGCTGTTCAAGAAATAAAGTGTTTTTGACAGGAATTGTGCTTTGTGATTCTCTGATGTTAAGTGAGTTGTGTTATTTTTCTGTGGGGGGGGACTGCTGGTGTAATGTGTCATAATGCTTTGCCTACTTGTACTTTGAAAGGGAGAAAATAATTTTTAAAAAACTTTATTTTGTGTTGTTCGTGTTTTATTCTTTGTTGTGCAGTTGGTTCCCATCATAGGGAACAATGGGGCTGGCTGGCCAGCCATCTCTGTAGGTGGTGGTGGTGGGGAATTTGAGGGAGGGTGTCTGTGGTTCAGGTGCTCTTCCACAGGGACCAGCTGGCACTCAGAAGTGTGCCCACCATTGTGGCACCCCTGGGCTGTGCAGAATTGCCCAGGGAAAGAGAGTTTAGAAGTTCTCAGCATAGGGAACAAAGGGAGAGGGCTGGCCTTTGCCAGCCTGTTCCTGGGGTTATGGGTGTGGGGCTGCTGGGGGTGGATTTGGGTCTGTGATGGGCTAATGTGGGGATTTGGGTCTGTGTGTGGCAGCTGGGGGGAATTGGGTTTGTGTGCTGTAGGGGGTGGACTTTGGGGGCTGAGAGCACCTATTTGGGGAGGACATGAAATGCCCCCCCAAGTGGGAGCAGGCTGAGCCTTGGTGGGGGGTGGGAGTAGAGGTGGGAGAAGGGCCCCTGAGGGTAGGGGGGCATTTTGCATGCAAAATGCCACCCCTGGCAAGACAAGCCTCCCCCAGCTGTAAGTAGTAGAGAAAAGAGCACCTACTTGGGGAGGCCATGAAATGGCCCCCCCAAGTGGGAGCAGGCTGTGCCTTGGTGGGGGTGGGAGGAAAGGTGGGAGAAGGGCCCCTGAGGGCTGGGGGGCATTTTGCATGCAAAATGCCACCCCTGGCAAAGGAAGCCTGCCTCTTCATTTTTCCCCCATAGAAAATAATGAAGAAGAAGATGAGCAGCAGCAAGCTAACAATATGCTCACCCTTCCCTTTCTTATGAGAGGGTAGGGGGACCTGGTTTGGGGAGCCATAACGTGGCCCCCCAAAGTCCAATCGGTCTGAAACTTGGGGGGTTGTTAGAGAGGAGTTAGTGGAAGGTCCCCGCCAATTTTGGCTTGATTTGGTGGGAAAATGCCTCCCCCAGGCGTCCGGGAAGACGGAGGCATTTTCCCATTGAAAAATCCGAAACAACCCGAAACAACCCGAAACGTTTCGGGTTATTTTGTTTCGGATAACTTGAAACGTTTCGGGTTTCCCAAAACGTTTCGGATAACCCGATACAACCCGAAACAAGTTTGTTTCGGGTTTCTTTCGGGTTTCAGAAACCCAAATTGCACACCCCTCATTGTAACATTACTCCTAATTTCTACTAGCTTTAAAAGCCAGGTAAGGGTTAAATGGCTGCTTTTCCCTCCTGACTGGTGTCTTCTGCCAATGTAAAAATAAAGGGGGGGGGGTTGCACAGCCATTTGCAAATCAAAGCAACAGCGAGGTAAAAAAAAACAAAAACAGCATTTTAACAGTTTCCTGCCTTGGCTTTTAAAAATAATGAATGAGAGTGGTACATGTTTCCCCTCAAAACTCTGCCAGCAATTGCCTCTCCAGTGGGCAGGAGACAGCCCAATCAGCAAAAGGGGGGGGGACGGGTTCCAACATTGCAACGTTAATACACATGCTCAAAGTTTTTAAAAGTGTGTTGTCTATTGCAAAGCCTCTAAAGCCTGAAATTGCATCGAGGCTTCAAAGCCAGTCTACAATGAAAAACAAGATGCCGAATTGAAACTGCCTCAGACAGTGTGAAAAGAGCGGGTGCCAAGTCGAAGCCGTTGTGGCGACTGCTCAGAAATGGCGGTTTAAACTATACATGCAAAAGGGGCTAGAGATTAGTTCCCCTGGAGGAAATGGCTGCTTTGGAGGCTGGACTCAAAAGCATTATATCCCACTGAGTTCATTCTCCTCCCCAAACCCTGCCCTTTCCAGACTCCATCTCCAGGTCTCCAGGAATTTCCCAACCCAGACATGGCAACACTAGGCATGAAAGTCTAGTGTTTGAAAGTGATGCTCACACATAAGCTACTGAGGTGATACAGAATATCTGATTTTCTGTAGTGGGGAGACCATGGCACATTGTACATGCTTCAGTAACTCTTTCCTTTATAAATACTGAACAAACTTAAATGATGGGATTAAAAGGGGTTTCAAATTGACAGCCCTTCTGTGTTTCTTATTTCTTCCAAGGATTTTCCCGCATGAGCTGAGTGTGGATTAGAAGAACGATAGCTGGGGAGCCTGATGGGGGGTGACCTGTAACCCAGCTTTTGAATAGGAAAACATCAAGGAACATTAATGCTGTATTCGTGAATGTCGCTAGTTGCCAGTTAATTTTCAGACACAATTCAAGGTGCAGGATTTAAACTTTAAAGCCCTACTGACTCATGTGCATCTTAGTTATAGGACAGGTATAATTAATTATACTGCCTCTCAAGTAACAATCAGTACTATGGCTCAGGTTTTGTACCAACTTGTCAGTCTCTACTATGGTTTGGGATCTGCACCTTCTTTCTTCACCCATGGTTATTATTTATTGTAAAGTATTTCAATCCTGCTTTTCCATCCAAAATATGAAACCACAGGGCATCTTTGACAGCACAATTTAAACAAAACCAGAAATTGTAATAGCCTGCAAACAAAATAAGTGAATGTACCAATAGTGAAGTTCTTTGATAGAATTCCCAACGTGTTTTCAGCCCTAAAAAGCTACTACTGGGATCTCCAGATTTGGATCAGCCTATGACATTTGATAATGATGGAATTACCTTTCCCATTTGGGACTTGTGCCCAAAGCATATATATGAAAGAACAAAATAGCAGAGAGGTTCCATAACCTTGGCATCATTATAGAAAAGTGTAGTTGCCCACTGTGGTAATCGTCCCCAAAATCTCATCTATCCTAAAGAGCGCTAAACAAATCCTTGTGATGTAAGCCTTTTGCAAATCCAAGTAATTGCCAGCCAATTAGAGCCCTTGGAGCTGCACTGGATGGGAGGGGGAAGCCAGCCTCAGCTTTCCCTACAGACAGGGATTTTGGTGGCTGTGGATAACAGCACAAGCTTAGATGTGCTATTTATTTTGGCTTTCAGTTAGGATTTGGGGTTAGGTTAAGGAAGGAAATTCGTTTTTACTGAATTAAACAAGCACCCCATGAAGGGTCTGTCAAATTTAGCTTTCTGTGGACAGGTTCTATGAGTAGGATCTCTGTGAGGTAAAAGAGTGGCCAGGAACCTGAGCATAAGCCTGTTAGATGTGAAAGGTTTTAGTTTTAGTTTAGTAGGAATCAAATCTTCCCTCAGTGTTTGAATTTGGTTAACTCAGTTCAACTCACAATAGGGAAAATGTATAACCTCTGGGTAGTGTAGTTGAGAGCCAGCTGTACATTTTATACATTATTCCACACTAAACCTTTACTGTATTGCACCTTATTTTCTGTAAATAAATATTTGTTGTTCAGTTCCATATGGCTCTTGTCTGTCGTGTCAAAATAGCTGTGTGAAAGAGGTTATACTTGCCTCACAATTAAATATGATATTATTTTAGGGTCACAAATAAGATCCATTACAAATAAGAACACAAAGTTTACATGATACCAATCAGTTAAATAAAGATTGTCTCTCTCCTTTTACTGACTGGGCAGCTGAATGGAATTACACAAATAAA
This sequence comes from Eublepharis macularius, assembly GCF_028583425.1. NCBI lineage: Eukaryota > Metazoa > Chordata > Lepidosauria > Squamata > Eublepharidae > Eublepharis > Eublepharis macularius. The sequence goes on from NC_072790.1 coordinate 196,484,247, forward strand.
AAGAGAAGCCAGAGTATAGGATCTGGACAGCCATAAGTCCAGAGGGCAGTTAAATCAGGAGTCTCCTCCCATCATCCTCTCCTCATTGCTACAATACCACCGTATCCATGATGGTCTTATCCATCATGGTAGGAGATCACTGAGAAGGCACACTGAAGATCATGTCCATGAACTGATAAGCTCAGATGAGACAAGGAGGTCCTTGAGGTAACCTTGTCCCAGATTATTTAGGGGTTTATATATTAGGACCAGGGCTTTTTTTCAGGGGGAATGCGGGGGAACGGAGTTCCGGAACCTCTTGAAAATAGTCACATGGCTGGTGGCCCGCCCCCTGATTTCCAGACAGAGGGGAGTTTAGATTGCCCTCCGCGCAGCTCAGCAGCACAGAGGGCAATCTAAACTCCCCTCTGTCTGGAGATCAGGGGGCGGGGCCACCAGCCATGTGACCATTTTCTCCGAGGGCAACCCACTGAGTTCCACCACCTCTTTTCCCAGAAATAAGCCCTGATTAGGACTAGGGGACCTGCAAGTACTTGTGGTGGGCATTTCATTTTCCACTCCCTCATTATTTCCAATTTCTCTTCCTGAAAAGCCTCCACAGCCTCTCTTCTTTTGCTTTGCTGCTTTCATCTCTCCTTCCCACACACCAACCAATCTACATTTACTTGACCTCCCTGTCCCACCTTCAGCTTTCCCTCCTTCTCTTCCTCAGAAGCCTCTGCCCAGGAAAAGAATAGCCCAGTTACAAGGTGGAGAATATGCAACTACTTGCAAGGGGCAACTCATTTCCCCCTGTATCCTCTTCCCTACACTATTTCCACTTTCTCTTCTCCCAGCAGCTCCCATATCTACTCCCCTTTCCCAGCTTCCTTCTCTCTTTCCCACCCACAAACCAACTGAGCTTTTTATCTGCCCCATCTTCAACAATATTTATTTACTTCATTATACACACACTGCCTTTCTCTTCCTCGACCCACTGCACCCTCATCACTCCAGCACAACTGGGGAAAGTTAGAGTGTGAAGGTGCCCCTTGCCTCCAACCCCCCTACATCCTGTTTTGGCCCCTGGAGAACCTAGCAACCCTACGGGGGGGAGAGACAAGATCTCCTAGTCCTGCTGTTCCCCATATAGCATTTTTAAATGGCCATTTTTTTTTCTTAAATGGCATTTATGGCCACAGTTTGGACATGTGGCTGCCCTAAAGTAGTTTGGCTCTCACTCCCTGTAGCTGCCCATACCTTGTAAAGTCCAGTTGTGTGTAGTTTTTTTGAAGGGCTGTTAATGTGTTTTGCCTGAACTGAATATATATTTTCTAGAGGCTTTTTTGTTAGTCTTTTTTTTACAAATCCCCTCAAACTTTGCTTAATAATATTTTGTACTATTTCTGTTTATTTTTAAAACATTTTATTCCTACGTATACTACCTTAGCAGGTAGAAAGGAGAGAGGACTATGATTTTAAAAATAAATAAATTGGTAACTGTTGGATCAACAGAACAGACTCAGTATTGTTGTATTTTCAAAGGCTCATGGATGGACTTTGGCAAAGCCAGCCTCAGGGTACAAGGCAAAAAATTGGTCCCATGGGAATTGTGTAGGAAAGTAAACCACACAGAAACAAGCAGGAACCTGCCTATCTGGAACAAGCTAGGCCAGAAAGGTTGGGTACAGCTCAGACTTTACACTATGCAGGAACTTAGGCAAAGGAGTCTGGCAGTAACAGACCAAAAAACCAGTTGCTCCGGCAAAGGGGTGTGGCAGGAATAGGAAGCTATACGGAAAATGTGTGATTAGAAGCTGCCTGTGTACTATCTCCTTACTTGTTACATCTACCAACATTTCATGGAAGAAAATATGGACAGTCATGCAACATCCCTATACAATGATCTATAAGACCCCCACCCCACCCCTGCATTACACAGTGCTGAAGGCTCTAGTACTCTATTAGCTGTGCCTGTTTACTGTACCATAGCTTGGCTACAAAGTTTTAAAAGCTAGGACAGCCTTTGTTCTTTGGGTTAAATATATACTAGAACAATGTAATTGTCCTCCAAACTGCTACAAGTAGTTCTCTGTGAACTCACTGTTGTGTGAAAGGCCAGGATGTATCCTTACTAGATATGTCTGACTTATAAGCATGAGACAAAATACATCCATGTGTAATTCAGAAATGTCATTGCTAGACATCGGTGGAGGAGGTAGACCCTTAAAGAATAACAACCTTAAAACAACTTACACTTACAGTGTTTTAACAGATTATTTCCTTAATAACAAAACAAGAACAAACATGAACTGAGGACAGGTCTCAGAAAAATAGGATATCTCCTTGATTAAGTGTGGTGTAGTGGTTAGAATGTCAGACTAGGATTTGGGAGAGCTTGGTGTGAAATCCCCACAGTGCCATGGAAATTCACTGGCTGAATAAATTATATCAAAATAAGAAAAATTGTGTACATTTGTTTAATTTTCACGATTTCTTTTATTATATTTAGTTTGTTGCGCGCTCTTGGCCTTTGCCTCATAGCATGTGGCTCGTAGTGTCTGAAAAGATACATAGTAAAGTCACTGACCATCTTGCAGGGTAAAGAGAGTGAGCCATTTACTATCTAGTCCCTTCTCCCAAATTTGCTGAGATGTGAGCATCTGGGATTGTTTGCCATATGCTTATATTGTGTTTTATGTGTTTCCAACTTGTTGCTTTGTTAGCTGCCTTGAGACTAAAGAGATGAGGAAGCAGAAAGGTACACTATAAATGACATAAATAAATAACAATATTCTCAAATAAACAAAACTTTCCATGGAATTGAAGGCAGCATACTTAGGAACCTGCTTACCTTCAACAAGGCTTCTATGTCATGTTCCTTCTAACCATCCCTGAGGATTTTACAAAAGTTTAGCTTTTCTTGTCAGAGAGTTTAGATTATTTTTAGGTAGAGCGTATTCATTCTATTACTTGGGACCCGAAATGTAGATTTGAACTGAGTCTCATATACATTTGCCTATTTTAAATCATGAAAATATTGTTATATGTTCCCCACTCGTCCAAGCAATGGACAAGGGCAGTAAGGTTTAGTTGCTTTTGGGTAGCAGAACATTAAAGATTTATTTGCTATTTGTAACATTTACAAAATAACTAAGGAGAGCATAAAAAAACGGGCATTCTTTCAAGGAAGGATATCTGCTACCCAACGTCAGTTTCCCAAAGAGAAGGCCTGCACCCCAGGATGTTTAATCTCCAGCTAACTTACAGTTCTCTATTCCCTCCTCTCATTTCAACTGCCAAAACAGCTGTTGTTTGTATATCATAGACTGTAGGAATGTGGTTCTCTATTGTATTCAAGAGGCATTAGTCAAAAAGGGGAATTCATCTTCTGTCCGTCTCATACTATAATCAATGTCAGTGGTATATACTTTTATACTTTTGTTCTTGCTGACTTGCGAAACTAGCTACCATTATGTTTAATTCTGCCATGTACACATGTACCATTTTTTACCAGATAGTCAACATATGTAAACAAACACGGTTCTATCCATAATCATACAGCGGCTATTGTTCCCAAAAGTTGTGCATTTACTATGACACTTAGAAAAAGGGAATTGAGATGATAGGGGAAGCAAGATATGGAATGAGTACACAGGAGTGGGTACTTGTCACCTATGTGCTACATCAGTCTGAGTTCCGGCAAATAACACACAGACACCATTCTTGGGTTGGAATGGCCACAACTTTATTGATTACAGCTGGATGAAGCTTTGGCCAGGCATATGGGCATGGATCCCTGTTGGCATTGGAAGGCCCACCTGCTGTCTGATGCATATCATGCCTGCCCCATGCTGGTACACCACAGCAAGCATTCTTCTGCCGCCAGCCATGCTAGACAGTCACTGCTTCCCAATCCGTTGGGGTGAACTGCCCAAATACCCCACTCACCCTATTGGGATCTGGCCCAATGCCTCAAACCCACCACAGGAGGAAGGCCCAAGGCCTGACTCCCACCAGCGCTCCAACTGCTGTAGCCAAGAAAGTTGGAGCCACCCCCTCCCCCAGGGTTTCTGACTTTGATGACCAGAGGAAGGTGAAAATACCCCAAGGCAGCCCTGGCCAATCTGGCCCCTTGTGGGAAAAATTCCTTCTTGGCCCCCATAGGTGACTGGCATAACTGGCCCTGGGGATCTCTGCCCCCAGGGGGCCCAACCTCACCCCTGAACCATTATTCATATTTCTCCACTCATCCAGATGTTGCTACCAGCCGTTCGCTGTGCCTACAACTAGATCAAACATTAGTACATTCTCTTCTGATGTAACCCAAGTATGCTCTGGAAGCCCACCTAGCAACCGCCTTTATGCAGTCTGCAGATAGCCCAGCCTTGGCTGCTGTGGTGACTGCCCCAATTCGGAATGAGTGAGAGCCATAGTCCGCCAGCGGAAGGTCTGCAGCACAGAGGCTGGATATCAGAACGGCTGTGAACTGGAACCTCGTGACTAGGCTCATGTCGGCATGGACCAGGAGTTGACTGGCCACCGAGGGGCGCCTGACCAGATATTCCCTGACAGCCTGGACAGGCCAGGAGGCCCCATTCTCCGCTGCTTGGAGCTATACCACTGCTCCTCACCCCTACTGGTCCGTCGGAGCACCCGTAAGCTGCCGCCCTTGAACGAGGCATCACCCACTGCCAATGCTCTGCCTGATGGATCTCCCGATGAAGCAGCTACGAGCTTCCCTACCCAAAAGGCCCCATAGAACACTAGGCAAAAGGCTGCCCTGAACAGCGTGGTTTTGAAGAATGAGCAACATACTCTGAGGAGGCACCCCAGGATACTCAGCAAGATGCCTGCAATGATTAGCCGCTGGGAGTCTCTATGGGGGGGGGGGTGTCCTGGTGGGCCAAGCCCGCCATGGGCCGCCAGCTTATCCTGGGGTAGCCTGCAAGAGCCCTGCATGGTGTCTATCAGAATCCCCAGGTATGCTATGTTGTTGGAGGAGCCCTCTGTTTTCTCATGGGCTAACAGGACACCCAGCTCTGCGGAACAGGTGGAGGAGCTTCTGACAGTAGGTGCTGCCTGCTGGGCCCACCATGAAAAAATCATCCAGGTAGTGAGTAATGAAAGGGGAGCCCACTCAATCTTTCACTGAATGCAAATACTAATCATTATAAACAGTCATAGTTTTCATCCTAGAGTCCTAATAATTATAAAATAATTTCTTTGGCATGCCCTAACCATTGTTTAAGACTAGTTCAGGTATATTGAAATATGAATTGTATGGATAGCTCCTAATCTAAGATCTACTATACCTAATTAAAATTAATCTTCCAACTCCTATTGCACCGATTTTATGATTGTTGTTTGGTTAAACAAACTGAACAATATTTGTGCAATTCATTATGTCTTTTAATATATATGATATAAATGTGAAAGATTATTTGCAAACAATAATTTTTTTAATGTTGATAATTTATGGCAGAACCCCCATTATACTTCCTTGCTATTGACAGCCTATATTTGCCAGCTTATTTCTGGGCTGATATAACAGCAGTGATTCATTTTGAGTAGGTTGGCCTTTTTTAAATCTTAGATTTGTTCTTCTGTTTCCAATCAATATCTCTTCTGCTTCCATTTAGAGCCTATCATTCTCCAAGAATAGAGCAAATGAATAAACAAGAAAACTTCTCGTATGCCTGTACTTTGCTTATAATTAATTATCATAGCTAGTAGAACACATTTTTCTTTGGTGTTTTGAAAGATCAGTAGTGAAGTGATCACACTTTTCTCTCCATAAGGGCTACAGCACCACAACCAGAGATATTCTACATCAGCTCTATTTAAATGAATGGGAGCTTTTAAAGAATACCACCACACCCTTGCATTGCTCTCATTCCCTTGAATGAGGTGCATACCAAGAATTTTCTGGAAGGATTGTTCTTTCTATTTTCTCCTATAAATTTTGGTCTTCAGGATCTTTTGGGAGGTATGAGCAACTGCTAGATCAGTGTTTCTTAATGTGTTGTTGTGGTTCACACCTCCCTCAATCGATTTCTGAAAGAAACTTTGCTGTTTTACACATTGAGTTTCCATATAGGCAGATTCCATGGAGAAGCAGCATAAAACATTTCTAAACAAATAAATAAAATTAATTAAATTGATATTAATCAGTCTATCTTAGTTAACAGAAGTACAATCTATAACTAGTTTTAAAATAATATGTCTTGGGATGAACATTTGGTTTTATCTCTCCACACAAATAGGGAAATTAAAATAAGGGAAATAAAAATGCATGATTATACAGAACTTTCGCCATACATTCCATTCAAATGTTAACTAAAGTCCCCCAATCTGCTAAAATCTTCATCTTATTTGTAGTAGACTAGTCTGGTAGTGGGTCAAAACTTTAGGACCTAAGCTGCTCTTTAAAAAAAGTCATATAGTATAGCCTTCCCAGTATGTTGCAGTAGTTATAGTGTCAGATCTGCAGCGGTTATAGGGTGAGATCTGAGAGACTCACATCCCCACTAGTCTCTCTACACAAGACATCTTACACAGGGACGCTCAAGTGAAAGATCTTACACTTGTTCTCCCATTGTGGATACACATGCAGTGATAGGGAGACAGGGTACACTTGAATATAAAACTTTATTGTAGCATAAGCTTTTGAGAACCACAGTTCTCTTCATCAGATGCATGGAGGGTATGAAGAAACTGCCAGAGGCAGTTTGGGTTTTCCCCAGGCAGCACTATAGTTATCAATTATGATCATACCCTCCATGCATCTGACGAAGAGAACTGTGGTTCCCAAACAGGGGTGCCATTCCCCCGCCCGGGGTGGGGAATCTACAGCTCCCACACTTTCCCCCCGTGCCCACTTACTTGGCTGGGGGTGTGTGCACTCCCTGGAGCATGCTCCCAGGTGGCACAGTATGCCCGTGGGGTGGTGCGGCACCCCCAAATTGCACCCCACAGTGGGCAATTTAACCCCTCGGGAGCACGGGGAGCACCCTTGCACCCGCGTGGGTGCTGCTGCCACTGCCGCTTCCAGAAGTAACAGCACGCACATCCAGCATGATGACATCACTTCCAGAAGTGCGCATGGAAGCTCACTACAGAGCAGGGGAAAGGTAAGTGCCAGGTCCAAATCCTTCTGCAGGAAGGATAGAGGGACCTGACAACACTATTCCCGAAAGCTTATTCTACAATAAAGTTGGTTAGTCTTAAAGGTACTACTGGACTCTACTATTTTGTGACTACAGACTAACACAGCTAACTCCTCTGGATCTTTGGCTAATTACACACACTTAGCTTAATCTATCTCATGGGATTGTTGTGAGAATAGAATGCAGGAGAGGAGACTGTGTTACCCAAAAGAGGGTCTCTTTGCGAGTTGTGGGGAATTAGCAATAAGGAGAAGGCAGTGAGAGGGGATAACTGAGGGATCTCCACCAATGTATAGAAGGATTGTCCCAGCTAGAGAACTTTCAATGATCAGACAGATATTTCACCTAAAAAGGGGATTTTTATTGAAGATAACAAGAATCAACAGCACACCAAACACACACAACACACATTCAGAGCTAATAGGAAGCAGGGGTGAAAGTTGGACAGAGTTGGAGGGATTGGGGGATATTTACCATCCAGACATCTGGGAGGGAGGGAGGAGCGTTGAGCAGCCTGTGCTTCAAGGTGGCAGGACTCGGACAGAGATTCAAGGGGGGATGCTGGATCCAAAGCATGCACACAGTTTAGGGCACAGGGGAAGTCTAATTTATACTATGGATCCTACCCAGGGGCAAGATTGCATCTTGTACCCCAAAAACAAAGGCTTGAGAGGTTGTTCCCATAGTGGAACAAAGGACTGAGAAGTTGTCTCTGGGGAGAGACAAAGAGCTTGCGAACTATTGTCGAAGGCTTTCACGGCCGGAGAACGATGGTTGTTGGGGGTTTTCCGGGCTGTATTGCCGTGGTCTTGGCATTGTAGTTCCTGACGTTTCGCCAGCAGCTGTGGCTGGCATCTTCAGAGGTGTAGCACCACCTCTGAAGTGGTGCTACACCTCTGAAGATGCCAGCCACAGCTGCTGGCGAAACGTCAGGAACTACAATGCCAAGACCACGGCAATACAGCCCGGAAAACCCCCAACAACCAGCTTGCGAACTGTCTCCAAAGTGGGACAACAAGCTGATAAACCATCTCCAGGGTGTGACAAAGAACTAGGAGGGCATAATTGGGTTCTCCTTGGGCGGCACTAAAGTTATCAATTATGACTGATGACTCATGAGGTAGATGGGTTATGCTATCAGTTCTCTGAATCACTTAAGAATAGGAAAGTGGTTAAGGTGAGATTGATAGGGTGGGTTGAGTTGATTAATTCAGGAACTCCAGGAAGACCCTATTGTATCAGGATCCCTAGCACATCTCTGGGGCATGGGAAGGGGCGAGCTGGCCTTATCTCTTCTCCCCATGTCTATACGTTCCATCTCCCAGGCAGGATCTGGCTTGCCTGCTTAGGCAGCGGCTTCCATGCAGCTTCCATGTTATCTGCCAGCTTGGGCAGCAGCCTCCATGTTTTCTGCCTGCTTGAGCAGTAGCTTTAGAGCTTGAAGCATATTCAGAGAAGGAGCTTATGGCATAGCCTTCTAATATTATGGGGGTTTGTTCTGACCACTAACAAATGATGTTAGCTGGTTTGGATCTCCATTGGGAAGAAAGGCAGGATATAAATGAAGTAAATACATAAAAATTTCAGAAAGCAAGTAGGGAATTACATGACTGAATCTAAAATTCCATGCACATAATAAGTAGGAAGCTAGTTAATCTTTCTCTGCTCTCTGCAGTGGTACAGGTCCATGAAGCTATACTATATGAGAGTCACACTCAGAGGTTAGATGCCGGCCTAGGCTAGGGTTGAGGTGCCTGGTGGGCAAAGCAGCTTATGAGTAGGTCAGAGAGTCTGAGCTAGGCAATCCAAAAGCAAGTCCAACAGTCCGAGTCAATGCAAAGGCAGGGCAGTCCAAAAACAACGTGGGCAGGTTCAAGTCCAGGAGTCGAGCCAAGGTCATAAGCCAAGAGTTCAGTCCAAGGGAAACAAGGTACAAGGTGGGGTCAAGACCTTCCAGGCACAGAGGCACAGGTCACAAGGAGTAGCAAGCTAGGTTGCTTCTATACCGAGTCCTGCTTGGCGTCCTCCTACTTATTTGTTTTCTTCATTTATTGCCTATGCCTATCTTTCTTACTGAGGCTCATGGTTGATTACAGAGTATTTTAAAAGCCCAATTCAATCAGACAGCACAAAACATCCAATAAACAATGCAACAATTCTAGGATTACAGAATTAGAAAAAATGCAAACAGGAAACTGGCTAAGGCATGCCATACCATAAACAAGAAACTGGATTATAAAGACAGGAAATGGTGCAGTAAAAGAAGATAGACACAATAAACAACTGCAATAGATAATGAAGGGAGCTTTAACTCTTAAATGTTTATACCTTGGAAATCTTGCTGGTCTCTAAGGTGCTACTGGACTTGAATTTTGCTCTTCAACTGCAGTCCAACAAAGCTAGCCAGCTGAAACTGCAACAGACTACATTCCTATTCCTTTTTAAAAGCGCTCTTCTGGAATTTTCCATTATACTGCAGTTTTAATCATTTTAAAAAATGCCCTCCTGAAAATTTGTTTCGCACATTCTGTGGAAAGGCAGTAGCATGGGAGTCTTCCTGATCTCCTCAGGCAACCATTACACAAATTTACTTGGACAACTGAAAGGAGAGCTTGATTAGAATAGTGAGTTTTCTAGGTTCATTGTTTTCAGTGGAACTTACTTCTGAGTAAACCTACTTAGAATTTCTCCCTACAGAACCTAGAAAACTATTTACTTCTTATCTGTAAGCTCCCTTGTTCTATTCAATGGGATTTGCTCTGTGGGTAGCGTTCTTAGGACTGTAGCCATAGTGTTTTGAACATATGAAGCTGCCTTCTCTGAGACTATCAATCCATCTAGCTCATTACTGTGTACTTTAATGGGCAGCAATTCTCCAGGGCACAAAATGATCTTTCCCAACAACTGGTACTTGAGATTCTTTGCGACTGAATCGTGGACCTTCTTCATGGCCCTCTCATTGAATCTTTTGCATGGCCTGTTGCTATGTGGAATTAGATTGCATGGAAGAGCACCTATTTATATGAACCCATACCTGCAGTCTGAAGAAGTACCTTCTTGATACTGGTTTACTATCTCAATGTGAACTAGTTTTCAGTGGGCATCTGTGACAAAGGATATGGCTCTTTTCACACCTATCCACATAACAGCTGTGCGAGGTGGACCTTTATTGTATCCATTTGACAGATAAGGAACTGCTGCTGACAAGTATGTGATTCATTGGGGAAAGAAGACTACAGAACATAGAAGAACATCTATTTGCTTCTTATCAGCAAACTCTCCTTTCAGTTGACAGGACAGATAAAGATTCCAGGCATCCCTTTCAGATTGTGGAACCTCTTCAAATAGGGGAGAAATTACAGCGTTTGCTAAACACAGGAAGGAGACAATATGTAGCATTTGCACTTTCACACATTCATTCATTTTAATGCTGGGATTAGAATGCTAATTTCCCATTACAGCAGGAAATGAAAAGTGCAGAGCTGAATGGCTTATAAGAAATATTAACCTAATAATCACAATCTCATTTTAAAGAAAGGGAGGTAGGCATGTGATCAGCTCAAATGCTCACTATAGAGAAGAAATGCTTACATATTATAACTTTTAGCCACTATTTAATCTGCATTACCTTTCTCCTTAGCTGTAAGCAATGAAGTGAGAAATAATTTAGATAAAAGTTGGAGATACAAAGAAATGACATGTCATGAAAACAGAGACTGATGGCTTGCCATCAAGATTTTCTTCAAGGAAATGTGCCAACCCAGAATACTATCACAAAAAAGATTGATTTTCATTATACTGGCTCAAATATGCAATGGAACCAAAGTTTTTTTTAATGTAATAACAGATGTATTAGGAGCAATCATTTCACCATTTTTTATTTTCAAGTAATTCAATTTTGATGTTTATTAAGGCTGAAAAACTAGTTTCACCTTTGGGTTTTAAAAATTTCCAACCATATATCTTTTTCTGTTGAGTTATAAAAACAATCAAAATACTGCTATTTTATACCAGTTTTGTCCCTTATCAAATATGGTTCAATAATGTTATACAGATACCTTGGTGCAAACTTATTCTGTATAGTGAACCAAAACAGTATGTTTTGGAAGCATTAAAACAGCAGGAAGTTGAGTAGCTCTTATGGTATCTGTACCAGACTTACAACTTGATCCTATACTTCAGAATAAGGACAACTGCATGTGATGGGTATGCATATAACTGCAGCCTCAAACTTGCTTAATAACTATTCCTTCTCTCCAGGTAAGTATATATTTGTAAGCATGTCTAAGTATCTGAAGCATAGAATCTACTGGACGTTTGTCAAATTAAAACTTCCAGAATTCTGGGGGAGAACCTGTAACAATTCAACTGGTAGAAACAATGTGTTTGTAGTGTAAATATGCTCTTATGGCTTACCACATGGTGCTTTCAACTGTATGCTGAGGTAATCAGCTAATGGCTATAGCTCTCTGTGGTTAAATTCAGTGTTACTTTTCCTCCACAACCACTTAGGAATCTAGGAAAACCATCTAATGTGGCTGTGGATCCTTTTAAAGATGCTCCCATGTGGTCCCATTGTCTGATTACATCCCAGTATGTTATCCATAGCAAATGGTAACTAGTATCAGGATCAACGGTAAATACCTTGTAGAGCTGGATAATGCATTTTGTGTTAGGAAGAACGGTGATTAGCAGCTGTGATTGACAGGAGGCTGTTCTGCAAAGAAAGGTAAAACAGCCATTGTTCCAACCTGAGCCTAAGGGCATGCTGCCCTAGCATCCAATCCCCTTTCGAAGGTGGGGGGCAGGTGGAATGTTTTAAGGGAAACACAGCAGTTCAGTTCAGGGCTGCCTCAGCAAGAGAGCAGACAGTTTCATGTACAGCTCTAGTATTGTGGCAGAGTGTTTTAACTCTACCTACAGATGACAGAAAGGATTGTCTCTGGTGTTGGGCAGATTGTGCACCCTTTAATCTGGCTCTTGAGAAAAGGCAGGCTGGTGTGGGTGGAATCTTGTGTGTGAGGATCCAAACTGCTTGTACTTGAAAGCCTTAAAGGGAATTAAAATCACAATCTGGAGCCATAGCTAACATAAGTTAGCCTTGTGGAGGTTTCTCTTTTGAATACTGGGAGACCTGGGCTTCTGATTGGTCTTTAAAAACTACCTGTACATGAATAAATCTTGTTATTTTTTATAAACCTCCTGCTTTAGTGACCTCTGCATTCTTCTTTCTCCCCACAAAACTTACTTCACAGCAGAACCCAAAGCGTCTGCACTAGCTACTTTAACAACATCTAGCAACTGAGGGGAAGGTTTACATTTCAAAGCAAACCTAGTTCCCAAAATTATAGGGGACTGTGTGGGTTTCATATCACAGGCCTATTACAGTAATATTCTATGTATGGCATGTTTCTTCTGGGCTCACTTCTGAATTTACTATACCTCCCAAGCCTGAAGCCATTCCATTGGCAAGCAAATGCCCCGATTTTAGTCATTCTGATACAGAGTTCAGTGTTGTTTTTATATTAAAAATAATGGGTGGACTGGAATACTACTTCAGTTTCAATATTAAAAGAGGACTAGATCAGGAAGTTTCAGGCTTTCTCTTACAGCCAGAAGCAGGAGGGAGAGAAGCTGCTTTAGCCAGAAGCACCTGTGCCTATTCCCGCCTCTTTTCAGTTTTGGTGACTGCAACACTTAATTCTGCTGGAAGAACCTCCCTTCATGCCACTTGACCCAGTGTTTGGAAGTTGCTAATGTAGGTTAAAAACTGTGTTGTGTGTGAAACGATCATTTTCTACATGTACACCAATCTCTTTCCCATTTTGTGCACATTTCACGTACACAATCATACACAAGAACCCCAGTGTGAGACTGCCCACAACTATTTATTTAGTTACAACACCTGCCAGAATTTCTGCAGCAAATTTCAGGGTTTTTTTATTTTGAGAATTGTGGAATGCATGTGGAAACAATTGCCTTTGGGCAGATGGGAGTTCTTTACCAAAGAGGAACTGCATGGAAAAAAATATGCATCTGGCTGGTGCTACATATTGGTGCCAGATAAATCCAGTAGCCAGGTTGGTGCCAGGTAATCCATGTAGCACTTTCACAATCTCACCTGTTTCTTTGAGCTGCTTCATTTTGTGTGGCAATGATGTTAGATGTGGTTGGTTAAATACAAAAGGGAGATGCACACACCTCTCCCTTTAGGAAGGGGAGCTGGACTTGCATGAAAGTGCTACAGTCAGTAATGGCTTTCCAGAACATGTTTGCTATGTGCTGGAACACATGAGGAGGTGCTGACGGCAATACTCACCTAGTTCTAGCAAAAAGTGAAAATTATACATAGCTGGAAAATGCTAGGTTGCTTAATTTCTGTACAGTGCAGTGCGTTAGCAATCAACTGGGATGGATTGCGGAAATCTGGGCTCAAATTCCCACTTACTGAGTGATCTTAGGCCAGTCACAATCTCTCAGCCTAACCTACAACCTTACAGGATAAAAAAACCGACTAGAGGAAAATGAGGTATGCTGCCCTGAGCTCCTTAAAAGAAGGACAAGATAAAAGAGGGCAAAATATAGAAATCATGGGTTACGATGGATGAAATAATTCCAGAACAACAGAGTTGCAGTAAAAATTATATATATGCGGTTGCAGTCAAACTCCTTTGCCCTTCACTATCTTTTATATGTATTCTATCTAATAGGGAACCACTCCATGCTCCTCTAGTCCACAGTGCTAGAAGGAACTAGGTTGTTAGGCTTCAATAGGGTACCACAAGACTCCTGTTTTCAATGGCTGTAATGGAATACCAAGCTTGCCACTTGCTAACATTCGACCAGGTTAAGCTTCTAAAGTCCCTCACTCTCGATGCCCCCCCTTTTCCGCCGCGTGCGGTTCACCACCACGCTTCAGAAATGGGCAAAGGCGAGCCACGTACCCCGGCCCGAATTCCGGGTAGAAAACGTCCCGGCAAGCGCGAGTCTCCATCAGCGCAGGTAGCCTGGCCCCTTCCTCCGCCTTGCCGCGTGCGCCCAGCGGCCAGGAAACCACAGCGACGCCACAGTTGGTGCCTTTGCGCCGCCCCCTCCCCTTCCATTGGCACCTCCGGCCGGCAATGCACATCTTCCACCCCCTCGACCTTCGGGGGAAAAGAGCCACCTGGGGGAACTTTAACTCCCCCCCCCCCCTTTCCTGGACGCACGTCGGAGCCGGCCGTGCGCTCTGGCGGCGGCGACGTCGCCGCTCCCTGTTAGCCAACAACTCTGCCTGTCTGTGCCCAGCCCAGCGAGGCGGGCTCAGGCGCTTTACTTTAACCCTTCGCCTCCTGCTGCTTCTTTCGCTGCCCTCCCCCTCTCTCCCGCCCAGCGGCTTGGCCGAAGCGGCGGCGGAGCTGCCTGGCGCCCTGTTGTGCCCGGGGTGGGTGGCGTAAAGGGCAGCAGCAACGAGGCGACCGAGCGCTCCTCCCTTTCCCAGCCCGGCGGCGGTAGAAGAAGGAGGGCGCACAGCACAGACATGGCGGCCAACATGTACCGAGTGGGAGGTATGTGAGGGTCCTTTGGGGGACGTGCCACGCGTCTTCTCTGCAGCGCCCTCGACTCTGCTTGCAGCCGAGCTGGAGGGCCTGGAGCGGCGGGTGGGGGGGGAGGCGAGTGGGGGCCGGCTGTTGACCGGCAAAGAGCCAAGGGGCGTGCTGAGGCGAGCAGAGCTTGGCACAACACCCGCCCCCCGCAGGGAACCCAGCCCCTTATTCCATCCAGCGAGGCAGGCCACAACCCACCTTAGCAGAAAAGAGGAGCAAGGAGAGGCAGAGCCCCTCCGGAAAAGAAGGGGACTCCAGTTCCCCGGAACTGCAGTCTGGTTGCACCACCGGGGGGGAAAGAAGCTTCATCCGCACTAGCGCTTGAATATGGGGGGGGGGGAGGGGGCAGAGATCCCAAGTCTCAAGTCTGCCTGGGAAGAACATCTGAGAAGGACGCCCTTTTCCGTGATGGGGGGAGGGGGGCGCTCTGTCCTTAAACAGGGGTGAGGGAAATGCACTCCTCCTCTCCCGGTACTTTCAACCCTCCATACATGTTACATTCCAGGGTTAAGCCCTGGGTGGAAAACTGATGTATAGCCCAAACGCATGCACGTTTACTCAGAAGTGATAAGCACAAGGTGCTTAGCTCAGGTGAGTGTGCATGGGAACTATATATTAAAAAAAACCCCTAAAGAGTCATGTGGTAGAAATTGTAAATGGTACTGAGAGTGACCTCCTCCCAATAATATTAGAAAGGGGGGGGGGAGTCAGCTGCAGGATATATTAAGGTATTTTGTTACATAATGCCTGGTTAACTTCTGGAATCCCTGCCACAGAAGGTGTTGGTGTGCTGTGCACTAAATTTGATAGCATTAAAAATAGACGAGAGATTTGTTGATAAGACCAATTGATGTAGCCACTATGGCTATGAGGAAATTCCCCAGCCAGAGGGAATATATCAGTGAATCCCAGGTGCTGATTGGCAAATAGATGGGAGAGCCCCTTTGTATCCTTTTTGTTTGCTTCCCAGAAATATCTAGCTGGCCACTGTTGTCAACAGGATGTTGAACAAGATGGATCCTTAGTCTGATCCACAAGACTCTTCTTAGGTTCTTATAGTGAGACTTAACCCAAATCAAGGCCTATCTTTCTGAAAAATTATCTTCCCACATTTGACTAATAATGGGAACTTGGTTTTATGTTGTTGCTGTCTGCAAATATAAGGCTTCTGCATCCCATCAAATAACAGAGTGCTGTGCTAAGCAGAGTTCTACTGGTCTAATTCCACTGATTTTGATGGACGTAGAAGGGTGTAACTCTGTACTGTTACATACCTAGTGTGGCTCAGGAGGAAAATAGTTCTTCAGGGTCCTATCCCTTAACACCTTCTCACAATCCTGAAAACGTATCTTATTTTTAAAGGCCATTTTATCCACAAATTTAGCACAACCTCCCACATCCTGAAAAGCAAAGAGCTGTTTCCAAGAAGGGTTTAACACAGTTTTCTAGTACTCTGCAAGAATAAAAAGAGTCAAGCTTTCCCTACAAAGAAATAGGCATCCTGCCTTGTACTCAGAAAGGTAAGAATGGGGGCAACTCTACATCTTAAAGGCCAGTTGACACAAAATAGGCGGAACATTTTCTCCACCTGATTGTATATTTGGTTATACAATCTTGTGCTTCCATCATGTGAAATGCACATGATGGAATACTCCCAGAAAGTTTACTACCCATAGATAGGATTTCAGGGAGAAGGCTAGGCTAGACTTTTTTCCTTGAATAGTTTCTATAAGCTTGATTTTTTGGTTATGTATATCTGAGGTGATGTAGTACAGACACTGGTTTGTCAACTTATTCATGAATACTAGGCCTCATTACCTGTTCCCAAATATAATAGCAATATAGAACCTGGCATTTCAAAAATAGATACGTATGGTTCAACAAGATTATGTCCCAAGATACAAATACAGGCTGCGTTCAGGCTGAGAATGAGCCTGATTTATCCTATAGTTCAGGGGTCCCCACTTTTCTTGGACCCTTCAAGTGTGAAAGTGGGTGATACAGGTGAGGGTTTGTCTAGTGGGGCATCTAATTGGTCATTGAAGATCTGATTGGCTGTGCAGATTTTTAAAAAGAGACTTTGGTAGTAACTGCAACCATCGCACAAGGATCTTCATTGCATGACTGAAGGGAAGCTCTATGTACAAGAAAATATTTTTAAGCAAAACGTTCCTTTTAAAGGGCATCCTATGAAACACAGCTTCTGCATGAAATGCTGAAGACGTATTGTTAGAGTTATGGATGATCTCACTACCTGACATACTGTCATTTGCTCTGACTCTTGTGGCCATTTTGGGTTGCATCCACTGCATTGTTTCAGAATCCCAGAGGTGCCAATAGGCTGAAAAAGGATGGGGATCCATGCTGTAGTTTGTATGTTTTCATTTCTCTCCCCTCACACATGGAGCCAATATTGAAGAAGTCCTAGTATGGAACTGAAGTTTGTTGGGGAGGCAGGTTGATTTGCTTGAACAAATGGTGGTTGTTTCTTGCCTGCAAAATTGGGGCTACAAGATATAATTTGTCTTGGTTTAGAATCTTATTTTGTAAACAAAACACAAACTTCAATTTGCTAAAGTGTCTGGTTTAGACAAACTGCAGTTGCTTTCAAACTAGGAAGCCTTCAGTTGTGTCTACGTACATGAGGAGAGGAAGGAGGGAATGTGTGAGACCAAAGATAAACCAGGAAATCTTCTTGTCATAAATAAGCCTGAGATACGAACTTCCCTGGCACCGTAAGTCATATATGAGACTCTTCTATATGTGCCTTTTGATGGTAGGCAGGTGGGTTCTGGTGAATGAGCTTTTCTATAGTGGCACCCAAACTGAAGAACTAATTTCCAAAAAGATACGCTTTGTTCAATATTATCATTTTGGCATCAAGCAAAGACGGTTCTATTTTTCCATGCTTTTGGTTTTTTCCTGTTGAACTGGTTATTGCAATGTTGCATGATTGATTTTATCTGCTATTTCTGTTTTTTAGTCTCTGTTGGCTGTTTGTTTATTTAGTTTGTTTTATTTATAATTCTGTGGCTTTAACTGTCTTATTTATATATTTTCTTTACATGTATTAGTGCAATTTGGCACATGGCTAAACAACCCCATGGTTACTTTTGTATTTGACTTTCTCTGAACTGAATCTACATCCCCTTGTTTATTATTTATTTATTTATTTTGTTGGATTTATATCCTGCCCTCTTGCAAGCGGGCTCAGGGCGAGTCCCAACATCATATAAACCACAATTTAAAATACAATAAATAACAGTTAAAATCATAAAATCAACAGATTTCATTAAAAAGTGGAGTGGAACAAAGCAAAACAGGCAAGGAACCAGCAGGATAGTTCGCCAGCTCCTCAGTCATTCACATAGGCCTGGTGGAACATCTCTGTTTTACAGGCCTGGTGGATCTGTAATAAGTCCCGCAGGGCCTGGATCTCAACTGGGAAAACGTTCCACCAGGCCGGAGCTAGAGACGGAAAGGCTGTGGCCCTGGTTGAGGTCAAGTGAACATCTTTGGGGCCAGGGACCACCAGCAGATGTTGACCTGCAGAGCATAATGCTCTCTGGGGAACATACAGGGAAAGATGGTCCTGAAGACCGCTGCTGTCCTTGTCCCTTTTGCCAGTTTGCAGTGTAGCAGTAATCCAGAAACACTTTACCAAATGCTGTGCTCTGCTTACGATTTGTCTGTTCATCTATTCAAACTCCTAGTTATAGTCTGTTTCCATTGTCTTCTATGCAGAGGAGTTAACCGTGTTAGTCTGTAGTAGCAAAGTCAAAAAGAGTCCAGTAGCACCTTTAAGACTAACCAACTTTATTGTAGCATAAGTTACTAACCAACTTTATTGTAGCATAAGGACGAAGCATCTATTGTAAGCATCTGACGAAGAGAACTGTGATTCTCGAAAGCTTATGCTACAATAAAGTTGGTTAGTCTTAAAGGTGCCATTGTCTTCTATATATTTGTGTTACATGCTCCAAGCAAAGCCAGGCACGTACAATCCCCACCCATTTCTCCTACCCTGCATTCTTAGAGTTTGCTCAAATGTGCAGAAAATAGTACAGACCCTTCTCGGAGTGTACCACTTCAGATTGCAAGTGGGAGAACAACATGTTTGAATGCACCCTAATGAATATACTTTCTTTCATAAGGAAAACTAAATGGGAGATAGTGAGGGATGTTTAAACGTTTGATATCTCCTTCCTGCAGTCTAAAATGGTACCATCCTGGAAAGGTCTGTACTGTGTGCTTTTCCTGTGTATTTGAGTAAACTTGGAGGTTTTACCCAGTTCAGTCTCCAATCAAAATGCAAAATTACAAGGTATGGTTAGAAGATGTATGATATATCAAAAAAAAGTGCATGCGGTCAGTACTTGGCATGAAACCCCTCCTGGGAACCTGTGAATGCCAGTGTAGCAATGGAGTTGCAAGTCAGACATCTCCTAGCTATTTAAGGTCAAGAGAGACAGCATATGTAGTTGCTGTACTGATGGCACAGTGCTTGAACATCACGCTCAAATTGAAAAGATCTCTGGAATGCTATTACAGCTGCCTTCCCTGTTTTTCCAAGGGCCAAGAGATCTACAACAGTGCCACAGCACTCTTTAATATGCATGGAGGTGTAGTGAAATCTAAGAGGGAGGGAGGTTACACTTTGCCATTGGTGAGAGTGGCGGAGGCAGCTTGCCCTGGGCAAGACAGTAGTTGATTAATTGCACTTATGTATTAAGGAACTACTATCAGGAAGGAAGACTCACAATGTTTATTTAATTATTTAAATGACTTTGACCTAGTTGTGAGCATCTCACTAGTGGATAGTCTGGTTTTGCGACTGTATTGGCAAACAAACTTGTTTTCTATGTATTGTCGAAGGCTTTCACGGCCGGAGAACGATGGTTGTTGGGGGTTTTCCGGGCTGTATTGCCGTGGTCTTGGCATTGTAGTTCCTGATGTTTCGCCAGCAGCTGTGGCTGGCATCTTCAGAGGTGTAGCACCAAAAGACAGAGATCTCTCAGTGTCCCCACTGAGAGATCTCTGTCTTTTGGTGCTACACCTCTGAAGATGCCAGCCACAGCTGCTGGCGAAACATCAGGAACTACAATGCCAAGACCACGGCAATACAGCCCGGAAAACCCCCAACAACCAACCAAACTTGTTTTCTCATTTCGCTCCTTTCTAAAGTGTTATGTCTGCTTGATCATATGAACTTACTGTTACAACTACTCTTTAACCTCCTCCATAATCAAAATTTAATGAAGTAAGTTTAAGCCTAGGCAAAAAAAACTTCTGTATAATTAGCTGGAGATGTCATTTCACTTTCCCTGGAAGCACTAGCATGCTCAGTATTTGTGGGTGCAGAGATGGGTGGAGTGTAGCAGTTACTGCAAATACAATCACTTAAGAGCATTTTAGTATAGCCTTTGCAAGCAGTTGTGGCGAGTGCACTCTGAGCTCTGCAGAAATGTATAGGTGGATTTACTGATCAGTTTTCTTGCAGAGGTAGCATAATATGGTATTTAAGAATACAAACTAGGAAACTCCTGGTTCAGTTCTGAAATCAGCCATAAACTCACTAGTTGGCCTTGGGTAAGATAGGTTTGCATCTCAGTCCTTCTGCAATCTGTACTTCATAAATAACATCCCCCAGTTACTTGAGCAGCTTAATGAGTCATGAAACTCTGTACTAAGTAGAAAGCAAAAGAAAAGGGAGAAGTAGGATGCAGTCACGTCTGTATCAAGTCAAAGCCTTGGGGCACACTACATCTGATCCCTAGCAGGTAATTCAGCTAGGATGCCCCTGATATAGATCAAGGCTATAGTACAGGTGTTAGCTATGCCAACCCTACCATTTTTCCACTTGTAGATGCTAACCCAGTCTGTGGGGTCTAAAGACAGGTCCTCTGTCTTGTATTTCCCCTGGAGAAGGGGTAAACCTTCCCAAGGAGGCCATTTTCATTCTGGGAGGGAAAGAGAAGCATTAAACTTCCCTCCTAGCACCGTGGCCCAAGTGGCTCCCTTCATGCCTATCTTTTAGGGCCACATTACATATTGTAGTCAAACCAGGATTCCCCATGTCATATACAGTTGACTCTTAGAAAGTGAATTTTATGCAAAGTGAACTGCCAAAGCAGTTATAATTTTATAATTATATTATAATTATAAATAGGTACATTATAAACTGCCAAATCAGTTCACTTTGTGCAATTGGATTGAGAATAAGCCTCACAGAATATGAGAGTTACTTCAGAGTAAACATGCATAGGATTGGACTGCAAAGTCTCCTCTCTCCAACGCTCTGAGTATTTGTTATGAAAACAGTACCACTGAAGGCTAGGTAAAGTCTTGCCTGATCTGGTTATTCTCAATTAGGTCATGAGGGCTTTGGTCAGGTTCATAGCCCTCATACGGGGTCATGAGCATTTCTTAAAAGCTTCCTGAGTGTAATGGTTTGGAAAATGTGGGAAACTGCTTGCTTTGACAATGTGGAGCTTACTGCCTTGTATACATTTTAATTTGGGTTCTCAACTGTGCCTTGCTGTTCAGTAAGCTCCTTTGTTGATACTAAGGACTTATACTTACCACCATTTTGCCGTTTAGCTCAAACTCTTTCCCTGAGGTTTTTGTATTTTTTAAATTTTTAATCGAATCCAGCAATCCCATAGAAGTATATTTCAGGGATGCTGGTATCTTCTAGGTTATTGATATAAAATCAGATGAGGAAAACAGCAGTAGGATGTAAGGAGTGGTAAATAATTCTCTTTCATTTATAGATTATTTCCCAATAACAGCAAAACTTTTCATATTACATTTGTTTTGTATGATAATGCATTCATGTAAATTGTATTTCCATATCCTGTGCATGTTTCACTCAAATGTAAGTCACCTGTGGGATTTGTTCACAAGTAGTCTTTGTTCAGTGTAGTCTTATCAATTACTAGAAAGCATCTTCAGTATGGCCACACCCTTGTATCTATTCATGGGTCTTTCCCACATTAATTCCACTGTTTCCTTTGGACCTGTGCTTTCTCAGTAGATCTAGTTTTAGTAGTTCTAGAGGCCCTATGGAGTATCAGTTGTTGTATTTAAACCAAAATATACGTTTATCATTCTAGTGCATTACAGGCTATTGAACAGAAGAAGGAGAAAGGAGTAATCTTAAATAGGAAAACCGCCCCAGAAAATGAGTTTTTTTTAAAGAACATGCACAATAGATCAATAAGTATATTATAATTATTATATTATAATAACAAGTGCCATGTGACAAAACTAGACTGAAAATTATAACCATGAAAACTGCAGGCAATGTAGATGAGTAAAATATAGTAGGAAAAAGTGTAAGTTGTAACAATACAGTCAAACTGGCTTCCGCTGTAGTCCATTTTATAACAGCATAGGTGGCTGTTATAAATTTGGGTTCTCAAATCCCGCCGGGCCCTAGTCTCAGACAGAGAGTTCCACCAGGTCAAAGCCAGGACTGAAAAGGCCCTGGCTCTTGGTAGAGGCCAGACGGACCTCCCTGGGGCCAGGGGCCATCAGCGACTGCTTATTAGCTGATCGAAGCGACCTCCGGGGAACATATGGGGAGAGGCAGTCCCGAAGGTATGCTGGACCCAGTCTGCATAGGGCTTTATAGGTCAACACCAAAACCTTGAACCGGACCTGGTACTCAACTGGTAACCAGTGCAGTTGACGGAGGATGGGTGTTATATGTGCCATGACTGGAGCTCTGGCAACTACTCGTGCAGCTGCATTCTGAACCAGCTGCAGTTTCCGGATCAAGCCCAAGGGAAGCCCCGAGTAGAGCGAGTTACAGTAGTTTAATCTGGAAGTGACCATTGCCTCGATCACTGTCATAAGGTCATGGGTCGACAAGTAAGGGACAAGTTGCCGAGCCCATCTTAGGTAGAAAAATGAGGATCGAACAATCACTGCGACCTGTGCCTCCATAGACAGGGAAGCATCCAGGACCACCCCCAGGCTCCTAACTCTCAACACTGGGGTAAGCGGCGCTCCATCGAGAGAAGGGAGCCGGAGTCCCACACCCATGGACCCCAGACCCACATGCAGGACCTCCATCTTCATGGGATTCAATCTCCGCCGGCTCTGCTTCAAGCATCCAGTCTCAGCTTCGAAGGCATGTTCCAGGACATCTGGGGCAGAGTCAGGCTGGCCGTCCATCATCAGATACAGTTGGGTGTTATCTGCATATTGATGCCACCCAAGTTTGAAACTCCGTACCAGCTGGGCAAGGGGTGCATATATACGTTAAATAGCAAGGGCGGAGAGTATTGCCCCTTGAGGGACACCATGCACCAGCGGATGGCGGGATGACAACTTCTCCCCCAATACCACCCTCTGTCCCCGACTGTGGAGAAAAGAGACAAACCACTGCAAGGCTGTCCCTTGTATCCCCACATCAGCAAGGCAGTGGATCAACAGGTCATGATCGACCGTATCGAATGCTGCTGATAGATCTAACAGTATCAGTATCAGATCTAACAGCAGTGCTGACCCGCCTTGATCCAGCTGTCTACGGAGATTGTCCATCAGGGCGACCAGTAAAGTCTCCATCCCATGTCCTGGACGGAAGCTGGACTGGAAGGGATCTAGGGATGAGGAATCATTCAGGAAGACCTGCAGCTGCTCTACCACTGCCCGCTCAATCACCTTGCCCAGGAACGGGAGGTTTGAAACTGGGCGGTAACTGGCCAGGTCAGCAGGGTCCAAAGTGGTTTTTTCAAGAGAGGCCTAACCACAGCTTCCTTCAACGCTTCAGGAAAAATCCTGGAGCTCAGAGACATGTTGACAGTGGCCTCCAGGGCATCCCATAGCCCATCTACGCTGGCCTAGCCACGAAGGGCACGAGTCCAAGGAGCATGTGGTAGGCCTAACTGCTTGCAGGATCCTGTCAATCTCATCCCCGGAGAGTGGGCTGAAATGATCTAATATCCCAGAAGGTGGCCAAGGGGCCTCCAGTTCACACACTATCAACTGTGGCTGGGAGATTACGGCGGAGAGACAAGATTTTATCTGCAAAAAAGCTCCCAGAAGCCTCATAGCCAATATCTGAATTTAAATTTTGATTGTCCCCTCCTGACAAGGAGACCAAAGACTGAACCACATTAAACGGTTTTGCTGGGCGTGAGCTAGCTGATGCAATGGAGGCTGCATAAAACTCTTTCTTTGCAGCCTTCACGGCCATCTCATAGGCTTTCATAAACATCCTATAGGATGTTCTTGCCTCTTCGTCGTGAGTTCGCCACCATATTCACTCTAGCCGTCTCAGCTCCTGCTTCTTCCATCGTAGGTCCTCTGTATACCAGGGAGCTAGTTTGGTACGGGGGTGGAGAGGGTGACAGGGGCCGATTTTATTGATGGCTTCGGAAAAACGGACTTGCCAATCTTCCACCAGCTCATCCAGCGAACCGCCAGGGCGCATTGGATCCTGCAAAGCACTCTGGAAGCCAATTGGATCCATAAGTCTGCACGGGCGAGCATAAATAAGCTCACTGCCCCTGCAGGGGGGAGGTGGGATATCCAGCCGAGCCTTCAGGACCACGTGGTCTGACCATGGCACCAACTCAGTTGTTTCCAGTGCCACACCCATCCCCATTCCAAAGATTAAATCCAGCGTGTGGCCTGCTTGATGTGTAGGGGCCGAAACAATCTGGGAGAATCCAAGTGTGGACATGGAGGACACCAGGTCCACAGCCCGACTAGAGGTGGTGGCGTCAGCATGGACGTTGAAGTCACCCAACACCAATAGTTTTGAGTGCTCCAAGGCCCATCCAGCCGCCACCTCTAGCAGATGTGGCAAGGCATCTGCTGGCGTGCTAGGTGGCCCGTACACCACACAGATGGCTAAACTCTCCTCGGCACCCCACACCAAGCCTACACAGTCAATGCTGGGAATCTCCAGGATGGGGAGTGGCCTGAAGGAGAAAGACTCTCAGACAGGAATCGCCACCCCTCACCCCTGGCTTCCCGTTTGGGACTGATGAAGGACTGAGAACCCAGGTGGGGCCAGTTCATTCAGAGCAACCGTCTCGCCCTCCCTCACCCAGGTCTTGGTCATGCATACCAGGTCCACATCATCTGCCACAAAATAATCGTGTAATGTTGTGGTCTTATTATTTATGGACCTGGCGTTACACAACATCAGTGACGAAGCGGGGGGTATATTTCCTAGCTCCATACCCAACATACCTTGGGATGGGACGCAGGTTAGAAGGACACCGAGCCTCACCGTATCTCCGTGTCCTTCTCACCCTTCCCTGGGTCCCACGGCCATACCTCCCTCCTCCCCAGAGGACCGGGATCCCCAACCCCATGCTGACCACTCTCCATGTCTACCACCCTGCTGCTCACACAGCTTGTCCAAGCTACCAGCTCTCTTTCAATTGCAGTGCCAGTCACAGTATACAGTCATTAATCAGTGGAGAGTACCCTATCAGAAGTTCAGACCAAAGCTTCTCTGCCAATCAATTAATTCTCTTACGTCTGGGTTCTAAACCACAGCCACATTCAATTCTATGGGTGGCACTACAATATCCCCCTCCAGCCAATATTCTTTCCCACCCAACAAAGTTTTACATCAGTTCAAAATCCCTATTCAATCATACCCACGACTATATTGGTCTGACCCACGATATATTGGTCATACCCACGATATTGGTCTGATCCGGAAACTACAACGGGTCCAGAACGCTGCTGCTCGTGTCCTGATGGGTGTTCCATACAGGACACATATTACACCAATCCTACAGCAGTTTCACTGGCTCCCTGTGGAATTCCGGATCCGTTTCAAGGTGGTGGTTTTATCCTTTAAAGCCCAAAATGGATTGGGACCAGCATACCTGAGGGACTGTCTCTCCCTGTATGTGCCCCGGAGAGCACTTCGTTCAGCGGGTAAGAACTTACTGGTGATCCCTAGCCCTAGGGAGGCTCGTTTGGCCTCTACCAGGGCCAGGGCCTTTTCGGTCCTGGCCCCAACCTGGTGGAACTCTCTGTCTGAGGACACTCGGGCCCACCAGGATCTTGTATCATTTCAGCGGGCCTGCAAGACGGAGATGTTCCACCAGGCTTACAGTTGAGGCCAGCGCCAGGACCATCATTGAGCCTCCGGTATTCGAGTACAGCTCATGTGTCTGTCTACCTCCTCTTTGTATGCTGGAGACCGTGTAGCCAACTATATCAGGGTTTTGTATATATATATAATTTTAATTGCTGAATTTTATTGTAGAATCTACTATGTAATTGTATTTTATGACTGTAGTACCCCGTCGTGAGCCCACTTGTAGGGAGGGCGGGTTAAACACCGAATAAACTAAACTGTATCTGATTTTTTTCTTTCTTTTAAAATTTTCAGTGTTAAGGCTGCTATACAAGGAGTATGACCTATAATGCATAGTCAATCTGCATTAATTAGTGTGTGCCGGTGGCTTCCCAGCACTCAATAGTTCTTCTTATAAATGGGTCTAAGAGTCTAAGTGTTACTGAATTCATAGTATCTTTTCATCAGTATGTATTTCTCACACAACCAATGCACATAGAAGAATTACTGTCATGTGGGGGGTGGTAGTGGGTCCATTACATTTTTTGACATTAAAAGGGGAAACCACATATTGTCATTCTTTAATACAGTTGATTGTCTGATTTAAAAACTTGTACGCTATACACTTTGAGTTAGTAAAATCCTGTCTTGAAAGCACTTAATATCTTCACAAGAAAAAAATATTACAGAGCATTTTTTTCAGTATTCCACAACATTTCCATTTTTTCCAATGGAAACACTGATGGAAAAAGTCCTTGGAAAAAATCAGAACTTAAACCTATTTCCCCCATTTTTCTGTGATTTTATTTGAACCTCCAAATTTCCCAAATAATTATGCGGTCCAAAATAAATAATGAGGCCCCAAAATGAAAATAAAGTTCATATTAAGGAAAACAATGTATTACTATCCTTCCATTTAGCCCCTGATGAACTATTTATTTATTTATTAGTTCGATTTTTAGCCCACCCTCCCTGCAAAAGGGCTCAGGGCAGGGTACAATAAAATGCTTAATAAGCATTATATATATATATTTAAAATCCAGAAAACATAAATACATAGAACAGCATATCAGATGACAGCCCCCTCCAATTTCCCCAATCATAGTATAAAACAAACCAAAGGAAGTGGATGGGGGGCACAGTTTGATAATATTCTGGTGACTGCACTTATAGGGGGCAGATGACTTTGTCGCCCCACTGGCGGAAGACTGGTAAGGAGGCTCCTAAAATAATCAGAAAATCAAACACTGGCCTCAGCCAGATGTCTGGTGGAACAACCCTGTCTTACAGGCCCGCTAAAAGGACATAAGGTCTTGGCGGGCCCAGGTGTCCTCCGACAGAGTTCCACCAGTTTGGGGCCAGGACTGAGAAAGCCCTGGCCCTGGTTGAGGCCAGTTGGGCCTCCCTGGGGCTGGGGACCACCAGCAAGTTCTTATTTGCCAATCTTAATTCTCTCTGGGGTCCAGGATGGTCCCGCATGTGTGTCCCGCATGTATGCTGGTCCCAGTCTGTTTAGGTCTTTAAAGGTTAAGACCAAAACCTTGAACCTAATCCAGAACTCCAGGGGGAGCCAGTGCAGCTGCTGCAAGGTGGGAGTAATATACGCCCTATATAGTGTGCCCATCAGGACATGTGCACCAGCGTTCTGGACTCGCCCTGTGTAAAGCGAGTTACAGTAGTCTATTCTGGAGGTGACCGTTGCATAAATCACTGTAATTAGGTTGTGGGTTGACAGATAGGGCACAAGCTGCCTGGCCTGTTAAAGGTGGAACAATGAAGACTGGACATCTGCCGTGACCTGGCCATCCATCGATAAGAAGGAATCCAGTATCATTCCAAGACTCCAGACCGATGATACAGGCACTAATGGCACCCCATCAAAGGTTGGGAACCGGATTCCCAACTCTGACAACCCCCAGCCCAAGTACAGGACCTCTGTCTTTACAGGATTCAACTTCAGCCGGCTCTGCTTTACCCATCCAGCCACATCCTCCAAAGCTTTCACTAGGACATCAGGGGCAGCGTCAGGCCGGATGCCCATCAACAGATACAACTGTGTTTCATCCACATATTGGTGACAATCCAGTCCAAAACTTTGCACCAGCTGGGAAGGGGGCACATATACAGGTTGAATAGCAAGGGGGAAAGTATTGCCCCTTGCGTGACACCACACACCAAAGGCTGGCATGTGGATAAGCTCTCCCCAAGCGCCACCCTCTGTTCCTGACTGTGGAGAAAAGAGACAAGCCACTGTAAGGCAGTCCCTCGGATCCCCACCTTGGCAAGGCAGTGGGTCAACAATTCATAGTCAACCGTGTCGAACACCACTGAAAGATCCAACAAAATCAGCAGCGCCAACCTGCTTCGGTTGAGATGTCTGCGAAGCTCGTCTGTGAAGGCAACCAGTATTGTCTCCATCTTGTGTCTCAGATGGTAGCCGGACTGGAATGGGTCCAGGATGGAAGAATCCTTCAGGAAGACCTGCAGCTGTTCTGCCACCGCCTGCTCAATCGCCTTCCCCAGAAAGAGGAGGTTCGAGACTGGCTGATAATTGGATGGACCGGTGGGGTCCAAAGATGTTTTTTTCAGGAGAGGCCTCACCACGGCTTCCTTTAGCACTCCAGGGAAAACCATATACCGTATATAAAGTAGGAATTCAGAATGTTTCATGTAGTGTATTAGACACAATGTTTTATGCATGTGTATCATACAGCACTGAAATAAAAAAGCATGAATCACAAGTGGTCAGATTCCTTGGATAATGAACTACCAGACATTTCCAGTTACTTACCAGTATACAAAAAAGATTTAATGAACGCTCTTGTTGCATTAAGGAACATGTCAAGTAATGGGTTACTAAAGTAATTATGAGGAGTGAGGTTGTGGCTGTATTGTGTGCATGGTATCAGAAGAAGGGAGCTTTGACTCTCGAAAGCTGTGTCTCTGAATATCTCATTGGTCACTAAGATGCGTCTGGACTCAAATCCTGCAGTTCTACTGCAGACCAGCATGGCTACCTATCTGAAATTATATGGAGAAAGAATGAAGAAAGGAACACAAGGAGAGCCCTGCTAGTTCAATTTAGTGATCCATCTAGTCCAGTATCCTGTGTGTCACAATTAGAGATGGGCACGAACAGTAATATGAACAAAAAAAAAGCCACGAACAGCCCAATCTGCTGTTCGCGAACAAGCTGTTCATGAGGCCCCATTCTAAACAAACAGGTGGTCATTGCAAGCTTCGTTTGTTGCTGTTCATCAAGCCAGATAGTCTGGCACCTGCAGTCAATTCCCTTGGCAACTTAGGCAGGGATTGTCTGAACTCTGTATGAACTCCTGCTGTTTCCCTGAAAACCCCTATCTAAGCCCAATTTCAAGTGTGGAGCTCCAAATTTGTTACAAGGGAGCAAATAGCAGGGGGGAGGGGGGCTCTCAGCTCTGGCTTTGCAGGCAGTGGAGAGGGAGAGACAGTTGCTGTTGGCATTTTGATAGAGAGAGTGCATTGGGGCTTGAATTTTCTTTGTGTGTTGTGGGATAGGGATTA
Source organism: Eublepharis macularius (assembly GCF_028583425.1). Lineage (NCBI taxonomy): Eukaryota > Metazoa > Chordata > Lepidosauria > Squamata > Eublepharidae > Eublepharis > Eublepharis macularius. Next base: position 196,513,580 of record NC_072790.1, read on the forward strand.
TTTATTTTATTTATTTCAAATTTGTATTCCACCCTCCCCGCGAGCGGGCTCAGGGTGGATAACAACATATTAAAAATACAATTAAAAACTTCATGTTCATTAAAAACAACACATTTAAAACAGGATGGTGGACAGCCTTCACAGGGAGGGTTTTATACACTCCTTTTTTCCAGGCTGGTGGAGGCCTAGCCTCAGCCATATGCCTGGCAGAACAACTCTGTCTTGCAGGCCTGGCGAAAAGATAATAGGTCCTGTCAGGCCCTGATTTCAACAGACAGAGTGTTCCACCAGGTGGGAGCCAGGACCAAAAAGGCCGTGGCTCTAGTCGAGGCTAGGCGGGCCTCCTTGGGGCCAGGGACCACCAACAGCTGTTTGTCCCCTGATCGGAGTGTCCTCCGGGGAATATATGGGGAGAGACAGTCCCGTGGATACACTGGTCCCAGTCCGCACAGGGCCTTACAGGTCAATACCAGAACCTTGAATCTGATCTGGTACTCCACTGGCAACCAATGCAGCTCGCGTAAGAATGGTGTTATATGCGCCTTATTTGGCACTCTCATAATAACACGCGCTGCTGCATTTTGTGCCAGGTGTAATCTCTGGGTCAGGCTCAAGGTCAGCCCCGCGTAGAGTGAGTTACAGTAATCTAGCCTAGAGATGACCGTTGCTTGGATCGCTGTAGTTAAGTCACGGGATGACAGGTAAGGTACAAGTTGCCTGGTCTGCCGCAGATGGAAAAAAGAGGACCTGACAACCGCTGTGACCTGTGCCTCCATTTTCATGGAGGCATCCAAGATCACCCCCAGGCTCTTAACCCTCGGAACTGGCACTAATGGTGCCCCATCGAGGGCCGGGAGCCAGAGTTCTGAACCTAATCCCCCGTGGCTCAAGTACAGGACCTCCGTCTTCATCGGGTTCAGTTTCAGCCAACTCTGCTTCAACCAACCAGTCATGACTGCAAAAGCATGTTCCAGGACATCTGAGGCTGAGCCGGGCCATCCATCCATCATCAGATACAACTGGGTGTCATCTGCATATTGATGACACCCAAGTCCAAAACTTCACATCAACTGGGCAAGAGGGCATATATAGATGTTAAACAATAAAGGGGAAAGTATTGCTCCCTGTGGGACCCCGCACACCAAAGGGTGGTGGGGTGACAATTTCTCCCCAAGCGCCACCCTCTGTCCCTGACCAAGGAGAAAAGAGACAAGCTACTGTAAGGCAGTCCCTCTTATCCCCACATCGGTGAGGCGGTGAGTCAGAAGATTGTAAGCGACTGTATCGAACGCTGCTGACAGATCCAATAATATCAGCAGTGCTGAGCCGCCTTGATCCAGATCTACCCCTTCAGGTTCTAGGGCTGCTGCCAGGCTCTGGGCCAAGCTATTATGTTGTGGGGATTATAATGACATACTTTGTAAACCACTCTGAGTGGGCATTAAGTTGTCCTGAAGGGCGGTATATAAATCAAATGTTGTTGTTGTTGTTATTTATTGGTACTTTTCCTGCTGCCTGTTCAGGTAAGGTTTCTGGGAGTGGTGCGGTAGGGATCTACCCCTTCAAGTTCCAGGGCTGCTGACAGGCTCTGGGGCCAAGCTATTATTTATTATTGGTACCTTTCCTGGTGCCTGCTCAGGTTTCTGGGAGTGGTGTGGTAGGGATCTTGGACAAATTTGGATGAAGGAGGAGAGCCTGCTGCCCCCAACAAACAGCCAACCACAAACATGTTCGTGAACAGGGCCATGTTCGTGGTTATTCGTGAGTCCCTGTTCATGGATGGCAATGAGTATCATGTTCGTTTTTTTTCTCTGTTCGTGCCCATCGCTAGTCACAATGACTAACCAGTTGCCCTGGAAGGCCAACAAACAGGTTGTATTGTATTGTTTTAATATTTTAGAAAATATTGTCAGTGGAATAAGCTGTTATATAATGTTAGTTTCAGGTGGGTATCTTTGTTGGTCTGCAGTAGACGAGTAAGATTCAGTTGTAATAGCACCTTAAAGACCAACAACATTTCCAGGTTAAAAGTTTTTTGAGGGTCAAGTGTCATATACAAGCTGGAATGGAGATCCTTGCACCCTTATATCCCAGTCAGAAGGTGAGAGAGGTGTTGCAAAGAAGGGCGTTGGGATGCAAAGGTACAATGCAAAATGTATAATATAAAAAGGGCAAGTATCTCAGCAGTGCAATAGTACATTAACTAGTTATCTCAGAAATGTTAATAGTACAATAATCTAATTTATTATTTTTGGCTGCCAACTTTCTAGAGTGTGTGAATTTGTAAAGTAGAATGGATTAGCAAAAGGAAAGCCAATTCAGGATCCCATCCCTGTGTAAAAGTTTATGCATCTCATTCACAAATGGCTTTGCTAGCACCAAGCTGATTCTTTCCAATTCCACTAAAGCAATACCTTGAAGTTTGGTGTTATATGTGAGTATCCCATTGAGTAAAATGTAAGCCTCCGTCTAAATCTCTGTGGGACTGAATCATTAGTGACATTCCAGTTGGTTAATCCTGGGGACACAAAAAGGAATTTATTCATAAACTGTAAACATCTATAATGTAATAACATCACATATTTTGTTAGCCTTGGGCATAGAAATAATTAATATGTGAGTGTAATTCTAAACACACATTCCTTTCTTTTTCAGATTATTCTTATATTCTTGTTTTGGGAGAGTTTTAAATGTAGTTTGACCTTTTCGTTACAGATTATGTCTATTTTGAAAACTCTTCAAGCAATCCATATCTGATCAGGCGAATAGAAGAACTTAATAAGGTACATGAATATCTAATCTTTTGTATTATATGACAAGAGTTAATGTACTTCTAGGTGAAATGAAAAGATGCAATTCATTGCTAAAATGTGGAAATTAATTTTTTTTTTTGCTGGTGTGTGTTGGAGGGGGTTGCCAAGAAAATCCGTCGTTGTAATGTTTTATACATTTGGAAAATAGAAAATGAAACCTACCTTATTCTGTACCATAACTGAAAAGAAAACAAGGCCATCAAATAGATTATGTGGCTTTTCTTAGATAGTTTGGGCTTTTACATTTCTATAATCCTGTCATTCACTGAAAGGTTGTTTAGGGGCTGTGCAAAGCCTGTTGGGAGCAGATAGGAACCAGTAATACAGTTATTGTGCAGTGAGATTAATAATGGATAAATTAGGGGAGTCAGTGAAGGACAGCTGGATGTTAGTTGAAAGTAGACTAAATGTTAGCTGGACACAGTCTACAGGACCATGGATAGCTCCAAGATGGACAACTGCTCCAACAACTGCCAGAATTAGACTGAAGGCACAGCTAGATGCTATAGTGACCACAGTCTGACCTATGGATACTGCTGGTATTTTACAGTCAGACTATTTAAAAAAGTGCAAGGACCTGCATCATGGCCTGATCAGGTGTTCCCCTCGAATATTTCAAGTGCTGAAACAGCCCTCTATTGGATCAGGATTGGGCCCTTATGTTTGGATTAAATGCCACCCTCCTTTGTGATCACTCTCTGGCCTATAGCCTTAAGATGTGTAGCAGGCATCTTGGCAGTTTTGGCGAGGAGGGAATATTAAATCCTAAGCAACTGGTGGTGGCTTCAGAACATAGGCTTCCATAATTATAAGATGGGGGAGACTTGTCTTGGCAGTTGTATGTATGAAAAGGATCTAGGGATCTTAAGTCGACCATACTCTGAACATGAGTCAGCAGTGCGATGCAGTAGCTAAAAAAGCAAATGCGATTTTGGGCTGTATCAACAGAAGCATAGTGTCCAGATCATGCGAAGTGATAGTATCGCTCTACTCTGCTTTGGTTAGACCTAAACTTGGTCATTTACTCATGGTCTAAAAATAGCACAAGACTCATGGAAGGCTGCCAGCTTCCTCACGCAATTTTTGATGTCATTTGTTCACAAAATGCCACAAATGTGATATGTAAACGGATGGTGTCAAAAATCGCATGAGGAAGCCGGCAGCCTTCTGTGAGTCTTGCGCTATTTTTAGACTGTGAGGAAGCGGCCCTAGAATATTGTGTTGAGTTTTGGGCACCACAATTTCAGCAGAATATAGACAAGCTAGAATGTGTCCAGAGGAGCGAAGATGGTGAGGGGCTGAAGACTCAAGTCCTATGAGGAAAAGTTGAAGGAGCACGGTATGTTTAGCCTGGAGAGGAGATGACTGAGAGGTGATATGATAACCATCTTCGAATACTTGAAGGGCTGTCTTCCGTTGTCCCAGAAGGTCAAACCAGAACCAACCGGTTGAAATTAAATCAAAAGAGTTTTCGGCTAAACATTAGTAAGAACTTCCTAACAGTCAAAGTTGTCCCTCAGTGGTACTGGGTTCTTCGGGAGATGGTGTACTCTCCTTATTTAGAGGTTTTTAAGAAGAGAGTTGACAGCCATCTGACAGCAATGCTGATTCTGTGAACCTAGGCAGATCATGAGGGAGAGAGCAGGAAGGGTTACATCAGTGCTTAGTTCTTGTGGTTCCTTCTTACATGCCTGGGGTAATGCCAATTGCTGCCTTGGGGTCAGGTAGCAATTTTCTCCAGGCCAGTTTGGCTAGGGATCCTGCTGGTATTTTGCCATCTTCTGGGCATGGAGTAGGGGTCACTGGGTATGTGTCGGGGAGGTGGGAGGTAATTGTGAATTTCTTGCATTGTGCAGGGAGTTGGAATAGATGACCCTGGAGGTCCCTTCCCGTTCTGTGATTCCAGCTGTCTGTTTGGATGGACAGTCTTTGTTTAATTTGTACCATTTCGTTTCTGGTGTTCTTCTCTGTAGACAGAACGAAAGGATGACATATGTCTATGTGATGGACTGAGCTTTTATTGAAAGTTTTACTAAGTGAAGCACCCAGAGAGTGGAAGGTAAAAGGTTTTAAAAAACTGACTGAAGGGAGTTGATTGGCAGGCTGCTCCCCCCTTTTTGTGATTGGCCATTGAGAAGGTAACATTGCTGACAGAATTGTTGAAGCAATTGAAGTTTGAATTCTGACAAGGGAGGTCAAACTAGTAACCCTCTGTGTGAGGAAAAAGGGAAAGATTGCCCTAACTGGGACAGCTTTACATTAATAGAAGACTTTAGTTGAAGTATTTAAGTGTGGATGCCAGCACTAATTTACACAGTCATGATAGAACTGGGAGTGTGTTGTTGGCAGAGGAAGTGGGTAGCAAAAGGAGACTCTCCTTCAGCCAAGTGAACAGGGTTATATCTTTTGGTGAAGAATAATTCCTGCCTAGTATCTAGAAAGGGTTTTTTGGCTCATAGGAGGACCCTGGGTCTTATGTAGAGGGAAAAGAATGCTGAACTGAAGTCAGAACACCTAAGCTGTAAAATGAAATCCGTGAAGAATCCTTGTTAATGTAACCTAAATCTGAAACTACAAGCCTCTCACTTTTAGGAACTGTAAATATTTGAAACTAAGCTGTAAGAAGATTATTATGCCTAATATTTTTGAAATATTCTATTCTGCAATCAAAATTTACCTCAACTTTTTTTTCCAGTGCCTACCTATATACCAACCCTGTCTCTTTAATAAACCTGCTGTTTCCTTTTGAACTTTACTCAGCCTCTAGTGCCGTTTCATTTTAAAGAAGACATAGGCTCCTACTTCTCCCCCTCCAAGCATTTGGGCTGGGATATAAGCCAAAAATATAGATGTTTTAAGTATGGGACAAAAGGCCTTTAAATTATACCCAGAGACATGCTACCAAATGCTGCCCAGCCACAGCAAACAATCTTGACAGGTTTGTAGAGAAAATCTGCCTCTCAGCAGGCAAGTGAGTAAGGCCTTATGCTGTAGCATCAGATAGGGATATAATGTTACTCCATTTTGAAAAATGACTAATATAGAGACTATCAGAACTTGATACAGCAAGCCTTTGTACATTAAAATTGACTTTGTAAGTCTCCTCAGACAAGTAGCCAGATAAATTTGGGACAGTATCTGAACTGGTGCTCTGCAAGATCTTCTGTTTCCAAGTTTTAAAACATAATCAGGTCTGCCCCTACTTTTAAGAAGGATGAGGCAGCCTATTTCATGATGCAGATTTTGGAGAACTACGTAGGATAGAAAAGATCCAGTTATTTAGTTTGTATTCATTTGTACTTTTTGCTTCAGATAGTGAAATTTCTAGAACATTTTCTGGCCAAAAGTCTGGCCATATAGGCAGGTGGTCTTGAGCTGAAGCAAACCAGACATTAAGCAAGCAAACAGGTACAATAGGAAGCAGGTGAAGTGGTTAACCAAGAATCAGGTAAGAAGAGAAGCAGGTACAGGCAGTCTTGATATCATCTTGGTCTTTAAAGAGATGAGTATCTCAGATTGAGCTGTTCAGAGTGAAGGACCAGAACTTTTTTATTATTTTATTATTTTATTTTATCGTATTTATATTCCGCCCTCCCTGCAAGCAGGCTCAGGGCGGATAACAACATTAAAACATTTAAAACATTTCATATAAAACATTTAAAACATTGTACAAAGATATTAAAATAGCAGCACTCTTAAGAACTTAAGAACATTATTGCTATCCTACTGGATCAAGCCAATGATTCATCCAATCCAGCAACTTGTATCACACAGTGGCCAACCATTACTCTGGAGGACCAACAAATAGGACATAGTGGAAAAAGTTTTCTTCTGATGTTGATGACGTTGTGTCTGTACTTTTGTTAAAAAGTTCCATTTAGTCAAAATGCCTAGTAGCCTCCTATCTCCATGAATCTGTATAATCCCCTTATAAAACTATTGCTAATGGCCACTACTGTGTCCACTAGCAGTCAATTCCACAGTTTATTTACTCATTGTGTAAAGAATACTTTTGCCCATTCTGTTGTCCATCAATTTCATTGCATGCCTGGGAGTTCTAGTTATGTGGGTGTGAGCGAAAAAAGTTCTCTATTCACTTTCTCTACCTTGAGCATAATTTTATAAACCTCTTATTATGTATTCTCGCAATAGTATCTTTTTTAAACTAAAAAGCCCAAGACACTTTAGCAATTTCTCATGGGGAAGATGCAGTATTTCTCAAGCGTATCTTAGTCTGAATTTACCACATTGATCCATGTGTCAGTCACCTCTTGTTTAGACTAGTGCAACTCACTCTATGTAGGGCTGCCCTTGAAGATGCTCTAGAAGCTTCAGGTGGTGCAGAATGCCGGTGTTAGGTTGCTGACCAAGTCACCAAGGTCAGCTCATACAACACCGATTTTTGAAGCAGCTGCACTGGTTACCAATTAGCCTCCAGATCCAATTCAGGGTGTTGGGGCTTACCTTTAAAGTCCTTCATGGCGTTGAAAACTCCAGTGGTTACAAGTGCTGAGCTAAAGCTTTTCAGTAAGTCTTTGTGTATCTCAATGAGATGTTATTCTGGCTAAATCAGGCAAACTGTGTGGAGCCAGGAGTCTCTTTCTGTCAAGTTCAGTGAATCTGTGTGAAGTTCTGAAAAATTCTTTCCAAGTCAGGCAAACTTACTAGGTTAGTCTGTGTTTATCTACAAGAGAAATTATTCTGTCTAGGTGAGGCAACCTGAGTGAATCTGTGTCTGGGTGGATGAGATGAGAGTTTATTCTGTGAGTGAAGATCAGTGTGGAAAATTAGTTTGTGTAACTGAGTCTGTGAATATACCTTTAAGAATACATAATAATTTTTTTAAAAAATATTTTTATTTCAATTATTAACAAAACTGTTTACAAAGAATACATAATAATTTTTGAAACCACAAGCTTAAGAACAACTCTGGAACCAATATGCTTAACAAAACTCTGCAACATAATGCATATATACTTATAAATAAATTCTACATCTGTTTAAGAAAAAAGTCCCCCTTTTTTTTTTACTCACAACGACTCTCACACGCTGACTGTTCTGTCAAACTACCATCTATAACAAAGCCTTCTTATATTACCAGTTAAACTGAGGGGGTCTAAGGTGAAAGCCTTTTGTGGCAGCACAAACTTTTTTAAGGGAGTCAGGGAGGCAGCAGTATATAAGTCACACAAACTAAAAAAGGGAAACGGTTTTGTGGTAAAAGCCTGGGTAAAGAAAGAATACCTGAAACTCCGTGTGAGTGGAATAAAAAGGGTGTTAGTTAGTTAGGTGGGGGCTAGGCTGTCCTCTCGCTGGCCATACCACTGAAGACCCTCCACCACCCATGCAGGACAATGCTGCATTTTAATATTTAATATTCTACACCCGCCAATTTTAATGGTTTTTTTATACGATGTTTTAATGTTTTTATAATGTTTTTACTGTTTTTAATTTGTTGTCAAACCGCCCTGAGCCCATCTGACGGGGAGGGCGGTCTAAAAATGTAATTAATTAATTAAATAAATAAATAAATCATAGCCTTCCTGAGGTATAAGTTTAAGGTTACATAAGGACAACTTTCAGGTTGCTAGTTCAAGATTCAGTGTAGGCTTTACTGATAACACCTGTAGCATAGAGAAGTGTTACATTGATTGAATCAATCATTCAATATAATTAGGCTTGCTGCCTCTTGGATCTTACTCACCTGACTGGTGGTGGGAGGGGAAGCATGGTGGGGGAAGAGAAGCTTACATGTATGTGCTTCTGTTCTCCCCCATCATACTGCGCAATGGGGAAACTGCAGGTTGTCTTGAAGTCAGATTAAAAATCGCCCAATTTGGAGGTGATTTTGAATGAATCTTTCTTCACTGAAGCCTGCAGATCCTCCATCACACCAGAAAATAACATCAGTTTCTGGTGTAACAGGGACGTGGAGCATTTGCTTGCTTTGTGTGCATGTGGGAGGTAAGTACCCCACTGCCCCCCAGCTTCCAGGTCCCTCCCCCTGGTTTGGCCTCTGGGGGTCCTGGAGATCCTAAATATAATAAATATAATAATTAGGGAGAATTTTAACTTCCAGTATTTCCTTGTTGAAGGCATGGAAAAGTGGAAAATAGGTCCAGTTGTGAAACAAAGGAAACATGACTTTGGGTGTGATGAGATGATAGGATCACCTAGTGTGATGATGGGCAGCTTGAACGTTCCTTTGTAAAGTATTTCTTGTACCTGTGAGAGAGACTGTGTTCAAGTGTATTTATTGATTTACTTCTTGTTTTCCAGACAGCCAATGGCAATGTGGAAGCAAAAGTAGTGTGTTTTTACAGACGTCGAGACATCTCCAACAGCCTCATTATGCTTGCAGACAAACATGCAAGTAAGTTGATAAATGGATTTATAAAAAAACAGATTAAACAAATTTTTACAGTTTCAACCTATTGTTGTGTGTTTGAGAATGTGTAAGCAACAACAATGATAAAATAGTTGAATTAGAAGGAAAAATGTAGAATTGGAAGATGAGATAGAGGATCTAGATAATAAGAGTAAGACTTTAACTCATTTTTTAAGGAAAGCTTTAAAAACATCATCTTTATGATATATGGCATCTATTCAATCCAACAAAAAATGATTATACATTTTCCTGTTCATAATACATATTCTTGGATTGATTTATTCTTAATTTTGTGTTTGTTGGTTAATTAGATAAAGAAGTATAATTTTATAATTCTTTAGGTTTTATAAATCTTTATATGCTTCCCAGTCTCCTGATGAAAGTAAAATCATTAATTTTTTGAAGCAGGTTAATATTCCTTAGTTACTAGAATCAGATACGAATGTAATGGATCTTCCAATCAAACTTCAAGAGGTAATTGTCACAGTAATTTGAAGAAAAGCAAGGCTCCAGATTTAATGACAGAGTTTTACCAAGCATGTCAATCAATTCTGATACTACCTTTATTAGAGGTTATAAATGCAGTATTTAGGGATAAGTTGCTCCAAAAATGATTGTAATCCAAAAGCCACGTAAAGATGTAGATAAAGTCAAGTCATACCATCCTATTTGTCTGCTGAAACACAACTATAAAATCTTGACTTCCATCTTAGCAACAAGATTAACCATTATTTCAAGATATATAAAACCTGATGAATTAAGTTTATCACTTGCTTATATTAAAGGTTATATTTAAATCTCCCCCTTTAACCCATGCACCAGTCAAGAAAAATTAGTTACTAACTAGATTTTTTCAGTTGGATTTGACAATATACACACACCTTCCCACCCACCCGACTATATTAAACATAAAGATACCATCTGTTACTTCCTTAAGTATATTGTACACCCATAAGAAAAAGAAAAAAAGAGAGGAACAAAAAGTTCTAATGAAGTAATCTAATTCAACAGCCTTCTGGACCGTTGTGAGGTTTTGTGTCTCGCCTAGGTCATTGGAACTAGTTCCATTATGGAAAGGCTGTTAGTAATCTAGGAGACAACAGAAAATACCGCCCCCCCTTCTCCCCAAACCTCAAGCCTAGGTCATTGTAACTAGTTCCAATATGGAAAGGCTGTTAGTAATCTAGGAGTCAACAGAAAATACCGGCCCCCCTTCTCCCCAAACCTCAATCAGCTAGATGTATTGGTTATTAAAAGTCCAAGCCATAACTTCTTCGAAGGAAATTCAAAAGACCTTATTGTAGGTGGTAGTAGGTTTTTTACTGTATAAATAATCAATAGTACAGCCAGGCATGTCAAACTGGGATTTTGCTGCCCTTTCGAGGAGTCAAGGCCTGCGTTGTCTTTCTTTTCTGTGACGATTTATTAGGATCTGTAGGTAGAGGAATGTGAATGTCTTCCAACAAGGCTAGACCCGATTCTTAATTTGCTGCATAATAAATTTTATATCTTACTAGTAATTTTGTTAAGTTTGTCCATTTATAGCTCATGTTTGCTTACCTTAGTGTGTCTGTGAGTGTTTGAGATCTCAGTGTTTATTCAGTATTTCAGATGGAATATAAGGAAATATTAAGATCATTTCACCCTGAAAGGAGAACAAGCCTCAGGATCTGGCTGTCTCTAATATTATCTTACTTGTTCTTGGGTCAGGTAAAACTGCCAGAATGTCTCTGGGGCCTTTTTGTTTAGGGTAATTAAGTGATCCTAAACAAAATACTTTAGAGATCAAAGGGGCCACTCTGTCTTCTAACTGTAGTTCATCTACGGTCTTCCTGTGCAGTCCCACATGGGACTGCGCACGCGCAGGCCTGCCGATACCGGAGATTTTTATAGCTCTAAACCACTAGGGGGCGCTCCAGCCTCCAATCGCGCATGCGCGGCCGCTTTCCCCGCCGAAACGGCTCCTAGGAGGCGGAGCGCCCCTCACATACCCTCAGTTTCTCTTTCGCCGCCGATCGTTGAGGTTCTTGCTCTTCCTTCGTCGCGATGGCTGAGACGGCCTTGTTCAAGCGTTGTGAGACCTGTAACCGCAAAATGACAAGGTCGGATGGCCATTCTATTTGTCTTTACTGTCTTGGAGAAACGCACAATGTTCAGGCGTGTAAACATTGCCGTGCGTTTACCTCCAAGGCTCGGGCCGAGCGGGCGGATCGATTGCATGCCTCCCTCTGGCAGCGGGCAATGTCGGTAGAAGATCCTCCGCCGAAGTCCTCTTCTGCACCGGCTGCACCTTCCCGTCCTCTCTCGGAGACGTCGGTTGCTAGAACTCCGCGTTCCAATCCGTCCCCAAGTCGTTCGGCCCCCGGCTCGGAGTTCGTCGGAACCGACAGCTTCGGCTCCGAGAACCGTTCGGAGTCGACCTCCTTCAACTTCGTCGGCGGTCTGTACTCCACCTACCCGTGAGGTCAGCGGTGACAGGGCTACCTCGGGTCCGAAGACGATCCCACCGGCTCCCCGAGAGATATCGGATCCGAGGGCTTCGGATCCGACTTCGAAGTCACCTACTGGAACCGAGCCTGAAAAGAAGAAGAAGAAGCGTAAACATTCCAGCAAACATGATAGGGCAGTGTTGGAGACCCTGCTTACCTCTTCGTCCTCGGTTCCGACCGGTCCTACCCTGGCTCCGTCGGAGAGACGCGATGAGTCCGCTGATCGCCCTCCTTCCAAGACTCCTCCGCCAGGGGCCATCCAAGAGGTGGATGTGGTTCCGATCGACAGGCCCCCTACACCATCGGGTCGGCCTCGATCGACGTCATATGAATCGGGCTCGATTCGTTCCACTGGGAGCCGACAAGCCCGTTCCTTTGACCGGAGTTCCCGCTGTTCTTATCGAAGCCGGTCTAGAGGTAGTCGGGGCCGGGACGATCCAGGTACCCGCTATTATACTAGAGAAGACTCATACTTCTCGGACCAACGTTATCGGAGGGTCTCTCTGTCGCCGTCACCCAGAGCCGGTTCCTATCCTGGTCGTGATCATACACCCCGTCCCTCGGAGGTGGTGTCTCCTCGGAGCCGAGCTCGGTACAGCGAATCCCCGTTGTCGGACTCTCCGGAGAGAGAAATTGGGCCCTCGGAGGAGGCTTCCCCAACCGATGATTTCCGAGCCTATAATGAGCTTCTTCAGAGAATGGCCAAGGCTCTGGATTTGGAGGTCACGTCGACTGAATCCAAATTTACCGACAAGATTCTACAGCATATTTATTCGGGGTCTACTCCCTCGATTGCTTTCCCCCTTATTGAAGGGTTTGCTGATATGTGGAAGAAACTTCAGTCGAGACTGGCATCAGCTACCGCTACTAACAGGAAGGTGGAGAGCCTTTACAAGACCAAGGACGATGTGCATTCCTTTCTAGCAGTGCATCCACCTCCGTCGTCACTTGTGACTGAGGAAATGCAGGCTCGTTCTCGCCAGGGTTCCTCTTCAGCTCCAGCTGACAAGGACAGCAGAAAGATTGACAGCATGGGTAGAAAGCTGTATACCTCTGCCACGTTTGGCATTAAGGTGGCTAATTATGCAGCCATGATGTCGGCATACCAATTGTTTTTGTGGAAGAAGGTGGCTTCCTTCCTTCCTAAGATTCCTGAGGAGCAGCGTACTCTCCTTAGGGTCATACAAGAAGAGGCTGTCCGTTTGTCCAGGCATCAAATCAATGCTGGCAGGAGTATGGCGGACACAGCTGCCAGATCCCTTCTCTCCTCTGTGGTCTTGCGCAGGTACGCATGGCTTCGTACAACTGCCCTCCCTGCTGAGACGAGAAATAAGGTGGAGGATTTGCCGTTTGAAGGCACCACGCTGTTCTCGGAAAAGACCGATGAATATCTTTCAAAGAAGAGAACCGACCGCCTGACGGCTCGTTCGTATGGGGTACTACATCAGGCCCCACAGCAATCCTCTCGTCCGTATTACCGTTCCTTCCAGCGTGGCAGACAACATCGTTATCAGCCCTACCAGGGGTACGCGTACCAGCCACACCGACCCTACCAGAGCCCGCAGGCTTCCTTCCCTAGACGGAGGCAGGGCCAACGTCCTAGGACTGGCTCTCAGCAACATCAACCTAAAGATCAGAGCCAATCACAAAAACAGTTCTGACAATCACAGGGACCTGATCCCTTTTTTGGGGACAGGCTTAGCGCTTTCTGGAGTTCCTGGAATTTGATTTGTTCTGATGTTTGGGTTCTTTCCATAATACAGTTTGGTTATAAAGTTGAATTTGTTGGTTTACCCTACTTGTGTCTCCCTGTTTTTTCTTCGGATGTTCCGCGGTCAGAAATCTTGGGAGAACTCTCAGCTCTTTTACAAAAAGGAGCGATAGAGGAGATTCCTGCAGAGTCAGCTGGGTTGGGCTTCTACTCCAACCTGTTCCTAGTGGAGAAAAAAGATGGGGGGCTTAGGCCTATCCTGGACCTCCGGGGCCTAAACAAATTTGTACGGATCCGAAAATTTAAGATAGTCACATTGCAGATGGTTTTGACTTTGCTGCCCCCTTTCTCTTGGTTTGCAGTCCTGGATTTAAAGGACGCCTACTTTCATATTTCTATTTTCCCAGACCATAGAAAATTTTTGCGTTTTACCTATGACCATCGTGTTTTCCAATACAGGGTCTTGCCCTTTGGTTTAGCCACTGCCCCCAGAGTATTCACTAAATGTATGGCAGTGGTAGTAGCCCACCTGCGTCTTCAGGGCTGTTGCATTTTTCCGTACCTAGATGACTGGCTTCTAGTGGGTCAGTCTGAGGCGGATGTGTCCAATCAGGTGGCTCTCACCCTGGACTTATGTCTCCGTTTGGGTCTTTTTGTTAATCAAAAAAAGTCTAAGCTGACTCCTGTTCGCTCCATTCAGTTCATAGGAGTGATTTTGGACGGCGTGCGTAATGCGGGTTTCTTGCCTGAAGAGCGCGCCTCAAAGATTAAGAAGCTCATTTCCACCCTTAAGAGGTGTCGTTTTCAGTCTGCTAAGTTTGTTCAGACTTTGTTGGGTTGCATGGCTTCTACGACTGCAGTGGTCCCTTTGGCCAGGCTGTTTATGCGACCTCTCCAATTATGGTTTAATTCAGTTTTTTCCCCGAGTAGTGATTCCCAGAATAGGAGATTGTCAGTCCCTAGACGGGTGGTATCTGCTTTGGACTGGTGGTTAGAGGATTCTAACCTATTTGGAGGGGTGAAATTTGGGCATCACCAAACCCATTTATCTGTCACGACCGATGCTTCTTTATTTGGTTGGGGGGCTCACTGTGACGGAGCTTATGCTCATGGGTTATGGTCTGAGTCAGAACGTATGGAGCACATTAATGTCCTTGAATTAAGGGCAATCTTTTATGCTCTGATCTCCTTTTCAGGTGCGGTACAGAACAAGTCCGTCCAAGTCCTGACAGACAACACGACGGCGATGTTCTATGTCAACAAGCAAGGGGGCACAGCGTCTGTGGCACTATGCACCGAAGCGATGAGGCTTTGGCAGTGGGCTATAGACCATGCTGTGTGGTTGCATGCTGTTCACATCCCGGGAGTAGAGAACTCTATGGCGGATCAGTTGAGCAGGATAAAAGGGGACAACCACGAGTGGTCCCTTCAGGACATGTATCTTGCTCCGATTTTTTCCAGGTGGGGGGATCCGGAGCTGGACCTGTTTGCGACAGCAGAGAATCGCAAGGCCCCGTGTTTTTGCTCCAGGGGAGGCGTAGGCCTAGGATCACGTGGGGACGCATTTCAACTAAGTTGGTCAGGTCCCCTGTGTTATGCCTTTCCCCCATTCCCGCTGCTAGCCAGGGTGCTCAGCAAGATCCAGAGGGACGGGGCGACAGTCATCCTGGTGGCCCCGTTTTGGCCGAGGCAACCCTGGTTTCACTCCCTTCTGAGTTTGCAGAATCAGTCCATCAGTCTCCCAGTGGTTCCAGACCTTCTGTCCTGCGAGGGGGTGTTTCACCACAACATCGGGAAACTCAGACTGACAGCGTGGCTGATCAGACCGGGGGTTCCTTTTCTTCAGCAGTAAAGCACGTCTTGCTTAACGCTAGACGTCTGTCTACGAGACAGTCCTATGCCTTGAAGTGGGACAAATTTTCGGCCTGGTGTCGACAGCGAGCCTTGGACCCTTTTTTGGCTCCTCTCTCTGACATATTGGAGTTTTTGTGGGAAGTTAAACAGAAAGGCCTGTCTAATAGTTCAGTTAAGGTTTATTTAGCAGCTATTTCTGCTTTCCATCCTCCTATTGATAGGAAATCTGTGTTCTCCCACTACTCTGCACGTTTGTTTTTACGAGGGTTGAATAATTTGTTTCCCCCCATTCGGGCTCTGATCCCACAATGGTCATTGCCTTTAGTTTTGGCTCGCCTAATGTCCAAACCGTTCGAGCCGTTGGCCTCGTGCCCGTTACGTTTTTTATCCATGAAAGTAGCCTTTTTAGTTGCGGCCACCTCGGCCAGAAGAGTGGGGGAGTTGGCGGCTTTATCTTGCGAACCGCCTTATCTAAAGTTACACCCTGAGAAGGTTGTTCTTCGTACCAAAGTAGAGTTCTTACCTAAGGTGGTGTCTCGTTTTCATCTGTCCCAGGAGCTGATACTGCCAGTTTTCTTTCCAGTTCAGAACTCAGAGGCAGAGAAAGCTCTTCATTCTTTGGACGTCCGCAGAGCTATCCTGTTTTATTTAGATAGGGTTAAGTCTTTTAGGCTTGATTCTAACTTATTTGTTTGTTTTGCGGGACAGAATAAGGGGAAACGGGCTACGTCCCAGACCATCTCGAGATGGGTGGTCCAGACTATTTTGACTTGTTATTCTGCTGCTAACTTACCTTGCCCCTTGGAGGTGCGTGCCCATTCCACCAGGTCCCAGGCGTCGTCCGCGGCTCTTCTCAGAGGTGTTCCTCTTCACGACATCTGTAGAGCGGCAACGTGGGCCTCGGCGGATACCTTCGTGAAACATTATGCGCTGGACATCCTGGATAGAAAGGAGACAGCGGTGGGCACAGCGGTTCTCCATTCCATCTTTGTGTGATGCTTTGGCGTCACCTCCACCCAGGTATTAAGCTTTGTAATCTTCCCATGTGGGACTGCACAGGAAGACCGTAGATGAAAAACAGGTTTTACTTACCATAACTGTTGTTCATCTAGGTCTTCCGTGCAGGCACACATGCCCTCCCTCCTTCCCCGCTAACTCTCTTGGTACTTACCTTGCAGGGGGCGGCGAAAGAGGAACTGAGGGTATGTGAGGGGCGCTCCGCCTCCTAGGAGCCGTTTCGGCGGGAAAGCGGCCGCGCATGCGCGATTGGAGGCTGGAGCGCCCCCTAGTGGTTTAGAGCTATAAAAATCTCCGGTATCGGCAGGCCTGCGCGTGCGCAGTCCCATGTGTGCCTGCACGGAAGACCTAGATGAACAACAGTTATGGTAAGTAAAACCTGTTTTTCCTGAGCGAGCCAGTTTGCAAGGAAGATTCTAAATCGATTTTATCAGTTGCTCCTGCTTTAAAGCCTCTAAATTTCAGGTTAGGTTGCCGAGCTGAGACTTCTAAGTTTAGAACTCTGTCATGGAGGTGTGTCCATTTTCTTTTTCAAGAGAACAGAGCTTTTCTTGTAAAGCTGTACCAAGCTTCAATGCACTCTCTGCCTTTTGAGCGACTGTTATTAAAGAGTTCAGCTAATTGCTCAAGTAAGGGATTAATAAGAGCTGTCATGTTTTCTATTATTCTCTGTTCCATATTTGCAAGTAGTGATGTTAACACAGAGTCATTGGGAGGGGGGAGGCAGTCTGCATGCTTACCCTTCTTCCCTCGGTCGCCATTTTGTCTGTGCTGTTGATTTGGAACTCTGTTGCTTTAGATGATGAATAAAAGTCCTGCAGTTATTTTGAAGCTTTTGATTTTGATTTGCTTCTGTTTAGCCCTTGTTTACCCATAGTTTTCTGCTTTTAAAATTAGTTACGGCATTGATTAAAGAGATTTAGGGATCAAGGAGGGATGGAGCTCACTTTTCGGGCGTCCTCCTTCTGCATTGCCGACGCCATGCCCCCCCCCCCCACCGAGTGTATGTTTTTAAGAAAGTTTGGAAGCCTTTGGAAAATTTTTTGGACTAGGCAAGGATTTTTTGTCATTCCTGAGTAAGGTTAAGCTTGAATGACGTGCTTTCTGCTCTCCTGCCAGTAGAAGCAGGAGTTAAGCAAGGTTGTCCGCTTTCTGCTTTACATTTTAATATTTTGATAGAACTTACCAGAGTTGTTTGCTGTGAATATCTTTACAGTCATTTGCTTTACATAGACTGTGTGGCTTCTGTGTATAAATTTTTAATGTTCTGTACCATCTGCTAAAACATTGATGAATTTAACAAGTGATGTTGCATTTCAGGTATGCTGTTGAAAGCTTATTTTGGACCCTAAAGGTTACTGCAGTTACTTACCACAAATCAAAGTATAATTTTTTTAAGTTCCCTAAAACAAACGCATTTAGACTGCCTTTGCAATTTAGTGGTAACTGCAAGCACTGGCAGTTTCTAAAATTGGAGTGGAAAGTGGAAGTACAGGTTAATCAGTTTGTCTTGTAGGTGCTACATTATCTTCTGCTTCCAACTATGCTAAACACTGGTAATTTTTCCATGTTCGTGTACATTTGGCACCCAAACCTTGCTATACATTTCACACTGCCAAGTGTAAAAGGGTTTGGTGCTCACTTAACTTACTCTTATTGCAGCTCTTCTGTGAATAGCTCATGCTTTGGAACTGTATATTTTGTATTTTAATTTTAAAGCACATATAAGTAAAAACCCATTTGCTTTAATAAAGTTATACCATAAAAATAGATTTGTGCAAAGCCAGCCATATTTTGAAGTCATCTGAAATTATATTGGAAAGACTTGTTTTAGAGATATATAAGTTTGTAGGTACTGCCATGTCTTGTCATGAGTTGTTGAAGTTTTGTCACACACAAAAAGAGAGAGGGAATGTATATGTGGTACAAAGTTCATAAAATTAGTCTATAAGACTAATAATTCATAACAAAATTACAAAACCCTGAACAAATTGCCATGAAAGATAAAATATGTCATATTACTTACTATCCCTTTGACAAATTTTACTTTTCTTTAAAGGGATTTATTTTTGTCTACTTCCTTGAACATTTCTCAGTTTTACCATTACTGCACTACTTCAGCCCATGTTTTTATGCCATTCACATATATTTTTCTTTGTTTTGAAGATAGCATTCTAATTATTTTTCTTGCCTTTCGTTAATGGTTTTAATGTATATCAGCTAGGCTTGCCATCCCCTTGCCTAGTGCAGGAGAAGCCCCCTGTCTCCACCTGTCACCCCCCCATCCCTGCTCACCTGGCCAGCAGGAGGGGGAGGAATGGAGTGGAGGGAAGCACATAAATATGTTCCTGTGCCCCCCCATAGCACCAGCAATGAGGAATCGCAGTGTGCGCACACTGAAATGGAGTTGAGAGAAAACAGCCCATTTTGAGGCAGTTTTCATTCAGCTCCACTTAAGAGGTCACAGCGACTCCTCTGTCGTGCTCATTTTCCAGCTCGTGCTCATTTTTTGGTATGACTGGGAGTGTGGGGGTGCGTACATGCTAAGCGTGCATCTAGGAGATGAACACTCTGCTGGCCCCCAGCCCCTGCACCCCCATTTGGGCTCCTGGGGTCCCTGGCCACCCTAAAATCAGAAAGGAAAATGATTGTTCAGGAAATATTGAATAGCCTAAGCTTTTATTTATAACAGCTATGATTTCACTCAAGTGTTTCCTTGCTTAGGAGAACCATTATCTTTTTTCCAAAGGAAGCAGAGGCCAGTGGGGGCAGGGATGAAGTTTCCCCTCATTGGCAAATCTTTCTCTTGTAAGCATATATAAGTGGTAAAACTGCTGCTTCAGGAGAAATGAAACACTCCTCTGAGTATCCCAGCTCCTTATGCCATGATCCAAGGAAAGAGATCTACATTTAGAAACAGATTTCCATGAACGTCTTTCGAAATTCAGAATTACGGATACATGGATATGGCAGACCTTGTATAATATCTGTATAACTTTTCAGTTATATTGCATTTCTCTTTTGTATTTAACTGTATTTATATCAATTCTTGCAACTAGTACAATAATTCTGTCAAGACTAGTCTCTCTTAGCTCATTTTTTTTTGCTTTCTCACATCTTTGATTCAGGTTTTTGGCTTAGCTAAGCTACAGAAGGCCTTCTTCTCTGGAAAACTACTGTAAGCATGACTTTGCAGATCAGAGAGAGATAAAAAAATGGGATGGAACTGAGGCACAGGTGCAGGCAGTTAATGAGATCTGAGAGCTTTAAGCTGAGAACTTAGAGAGAGTTTTGCATTCACATTCCATTTCATTAGCGCAAGGGATCTTAAGTGGATGTGTCAATTTATGCAGAGGTACATGCAACACCCCTAACTGGTTGTGCAGGATCAGGCCAGCTGGAGACAGCATGGCCATAAAGCAAAGGTCTTCATTCTGGTCTGTTCCCTTACCCTTGTCCTTACACTTTGTGGCTTCTGGTTGATACTTACCACTATACTCCCGTCTTGTGCTGTAGACTGGATTATCAGGCCTAAGACTCTGGTCTTTCAATTCTGGACTTTGAATTTTATTTGGACACACTGCTTCTAGCATTACAAGGTAACATCATGTCAGAGACCCAAAGCCTGTATAATACTTTATTTTATTTTTTTACAATATTTTATTAGTTTTCCATTTTTTAAAATATAACAATAAAGACAACAAATAGCAAGTAACAGTAAAGAATCTACAATTACAACTTGTAACTTTTAGCTTTTAAAGCTTTGATAAAACTCCATACATTGGCATTTTGATAAACTACAACTTACATTATGTTGTTTGGCTTCTTAATGAGTTACCATAAGCCTAACATTTTCAAATTGCAAACTGCTTGTTGAGGAAGTTTTGTGACCAAAAAATCATTTCTAGAGAGAAATTCCAAAAAGGGTTCCCATTTAGTGTAAAATTCTGTTGTTCTCATCGGATTTAAAAGCATATTTTTTCTGTTATTTTTTCCATCATAAATTGGTCCCAAATTTTGTTATACCAGGTGTCAAGATTTGGTAGAATTTGCAATTTCCAATACAAGGCTATTGTAGATTTTGCTGCTACTAAAAAAGTAGTTATTAATTTTTTCTTGATTTGTGGTATTGACTGGTCTTTCCTGATGTCTAAAAAAATCAATTCTGGTTTTAGGGGAATAGTGTATGCTGTAATAAGGGCTATTTGGTGTAATATTTTGTCCCATAACTCTGTAACATGCTTGCATTCCCACCAACAGTGGGCAAAGGAACCTACTTTGCCACACTTTTTCCAACAAAGAGGTGAACTTTTTGAATAAATTTTTAATAGTTTTTGGGGAGTCAGTTACCAATGTCAAAAAGAGTCCAGTAGCACCTTTAAGACTAACCAATTTTATTTTAGCATAAGCTTTCGAGAATCAAGTTCTCTTCGTCAGATGCCTGATACAGAGACTGGCATCTGACGAAGAGAACTTGATTCTCGAAAGCTTATGCTAAAATAAAATTGGTTAGTCTTAAAGGTGCTACTGGACTCTTTTTGATTTTGCTACCACAGACTAACACGGCTAACTTCTCTGCATCAGTTACCAATGTAATAGTTTTTAATAGTTTTTGGGGAGTCAGTTACCAATGTTTAATAATTTTATAAGTTTTCAGCCTAGTGTTAATAACCATGGAGCTGCATAAATTTGATGTCCAAATTTGTTCCCAATCTTTTTTTGTTAGGGGTATTCCACAATCTTGTTGCCATTTTGATTGTGCAGTTGTCAGTTGGATGTCTTCATTAAGTATTAGTATGTTATAAATTTTAGAGATTAAATTTTTACGAGTAAACTGCTCCTCCTACAAATTGTTCAAAATTTGTTTTTGGTGTATTCATTATTTCTTTTAGTTTGATATCCTTTGCAAAATAAGATAATTGAAAATATGAAAACCAAGGAATAGGATGATGATGATGATAACAACAACATTCACTTTATATACCACCCTTCAGGACAACTTAATGTCCACTCAGAGTGATTTACAAAGTATGCCATTATTATCCCCACAACAAAACACCCTGTGAGGTGGGTGGGGCTGAGAGAGCTCCAGAGAACTGTGACTAGCCCAAGGTCACCCAGCTGGCTTCAAGTGAAGGAGTGGGGAATCAAACCCGGCTCTCCGGATTAGAGTCCCGTGCTCTTAACTACTACACCAGTGATCTATTTTTGTTTCTATTTCTATTTCTCTCTTTCCTAGTAGCCCTACTTTGGTGGCTATGTCTGTTACCCATATATTTCCTTGTGTGGATAGAGTGTGTTGAGGTGGTAGGGATTGGTGTGATATTAAAGTGGAGTACTGTGAGATCTCCGGAACAATTTTGCTATTATATTTATCCCAAATATTAAGGGTAGCTGCAAAAATCATGTTTTGTTTACTTGTTTTTGATCTATATTTTTGGGAAGCCCAAATAGTATCTTGTATTGTGTTGTGCTGCTGTAAAGGGTCCAAAATATTGATCTAGTCAGTGTGTCCTTTATCTTGTAATATGTGAATTACATTTAAAAGTCTAGAAGCTGCATTGTATGTTGCGAGGTCAGGGTAATTTAAGCCTCCTTGTGATCTTTTCCTTTTTATTATGTTGAAAGCAATTCTAGGGTGTTTATAGTGCCATAAAATTGATTTATTAATGATTGCCAGTGTTTTAGTAGCTTATTGGGAATATTAATAGGTATAGTTCTAAATAAGAAGAATAAATGATTTAATTGTATGTAGTCTCTCATGCCAGGATAATTGTTGTTTATTCCATTTTTGTATATCAGCTTTAATTTCCTTTATTTTTTGTGTATAGTTAAATTAAATTAATTGGTTAAACTCAGGTGAAATGTTAACTCCTAGATATGTTAAATAGGGGTGCACCCATTGGTAGCTGCTTTGTTGTGTAATTAATGATTTTGTTTGATCTGCTATGTTGATTGGTCGTAAGTTAGATTTTGCTTGGTTTATTATTAATCCTGAAATTTGACTAAAGTAAGCAAGTTCTAAATCAAGTGTTTGTAATGATGAGATTGGTTGGGTAATAATATAAAAGAATGTCATCTGCAAATAAACTGATTTTGTATGATTTATTTCTACACCTTGAATAAATTTGTTGTTTCTTATTGCTTCAGCTAAGGGTTCTAATGCTATAACAAAAAGTATAGGGGATAGAGGGCAACTCTTTCTTGCACCTCTATTTAATTTAATATTTTCTGAAGTGACTCTGTTGGTTTTAATTTTGGTGGTAGGGTGTACATAAATTGCATTTATTACTTGTAGGAAGTGTGGACCAAAGTTCATATGTTGAAGTAGTTCTTTTAAATATAATATTTCCAAAGAATCAAAAGCCTTTTCTATATCTAGTGAAAGCAATATTGATTCAATTTGGTTCTGTTTACAAAAAGATAAAATATTTAGAGTTTTACAGATATTATCAGCTATATCACTTTTTGGAATGAAGCCGGCCTGATCTTGTTGGATGTATTCTCCAGTAAACATATTGAGTTGCTTAGCTAACATAGCTGTAAAGATTTTGTAATCTGTGTTTAATAATGATACTGATCTATATGAGCCTGGATTGGAAGTGTTTTTACCTTGCTTAGATATTAGCTTTGTTGTTGCTTCCGACCAAGAAGGAGGTTGCCTGCCAGTGTTGGGTATGTTATTGCAATTACTCATTAATGGTTGTACCAGTGTACTGGCAATTTATTTATAGAATTCAGGGGGGTAATCATCAGGTCCTGTTGGTTTTTTATTTTAAAGGTTTTTTATTGTCTCTAAGATTTCTTGCGATGTTATGGGGGTTTCCAATATATTTTTGTGTGCTTTTTTCAGTTTTTTAATGCCTTTATGATTTTGTAAAAATTCTTTGATTTTTCTTTTGCTCGGTTTGCTAGATGAATATACTTTTAAATAAAAATCTCTAAAAACAAAGGCAATTTCTGTTGCTTTTGTGAATGTTTGACCTTTGTGGTCTTGTATTATTTTGATAATTGTTGTTGTTTTTTTCTCCTTTATTTTTCAGGAGATAGTACGTAGCGTTCTTGGGGAATTGCACCAATATTTTTGTTTTAAATATAATAGATTTCTATGAATTTTGTTGACTTCTATAATTTCCAGCAGTTTCCGTTCATTTAATAATTGTTTGTACACTTTTTTGCTACCTGTTTCTTTGAGCAATTGTTCCAATTGTTGGATTTTTTGCACTATTTCTTGCTTTTGGAGATTTTTATTTTTATTTAAATATTATGTTAAGTATAATACTTTATTATAGCCGACTTCTGGTTTGGGATCCATGGAGGTCTAACGCAGCTCTAAGAGCTGAGCTGTCCGTGCGGCTGTTTGGAAGGCTGGGGGGGGGCGAAAAATAGCCCGCAGCCACCTGTTCTCAGGCGGAGAACAGGCGAGTACGCTCGTGCACGTGAGGGCGCGTTGATCTCGGGTGAGGAGGGGGTTCCACGCAACGAACTCCCACCCACCCTTGAGGTCCCACCCGAAGAAAGGTTGCCTAGATCTCTGCAGTGGCTCTGGAGTCAAATTTTTGGCATAAGACCTTCATGCCCAAGCTTCAGTGAAACAGTAAGGGGCTTTGGACTTAATTGAATAAAAGAAGCAGTGATTACAACCCAAGAAAAACGCCTAAGAAGGTAAAGATCGCTATCTCTCAGTACAGGACAGATTTTAAAAAGAATTAAGTGGTTAAAGCGGATTTAAGAACTGCTACAGATTGGGAATGTAAGGGGGAAGACTCCGGCAAGAAAAATTTTGAAAAAGTAATTTTGTAAAAGAAGTTAGCGCGGAAATCGGACTATTGTTTACATACCTGCGGCCGGGAAGAGATAATAGACTGTGAGAAGGTTCAAAAAATCACGAGAACTGCTGTGTAACGTAGGGGAACAGGAAGTACATCAAAACCATAAAGAGACTGGTGAGAAGGGCTTATGTTTGAACGCCGGAAGAAGGGCGACGCCATTTTGGAATAGGGCAAGGGAAGACTTCAATTAAAACGGAAGTAGGCCATCTTTGAAGTAGGTAAGGGCGAATACTTCAGCATAAAATCATAGAGAAAAAACGCCCAACATTTTGAACATTTTGAAATAGCATTTAGCCAAAATAAACTGGATTTGGACTTTTTAAAAACATTAGAAAGTAATAAATTAGAGCCACGGAGTTAAGGAAACGGGCAGACTCATGGGAGCGGAGCAGAGCAAGCCCCACGATGTCGAAGAAAGAGTGACAAACCGCGATGGATAGCTTGGACAAAAAAGTTTCAGAGGGGAATAAAGAGCTTAAAGACATGATGTTAGAGATGGCGAATGAACTAAAAGACTTTAAAGAGACACTAAAATCAAAAATGGCAGAACTGACGAAAGGTATGGATAAAATACAGAATGACCTACAAGTTACACAGCAGAGAGTTAATGCAGTTGAGGAAACGGTAGAGACGATGGCAGACGTGCACAAGACTGAGATGAGGGGAATGAGAGGAAGAATGGCCGTTGCGGAATGTAAACAGATGGAAAAGCAACTAAGGTTTCGTGCGATCCCAGAAGTGGAGGGAAAAACACCCAGAGATCAGATTATAGAGATTTTGGCAGGTTACCTGGGGAAGGAGGAGGAAGAGATTGCAGCTCTTCTGGATGTGGTGCACAGAATAAATTCCAGATTTGCAGCCCAGAGGAAATTACCAAGGGACATGATTGTCCAATTCACGAGCAGAAACACAAGAGAATTAATTGTGAGCAAACAATTTCAGGATCCATTAGAAGTCAACGGAAAAGAGGTGAGAATCATGAAAGAGTTGCCCAGATCGGTGTTGTTGGAGCAGAAAAAATACAGAGAACTGGTTCAGATGTTAAAGGAGCTGAAAATCAGATACAGATGGGAAATACCAGAAGGACTGACATTTGAGTTTGGTGGAGTAAGAAAGAGCATCAGATCTGGTCAGGAGATGGAGACTTTTATTAGGGAAAATGAAAAGGACTTACCAAAAACCACAAGAAAGTGATCATGGAGTGTAAAATCATATCTTGGAATGTTAATGGACTAAATTCACCTTGTAAACGTAGAGCTATGTCAGGGCTTGCCGCGGCTGCCGCTGGGCGTGGCACTGGGCGGTCTGCTCCTGACGTCACAGGGGGGCCAGGGACTCTGCAGGACCCTGCTCTGTGGAAGGAGGGGCAGTATACCTCACCCAGACTCCCTCTCAGTCCACTCGCTGGCCTGCTCAACCTGGCCTGCTTACCCTCTGTGTCCTCCATCTCCTCCTTCCAGAACTCTCCTCCAAGCCTCCACCTTTGCATCCTACTGCTCTCATTCCACATCATCATTCCTCACTCACACCCACCACCTCAGAGCTCTTCCCAGCCACCCTTTATAGGGCTTCCTATCTCCACCCCGCCCTCCTTCCAGGCTTGTTCCCTCTCCTGACCAGGCCCAGCTGTACGTTCCCCCAGGTGTTTCCCTCCAACCACTAATCCCTTCTGGGCTCCTTTGCCTAGCTGGCAGGGTGGGGTTGAGTGTGAGCCATCCCCAGTTGAGGGCTCCTTGGCCTTGCTCACGAGGGGCTGCCCCAGCCAGCCTCTGAGCTACTGAGCTTGCCTGGCCTTGCTCACGAGGAGCTGCCTTAGCCAGCTCCCGTGCTGCCTGCTTGGCAATGCTGGGCGGGGCTACCCATCTCCTCCCCCAGAATGCCTGTGGCAGCCCCCCCTGTAGAGGCTTGGCTTCTAGCAACTCCTGAGCCAGGCTGCTGTCTTCTAGCCCTGGCGTGGCCGTGGGCTGTCTCAAGCTGCTGCAGCAGGGGTAGCTGGCTGGGCTGCCGGGATCAGCCACAGCTGCACCATGTTGGCTGGCTACTGGGCTTCTCTGGCTGAGCTGATTAGGGAAGGTGGGCCCAGCTGCGGCCCCTTGGCTGGCTGCCCAGCTCTTCCCACAGAGTGCCCTCAGCAGCTCCACCTGGAGGGGCTGGCTTCTGAGCACCTCCTGAGTCAGGTTGCCATCTTCAAGCTGGGGTGGATGCTGGGGCGTGGCTCTGAGTTGCTGTGGCTGCTTCTCCCCCTTTGCAGGTAAGGGCCCTGTTTGGGCTGCTGCTGGGTCCCAATTCTTCCTGCCTCTGCCCTCTCCCTTTGGTGTAGGCAGGTTCTGGCCCTGGCTGCTGGCTGAGGTGGCAGGACTGCTGTCTCCTGGCTGCCTCCCCCTGCTTCCTCTTGTTGAGGCCGGGGGCTGTGCCTCAGACCCCGGACAAGCTACTTTCCACCGGCTGTTAAAACAAAAATGTAACATAGTCTGTCTGCAGGAGACACATATTAGAAAGCAAGACGTAAAATATTTGAAACTTGCTAAACTGGGAAAAGAATTTGTTGCTGCTTCTAAAAAGAAAAAGAGAGGTGTTGTACTATATATAAAAGATGAATTGCAGCCCAGACTAGTGTTAAACGACGTAGAAGCCAGATATGTAGCAGTGGAAATTATATCGAATTCTAAGAAGATATCGTTGATTGGGATTTATGCACCAAATTGTGCAAAAGAGAATTTTTTTAAGGACTTAGAGAAACAACTAGATGACTTGTCCTATGATCACATAATCTTGGCAGGTGACTTCAATGGAGTTACAAACTTGGAAGATGATAAGCAGTCTAAAGCAGCTCACAAAAAAAGAGGACTATTGCCAAAGACTTTTTTTGAGCTTAAGGAACAAGAAAACTTAGAGGATGTATGGAGGAGACAATACCCTAAAAATAGACAATACACATTTTACTCTGCGAGACATTTGACACTATCAAGAATTGATATGATCTGGGCCTCCAAAGACTTGGCATTATGGACAAGAGATGTGGAGATAATGCCCAAGGTAGGCTCAGATCACAATCCAATTATGTGGAGATTTGGGAAAAATCTCAAAAGGAAAGGATGGAGAATAAATGAAGACTTGTTACAAATAGAAGAAAACATAGCGTTGCTACGAAGAGAGACCAAATTTTTTATACAATACAAGGAGCAGGAGGAAAAAGGAGGAAAAGAGATCTGAAATTCTGGATAAAATAAAAGCCAAAGAGATGCAGCTTAAGAAAAGACCGGGGGAAAAGAAAATATATCAAGATATTAAAATTTTGCAGGAGCAATTGACGGCAATGGATAACAAAGAACTAGAATGGAATCTTAGGAAGATGAATCAGAGGTCATTTGAAGGTGCTAACAAGCCCGGGAAGTATTTGGCGTGGCAATTGAAAAAAAGGAAGGAGAAGAAAATTATAAGTAAAATTTTGGAAGACGATAAGGTGTTGATGGATCAAGCTGCCATTAGTAGAGCCTTCTTTAAATTTTACGCAAAACTGTACCAAAAAAAAGAAGTGAGTAAGAGTTCAATAGCGGAATATTTAGAGAAGATGAAAATTCCGACAATCCCTGAAAAATGGAAAGAGAAATTAAATAAGGAAGTGACAGAAGAAGAAATAAGAGACGCTATACAATCAACTAAATTAGGAAAGGCACCAGGACCAGTTGGCCTAACGGCAAAGTTTTACAAAGTGATGGTTAATGAACTGGCGCCTTTCCTGAAAGAGGCAATGAACGGAGCAATGCAAGACCAAAGAGTTCCTGATTCATGGAATGAAGCCAACATATCATTGATTCCGAAGGAGGGTCAAGATTTGATGAATGTTAAGAATTATAGACCAATCTCCTTGTTGAATAATGATTATAAAATATTTGCAAAGGTGTTGGCAGAGAGATTGAAAGGATGGATGTCGGAGTTCATTGCTGAGGAACAGGCGGGATTTTTACCTAACAGACAAATTAAAGATAATTTGAGGACAGTGATAAACGCTATTGAATACTATGACAAGTACTGTGACAGAGAGGTTGGTTTTTTCTTCGTGGACGCAGAAAAAGCATTTGACAATTTGAACTGGGACTTTATCTTTGCCACTATGGAAAAGCTGCAAATGGGAGAAAAGTTCATGCAAGCGGTTAAGGAAATCTACAGAGACCAAAGTGCAGAAATCATAGTGAACGAGGACTTGACTAAAAAATTGAAAATAAGTAAAGGAACAAGACAGGGGTGCCCTTTGTCACCATTGCTATTTATCTTGATCTTGGAAATACTGATGATCCAAATAAGAGAGGATGATACAATTCGAGGCATGAAAATAAAAGAGTTCTCCTACAAGGTAAGGGCCTTTGCGGATGATATAATGTTAATAGTAGAGGACCCAATTGAAAATATGCCAAAGGTAATAGAGAAAATAAAACAGTTTGGAGACCTGGCTGGATTTTATGTGAATAAAAAGAAGTCAAAGATTTTATGCAAGAACATGACTAAGCAGAAGCAGCAAGAGTTAATGGAGATAATATTTGGGCATTGAAATGACTGCGAAAAATATAGATCTGTTTAAAAATAATTATGAGAAACTATGGATACAAATAGAGAGAGACTTAATAAAATGGAACAAACTGAATTTATCCTGGTTGGGAAGAATAGCAGCAGTAAAAATGAATGTTTTACCACGAGTAATGTTCTTGTTGCAAACTATTCCAATCATCCGAGACTCCAAACAATTTGATAAATGGCAAAGGAAAATTTCAGACTTTGTGTGAGCAGGCAAGAAACCTCGAGTGAAAATGAAGGTACTGCAAGATGCGAAGGAAAGAGCTGGTCTGCAACTGCCCAACATAAGGTTATACCATGAAGCAATATGTCTGGTATGGTTGAAAGATTGGATAATGCTAAAAAACCGTAAGCTTCTGGCCTTGGAAGGACATAAAAAATTATTTGTATGGCATGCATACATGTGGTATGACAAAGTAAAAGCGGATTCTATGTTTTTGCACCATTACATTCGAAGAAGCCTCTTCACGGTCTGGAAGAAATACAAAGCGTACATGGAGGATGGAATTCCTTCATGGGTGGTTCTGTATGAAGTAATAGATCCGAGAACTGTTGATAATGAACAGCAATGTTTAACGTACAAGGAGATTACACAAATACAATATTCAAAGCTGAGAATAAAGACAGAAGAAGAATTATGGTTGTTGGGGGTTTTCCGGGCTGTCTTGCCGTGGTCTTGGCATTGTAGTTCCTGACGTTTCGCTGAGAGATCTCTGTCTTTTGGTGCTACACCTCTGAAGATGCCAGCCACAGCTGCTGGCGAAACGTCAGGAACTACAATGCCAAGACCACGGCAAGACAGCCCGGAAAACCCCCAACAACCATCGTTCTCCGGCCGTGAAAGCCTTCGACAATACAGAAGAAGAATTGTCTCCTTGTTATGGATGGTTTCAGTACAGACAGATCAGAGATCTTTATAATGCGGACTGCCTGAGAGGAGGTATAAGATTGGAAAAATCAGAGTTGGAGGAAGTGTTACTACAAGAAGGCAAGAAAGAAATATCTAAAATTTATAAATTACTTCTGAAATGGTATACAGCGGACGAAACAGTAAAAGTCCAGATGGTGAAGTGGGCAATAAATTTTCATAAAGAGATAACAATGGAGGCGTGGGAGCATCTATGGAAAAACACATTGAAGATTTCAACGTGTACGAACGTTAAAGAGAATGTGTACAAAATGATCTACAGATGGTATCTAACACCAAAGAAAATTGCGCTTGGAAATACCAATATGTCGGACAAATGCTGGAAATGCAGAAAACATGAAGGTTCATTATATCGCATGTGGTGGACCTGTGAAGTAGCCAAGCAGTACTGGGGAGAAATAATTGAAGCAATTAATGAGATTTTGCAAATCCAAATTAATAAGAACCCAGAACTGTTGCTACTGAACCTTGGAATGGAGACTGTTCCAGTGCAGTATAGAACATTGTTATTTTACATGACTGCTGCGGCAAGACTTGTATGCGCAGAAATGGAAGACACAAGAAATACCAACTGTAGAAGACTGGATTTATAAATTGCTGTACATGGCAGAAATGGACAAAATGACAAGGAAACTTAGAGATCTTGACCTAGGGCAATATATTACTGAATGGGGGAAATTGAAACAATTTTTGGGGAAAAAATGGGATGTAAAAGGAGAACTGTGGCAGTTCGAGAATTTTTAAAGAAAAACAAGGATAAGAGAGAGAGAGGGGATCTTACCATATAGGGGAAATGTAACTATAATCTAAGCTAATATAAGGATTAGGGGAATTCTTTTTCAGACTTTATGAACAAGGGTATAGTCAAATAAATATACTAATGGGGTATACTATATATACTATATATATTATGTTAGTGGATCAGATTGTATATTATATAATGACTGTGCAACATGGAGTTGTGTGCTGTGCCACATTGGTGGCAGGGCACAAAATAGGGGTTTTAATACATATTATATTGACAGTAGTATATTTGTATTGTCGAAGGCTTTCACGGCCGGAGAACGATGGTTGTTGTGGGTTTTCCGGGCTGTATTGCCGTGGTCTTGGCCAAGACCACGGCAGTACAGCCCGGAAAACCCACAACAAGTAGTATATTTGATAGAATATATGTTTAAATGAAATAGAATATGTTTAAATTAAGATTTTTGTTATATATTATATTATATTATACTGGTCTGCTATATTGAGGGGTATAGGATGTATACTATATTGATAGTATAACCGATAGATGTATATTATATTGATAGAATATTCGATAGTATAATTGATAGAAGTATACTATATTGATAGGATATTTGAAATATATGATAGAATATCTGGAAAAAAAATTAGAATGTGCTTAGAGTAAGGGATTTTATTAAGTAATAAGAGGGGTTAAGGGTTGGAAAGCTGTTGGAAGTCGATAGGGAGGGGGGAGGAAAAGGGTGGGGGACAGGGTTAATTAGATATTGAAGGAATGTATGTATTAAATTTGACAAGTATACTCACCAAGGGCGTGGCGTCGGCTCTGAACGGGATGGACGCACTGTGCTAAAGCTCCGTCTCGATCCCACCCCGGACCCCTAGTAAACCACGTTCTACTTCGTTTTGCTGTGCTTGAAATGAAGGGTAAGCAAGATCAGACATTCAAAAAACAAAATACCAAAGCAGTTAAAAGCTTACAAACATACTTCCCAAGTTCTCAGGCGGAGAGTGCTGAGGGAGAAACGGAGGGTGTGAGGGCCAATATGACGGCTGCGGGAAGCTCGGCTGAGGCGCGAAAGCTACCGGCCGTATCCTATGATCCTGCCCTGAAAGCCTTGCTGAAAGAAGTTGAAACTAGCTTTGTAGATCGGCTATCACTTATGATAGAGCCAATTTCTAAACAAATTAACGACCTTAAATTGGTAATGGATGCTGTAGCTCAGAGGACGGACCAAGCCCTGACTCAAACTGCGGCTTTAAAAGATGATGTTAGAATCCTCCAATCTGAGAACAGCAAAGTCCAAAATAAAATCCTGGACATTGAATTGCAGCTGCGGAGCTCTAATTTGAAATTCCGGGGGCTGGAGGAGGCTTTTACGGCAGATATAAACCTTACTAATTTTCTCTCGGAATGGCTGGCGAATGAGCTTCAGCTGCAGGAAGGTTCACCCATAATCATTACTAAGGCATACAGAATTGGCGCCAAAAATAATGAGAGGAGGAATGGGCCGAGAGATGTGGTAGCAGTATTTGCTGACTGGAAAATTAGAAAGAAAATCCTTGAAACGGCCAGAATGAAACGATTTTTCACATGTAAAGGAGCAAAGATCAATGTATTCACGGACCTCCCATCTGAAGTACTGGAAAAAAGGTGGCAATTTAAAGCTATAACGGAAGGTTTCAGATCGGCCCAAATTGATTACAGCTGGACCCGATACTCCACACTCCGAGTTAATGTCAACAGCAAGGTTCACTTCATCTCGACGCCCGACGATGGTCTTCGTTTCCTACAGGAACTAGGCATTGAAAGCGCCATGGAAACCGAGGCGAACTCACTACGAAGGAAACGCAGCTTGCCTCTATCACCGCAGAAAAACAGCAAAGTCTCCGTCCGTGACACCTAGCTCAGAGGGAAGTTTTTTCTGAATGTCGTTCTCTTTTGTATCTGAAGTAGAATGTTTGAATCAGATAATACTCGCTTGCATTTAAAGGGTAACGGGGTGGGATTCAATGAGGAGCTTTTTGCTCTATTTAGCTCCTTTTTACAGGCAGTCCTTTCTTTCGGCTTGAAGCCGAAGCTCAGAAAAGTTCTTTTTACTCTGAGCTTCTGAAGACTGTCTAGCAACGGGGTAACTAATACTTCCATTAGTGAAGTTCTGTTTGCTTTTCCTTTAATTACCTCATCAAATAAACAGCCCCTTCGGTAGTATTGGGATCGACCAGACGAGGGGATACTTACAGCAGTTTTCTGGTATGCTAAGGATCTCACTTGCTGTACTGATTTAAAGGTGTAGCACGTTGAGTTCCTATTATACCTTTTCGTAGATAGTGCTTGTCACTACTCCTGGGTGGCAAAACTATACAGGACAAAGCTAGGTGGCTTGCCCTTGATTGATTGACCTCACATACCCAATATTGATTAGCCATACCACAAAATTCATTGATTATATAAGCTAAATTAATTGCATATCAAGCAGACGGGCGGGGGGAGGGAATAGGAAGCCTTACTAATAATTAATTTCAGTGTGATTGCCTCTTCTCGAGGATCATGATGGACCCTACATGCTTATATAACAATACTGCATAGATCCTATAAGTTAAAACCAGCATTTCTCTCCTTGATTAATTTCACACCAGTTGATTGATTACACACAAGGAATCTACAGGGCTTCCTCTATAACTATAGGGACAAGAAATTAGGGTTTCATCAATTACTTTTTTACTAACTTCTAATCAACTTAAACTATCCTGATTAAATAAGGGAGGGGGGAGGGGGGTTGCCTTCCATTGATTGAAGGAATTTGATTCACAGTTTGTACTTTTTGACTTGTTAGGGAACATAGGAAGCACTACTAATAATTAATACCTGAGTGATCACTTCTCATTGATTATCATTGTAGGCACTGTATATATATATATCTGTATTAACTTAATTGCTTAAAAAACCTCTGACAAACTTCCAATTAATTGTTTATAACCTATCAAATTGATTATTCATTAAGAGGTTCACAGCTCTGCATATGACTACAGGAACAGGGAGTTGAAGTCTCATCAATTATCCCACTATTTCTCTCGAATCAACTTTACTTGTCCTGATTGAATTAGGGGAGGGGGAGGGGGAAGGGGATTGTCTCATATTGGAAGTTTACACTTTATACCCCGCTGGACATCAACTATCTTGTGATTCTTCTCTCTTTAAAGGATTGGAAGGGTGCTTCTCTACAGGGATATGATATTACACAATAGAACTTAATGTATAATAGTTTGTATTCATATTTGACGTGTTAATGGAACTTGATTGTTAAAACAGTAACCTGTACTGGTTGCTGGCAATGCATTGTTCTAACTGTTTTTTCTTCTTTTGCTACACTGACCTACCTTATCACTGTATCGCGTTACTGCAGCAGGCGCGACCTGCTTGCTTTTGACACTCCACTAGTACCACTTTGACCAGCACGACTCCACACTTCGCCAACTGGGTAACTACTTAATTGGCAATGACTTCGCAAACAAGTTTACATATTGTCACCCAAAATTTAAGGGGGCTTAACAATCTCATAAAAAGGAAAAGGGTCTTATCAAAATTGGCAAAACTCAAAGCTGATGTTGCTATAATTCAAGAGACTCATCTGCATGCATTGCACGATGAAGAACTCAAGGCCCCCTGGATTGGAATGCAATTTCATGCGAAGGGATCCTCGAAGGCCCGAGGGGTGGCGATATTACTATCTAAAAATACTCAATTTGTACACAAAGCTAGTCTAAAGGACCCCGGGGGAGATACTTGTTTATCAAAGGTCAGCTGACTGGTCAGATGTCACAATGGCCTCAATTTACGCCCCTAACGCAAGCCAACTAGATTTCTTGGCTGAAACTCTGCAAAAACTGCAAGATTTTCAGGAGGGACCAGTGATAGTAGGTGGGGATCTTAATTATATAGTGAGCGGTGAATTAGATAAATCCTCATTTAACCACAATGCCACTAAGCCCAAAAGGAAACTCAGCTCGGCACCTTCTAACTCAAAGCTGCTGTCGATACTCAACCAATTTCACCTAACTGACATCTGGCGGGAGAAAAATAGTCTGATTAGGGATTACACCTACTACTCCTCCCGACACAACGTATACACGAGAATCGATTACATTCTTGTATCCACAGACCTCTCTGAACGGGTGAGCCACTCTGAGATTGGTAACATAGAATATTCAGATCATGCCTGGGTGGACTGTAGGGTATCCCTGGCTTCTGAATATCCTAAAGAAAAATACTGGACCTTTAATAAGAACCTCTTACTTAATGATAGCACCACCAAAACAATAGAACAATACATTAAACAATACTTGGATGAAAACCCAACAGGACAAACTTCATCCCAAACGGTGTGGGATGCACTTAAAGCAGTGCTACGGGGGAGGTTGATAGCGCTCTCGGCATCCCTGTATAAGACTAAAACACCAACACAGAAGGGGGGTATTTAGCTTGCAACAGATACAACAACAAAACAAGAAAAGCACGCCCAAGACGGAAAGAATTTCAACCATGAACAATAATGAAAATGTAAATACAATATTTCATCAAGGTTATACGTTGCTGTACAAAAGTTGAACGTTTCAATACAACATCCATAGGACACACAAAATTAAAGCAGTATACATATATGTCAAATGAATGTCAATTGCTGAGAAAATAATCTGTCCAAATACAATCAATACGCTTCCCAAGTACGCGTGGTAAGATTGAGTACGCTGTGCGCCAAGGGGCAGACACCTATGAAGCTGCTGCAAGGCAAGGCTTGAGCTGCTGCGAGAGAAGGCAACGAGCATCAGCCGGCAAAAAAATTCTTTTTTCTCGTTTCAGACGGAGGGTCCTTCTTCAGGCCACCATATCTAGAAATTAATATCAGACGATAATATCCCCGCTATGTATATTTAGGGAGCCCCAACAAATTCATTAATACTTACATCACAAAATCAAATCAACAATTCATTTTCCAACAATTCATTTTCCAACAAGTCATATCCGTGTGTGTCGAGGTGAGGAGGGTGTGTCATACAACGTAATTTATACCTAATTGAAAACCAAAAGCCCGCTAAAAGATCAAACCGATTAAAGGTACAAGTACAATCAGTTTAAGAGTACAGGCACGTAATTATATATCAACGCCGATCACAAAACGAATACAAATAAATGCAATTACAATTAATCGGTTTAATAAATGAATTAAATAATCTATCCCCATTAAGGAGGCGAAAGGAGGAGAGGCGGAAGGGGAACCACGAGAACGGAGCCGCAAATTGCGAAGACTACTTAGAGGCTTATAGAAAGGAGGAAAATTCTATATGATGATTAAGGCCCGCTGGCATCAGGGACCCAAGTCTGAGGATCCACCTGGTCTCAGACTGTAAAAGAAACCGGTTCCTAAAGCCTGGTTTCGAAACAACTTCCAGGACCGAAAAACGGAAAGGTCTGTCACATGGATGCCCCCCGGCCGACCGATCATTTCGGCTTGCAATTCCCTCCTTGAACCTCTAGCGCTTTATTTGGATCACCTGTTACAACCCTTTGTGGTTAAGGTTAGATCGTTTATTAAAGACACCACCGATCTTATACAATTGGTTGAGGACATGGACGTCCCACAGGGAGCGGTACTACTTACCATGGATGTCCAAGCCCTGTATACTTCCATTCCCCACCCTGACGCCAGAACTGTTATACAAGGGGTATTGGACCAACGTACTCACCATTTTCCTCCCACTAGTTTCCTACTTGACTTATTAGATATCATCATGGAGAGGAATTATTTTAGATTTGACTCACAGTTCTTTTACCAGACCAAGGGGGTCGCTATGGGGTGTCCTGCGGCCCCCAGTATTGCAGTACTGTACATGGCTCATTTGGAGGAGCAATTTATTTATGACTCGGCAGCTAATCCCTTCCACTTAGATATGATTTGCTATCGGCGATACATAGACGACATCTTTTGTGTGCTGCGCTCTTCTGATATAATTATAGACTTTATGAAGTGGATTAATAGTCTGGATTCTAACATTCAGTTCACACATCAGAGCAGTTTGGATAATATTCCTTTCCTCGATGTCATTATTTTTAAACAACCCACTGGTGAATTAGGGGTTAAACCCTATCGGAAACCGACAGACAGGTCGGCGTATCTTGAATACACTTCCCATCACCGACCTGTCTTAAAGAAAAATATCCCGGTGGGCCAGTTCTTACGCGC
The DNA here is from genome assembly GCF_028583425.1 of Eublepharis macularius. Lineage (NCBI taxonomy): Eukaryota > Metazoa > Chordata > Lepidosauria > Squamata > Eublepharidae > Eublepharis > Eublepharis macularius. The sequence continues at coordinate 196,550,170 of NC_072790.1, forward strand.
TAGGAGAAACGCGACATTTTGGCAAGATTACTGCCAGGAGGCAGCCCGTATGAGCTCAGCGTTCACTACGCGAGGCTACCCCCCTTGGGTTATTGCTAGGGCAAGACGCAGAGCAGATACCACTCCCCGGTCCCAACTTTTGGGGTATCGCAGCCGGGACACTTCTTTGAATAAAATCACTTGGGCCCTGGACTATTCACCTTTGTCGGGCGCCATTTCAAATGTGATTAGGAGGAATTGGCATATCGTGTCAGACCTGCCTGGATGCAGTGACCTACCACAGATTGGTTACCGGCGTACCAAGAGTCTGAAGGATCTTTTAGTTCATTCAGACTTTAGCAGTAAGAAGACAGTGTCTAATTTACCACAGGGACACTTTCCCTGTGGTCATTGCAGCGTATGCGCATTGAGCGTAGAACTGACTAAGATCACTCATCCTACCACCGGCAGACAACTGTATTCTAGATCCTTTTCCACATGCAGCACCACCAATGTTGTCTACCTTTTGGCGTGTGACTGCAACCAACTTTATGTTGGTTGCACCTCACGCCCTCTGCGATCACGCATTCAGGAACACATCTCCAGATGTAGAGCTCAGACAGTGGATCTCCCTCTCTATGCACATCTTAGAGCCCAGCATCCATGTGACAGACCTTTCCGTTTTTCGGTCCTGGAAGTTGTTTCGAAACCAGGCTTTAGGAACCGGTTTCTTTTACAGTCTGAGACCAGGTGGATCCTCAGACTTGGGTCCCTGATGCCAGCGGGCCTTAATCATCATATAGAATTTTCCTCCTTTCTATAAGCCTCTAAGTAGTCTTCGCAATTTGCGGCTCCGTTCTCGTGGTTCCCCTTCCGCCTCTCCTCCTTTCGCCTCCTTAATGGGGATAGATTATTTAATTCATTTATTAAACCGATTAATTGTAATTGCATTTATTTGTATTCGTTTTGTGATCGGCGTTGATATATAATTACGTGCCTGTACTCTTAAACTGATTGTACTTGTACCTTTAATCGGTTTGATCTTTTAGCGGGCTTTTGGTTTTCAATTAGGTATAAATTACGTTGTATGACACACCCTCCTCACCTCGACACACACGGATATGACTTGTTGGAAAATGAATTGTTGGAAAATGAATTGTTGATTTGATTTTGTGATGTAAGTATTAATGAATTTGTTGGGGCTCCCTAAATATACATAGCGGGGATATTATCGTCTGATATTAATTTCTAGATATGGTGGCCTGAAGAAGGACCCTCCGTCTGAAACGAGAAAAAAGAATTTTTTTGCCGGCTGATGCTCGTTGCCTTCTCTCGCAGCAGCTCAAGCCTTGCCTTGCAGCAGCTTCATAGGTGTCTGCCCCTTGGCGCACAGCGTACTCAATCTTACCACGCGTACTTGGGAAGCGTATTGATTGTATTTGGACAGATTATTTTCTCAGCAATTGACATTCATTTGACATATATGTATACTGCTTTAATTTTGTGTGTCCTATGGATGTTGTATTGAAACGTTCAACTTTTGTACAGCAACGTATAACCTTGATGAAATATTGTATTTACATTTTCATTATTGTTCATGGTTGAAATTCTTTCCGTCTTGGGCGTGCTTTTCTTGTTTTGTTGTTGTAAGACTAAAACACAGCAGAAACAGCTCTTGCTTGACAAAATTAACAACCTGGAGTGTCTACATAAAAGAAATGGCAGTAAAAAAGTATATAGGCAGCTGCTGCACGAGCGCAAAGCACTAGAGGCTCTTGAAACTCAACAGATCCAGAAAAACCTCTTATACTTAAAACAAAAATATTGGCACCACTCGCCCAAATCTTTGAGATACCTATCATGGAAGGTAAAAGACAAAAAGATTAATAGACATATCAGACTAATCAAAAACTCCAATAATCAAGTGCTCACTAGACCTGTGGAAATAGTAAATGCATTTAGAGATTTTTATGCCAAGTTGTACTCTTCGACCAAGCCAAACAAGGAGAAAATCAAACTATATCTGTCCAAACACAAAAATATTAAAAAACTGGCGGAGGCCCACAAAGTAATAATGGACAGCCCTATCACCAATGTCGAGCTTCTTGACTCCATCAAAGGCCTGAAACGTAATAAAGCCTCGGGGCCGGATGGCTTCCCGGCAGAATTCTATCAGAAATTTGCGGCAGCAGTACACCAACCTTTGCTTTCAGCCTGCAACGACATTTTTGCACTAGGCACCCTACCCGGGACGTGGTCGGAAGCAAACATTACATTAATACCCAAGGAGGGCAAGGACCTCTCAAACCCTGGCTCATATCGGCCCATATCGCTTCTAAACGCGGATTACAAAATCTTTACCTCGATTCTGGCGAAACGGCTGAACTCCTTTATAGGGGAATATATTTGTAGGGACCAAATTGGCTTTATCCCCAACAGAGATATCTCAGAGAACATCTACAAAGCCTTAAATATATTGTCTTATAGCAAACATTACGATCAACACCTACTATTCCTTTCTCTAGATTTAGAAAAGGCATTTGACTCTCTTGAAATCACTTACCTGCAAGAGCTTCTGTCCCACATGGATTTTGGTCCTGACTTCCGACACGTGATTGAGGCCATATACGACCGTCCCTGGGCAACTATTAAAACCAATGGTGTCTCATCGCGCACACTGACCCTTTGTAGGGGCACACGACAAGGCTGCCCACTGTCTCCCATCCTCTTTGCTTTAGCAATTGAGCCCCTTGCTGAAGCCATAAGGTCCAACGAGCAAATCCAAGGTATACATATTAATAATACCACTTTTAAACTATGTCTCTTCGCAGATGACATTTTGCTGTTTATCTCCCACCCTCTGGACTCTCTAAAACAACTTCACATAGAACTAGCTCAGTTTGAACTGATCTCAGGGCTAAAGGTTAACCAAAATAAGTCAAGTCTTCTCCCCGTTAATTTGCCTGACCCTTTGAGCGATAAGATCAGACGGCTCTTCCCATATCAATGGGCTCAGTCCCACTTGCATTACCTGGGCATAAATATTCCCCAAAACCCGGACCACCTTCTCCGACTCAATCACCTGTTGATAATGAAAGGAATTAAAGACACTTTATTCAAATGGAACAAGCAAACATTATCTTGGTTCGAAAGATACAACTTGGTTAAATCCTTCATCCTTCCACAGCTAATATTTCTTTTCCGAACGGTCCCAATAGATATTCCTCATCACTTACTGGCCCAGTGGCAAACATCCCTTACTAGGTTTCTTTGGGATCATAAGCGTCCCAGAATAGCTTTTAAGATCCTAAGGGCCAAACGCTCCAGGGGGGGATTTAACTTCCCTGATATCGGTATGTACTATACGGCAGCTAGACTGACGGACATAGCTCAAATCCTGCACCATAACACACACCTTGACTGGATGGAAGTGCTGCGCCCACATCACCAAACTCAAACGATTGGTGAATTATTCTGGACCAATATTGCCCACCGCCCCCCTACACCAAATGGGAACATCTTCCTCAAGGCCCTTTTGAAGCTCTGGGATAAACATAGGTCCAAACTGCTACCTAAAATCTCTCGACTCTCACTAATGACCGCACATGACGGGGTACCACCTCAACTCACTAGTACTGGCGCAGCAGCCTGGGAGTGCCTTAGGAACAAAAGGCTGACAGATATAGCCTCTAAAACTGGCATCTTGGATAAAACAGAACTAGCCCGCAAAATAGGTAGAGAGGTTCCGTGGTACTTCTACTTTCAGTTAACCTACTTTGTAAGAAGCCTGGACATGAGGCGAGTCTTATCAAAATCTATGTTGGAATTTGAGCGGATTCTTGAATCCGACTCTCTCTCCCGCAAAGGACTCTTGTCCAAATTCTACAACATGCTGATAAACTCCCATACTGAACAGAATATGACATTAAAAGGCAAATGGCAACAAGATTGCGAGGTCGATATCTCACAGTCTGACTGGGAGCGGGTCTGGTCCTCCAAATTGTTAAACACCCCGGTCATCAACTCCAAACTACAAAATTATAAAATCCTCCACAGGTGGTATCTTACCCCACACCAGTTGGCTAGAATAGACCCCAAAAGATCCCCTCTTTGCTGGAAAGGGTGCGGTGAGCAGGGAACGTTTATTCACGTATGGTGGAGATGCCAACCCATACAAGGATTCTGGCGCCTTGTTCTCAACGAGATCAAAATCATCACTTCCCACGTTATTCCTCCTAGCCCTGAGTTAATCTTTCTGGATATCTGGACTGATTCCACTATACCTCGCCAAAGAAGGGACCTAATTCGCACACTCCTGATCGCAGCCAAAAATGCGATTGCAACTAAATGGAAGTCACCAGTCCCCCCAAATTTTCACATGTGGTATAGGATGGTGTGGGACCACCTTATAATGGAAAAAATATCTGACAGATTGCGACTCTCTACAAACCCATTGAAACCATCTGACTTTGCTGCCAAGTGGTTCCCCTTCTTGGACCACCTCACCAAAAATGAGTTCTTATCATCTCAGCTGCCCTTTCAAGCGATCATAAACCCAGAAGTGTGAATGGTCAAGGAGCCATTGTGGTACTGGGATAGTTATGCTATCTTGCCCGTGAAATACAGTTCAACAAATGTCTTTTATTGTATGCTTGCAGACTAGTTAAAGTATGACACCTAAGGTATATGTATTGGAAACCTCTTCTTATGTTCCAGTTGTAATATGGAAATCGTTTTGTGTATTGTTTTATGATATATATTCCTACAGTTGATGTTGTTATGCCTTACTGTTAATAAAGTTTAAAATTAAAAAAAAAAAAAGTATACTCACCAATAAATTTTTTTAAAAAAAACTACTTTATTATAGCCATTTAGTTTTATTGTTTTCTCTTCTGTTTTGCAATGTTTTAATAATTGTATTCTTTTGTACCTTTCTTAATACATTTTATTAATTATACTTCAGTGATGTTATTTAGTTTTTGAAGCTTCAGTCTACCTCTAGTGCTCTGGCCTATTTTGTCTACAGTAATTGTTTTGTGGAACTCAGCCTACAGGTGTCCTACATTGAAGGGTTTACTTCTTGGTTAATACTTGTTTAAACCTTTTGTTTAATACTTGGTAGGATTGGAGACTTGTCTTTTGGATCCACAGCTGAGGGTTAGTCAGAAAGACTGGTAGTAACTCAGTTCTGCTTGTTTTGCTCTGGAGTTGCACCCAGAGCCTTCTTGTGGGACAAGGGGGCTTCAACAAATATACTTCAAGATTGGGTATAGACAGACTTTCTTGCTGTTTCTAGTTCTGTAAAATTAATACCTTTGCTTTCTTTTTGTCTGATATGAACTCTGTTACATCTTTTTTGCCATTGAAATCATTGTTTCTGGGTTGTTGTAGTTGGTAATCATCAATTAGCTGAGGCAGAACTAACATCTCATATAATGATATTCAGCTGAATGCCCATTGGCCTTTTTTTTCAAATTTCTTGACTCCGTAATTCTAGAATTTTATGTATTTAGAAATCATTATAACAAAATATAACATTGATGTCTCCCCTTATATCTAATAGCCCCACTCTTAAATCCACTACCTTTCTCTATAGTCTTGAGAAGAGAGGGGAAATCTCTTTGTCTTGAGATGAGCCAAGAGGCTGTGTTGCTGCTCAGCTAAGACAAAGAGATTTCCTCTCCCTGATCAAGACTAGGGTAGAGACTTTGTCTGTTTCTGAGCCTCAGAAAGACAGTGAACAAATTGTGCAAAGTCTTCAATGCAGGAAAGGGGTAGAGGACACTTATTTCCATTTTCATCGTCAAAAAGCCCCTTTTGTGAAGAGATACAGTCTAGAACTGAAAGCCACTTTAAAACTTTTTTGAACAGTATAGGTTGAGGAACAAACCAGAGTGGAGTCCCAGTAGAAAGGGAGACTTACAGTTCAATCCTAACCAAAATTACACCCTTCCAAGCCCATCAACTATGAAGGACTTGGAAGAGTGTAACTCTGTTTAGGATTATACTGTTAATGTCTCTGGGAGGCTTTATACATTACCACATAGTGTACTTTACAAATAATACTATGAAATTATTCTCTCAAAATACTACAGATAAACTCATGCTGATAAAAGAAGGGTTGGGGCAGTCATTCCCCAGTAACAATGGAGAGGATTCCTTTCAAACACAGGTGTGAGGAACCCCATCAAATGGAGCTGCCTCCCTGCTTCTGGCTCTGCTGCTGCATTGCCCCGGGCTTCCCTAGGCCTCAGAATGGAAGTGCAAGAGAGGTTTTTGGCAGCACACTAGTCCTCTGCAGCATCTTCCTGGGAATCTTGCCCTCTTGGTGCCCTGGACCAGCCCCTCTGTTCTCCAAAGGGGTTGGAGAATCACTTGACCCAGGCTGTTGCCACATCCCAGCTAGGTTATTGCTTGGGCCCTCTTTTGGTCATGGCTCCTCTCGTCACCCAGTTGTATTGGGGCTTCCTGGGTGGGTGCCACTACCATTGTTTGTTGCACCAGGACCGTCCTGCCAGCCCCCGTGGATGCTGGCATTTTCATTGAGCCTTGCCTGGGGCCTAGCATCACAGGAATTGCCCAGGCACCAGCCAGTGACATCATAGGCTGACATGACTCCTCTTTAAGCTGGGGAGCATTGTGTGGTGACTGACCACTCCCCGCTGTTGGTCTTCATGTTTCAAGGCTGTGTCTGTCCTCAGGCTGCCTCTCTAGGGATGCCACTGGGTAAGTGGGCCCTACCATATCAGACCAGAAGTCCATCTGGCCCAGCGGTGCATTTTCAACAGTGGCTAGTCGGGTGCTCAGAGAAGCTCACAAAATGTGGGCCTGATGGCAAGAGTCCTTCCCAGTGACTTGTTTCCATAATCTGGGATGCATAGGTATACCAGATGGGTGTGACATCTAGCCTGATGAGTCATCTACATAACTATACACTGCACAAGGAAGCAGAGCAGGCATGAGGGTGCTGGTCCTTCACCCCACCTTCACACAATCACTGAGTAGTCTGCATGAGTGGACATGTGGAGGAAGTGCCTGCGTGAGCACAAGAAGGGTGTGTACAGACATCACTTTGACCATGTGTTTGCCCCGAGCAGGCCATTCTGTGATCACATTGTGGCAAGGGGTGAGGTGTGGCCCATGTTCATTACTGCTTTACCTCCCCATGTGGTGAATGATCATGCAGGCATAGGACTACTGCTAATTGGAGGGAGGGCATGATTCAAGTAGATGAAATGTGCCATATGTCTAGAATCCTCGTGTAAGCTGCTCTTGATTTTCTGAAACACAAGTAGGAAATAAATCTTCTCATACTGCTTCTGAGAAGTCTCAGATGGGGAGGGGGGAGGTAATCTAAAACGTGTTTTGCTGTGTTTTTTATGAATATTGTACTTTTGCCTCCCCCCTCCCCGGTGGGTTGTGCCAATAAAAAAGCAGTAGTAATGAGCTTGACATAATATCCATTTTTCCTTTTATGAATGACACTGTATAATTATTAGTTGACTCTTGTGCATGTGTGTCTCGTTAAACAGATTAGTGTCAGCTCTTCAGTACTGAGCAAAACTATTACTTGTCATGAACACACAATAGGGTTATTTGGTGAGGAGTTTGTTAATATGTTATGAATATTAATGCATGTTTAGACTGTAACACTTTGTAGAAGGAGTGCTAATGTATAAACCTCCACTTTGGTTAAATCAGCTTGTTTCTTCCAGGCATTTTATCTTTTCTGGCCTTGAATATTTGCATGATCCAAAAGAGATACCATTCAGTAGCATTTCTTTTGCACTTGAAATTTGTACCATGTTTACATTTGTAGTCATTTTGCATTTTCAGTTAAGAGTATAGAAGAGTTGAACCTTCTTCCCAAATATATATCCAGATGAATAGATATTATGGGTAACTCAGTATCTCTCTTGTGTGATGCTGTAAGTTCATTAGATAAAGGGCTTAATTTGGATGTTGTGATAGTGCGAAGGTGGGGGGCACAGCCTAAATAAACCCACCCAGCCAAAGGCCCAGTGAGACTGGAGTTGTTTAGTGCCCTAACCTTGGCAGGGCCTGATAAAGACTTGCAAACCTGGACTGAAGAAACAGAAAAGCAGAGGAAGCCCATTGTGCAGGTGTGGCCAGGGACTAATGCTGTGGGAAGGGGCTGCTTTGTTACTCAGATAGGAGGTTTCCTTAATTAGTTGGGGGAATTAGCATTAAAGGAGACAATCGAGAGGGGGGTAACTAGGTATCTACACCAATGCATACGGGAATTATTTCCTTAGAGAACTCTCAAATAAGTCAGGCAGATGTTCAACTGGAAAGTTTTTTTTTTAAAAAAAAATAAAACGGGCAATAACAAATACACTCAGCACACATAAAACTAAGAGGAAATCAGTGAAGAAAAGGGGAGAAAGCAGTTCAGGGAGGGTGATACTTACTAGTATTGAAGAGTAGAGGTCCATGGAGGCAGCAAAACAATCAGTTTCACAGAGAGAAGAGGGAAGAGAATGAATTTGGATGTGTGTGGATGGGTTCCAGAACACACACACATACAGCACATGGCTGAGAGAGCCCAATTATAGGGCAAAACGTTCCCTGGGACTAGATGATGTCTTGCTCCAAAAATAATGGCTTAATGGTTTGTGTGGCAGTAGAACAATAAGTGTGGAGAGGTTTGATGGTTCCTATCTGGGATAGACTAAAGGTGAGAATATCGCTTGATGACCTGGTAAGCACTGGATGTGAAAAGCTATCAGGTAAGCTGAATAGCTTTTATTAGGGTATATGGATGTGGGGAGATATAGGAAGGTGTTGATGAGTTTAGACAGGGGTTTTCTCAGGAAGCCTCAATATCTGTCTCTTTGGCTGTGGAGGGGCAGTCAGTCAGTCAACCACCTGTGACTCATGTTCTGGTAATTTCCCAAGATCCTGTCTGGTTGGCATTCACTCTGCCTGCCAGGCAGTGCCTTGGACTTATGGCATATGAGAAAGGGGTTTATGATATTGCATTAGTAACTGCCCTCACAGCGTGAAGAGGGGGCGGGGTCTGACTGCTAATAGCTTGGTTGTAATGGCCACAGCTGGCTGAGACGGCATGCCCCTGATTCTTTGGAGGGCCTAGGAGCACTGGAGAGGAGGAAGGGCCCATTTAAGGGGTCAAGTCCAGATGTCAGGAAGGGCCTTAAAGGAAGTGGTCCAGAAGAATCTGGAGTAAAGTGTAATAAAATTTTTTTACCAAGCACTTGTCTGCAGAGTTTGTGGGAGGCACTATGAACTGATGCCCCACCTCTAACTTCTTGTGCCCCCCATATGGCATATGGCCCAGAGAGCTTCTGCCCTACCTACAGATGTGATAGATAAAATAGACTGTACACATTACTATACCAACTCATTCTTTAAATTCTAGAATTCTTTAATATTTAAATATAGAAATACCAACATGAATATTAGCTTCTGGAAAAAAAGTAAATTAAAAAAAACCCTTTAGTTTGTGGAAAAAGTAGACTAATAGGTGTCACTAGTAATTTACAGTGCAATCCTAAACAAAGTCACACTCTTCTAAATCCACTAACTTGTTCAACTTCTATATCAGTTTGATGGTGCAGACTCTATCCAAGCCTGACTTTCACCCACCAAACATGGCGAACAGGCCAATTGCTACACTCTTATATGCAGACGACACTGCTATCTTGTCATATACTGAAGTAAGGTTGAGAAGAACCCTCTGGGCACTCACTTTATACTGTAAAGAAGAGCACTTAACAATCAAATTTCTCCAAAACAAAAATACTCATATTTGCCAGAAGGTTTGTAAAGCACAGGTGGCAGATAGATGGTCACAAGATAGACCGACTCAAAGTGTTCAGCGTTGCCTTTCAATCAACTGATTCATAGGTTGCCCAACTTTCGCAGGTAACGGAATCTGCCCAAAGATCAGCCTTAGCAACATTAAGATTTTTCCATACGAAAGAGGAATCCCATATTCCATATATACTGAAAGTCTTTCATGGTAAAGTGATACTTCAGCTCATGTATGGATCACAGGTCTGTTTATATGATTATTCTAGGCTGGAAGCTCTTCAGTCAAAATTTCCAAGATCCTTATTTGGAGTACCTTGGTGTGTGCCCAGTGCTCTGCTCAGATTAGAGGCAGGCCTGGTTGCAAGCTATATGTTTCTGATTGAAATTAAACTTTTCTCCCTTTAGATTAACTTGCTTAATTTTTGTGGATAGCTTTCGATCAAAGTAGATGGGAGCAATAGAGGACAAACTCCAACTTTTATGTTTCTCTAGTACAGCACTCCTACATCCGGACTATCAAGGAGCCAGAACAATAATCAGAGACTGTGGGATATTTTCCTCCAGTTGGATAGATCTGGAGCTCACCTTGTCCCAGCAGTGGGGAGCTGCAACCAAAACTTTATTCTGCCCTCATGTAGAATTTTTACCCTTGCTCGACTTAATGTTCTCCCATCTGCCCTTCTGGATGGGAGATACACTCACATTCCATATGAGAAACATCCCTGTCCATGCCACTCTGGCATGGTATAAACTATTGAGCATGTCCTCTTATACTGGAAGCTTTACCAGAACATTCGGAACGTATATATTAGGAGTGTGCACCAAAAAAAGATTTGGTTTTCCTGCTTCGGGTTTACTGAAGAGGGAAAAAAATTCGAGTATTTTAACTACTTAGGGATTATTCGGTAAGATTCAGCCAGTTTCCAATGGGAAATGCCATTCCTGGTTATCCGGGGGCCATTTTCTTACCAAATAATCCCACATTTTCAGAGGACCCTCTGCTAACCTTCCTCTCACAACCACCTAAGTTTCAGGGAGATTGGACTTCAGGGGGGCCAAAGAAGGAAGCACTTTCCTCTTGACTAGAGATGGGCACGGAACAGGAAAAAAACAAACCGGTTGGTTCATGGTTCGTTCATTTTCACGGAACGTGAACCACGAACTTACGAAGTTCAACCAGTTCCCAAACTGGTTTGAGGTTCGGGATTTGTCTGAGCCCAGGACTGGCCCCCTTCACACTCAGAGAGCCCAAACTCGCAGGGAGTTTTCAGCAGGATCTTCTCCAGCCACCCTCCAAGTTTCGTGGTACGGATCTCAGAGTTATAGAGCCCCAAAGCTGGTGCCCCCAAGAAAGTTCCATTCAGTAGAATTGGAGCCATCAATGGCAATTGCCTTATGCCTCCATTTGAAGTGATGGACCCCCAGACGTGGGTCATATCGGTGGCCACTCCCTCCTCGCAGGCAGGCTCGGGGAGATGTCCGGCCCCAAAACCAGCCTCTACCCAGTCACTGGCCCCAGCTACACAGGTGCTCAAAACAAAAAAAAAAGTGTGGGCATTGATGGTGTGTGCGCAAAGCAAAAGTGAGCTGCACTAGAAAAGCATATAAGTAGGGAGCCTACAGACAGTAGAGCAACCCGTGCGGTTGTGAGTCAATGGGCAGCCCCCAAAACCACTTTCACTCAGTCACTGGCCCCAGCTACAGGTGCTCAAAATTAAAAAAAACAGTGTGGGCGCTGATGGTGTGCGCAAAGCATTCAAGCACTACAGAAGCGTGCAAGTGGGGAGCCTGCAGACAGTAGAGCAACCTGTGTGGTTGTGAGTCAGCAGGCAGCCCCCAAACCCACCTCCACCCAGTCACTGGACCTGGCTACACAGGTGCTCACAAATAATCACAGTGTGGGTGCTGATGTTCTGCACAAAGCACAAGCGAGCTGCACTGGAGAGGCGTGCAAGGGTGAGCCTGCAGATAGTAGAGCAACCTGTGCGGTGGTGAGTCTGCGGGCAGGAGAAAAGAAAAGAGACTTTTCAGTCCCTTTTCAAGAAGCAAGACGTGCACTGCAGTGCAGGCCAAAGATCCCAAGTTCCTGGCAATACAGCCAGCTCTAACCTACTTTCTGGAGAAAATGAAACCAGGAGTCACATGGCTTCCCCTAATTACGGGAAAAGCCAAGATTGAACAACGCAGGAGAACTTTGGTTGGCAGAAAGACCTGCCTAAAATGGTTTTGGAGGAAAAGATTGGTGTTACCATGGCTGCTAAAGGCCAATCTCCTCAGGTGCCTTAGAGATTCTCACTCTCCCCCCCTTTTCCTGGCTGGATTGGCCAGAAATGGAAGCACTCTACTTGGCAAAGACAGCTGTCAATCAAGTGTGGAAGCCTCAGATTGGGGGCAACCTAAAGACTGCTACCTTTGCCTGGGCGATGGAGTGAATGGCTCCAAAGTGTCTGGCTTTCCAAAGCAGCAACGGAACAGTAGGTAAATTTGTTCTGTAAAAACATGGAGACACGGAACACGTTTCTTTGCAAACGAACCAACGGTTCCATTTGGAATTTTGTTCTGTGTTTTATTTCGTGCCCATCTCTACTCTTGACGTTCTTTAGGAATGGCAAGGGAAAAACTGCTTCCACGCTACCCGAAGCTTAACAAAGCATTCCAAAATGCTTCGGTAAGCTTTGCTTTGGTATTCCCAAATCACTTCAGCAATGCTGAGGGTGATTTGAGAATGCCAAAACATCCTGAATGGGCCCAATTCGGATTAAAAACCCGGATCCTGAACCCGAAGCACACATCCCTAGTATATATTACTCTACTTCTGCACAATTACCCTGGTAGATCAAATCAATTTTATATTTCACTCTTGCTTGGTGATTGTTATAATGAAATATCTTTTAAAGTAGCTAGATTTTTTGCCCTGGCATGCTTAATTAGGCAGAAGACTATGGTTTTATCCTAGCAATATTAATTAAGAAACATATTTCACGTACAGTATATTTTTATATCTGTATCCTACATTTTTACATCTATGACCTGAATTTAATGTATATGTCTTTATGACTTTGATTTTGACTTCTTGGATCATAACAGTAAACTATACTATACCCCAATCCATGAAAATCTGTGGGCTTACTTATGTGTAACTTCATAGGATTGCATTGCTAGAAGATTTTATCTTGTGTTATTCTAACAAAACATATGTAGGCTCTTGTGATGATGTGCAATATGCAATATGCAAATTCATGGCTTCGTTTAATTTATATGGGGTTTGTGGTTTGTTGCCCCTTATTAGTGGATATTTTTGTGGCCGGAAAAAAAACCAATGATTCAGAAAATGGATGGTAGTATCCTCACCCATTTCAGTTTTGAAGATCTGGTTTATAGGCGGAGAATATAGTCCAAGTTGTATGCACTATTAATTGTTCTTTTCTACTTCTTAAATAAAATCTAAAAATAAAAATAAAATCCAAGTTACTGATGAACAACCCAAGCAAGGTTTTTATGTTAAGTGGATAGGGACAAGTCAGAGCAAAGGAACATGGTTAGGCTGAATTGTAACATTTCCCAGTTTGTGCTTGCTGAATGATTGATGTTTCTACTTCGAAGCCCAATGAGATTTATCCAAACAGAAATCTGTAACTAACAATAAATGTATCTTTCTTTGTCTCTAAACAATATATTTAACAACATATATTTAACAATATACTTAACAACAATATAATATTTAACAATCCACAACTTGTCTACTCTGAATTGTACTTTGGTCTGTTGAATGGGTTTACTCCCAAGGAAATGGGACTATTCTAATAGTAGCAAGTTTTGCCAAGTTTTGAATTTGCTTATTTATTTACTAAAGTTAATGGCACTTTCTTCCAATCAGGTTTTTAGGGTGAAGGAAGACAAAAGGTTGGATCCTACCAGCTTTTCTAGCTGATTTTGCCTGATTCCCTTTTTCACTGCAGCCCCTTTCCCGAAATCCCTAGCATAGCCATTTCTGTGGACAGAAGAGGGTTCTTTTGCCTGCTGAAAAGCTGGCAGGATTAGAAAGGTCAGTGCCCATTAAAAATCATAGAAAAAATCAGGAACAAATTAGTTATTATATTATTATAATGCTATTATTAAACTATAATAATAATGACAATAATAATACTCCTGAAAATACTTTTGAATTAGTACAATAATTTTTATAAGGTTTTAGACAAAACATATAGTGTGAAAAATTCAATATAAGACAATCTACAGGCTTAGATAATGATAATTCTTGTGTATGTTGTATAAATATGCAACGTATTTGGTGTAGTGGTTAAGAGTAGCAGTACTCTAATCCGGAGAACCAGGTTTGATTCCCCACTCCTCCACTTGAAGCCAGCTGGGTGACCTTGGGTCAGTCACAGCTTCTCGGAGCTCTCTCAGCCCCACCCACCTCACAGGGTGATAGTTGTGGGGATAATAAAACATACTTTGTAAACCGCTCTAAGTGAACATTAAGTTATAAATCAAATGTTGTTGTTACTATTATTATTCATATTTTTAATAATGTGTTTATTATTTAAAAGTGAATCATTTCACCAACAGTTAAAATACTATAATGTGTTTGGATAATAAATTATTAGAAATAAGTGTTTTCAATTTTATAGTTTAACAATATTGTAACTATATGAGACTGCTGTCCAACTTTTTTCTTTAGTACAAAATTTGTTTTCTAATTTCAATGTTTATTTTTTCCTGCCTTTAATGTGGCAAAAAATTAAGCTGCATGTGCTAAAGTGGCATAAAGTACAACTGTTTTCGTTTCGCTCTCTCTTTCTCAAGTATTAGCAGTGTCGCTTATAAAAAAAACTGAGGCATTTTCCTTTATTAATTCCATACCAGTGCCAACTAATACAATTTTATATACTGATACATGGCACTTTCATACTACCACCATACCCTAATTTTTTTCATTTGCTGCCTTATCTTTGTTTGAAGCCAGGTGGGAACAGATATTTTAAAAGGAGGAAGAGGGAATGGAAGAGTCAGCTTTAAAAGGAATGCACTGCAGTTGTCTCAGGTTAGTCTGCAGGGGCAAAACAGCCCCTTCATAAATTTCTTGCTAGGAGATGAAGTCTGCAAAGAGAGCACAGGATTTTTAGCGGAAATGCCAGACTAGGGAACAGTCTGGGAACACACAACCCACACACACTGTGTCAAAGGTAGTTTGGAAAATTTCATGAAGAATACACAGAAGGAAAACAGATTAGACTATTTGTGTGAGAAAGGTATAAAAAAAGCTGCACGTTGGCAGCAAAACTCAGGTAAAAAGCCTATTTGAAAGCAATCTAAGTTTTAAGTGATTAACAGTGCCAATCCTAAGCAGAGTTCCTCCAGTCTAAGCTAAGGTTGTCAGGTCTCCTTACCCTCCCAGTGGGAGGGGAGCCACTTGCGTGCACTCCCCCAGGATAGCATGATGATGTCACTTCCAGGAAATACAGGAGCAGCCCCGCTCCTTCACTCCCATTGCCCAGCCAACGGAAGGTGCAACCTGGCTTATCTTGGGTACCCCTGCAGGCTCTGTTGCCGTGATGTGCACATGGCCAGGGCATGGTCGAGATGGGCTGCTATCTGAAGGTGGCTTCAGGTCAGGCAACATCTTTCTGCTGGAGACTGGTGATGGGGCTGATCGCTGCCTTGCAAGAGAACTATGCCGCTTGCTCCACCATCCATCTTCCTTCCTTTGCTCAGTTAATCACTTCCTGCTCCTCCTTCCCTCTCCCAGCGTGTGTGGGTGTTGCTGTGGTGCCCTCTGAGAGTTGAAGTCCTCATTAGCCCAGCAGTGCACTTTGTGACAACTGGTTGGCTGGAGTATGAGCCCCGTGATGCTTCATGCGCCACCCTCTTAGTGACTTGCTGGAGAACCCAGAAGCATGTGTGTGCTTTGCAGTAGGTCCAAATTGACCCACTGCAAAGTGTGGGAGTGCTCTTGAGGTGATGCGATGACATCACTCTTAGGAGCGATGTTGCATTGCCCCAGGTGCATGCCCAGGAGGCCTATTCCCCTGCCTTTTCCCTCCTCTGGGCACTTGAGTGAGGGCGGAGGGTGGGAGTGGGTGTTTCTCCCCCCCCCCACCACCAGAGGACCTGGGATCCCTAATCTAAGCCCACACTGTAATTATATGTTGTTTAAGCAGCAATTAAGTGTAGGCATATAGGAAATTCAGTATTGCATAGTTACAATATTGCAATATAATATATTGCATATATTTACACATTTCTGGGGGGAAACACACACATATTCCACAGCTTCAAAATGTCTTCACATTAGGCATCTTTAGGTAGGCTTCAGCCTAGTTTTGTGGCAGTAATTTCAAGTCCAGCATGCATTCAATCCATTCTGTTTGCAGGGCTGAGGTTGTGTTTTCATACCACTGACAAGGACAAGAAGATAGACAAGGGTTTAGTGTGGTGGAAATCAAAACCATTTCCACAATTCTTTAGAATTTATACCAGTTTTCTTATTCTTTGTGGGTCTATAATGTTTTGCATCATAAACGGTATTGAACTGCTTAACAAGTTTAATATGCCATTGGTCGTGCTCAGTTTACTGTCCAGTATCAAGCTTTTTGCTGTCGTCTCTCAGCAAGTTGACCAGCTGTTTTTATGTAAAGCTGCCTAGAGGTGCAGCGTGCCAAGTCTACCCAAAGATCTTGAAGCAGAATCTGCACAAATCAGCCAAGTGTCCAGAGCTGTTTTTTAAAGTTTCCTCACTTTTGTGGCAGTAAAGAAAAATTAACATTTATGATAACATTCCAGTTGCAAACAGAGGCTTGGAATCAGTTGTAAAGCAGAAAAGGAAATCACGTGCACAGCAATTCTCCTTTTATCTTTGCTGGATGACTCTTCACCTGGAACTTTCATCTCTTTATAGATTTAGTGTGGGTTATTGTGTTGGTATTGGAGAGTGAGTCAGATGATACCATGTCATGCATAGGTATCTAATTCCAATGAGCTGCAGGGTTGAACTCCTCACCCAGCAGTTGCCCAGTTTGTTTATATCTATTCTACTTGAATTTATCACTAAACATTTGCTCCACCCTATTTCTTTCTCTGTCAGGGTACCAAAAAAAGCTGCACTTTGGTGAAGAATAATGTATTTCAATTTCTAATTAATTTGTTGCTAAAAGTAATTGTGATGGGACTTCTCCTTTTCAGAGACTTTTCCTGTCATGTTCGACCTGCATCTAACTATAAGCTTTAGCCACTTCATAAGCCTTTTCTTAAATTAATTCTATTTTAAGTGAGAAACTTTACTGTCTGCATTTAACCATCAGCTCACAGTCGAAAGCCTTGCCTCTGTTTCTTTATGCAAAATTTATTCTTTAAATATGAAAGTTTGTTATTTAAATATGAAAACGACTTTGCTCAGTTACTTTGCTTACATAACTAATGGTTACGCAATGGCTAGAGTGGGAGGCACAGGTTCAAACCTCTATTTAGCCATGAAGCTCACTGGATGGCCTTAGCCCAGTGACACTTTCTCAGCCTTATTTATTGTATGGAGAGGATAAACTGGGGAGGGGAGAACCACATGGCTCACATTGAATGCCTCGGAGGAAGGGCAGAATAAAATAGACTGGGAGGTTAGATGTTGCCATGCAAATGTTTGTTTTTAATTTTCCTCTTCCTGTGTGCCATGGGCAATAACGGAGAACTGAAATTAACTTTCTTCTTAATAGCTAAGAATAATTTATCCTTTGGGGTTAAGAAAAAAATTTAAGAATATTTAGAGAGGGTTAATTTTAATCTTAGAAAATGTAAAATTAAAAATATAGATATACAAGAATTATAATTATGAAATAGCATAGAAATAATTCCGTGTGGTTTAACTTGAGAACTTTAATCAAATGAATCTACCATTAAATGTTTGTAAAGGTTGTAGTCAACTTTTGCTTTTGACTTTCTGATGTTCTAGCTCTTTTTTTAACTTCTGTTTATATGTTGCAAGTGTATCTCATTTAAATGAGAAACCAAAGTTTGATTTCAAATCACTCTGATCTATATCACTGATTAAAGCAAGCAAACAAAAACCCTTGATTAAAATCAGCAAACCAAGCAGAAAACCTTGATTAAAATTGTTGACAAAAGTCATATTTGCTAAGACATTACATCTCCTCTTTCCTGAAGAAAGGTATATTCTGTTTGAAAGCAAAACGTGCATTAGAATTTGTGCTTAGGTTAAATATGGTCCAACTACAATGTTTATTTGAACAAGTATAAGACTTTGCATTTCTGTACTGAGCTTTGTTTCTTACTGTTCATATTTTATTTCAAAAAAAATATTCTACTGATTGCTAATTGCACTTCTTTGCATTTGCATAGTTTAGCTGGAAGGTTTTTTTAAAGTTACCTTTATTCATTTTAAGCCTGTTAGCAGCAGTGATAGCTAAATATACCTTTGAATATTGGGTGCTGGGGATAAGCAACAGGAAAGGGGTGGGATGCTTGTAGTCTGCTTGTAGCCAACCATTCTTGATCTGATTTAGCAAGACTCTTTCAGATTTATATTAAAATGTACAAAGAAATTAGAGATATAGTAACTTCTGCAAAGTTTCCAGTAACTTTTTGGCTCCTGTTTGATAACCGTTGATATCTTTTGATGTTTCAGAATTCCTACAGGAAAGCAGAGCTTCCAAAAGCTGAGAACTAGGGCAACAAAATTATGGGGGCCCTGGTTATTTTGATGGCCCATGCAAATGAACAAATCATATGATTATTTTTTTAATCTAATGTTTGTGTTGGAATTTGGTAGCAGGAGAGGAGCCCAGAAAGGCTCCTTCTCTGCAGACTCTTGTTGGCTCTTGACAGCCCTTGCAAGGAAGGCATTTTTAAATTAATGTAAAAGCTCGGTTTGTATTATAATAGATGATAACTGTTTATGCTGGTTTCTTTGTTTGCTTTATGGTAGTAAAAAAGTGCTAAGTGGTTTCTACTAATTATAGATTCTTAGTCCATGTGCTTAGACCCAAAAACTTGCATAAGCAGTTGTAACACATTCAGACTTTCATGCAGGTTCATATTAACTCCTGCACAAGAGGATTTTCTCGGGAGGGACTTTATAATACATGAAGATATCAAGAGAGACATTTGGAAAATGAAGTGAATGGAAGTGTCTGGATATGGACCAGCAGTACCATTAGGACTACCAAAATTTAATGCCGGATAAGGTTTCGTGAGTCATTGCTGATTTCATCAGATGCATGCAGCGTACATCTGTTAGGCCAAGACGTTTATATTCACAACAGAATCACGGTGGGATGGGAAATATGTTGCAAGAGGGGCTAGTTTAAAACAAGATCCAGTCAAAAGAGTAATCACTTCACTCAGAGTGGGTGTGGGCTGCTCCAAGCTGTTTTTAGATAGGAAAAATAGGATTAACAAAGAATCTATCCTAGGGGTAAGATAAGCAGACACAACAGAAAGTTACAGGGGTATAGCTGAACTAATTAGCATCTGTAAGAGGTGGGACCAGCACTATTTCCCATCCATTATAAGGGCTAATACCTTTCTTGGATATTATTATACCTCTGTAACTTCCTATTGTATATGTTTATTTCCTCTGGGAATTCATATGCATACTCTAGTGGGTTTCTGAGTCCTTTGTAAAAGACATAATATGAGTTTTATATGTGCTATACAATCAATTACATTTTTATCCCAGTTTTCCTCTGAACAGTTTAAGAAGTGTACATTTTATCTTCCAAGCAGCTCTGTAAAGTAGACTAACCTGTGACCATCCTGTGGGAACTCAGTGAATTTCATGGCACATTATAGATTTGAATCAGAGTATCAGCATGTACGCATTTTGAGAACACTGATCTGGATGATCCAGGTTACCAAGCGCTGTGCTGGAACTGCTTCAGCATGATGCAATCCTATAAAGTTGTGATGCAGGTGAATATCACAATCATATGGGCATGGCTGATGAAATGAATATTTCCCACCTGATGTCTGGCCTTTCTCCCAACGGGGAAGCCTGTACTAAACTGGGAAAATGTGTGCTGCTCCGATTCCCTTGGAGTAAAGGTGGAATGAAAACGTATTAAATCGTGTCAGTAAATTCTGCTTGTGTTTGCAGTATTTACATGAATATAGCACCAGAGCGATGCTGGTCTCATGAGAACTAGAAGGGATATGTGCATTTGTTCACATCGTTCTGTAATAGAACTAAAATTCTGATCCTGATTTCAGAATGCAGCAACTTAAAAATGCATCCTTGTAAAGATTGGGGAGATATTTTACATTTTTTTCTAGGCATCATGCTTACATGATTTTTGTACAACCTAGGGATTGACCAAGCCATATTTCTCCAACCTCATCATAGCTCCTTTCCCCATCACTCCTGGGATCTACATTTCTTTTCCTTGGAAACAGGCTTTTGGTTGAATTATTAAAATGATGATATATTTGTTACATGCAACTGCATTTTATGTGGTATGAATGTTGGGCTCATATTCTTTAGGTTTCCTTTCTTCTTAGAGCCTCTTATGGCTAAATGGGAGAAATCTTCCATCCAGACTTTGGGAGTGGCTTTATTCTAGACACCTTATTTATTGTAAAGGATGAGAGCATGCTTCCCCCTCTTCCTTTAATAGATGGGCTAATTAAATGGGCAAGAAGATTAATTAATAAAAATATAGGTGTCATTAATTTTGAAATATAAAATAACTGAAGTTCTAGTGATCTCAGAAGAAAATGTTTGAATATATTTGAAACGCCAGTTAATGAGCTAGGGGGAAAGTTTTAGGTAATTATAATTTGTAAGGTTTTATGTATGTATTGAAAACATGGTTGGTTAGAAGAGCTAAAAGCAGAGTGTAAGCTAAAATAAAAATCACTGCAAGAAATTGACATTTGGGGGGATTTAAACATTAATGCTGATATGTGTTCATTTTTAAATAAATGCTGGGCATACAGATGTGGTCTGAATGAAGTTTCTGAATCTGTGTGTGTTGCCTGACAGCTCATTGTTGGAAAGCTTTACCTTTTCTATACTTATATATCAAGCTACAATTTATTACGTAAGACCATTGGTTCTTGCAGCCCAGTGTTGTTTGCGGAGGCTTGCAATGACTCTCCAGGACTTCCCTAGGATCCTTAAGCTGGAGAGTCTGATGACTGAACCTGTGATCTTTTGTGTGCAAAACACGTGCTCTGTTACTGTTCTGTTGCTTCCTTCCAAAGTTAAGATGTAGTCTTTGTGTTTGAATGTTCAGAGCATAAGGGTTTGTTGTATGAGTGGCAAAACCATCTAGCAGGAGGATCATGCCATATTTCCCAAATGTCAGTTTCATATGATAACAGCTGTTTCTCCATGACTGCCATAATATGTTTTGCCTCTCTCAAGTCCCTCACTTAAATTTATTTTAACAGTTGCATAGCTGTTTCTCCAAGACTTTGTTCTTTGCTTAATCCCTCTATCTGTTTATTTCATCATTTCCATTCAAGGTGGTCATTTTTTCCATTAAGCTGTTGGACAGTATACTCATTTTTCCTTCCTAGATGTCAAAAGACTTGCAGCCCAGCGATGAGGGGGCCGCCGGCCCAGGCGCGGAGCAGCGCAAATAAACACAAGAGACGAGAGCTGGGATTAAACAAGGCCACAACTTTATTGGTACAGTGACAAAGGAGCATTGGCCCGCATGGGGATCGGATCCCGCAATTGACTGACCCGCCTGCCAGTCAATCCCTCCGGCCCCCATGGCGCCGGCCGTGGGGGGGAAACCAAGGGATGGCCGTACGCGGGTCCAGTCGGGTGTACACCCCTCACTGTCCCCCGGCCATCAGGGAGCGCGCCCCTGTGGGCAGGGCCCCCGAGCTGGGCCCAGCCTTCTGGCTTCGCTCCCTGAATTCCTTATGGGAATCCCCTGTAAAAGGGGGGTTGATGAGGCCTCTGGCTCCATCTCCCCCCTGAGGGATCGGATCCCAATGCCAAACCGCCCACGAGTTGTGACAGAAAAGACAAAACCGAAATAACCAAGAAAAGGGGAGGGGGGAGGGACTTCGCACGCCCGGAGGAAGTGAGGGCCCCGGCCCGGCCGCCCCCAGCTAAATACCTGCTGGGCGGACCGGAGGGAGGACCGGGTCCCTCCGGTCCGCCCCCCGCGCCCCGCCCCGCCGGCCCAACCGCCCCGCGGCCGGCGCCGATTGGCCAGGCGGGGTTTGAATCTGATTGGCCGGGGCGCGGGGCAGCCGAGCCGGGGCGACGGCGCCGCGGCGCCCGCCCGCTTCCAGCCTGCGCCGGCGGCCCCTGCGGGCAGCAAACTGGCCGCCCGGGTAAGTCCGGGGGCCGCTGCTTGCAGCCCAGCGATGAGGGGGCTGCCGGCCCAGGCGCGGAGCGGCGCAAATAAACACAAGAGACGAGACCTGGGATTAAACAAGGCCACAACTTTATTGGTACAGTGACAAAGGAGCATTGGCCCGCATGGGGATCGGATCCCGCAATTGACTGACCCGCCTGCCAGTCAATCCCTCCGGCCCCCACGGCGCCGGCTGCGGGGGGGAAACCAAGGGATGGCCGTACGCGGGTCCAGTCGGGTGTACACCCCTCACTGTCCCCCGGCCACCAGGGAGCGCGCCCCTGTGGGCAGGGCCCCCGAGCTGGGCCCAGCCTTCTGGCTTCGCTCCCTGAATTCCTTATGGGAATCCCCTGTAAAAGGGGGGTTGATGAGGCCTCTGGCCCCATCTCCCCCCTGAGGGATCGGATCCCAATGCCAAACCGCCACAAGAGCCCCAAAGCGGCTCCCGCCAAAGCTCCTAGCACTGCAACCAACCGCGTAAGCCGTCCCGGATGTCCTGGAGCCACAGGTCCTGCCCCCAGCTGGACAGGTGCACCCCATCTGGGCGAAACAGCGCCTCTATCCTGAAGGAAATGTCCGGGTGGAGGACGACGGTCCTCCCGGCCTCCCCGATGTGGAGCTCCATGGCCCTGGCCAGTCTTTGCCGGATCCTGTCCACTTTCTCGGCGCTTCTCGCCCAACGCCAGCACCGTCGCTGCAGCAAGTCCGACCAAATGATGTGAGCCCTCGGGAAAAGCCCCCTGAGCAAATCCAGGTCCTTGATCATAGCCCGCTTCAGCTCCGGTCCCTCGCGGAGGCCCAGGTCATTCTCTCCTAGCTGGATAACCAGTGCATCCGGCGGCCTCCGCTGCGTGGCGTACTGCTGAAGCAGCGGAACTAGGCCCTCCCAGCGCATGCCCCTCACGCCGATCCAGGTAACCGTGATGCATGTGTCCAGGACGAGATGCCGCCCCCATCCAGATGCCGATGCGTATTTCCCGGCCCAGTGCACAATGCTGTGCCCACAGATCCAAACTTGCTTCCGGAGACCTGTTGAGTCAAAGCGAACAGACACAGTGTTACAAGGGGGTAGCCCGAGAAGGCCTGACATAGGAGCGAAAAGCTGAGGACCTCCACCGTCCAATGGCCTGAATCTCGGAGGGGGGGAGCCCTCCCGCGGCCGCTGCTGTGGCTGCCCCAATACGGAATGAGTGGGTCCCGAAGTCTGCTTGGGGGAGGCCAGCGCCCGCGAGGCAGGCCCGCAGCACAGCCGCGAACTGGAACCGCGAGACCGGGGAGGCGTCCCTGTGGATGAAGAGAGGGCCCGGCACACTGGGGCGGATGGCGAGGTAAGCCCGCGCATTCTTGACTGGGCACACTGCGGCCACCCCCGCGGGGTGGAGGGTAACGCTTGCCCCTTTGCCCAACTGGTCAGTCTTGGAGCGGCGGATTCTGATCTGCAGGACTCCCCGGGGGAAACTGATGTCCCCCCGGTCCAGGGCCCGGCCCGAGGAGTCGCCCCGGGAGGCACAAACCAGCTCCCCCACCCGGAGTGCCCCAAAGAAGGCCAGGGAGAAGGCTGAGCGGAATAAGATCGCCTCAAACTCGGAGTAGCAGACCTGGTGGGAGACGGCCATGATGTCCCTGAGGATGGCCAATGAGATGGGTCTCCTGCGATCGGGGAGGGGGGGAGCCAATCGCTTCCACCCCTCCACCCACCGTTTGGCTGTGAAGCAGTCGCACGGGTCCCCGAAGCCGCAGGCTTTACTAAAAAAGGAGACAGCGGCCAGGTCCCTGCGCATGGTGCTGGGAGCCCGTCCCAGCTCCCGCAGGTGGGCCAGGTAACGCAAAACCCATTCTGGTGACACCGGCCATGAGTGAGGCCCCCCACCCCCCCGGACGAAGGCCCAAAACCGATTCACGGCTGCCACGTAGGCCCGGAGGGTTGCCGGGGCTATGGAGCCGAATACTCCCTCCATCACTGTTTGTTGCCAACCCTCCACAGGTCCTCTGGGAACTCCTCTGGGGTGCGACGAGCTGCCGGTGCCAGGCTGAAGAACCTCTCCATCTGGAACCGAGATAATGCATCCGCAATGCCATTATCAACTCCTGCTACGTGGCGCTCTGAGAAGGTTATGTTAGCAGATAGACAAGAGAGAACAAAACGGCGTACCAGACGCATCACCCGCTCTGAGCGGGAGGACTGTCTGTTAATGACCCTGACCACCGCCTGGTTGTCGCACCAAAACATTACCCTGCTGTCCCTCAGCTGGTCCTTCCATATGGCCACGGCCACCATGATGGGGAACAACTCCAGGAAGGTGAGATCCCTGAGGATGCCCTCCCCCTCCCAGGCTGGAGGCCACCGCTGTGCGCACCACCGCCCCCTGAAATAGACCCCGAAGCCCAGGCTGCCAGAGGCGTCCGAGTGAACCTGCAGGGCTGACCCTAAGTCGATGGAGTCCTGCCACACAGAGACCCCATTGAAGTTTTCCAGGAAGTGCAGCCATACCCTGAGGTCCTCCTTGATGCCCTTTGTGAGCCTGATGTGGTGATGAGGGGAGGGGACCCCCCTGGTGGCATGTGCCAGCCTGGCACAAAAGGCCCTACCCGGGGAGACCACCCTGCATGCGAAGTTAAGGTGGCCGATTACAGACTGCAGTTCCCTGAGCGTGCATTTACTGCGCGTCAAGATGGCACCGAGCCTGGAGCGCAGGGCAGAGATCTTATCCGCCGGTAGGCGGGACAGCCCTGCCAAGGAATCCAGCTCTATCCCCAGGTATGTTAACTGGGGTGACGGGCCCTCAGTCTTTTCCCTGGCTAGAGGGACCCCCAGTTCCCCAGCCAAGGCCTGGAAAGCGCGGAGGCGGTCGGCGCAAGCCGACCCCCCGGGCGGGGCGCATATTAAGAACTCATCTAAATAGTGCGTGATGTGCGGGGCCCCCAGGCGCACCTTGGCGTCCCATTCCAGAAAGGTGCTAAAGGCCTCGAATGCTGCGCAGGCCACCGAGCAGCCCATAGGCATGGCCTTATCCACGAACCACTGCCCCTGAAACGTGATCCCCAGCAAGCAGAAGTCATCGGGGTGGACGGGCAGCAGCCTGAAGGCGGACTGTATATCGCATTTTGCCATAAGGGCACCGGGCCCGCAAGACCGGACCAGCCTGACCGCCTGGTCGAAGGAGGCGTACTTGACAGAACAGAACTCCTGGGGTATGGCATCGTTGACCGACGCACCCCGTGGGTAGGACAGATGATGGATTAGCCGATACTCCCCCGGGGCCTTCTTGGGGACCACCCCCAGGGGGGAAACCCTCAGGTTGGGTAAGGGAGGCTCGGAAAAGGGGCCCGCAACCCGCCCTGCTGCCACCTCCTTTGCCAGCTTAGCGGCGACCACGGCAGGCAGTTCCTTAGCGGATTTCAGGTTGCCTGCCGTGGTGGCCACCCGGGGGCCCGTGAATGGGATACGAAACCACTCCGTAAAACCCTCCGCCAGGTAGCGGGCAGCCCGCCTGAAAGGGTACCGTAGCAGGAGGGGGAGCAGGGCCCTAAGCTTAACTGGGGTAGGAGCCAGCCCCCCAATCCCACTTGGGGGATTACTTGGTGGTGGGCTGGGCGGCGGCCGCGCTGGATCCTCCCTCCTTGCGGGGGCCGCCCTGGGAGGACCTGCCTGACCAAAAGGGCTGAGGGGTCGCGTTGCCGCGTGGGCATGAGGGACGCGGGTGGGGGCCAAAACAGGAATCGCAGCTGTGGTCATATTTGCACCTGGAGCGCTGGCACCGGCCCTGGTTGTATTCCCAGCAGAGCCCCTTGCTCCTGTCCCTCCGACTCGATGCCTTCCACCCCCGAGGGGCCTCACCCCGGCTTCTGATATGCGGCCCAACCAGCCACAGCCACAGTTTCTGACTGATTAAGTCCCATCTGGCCCGTGGGTTGTGCGAGGCCCTCTTACGGAAGGCCTCGTCGTACTCTATCGCGGCCGCCTCCCCCGCTAGGGCCCTTGCCCTGAGAACGTTGCCCTGGTGGTTGGTCAGGTGCCAACCCCGTTCGGGATAGGCTGCCTGGACCACCCCCATGTAAACGGTGTAGCCCTCGAGCCAGTTACTAAATGACCGCTCCACTGCGTCCCCCTTTGGGGCCTTCCTGTCCCTTTTTGACGAGGGGGCACACTTGCCGTCCTCTGCCTCAGGCCTGATAAGGGCAAAGACATCCACATAATAGCCGTCTAGGATGCGTTCCCTGACTTTGCGAGATAGGTGGATGCCCGGTGGGTCCTCGTTGTCCGTAAAGGACGACCCGGCCCGCAATGGCTGCTGGGGCTGGCCGCCGGACCACACCTCGCAACCATCCCTGGACTCTCCAGCCAACCCCCTCCTGCGCTTTATGGCCCACTTTGGTAACCCAGGGGCATGCGCCGCGACCCCCCAATAATCCTCCCCCGCTGACTCATTGCCGGAGGAAGAGGACGTACCTGAGGATCCCTCGCTGTCTGTCTCGTCCCTCCTCCGACGTGACCGCTTCGCCTTGTGCCTCAGCTTCCTTCTCTTGCCCGCCTTCTGATGCTCTGGACTCCCGGATGTCTCCTCACCGGAGCTCGATGAGCCCTAGTCCCGCCTGCCCTTTCTACTGCCTCTTCCAAGACCTCTGGTTTCCCGGCTGCGGGCCTGCTCCTGGCCAGCAGAAGCCTGGGCAAGCATGCGGTTGGAGGACTCCATGCGCTCCACTTTGGATGCGAGGCTTTCTAGGGCCCTCGTGATGCTGTGCAGTGGGACCTCATCCCCTGAACCTGGCCCCCCAACCTCTGTCGGGCTCTTCCTGCTGGGCCTGCCCCTTGTAGGGGACACGGCCCTAGGCCCGCGCCCGCCAGGCCTGGGCAGGCACCTGGTTGTCTGAGGCCTCTGCCTCCCCACCCCCGCAGGCCTGGCCTCTGAGGGGCTCCTTTTGCTGTGCCGGCGTGGACTACCCGGCTCCCGGGGGGTCTCGCTGCGTGACCGCTGGGCAGGGCCAGATGAGAAGCTTGCTGCCGCGTGGGTCTCCCGAGCCCCTTCAGCTCGTTTTGCCCGCCCCCCTCCCCCTGCACCAGGGGCCTGTCGGGAAGGGGCTGCCCTCGGCCGGCTCTTCCCCGCCCCCCCTGAAGCCTTGCTGCGCCGCTGCGTGGGGGCTGATTGCCCCGACGCCCTCTTGGTGCTCTGCCTCGGCGCCATGCTCCGGTTCAGCCGGTCCAACCAGCCCCGCCGCACGTCCCTCGCCGTTCCTCTCGCCGGTCGCTGCGGGGGTCCTCTTCCTTCCTCCTAGGCTCACCGCTCCCGCGTCCGACGACTCTTCCTCCCGCTCGAAGCTCCGGCCGGCCTTGCCGCGTGCTCCCCAGTGATCTCAGCTCTGTCGCAGCACCGCAAGGCCAACCGCTCGCTTCGCACGCCCGGAGGAAGTGAGGGCCCCGGCCCGGCCGCCCCCAGCTAAATACCTGCTGGGCGGACCGGAGTTAGGACCGGGTCCCTCCGGTCCGCCCCCCGCGCCCCGCCTTGCCGGCCCAACCGCCCCGCGGCCGGCGCCGATTGGCCAGGCGGGGTTTGAATCTGATTGGCCGGGGCGCGGGGCAGCCGAGCCGGGGCGACGGCGCCGCGGCACCCGCCCGCTTCCAGCCTGCACCGGCGGCCCCCGCGGGCAGCAAACTGGCCGCCCAGGTAAGTCCCGGGGCCACTGCTTCACTGAACAGCAATTGAATTTCAACAAATCATACAAAGATTTAAAACGTGGCACCTTAAAAGACTAACACAGCGTATTCCAGTTTAATATTTTGTGAGTTAGGGCATCTAATGAAGTGAGCTGTGGCTCACAAAAGCTTATGATGGAATAAACTTCGTGGGTCTTTAAGGTACCTGCTGGATACTTTTTTTTTGTTGTTGCCGTGGACTAACATGGTTAACCATCAAGATACACAGAATTAGTTCTCATTAAGCTGAAGATCCTGTTTCATCCTTCTTAGGGCTGCAGGTTGTTGCTTATATCATTAAAACCATATTAACTGAAAATTAAAATCCCTATAAACTGAAAATCTAAAGTGTTAAAGAGAAAGCTAGGCTAGTACCTTAATTCTGGATTACATGTAAAAATTACTGTGTTGAATGAAATTTTGTAATCAGCTGTATGACCTTGACATGCAGACATTAGCTTTTACATTTATATATCCTGTTGAAATATCACTCCCAGGTATGGATCCCTGGTGGCCTTGGAGGTAGCACATGCATATCACATAGGCAGAGGGGAAAGATACGATTTTGGACTATACGCATTATCGGAGATTCAGAGGGCCCTTTGACCTGATATGAGCTCTTCACAGGTTTTTTTTTTTTGAGCAGCCCAAGCTCTGCTCATGACCTGAGTTTGATCTTGGAGGAAGCCGGGTTCAGGTAGTCGGCTCAAGGTTGACTCAGCCTTCTGTCCTTCTGAGGTCGGTAAAATGAGTACCCAGTTTCCTGGGGGAAAAGTGTAGGTGACTGGGGAAGGCAATGGCAAACCACCCCGTAAAAAGTCTGCCAAGAAACTGTCACGATGCAACATCCCCCATGGGTCAATAATGACTCAGTGCTTACCAGCGGGCTACCTTTACCTTTACCTATTCAATCATGTGAAGCCCCAGCTTCAAGTCTCAGGTTTGTACAGCCCAGACAGAAGTTTGCCACCTCAGTGAGTTTGTAAGTGTAGCTCTGAGTCTGCTCTCTACCACCACATTTCATTTTACCGGGTCGCCTTATCTCGTCATTAGCTTCCCAGTTTCATCCAAATTATTTATTGAGAGCTAAGTATCATGCAAATGGGTCCTAAACATTATATAAGCAGGTAGTATTTGGCTGGTAAAGAAGCTGCACGGGGGGAGATGTCCTGTGCTAGTAGATTTAATATATTTGGGCCAAAGCACACATTATTTGAGGGATCCGGGAGTGAATTCCTTTAACATTAAAAAGCCCTGATTTGGATTGGGACCATGGTATTTGGATTGGGATCGTTTGGATTGGAACCATGGTATTAATCCTTTCCCTCATGATATTTGCTGATAGATTTACTTTCTCCCAAGCTGCTGTTAGCTGTGGTAGGAGAGAAAAGGTAGCTGTTACTCTGATCAGGACTCTCTGTGGCTGCTTTTTATTAAAGAAAAATTCAGGATATCTGATCACATATCTCATACATGACATCTGTGATCAGTTTTTCCACTCAATCTCAGCCACGTAATGGCTTTACTACAGCTGTTGTTCCACATAGCTTTTGCTCAGGATTCCCATCATAGCCTTTTTATTGGCCAAAGAGGACCCATTCTTTTCCACCATCAGAAAAACTGATGGGATCCAACCCATGCCATTCACTCTTAATGTTTTGGTGCAATTAAAACAAGAAGAAACTCTATAATGTTAGGGATATATATGAATTTTATGTATCAATCCTCTTGCACCTGCAATCCTCTTGCACCTGCAATCCTCTTGCATGTGGTGACAAGTTTAGGAAATGTAATAAAATAATGCATTTCAATGTACATGCTTTAGATTTATGGTCTGTCACTTTGAATACTTTTTAGATGGGGGTCTAGTAAGTTAATATATAAATCATATCTGCCCAATAAAAGACTAATATTTTAGGGGGTGATGTGAATGAAGCCCTGCCCATGTAGGATAAATAGCAAAATCTTGTAAATGGAATTTTTTCCCCCTTAAAAGGCCATTTTCTTTACTGACCAAATTTGGTTGCTAGAAGGAACAAAGTATCCACTTATTTTTTAGAAATGAAAAAACCAGTTGTGTTAAAGCAAGAAGGGTAAGTCTTACAGGGGAAAACATCTGCCTGCAGTTGTGGGTTTAAAGATAATGTTAATCTTATTCTTTCTTCCTTTGTGCAGAAGAAGTTGAAGAAGAATGTGAAGCTCCTAAAGAGGTAGATTTGACTGATAAACAGAAACATCAGTTGAAACACAGAGAACTATTTCTATCTCGCCAGTATGAGTCTCTTCCTGCAACACATATCAGGTAAAAAGCAACTGAGAACATGAGTGGAATCAGGTTATGGATACAATGTCCTGGTTAAACTGTGCCTGCTGCCAGCTCCATGGAAACACATGTCACCTATTTATCCAATGGATTTCCATCCATGTCTTCCCTCATTTACCACCTTTCTGTGCATGTTTCCTTGATGGGAAAGGGCATTCCACCCCCCCTTGGATCAGCTGCCTGGCTAGGCAGCTGATCCAAGGGGATGGGAGCTCCTTTCCCCGCTGCTTCATAGCAACAGGGAAAGGGATATTTAAATGCCCCAGCCAGCTTCCATCAGCGGCTTGGCAAGTCGCTGATCCAAGGGGCAATGTGCCTCCCCCCCCCCCGTTTCACAGTGGTGGGGAAAGGGCATCCCTCCCTTCTATCAGCTGTCTACCCAGGGGATTTCCCTGCCAAACAGCTGGCCGCAGGGTTTAAATGCCCCTTTCCCTACCACTTGGTAGTGGCACGGAAAGGGGCATTTAAACCCCACCCGGCCCGGATCAGCTGCTTTGGATTTCTCCTCCAAACAGCTGATCCCGGGGTTTAAATACCCCTTTCCCTGCCACTTCACAGCATTAAATTTCCTGCCCCTGCTGCTTCGCAGCGGCCTGGAAAGAGACATTTAAACCACTTGACCAGAAGCTTCCCAAAGTGATATGAATTGCTTTGGGAAGCTTTAATTCGGGGTCCTGAATCTTTGCAAATTGGGTCCGATTCGAGTATTTTACCTGAATCGGAAACCTGAATCGCACACCCTAATCAGATGTCTGGTTATGTCCCAGGCAACTTTTCTTGGTCTCTGATGATTACTAATGTTGGGAAAGTTACAATTGTATTTTGGTGTGTAATTTTTTATTGCAGTTTTTGTAATGGGGACAGACAATACTAAATAATTTATATAACTGATGGTTGTGGCCCTGATCCGGTGAGCTACTTTCTGTAGCCTTGTGGTTTTCTGTGTCTGTGGCTTGTTGGATTATTTTGGAACAATAGGTCTTCTTTGCTGCCTCTAAGATTTCCTGAATTTTGGAAATAGCTTTATATATAATGCAGAGTACTCTGCTGTTCAGAAATGAAAGTCTTGCCATGTAGGATCTGTCAGATTTCCCCCCTCCCCTTTGCACTGGGACATTTGTGTAGTTAATTATGCAACATTGGTATTTGAGTTTGGTGGTGGGAGAAGTTTATTTATCTGAACACACTAAAAAAGATGAAAATAGTGAATAAATTGTTACCTGTGAACACTGACATGGAATGAAATAACTGTCTATCTCAGTGTGTTCTTTTCTGACTTTTAATAACCTTATTGCAATATGCATAGCATTTCCTAACTACTTTGTCACCTCAGAATAATTTTGTGAGGTAGGTATCTCTGAGTGAGAGTGACTGGTCTAAGTCACCAGTGACAGTGGTCACTAGTGAGCTTTATGAATGCTTAGGGATTTGAACCAGGGTCTGACTGCCTAAAGTTCCACAGTCTAGTCCAGGGGTCCCCAATCTTTATGAGCCTGTGGGCATCTTTGAAATTGTGACACAAGGTGGTGAGCACTGTGAGAGAAGTGGACAAAATTGCCCTCCTTCTCTCTTGTGTTATCGGAGCCACTTCAAGCTGCCCTCTTGTGTTATTGGAGCCACTTCAAGCTGGTGTAAGGGGCTTTGCATCAGTGGAATGGATGTATTGGGATCCAACACATTATCTTTAAAAAACTCTCTTAATTAAGTTAATTAATTCCATACTATATCAGACTAGTATCCATACTGTATCAGACCAGAAGTCCATTAAGTGCTGAGCATTGTTTCCAACTGTAGTCTGATAGATGCTTCTGGAAGTTTACAAGCAAGACAGAGTGTGGATTGCCATACTCAGTTCTTTATCCCCAGCATCTGGCCCTTGAGTGATACATCATCTCCTCATAACTCTGAGAATTAATATCACCCTTCCATTCAGAGTTTTGTTTAATTGATAATGTAAACAAACATGTTGACAGTCTGTAAGCATTTAGGGAAAAGATGAATAATTAAGCACTGAAATGTGATCACCATTAATTTCCTTTTGGCACAGTTTATAGACTAATACAGTAAAAATAATGTCTTACTGATATTATGAAGTCTCTTAGGACTTATTTGCCACTGTATTGAAAAATGCTTACTCATGTGATTATTAAAACTATCACAGTGAATGGGATATTATGAATATAAATCTGTTGTGAATACATTATAACATTCTACTTATTTATGAACTCTTCCAGGTTTTTCATTACTAGTGCAATTGTGGAAACTATGCTAATAGGATAGTTGTCATGCTATATGAGTTTGTGATTCACCATTGGTTAACTAACACCATTAATATATTTTCTGTAGTTATTTTGTTCTTAAATGTTTGCATTCTTTTTAAAATGCAAATTGTAATCTATGTTTGTTTACTATAATGTGGCCATGACTATGCTATGCCCCCATTTGGAATACTGTGTACAGTTCTGGTCCCTGTATTTCAAAAGAATATTGTAAATCTGTAAAAAGTACTGAGGAGGGCACCCAAGATGATTTAAGACTTTGGAGTATTTTTACTATGAGAAAGGCTGAAGATTCTTGGACATTCCTTTTATAAAAAAGGATGGCTTAGGTGGGACATGGGAGAGGTTTATAAAATTGTGTACGGGCTAGGGAAAGTAGATAGAAGTTCTTCTCCCGTTCCCAGGATACTGGAAGCTCCCGATCAGATCAGTAGACAGTTGGTTCAGGACAGACAAAAGGAAATGTTTCTTTACCCAATTCATAATTAATTGTGGAATTGAGGAAACCCAAGAAATTATGCAGAAGCAGAAGCATTCTTGCCTTAGGAATAGTTACTGCATTGTTTATTTATTTTTCCTTTCTTTTTGCATGAGTTTCCCTTGATATGACAAGCAATTGGTCAAACTACACATAGGCATGATTCAAAAGTAAAATAACTGAGATCCTCTCTTGCTGCATGTACCATGGAGACAGACCACTTATTAGAGGTACAGTTTCTCTGGCACAGTATACTTTTGGCTGCCGACCACAGTCTGGACATTATAGTTGGCAGTGGCACCAAGAATACAGAAACTGGCTGCCACTGCCTAGAGCTGGATTGATCACTTAAGTTACAATGCTGTCCTAAGCAGTGCTATTCCCCCATCTGAGTCCATAGACTTCAGTACTCAGGCTGTAATTCTGCTTAGAATAGCACCGTTAAAGTCTGTTTTCTTTGATAATAAGGAGTAAAGTAGGAAACTCTTTCATTTACAGACTTCCTCAGAGTTTTATTAATTTGGCAGGCTACATAATTGCTCTTGAACATCAAAATATTGAACATGAGATACAGTTCAGTCAGATTTAAATGCTTCATAGCTCCAAGTATTTTTGTAGGAAAGTTAGGTATGTACTTAATACTCTCTCATTGAAATAAATGGTATAGTCCTTAACAGTGCTCACCAAGTCCCTGTATTTTGTATGTATGATCTTCCGTTTTACTAGCATTTCCATTGCCCATTTTTGAAGGCCAATAATTTGTTGCTGAAATAAATGTTTGGTTTTCTGTACTTTCTGTTTCCAAACGTCCTGAATACAGTTTGGGACAAAATGTAGAAAACTATGGGAACTGGCTGAGATAAGTGCTTTTTATTTATTTATTTAAAAAGAGGTGTCATATGTAAGGGGATTTCCTCCCATTCCCCATTAGGACATGGAAGAGTCCCCAAAAGCTGCCAGTACTCAGTACCCTTGGCTGAAATAAATAGCCTGTATGTTCTGTGAGAACAGGAAATTTAATACACAAGCCTGCTTTTCTGATAGTAGGATTTCAGACGTTTAGGTTTGTTGAACTAAGCAACTAATGTTAAATATCTTTATTGTAAAATATCAAGAATCCATTCAAATGCTTGCATTTGCTGAAATACTTTCTAATGAGCAGGTAATAGTAATTATGTGTTTTAATTGAAACTTTGTGCAGGATAGACTAAGTAATATAATATCAAACTGAAACCTAGCAATTGGCTTACTGATTCGTATCCCCTCACGTTAATTCTAGAGTCTGATTGCGGCTTTGATGTTTAAACTTCTACTAACTAAGTCTATATATACCAAATGTTATGTTTTCCCATGACTTAGTATAATTGATTTTTAAGTCCACAAGAGACTTGTGATCGTTTTAGTCTGAGCTGCTGTGTACTTTGTGGCGTAGGACATCTGTGCTGAAGCCAACATTACTTAACTAAAACACAGATTTCAGTTAGAGATTTTTCTTCTATAACCTCTAGTAATCTGTTTTGCATGTTATTTGTCCTTGTTCCGGTTTTGTGTTTATACATCGAAAACTCAATAATAGTTGTCCAGATTTAAGATTTTCTTAGTATTCTTGTTTTGCAGCTGGTATCATGCTTTCTTAACTCCACTTAAGTCTGTACGCATCTATATCTGTACACATCTACCTGCTTTTCTCTTGTAAAATCATATCCTCCTGAAAAGTGTCCTCTGTGCCTTTATTTTGGAACCATTGATATGCAGATGAGTACTCAGAAGTCAGAAGTGCTGATTGGGTGGAGGGAGGGAGAAAATTTTGAAACGCTAAATATTGCCTCCAAGATTTATACTAGTTGCTATCACACTAGGACATGTGCTTCTCAGTGCAGTTCCAACCAGTTATATACCCTTCCAAGTCTGGTGCCCCTTCTGATTGGTAAGAACGTATTGCCTCTTTATTTGGAAGTCAGTTCAATTCAGCTCAGATTCTGCTTTTCCCTGAAATTTTCTTTTCGTTCAGTTGTTTACCAGCTAATTAGTTATTTTGTATGGCGCCATCTCTCTTCACAAACTGGATATTTATCAGTTCTTGTTCAGGGAAGGGGAGAAGGCCTAAGGTACTGCTTTTCACCTTGTAATTAAATTGTGTGCTTATTATTTTATTTTATCATAGTTAGAATTTTAATTAGTGCTATAATGATGCTAAAAATGAATGTTGCTTTGGCTACAAACTTAAAAGCGATACTCCACCCTCTGCTCCCACAGAAAGGATTGCTAATTAATAACTGATTCAGGAATATCACTAAAGGCTGTTGGATAACAGTATAGCATACAATAGAAAATAATTAAGCTGAAAGAAGAGGTGAAGGAGAGAAAGGTAAATGATAGTAACTTTCAGAAAATTCAGTGCTTGTTATTCACATTGAATAACTAGGATCAGCAATTCCATCTTATCTTTTAAAAATTCACAAATCAGGTCTGAAAAAAAAGAGATAGTGGGAAAAATATTGCAATATAATAGTTTGCTCATGATGTTCTCTGGATTCTCCAGTAGAACTCAGTGAATAAGTGGTGGCAATTCCAAGCTAAATGGCTAGTATTTTTAATCTGGTGGTATTATTCATATTGTGCCATCATAAGAAGAATCCTGCTGGATCAGACCGCTGGTTCATCTGTTCCAGACCCTTTTTTACACAGTGGCTAAGCAGTTAATCTGGAGCACCAGCAGACTGGGCATAGAGGCCAAGTCTTTCCCTTGATGCTGCCTCCTGGCCCTTGTATTCAGCGGTTTGCTGTCTCTGTATGTTGCACATGATGCTGTACCTGGTACCCACAAAAGAAAAACCCCTGCCTCAATAAACTTTTAACTATTTGACACAGGGAACACAGTAGGGGACTGAGGGAGGGGAATGAGAGTAAACAAGAAACCAAAGGAAGTGACAGTAGTGATCAGTTACTATGCTCATTGTAGGGGGTCAGTGTGGCAAGAGTCTTGGACTTGGGAGGTCCTGGGGAAGTAGCTGCTGTCAGAGGCTGAATGGGCAGCTTTATGTCTTAAAGTGCCAATAGGCCTAAAGGCAAAAGAGCTCTGTACTCAGCCTCAAATGGTTGCAGCCCATCCTGTATCTTTCTTAAGCTTTCCCTTCTTGTAGTTTTATAAAGGGAACTGCTTTCAAGCTTGGGGGCGGGGGATAGAGATGTGACTATGAAAAGCTCATCTTTGGGATAGTAACTGGGAAATCAGTTAAGAGCTGTGGTTAAGAGAAGTGCTTTTGGTTTGTTGTCAGCTCTGAATGGTAAGGCAGAGAAATGAGTGAGAGGCTTATCATGAGCTAACCAGTTCACTGAGTCATCCACTGTCATCAAATCTGTTTTGTCTAGATTGAGACTGTTTCTTTTTTAATATTAGAAATTTATTGACATTTTAAAATTAATTAAAAGAAACATTCAAAAAAGGCCATTGTTAAAAAAAATCAAAGAAATAAGAAAAAGAAAATACATAAATAGAAATACATAGTGATTTTCTCTTTGAAAAGGTATACAAATATTACATATTATGCACTAACTCTAAAATTGCCATAAATGAATACTTCTCCTTTCCATCTAAAGATTCTTTCCCTCTCCTTAGTCTTCAAAAACACAGATCATTAATTCATTCCTTTCTGTTTCACATGAAAAGTCTATAAGGGTCTTCCAGTTATCCAAATATTTATCTAATGTCTTTTCGGTGATCAAAGAAGTCAGATTGAGCCTCAGTTTCTTCATCCTCACATCTTCTCCAGACGCCCATTTAGGGCTTCGACTGCCTCACTGTTCCAGTTGAAGAAGTAGAAATAGATGATCACTCTGTTCCTCAGTGCTCCTGAAATCCTTCTCTGCCCTCTTTTCCTTGCAAGTATATTAACTTTTCAGCAAGTGATACCGTTTCTGGCACACAGAGATAGGCAGCCAGCATTCCAAGAACGGTTACATGAGCATTGGATAGCTAGCTGTTGGAATGAAGATGGAACATACCTTAAGCTCCCCATCTGGCCCCCCCCACCAAGTATTAACATTTGTGCATTTCTCTCTCTTTCTTCAAGCTGTTGATATTGAAGACTTCTTTTGTTTCGTTTGGCGTACACTCCTTCATGTCCAATGTTTTATGGTTTAAATGTTTTAATAGTTTTGTGTCTTTATGTTATACAAGCTCTGGTTTTAACTTTTTTAAAGATATGGTATTTATTTATTTATTTTATTTTATCGTATTTATATTCCGCCCTCCCCGCAAGCAGGCTCAGGGCGGATAACAACATTAAAACATTTAAAACATTCCATTAAACATTAAACATAATGTTCGGGATTCGGGACTCCGGCTTAAGAGCTCTCATCTGCAGGGTAGTGCTGCACCCTGTTACAACTCAAGGTCGTTACATCGTTGTTTGAGTGCCTGAAGCCTTGCACTTTGCCTTCTTTCCTGTGCAGCAAGACGCTGTCTCCCTCTGCGCTGCCTATCAGGTTCAGGGGAGCTGGGTGGAGATTCTGCCCTGGTCTCAGGAGCTGGTGCAGGTAAAGGAACATCCTCTGTCCCTGAGTCTGCCCTGGATTACTCAACCTGCTCTGGCAAGGGTTCCTGCTGCTCCATTCCCTGCTGGTCTTCCAAGCAGCTGCCTCTGGAGGGGCTTGGAATAGTCCCACTCCTGTCATCCTCCTCAAGGTCTTCATCCTCTGAGGACTCAGAGGCTACAACATATACGGGGAGAGACGGTCCCTCAGGTACGCTGGCCCCAGTCCGCACAGGGCCTTATAGGTCAATACCAAAACCTTGAACCTGATCCGATACTCCACTGGCAACCAATGCAGCTCGCACAATACTGGTGTAATATGCACCCTATTTGGTGCTTTCATAATGATGCACGCCGCTGCATTTTGCACCAGCTGTAATCTTTGGGCCAGGCACAAGGGTAGGCCCGTGTAGAGCGAGTTACAGTAATCCAACCTAGAGATGACCG
Organism: Eublepharis macularius; assembly: GCF_028583425.1. Lineage (NCBI taxonomy): Eukaryota > Metazoa > Chordata > Lepidosauria > Squamata > Eublepharidae > Eublepharis > Eublepharis macularius. The sequence continues at coordinate 196,588,027 of NC_072790.1, forward strand.
TTGCCTGGATCACCGTAGTTAAGTCACAGGTAGACAGGTAAGGGACAAGTTGTCTGGTCTGCCGCAGGTGGAAAAAACTCCCGAATCCAGTCCCCCATGGCTCAAGTATAGGACCTCCGTCTTTGTTGGGTTCAGTTTCAGTCGGCTCTGTTTTAACCAATCAGTCACGGCTGCAAATGCATGTTCCAGGGCATCTGGGGCTGAGCCGAGCTGGCCATCCATCATCAGATACAGCTGGGTGTCATCTGCATATTGATGGCACCCAAGCCCAAAACCTCACACCAGCTGGGCAAGGGGGCGCATATAGATGTTAAACAGTAAAGGGGAGAGTATTGCCCCCTGTGGGACCCCACACACCAATGGGTGACGGGGTGACAATTTCTCCCCAAGCTCTGTCCTGGACTGTGGAGAAAAGAGACAAGCCACTGTAAGGCAGTCCCTCGTATCCCCACATCGGTGAGGCGGTGAGTCAGAAGATCATAATCGACTATGTCAAACGCTGCTGACAAATCCAGTAATATCAGCAGCGCTGAACCACCTCGGTCCAGATGTCTGCGAAGGTCGTCTGTGAGGGCGACCAGCAGCGTCTCCATCCCATGTCCTGGCCGGAACCCAGACTGAAAGGGATCTAGGCCCGAGACATCATTCAGAAAACCCTGTATCTGTCCCACCGCCGCCTGCTCAATCACCTTTCCCAGAAACGGGAGGTTCGAGACTGGGCGATAATTGACCAGCACAAGAGACCAAAAGGAAGTATGCTACTGCAAATTATATATCACGCAATAAATTACAATTTCAAGACCAGTGGAACTTCATTCTCATTCCAAAATTAAAGTCACATTCGTAAACAATTCCTGTAGATAGAACAATATGCACAACCAAAATCCAATCGCTTAAGTCCATGTAAGTTCCATACACGTCTGTAGGTCAGCCGTTAGACTCTTGACCACGACGTCGTGTGACTGTAATGCCGCAATTCCAATATTCCGAATCAGTGCAATTTCAAAGAATCCATATATCAGCAAAAAGCTCCATCCAGAGATCATAAGGTCCTTTGCTGATATATGCTGACGTCGTGGTCAAGAGTCTTAACGGCTGACCTACAGACGTGTATGGAACTTACATGGACTTAAGCGATTGGATTTTGGTTGTGCATATTGTTCTATCTACAGGAATTGTTTATGAATGTGACTTTAATTTTGGAATGAGAATGAAGTTCCACTGGTCTTGAAATTGTAATTTATTGCGTGATATATAATTTGCAGTAGCATACTTCCTTTTGGTCTCTTGTGTTGATTTCGGAGGAAGTATTCCCCCCCCCTTTTCCTTCTCCGATAATTGACCAGGTCAGTGGGGTCCAATGATGGTCTTTTCAGGAGCAGTCTCACCACGGCTTCCTTTAGTGGCCCGGGGAAAACCCCAGTGCCCAAGGATGTGTTAACAATGGCCTCCAGCGAGGTACTTGATTTTAGTGGTTCTATGATGTGATTGTTGAATGTTTTAGTTTGTTAGCAACCTTGGTAGACCTTATGAGTACAGAAAGGCAGAAGACCTTATGAGTACAGAAAGGCAGATATATATTTTGTTAAATAAACAATAAAATGATATACTTACTTAAATTACCTTGACAGTTGTTGCATTCATTGTCACTTTTTTGTGCCCAAATCAATGATTGAATGGATTTGCCAAATTCCAATTTGTCTGTTGATCTGTATTACTTGCAAGAAGAAATTACTAGCCATGAACAATTTGTTGTTCTTGTTATGCTTATATAGGGGGAAATGCAGCGTTGCACTTCTGAATGAGACAGAATCTGTATTATCATATCTTGCTAAAGAGGTAAGGCTACATTTTAAATTTGGTCACTGAAATAGTATCTTTAAGAATTGGAGATTAACAGTAAATTGGTAGGGAATGAAACAATTCTTTCCCAAAATGGTATGTATTACTAGTAAATAAAATAGGAAATGCCTTGAGTGCTTATGATGGTTGTGTGGTGTGATAGTTCACTGTTAATTATTGATGCTTTATTGTTTGTAGTAATGAGGGTATGAAACCATTCATTTGATTTTTAAGTGAAAGTTTGCAAAAGATAATAGACTCTTTGTTTTTAGCTTCCAGCTTCAAACTGAAGGTTTTGCCTGATTCTTCTGCCATTGGGCAGCAGTGATATAGATGCACATTTTCAAGTGATGGATCTCTGGATTTGAGCGTTAGCTGGTTCCTACTGGGTGTAATTAAATCACCAATTGTTGCCTGGAACACCCCCCTCCTCCCCCACACACACAGAATGTGGACATGGACTTTATATATGGACTGTGCATAACTTGGTACTGAGGCCCATATGATGCATGGGACTGCCACACAGCACCCAGATAAATGGGTCTGCTTGCCAAGATGTCAGCCCCTGCTGAGCTTCCTGCAGGAACCAGGACTAGCAGTGAAAGAGAGAGAAGCCATTTTCCCAGAGACAGTTTTAAAATGACAACTATTTTTCCTGTGGGAGCCATGGCATGTCTGTGTCTCAGATGGGCCTCTTGATACGGAGATGCCAGGAACAAAAGGGGCTTCAGGATTTCCTGGTAATCCCACAATCAAGATAATCACTTCCACCCATCAAACAATGGACGATCATAAAATGCTGGTCACTTTTCATCCACTCTTCCCCTCTGTCCTTTCTTCCCCTCTGGAAGTGTCGCTATGGACCATCATAAAAATCAATCACCCCTCATCCTCTCTTCCTCCTGTCTCTTTTGTTATTCTTGAGGTGTCACAAACACAAAACATTAGGCTCTGAAGTACCCAGTCCTGATCTCCTTTATCCCACCTGAGTGGCACATTATTTACTTCCGTTAAATTTCCTGAGAACCATTTGACAGGGCATAAGCCCACTCTGGGTCTAGCCTAGGGGCTGAAATTGGCTGTATAAGGGAGATGCTCAAACTCCCCAGGACCCCACCCACCTCGCTTCTCCTACCCCACCCCACCTAGTGCATTGCTGGCATCTCACTAGGCATTCTGCCCGTTGCTGCTGGATCTGTCACCAGGACAGGTGTGTATTGCCCACCAACGATATTCCTGCTGATGTCTCTATTTTTCTCATCTTTTATTTCCTAGACTTGTAATGAATGTGTGTGTGATTCCTGTATTTTGCATAAGAAAAATCATTAAGTAAAGGATATGATTCATTAAAATATTAGTCTCCTCACTTATTGAAGGTGGTCCGGATTACTAACCCTGGTATACATTTGGTCAAGATCCCTGATATTAGCCTACTGTACATTAATTCTCCATTTTTAGAGCAGTTTGGCTAACACAAGGATAACTGCAGGAATTCTGTCCTCTTGCCTCTTAAGCCTCCATGGGTAAAACAATAGGAGAATAAAATGTTTGCCTAGTCCCTGCTCTTGCATCCAATCCAGTCCTTAAAGTTGGCATGTTTCCATTTGCCAGTAAATGGCTTGCTAAACCTGCTGCAAACATTGCAATTGGTAGCCAAAAATCAATTGGGCTGTAACTTAAGTGTTGCATGAGTGCAAGTTCTTAGATGATGGAATTATTATTAGCCTTTCCTAACCACAAATTATTTTGTGCAAATTTGTTTTATTCTCTGGAAATATATATAAAAATATGCAAGTTATCTGAATAAAGATAATGGTGAACCATATGTAGCTTTTCCATCCTCCACAAAAACAGCTAAATGTAAGCAAGGAGGTTGGCATAAGCAATGATTATCAAGCTGTCTAAAGTGAGATTCATTTCTGAATGTACTGTAATTTTCAGTATCCACTTGCAAAGTAAGTACATGTTACTTTCCCTTTCTCCAACGTCTGCTGGAGGAATCTCACATCAGTTAACACAGAACAAATTTATAATTTATTTTCCATGTTTAGCATATATAAATATATAGCATTGTTGAGCAGCAAGCCGTATATGGGCTGTGTCACATGTTACTGAAATGTACATCCAATTTTGTCATTGAGATTCCCAAAGCATCCTTGCATAGGTAATTCTCCCTCCCTCTTGTCTTCACAATCTACCTCTGAAGGAGCTGCGAGTCCCAGCTAGGGTTGCCAGGCTGAGCCTAGCAAGGAGTGGGAGGGTTGGAGAGTTTTCACTTTTGTTTCTTGTAAAAATTACATTACAGTTGTAAAAGTACTTCTGAAACATTTTATATGAAGTTTGTCAGTGGTTGGGAAAGTCTTGCTATATTTAAGTATTTTCAGGTTTTGTGTTGATATGTGTTTTGTTCTGTTCATGCTTGAGGGCATTACGGATTTTTTCTACAAAATGACTTTATCATTTGTTTACTTATAGTATTTGTATGATGTCTTTTCAGAAAAACTGAGGTGGCTTATAAGAATAAATAAAATAGCAAAATTAAAAGTTAAATGGCAACCCAGTAAAAGTAGCCAAACCAGCAATAAATAAACTTCCCAATCCAGGAGACCATAAAAATCACCAGTTTCTCCTTAATAAAACAACATAGAAGTAAACATAGACTACGAAACAAGACACAGTTCAGGGCATGAAATCCATAAATAGTTGACTAAAATTAAGTTTAAAAACTGAACAAATAAAGATATATGACCTGGTACATAAAATACCAAAGTGAGTAGATACTACAGAGAGGGGATTCAGTCCGGGCACCTCCACCAAGAAAGCTTCGTCTCTGGTTGCTACCCACCTTTTGCATGTGGAGATGGGTACAGAGAGAAGGGTTTGAATAGGACTGGTGAACAGGACAGTGTGGGACGAGGCAATCTCCTATTACTTCACATTCAAGCCATTAAAAGACAACTCTACTAGCCAAACCAGCAATATTAAAAAAATTCCAGTCTAGATAAGTGCTAGTACTAGGCAACTAGTACAGATTTTTTAAAAACTCAGTATTAGAATATCATTATGTTGATATAACATTATAGTGATAGGTGAAGCAGGTTCTTTGAATTCCCAGCTTTCACTGAAAAAGGATTTAAGTCTCTAGCCCGTTCTTATGTGGAAATATAATGGATAAGAGGTATATCTCTGCTAGAGATGGGCACGAAATGGGGAAAAAATGAAACGAGCGTTTCGTGTTTTGTCGCATTCCACGAATCACGAACTTCCATGAAATTGTCTTGTTTCGTGAAACAATTCATTAGTTTTGTGATTCGTCAGAACCCAGGGCATTTCAATGGCCCCCTTCATACCCAGAGATGCCAAACTTGCAGGGAGATTTCAGCAGGCTCTCCTCTTTACCTAACAAGCAAGACAAATGCTCTAAGTAAAATAAGCAAAGAAAATAAAAGGAAAAAAAGGTAGTCAAGCTAGGCCCCAGAGCCAGGCAATGCCCTGAGACTGGTGTTGGGTGGGGTGGAGGAATGAAGGCACCATCGCCCAATGACCTTCCCAGCAAGATCAAGAGCTGAAAATAAGAAAGCGGTGTTTCAGTCTCTTTTAAAGCAGCAGCAAATCCAGCCAAAAGCTCCCACTCTCTCACTCCACATCCCAGCAACAGGTCCTCCCTCTCCCTCTGTCTATTGGAATTGAAAAGCACGAGGCAGAGAGCTGTGCCTTATATAAAAAATGCTCACATAGAGCAGAACAGGAGGTCTCTAGTTGGCAGACAGACCTGCCTAACAGAGTTTGGAGAGATGAGATTGTGTTCCCATGGCTACAGAAGTCCCATCTCCTCAGTTGCCTAGGGGATTAACCCCCCTGCTCCTTGCTGTATAGGGAAGAATGGAAGCTCTCCAGTTGGTAGGGAGAGCTGTGTATCGTTATGTGGGCTAAGATTGGGGTTTCCAATGGCAACGAAAGGTATCTGCAGACATTCTGGGCCTATGTTGCCTAGGGAATCAATGGATCGGCGCCAGCCTGTCTGGCATCATGAATCATTCACGAATCAGCCCCAAAAGTCTTGAAGTTTGTGAAAACCGCGGCCCCACGAAACACATTTCGTGAAACACGAATTGACCCGATTCGTCGTGAAATTTGATTGGTATTTTGATTCGTGCCCATGTCTAATCTCTGCTAGAGAAGGAGCTGGAAACTTACTTTTTTAAAAAAATGAAAGCTAGGAAATGGCTACATTTGTCATTTCAACAATATAACAATATTGTAGTGCTGATTTTTAGAAAAAAAACTGTTAAAGCCCTAGTAGCTTAGGAAAGGGGTGGGGGTGGTTACTTCCAGGGGTTTGGGACAGGGAAACTTTGGAGAAACTGTTAAAGCATGTGCTGGAAATGGGTGGGAAAATGAAAAAGGCAGCACTTTCAGAAGAACCACAAACATTTCAAACAGTATTCTGAATTGATCAGAAACTCAAAGAACACTTGAAGAATGGAAGAAAGGGGTTGTTAAAAGAGGCCTCAATCCTGCATTGCAAATGGAACACAAACGGCTTTGTGTGAAAAGGTTAAAAAAAAAAAGTCAACAACTAGCAGCCAAAATGATTGTGTCTGAAGTGCCACAAAAATCCATTAGCAACCAGCCGCTAAAATGGTTTACCAAGGCAGTATGCAAAGGTCTTAAATGAAGCTGCAGCCCCACATCTTCAACTGCAGCCCCACATAGAATGCACTACAGTAATCTAACCTGGACATGATCATAGCATGAAAACACCATGACCAAATTGTGCTTTTCAAAGAACATCCATAACACTGATGAGAGGCCCTAGCCTTTCCACGTATCCAACAGAAAGCCACTTGATCAAGGCTGCTTAGGTTGAAGGAAAGCTTCAAAATCTGCTGAACAGAGCAGTAGGATACATGCCACTATGGGCCATGGAGACCTGAGCCTACATTTACTGGCTAGTATCCAGCAGCATTCCCAAACTATGAATCTGCTCTTTAATGGAGAGGGCAACTCCCCTTCAGAATAGGCTAGTGAGTAAATGGTTATTTTTCTATATGCATGTTAGAAGACGGAAAAGTCTAATCTATTTTACCTGTTGTTTGAACTAATATTTTTTGTTTAATTTAGGATACTTTCTTCTATTCTCTGGTATATGATCCTTCCTTGAAAACGCTGCTAGCTGACAAAGGGGAAATCCGAGTGGGACCCAGGTATCAAGCAGATGTACCAGATATGCTCACAGAAGGTACATATCTTATAGTTATAAGCTGAGATGCTGGCTGGAGTGGTCTAATCTGATATTTTCTGCCAAAAATGGCTTCATATCTCTGCACTGTGGTTTCATGTGAATGCTCTAATATGTAATCTTATTCAGTTTGGTTTCAGTTGGTTTTTGGTATCTGTCAGTGGATGTAAGCTTCATCTGATCATTATATGAATCTACTCAAGGAACTGCAGTGAATTGATTATTCAGTGATGACTAGCTGTGTAATAGGCACCAAGACACTCATACCATCAGTGTGCTACCCTGTTCTTGTGAGCAGAGCCCTACACTTCCAGTATGTGTGTGTTGACACTTTAGAGACAAGGTGATCTATTTACGCCAGCTTAATATCTGTCAAGATATTACACATTTGAGAAGAGACATTCTAACCTTCCCTCCTGCTATATTTTTCTAAGTCCTTTTCCTTTGAGAAACTGAAGGGGAGTAAAATGCCAGGATGGGGTGAACAAGATGTGTGTTGTGATAGGGAGATATAAATCTAGCCTTTAAGTGACCTCTAGGAGTAAATCCCTGGGAAGGAATTTCTAGGGAGGAGCCCAGAAATAAATGGCCAAGTATCTAACCCTCAAATTGTCATGCCACACTAAAGGACTGACTGTTTTCCTAACCTTTGATGGTCCAATAAAGCCAGATCCAAGGGGTAAAATGTGTCTGGCTGCACAGGGGGTATGGCAGAATGGAAGAACATTTTCCCAACTCAGGATTGGTGGTGGTGGGGTATCCTCAGGAGAAGGGTTTAAAAGATTAGTAAGTCCTTTGTTTGTGTATGTTCACTTGAGACCAGGAGCAAAGGAGATAAAGGGGCAGCTTGCTTCTACTTCTTGATCTCAGAGGTGGTTTAAGATGCCAGGTAACCTCAGTGATTGTCCGGTTAATTTATCTGGAAAGTTTTCCTTTTTTCCCCTTTGTTATCTGCATAGCTTTTGTGTTCTGATATTTCCTTCCTTTCATTTTCAGTGATTTGCATTATATACTCTTGTACAATAAAGATCTCTCTTTGATTAAGGATAGGCATGTCAAATTTCTTCCCCATTTACCTAGGCGCTCGTTCATGCTGGCACTCTGTGTGTGCTCAAAGACTCACCAGGGCCAAACTGCTGGTGAAAAGAAAGCCTGAAAAATCAGTTTGGTGTTGGCAGAATAAAGGAAATATAGCCAGTGAGAGAGGGGTGAGTGGTTTCCCTCTCAGGCGCAGCAAACGCACACTCTCTCTCTGGCCATAACAATGTAGAACCAGTCAAATTTCAGCCACTGTTCTTGGGGCCATATGGTGTCCAGTGCAAACTAAGAGCTCATAATGGACTAAACCAGATTCTTCTGGTACGTTCTGAAGTGCACAATAAGTTTATTTTGGAAGTTGGGTCAGCCATTGCACCAGCTGAGAATGTACCCTATGAACCAGGTGTCATTTCAGTCTTAGAACATTGCTTGCATCAGCCATTAGTGAGCTCTGGCAAAGAGGCAGGCCTGGAAAACATCTACCCTTTGTTAATGAAAATGGCAGTAGTGGTGTCATGAGTCAGCCCCAGCCTCGACTGGCCACCTTACCTATTGCCTCAGAGTCCTCCTCAGAAGATGAGCAGGAAGGGCCAGCAGGAGCCTGGAGCTTCTGCCGAGACTGTCAAGGATGAGGAACAGCCAGAAACCTCCACAGAGGCTGTAAGAGATAAAGACTCCCCCAGGGCAAAAGCTAAACCCGAGCACCTGGGACCAGTTGAAAGGAGGAAACAGAGAGATCAGACAGCCCTCTTGGAGAGGCGGAGGAGTGCCCGTTTACAGGCACAGCACCGAACGGAGCTGTTAGAGAGAGAGGCAACAGCTGTTCCTCATTAGGACAGCATAAAAGGAAGACGCCGAGGAAACTAAGCTTGGAAGCAACTCAGCTCGCCACTCCCTGCTACCAGAGCTCTACGCCTGGACGCTCTTGCCTTGCCTTGTGCCTTGTGCCTTGCCTTGTGCCCTGCTCTGCTGCTTGATTGGACTTGGACCCCGGCCTGCCTTCTGACTACCCTTCTGCCTGCTCCTCTCTCTGACTGGCATATTGGACCTGACCCTTGGCCTGACTTCTGGACCCTGGTTTGCTGCCTTCTGGACTACTGACCTCCTGCCTGTAGTGTTCAGCCTGCAGTACCAGTGAGCCTCCTGCCTGCTGTGCCCAGCCCTGTGCGCGACACGTTGCTTCCACCACCACACTCAGCAGCTACTGGCAGCATGGATGCAGCCACAGCTGCTGCACTTGTAGCTCAGAACCAGATGCTGCAGCAGACGGTGACCCAACTGGGCAACGCTGTGGCCCAGCTTCAGCAACAGCTTCAGCAGCAAGCAACGGCAGCGCTGCCACCAGCCCCGCCCAAGTGCCCGGTAAGCCTGCCCGAGAAGTTCGCTGGCAATGTGGAGGAGTTTCCTGTCTTCCTAGCCCAGTGCCAGCTGTACATCAGCCTGCGCCCATGAGACTTTCCTGATGATAAGACCAAGGTGGGCTTCATCCTGAGTCTTTTGAAAGGCCAGGCGGCCAAATGGTCTACCCCTCTGCTCCTGGAACCGTCGCCGCTGCTGCAAGACTACACCGGGTTTGTGGAGCGGCTCCAGCAAGCCTTTGCTAACCCCGTCAAGGCTGAGAATGCCAACCAGTGCATACGACGGCTCCGCCAGGGACGGGGGTCCGTGGCCACCTATGCGACAGAATTCCAGCTATTGGCTCAGGACCTTGCGTGGAACGAGGCGGCACTGCAGGACCAGTTCGTGGAGGGCTTGTCTGATGAGGTTGCAGATGAGCTGGCCTGAACAGAACGCCCCAGTTCCCTTCAAAACCTTGTGGTGCTGTGCCAGCGCATTGACCAGCGCCTGGAAGCCCGGAGACAGGCGCGCAGCGAAGGGCCCCGGCGGGGAGGGATTCCCCGGCCGGTGCCTGCAGTCCCCTATTCCACCCCAGTCACTCCAAAGGGGGCAGAAGGAGAGGTGCCCATGTAGCTGGGTGGCGCCCGACCCCACCTGACGGCCGCAGAGAAAGCAAGGCGACGCACCCAAGGCCTCTGCTTGTACTGTGGCGGGGCCGGCCACTATGCCAACGCCTGCCTGGAAAAGCACCTCCCCGAAGGTGCAGCAAAAGACCAGCCCCAGCTCGCGGCGACCCACACGGACTGGGGCGAGAGGTTTACACCAATGGGGCCCTCAACATCGGAGGGGGACACCTCCTCCTCCACCTAGACATCCAGTTGCCAGACGGGCAGCACTTGGAAACCCGCGCCATGGTTGACTCCGGCGCTTCCCGGAATTTCATGGACCAGCAGTTTGCCCGCCAGCACCACATCCCGTTGCATGAGAAACCCGTTGCTGCCCTGGTGGAGGCCATCGACGGGCGTCTACTGAAATCCGGTCCAGTAACCCACGAGACTGAGCCGGTGGAGGTAGTTGTGGAAGGCCACCGGGACCGAGTCCAGTTCGATGTAGTCTGCATGCCGCACTTCTCGGTGGTGCTGGGTCTGACCTGGCTCATGGGCAGCAACCCGCTCATCGACTGGAAGCGCCAAGTCGTCCAGTTCCCGACCAGAAAGCCGGATCCCTGCCCGAAGTTGCTCGCCAGCGCAGACGCCAATGTCCAGGGATCCCTGCTGCCACCCCGCTATGCAGAGTTCGCGGACGTGTTCGAGGAGAAGGGGGCTGATCAACTACCTCCCCACAGACCCTACGATTGTGCCATAAACCTGATTCCTGATAAATCCCTTCCCAACGGACGCCTGTACTCGTTATCAGAGCCAGAACGAGTAGCCCTAAAGGACTTTTTGGCAAAAAACCTAGCATGGGGGTTTATCTGACCCTCAGCCTCTCCGACGTCTGCACCAGTCCTGTTTGTCAAAAAGAAGGGAGGGGACATGCGTTTATGCAACGATTACCGGGCTCTTAACCAGATTACAATCAGAGACCGGTATCCACTACCTCTGATCCCTGACCTCTTAGAGCGGCTCTGAGGAGCAACTCGTTTCACTAAACTAGACCTGCGGGGAGCATACAACCTCATCCGGATACAATCAGGGGATGAATGGAAGACGGCCTTTGGGACTCGTTACGGCCAGTTCGAGTACCTGGTAATGCCTTTTGGCCTATGTAATGCGCCAGCGGTCTTCCAGCATTTTATCAACGATGTGTTCCGGGACCTCCTCGACCATTATGTCATTGTATACTTGGATGACATCCTGATCTACTCCCGCAACCCCGCCAGGCATGGGGAGCATGTGCGCTCAGTATTGGAAAGACTTAGACAACATGGGTTGTACGCCAAGCTTGAGAAATGCGAATTTGACAGGGAAGAAGTTGAGTTCCTGGGACACCGAGTGTCCAGCCAAGGAGTACAGATGGATCCCGCTAAGGTCGAGGCAGTACTTTCCTGGCAGGCTCCCCGAAACCGTAAGGAGGTTCAGCGTAGATTTTCCGGGCTGTATGGCCATGGACTTGGCATTGTCGTTCCTGACATTTCGCCAGCAGCTGGACACATCCAACTACTTTGTCAGATTGCTCAGGGAAGCCATTGAAATTCATAAGCATAAGCACAATTTCAACAGGAAAGAAGAGATTTTAAGAATGAATAGGGCATGGTTTCCAGTCCTGAAAAGCACCAGGCTAACAAAACAGTCTGCATCTTTCAATAACCCTGCAGATAAGATTAGCATATCAACCACCAATCCATATGCAAAAGAACCTCCTCAGGATACAGTGAAGCTTCCCCCCATTAGCATGCCACGTCCTGGGAAACTTACAGGATGACTCGGCCCAAACTCACCTTCCAGAGTAGATATAAATTACCTGCTAACATCTCCACGCATTGACACTGAGAGATCTCTGTCTTTCGGTGCTATACCTCTGAAGATGCCAGTCACAGCTGCTGGAGAAACATCAGGAACTACAATACCAAGACCACTGCCATACAGCTCGGAAAATCTACAACAACTAGTATCAAAGACATTTCCATACAGTGTCAAGGACATTTCCGTAAACAATGTCATAGCGTTTTACAAAGACAATATTAGTAAAGATCCAGTTGCTGAAACAGAGCATAATCAATTCTAGGACTGACATTAGACAACATGAAGCACAGGTAGTATATAGGAGTACTATTTAAAGCAACAGATAATATGTAAGGCAACATAATGATGAAGTCTATGGTCCCTAACTCATTAGCAAAACATCTGAAACCCCCTACCTACTATACCACCTTCCTATCTGAGTAAAAAGCCTTTTTGAATAATTTGGTTTTGCATTGTTTGCGGAAAGCCAAGAGTGTGGTGGTTCTCCTGACTTCCTCAGGCAGTCTGTTCCACAGAGTAGGGGCCACCACAGAAAAAACCCGTCTACGGGCTTCTGTTGATTTCACCCCTGTGCAGGCTGGCACATAGATGAAAGTTGTTGTGGAGAGACATAGGGAGGGAGGTCGTCCCATAGGTATGTTGGGCCAAGGCTGTAAAGAGCTTTGTATGTAATAACCAATACCTTGAATTGAGCACGGTAACTGATAGGTAGCCAACGGGGTGACTGTAGGATGGGAGTGATGTTTATGCTCCTACTCACTCCTGCTAACAGTTGAGCTGCAGCATTTTGCACCAATTGGAGCCTCCTAGTTAACTTAGACAGGAAACCAATGTATAGTGCACTACAATAGTCAAGTTTTGTTGTTACCATAACATGGATCCAGGTGGCCAGGTTGGCTGTATCAAGACATTGTGACTTAAGAACTGCTGCTGCTGTGAAGAAGGAATTTAAGCTTCTGGTTTGGTTGGGTAATCTTGCTTCATAAGTTGTCATAGCTGATGAGTGGGTCCAGAATAGTGAGGGAAGGGGGGGTGGAGCCTGCAGCATTTCCCTGATCTTTCTATTGTCTGATTCAAGCTTCACATAGTTCCTTCATACATTCTTCTCTCCATTCCCATACCCCTCTTCTAGTCTTATTTTAGCTTCCCTTATTTCTGTTTAGTGACAGATAAAACATATTTTCCTGTCTCTTTCTGCTCTCTTTACTCAAATCATGTCTCTGCTAGACACTGTAATGTGATATACTTTCCCTCCCAGACTTTGTTTCTCTTTTCTTAACTCTATGCATCAAACATAAGAGTCCTCTGTAGACTAGACATGGGCACGAACCGAAAAAAATGGAACCACCTGATTCATGGTTCATTGCTATTCCATGAACCGGGAACCATGAACTTCCACAAACTTTTACCAGTTCACGAATTGGTTTGTGGTTCATAGTTCATGGAATTCAAACACCTGGTGCCAGCTTCTGAAGCTGGTGCGGGGTGTTAGAAACTGACAGCCCCCTTCTCCTGTCGCCCCAAAGCAGCAGAAGTCTGTCAGTTTCAAAATACCCCATGCAGGCTTCATCCAATTGGGTGAAGCCAGTGCGGGGCATGTGAAACTGACAGCCCTGTTCTCCTGTCCCCCGAGTGGCAGGAGAACGGGCTGAACCCAGCACAGGGTGAGTGAAACTGACAGCCCTGTTCTCCTGCTGCCCAAGCAGGAGGAGAACAAGGGCTGTCAGTTTGACAGACCCTGTGCCGGCCTCAGCCCATGGGCTGAACCCAGCACAGGGTCTGTCAAACTGACAGCTCTAGTTTTTCTGCCACTTGGGAGACAGGAGAACAAGGCTGTCAGCTTCACTCACCCTGCACCGGCTTCAGCCCATCGGCTGAACCCAGCACGGGGTCTGTCAAACTGACAGCCCTGTTCTGCCATCTGAGTAGGAGGAGAATGAGAGCTGTCAGTTTGACAGACCCTGCACCGTGCGGTGTGAGTGAAATTGAGCCCATCGGCTGAACCCAGCACAGGTGTGAAACTGCCCAAGCGGCAGGAGAACGGGGCTGTCAGTTTCACACATGATCAGCGGCACCAGCCTGTCTGGCTTTACAAACCGCTGATGACTCGCATGAACCAGGTCAAAAAAGTCATTTAGTTCGTGGGTAACGCGGTCCCACGAACTGCGTTTTCACGAACTATGAATTGGCCTGGTTCGTGTGTTTTTTGCTTCGTATTGTGATTTGTGCCCACCTCGAGTGTAGACTTGAATCCTTAGCAGCACTATCCTAAGGAGAGTTGTTCCCTCCTACGCCTTTTAAGACTTTGGTTGACTTAGAAGAGTGTAACTCTGACGAGGAGGGCTCTGTAGGAGATGCAGGATTATGGTACTCTTTGGACTGTTGACATAAGACTTCAGGAGGGGGGTTACATATTTGAACAGAATTTAACATGATTGTTTGGGCATACTCTCCATGTAAAAGCATATTTGAACATGTAAATTATCATACTTAGGGTGAAGTGTTGAAGATTAGTGTAATGAGGATTGCCAACCTCCAGGTTGGGCCTGGAGATTTCCCAGAATTACATCTCCAGACTGCAGAGACAGTTCCCCTAGAGAAAATGGCTTGTTTTGGAGGGTGGACTGTATGGAATTATACCATGCTGAGGTTCCTTCACTCCTGAAACCCCAGGATCTACCCCTCCAGGCATTTCCTCACCTGGAGCTGGAAGCCTTAAGTATAAGACAGACCTGCAAAAATCAGAGGTAAAATGTACTGTGGAAAAATTCTTAATGAGCAAAATGATGTAGACGCTTGCAATGTGCCACAAGCACACAAGTACTTGTTTAATTTCAGTTTTTCCTGAAATCAATATCTCTGATACTATTTTCTGAAAAGCTTGCATAAAACATAGGAAGCAGAATTCTGCCTTGGTTTGAAGTTTTTTTTCTCCGTTCAGCCAGATGTCTGAGTTCATGGACACCTGAGGCAGAACAATTAATAGCGCCCCCCCCCCAATATTTTTTTTAGTGTTGTGTTGCTTATTCTGCACAAGACTGTCTACTCAGGCCTGAGAGAAAATGCATGTGTGCACCTCACATTACCCACATTGTATGTTTTTCTACACTTAACTGTTCATATATCAATCTGTTAGTAGGACAGAGTGATTTCCTTTCCTTTTCTGCTTCCATATATAATATTGGACACAGGTCCAATATTATGCCCCTTGGAATCTTTTGCATCTTGATAAGAAGGAGAGCAAGATTCAGGTCCAGGAGCACCTTAAAGATCAACTAGATTTCCAGGGTGTGAGCTTTTGAGAGACAAAACTCTCTTCTCAAAACTCTTGAAAGCAAATAGACTGGAAATCTAATTCGTCTTTAAGGTGTGACTGGACTCAAATCTTACTTTTCTACTACAGACCAACACAGCTACTCACCTGAAATAATCTTGATAAGGATGGAGAACCTCACAGTTGTTTGTGGGTAGTCATTCGAGAAAAAAAACCCTAGGAGTTATGCATTGACACTAGAGAACACTTATACCACTTGCTTCTACAGTTGCTTCCCTCTTAGCCATTGCATGTGCACAGTAATATGCTGGTTGCTGAAGCTGTACTTCATTAGGCTATCTATTTGTATTTAAACGTCTTCTGAAGGCGATTTCCTGGTAGTAGTGGGTGAAGAGAGAGTAGTACATCATAAATTCTAGGAAGAAAGGAAAGGGTGCCTTGGGATAATTTATATCCACTTGCATTTATGTGGGTTTAACAGGTTTTTTATATTTAATCAGTTAAGCAGCATTATATACAAATATGTACTTTTGTATATTGCATACAAAATCTTTAAAAAGATGTTACATTAAAGTGTGGGGTATCTTCTGTTTCTTAGAATTGATCATGTTTTTCCTTCTATACAAGTGAAATGGTTGGTAGTGTTTACCATATCTTGTTAAATTTTGGTAGGAACATTGGAAGGCACATGATATATGATTTGAGCCCCTATTTAATGGGGGAAATGGGTACAAATATAACTAAATAACTAACATTTAAATCTGGCCCAAAGGCTTATCATTGCCTATCTATGATTTATTTTACTCATGTCCATTTTATATATGTACTATTACCTGCCTCAAGCAAGCAATCACATGTGCATGCCTTGGAAAAATTGGGAGCTATGCTGAATCCGATTATGAAGTAATTTATTTTGATAAGAGATAGTTTTAAGGAGAAGTTGGAACCCCTGTTATTAGGTGAATTATTCAACAGCTCAAAATAGAAGGTTGGAGACCTTGTGTATCATTCTCTTTTTCTATCTGTACAGTTTAGAGACATGAACAATTAAAGTTGCTTTTTGGGGTTTTTTTCTGTAACAGAAATTAGTAGAGATAAAAATGGGAGACAAGCAGTCTAGCCACAATCTAGCCACAGAGATGAAGATATAGATTCATGAACTGCACATCAGGGGCTAATTGCTTTTTGTTCCAAGTCAGAGGATGATGCAGTCAAGGAAAGATTTTAAAGGTTCCTCTTGAAAGCCATTTGTAAGTTGAATAATTAAGAAATAAGCATCTGTAAGCAATTTAATTGGATTTTTCTAAGTATATTTTAAAGATTGTTGTGACTGGTGTTGAAGCGCAAACAGCTTGAACACCGTTTCATGGTTGCAGGTTGTATGCCACTGATAGTTGTTCAGAGACTTGAAGGGGATATAACTGGCTTCATTGCCTGCAATGCATTGCCCACTTGTGGTAGTGCTATGAAGTGTTACTGTGGTGCTTCAAAAAACTTGTAAAATCCATTTTATCAGATAACATAGCAGGACAGAAAAAATTATCTCTGTCATGGGCAACTGTGACTGTATGTTTCATTGATGATTTACTAGTTTGTTAATTTACTTCATTTATACCCCACCTTTCTCCCAATGGGGACTCAGTACCACATACATAGTTCTCTTCTCCTCCCTTTTAACCTCCATTTACTGGTGACATCCTGGTAGTTCTCCAGCAGCAATAAAGCCCTTTCCCACTTGAAGAGACTTGTGGAAGCTGGTGGCTCCTGAGAGTTGAGTTAGGATAAAGCAGCCATAATGAGCGGGACTTCAAAACAGCCTTGGGGCAGCCAAAGAGGAGAACGTATTTCTGCAGGTGAAACAAGCAGAAGTAGCATTCTTGAAGGAGGTAGGCTCCTTGCTTTGATAAGCTGATAGAGGAGGCAGTGTCCCTAGGTAGATAGGAGTTGACACTAGCCTACTAGATCTTCTTCCCATACATAGGGAAACAACTGTGTTGGTGAACATTAGGTAAATCTTCCAGGATACTTAACTTGTACAAACCAATAAATGGTGAAGTAGTCTTTAGGATTAATTCCAACTTATAGATCCAGAGGAGTTAGCTGTGTTACTCTGTAGTAGCAAAATGGAAAAGAGTCCAGTAGCACCTTTAAGACTCACCAACTTTACTGTAGCATAAGCTTTCGAGAATCACAGTTCTCTTCATCAGATGCATCTGACGAAGAGAACTGTGATTCTCGAAAGCTTATGCTACAGTAAAGTTGGTTAGTCTTAAAGGTGCTACTGGACTCTTTTTTATTTTCCAACTGATAGTGAGATTTTTTGAGGAAAGGAGCATGGTGGTTACAAATGGAACAGACAGATCTTGATCTAAGAGAGATGTCATTTTCAGTCCTCTGGGGGAAAAAAAGCTGTTGCCATCCAATAGCTGAAATTTTCAGGAGCAACTTTCAAAAATAGTGTACCTTTTCAAGTATCCTATACGGGGGATCAGTTTCTTCAATTGCATAAGAACAGTTATAAAACGTTTCAGTTCAGATTAGAGATGGGCATAAACCGAAATACAAACAAAAGTTTGGCACGAACCGGTGGTACATCAGAGCCCATTTCTGATGAACTGCCACAAAGTAGGCTGGTTCGTTTGGTTCATTTTTTAGTTCGTCACTGCAGACAACCTGGTGCTGACCCATCAGTTTCCTAGGCAACAGGGGATGGACTTCTTGGAGATCTTCTGCTGAGCCGGAAGTGGCCTTCTGCTGGCCCAGAAGTGACCTGCTGAGCCAGAAGTGATGATTTGCTGACCTGTATGTGACGTTTTTACAAACCAAACAAACTGGTTCATGAACCAGGGCAGATTCATGAAAGTTCATGGTTCGTGAAATGTGACAAACCACTCTAGTTGAGATCCTGGTTTATTTGAACCATTAAACTATGGTTTGCATTTTTTGCATACCATAATTCCAAATCTATACAATTTCAATGTAATGCTAAGCTTTAACCGTCATTGAAAGTGGAAATGAGCTGTCTGCATTCAAGTGGAAGAGGATCACAGGCTTCTTCATTAAGTAGCAAACCCTGTTAGGACATTGAACCAAAGTCCTATAGTGTTGGACCTGCAAGTTTTAGACTAACTGTGAAAAAAGTTCAGCTGGTTTAGTATTGTCTCTCTGATTCTCCTTGTTGTGAGAAAAATAAAATTCTTTTATTTGTTTGTTTATAGTCTGCCTTTCTCACTGAGACTTAAGGCAGATTACAAAGTGTGAGATTACTACAGTTAGTTTCAAGGAGATTTCCATAAACAATGTCATAGGGTAAATAAACACAAGTTTACAAAGATATAACATTAGTAAGAATCCAATACAAAGTTGAAGAAATGCTGAAACAGATCATAAGCAATTCTAGGGCTGACACTAGACGGTATGAAACACGTAGCTCATAGGAGCACATATTTAAAACAACAGATAGTACGTAAGGTAACATAGTAGTGAAGTTTGTGGTCCTTAACTCTTTACCGAAGCATCTGAGAACCCTTCCTTATACAAAAGCTGTTTTGAATAATTCAGTTTTGCATTGTTTGGACAAGTCTCTCAGTCTAATAGATACTGCAGGGGTGAAATGAGGTAAGAATCTATTGGAATCCACCAGGAACTGCTTAAATATGGAAGAAATAAAATTGATATAACCATTTCTGTGCAAGTTCACAATATGTAAAGTAGGGGTGTGCATCCCCCCAAAATTCGCGTTTCCCGCTTCAGGTTTAACCAAAGTGAGAAAAAAACCCAGAATTACCAGAATCCCGAAGTGGCTTAGCTTGCCTCGGTACGCTCCATAAAGATTTGGAGCGTACTGAAGTGAGGGATAGCAAACCCCCCCACCCCCTGGGGCAAACCCAACCACCCCACTTACCTGGCCAGCAGGGAGAGGGGAGGCCAATCAGCTGGGCGGCGGGGAAGCCCAGAGCAGGCTCCTGCGTGTCCCGTGCCGCCGCCTCCGTGGTCACAGCAGCCAACTCAGCAGCGGGGAAGGCAGGAGCCGGCTCCTCCAGTGCCTGCGCCTCCTCCGCCGCAGCAGCCAGCTGGGTGGCAGGGAAGCCCAGAGCCGCCTCCTGCGGGACCCATGCCGCCACCTCCACTGCCGCAGCAGCCAACTGGGTGGCAGGGAAGCCTGGAGCCACCTCCTGCTGGGCCCGCGCCGCCTCCTTCACTGCCACAGAGGCCAGCAGGGTGGTGGGGAAACCTGGAACTGGCTCCTGTGGGGCCCAGGCTGCCTCCTCCATGGCCACAGCAGCCAGCAGGGAAGTGGGGAAGGCCAGAGCCAGCTCCTGTGGGGCCCACACCGCCTCCTCTGCCGCCACAGTTGCCAGCCAGCTCCTCCAGAGTCCACGCCACCTCCTCCATTGCCAGCAGGGTGGCAGGGAAGGCCCAGATCAGCTGCTTGGGGGGGATCGCTCCGCCAGACAGCTGATCCACAGGTTTAAATGCCCCTTTCCGTTCTGCTTTGCAGCGGCATGGAAAGGGCATTTTAAACCCCTTGATCCGAAGCTTCCTGAAACGATATGAATCACTTTGGGAAGCTTTTATCCAAGGTTTCCAAATCGAGCCCAAATCATTGCAGATTGGGTCCGATTTGGGTACTTTACCTGAACGCAAAACCCGAATTGCACACCCCTAATGTAAAATCATATCATAGAGATCAGTTTTGAGTGGTCTGTTTTTACTTACAGATGAGCAGAGGAATTTACAGTGCAGTCTTAAGCAAAAGAATACTGTTCTGAGACCATTGAATTCAGTGGCCTTAGATGGGTGTAACTCAGTTTAGGATTGCACTGTTAAAAACATAGGTAAATTTTCCAGAAGTCCAGCTGAGTCCACACAGAAACTTTACTTACCATAAACTAATTCTGGAGTAGAATTTAGTGGCTCCAATAATATCTAAATTCAACAATTTAAGAGTAGGGAAACAATTTTTAAAAGATTAGTACAAAACTGGTTTTAGATGGAAAGCTATTTAAAATTTCATGATTTGTTTCATTAGATGTATAGATTATTTTATAATTTCTTATCACATGTTGAAGTTTAGTGAGGTTAATTTAATTGCTTTGACCCTTGCATATTTAATATATGTTCAATTTAAACATGATATAAGATGTGGAAAGAGAACTATTACAGTTATTAGCATTTTATCTAATCTACTTTTCTGACAGGACAAACAGATGACCGGGAACAAGCAAAGCTTGAAGTAAAAGTATGGGATCCTGATACCCATCTCACTGATCATCAGATTGACCAGTTTTTAGTAGTAGCACGGTAAGATTAACGTTGTTATGATTAGCAGTGTCACGATTATACATAATCCAGATAATTTTACCTCTTATTTCATTTCAGTGAGAGAGTTAAGCACCTCCTTAACATTAGAGATGGGCACGAACTGAAATGCAAACCAAAGTTTGGCATGAACCAGGCCAGTTCGTGGTTCGCGAACTGGTGGTTCATCAGAACCCATTTCTGTCAAACCGTCATGAACTTTAGGCTGGTTCATTTGGTTCATTTTTTGGTTCATCACTGTAGACAGCCTGGCGCTAATCAATCGGTTTCCTAGGCAACAGGGGATGGACTTCCTGCAGCCCTTCTGCTGACCCAGAAGTGACAGATTACTGACCCGGAAGTGACGTTTTCACAACCCAAGTGAACCGGTTTGCGAACTGGGGCAGGTTCGTGAAAGTTTGTGGTTTGTGGTTCGTGAAATGCGATGAACCACAAATCCCACACGGTTCAGTTTTTTTCCAGTTCGTGCCTATCTCTACTTAACATTGTTCTATTGAAATCAATGTAGCTTAAATACACTTAACTTTGGCTAGACAACCTTCAGATCCAAAATCCTTCCACCAGCGGAAAGGCAGTTCTATGAATTCAGTTTCTCCAATGGAGGCAAACTCAGCAAAAAGCAGTCACTGAATCCAACTTAGCTGAAAGTGGTCATTGGATCCAGCCCATAACTTACTTACTGTATAATATGTTAAGACGGAGCTTGTGTGCTCCTGAAAGGTAGTGCTTCTTGATGGTACCCATCAAATGTACATATGTGCCGTCAGGTTGCAACCAGCTTTTGGTGACCCCAGCCAAGAGGCTTTCATAGCAAGCGAGAAACAGTGGTGGTTTGCTGTTGCCTTCCTCCGCAGAGTCTTCTTTGCTGGTCTCCCATCCAAGTACCAACTCTGCTGAATTTCTGAGATCTCATGAGATCAGGCTATACTATGCCACCTTCACATATCATGCAGCAATTGAAATAATGCTAGTTTCTGATTTGCAGTCTACTTAGAGAGCATTACTTATGCATCATGTGTTGGGCAATATATGTATAACTTTCAAAGGCTCCCTAATTGTATAGTCAATTGGTTATCTAGAATGACAGGAGTATTTTAAAATATGCTTTCTGCCTGTCCTCGAAACTAGGGATAAATTCATGTGCCACAGAATTAGTTACACTAATGCCTGCTGGTATTGGCAGCTTGTCCAAACATTGCAGAGATTTAGTTTTCATGTTTAAAAACTTGAGAAAACATTAGCCATTTGAAATTAGGTCTGAACTCCTATTATGTATAGTGCTTTGTTTTAGATGGTAGAATTCAGCATGCAGAATGATGTGATAAAGTCCACAGTGAATGTGGGGGGGGGAGTCTACTTGGCTAGAATGTTTTATGAATGTTTATTCACTGTATTCTCATAGTTTGCCTGTCACCTCTGTGTTATTACTAGACATGGGCGCGAACCAAAAAAATTTAACGAACCAGCGGTTCACGATTCAGCACCGACTATGATCCCGAAATCGCGAACTGCAACAAACATTTTCCGTTGCCGAACCAGTTCATGGTTCGTGGTTCATTGGGTGCGGAATGGCCCCCGTGGCACTTACAGAGCCCATATTCCCGGGGAGTCTTTTGCAGGCTGTCCTACAGCCATCACCCAAGTTTGGACAAGATTGCAAAAGGGATCTTGGAGTTATACCCTCTCCAATTCAAGGCCCCCAGAAAACTCCCACTCGATACAATTAGAGTCAACAGTTGACGTTGGCCCAGTGTACAGAAGGTGGGTGGTGATGGCAGCTGCCGGGCCTGAAGGGCACGGGGAGGCAGTGACAAGCCACCTCCCCTCGGGGCGGGGGGTCTGGCTCTTCGCTGGAGGCACCCCCCATGTCCCTGGCTGCCAGGCCAAAGAGAAGCGTGCTGGTATTCCCAGCACAGGCTGGAAGGTGGGTACTGGCGGCGGCCACTGGGCATGGGGAGGTGGCGGCGAGCCACCTCCCCTCGGGGCGGGGGGGTCTGGCTGCTCACCGGTGGCACCCCCCATGTGCCTGCCCGCCAGGCCAAAAAGGAGCGCACTGGTATTCCCAGCGAGAGCCAGAAAGTGTGTACCAACGGCAGCCACTGGGCCTGGTGGGCACGGGGAGGTGGCGGCGAGCTGCCTCCCCTCAGGGGGTGAGGGGTCTGGCCGCTCACCAGTGGCACCCCCCATGAGCCCGCCCGCCAGGCCAAAGAGGAGCGCGCTGGCATTCCCCGCATGGGTGGGAGATGACATGACATTCGGATGGGGGCCTGATCCCCCAGCAACTGCGGGTCCTCACCTCAGGGTCCCACTAAGGAAAATTTCGGCAGCAGCCGACAGTACCCACCTTCCTGCCTTGCCGGAAAGGATGGGAGGGAGAGGACCTGTCATCATGAGGAGGGGGAGGGGGAAGATCCCTCATCAACCGTGGGTCCTCACCCGAGGGTCCCACTGAGGAACAGTGTGGCAGTGGCAGCCAACAGTACACACCTTCCTGCCTTTCCGGAAAGGATGGGAGGGAGAGGACCTGTCATGTGGGGGGGGTAAGTGGGAAGATCCCGCCCCGCACCTCCAGGCCAAAGAGGAGCACGCTGACTCATTCCCACCCAGCTGAAAGAGGTCCCATCAGTCCTGTTGACAGGGGTGCCGCCACATTGTCAACCAACTGTATCTGTACACAATACAATCGGCAGCGTGATCACAACCGAGCTGTGTAACCAAGGAGGGAGCAGTAACAGGATAGTCCCTCGTGAAGCAGGGCCTGACCTGATCCGCTGTCCTGGCTTTGCGGAAAGTAGGGGATGGGCAGGGCAGGAGGCATTGTTTGGATGGGTCAAAGTGGTTCCTGAGAGGGGGAGACGGAAACGTGACAGCAGCAGCAGCAGCAGCTGACATCGGCCACCTTTCCTGCCTTTGCAGGAAGGACATCCGTTGAGTGAACCATTCCCCCCTGTTCAAGAGAGCTCTGCGTTTGCGATGGATGGGGGCACCATGTGGATTAACTATATGTGAAACAGTTCCTGAGCTGCTGCGCAAGTGCCCAAAGGAGGCTGCCATCAGCAGCATCACCCACCTTCCTGCCTTGCCAGAAAGGATGGGAGGGGGAGGATCTGTCATGTGGGGAGTAAGTGGGAAGATCCCCCAGCAACCGTCAGGCCAAAGAGGAGCGCACTGGTATTCCCGGTGTGGGAGGGAGAGGATGTGTCATTCGGACTGGGAGGCTGATCCCCCAGCCACCGCAGGTCCTCACCCAAGGGTCCCACTGAGGAACAGTGTGGCGGCAGCCGCCTCCTGAGCCATCAGCCTCGAGGTTGTAAGCAGCGTTGTCCCAGACCCCGAGGGGACAACCTCCACCAGCACGGCCTGTTGGAGCGCTCTGCTCTCACCAGCATCACCCTCAGGGCAAATTGATCCTCCCACTGACCCCCGCACAGAAGAGCTGGTGGCCCCCTTTCTCCCCCCAATGGATGTTTCACTGTGTGAGGAGGGAGACAGGCTCGGGTGGTGCCTCTTCAGGTGCCGAGTCAGGGCCGTCGAAGACAGGTGCTTCGGATTTTTGCCCCTGTGCACCAGGACATCACAGGCACTGCACCGCACCACACGGAGGTCATCAGGAAGGGCCCGAAACTGCCTCCATATGGAGGCGTTGTAATGTCAACCGCTAACTGTCTCAGGGTAAGGAGGACGAATGGTTACAGGCTGCGCTGTGGGGCTGGACACGGGTGACAGGGTGAGGGGTGAACTGCCGGAGAGGACACCACCAAGAGTTTGGGATGGGGACAGGAGGGATCTTTCATAACACACATACCATTTCTCCAGGGATCCATCGCCCACCCACCCCTTCTCAAAATGTTGAGAGAGATTCTCTCCCCCCTGCACAAAGACCTTTTGGGCCTCCACAGTCCTCATAGGTGAATTGGGGGGAGCGGGAGGACTCTCTGCAGCCCCCGAGCCACACCCAATACTGCTTTCCACAACTGAACCAGGAGGACTGCCATCGCACTTCATCCCACAACCACCCTTGGCAGCCAACACAAGAGGAGGACTCATTGTGCCACCAAACTGGAATTAAGGAGGACAGGAAAGGAGATGACTGTGTGCCCTCCACCGTGGTGCCCACTGAGCTTGGCCCCAGGGCCTGGCAGCAGCCCTGGCACCAGAGGGAGGGAGGGAGGGACTAGAGCCCTAGTCCACCACTCCCACAGACCTGAACAGATCAGGCACTAATAACACTGTGTGAGCCCTCAGCTGAGGTGCCCACTGAGCTTGGCCCCAGGGCCTGGCAGCAGCCCTGGCACCAGAGGGAGGGAGGGACTAGAGCCCTAGCCCACCACTTCCACAGACCTGACCCGATCAGGCACTGATTAATAATAATCAATGTGAGCCCTCAGCCAAGGTGCCCACTGAGCTTGGCCCCAGAGCTAGGCAGCAGCCCTGGAACCAGAGGAGATAGATCCCTATCCCCCAAATCCAAGCTCCAATCTCTCTCCCCAAAGGTTAGCAAATGGCAAGCAAGAGCTCTGTCCCACTCCACTGCTCACTGAAAGTGAAACTCAGCCTAGGAGCCCATGGCTATTTATAAGCACAGGTCCCATTGAGCAACGCAGGAGGTCTGTGTTTGGCCATCAGAGCTGCCTATCAGGGTTTGCAGGGATGAGATTGGAATGCCCATGGCTACAGGACACCCTCTTCCCCCTCCCTCCTCTGGGTGTCTTCTCCCAACTTGTAACCGCTTTGCAGCTCCGTGGTTGGAAGGAAGACCTGCCGATCAAGGTAAGCTGGACTTCCATTCGGGTTTCCAGGGCGACATAAGGAGTGCAGACAGAGTTCAGGCATTCCCCCGGCTCCGTTGCCAGGGGAATTGATTGCTGGTGCCTGAGTGTCTGGCTTCCTGAATTGCGGCCGAACACACTGAACCAGGCTTTTACCGACCGCTGGTTCGCTGGCCATGGTCGATAACGAACCGCCAGATCGCGATCACCCCTTTCATGTGTTTTTGAAGTTCATAATGCGTTTCGTGCCCATCTCTAGTTATTATATCATGCTACTTTGTTCTCCTGACTGTAATGCAATCTAGGCAAAGTTCTTATATTTATATTTTCACTGGTTTCCCAATTTCTTTTTACACAAAGCTGCCTTATATTGAATCGGACCTTTGGTCCACTAAAGCGAGTATTGTCTACTCAGACTGGCAGCAACTGTCCAGAATTTGGGGTAGTGGTCTTTCACAGAACCTAGGTAGAGTATTTAATATTTTCCCTGGAGATGTCAAGGATTGAATCACGGACCTTCTGGGTGCCAAGAAAATGCCCTAATGTGGAGCTGTGGCCTCTCCTCATTGTGAACCATGCTTCCAATAAAAATGACAACTAGAGGACATCGGCTAAATTAAGACAGTGTGCATCAAGGGATGGAAGGAGGGATGTTCTCCTTGAAAGACAATTATCTGAATTGGATCCTAAATTTCCTTCCATTCATGCGTGGAACACTTCCACTTGTGCAAGTTTTCTATTAACTCCCTCCTCCCACTGTAGCTCCCCCATGTTACACCTCACTACATTCCCAAGGGTCCAAAGACCACCCTGGAGCTGCGTTTCTCAGAGCACAGCTAGCTGCAGTGGGAAAGGAATGTTAGGAAAGTTTGTTCCACTCACATGGCTCTGTTCATGGTGGTTAAGATCTGTTCCTCTATTCTTTTTTTAGAGGTATCTGCATGCATGTGGAGGACAATGGGTATACAAATCCACTTCCTATTCCAATAATATTAATAATCCCATTGCGATTCAAGAGCAAGTCTTATATGACTTTTTGACAAAGCTAACATAAGTAGTAGCTTATGTATTGTTTATTATTCCTTTTCCTGGCCCTCCTACACTGGAAACACAGAGACACACACACTCCCACTGAGAGAGAGAGAGAGAAGCTTCTAGCCATTTAGTTAGTTTCTCTGCAAACAGCTGATCATTTAATTGTGAAATCTGTTTATCCAGTTGAGTGAAATCTGCTCAGCCAATTGTGTGCTTGTTATTTCCTTTTGGACTACCAATGCATGCCTTTCCCATCCTTTGCTGGCTATTAAGCACTGTTTGCTTTAATAGATGTAGCTTATGCATTTGCTTTAATTGGAAAATACCATGCTTAGTGTTTCTTCCATTACAAATAAAGCTTTCCTTCCTTCCTTGTTCACTTTTTAAAGGTTGATTTACAGCAACCATGCTGTATGGAGGGGCCACATATATAAAATTGGTCATGGTAGTCTGTATAAACTATCCTGCAACATTGTTGGTATGGGTTGTTTTGTTTTGTTTATGTAGTAGTAGTAGGTTATTTTAAAAGTGATTTCCCCTGGCCCATAATTTCCCCTGCTTACTGTTAAGAAATTGAAATAAATATAAAATTTCTTTTGATAGCATAGAAACTCTTCCTTTATAAATGAATAAATAAAGCAGTAAG
This sequence comes from Eublepharis macularius, assembly GCF_028583425.1. Classification (NCBI taxonomy): domain Eukaryota; kingdom Metazoa; phylum Chordata; class Lepidosauria; order Squamata; family Eublepharidae; genus Eublepharis; species Eublepharis macularius. The sequence goes on from NC_072790.1 coordinate 196,614,998, forward strand.
CAGGTGCTTTACTTTTCTTTGTTGCTGGGATTGTATTGTTTTCTTATACATGCTCTACAGAATAAGAAACTCAGTATTGTTTAAGATGGGTAGCCGTGTTAAGTCTGTAGCAGTAGAAAAGAGCAAGAGTCCAGTAACACCAATAAAACTAACAAAATTAGTGGTAGGGTATGAGCTTTCCTTATGTATTGTTTATTTTCTTTTCAGTGAATCATGGGAAGTGGAGTATGCATTTTACTTGTGTATTAATAGGGTTTTTTTGGCTAAATGCTAATGGTAGGATATGGTTGTGAGCAGCAGAGTGAGAAAAAACACACATCACCTAAGATTAATCTATTTGTGCTAACAAGAAGTCTTGATTTGCTTTCCTATGATGTTTAAGTTGGGTCTGAGTGAGAGATCAGCGTCTGAGCACCTGTGATTTGATTTAAGAGATAAAGAGATTCCTCAGATCTGCATGATCCTTCCTCCTTTATTTCCTTCCTATTTATCGCCTCCTTTATCTTCCTTTATCCCACTTGAATTCTCTCTCATGCTAAGTATGGTTAATTTTAAACCAGAACTTCATGCCTTGGTTTTAAGTTAACTGTGGTTAGTATTAAGGTTGATGCAGAGATAATGCTGACTCTGCTAGGGAGGAGAAAGAAGAAGACAGCAGGAATAGAGGGGAGCTGACTTGGCACTCCACAGTTAAGTAATTGGGAAATGTTTCAGTACTTGGCTGTCTTGTAGCTCTGAGTTCCTAACGGGTAAAAATAATTAAGAAATGAGGGCTGTGATTCAGAGAAGTTCATGACAAAGTGTACCTGTGTGGTCTTGACATTTTTTTGGTAATAGCCTGATAAAATGGAATAGCCCCTTGCCTTTTGGGAAGTGAGAACTAATTCTGGATAGAATGCATGGTGCCCTTAATTCTTAGGAATATAACTTCTTTGGATTGTGCCAATATCCAGTAATGCAATAAAACAGAGGCCGATTCCACACTACCTTAGCTCCCGCTTTTCTTGTGCAATGATTGCTCCATCTGTTATTGCGCGTTCTTTGCTTGTTTGTCCACATCACCCTTTGAATAGCGCTTCTCCTGCGCAATCCGTTGATCACATCCCCTTTCAAAAAGACGGGTAAAGGGGTGGGAAAAACCCGAACGGCCCCGCGGTTATTTTTTTTTTTAAAGGACAAATTGACGCTATATCGATGAGTAAGCATCCTGGTTCAATGGTACAACGACACCATTAATATAATATATTTTAAATAATCACCCGAGACACTTACGATGAGCGCTTGGAACATCACAGCCTGCATGCTGGTTGAAATCATCCGGGAATAGCTGAGCGGTCACTATCACCTACAGCAGCATCCCACAGCAGAGCTTCATTTTGTCTTTGGAAAATTGACATCTGTGCCTAACTCTTCGGCACAGTCCGTGTTGGGGCGTAACATGAGCCATGATTTCAGTATCGTGGATGCCCCCCCCCCAATATATAAATTGAATTAACATATGAAATTGTTCCTCTGATATTTGAGGTCTGCCTGCTTTTTTAAAATGAGATTAATATGATGAGATGTTGCCATATCGACACGGTACTCTTTTATTTTTTAAAAAAAGGGGTGGGGACAAAGGTGGCAAATTACTCCTTAATTGGGAGGCGGGTCAAGAGAGGCTCGGAATTCAACGGAGGGCAGTTATTTGTCAAAAGATAACCCGCGGCAAAAGTGCAATGGGCTGTGGCGACACCATGCTGAATTAATGACGGCTTCGGAGACGATGCATGTGAACAGATGAAGGAATGGCGCTGCGGAAGGGAAAAACTGCCGCGAGAACGATGGTAGTGTGGATTCGGCCAGAATTGACTTAGAAAATGGTCATTTTTCTCCATCAACCAATATTGTACTTTTTAAAAATTAGATAATAAAAAGTTCTAGCAGCAAATAATGTAGTGAAGATCTTGAAAGGCAATGTCATTAACCACAGTTAGATGTCTTTGTTGTTCCTTCTGGGGTTGCCATATAGGACAGGGAAAATATTGGTTGTCATTTCTCATAAGCAGTTGAATTGCTATTCTTCATTTGACTGGTGTAGATTGTTACACGATAAGCTATGCCTGTCAGGTATTTTTCACAGTTGAAGCCTACCCTTTCTCCAAGGAATTCAGAGAAGTGCACACAGTGTGACTGCATTTTATTATCATAACTCTTTGAGAGTTAGTTGGTTGGCTAAAGTTACCTCCCTCTCCTGTCAGTTTTCTCATTGAGCAGGGGCTTCTACCCTGTTGTGCTACTCTGCCTTTATTTAGTATAGTTATATTTATTATAATTATTTGTATTATAATTATATTTATTATAATTACTGTGCAACTTAGTTGTTGAGGCTTCTTCTGCTATTATACATGTTTGGATTTTTAACACATTCCCTCTGGAAAAGTGCATAGTAAATAACACAATTTGAAAGTAAAGAACCAGTCAGAGTAGTTCCTTATTTACTTGGAGACCTTGTTCCGGAAAGAAATGATTGAATCAAAGCAACTGTGTTCGGGGTGAAAAAATAGATAATAAATGAAAGCCAGACTCGTTGGAAACAAGAATAAATTAAAGTGAATTCATAATCAGACAAGGCATATTTTACTTTCCAAAGCCAAAATCACTGTATGGTTTCTGGGTTAAATTCACTATAGCAGTTTTTGTGGACTGAAATTATTATGGAAGAACAGTAACAATTACTTTTTAACATCACTTGGAGTCTGAATGGCTGAGAGTGTGGATAATGGATAGGGCTGTCAAGTCACTTCCGACTTAGAGCAGCCCTATGAATTAATGATCTAATTGACAGCCTTGCCCAGGTCTTGAAAACTGAAAGTCTTGGCTTCCTTTAGTGAGTCAATCCATCTCATGTTGGGTCTTTCTCTTTTCTTACTGCCTTCAACTTTTCTAGCATTATGATCTACAGTGGATCTTGTCTTCTTGTGATGTGACCAAAGTATGATAGCCTCAGTTTAATCATTTTAGCTTCTAGAATACAGGCTTGATATGATCTAGAATCCACTTATTTGTCTTTTTGGTAGTCCATGGTATCTGTAAAACTCCAACTCTGCATTTTGAATGACTCAATTTTCTTTCTGTCAGCTTTCTTCATTGTCCAAATTTCATTTCCATACGTAGTAATGGAGATTACCTTAGTGTGAATTATCTTGATTCCCAACAACACTTCATCCCTAAGAATCTTTTCTAGTTCCTTTATGGCTTCCTGCCTCAGTCTCCCTCTGATTTCTTAGTTGCAGACTCCCTTTTGGTTGAAGAGCAGTTATACATTCTAACACGTCCCCCTTCCTGTTGCAGTCCTCTGATTTGCATCCCATGCCATTCCTTAGGGTCTAGCCCCAGGAAAAGCATTTTGGCAAGATCAGAGGGCTGCGGTTTGAGTAGATGAGGCAGGAAAGTTCTGATCTGTTGACCGAAGTTTAGTCTAGATACAATCCAATATCTGTCTTGATAGAATATGAGGTTGAGTTTGCATTTTTAAAATTGTAGTGCAAGATTTTCCAAAATTCATACTGACACTTCAGTGGGGTTTGAACTATTGCTGCTTTAGGTTGCTTTATCGCCAGGTTGTAAAGAGCAGTTGGTACTTTGCAACCCCAACCGGAATGAAGAGGCAGACACAGGCTTCGATTAAAGGGCCGTTTACTAACAAGACCATAACTTAACAAGGCAAGGGCCAACTAAGCGGTACAGGTCAAGCCCTGGGGTCAACACCTGGACCTCCGCCTTGACCTGCCTGAGCGAGCCCCATCGCCCCGGGTATAGGCCATTCCATGAATGGATGCCACCCGGCCAGCCAGGCAATGGATCCCCCCAGCAAGCACCTAACGCCGCAGCCGTATGGCATGAGGGAAGGCCTTGTGTTTGGGGATCCCCGCAGGATTCTGCCAGTGGTACGGTAGCCGTCAACAAGCATACCACAATAAATGGCAGACCCTGTTCCTCACACTTGGGGAAACGCCACTGGGTGCTCACCATCCCGCACCCTATTCCCAAAATCTCCTGCCAGCGGCTAACTATGGATCCACCTCATAAAATTCCTCAACCCTACCATTAGTGCAAGATAGGCGAAAAAAACCCTTTTCCCAAAGCCAATCAGGGAAAATGGGCAAAAAAATCCTACCTGAATAACTCATTGCCCTCTGGTGACATATGTACACCGTCACCTCTGTAGAGGTGGGCAAATTCGTCCCTAATCTTGGAGTGTGGCAAATAAATGCCCAAGCCTTGCCCCAAAGACCTCTTAATGGCGTGGTTAGCCTTGTGTCGGGCCCTCTCTATCGCCCTGGGATCTAAGGCTTCCCGCCAAACCCGTCTCTGTAGCGTCTCTGACCACATTATAAGCACGCCCGGCCATCAGCTGCTTATAAAGCTCAGGTCCTCAGCTACCTGCAACGACAGGGCTTTGCCCTGCATAAGCCCAATGTCATTTCCACCCAGGTGAATGACCACAATGTGCGGTGGAGGACCCTTTCAGTCCTGGAACAAGAGGGGCAGCAGACCGGGCCATCTGAGGCCCCTTCGGCCCTGCCACTCCACTGTGGCCACAGCGCTCAAACCAAGCTGGGATCCATTCACTGTTCTCCTGGCCTGGTAAGCTGCCCAGAACACCATGCTGTGGCCACAAATCAATATCCTCTTCCTCGCATGGCCCAACACGGCACCTGAGGAAAGAGCAATTAGTTCGCCATTTAAAATTGAGTCAGAGGCCGGACATAGGACCGAAACGCCCGTGACCGCCACCTGCCCACTCTCTGGATCGCCTGCTGAGGGTATCCCAAAGCAGCTGCTGTGCAGGCCGCCCCAATCCGGAAGGAGTGGGTTCCGAATTTGACCCCCGACAAGCCAATTTTCTTAAGTGCCCTATCTGTCACAGCCCAGAATTGATATTTAGTCAAAGGGGCTGGATCCTCGTGGCGGAATAAGACCCCTTGGTCATCCCCACGAAACGTGACATATTCCTTAAGGGCCTTGACAGGGCACAGCTCCTGCTCAGAGCAGGGGCCCAAAAGCAAGGTGGTCCCCCGCTGCTGCTGATCTGTTTTGGACCTCCTGATCCCAATGGAGACTTTATCCCCGACAAATTTAATATCCCGGGCAGTCAAGGCCCATCCAGTCATGTCTGCCCACGATGAGACCACTAGCTCACTTACTCGCAGGGCCCCCAAAAATGCCGTTAAGGCAGCAGCATGAAAAAGCTTCCGTTCAAAAACGCATGAGCAGACTTCCGCCCACACTGACCCCATCCTCTTCAGCACTGATGGGGAGATGGGCTGCCTCGGGTCACTAGGCGTTTTTATTTCCCTGGCCCAGCCTTCCAGCATCTTGTGAATCCTGAAAGCGCCTGTGAATTCAGGAAAGCCTCGTGCCTTGCTGGCAAAGGCTAAAGCGGCGAGCTGTCCCCTAATGGACTTGACCGCAAGTCCCTGCCGTCGTTGCACTACACAAAAGTGCATCATTTGCTCAGGCGGGATGGGCCACGACTGCTGGAGTCCCGCCGACGCCCTGAACTGGAACAGCTGTCCTACCGCACGATCGTAGGCTCGGCACGTGCTGGGGGCAATGGACAGCTGGATTGCTCTATTTACTTCTGCCGTCCAAGCTCCCACAGCTCCTGGGGCATCCCTGCCGGCCGCCTGTCGGCCCAGGGGGCAAGCTGCCAGAATCGTTCCATCTGTTGGCGAGACAAAGCATCTGCCGCACCATTATTAACACCTGGAACATGCCTGGCCCTAAACAAAATGTTCTTCTGCAAACATTTCAGTGTAAAGGCCCTTACCAGCCTCATTACCCTGGGGGATCTAGATGCCATGGTGTTGACCACATGCACTACAGCCAAGTTGTCACACCAAAAGTGGACCGCTTGGTTAGCCAATTGGGATCCACACGGCCACTAACAAGGGAAAGAACTCTAAAAACGTAAGGTCTTTGGACAATCCCTGGGCTACCCAATCTACGAGCCATTGGTCAGCACACCAATGCCCCCTAAAAAAGACTCCAAAGCCTGTGGACCCAGAGGCATCAGAGGTGACTTGGAGTTCAGCTTCTAACAGCAGATTCTCCCTCCAGAAGGTCACCCCATTAAAGGTGGCAAGGAATTCCTTCCACACTAATAAATCTTCCCGCATCCCCTTGTTGATTCGCAAGCGATGATGGGGCAACCGCAAGTTCCCCATAGCATCGCACAGCCGCCTGAGGAACGCCCTCCCAGGCGCCACTGCCTTACAGGCAAAGTTTAAATGGCCAACCAGTTGCTGTAACTCGAGTAGAGATACCTTGTCTCTACTCAAGCAGTCTTCCAACCGAGTTCTAAGGTCTACCACTTTCTCCAGTGGCAACCTCAAAGTCTGTTGAACTGTGTCCAGTTCAATGACTAAAAACGTCAGGACCACAGCTGGTCCCTCAGTTTTCTCATGAGCCAAGGGAACCCCTAGTTCCTCAGCAAGCTCCATGAACCCTGCCAAGAGCCTGGCACACTGCCCTGTGCCAGCATGCCCAGACACCATAAAGTCATCTAAATAATGAACGGTGTCTGGGCAGGCACAGCGATGACACAACTCCCATTCCAAAAAGGAACTGAAGCGCTCAAAAGCAGAGCAAGATATGGAACACCCCATAGGCAGGGCCCGGTCCATATAAAACTTGCCCTCAAATGCAAAACCCAGAAGATCAAAGTCTTCTGGGTGAACAGGGAGCAGGCGAAAAGCAGACTTTATATCGCACTTTGCCATCTCGGCTCCCACCCCACACCGGCGCACAACCTTGACCGCTTGGTCAAAGGAAGTGTAGTGCACTGAGCAGAGTTCATCGGGGATACCATCATTCACCGATCTCCCTTTGGGGAAAGACAAGTGGTGAATGAGGTGAAACTCCCCCGGCGCCTTCTTTGGCACCACCCCCAAAGGAGAGACCCTCAGGGACGAGACAGGTGGGGCATCAAAAGGCCCTAATACCCTGCCCTCAGCACACTCCTTCAAATTTTTTGGGTGGACTACATCTTCCATGCCAGCCACTGACCTAAGGTTGGCTGCCATGGAAGGTGTCCTGGGGCCCTGAAAAGGGATTCGAAAACCAAACTTAAAACCTAAAAGTAAATAGTCAGCGTCCCTGCGCCTTGGGTATACTTGCAGCAACCGCTCAAGTACCCTCAGCCTTACTGGGCTGGGCCCCTTTTCCAGGCCCCTGCTGACCGCCGCCACCCCCAAAGCATTTTCCACCTTGTCTTCCCCTGGGGCAAGCTGTAAGTGCGTGGGGTCCTGCGCACACTGGGCATTCGTGCCTAAACTTACAAAACTTCCTGTTGCACACCCCTTTGGACGCAAAGTCCCAGTAGAGCAGCCGTGATTGAACCTGCTGCCCCGCAGAGGTGCGGGAACCAAAACCTGGGGCGGGCCGAATAATCATGTGACCGCTATTGGTCCTATCCCCGGCAGAGGACTTGGCGGGACCCATGACCTGCACCCAAAGCTGAATTAAGATCTGGTCCCAGGGAAGACTCGGGGTCAAGGCTGCACGCATGCGGAACTCCTCGTCATAGCGCAGCCAGGCGACCCCCTCAAAGTCTGTATACCCCCTGTATATGATATTCATATACTGGAATAAGGGGAGAGCCCCATGTGGCTGCGCCCTAGCCAAAACCCCGGTGTAGACCAGGAAACCGGGCAGCCAGTGAGCCCAGGACCTGTCAATCCGCCACCTACGGATCTTCTCCTTATCCCGGTCGTCCAGATCATCCTTATCCTTCTCCAGTTCCCTGAAGAGAAGGGTAAAGACGTCCACATAGTCGCCCCGAATAATTTTATCCCGGGTAGCCTGCGTCAAATGGTCCCCCAGGGGCAAGGCCGTATCCCCAGGGGGCAAGGCACTATACGGAACAGTGCCATAAGCAGGCCCAGTGCCATACGCTGGTGGAAAAGGCCCCGGCTGGGGGCTGTACCCATACGGCCAGCCCGCGGCCGCAAGCGGCAATGCACCCCCGTACGCGGGGGGGGGCTGTGCTTGCGCGCAGCCTGGCATTACCGGCGAGCCCGCCCCAGGCCAACCCGCCGAAGTGGATGGGTAGGCAGGCCAGCCCTGCCCCACCGAGGGATAAACAGGCGGCAGGACGGCAACACCCGAGGCTTCCTGGTGGCCAATAGGCCCCCACGGCCAAGAACCTTCCTGCTGGTGCATGAGGGACTTACCGTCATCCAAAGGTGTCTCCACCGCTATGGCCACCTGACCATCCTCGGCTGTGCCCTCTGGTTCGACTCCCACGTCTGTCATAGACATCAACTGTTGCCCCACACCGCCAACAGAACCTGGCGCGTCCCGAGATGATCCCTCAAGGGCAGACAAACGAGACAAAAACTCATTATAGAAGACCTCCCTAGGCACCTTCTTAGCCGCCCGGCCTGGGCGTGCCGGTGCCGCCCCTGAAGTGGGCTCCCGCTTCTTCTCTAACGCAGCTAAACGCTCCATGAGCTCCCGTCTGGTAGGACCACTGTCCTCATCATCTGAGGACAAAATCACCGGGATTGGCCTCTTAGGTGCACGCCGTTTAGCTGGCTGCTTCCCTTTGGATGGACCGCCACCCTTCATAGTTGGCATCCTAACGCAACAACTCTATTAGCTAACGCGAACAAAGCTTAAGACTGCAGTACTGCAGCTTACCACTCCTCACCACCGGGCACTGCTGTAGCAGTCCCGGGTAGCCACCAGGGGGCGCTTACTTCCAGTAGCAAGGATTGAGGTCCTGCAGCAGCCCTGGCAAGCCACCAGGTGGCTCCTATCTCCCAGTAACCCCACAAAGCCAAGAGCAGCCACTAGGAGGCGCCAATATGGAAACGCGGCCACCACAGGACCAATCTAAAATGGCCACCCGGAGGGGGCCAGGCGGGGCCTTATGTGGCCTTTGGCAACGTTGGGATTTATAGGGGGGAAGGTGACACGCAACCCGCCCTTAATTATCCCACACTGCCCCCCAGGCCGCCCGAGTACTATGGCCACTATGCCAACTGGCAAGGGCCTACCTGGCAAAAAGGGAGGGGGCGGTAAAAAGGGGGGGAACCGCGGCCTCTTGAACCCTCTAGCTAGCAAGGGGGGGACGTGTTTGTGTCTTGATTAAAACAACTGTGCCTCTACCACTGGCACAGAGAAATCTCGCAGAAAAACGGCCACCTGCACAAACGGCCGCATAATTGCAGCCCTCCGAAGCAGCCGCTCCAGCGCCGGGCAGCGGCCGTCTCACATGGCCGCGTGAATGTGGCCGTCCAAATGCCCGGCCTGTCCAATGCCGTCAAAAGCGGCCAGAAGACGCCGCTCCAAGAAAGCGCAGCCCCAAGCAGCCCGATGCCACCGGGCCCGACTCCAAAGACACGCTGGAGGAGCAGAGCCGTAAAAATGCTGCTGCTGCCTCCAGAACGCGTCCCAACTGCGGCCAGGGGAAGGCGGAGCCGCCCGAAAACGGCTCCTGGCTCCGCCCCCCGGGCAAAGCCCCGTATGCCCGGGAGGAAGGGAGACTGCCTCCTTCCTCCGGCAGGGCTGCAAAGCATGACTCCCTGCTCAAGCTGCGTGCAGCCGCAGGGTGAGTCATATTCCCATGATCCCTTGCAATAAATAAGGGAGGATGGAAGATTCTGTTTTCCAGAATGGTTCCTTGTTGTTTTTTGCCCAGAAGGACAGAACTAGCTACAATCTTCTCACAAATAGTGTTTGCCAATCTTGAAACTAAAAAAATCCTCAAACCTGGGAAGGGCTTGGGATTGAAACTAGAGATGGTTCAGAGATGGAACCTGGACATGTCATGCCAATGCGGTTTAGTGGTTAGAGAAGAGGTCCTAGTGTGGCACCTGTAGACACCATGGCACCTGCTGACACTTTTCCAAGTGTTTTTAGAAAATGGATGTGGTCATGTGGGGCTTTTGCCCAGCAGATCATATGATTGGCCATTGGAGATCTGATTGGTTGCTCATATTTTTAAAAAAGTTCAGTTACAACTCCTGCCACAATGTTAGCTTTATTCTCTCTCATACTCTTTTCCAGTGTATTTTTAAAAATTATCCGTCTTCCTTGCATTTCGGCTTCCTCTGTGTATATGTGTGTTGCTGTACCTCCACAGAAGCCATTTTGTGATTGCACTGAGGGGCTCAAAAACAGGCACCACACTGAGGACTGCTGACCTAAAGTGTATAGCTTAAAAAAGTGGCAGAGGAGGAGGATGCAGTGTAAACATTTATTTATTTAGTACTGCGGCTATCCTGAAAATATTGTTTTTTAAAAAAGAACCAGTTGGTCTCCCTTCCCCTATCAGTTGGTGAATATTCTGCTAATCTATTTGTACTTACTTTTTCAAGCATCCCATGCAAAACAGCACCAAGTTCCTGATAAATCTTCTAGAAATAATTTAGCACTGTACCACCACAGCTCAAGTGTGAAGAGTCTAGTAGTTCTAGTAGTAAACTGACAAACCTGCCAATGCTAACACACTCTGAGATATTATGCTGTTTTTTGTTCCAGGCGTGCTTATCCTCCTATCTTTTTTAGAAGAAATGCAGAAGAAATAAAGCCATCATGTTGTGCACCATGGTGGTAATCCACTGTTTTGTAGGGTTTTTTAAAAAAAATTAGAACATTGAAAATAAACAGCATTGCTTGCTTTACAGAATGGGTTGTTGATGAGAAGAAAAATTGTTTTCAGTAATAGCAGCTGATTAGCATTGATATACTTAATATGTCACATTTTCCCTGCCTCATAGCTACAAGTCCCTAGAGTAAATTTCCAACTTTAATTATGTGAAAGTTGTTGACACAGAAGAACTACAGTTCCCCCCCTCCCCTTCTGTTTTTAGGTCAAATCTTAATTGGCCTTAATTTTGTATTAAAGAGATGTACTTCTAATATTCCCTCACTGATTCTTGATTTGGAAGGCGATTTCTTTAATAAAGCAGACAGAAGGAAAACAATAACTTTGTACTGTCACACTGGAGTCTGAAACTGTACTGCTACACACCACTGCTAAAGCAGGGGGGCCTGGTCAGTGGCACGGAGAGGCACATTCAGTGGAGGACAATAGTGGCATTTCTGGGCAGGAGAAAGAGGTATAGTGAGATTTGATGATAGCACAAGGCCAAGCCTGAACCCCTGGCTTTTCTTGCTTGTTCTCTGCTGCTGCCTTATCTCGTAACCCAAGACTTTGAGGGCAGTCTGCATGTATTCTGTAGAGAGGTATCTAACTCTTATTTCCAAAAGACTGAGCCTGTACTGAGCTAAAACGTGCAATAGACAAAGCAGAGGAAAAGTTCCATTGAACCTGAAGTCCTGCATGTATAGGTTGGGTCTTTCTCACTATGAATCTTTCAATTAGTGTATCATTTGGTGCCTGTTTCCATTGAAACAGCTATAGTTTGCACTTTGCAGTATAATTTTAACATTCCTTTTAAACACCTTCTCATCTCCCTTAATTTTTTTTCTTTTGGTTCCTGGTTTCTGATGACTGGCTGGTATGGAAAATATAACTGAAATGCAAATGTCAAATGGGGAAAAATACTTTCAATAACACAGCAGTCCTCTCTCAGTTGGGCTAAGGTGGAGGTGGTCATCCAATTTAATGCCAAAAACTGCTTTAAAAATAATTAGGGTTGAAGAAAATAAATACCCGATTGCTTCATTTGTACAGTCACAGATTGCTGAAAGCATGGGATATTAATGGTCCACTTTTTGCAGTTCACCTTACAATGCAAGGCATCAGGTTGAAAGTACTGTGTTAGTTCTATCGTTCACAGATCTTTCTCATTTGATTTTAAAGGGAATGCTATAATTTGAAATTTCAAGTTGCCCTGCATCATGCCTGTCAGTTATAAGGAAAATTAACATATTGGAATAGCTACGACAATGGATTGATTCATATTATGTGCCTAATATGCCCTACCTGAGGCACCTTTTATGTCCTTCCAGCTGCGTGGGAGGCTAGGACATGTTCCTTGTGACTGGGAGAATATTTAAATGACTGAAGTCTGTGGGCAGGTTGGGTCATTTCTGTGAATATCTGAACCACATGGGAGCTGGTCATGGACAATCTGTTCCCACACAACTGGGAGAATGTTTAAAGGGAATCTAAAAATGCTGTTTTTCTGACATTGTTTTCCCCCGTGTATGTAGATATCCGGCAGCACGTTGGAACACAGGTTTTTATTATGGCAATATCAGTAATCCTGCTGCAAAGCAAGACCTTTCAGTGTTGTGTTACTAATATATAGGTTATGCTTTTGGATTTAGTGGGGATACATGGGGATTTAGTGGGGATACATTTCATGTTGATACATGGTTGGTAGTACAGGATGCTGTAGGCACCCTCCTGTCCTACACACACACCCATATACACTGTGTTATTGTTTGGAGCATTGCTGTTCAAATTGACTTTGTTGAGGCAGAAGTTGAGCTTAAGCCAGTGTCTTTAGTGCTAAAGTGACAGGGCTGGAATGAACTAAAGGTCATCTAGTCGTATTATCTATCTGCTACCATCCTCCCTTCCAAAGGCCAGCCGGTGCAGATCATGCCATAGAGTGGCACAAATGGAAAACTGGTTGTGTGCAGAATATATAGCATCCAATGGCTCAAGCAATATTGCCACAGAAGGCAAAAACTGCCACTTTGAGCCAAATCTCCATTCTGTCCTGAGATAGCCTTTGAGAATGAGCACAAAATGAATCTAAATTAACTTTTCCAAAAGAAATTGGATGAGGGTAACCTGGCATACAATCCCCAATTGTGGCAGCTGTTACAATCTTGAAATGAAGGGAAAAAATCCTAAGAATATATGGGGATAGAGTTCCTTATTCCTGTCAACCAAAACGGGCTGGCTGCTGCGGTGGGTTTGAAGTTGTCAGCATGTAGTACAGAGTGGGAGAATACTCACTTTATGTGGTTTACCATCTCCAGGTGTTCTCAGTGCCCTTTGTATTGATCTAAGTCTTGTAAACAATGTTTCAAAGTTTATATGCCATCAAATCTTTTGTTAAACATTAACCCACACTTGTGTTAGGTCCAAAAGAAAGAAAGAAATGTTTATGTTGTTGTTGTTGTTAATGTCATTTACAGTCTGCCTTTCTCACTGAGACACAAAGTGGATTACATAGTGTGAGATTAGTACAGTGAAAATCAAGGACATTTCAATAAAAATACCATAGGGAATATAAATGCGAATTTTACAATAATATAACATCAGCAAAAATCCAAAACAGAGTTGAAGAATTGCTGAAGCAGAGCATAAGCAATTTTAAGACTAATCATACTTAAATCAATAGATAGTACATAGTAGCACATTATTGCTGGTTACTTGCAGACCAGTCTTAACTCACCACCAGGACAAAGATTATTTTCAAGTTCGTCTTATCTCACAGTATCTTCGTACATTTATTCCCCCTTGCTGCTTTCTTACTTTCTAGTGTGTCTCAGATACGGAACCAACATATACTTGCAATTTGCAATATAATTTGTCTTCTCTGCTAGTGTGTTGTGTTCTTTGTTGTGCAAAGTATACCACATATTTTTAAGTAGTCTTGGATTTATTAGAAAATATTTAAAGTGCAGATGAATTCTAATATGCATGCTAATAAACTATGTGTTATGTATGAGAGAATGAGAGTGCACATGATGACTTCATGTATCTGGATTGCATTTGTTTTCATGAGTGTTTTTGCAATTCTTTTTTTCCTCTCCCTCAGTGCGGTTGGTACATTTGCTCGAGCTCTGGACTGCAGTAGTTCTGTCAGGCAACCTAGTTTGCACATGAGTGCGGCTGCCGCTTCCCGTGACATCACACTGGTGAGATGCACTCTTCAAATGCTGCTCTTGCATGTTAATGCAACTAATTCGTGATCCTAAGTACACTCTTTTAAGCCCATCAAAGTCAGTGGAACTGGATATGGTGGAACTGCAATATGGCTGCCTATAAGTGCTTGAAATAATTGAGATGAAAATTTTTAATACTTTAGCGTTTTTTATTTTTTAGATAGCTACTCTTCTGCCACAGTTCTGATCTTAATACATTAATCACAAAATAAGGCCAAATTCAAAGGAAGCCTTATTAAGAAGTGTGGTTCTGTGGCACTAAATAATACACTAATATTGCAAAATGGAAGGATAATTGAGCCTGGTTAAGGTCATGGTTTATAAAAGAAAAGGAAGGAAGATTTAAATATTCAAAATAACTGAATTGTACCTGGAGTATTATCACAAATGGCCTAATATTATTAGATATTAAAATAGTGTTTTTAACACTCCTTCCCCAATATGCTATAAAGCAAGGGTCCTCAACCTTTTTTTTTTTTTGGCCTGCAGGCACCTTTCAAATCCTGACACAGGGTGATGAGTGCAGCCACAAAATGGCTGCCATAAAAGGCAGCGCCAACCACACTATGTCAGGGACTGAGATTATACATATCTCTAATAGTAACTCTAACATTTCAGGCAGAAATTCTGTTTAACAGGATGCCTTTTGAAATGAACATACTATTTAAAAAAAAATTCTTGCTTACAAACAGCTTACCTTCAGTCGTGCAGTTAAGATCCTTGTGCTGTGGTGGCAGCTGCTAAGACTCTGGCCTGGTTTGTTCCTAGTGAGATCCAAGGTGACATAAGAATTTAAGAACAACAATCAAAGAATAAACATATAAAACAGTAGGCAATCATAAATTCCCCAGAGGATTTCTGCAAACTGATAGGTGAGTGGGTGGAGAGCTGTTTCTGTGGGTCTTCCTGCTCCATTTCAAGGGGCATTTTGAGATGCAGTGGGAGGTGGAGAGTGGTGAAGTTACTTTGCAGCCAGAATAGTGATCATAGTTAAATGGAGGAATACAAAGGCTTCCTTCCTTGTATGATTTTTAGTGTATTTTATCCCACCCTTCTTCCAAGAAGCCCAGAGCAATGTATGAGATTATTCTTTCCTCAGTTTCATAAAAATCCTTTTTTTAAAAAAAAATTTTATTTACATTGTAAGCCACCTTGAGCTCCTGCATACCAGAAAGGTGGCTAACAAATGTTTAGAATAAAGTAATAAATAAATAAGAGGTAGGGCAGGCTGAGTAAGAATACCTCAGGGTTACAAAAGTAACTGTCATAATTTGGAGGGATTTGATCCTGGGTCTTTCCAGGTCTCACCCTACACTTACCACAATGCTACCCTAGCTCTTAAAAGACAATATGATGAATTGCTAAAATGATGAAGCTGGCCAACCATGTGACAAGCAGAGAAGGCTACCAATTAAAATATGCAGAAAATGTAATAATTATAGAAAACAGTTCAGAGCCTCAGTCAGATTAATCTCTCGCTTCAACTTGCATAAAAGATTTGCCATTGGTATTTAAAAAATGGCCAAAGTGAGGCTGGCAATTTGCATAAAAAGGGGTTTCTGTGTTTATAGGGCAAGCCCTTACTCCTCTATAACATCATAATATACATATTTCAATATGGACCTTTTGTACACTGCATTCTCCGATTTATGTTTAAAAAAAAGGTATTCATCGTGGAGATGGTATAGTGACAGGTGTTACTTAATAGTGGAAATAGTGCTGTTCAGTTCTTTGGGGCATGTTATTCTTTGTTTAACACCCCTTTATTCATTGTACTACAGATTGGTAGGCTTTAATTAGTTCTCTGAAAAATACTTTTAAAATTCATTCTATGTTTTTGCATAAACCATTCAGCATAAATACTTGTAACCAACAGAATTTTTATTATTGTTGTTTTTCAGTTGCTAAATCAGCTAATTTACATGATATATTGATGCACATTAGCTCCTAAATTAGTCTTTTAATGAAGGGCAATATGGTATTACTTTAAAGCATACTATTTACATTGAGTTTATGAACACAGTGCTACAGTAATATATTTTAAGATTTCAAGGTTTGTTTCATGATTCTCAGATGAGTAGCCCACGCAAGCGTTAGTTAGGTTGTGTTGACAAAGATTTTTGTCAGAGTTCAGTATATCTTCGGAAAGAGCAAGCAGCAAGAGCAAAACCTCAGTGAAATTTATGAAATATGGCAAAGTTGACTATATTGCTGTTTGAAAGTTCTAGTCCATTCAGGGATCTAAGTATGAATCGTACAGTTTGTGTCCAGATATAGGCTGCCTCCTTCACCTGACTTGGTCTGCTGATAATTAGATACAACATTTTTATGGAAAATTAGTATTCAGAAATAAAACAAATTAGATGGTGACCTAATCAGGGATAACTGCCTCTGATGGTAGAAAAAAAAAATGCTAACAAGGGTATTGTAAATGCTATGCTGAGATGCTAGCAGAGAATGCAGTGTTCCTGCATGTTTATATTCTGGCAGGACAAAGTATCTGCTTGTAAAAATGTAAAATAGCTTTAAAAATATTTTCTAATCAACAAGTGTTTTTAAAAAAATCTGTATTCTGTGTTTATGACCCTCTCAAGAAATTCTCAGTAAGAGATAAATATAAGGTGAAGCCTTTGCAAGTGGGCTGTCCTGTAAGAAAGTCTTGAGTATGTAACAGCTGAATATTTGATTGACATATTGATACATTTACATATGAGATTATGAACTATAAATCTGACAAGACAGAAATACAGGACTTGTGAAGAACAGATAAATTGGTAAGAAGCTTCTGAAAAACGGAAGCACCTACTGGCTCTGGAGAGAGCTCATTTCAAGCCAGAACTGCTTTAAGTCCAAGAAACTAGGTGCTGCTGGAAGGGCACTGGAGATGATGCTGAGAAAGACTGAGAAGTTGCTACTCGGGGGCATAACTGCTTTCAGAACTCCTCACTGCTGGTCACCCAGAGGTGTGGAGCTTCAATCATGGCCTCCTGAGGGAAATGTGGCATTGCTGTCCTCAACAGTAAAAAGGTTTATTTTCAAAAGTATACACTGGTTATTCCAACTGACACATTTAGTACCGGAACAATGGCAGTTTTATCCTTGCTAATGGTCTACTAACTTTCATTATAGTTAATGGACAGTGCTCCTGATGAGGAGACGCCAAAAGCAGTTTAATTATAATTCTGCATGTCTATTCATTCCCTTTCTTTCATGGATACTTTTGGGGCATGGTTAAAACTTTTATTCCCTGGTTTCCCCCGCTTCCTTTTCACCTGAGTTGAAGGAGGACATACTTTATAACTATACTTCACCGTTAATTGGCTAACACAACTGGAGCTGACGTAGTTCTGGCATTTGTTTTTAATTAATGAGTGTGCTGGGGTGCTGCATCTCCCATATTTCTAAGCATCTTCCTAAACTTGATTTTTTAAAAAGAAATTAAAGATTATTACAAAATTTGCACATTTTCCGCTTAATGCAACAAAGTACTGTGTTTAAGGGGACCTGCTTGGAGGTTTCTGTGAGCTCCAGTTTTGCTCATTTAGCCTATATTCATTTCTTGTTTGTATATAGGGCAGGTATGGGAAGTCAAACTTTATGGGGTATCAGCCACAATTAGGATGCTGTAAACATTCAAAGAATGAAGGTCTGAGTGAGAAGAGCAGCCACCGTTATTTACAGCAAGTAGGATACAGAGCATTTGTTATTTTTACTTAGCAGAGCATCTGTTATTTTTACTTAGCAATGACTCTTTAATTTAGAGTGTTATTTTCTCTATTTTTAAAACTTTCAGTTTCATGCAATGGATACATTACACAAGCACAACTATGATCTGAGCAGTGCCATTAGTGTCCTGGTTCCTCTGGGAGGGCCTGTTCTGTGTAGAGATGAAATGGAAGAATGGTCTGCTTCAGAGGCTAGCTTGTTCGAAGAAGCCCTGGAGAAATATGGCAAAGACTTTAATGACATACGGCAAGACTTTGTAAGTAAAACATAACAGCTCTGTTTTTTTCTTCCCATTAAAGGAATACATTTTTCATAGTCTTTCATATTCATTTTCTTTAGTTTTAAAAATATTTTCATACAGGTAAATAACCTGAGGCCACGACTAGCCCATCTGCTAAATCAGCTAGGTCTTCTGCTCAGTGCTTGAAGGTTGGCAATAATGTTGTGGTTGCCAGCAACAGCCACTGAGGGCATTCATTTCTTAAAGCTGCAGGTGTTGATTCTATCTTTTTGGAAGGATTTTAAATCCCTGGTGTGTTTTTTTTATATTGCAGATTTTTTTTTTACAAATGTAGGGCTTTTCTTAGGTTTGTAAAAAGATTGTCCATGGCCCCAGTCTCTGCATTTAATTATCCACAGATGGGGCCATGTTGAGAATTAGATACATTAAATTAAATGACATCAGATAATTCCACAAAACTAAACATTCATGATACTCTGTCTTATCATTTTAGGACCTCTATTGATGTTGCTTATACTACAAGAATAAAGCCAAATTGTCCTAGTGAGCTTAAACAGGTATTCACAGCTAGCAATCTTGTAAAGAGAAAACAAGATCTACATAAAAACCTCTGATCTTGAAGTACAAAAGTTTGCCACTAAAAAAAACTCTGCCCTTTTTCATCAGTAGTTAATATTATAGTTTAAATAATTAAAACCTATGTCTGATGAAAAAAATGATTTAGAATCCCTGTCTCTTAACTTCAAGGCAATGATAAAAGTGCGCTGTTTTAGTAGAAGAGGACTCTATGATCGGTTTTAAGAATTTTAATTGTTTAATTGCTAATGTGACATAAAGTAAATCTTAGATATCTGCTGAGACGTGTAGCAGTGACTGAATAATTAGTATAATGATAGATCAGGTCATGATATCTTGAAGATACACTATTTTTGAGGCCATGCAAGTTTGCTAAATATGCCCTCTGGTTTCTCCAATAATATGAATTAATTCTTCTGCTGCATTAAGTAATAACTGAGAACAGAATGCCTGCTTCTGAAGAAAGAGGATTGATCTGCAGTGTGTTGCTGCTTGCATATTTTAACATGATTCTTAATACCTTTTTCTTCTTTTATGCAAGGAAACTTCAGTTAAAAAGGATTGATCATTGTGGCAATTAATCCTGTGCCTGAATAGAGCACTTGGGTGGGGGCATATACCTTCTTCC
The DNA here is from genome assembly GCF_028583425.1 of Eublepharis macularius. Lineage (NCBI taxonomy): Eukaryota > Metazoa > Chordata > Lepidosauria > Squamata > Eublepharidae > Eublepharis > Eublepharis macularius. The sequence continues at coordinate 196,634,035 of NC_072790.1, forward strand.
AACTTCAACATGTAAAGGAAATATAGTATATTTGAAAGCAGGGTGGATTTGATTTAAATCAAACTGATTTAAATCACTATTTAAATCACTAGTCAGTAAGGCTTGATTTAAATCATAGTTTTCTACATAAAGACTAATTCTTGCTGGTATAACTTTAATATGCAAGTAGATGAAGATTTTTAGAATAACAACTTTTCATATTAGTTTTACAGTTGTATAAAATACTGATTTTAATACTATTAGAAAAACATTATAGTTAATTTATTGTGAGATGAATGATCCCCAGTTTAGGTTAATCATTCATATTTGGACAACTTTTCTGTTGTACTTTATTGGAAGGAGAAAAATAATCATTACCTTAATAATAACAATTTAAATAGTTTTATTTATTCAACTGAAACAATAACATTACAGCATATGTTATTTGCTTAAACAAACATCCATGTTTGTTAACTAATTTGGCTAAACAAAAAATATATATTTTAAGAAACTTAGACTGTCAGCCCAGCCTACACATGAAAAACTTAAATACTGTCCTCTGTAGCTCGCTCGTCATCTTCATCTTCTTCTTTGTTCATAATCTGGAAAAGAAAAACAAGCTTTCCTGCTTTATCGGGTCCCAAACGATTTCTCAATTTAGAATGAATGAGTCCAAAGGAAGAGAATATTCTTTCAACGCCTGCAGAAGAAGCTACTGCTGTTAAAAGTGAAATCACAGTCTCTAAATCCAAGTGCTTAAGTGACTTCCACCAGTTCACTGGTGTGACTTTCTTTAAAATATCTTCAGAAAACATATATTTCTTGAATGGTTCCCCCTTAGCTCTGAAGTTTATTATAGTTGGCATTACAGATGGATGATTGCTGGATACCCATGTCATAGCTAACTCCTCTTCCTCAGCACTTAAGTTTTGACCCTGGTACTGGATATTGACAATATTTGCCAAAAAATGAGCTGGAGACAGTGCTTGTCCCGTTCGTTTTTTTAATGCTTGTAATTTAATTCTGTCCATGTGTAGTTCTGTTTTTAAGTGTTCACTCAGTTCGTTCCAAATTTCAACAGCATCAGCAATAAAACAGCTATTTTTCTGTATTTTGTTTAAAGCTTCAGAGATGGGTTTCAGGATGCTCAGCATATGTTCAACATTTCTCTTAAGCCCAATGTTGAGGATTTTGGCCGTGACAGTGCCATCTATTTTATCTCGATTTTGTTCACAAACTGTCATCAGAATAGGCCAGTTCTTGATATACTGCTCAAAACAGTCCACCACAGAGTTCCATCTAACATCTTGTGGGAGCGTTAGCTTGGTTCCACCCATCCTTTTCAGAGCTGCTGCAGCAAAATGATTGTTACGGAAGTACTTAGCAATTTCAACAACATTCGTCTTTATTTCTGGAACACTTAAGTCTTTGGCTAAGAGGTGCAGCAAATGAGCACTGCAACCATATGTTATTAGCTTTGTATTCCCTTCCTGCTCTTCTAAATTTCTTCTCATCTTGGATACATTTGCAGCATTGTCTGTGACCAAACTGCGTACTAGACATTTGAATTTTTGTTCACATGTTGTTATAGCTTTTACTGCCACTTCTTGTAAGTATTCTGCTGTGTGTGCATTTCCTGACGTATCAGTTGTTTGTGCAAGGAAGACTTTCCCTTCTTCTGTTGTTATACAAGCAAATACAACAGGATCATTGTGGACATTACTCCACCCATCAATACTTAGGTTAACAATTCTACCCTCCAGAGCTGTTGCACATTGCTCCATTTCTCTGTCATACACTTTATCCAGCAGTTTCCCTGCAACATCTGCTCTGCAGGGTGGACTGTATCCTGGTCTCAGTGACTGAACCATATTAATGAAATGTGGGTTCTCAGTCAGACGGAAAGAAGAGTTCGTTGCATAAACAAACTGGGCAATTTTTTCATCAATTAACTCTTTTTCTAATCTGCTAGTTTTTATCACAAACTTATCTATGGTGGTTCCAGGAGGGAAGGGTTTTTTCTTTCTTTTAGGTGATATACTGTGGGTGTCTGATGATGATGCAAATGAAGCACTATCCGGGATGGATAACTCTGAAACTGTAGAACAGGAGGATGGTGATCTTGAAGGTGGATAGTTTCCAGAATCCTTAATGTTGACGATGAATTCCCCTAAACAAAAAAGTCAATGTTGTTATTGTTTATACAATTTCTGCTTATTGTACAGCACTGCCCCAAAAGGAATATTTGCTTTTCTTCATTATTGTACCAAATGACAGTAACATGCAGTAATAATAAGAAATATAATTTTGCTCAAACATGACAGTTCAAGGCAGTCTTTAGAAATATGATTCAATAAAAATGTTTACCAACCTGAAGATCCTGCCTGTTCAAATGTGTTTCTTTGGTCATCTTCATCACAGCACTTCTCATGATGTTGCCTCATTCGGGCCACCAGGCCTTGCATTTCTTTGTTGCAGTGTTTGCATTTTGCACGCATGCCTACCTTACCGATAGGTAAAGGAACTTCATTAAAGTATTCCCAAACTGGGTCTCTTTTACGGCCTGCTGCCATTATAGGTTTTTTCCTCCAAGGAAAGAATGTGATAAACCTCAGGTCATGCACACAAAAGATCCAAAGACTTGTGCAGTATTGTGCTCAAAAAGTTTCACTTTCATTTTGTACTGCTTGCCCCTCCCTCCTCACACTTAGTTTCTTCTTGTGCAGATCTATTCCACTCCAAACAATCAGAAAAATATTGTTTCTATTCACTGAACTTCTTGAAACTTAGCACTGAAGGGGTTGATTCTGTCTTCATAGGTTTGTAGAACAATAGGATTAAGGTCTTTTTCTCAACTCTGTTCATGTTATAACATTTTTGCTGTGAAGAAGAGGCATGTGATCTCTGCTGAGCTGACACAAATTCAGTTTTGAGAAGTGCAAAACCAAGCGTCTGTGATAATATCTTGTAGGCAGAGAAACTGCCCAATAATCTTACAGAAACCTCTGGAAGAGCATGACATTGTGAATGGATTAATGGAATTTATTTACCAAAAAAATTAAACATATACAGCCTTATTCTACATAATTAAAAACTAATCTTTATTTCATGATGGAATAACCTTTGGATGGTAATATATTTTCCTCAAAAAGCATTTTATTTAAAAAAATCCAATTTAAATAAAAAAAATCCGATTTAAATAAAAAAATCTTATTTTTTTATTTTTTTAAAAAAAATCATTGATTTTTATCCACCCTGTTTGAAAGTGTCCCACATCAAAATCTCTTGTTACTATAAAAAGGCAACATTCAGGGTGAAGACTAGCTAAAAAGTCCCCCCCCCCCCGCCCCATCCCCAGTATGTAAACTTTCCACACTGTAAGCACTGCTGAGTTTGGATACTCTTTCAGATAATCTGCTTGGATGTTCTAAAATGGTAGGGTCAGTGAGTGGAATTCCACTAGAGTTTTGTCCCCTCCCTGACTCTGAAGTAAATATTTTATATTTAATTTTGAAGAAATATTTCACATAGTTTACAACAGGAGTCCCCAACTTTTTAAAACCTGTGGGCACATCTGGAATTCTAACACAGTGTTTTGGGTGCAGCCACAAAATGGACTGCTTTGGGAGGCAGAGCCAGTCACAAAATGGCTGCTACAACTTTGCTTCAGTCACACAGTGAAGATCCTTGTGCTGTGAAAGCAGCTTTTGCCAAAGCAATGTTTTTAAAACTCTGGACAGCCAATCAAATCTCCAATGGCCTGTCTGAAGCCATGCTTGGCAAAAGCCCCACCAGACTTCACCTGCTTTCTAAAAGCACTTGATGGGCACCAGGAAAGGTATCAGCAGGCACATTGGGAACCCTGATTTACAAGATATTTTAAAACAAATTTGCAACCTAAAAAACATAAATAACGCCTTTAAAACCTATCAAAAATTAAATCAACAGCATCAGTAACAAACGTTCATAAACTGGTCAATGTGTACCATCAGATAAAACCATTAAAATAAACCAGCAATATTAACCCCAAATGCAAACTAGTAGATTAATAGTGCAGTCCTGTGCAGAGTTATTCTAGTCAAAGCTCATTGAATTAAGTGGAATTAGAATAGAACAACTATGCATAGGATTGCATTGTAAAATAGAACTAGGAGATGAGATCTTAACGGCCAACATTAACTGCCTGATAGAATAAGAAAATCTTTTACTTGTCTCTTAAAAGAGACAAGTGATCTAGCCAACCAAGCTTCTGTAGGAAGAGAAAGGGAAGACTGGAGGAACCACAGGGAATGCTTTTCTTCCACTGGATCCCAATGCAGATATTTGGAGCAGGGCCTCATTAGACAAGGAAAAGAAGCAGAAAGGTGTATGTAGATAGATTTATTTATTTAAACATTAAACAGTAAACATAAAAAATAAAAAACAACAATCTAAAAATAAAACTAACAGTACATATAAACATGAAAGAACAAACACAAAAAGCAACTAATAATGATATGATAAAAAAAGAAAAAAAACTATAAGCTGGGTTTTGATTTTCTCCATGACAAATATATATTGTTTTCAAAATCTCACTTATTCTATGTTAAAAATCAGAGCCTTCTTTTTTTCTATTGTTCATGTTTCTTAATCCATAAATCAATGTATCTGTCTTGTGTAAAAAGTCTATAAACAATTTCCATTCAACCAAAAAAACAGAAAGTGTATGGGAGAAGACATTCACTCAGATATAGAGGACATAGGTTCCAAAGGTTTAAACAGCACCTTATATGAACCCCAGATACAAATAGGTAGCCAGTGTAATTGTTGGAACAAAATAAAATGTGTTTCTTCTTGCTTGTGCCAATCAGAAGACAGCTGGCTAACTGAAGTTTTTAAACTATTTTTCGGGGCAGCCCCAAATGGTTGAGTTGTCTCATAGTTTGCCAGTCATGTGCCTTATGAAGCTGATATTGGGAGGGCTGGTAAAAATAATTTGGTGATATAAAGCATTTGCAGTTGTCTGCAAGGTACAGTATGAAAGAAGGTAAGGCCAAATACTGATGGTGTAGTGTGAAATTTATTACATGGATACTAAAAAAGCCCCTCTGTGTTTTCCATGCTGCTTCATTAGGGCATCTCAGAATGTGTTTTGCTCCAGTGCTATGCCACTGGCATTTGGCCTTGCCTTGCCTTATTTTGTGTTGGTGACTGGTGTAACCTCCTTGTTTTTCCTGGCAAAATAAAATACAGACAACATATTTGAGCAACATATTTTGGAAAAGAAATTAGCAAAGATGTCTGATCTACATTTAATTATTTAATATCATTTTTCTGACAACAAATGCCATCAAGGGTAACTCTGACATTACCATCATCCGCTTCCCCAGTTCTTCTGTATAGGCTCCAGTTGAGATATTAGAACTAAAAATGGATGGTTATTTTACTCTCAATTACTTTGCTATTCATACCTTTTCTTTCTAGGTTGTTTGGAAATAACAGTTAATATCTACCAGAGATACTAGCAAATTTTACAGCTGTTTTGTTGTTCAGTGAAATGAGAAAATCAGTAGTATAGCAGGATACTACGCATAAGACTATCTTGTGTCAGCGGAAAGCACCACTATTAGCAGAAGGAATCCATGGGAACTAGTCCTACTGAAATATGCGCCAAATGCTGGCCCATGGGTCTCCACCTTTCTCATGTGTGAATACTCCCTCCTTTTTATTTTCAGAGGCAACTGTGGCTGGCATTATGTCTTCAGGTTTTTTTACTATCTATATTTAGCTCCTACCTCAGTTAGCAACCCTACTTCTAACCTATTTGTGTTTTGTGAAAATGATAATACAGACACAAGACTTTAACATGGTTAGATCCTAAAGTAGGGTGCATATCTCGAAACTGATATGCAAAAAATTGAAGAACAGAGGAATGAAGGAATGCGGAAGCCTGTGGCCCACCAAGACACTGGACTATGTAATGGCTGTCCTGGGCCTATGGTGAATTTCATGTTTGATTCCATTTAAAGTGTTTCTGATCCTATATTTTTTAAGTTAATACAATGTGAATATTAATATTAAAATCATTTCAAAATTTTGTGTTTTTCAGCTTCCTTGGAAGTCTCTGACTAGTATCATTGAATATTATTATATGTGGAAAACTACAGACAGATACATACAGCAGGTAAGTTTTGGTTACTTTATCAAAAAGAATTGGTATCTTACAGATACCAATTAACAACTCAGATTATACAATTTAATTTAAAATAGATAATATTAAATCTCCTTAAGATGTTACAAGATTCCTTCGTAGGCATGTATGTGAGAGTTAGTGTGTAGCCAGTTGAGATGATCATGTGGAAAATCACTAACATGAGAGTCACAATTATGGCAGTAGCGCAAATGTGCTACTAAAGTCAAGGCAGCACCTTAACATTGTGGTTCTAAGCAGAGGTACACCATTCAGTAGATTACTTTAGCAGTAGCCCAAGTACCTGGCTGTTATTCTGTCATTCTGTCTTTGCTACGCTTTTTGTGACTTGCTTACAAAGTTCCTACAGTACTACTTCGCTGTTAGCCTTTCTCTAGAAAATCCTTGGTCTTTTCAGATAGTTCTAGGCCAATGGGAATCAAATTGTGGTGAGTCTGGAGTTATTCTTAGGTTGTTATATTCTATCCTGTTCTCCCATCACTATAGGCTAGAAGGTAACAAGCAAACAAAAACATGTCATGTTCATTTGAACACATAATCTGCCTAATTCAGTGAAACAAGAGTACTTTTTAGCAGACTATAATGGGAAATCATGTATTAAAATAAAGGTGAAAGCTCCTAGTTCAATCCAAATGAGGGGGATGGGACTGAGTCCACTAGTGCATTGATTCTCAGCCAGTGATACACATTCTACCGCTGGGTTGCAAAAGTAGTCTAGGTGGAATGTGGAATTTTCATAACAATTATTAAGAATTTGCTCTCTTTCTCAATCCCCATTTCCACCTTCAACATACTACTGACCTTACCTGTCACCAGTTATTCTTTTGTGATCTTTTGGTATGCCAGTAAAAATAACAGAATGCCTGTAAACATAAATGTCCTTCTTGGAAAAAATAAGCTTTTTTGTTTTATCATGGTGGGACTGCAGATTCTTTGATAGAGTGATTGGTGGGACATAGGGCAGGAAACGTTGAGAATCACTAGTGAAACAGAGCTACTGCAGATATTACAAAGGAGTTGAATAGAAAGAAAGCATGATTAGATTATCCTTCGTCTTCTTATTTTCTAGATCTTGGTAATGAAGGAGGGAGGAGAGATGTGCATTTTCTGCACAGGGGGATGCATATTCTTTCAGTAAAGAGACAGAACAAAACTGGTCTATGTAGGATGCTGGATTTTCTCTCTCTTTGCATTAGGCCCAGGAAAAAGGAAGTTCTGATTTCTTGAAATGTCCAAAGACTCCTTCCTGAATCAATGAGTGTAATGTGGTTAAAATTCAGACAAGCATATTGATGGTTATTTTGAATAATGTGAACAAGACTGTATGTAAACTGTACAGGCTTAGATGGCTTCAGTATGATGGCTACCATAATAAAGATGATATGTCATAGACTTGGATTCTTTAGAATTGCCTGGATACAGCTAGTTTCAGATGGGTAGCCATGATGGTCTGTAGTAGAAGAGCAAGATTCAGGTAAAGTAGCACCTTAAAGACCAACTAGTTTTCCAGGATGTGAGCTTTCAAGAATCAAAGGTCCCTTCATCAAACAGTGGGAAAAGGTATTTACAATCCAGGTAGAGGGTGGAAGGAATATTGCAAATTAGATTATCAGGAAGTTACTATAATACATGTTATAATTAGGTTGATAGAACATAGGTATAAAGTGTGTAAAATTAGCATCTGTAATGTGAGAAAAATCCTATGTCCTGATTCAACCCTGAGGGATTCATTGTTCCAGATTTGTAAATAAACTCAATTTCAGCAATCTCATATTGTAATTTTCCTTTGAAGTTTCTTTGCCTGAGAACTGCTACTCTGAGGTCAGTGATAGAATGCCCTGGCAGATTTAAATGTTCTCCCACTGTTTTTTGAATCTTGTGAGTTTTGATACCAGATTTATGCCCGTTCATTCTTTTGTGAAGGAACTGACTTGTTTGTTCCATATAGAGAGTTCAAGGGCATTGCTGACTAGGGGTGAACACGGGGGGGGGGTTGGTTTCCCCGCTTCGGTTTAACCAAAGCAGGAAAATGATCCATACTTAAATTGCTTCGGTATACTCTGTAACTATTCGGAGCATACCAAAGCATGCTCCCACTTAGACCCCCGTTCGCCCCACTCCCACCCCACCCCCACTTACCTGTCCAGGAGCAACACCAGCTGGGCGGCGGGGAAGGCCGGAGCTGGTGCCTCTGCCATCCACGTCGCCTCATTTGCCACAGTAGCTGCCTGTGGAATGGTGGAAGGCTGGAGCCGGTGCTTCCGCTGCCCGTGCAGCCTCTTCTGCCTCAGCAGCGGCCAAAGGGGTAGTGGGGAAGGCTGCAGCCACTGCCTCTGCCACCCATGCCATCACCTCCACCATAGCAGTGCCGCAGCAAAGGGCCAGGTAAGTGGGGTGGGAGGGAGGGAGCCCTTAAAAGTTTAAAGGCCCCAAAGCTTTCTGAAACAATACAAATTGCTTCGGAAAGCTTTGATTTGGGGGTTCCAAATGGGGGCCAGCATGCCAGCCCCGATTTGAAACCCCCGAATCTTTATGGATCGGGTCCGATTTGGCCATTTATCCCGAATCAGATACCCAAAGTGCACACCCCTATTGGTGACATGATATTATATATATATATATGATGTTGGAAGATGAACAAGTGAATGAGCCTGAGATGGGATAGCTGGCGTGGTTAAGTTCAGTGATTGTGTTGTTGGAGTCAATATGGGGACAGAGTTGGTATCTTGGTTTATTGCAGGCCCTGTTCCTAAAGTTCGTGTCTGTGTTGGGACGTGCATTGTTGTGAGTGAGGAGTTGTTTAAGGTTGAGGGGCTGTCTGTGGGTAAGAAAAGGTTTGCCTCCCAATACCTGTCAGAGAGCAGTATCATTGTCCAGCATAGGTTACAGTTCATTAATGATGTGTTGAACTGGTTTAAGCTGGAAGCTGCATGTGACCACCATTGACATTTTCTTGTTCCATTTGGGCTTATCTTGTAGCAGGTCATCCCTTGGTATGATTCTGGCTTTATTGATTTGTTGTCTTACATCCGGTAGGTACTGTAAATCCAGACATTTCTGTTGTAGATCATGCAGGTGAGATTCTCTGTCAGAGGGATTGGAGCAGATGTAAGTAGAGCAGTAGAGCTTGGCTGTAGACAATTGATTGTTTAGTGTGTTTGAGATGATGGCTGGAAGCATGTGGATGTATTTGGTGATCAGTAGGTTTTCTATATAATGTGGTTCTTAAGTTTCCATCATGTATTCGTACAGTAGTGTCAAGAAAATGTACTTCCTGTGTGGATTGATGCATGGTCAGATTGATGTAGGGTGGAAGCTACTGAAAGCCTAGTGAAATTTCTCCAGTGCTTCTTTCCCATGTATCCAGATGATAAAAATGTCATCAATGAATGTCATAGACAAGATGATTATTAGTAGATAAGAGCTGAGGAGGCGCTGTTCCAAGTCAGCCATGAAGATGTTGGCATATTGTGATGCCAGTTTACCAAGATTTTTTTTTACAAAAGAAAGCAAGCCATCTGTCACTCACAACTCATCTTCCTGGAGAAACAGAATGACAAGAGACTTTGCAGTCTCCTGCATGGTCAAAAACCCACACAACAAACAAAAAACCCCACACAACAACAACTCCAGCAATATTGTTAACCTTTCAAAATACACTCACAGGCTGGCAGAAGAATTGGTTCTTTCTTGAGAATTATTCGTCTGTCCCACCAAATCCACACAGATGATACAGTTTTGTGGTGACTTGGAGGCCATTTTCCACCATCTGTGATTTAAGAATTACTTTCATACAATTTCAGCACATGGATGGACAGACAACATCTTCACAACACAACAGTTCACAGTCTGCTGTTGAACAGCTGCTATCCCTTCAATCCATCAAACACTACAGGAAAAAGGAATCTACTTGGGTGCCACCTGATGGTCGCAGTGCTACCCTTGATCTCTACACAAAATGCTTTCGCCGACAAACCTGAACTGATGTAATCAAGTAACATCACCTCTCAGAACATAACCTCACCCATGCTGTGAGAAATGCAATAAACAGCCTCAGAAGCAATCCAGATATCATAATTTTAAAGCTGACAAAGGGGGAGTAGTTGTCATCATGGAGAAATCTGATTACATTCAGGAGGCTGAAAGACAACTCTCCAATACTACTTTCTACAAATGACTATCCTCAAACTCCACTCAGGAATAGAAAAAAAGAACTAAACAGGATTATAAAGGAATTACCCACACCCATACAAGAACAAACCTGTATGGACACACCTCAGGAACCTTGACCAGGCACTTTCTATCATCTGCCCAAAATACACAAGCCGGGCAACCCAGGATGTCCTGCTGTCTCTGGCATAGGCACCGTGACTGAAGGGGTGTCTGGATACATGGAGTCCATTCTCAGACCCTATGACATCAGTGCTCCCAGTTATGTGTGCGACACCATAGACTTTCTAATAAAAATACAATCTATTGGCAGTCTTCCAGACCAACACCATTTTGGCCACCATGGATGTTGAATCTCTGTACACCAACATCACTCACAAAGATGGGATACAAGCTATTAGGAACACCATATCTGATAACACCACAGCTGACCTTGTTACCAAGCTCTGCCAGTTTGTCCTCACCCACAACTACTTCAGAGTTGGTGATGATTTATTTCTTCAGATCAATGGCACAGCCATGGGCATCCACATGGCACCACAATATGCCGACATCTTCATAGCTGACTTGGAGCAGTGCTTCCTCAGCTCCCACCCGCTAACACCCTTCTTGTAGCTTGAGAGTCATTGATGATATTATCACCTGTGTTGAGGAGTCCCAGACCCCTGGGGCCCAGCCCAGCTGAGGGGAGGGGACACAGGCTGCCTGGAAGGTCCTTTTGCAAATAGCTGCCACCAGCTCCCCAATCTATCCCTAGGCTAAGGAGTCAGGAAGCAAAGCTCCAGAGCATATTAGGGAATTAGCCAAAACAAAGTCTACCTTGCAAGGGTAAGTTTGCAGGCAGAGTTCACAGCAAAAGAGTATTTGTTTGGTAGGTGGATCTCAAGCACACACAGGGTGAGTTCAACAAGGGCTTTATAGCTTTGAGGCTTCAGAGTCCCAATAACCCACACAAGGTAAAAATATAAAGGTTTATTAATTCAGAGTGCAGGGTTATAACACACAAGACACAAGGTGAGCACACACAAAAAACCCTACAGCGGTCAGCTCTACATACCACACTGAATTCTTAGGAGGCAAAGTAAGTTGGTTTCTCAGTCGTAGCAAACAAAAGTCCCTGGTAAAGGGTGCACAAAATAGCAAGGCAAAAGATGGAAGCTTCAGTCCTTCTCATCAAATAAAGCCAGAAGCAAAGCAAAAGAGCATGGTCAGAGATCTGAGGTAGACGCTCACCACAAGCTTTCTACTCCATGTTTTGTTTTGTTTTTTGTTTTTTTCTCCAAACAAAAAGGGGTACAGAAAAAAGAGGGGGGGGGAATAACAGGGTCCAAGGAACGGTAGGATTTTGCACTACAAGGGTTGTTAAAATACAGCGTACACACAACATACCTTCATCAGAGTTCATCAGTGTTAAAATAAAGATTGCATCTACTATTCCACCTTCTGTGTACCTTACTGACTAAATACATTCTTTTTCTACAGAGTGTTCACTTTTAGATCAACTAAAGATCAAAACAAGTGGACTCCATGCACATTCTTACTGCTATATCTTAATATGGTCTAATGTTTCTATATTGATCATTTCTATTTCTTTTAACTATTATGCCAAAGTTTCCATATCTTGTATTCTACCTCACCAATGATATTTAAGCATTTTCCATCTTATCAGATCAGTATACTATCTTATTCAGATTTCTAAAACTAAAACATTCTATGCATTTTCTCCTTTGTGAGTAAAATAATTCCCCCATTTCTCTTTGCTTTCTACTCCATGTTGTTTAACAGCCAATTTATGTTGGTTCAAAGCTGGAACCAGAATAGGACAGGCCTGAACCCCCAATCAGTTCACACCTTGATTACATCACCTGACAAGTACAAAAAGGGAGGGGTGACAAGTCTGCAGCTCTTGGCACAGGACCTAAATCTACAGGTGCGAAGTTAATTACCAATTAGCCAGTGAGAACAGCTTATCTTGACTCAAGGACAGAAGCAAAAGTAACTTATTGCTAGCAAAAGCGAAAAGCCTCTCCAAGGCGGGATGGAATTTTCTCTAGACAAGGAAGCCTCTAACCAGCTCTCAATAGGGCTTCCCATATACTCTTAAACATAATGTTTTTTCTTTACAACCTGGACACCAAGAGATGACCTGTTACAAGGTAAGTCCAAACAGAACAAGAGAACATCACTAGTGGTCACATACAGCTCCCAGCTCAAACCAGTTCAACACATCATTAGTGACCTGCAACTGCTCTCTTGACAGGCATTGGGAGGCAAACCTTTTCTTGCCCATAGACAGCTCCCCAACTTTAAACTAATATGCATACAGCTGTAATATTACAATTGTTTAGATATTAAATTTCCTCATCTTTTCTATTAGAAACGTCTAAAAGCTGCTGAAGCAGAGAGCAAATTGAAACAAGTTTACATTCCGACTTAGTAAGTATATCAAGCATTAATATTTTTAATAATAATGGAATGTGTAGACAACAAATCCTATCTTTTTATTGACCGAACAAAGAAGTGGCATTCAAAAAACCTAGATTAAGCTTCAAATATTGTTAAAAGTCCTATAATAACCATGTTACCATTTATAAAACTAAATTTTGCAACTAATTTTTAAATCCATGTTCTAATATTAAATGCAAGCAGAGTTGCACCCTTCTGACCCCCTTAACTTCAATGGACTTAGAAGGGTGTAACTCTGTTTAGGAAGGTATTATTACAGTACAAGCCTGCTTTCAGTTTTGTGAATATTGACATAAAATATTGTAGCTATGGTTCAAAAATAGTTAGCAGCTTTGCCCTGATGTAAGCATTGCTACATAGTGACCAAGTAGGTTGGCCTATGCTTAGATTCTTATCTTCTTAGATTCTCAAATTCTAAAATTGTTACTAATTCCCACTGCCTATGGTTTTTGATAATCAGTACTGTTTATCAAAATTCATTATTTACTTTCAGAATGCTACTTCTTCAAAGTACCTGTAGCATTCTGAAGGTATATAAAGCATTTTCCTCTTGGTGTAGTTGTGTGCATACCTAGAATCCTGGGTATAATTGAATGGAACTCTGCAATGACCAGCATGGTGGCAGCTTACAAGTCTCTGAGAAAATCTAATTATTGAAAATATTTTCATTTTCACTTCCATGTTACCCATCTGAAAACAGATCAGTGTTACAGTGCTTTTGACAGTGATGTCTCTTGTACGTGAGTAACACAGAGCTTAATAGGTGATTCTTGCCTCTTAAATCTTTTTCATGCATGTGTGATCAGTTGCCTTTTTTATTTAAAGCAACAAGCCAAATCCCAGCCAAATATCCAGTAGTAATGGGAAACCAAGTGCCATGAATGGAGCAGTTGGAGCACCTCATCAGACTCAGAACTCATTAATAGGCCGTGCTTGTGAAAGCTGCTATGGTAAGTCTACCTCTGTGTCTTATGTTTCATGTGTATACAGCATTCTGTTCAGATCTGATCCAGCTGTTTGTTGTAAAACTGATGCACACACAGATACCCGTCAAGTGCAAGGAGTCTCCTCATTCTTATTATGGGAGGAACCTCCATGCATACATTAATTTATACCCATAGTGCTGTGTGGTGAGTTAAAGTGCTGGACTAGGACTGGCGAGTCCCACGTTCAGATCTCCACTCACTGTGAAACTCACTAGGTGATATCGGACCAGTCACTTTCTCTCAGCCTAACCTATCTCACAGAATAAAAAAGAGTCCAGTAGCACCTTTAAGACTAACCAATTTTATTGTAGCCTAAGCTTTCGAGAATCAAGTTCTCTTCGTCAGATGCATGGTACAGAAACTGGTCAAATATAGAAGAGAGGGGAGGAGAGAGAAGATGCAATTAGGGGGGGAGAGGGAGGATGCAACCAAAACATTCCTTTGCTAGTAAATGTAAACATCTCCTTTTGGTGCCCCCCCCCAATTGCATCTTCTCTCTCCTCCCCCCCCCCCTCCTCTTCTATATTTGACCAGTTTCTGTACCATGCATCTGACGAAGAGAACTTGATTCTCGAAAGCTTATGCCACAATAAAATTGGTTAGTCTTAAAGGTGCTACTGGACCCTTTTTGATTTTGCTACCACAGACTAACACGGCTAACTCCTCTGCATCTGTCTCACAGAGTTGTTGATAAAATGGAAGAGCGTTAAACTTACATGCCTTCCTGAGGAAAGGTAGGGTAAAAGTATGCTACAGTGTGCTATTCCATGCAAATGGGGAAGCCCACAACAGAGGAGCTCTATATATAGGCAGGGATTTGAAAAATATATACATTGTATGTAGCTGTTTAGTGGTATTACTCTATAACAACTTGCACAATTTGTAACACACTAACCTGAACGTAGCCCAGGTGCAAGCAGAGTCTTAGCTAGTAAGCAATGGGGCAGCTGTCCCAGCACCTGCATTTGCAGGAGGAGGGGAACAGCCCATGCTCCAACCCTCCCCGAAGGAGAGGGAAAGCAGGAGAAGAGCAGACTCTTGCTGCTGTTTGCACCTACCCCTTCTCAGGCTCAGGCAGCTGGCTTCCCATGGCCTTGTTTGGCCCCAGTGGGGGGTGGGAGTGATTCTGGGGTTCTATTCTGGACTTTTCCTCAGTCCCCCACAATTGCCAAGACTACCCTAACCAGGTGCCATATATTATGGCATATCCCTGTATTTTTGCCATCTCAGGCAAGCAGCAAAACTGATGTATACCTGGTAGGCTATGGAATACGTAGATTCATTGGGCTTGGTGGCTCACAAGCTGCACTAGCGAATCAATCAGAGGTACTTTTCACACGCGGATTTTAAAGTGTGTCTGTACCTGTTCTGCTTCCCATGTTTGCAGGGGGATCACACTTGCAAACTAGTCATGGGACGTGGTGCCGCTCTTTCTCCCCATTACCCCGAATTTTCTCCCTGCTGACATACCGTGATGTTAATTTTTAATCAGCTGCCCAGTCGGGGCTGACCCAATTAATGCCAGTGTGAACATTTTGCAGTGGTTCTCCCACTCTCCTTTTCCCTGGGAGCTGATTGGTTTGTGTGGAATTAACCTGATTGGTTTGGTGTGGACAAAGTCAGCTCTCTGAATTCAAAGTCAACTCTCTGAATCAATCAATCTTTTTTGCCATTTTTTTGGCTGCTCTGCAGCCCTCCGGGCAAACAGAGCAGGCTCGCAGCAGCTCAGCTGGGGTGGCTCCTCTCCTCTGCAGCCCTCCTGTCAACTACCCACCCACACCCCACTTTTCCCAGTAATAAGGCAGGACATCAGTTTGCACGGCACCTTTTTAAAAAAACGTTGAGCGTGTGTAGTAATGTTTCTATATTACTATATCACAATATCATCTGTCTGACAAGGCCCCCATGCCCCCCCTTCACCCACCCACCCCACTCATCCCAGGCGTAAGACACCATGTCGGGGAGGGCAGACTCATACCCACCCTGGCTCAGCTGAGATGTGCTGAGCCGCGACTTGGCTGAGGTGCTCGCTCTCCTGCTCTGCGAGCTGCCACAGCTGAGCCCCGGCTCGCTGTGTGCTCAGTTGAGACGCGCTGAGCTGCAGCTTTGCTGAGGTGCCCGCTCTCCTGCTCTGCAGCCTGGCTGTGGAGCAGGAAAGTGGGCACCCTAGCGAAGCTGCAGCTCAGTGTACCTCATCTGAGTCACGGATGAGTATGAGTCTGCTCTCCCTTCCCACTGTGCCTTACTGCTGGGAAAAGTGGGGTGGGGGTGGGTGGTTGAAGGAGGGACATGGGGGGGACTTAGTCAGAAAATGTAGTATTGTAGAAACCTTACTACACATGTATTGTCAAAGGCTTTCACGGCCGGAGAACGATGGTTGTTGTGGGTTTTCCGGGCTGTATTGACATGGTCTTGGCATTGTAGTTACTGACGTTTCGCCAGCAGCTGTGGCTGGCATCTTCAGAGGTGTAGCACCAAAAGACAGAGATCTCTCACAGAGTGTCACACTGAGAGATCTCTGTCTTTTGGTGCTACACCTCTGAAGATGCCAGCCACAGCTGCTGGCGAAACGTCAGGAACTACAATGCCAAGACCACGGCAATACAGCCCGGAAAACCCACAACAACCATCGTTACTTCACATGTTCAACATTTTTTTAAAAAGGTGCTGTGCAAATTGAAGTCCTGCCTTACCCCTGGGAAGAGTGGGGTGGGGGAGGGTGGTTGAAGGGGGGGCATGGGGGGCCTTGTTGGTCAGAAGATGTAGTATCATAGAAACGTTACTACACATGCTCGAAGTTTTTTTTTAAAAAAAATGGTGACGTGCACTGCAATGCCCCGAAAGTCTGAAACTGAACAGAGGCTTTGAGGCAGGTCTGAAAGGAATCCCAAGAGGCCAAATCGAAACTGCTGGGAACCGTGTGAAAGAAGCTGGTGCCAAGCCGAAGCCACTGCGATCACCCCGACTGCTCAAAAATGGTACTTTAAACTGTAAGTGCGAAAGGTGCCAAAATCTAAATTCCATAGGTTTTCAAGCAGTTTGGAGAGTAGATTTCTATTAGTAGCAGCAAAGCATTTAAATATGCTATTGTTTAAGCCAAGTAGAGATACTTCTGTTTTTATTTCTTATAGATGTTCATGGAAACAGTGCACAGATAAAGAGTACATTAGATGTGAATACTTATATCTCTTTTAATTTAAAACAGTATAGATCAACTTGATGTTCATTTCTTCTGCTTTTAGCAACACAGTCTCATCAGTGGTATTCTTGGGGTCCCCCAAACATGCAGTGTAGGCTGTGTGCAACCTGTTGGATTTATTGGAAGAAATATGGTGGCCTGAAAATGCCAACACTGACAAATGAAGACAAGTTTTCTTGTACTCAGACAACAGAGGTAGGACATTATACAAGAGTTATTGTAGTGGTATAGTGGATCTGTTGTGTTGTATGCTTTTGCTGTTATGTATCTGTGATGGGATTGGCATGAAAATGTCAGGATTTCCAAATGCTGCATCCAGCAAGAGGCAGGTAAAGGTTTGAAACAGCAGCAGGAAAGGAGGATGATTTTTGTGCAAGCTAGCTTGAAAGCTTGAAAGAGAATGGCAGTGGAAATAGAATGATGAGTTTATGGTTGGTGCTACCAGGAGGGGTTGGCAGTTAGAGCAAACTGAAGAGTTAGGGAGTTGGAGCCTGGCTTCCGACCAGAGAGGGTCAGACTGAAAACCGTCTGTCTGAGGAAAAAAAGGAAAGCTGTACCCTCACTGTGAAAACATGGAGTTTATAAAGCACTTAATTTCAAGTACTAAAGTGGACCAGCCAATTCTAAATTTTACTGAGACAAAAGAGATCTGGAAACTTGTAGTTGACTCAGGAAGAAGATAGAAAGGAGTCTCCCCTTCAGCCAAAGCAATAGGGTTATAGCTTGGATATAACTCCTGCCCAGTATCTGGAGAGGATTTTAACTCAGTGGTGTATCCTGAGGTCTGCAGTAAAAGGGAGGGAGTGCTGTGGGTGCATAAATTGGAGCACCTAATCTGTGAAGGGGGTGAAAATGGAGGAACTGTACTTCAAAGAGATCAAGTTTGATAACACCAACCTCTCTCATCTAAGTCAGCCAACATAATAAACTCAACCAGACTAAGTATTTTGTGCTTCACACAAGTGAAGTAATTGTGTAAAAACCACCTACTTACTGAAACCTTTTAAGTACCTGCCTACACTTCTACCTATCCAGCCTACATGTAAATAAATCTTATGTTATCTTTTAAACTTCAATTAGTCTAGTGTGTCAATTTCATTTCTAAGGGAAATATAAATCCCTGTTTTTCCTTCTATATAAACTTGGCTGGGTAACATCACAACCTATACGTTCTTTAAGGGTGAGACAATAAAGTAAGTTAGAGTTAACAGACACAAACATGCTACTGAATGCTTCCCAACCCTGGAAACAGCTTCATATGCTTGGGGAGGAAAATTGTACCTCAAATTATGGGGAGGGCAGCATGAGCTACAGAAAGCAAAGGGTTTGGTGACAGCATCGTTTCATTATTATTGTGCACAGGTAGGGATGTGCAATTTAAAACATGGATTTGGGTATCTGGAATACCAAATATATTTGGTATTCCCAATATTTCGGTCCAAATATACTGATACATTATTTAGATTTGGGTTTTATTTGGAATTCCAAATACATTCATCTCCATTATTCCCTATAGGGACAATTTCTGAAGGGCTGGAGGGGCTATTTTTCAAACAAACTACACCAAAATTGCAGAGAACCTAGTCCTGCCTTTTCACTGAAGACACCTCAAGCTTTAAGGCCCCTGAACAAGCTGCCCCCAGCCGCTCTCCATTGTTTCCTCTGGGGGGGGGGGAATTCAAGGCTTTCTTGAGGACACAGGAAGCCTTAGCCAAGCACTCAACAGCAATCAATAACCAAAAGTCTCTCAATGCAAATAAAATCAGTGTCAAACCAGAGAATCTCACAAGTATCATTGGCAAACCAGAATCTCAGCAACACTGAGAGCAAGCAACACTGTTAATAGCCCAACAAAATCACTGTCACTCAAAGATGCCAGGCAGAACCCAGGGCCAATGCAAGCCCAACAGAACCAACATCAAACCAGAGAATCCTGGCATCCAGCTTAGCAAGCTAGTAGTACCAAGACAGCAGTCAGACCTGGCAATGGCATATGGCAAGTGAGCAACACTGACAAACACACACAGTAATGCTGCTTCCCCCTTCCTCTTGTTACGTGGAAGGCCTGCAAAGTAGGGGAGAGGGACAAGCTGCTGCAACCTTTAAAATGAGATTGCCAGATATTCCTGAATATCTCTGTATTTGGGAATTTAAATACCAATTTATCCACATAAACCAGATGCATCCAGATTAGAGATGGGCGCGAACCAGAAAAACGGCAGTTCGTTGCTGTTTACGTTTCATGAAATTGCCTGGTTTGCGAACCAGTTCGTTTGGTTCGTGAAAACGTCACTTCCAGGGCTGTAGAAGGTCTGCAGAAAGCCCATCACCCCTGTTATCTAGGAAACTGATTGATCAGAGCCAAGCTGTCTGCAGTGACAAACCGAAAAACGAACTGGGCTAAGAATCATAGCGGTTCATCAGTAATGCCCTCCGAAGAACCACCAGTTTGCTAATCAAAAAACAGCCTGGTTTGTGATGAACTTTGGTTTATATTTTGGTTTGTGCTCATCTCTAATCCAGATATATCTGAATAAGATATTTTAGGGTATATATTCAGCTCAGAAATACCAAATCACACACCTCTGTGCACAGTTAATTGTTTCAGGACTGTTGGAGCCAAATTTCTTTTATCACACAGAATTCCTCTTGTGCATGATTTCTTTTCTCTTGTAAAAGTCCTGTTGGTCTTATTCCAGTTATGATTGCTGTAGAATCCTTCCATGATTTAGAATGCTGTCCTAAGCAGGTCTACTCAGAATCCCAATGAATTCTACTCAGTGGGATTACTTCCAGGAAGGTGATATTAAGATTGCACTGTTACTTATCTTATATACTGTATTTGAAAAATGATTTGTCTTCCTTGAATATTTGGTATTAATGGAACAAAATCTCCTTTTCTTAAGTAGTGCACAGAGTTTTACAGAGTTGATGAGATTCATGAGGCAAATTTGATGATATACATTTTAGAAACATACAATTATGAGTAGGGATGTGCATTAAAAAACCTGATATTTTTCAGATTTGAGTATCAAGAAAGCCATAAATATTGGTATCCCTGATATTTTGGTCTTTCTATACCAGTTTTGTGTTTGGATTCAGGTTTTTGGATTGGATTCAAGTTTGATTCGCCACTCCTCCGCTTGAAGCCAACTGGGTGTCATTGGGTCAGTCACAGCTTCTTGGAGCACTCTCAGCCCCACTCACCTCACAGAGTGATTGTTGTGAGGATAATAATAACACACTTTGTAAACTGCTCTGAGTGGGCATTAAGTTGTCCTGAAGGGCAGTATATAAATTGAATGTTATTATTTTTTTCATGCTTCCAAAATTATTCAGCTCTATTATTCCATGTGAAGGAATCTTTCCAGGGGGTTGGAGGGGCTATCTTCATGCAAATTATACCAGAATTGCAGTGTACCAAAGGCTGTCTGTCTGCTAAAGACCCACCCCCCAAGTTTCAAATATATTGGGTAAAGGGATCCAGTTCTATGAGACCCTGAACAACGTGCATTCAGCTGTTCTCCATTGTTTCCTATGTGGGGGCGGGGGGAGATCCAGAACTTTCTCCAGGGTATAGAAGCCTTAGGCAAACACACAAGAGCCACCACTGACCAAAAGTTTCCCAATACCAAAAGAACCAACAAACCCCAACAGAACCAATGTCAAACCAGAGAATCCCAGATGTACCACTTGCTGAACCAGAGAATTCTAACAGTACTAACCTGGCAGCAGAACAGTAGTAAGGTACAAAAAGATGAGAGCAGCCAAATGTATGCACTTAAAAACATATTGTCCTGAAGCTTCAGCCAAGAGGCCAGCTTGTCAGCTATGAGAGAATCGTTGTGATTGGACAGACATTTGATCTCCCCATAACATGTGATGCCATTTGCCTATGAGATCCTTCTTCTTCCCCTGTCCTTTTTTTGCCCAGAAAATCTGCAAAAGGAGAAAAACAAGCTACTGTGACCTTTAAAATGGTGGCTCCAGTTATTCCTGATTATTCCTAGGATTATTTGGGACCACCAATAGGAGTATATCTGAGAATCCTAGATGTGATCACAATTGCTGAATATACCTGAAAAATGCCAGTAAGGTATTTTTGGTGTATATTTTGGGAGTGGGTATATACTGGGCGTACCCCTAATTATGAGAAGGGTTTTTTGTTTGTTTGTTTGTTTGTTTGCTAAATAGAAGACAGCCTGATGCTCCAGCAGAGCTAGTGATGTAAAATTTATGGAACTTTTGAAACCATGGATAAAATTTTTGAGGCAATTTTTACTTTGTGATTAAAACTAAGCATATGGTTCTACTTTAACAACATAAAATATATAATTTATAACTCAGCAGATAAAATTGCACTTTGGCATGTTTATTTCCACTTGGCAAAATTGAAAGAAGTCATTTGGTAAAACCTGTTTCCACAAATTTTCTCCCCTCCTCACCTGGGTCTTCACATGTCTAAACAGAACATAATGCTGTTGGCTTGTCTTTGTTTATTCCCAATAAATGGTAATCAAAGGCCTTCTGAACATTAGGCCATTTAGATGTTGTGGTCCATGGCCATTGATAGGGCATGGTTTGTTAATGACACAGCGGAATAAGTGAAGTTGCTTTTTGAACAAGTGGCATATAGGATGGGTGATAGTAATTGGCAACTTTGTTTCTGATTTTCTCAAGAAAAAGATTATCCACTTACCAAATGCTGTGGGAAAGGAGGCATCATATAAAAATTATTGTAATTGTATGGATTTTTACTTTGTTACAGGATGCATGCATTAGAACACACATGTCACGACAGGCAACACAGGGAATACCAGTCCGGAACACGGGCAGCCCCAAATCTGCTGTGAAGACACGTCAGTCTTTCTTCCTTCATACTACATACTTGACTAAACTTGCCCGCCAGGTCTGCAGAAATACCCTTCAATTGAAACGGGCAGCAAGAAGACCCTTTGTCCTTATTAACTGTGCTGCCATTAGGGCAGAATGTAAGATGTTTTTAAATTCTTAGTTCAATGTGCCATTACTCCAACCACTTTCTGTCGTCCTTTTCTTTTTTTTCTTTTGCAATAAACACATTTTTTTCTGTCTGTATCCCCTTTGCGTTAATTAGTTTTCAAATTTTTATTTTCATTTGTCTGACTTGTCACCAAAGAGAGTTTACTGAAAATACTGTAAGTTCTAGAAAAAAAGATTTAATACTTATTGAATAATAAAATAGGTTTTAAAAGCAGATATTTATGCACATAGTTTTGTCTGCCTACCTCATCCTATTGTCATATGTTTCTTTTTAACATCAGTGTTTAATTTGTCTGGTGGAAAACTGTTTCATATCCAATAAAACACAAACCATAGTTTTGTTAACATATAAGAGCGCTTTCAAATTGGCTGTGGAGCCAATCCGGTGATGTATCACTGTGGTGGGAAAAGGATAGATTGGGAGGGTTAGATTGGCATGTTCATTGCGTTAGATTACATGTTCATTGTGTTATATCACTGTGCTGGCAATATCCTTGTGCCTTGAAACAGAGCAGTGGATGTATAAAAAAGCCTTTTATATGTGAATATAAGCATAGAGGAAATGTGCAGAGCCCCGGGCTGACTTGCTTATAAATTGCTGTATAAATTGCTTATAAATTGCCCTTGTGCCTAAACAGAGTTTATTAAACCATAGGCCCTTGCATTATGCTAGTAGGTGGACATCAGGGGAAAGCTGCATATTTATGGTTGCTGTTGAGAATGTTCTCCCCATATTAAGCCTTGGCCCCTCCAGTAATGTGTAGGATTACTTTTCTGATATTGTCATATTTTGTACTTCCCCACCTTAGCACTGGTTGATACTGACTTGAATCCTCCACCTTTGCTCCACATGTACTTCTCTCTGGGTGCTGCAGGGGCAATCTTCCACACCAGAGCTAATTGAAAAACATTAGAATTGTGCAAATGGAAATGCCTAGCGCCAGGGGATCTTGCGGTCTCCGTAGCAGAGAACTGCCTCTGCAGTGCCCAGAGAGCAAAGGCAGAGGTTCCAAGCCTGCGTGCGGAGGAACTGATGTCAGGACATGGGTAAGGAAGTCTAGATAGAGAGGAGGAATTGACTGTGGAGATGCCATCTTCTGCAGCAGGCCAGTGTCAAGTTTACTTTCTGATTTACCTTGACTGTCAGTGCTGCAAACCTGAGTGGTTTATCTGATATACATCTGTCTGCCTCCAATCCCTCATTTTATATTTTTCATAACAAAAGAGGTAAGTTTTGCTACTCTTGTCGGGTGGATGAGGTTAAAGTTAATGAAGGTTTATTCAAGGAAGATAAATTAACTTATACTGTTTTTCTTATTGAGCAGTCCCTTTCAAAGGAAAACCTACAAGTTGAGAAAACATTTCTGCATTATTTCACTCTTATTCTAATCTTGTTATCATCAAAGCAGAGCCCTGGTTTTCACAGTATTGTTTTTAGAACGGCAGTGCATCTGATTTGCTTATTCCGAACTTCAGTTTGTAGCAAGGGTGGTGGGAGTTCCAATCATTTCAGAAATGTCAGCATATTCACCCTGCATAAGCCTCATTGAAAGAGATGAAAACTCAGTTGTGTGACTTGGCAGGCGGTAGTCCAAACGCAAGTACTTTGTTATTTATGTTATTTTTAGACCACCTTTCTCACTGATAGTCAAGGTGGATTACAAAGTATAAGTCAATATGATCAATGGATGGGACTTTGAATAAACAATACAATAGGAATGGGATTGCCGAAATTTGGAAAAACAAGCAAAAATTGGATACAGGTCTGAAACATTGCTGAATTAAAACTAAAGCAATTTTATGTGACACGTTGGTTTTGTTATGTTCCTTTCTCTTTAATTCTTGATCCAGAGCCTGTTAACTTATTTAAAAGTTTCATTGGCTTTAGGAATATTGCCTTGATATTCTATGCCACCTAATGAATAAATTGGTTAACAAAAATAATGGTTGATATCTTTTAAAAGCAAAATTTATATAACAGATTTTTAATGACTTGTACATTGTACAGTCAATTTTGCAAGTTTATTCACATTAACATTCTCACAGGTAAGAAAGGAGCATTTTAGTAGTACTGTAGTTCTACCATCCTTTATTAACTTGTAAGTAAGAGCAGCATCCACTTGGATAATCTTATTTAACGCATAAGATATGTGAATGTGCATGCAGATAACATCTTGCAGTCACTGTCATACACTGCAAGTTCATCTAATTTATGCTTTTGGTTGTGTTTTATAGTTCAATATTATTTTACAACTGATTTTAGACTGAAATCCCTGGATGCAGATTATTTTTTAAAAAATTGTTTACACAGTGATATGCAGGAAACCAACATTTTTACATATGTAATCTTGACAAATCTGATTATTCCCCAGTCTCTCATTTTATATTCCTTATGAATACATTATGTGACTATGATCCTGCAGAACATATAGTTGTGAATGATTCATTCATATTCAGACTTTTAAAAAATTATGCTTCAAGAAAACCAGATTTATGCCCCAAGATCTCAAAATATCATCAATCTAAAGTTCATGAAATGCCAGTTTCCACAGGGTACACTTGGTGATATAAAAGTATTACAGATTTAGTCCTAAACAAGAAATCTTATTCATGCCATCTTATGTTGTTGTTGTTTTTAAGTGACCATCAGGCCTATCTTTAAAAAAGGCTGTGAATTATCCAAGAGTAGCAGTAGTTTGTTCCTGAGTTGTTTTGCAAGAGTCAGCTGTTTTATCTGGCTAAGAATATCAGATGGTACCAAGCCAGAGCCTGACACTTCTCAGTATTGCTGCCACTGCAGAGCCATGCTGATAATAGCCTTCATGTCACGAGTGTGGGTGAGATTGCAGAGCACAATGGGAGGATGCACCAGAATCCTTTTGCTGGATTCTGTCAGTTGCTGTTAAAGCTGATCAAATATTGCAATGGATTTGAAAAAAACCTCAGTGATGATCCCTGTGAAAGAAGCATCCACAGATCATGGATCAAGCATGGTACAAAAATTCTCCATAAGTAATGGAAGGTTAGTGTGATGTTGCAGAGCTGAGGCCAAAGATACATTTTTCAAGCTAGCAAGTACTGCTGCAGCTATTGAGGTTGCCATTTTCTGTTGCTGTCACCTACAGTCACATCTTTGTTCTTTTAATTTGCTCCTCAGATGCTGTTAGGAAGTCCCCCAAGGCAGTAGAAAGATATACTACACTAAGAAATGAAGATGTGAATGATGATGTTCAGAGAATAATATGGAGAGCATAGGGAGATTAAGAAAGGGAATGTAATTGCCAATTAAAGAGCGGGAACTGAGGTTGAAACAAGCCCCTTATGGAAATAATGCACCATCCAAATAATGCAGTTGTACTGAGAAAATTTGAGCATAAAAGATAGCCTATAGCTACAATTATGTTTACTGTGACTGGAGCAATATAATTTTAAAAGACTGAAGGGATTTCCCCTTCGCGAGAATATCCTATAAAGGCATGTAATACAGTTCTCCTCTCATGTTCTTATAGACATATTCTTGGAAAAGAGGTCCATTGTTAGCTGCCTTGATGACAAGAAGAAACCTCATCCAGAGGGGGTAAACCTCTTAATACTAGTGTTAGTAGACCCTGGCCTCTGTGCCCTGTTTGCTGGCTCTCCGGGGCAACTGCTTGACCGCAGTGATTAGATGGGCCGCTGATCTAATCCAGCAGTGTTCTTCTTATGTTCTTCTTTTCTAACAAAAACATACAACAAGTCTTGTTGGATCAGACCAGGGGTCCATCTAATTCAGTTTCCTCCATACAGTGGTCAATCAGTTACTCCGGAGGGCTAACAAAGGCAAGAACTGTGCTGAAGCTGAACAGATCTCTGCCTGCCTGTATGAGAAACTGCCTGGAAACCCTTCTTTAAGCTACCTGTTGTTTTATGATGGAAACAAGGTGGTATATACTATAAAGAAGGTTTCCTTGTGTTGATAACGGGTGGAAATAATACAAAAATAATAGAATTCCAAGCTGTAACATAGGCCTAGTTTTCTGCTGCTGCTTGGCTAAAAAAAACCCAGATAATAAATTGAATACTGGCTCCATTCAGTCTCATCTTCTCTCCCCACTCAACCCCTTTCACGCTGATCACTTTTTATTGTTAAGCCCAAGTGCTGGTTATATTAAAATGTGCAAAACTGCTCAGGGGATGGAGGGGTTGGTTTGAGTAACCTCGTAAGAAGCCAGCTAGTCAGTTCTGCACAGCCAGATTCTATTTCAGGATAGCAGATTTTTTTTCCCCCACCCAGAGCTCAGCCTTAGAGAGGAAAGTTATATTCTGAATGTGATGGACGAGAAATTTTCAGATAGGTATCATTCTGTTTAAAATATCACATCTTTGCTCTACATTGAATTTGGTGATGATTTCTTTAACAAATATATCTAGGAGCAGAAGTTTTATAATTTATTATGAACAGGCTTTGGGGGATTACTGACTGCCATTGTTTTATATTGCAGCTGTCTAGAATGTAATCATTGGTGTCCATGTTATGAATCTTTATGCAGAACAATGTAACTTCAAAAACAGAATGCAGATCAATTAAAATGTGCCCAACTCAGGTTAGCCATTGTTTTGCTGGAGAAAGTTCAATTGGCAGTCAGTGATTAGAGGTTAGAACTTTTTGAATTAGTTATATGTTTCCTGGAACACAATATTCATGCTGGGCCATTTTATTTCTGGCTCAATAATAACTCCAATCTACACATTCCAAATGCTTAATGGAGAAGTTTCCACAAAATAACCCTAACGGAACTTAACCTTACTTAGGGGGAAATTGCAAACAGAATGGAAAAGTACGGTTGTCAGGTGAGAGGATGAATATCTGAAAGGCACTGTAAGACATGCTACTGAATCAGCTGTTATAATATGTAAATTAAAGGCCATCATATATTTTTAATTTTTATGGATTGATCATATTTGAGGGACCCCATCCATAATAAGCAGAGAATTTATTGTGGATAGACTTTATCAGTATTTTTTGTGAAGGACAGATTGTGTGCCCAACTCACTAGTCAGTCCTACTTTTATTTTTAAAATATGTTTGTTGGGGACGTTGCAAATAGAATGTAAAGAGCTACACTATGAAGTAAAGAAGACTACCAGCTATCCTTGCAAAAACAATACTAAAAGAATTAATAAAGATAAGTAATTTTGTGGAACTATAATGTATTTTGCCAACAGTGGCTTGGCTCCTACCAGCCTTTCTCCTAGTTGCCAACTCTGGGTTGGGAAATTCCTGAAGATGGATCCTGAGGAGGTGAAATTTGGGGAGAGGAGGGACCTCTTGGCTATAATACCATAGAATCCACTTCCAAAGCTGCTATTTTCTCTAGGGGAACTTAGTCTAGAGATCAGTTGTAATTTCGGTGAGATCTTCTGGCTCAACCAGAAAGTTGGCAGCCTTGCTGCTGGTGAAAACGGGGACCATAGGCCCTGCATATCTACCCAAAGATGTGCTGGGGACCAGAGGATCTGCATGTACAAAAGCGTTGGTCAGGGGCTGTAGGAAGGAAGAGAAGCAGTGGAGATTAAGTGAAAAGGCTGCCTGGATCCAATCGTAATGTTATTTAATTTATCATAGCTTGTTTAAATGAAAGTGTTATGTAGGACAGGAAGAATATACAGTAACCATTCAAATAGTAGCAGCTGGTTTTCCAGCTCTACATTTTGATAAGGAAAATAGACTGATAATATCAGTGGTTATACTGTGTTCTCAGTCATCTGGTGTCCTGCCCTTTGTGCTTAGCTGGAGTAGTAAGAAAGTGGATTGTCCAATATTTGTCAGGATATAAGGTGGCAATGTATCAGTATTAGCTGTTCTGGGGTTTTCCTCCCCCAAAGGAATACAATTGAACAGCAATAAGGATGAATGAAAAGGCTGAGGATTGGTAATTCTTGTGCTCACCTAGCCCTTAGAAAAATCACCTTTTGAAATCAAGGCAGCTCTCTCACCATATAAGAATGCTGTACGGTTTTGTTCAATTTTTATTCTTAAAATTTCATTCTGTTAAGTTTTTTGAAGGTGTGTGCCTGCAGGAATGCATCTGCCTTGTACCCAGAAAGGTACAAGGCTACTAACTTTTTCCGTCTCTGAGAGCCAGTCAGAGGAGGGGCGAAGGGGCATTTGGCCTGGGCCTCAAGACCAAAAAGGCCTCAATTATTTTTGAAATTTGATAAGTTTAACAACTTTTTAATGTGAATCATGTGTCCTCTGTTATTAAAATTATGGCTCAGGATGTCAAAAACTGCAAGACGCCTGGGCCTCTCTGGACCTCTGAGTGGGCCAGCTCCTCCCCTCAAAAAATGTAGTGTGTGTGGATCACATACTCACTGAAGTCCTTTGAAATGAGCTTTGTAGGATGTCCCACAGTGCGTTTGTAGATGCCTTATGACACATATGTAACATCCATACAAAATCAGACTAAATAGTCTGGTATTGTGTTTAAAGTATGTGTCTTGTTTTAATTTACCGTATTTATTTAGTCCATGTTATATGAAATTGCACACTTATGAAATTACAAATTCAGATAATGTTTTCCCCTCTAGTACATTTTTGGAAATGTATATTTTGGTCTTTCACTTTTGAATTTCTGCTGAGGCCAGGCAGGATGAATTTTTGACTTTGTGATACAAGGCTCAAATTTATATTTTAAAGAGGTTAGCAGATCTATTTCGAGAGTGTGAAGATCATGGTAAAGTGTGAAGATCATGGAGAGTGTGAAGATACATGGGTAAAGATTAAAATGTCTAGTCACTTTTGAATCTCCCTGTTCTATATGCTCTGAAAGCATCGTAATGGTTTTCAGCATTTCTGAAAATTAAACCAGTCAATCCTGCAATATACGTATTATTCATATAATTCCCCTCACTGTTGCACAGCATGTATATCTCAACAGTTGGCTTTTAGGAGAGTTATTTTGTTGTTGCTCCTTTGCTGTTGTGTGTGTGTGCCCAAATGACCAGAAAATATGAGAGTGTTTAAATATTAATCAAAAAGAGTCCAGTAGCACCTTTAAGACTAACCAATTTTATTGTAGCATAAGCTTTCGAGAATCACAGTTCTCTTCGTCAGATGCATGCATGGACAGTTCTCTTCGTCAGATGCATGCATGGACTCTTTTTGATTTCGCTACTACAGACTAACACGGCTAACTCCTCTGGATTTAAATATTAATACTCACAAATTTGGGTTGGGGCAAAAATGTGAAAGAATTGGATTATAATGTCTCTTGGGGATAATATCTGGGCCTATGATACCTCAATGAGCTAAAAAGGATTTTTTTTTAAAAAATGCTACAGTTCTATAAGACATGGTGAAATATTTAGATGGCAGAACTACATATTTCAACATGCAATTTTAACTGGGTAATAACAGAAAAGTAATCCTAATTTGAATTTCCTTTGTTTCTTCCATAGACTCTAGGGCTACATTCACCTAAACAAACTACTGCTCTCATGCAGTCAGGGCAGTGTTGAGTGTGGTATGGTATTGCTGAAGCATGGTGTGCAATCTCAATTCATACATCCTGTTCATGTTTCCTTTCTAATATCCAAAAAGGAATTCACAGATGGCAATTTTGACATTTCTTGTAATGTCAAAAGTCATTTTCAGAATACTTCTCACCTCTACTTTACACTGTGCTTCTTTAAAATTTCCAAAATTCCAAACGTTGAGATTCTTTTTGTGGCACAGTATTCATATGTGAAAATGAGGGAAAGTCTTTTTTAAAAAGTGGCTAAAGTTGACTCATAGATTTGGATCCAGCTAGCTTTTTCTCTCCATCTTGATCAAGTCCCCTCCTTATCACTGCCCCCATTTCACATGGCTTTTGTCCACATAGATCCCATGATCCCAAACATATCCTTTTTGGTGGTCAAAAGGGACCCCTTCCTACTTTTTTCACCAGTGAAACAAACTGGTTTGATCCAACCTTTTACATGGCAGATTTCACTGGCAATTTGGTGAAAACTTGAGCAATGCCACAATTTTATATTTTCATGTAAATGCAAGTAGAATAAGAATGTGACATCACGGGTATGGTATTCCAATATGTGCTTTTTCATCATGTACTGTGAATTGCCTTTGTTAGAGAGGAGCCATCATAACTGGCTGTAAAATGCAGTCCTCTTTATCCAGATAACTATCCAGATGTTCTGTCCATTTCCCAACCAACTTGTAGCTACAAAGTTGTATTGTATCTTTGGCCGTGCCCTTGTACAGAGTTCTTTTTGTTTCAACATTCCCAGTGCTTTTCAGTTTTTGGTGAAGATACAATGCTTCAGTTGCTATAAACCTAGCCACCCATCCATGGTGACTATGCAACTGCAATAATGCTGCAGCAAGAACAAATTAATAGAGAATTTGTAATGAAGGAGAAGTAGAAATATGGCCTTTTGGAGTATGTGATTCTTTACCTAAACTATTTGTTCAAGTGAACAGTATTAGATGGGCCCATTATTTCCCTTACCAGAGTGCCTGTCTGCACAATAAGGAGGCGTTACTACTTATGCTCTAGAAAGCAAAACTGTGAAGAATTTCTATCCACAATGGCATCATATTGTTACTCCTCCTGAGGATAAATTATGTTCATAGAAAGGCTGTATTAAATGCATACAATTAAACATGCCTTCCTCAATAATCAGTACAAAAGGACCACATGTTCAAGCAAATGCTACTTTTACCCCATTCAACCTTGGTAAACTTTTGTCACATATTAGGGAAGCAGAGTATCAGGGTCCTTCTTTAGCATGAATGACAGAATAATTTTTAAAGGAAGACATCAGTCATATGCACATTTGCTTGGAAGTAAATTCCATTGAACTCAATAGGACTGTTCTTAAGTAAACATGCATAGACTTGAGTTGCAAAAATATGAATTTCTATCCCTCTTATTCATGATCCTTATTCATGACAGTTTGATGAGATTCAAATGCTATTTTTTTTCAACACAGGTGACAGCTAATTATGGAACACTTGAGATAATTGCTTTTACTCAGTTTTTCACAACTGAAACTTTTCTCAGTGGGCTAGAAGCCATCTGAGTACTTTTATGAGGTAATATTCTTGCTGTATGTAAGGTGACTGATGCATCAAGTCTTCTGTCTGTAACCTGGTTATTTAAAATATTCCCTATGTGCTGACTTTCATAAAAAGTGACAACCAAAATCTGGAGAACTAAAATTACATATTTAATAAAATCTATACACTTTCTTAAAAGCTTTGAGGAGTCTTTATAAGCACACTTTATATGCACTACGAAAAAGTAAGAGGCCCAATCCAGCCAAAGCAAAGCACTATTAAATGCTGTTGATTTTAATAGACAGAAGTTTACCAAGTGATTGTCTTTCAGTGGCACATAAAAGTACCTAAATTTGACCAGAATGTACACAGTAATTGCAATGACATAACATGTACAAGAATATGATTGTTAACAACTTTTTTTCCTTAAAAGTTAACATGAGGTATAATAACTTGAAATTTGGGGAGAGTCTTGTTTCTCAATTATATTAGTATAGAATGAAAACTATCATACCATAAAATAGGAATTTCTAATACGGCAATTACACTATCATTAACTTGCGAGGGAGGCAGACTTTTTGTGTAATGTGCTTGGTATACACTTAATTTTATTTATCATCATTGTATCATGACCCTCCTCTAAGGGTGTAGTGATATTTTGTAGCTGAATCATTACAATGACGTTTTGTGGTAGGTTAGGCTGAAAAAAAGCAACTTGCTCAATGCTACCTGCCAAGACCCAAACCAGACATTAACAGGAGATGTAGGGCTGCTGCTGCTAACCTGCATCTAGTCCTCACATTTCTCAGGCAACACCAAGTGAAAGAAGATTCATGAGGAAATTGTACTTAGCATCTCTATCTCAACTCCAGCAGAGGATGCTTGCAAGATGACATCATTACACACATGTATCCGAAGAAAGGAGCTCTGATTCTTGAAAACTCATACCTTAGATCTAGTTGGTCTCCTGATGTTCTTTCACAACACACTGCCAGGGAGATGAGGGTCAGCAGCTGAAGTAGTTTTTCATGGCAGAGCAGATATTTGTATTAGAAATAGCTATTTCATTTGGTAGCAGAATTCCCCATTCAGAAGCCTTTTCCATGTAGTAATTAATCCCAGAAGGAGAGAATGGGCCCACCTAGAGATGGTAGTAGGCAAATCATGGCTTTGGGACTGCTGGTTGGCATGGGCAAAGAAGTTGTGGAGTAGCACCTTGCTGCACTGGATGTGTACAAATACTTGGGCCAGATGGAGTGCACCTGAGAGTGCAAAGCTTGCAGACCCTTTGTCAATCATTTTCCAGACCTCTTGGAGGATAGGTAATGTGCTAGAAGACTGGAGGAGGACAAATATCTGTCATCCCAATCTTCAAGAAAGGGGAAAAGGACAATCCTGGGAACTACAAGCCAACCTCTGTCCCAGAGAACTACAATCCTGACCTCTGTCCCAGGGAAGATACTGAAACATATTAAAGGCATCAATCTGCAAGCATCTGATGGACAACATGGTGATACAGGGAAGTCAGCATGAATTTGTTCCCAACAGCTCCTGCCAGACCAACCTCATCTTCTATGATCGAGTGACAGGCTGACCGGATTGTGAAAATGCTGTCGATGTAGTTTATCTGGATTTCAGTAAAGCTTCTAACAAGGTTCTGATGGGTAAACTGGTGGACTATGGACTGGATTCTAGGACAGATAGAAAACTGGCTGGAGAAACTCACCCAAAGAGTAGTTGTCAAGGGCATCAAATCTGATTGGAGTGCCACAGGGCTCAGTTCTGGGCCCAGTGCTTTTCAATAATTTTATAAATGATCTGGAAAAGGATATGAAAGGATTACTCATTCAATTTGCAGATGACACCAAACTGTGAGGAGTAGCAAACATCTTTAAAGATAGAGATAGAATTCAACAACACACACTGGAAAAGTGGGCAGATTTGAATAGATGCAATTTAATATGTATAAGTATTGAGTTCTCCACCTGGATAACAAAAAATGCAAAGCATGCATACTGGAAGAGGGATACACTTCTGGGTGGCAGTGTGTGTGAATAAGATCTTGGGATATGGGTGGATGGGAAGCTAAATATGAGCAGTCAGTATAAAACAGCAGCAAAAATGGTGAACACAATCTTGGTATGTATTAACAAAGGCATAACATCCAGATCACAGGAAGTAATTATCTCATTATATACCATGTTGGTAAGGTCCCATCTGCAGTATTATGTGCAGTTCTGGAGGCCTTACTTCAAAAAGGATGTGGACAAATTGGAACAGGTGCAGAAGAGAACAACTAGGATGATCAGGGGCCTAGAGAACAAGCCCTGTGAGGAAAGACCGAGGGACCTGGGAATGTTCAGTTTGGAGAAGCGGAAGTTGAGGTGGGACATGATTGCTCTCTTTAAGTATTTAAAAGGCTGTCACTTAGAGGAGGGAAGGGCGCTGTTCCTTTTGGCAACAGAGGATAGGACTTGAAACAATGGATTTAAACTACAGGAGAGAGAGAGTACCAGCTGGACATTAGGAAAAACTTCACATGAAGTGTAATCCAGCTGTGGAATTGGCTGCCTAGGGATGTGATGGGTTCCCCGACATTGGCAGTTTTCAAGGAGTGGCTGGACAGATACTTGTCAGGGATGCTTTAGGCTGTTTCTGCATCAGGCAGGAGTTGGACTAGATGGTTTGTATGGCTCCTTGCAATGTTATGGTTCTAATTCTCAGGCCATTAAATAGTTAAAAAAAGATAGAACTTACATTTATTGAGGTAGATTTCTTTCACAGGAATTTTTTGTAGAAGAAAGAAAGAATCCTAGTCTAAAAGTGAACTGTCCATCTTTGGCATGACCAGCTATTCCAGCATGATGCTTGCATGCAGGTATGTGGATCAGGGCTTTACGGCAGGAGCTTTGAAAAATGCATCTTCCTCCTCAGAAAGACATGAGGCAAGAGAGAGGAGACTTTCTCAATGGAGACTGGGAGAGAGGAGTCAGGAAGTGTTTCTGCCTTAGATATAGAGAAGCAATGTGCAAACCTAGAAAATAACATACACAGAGAGATACATACACAATGTCCACAATGTCCAAGGCCTGCTGAATAGCCTGTAACAACAATTTGAATCTGGGTTTCCTTGAGCATTTCATAAATTCTTCCGGGAGAAATGTAAGCAGAACTGTAAATTATTCCCTTACTACCAAGGAATGGTAAGGTACGTTTTTGTCTTATCTTAGCATGTTAAGAGCCTATAGCAATGATCCTGAACCTTTTTGAGCCTGAGAGTTCCTTAGGACACAATCACAAAATGGCTGCCACAGAAGGTGATGGCAACCACAAAATGGCTGCCACATGAGGCAGCATCAAACACAAAATGGCTGCCAAAAGAGGCAGTGGAAACCACACCAACCAAAGAAAGTCGATTGACATTATGAACAACTCTGATAGGAACTGTTCAACTTTTCAGGCAGAAGCTCTGCTTAAAAGGATGCCTTTTAAAATGAATATATTGTTTTAAAATATCTTGCATACATACACCTTACCTTCAGTCACACAGTGAAGACCCTTGTGCAATGGTGGCAGTTACTGCTGAAGCAGTTTTTAAAAGTCTGCACAGTCAATCATATCTCCAATGGCCAGTAAAAAACCCCACCTGGCCCCACCCACTTTCTAAAAGTTGTTGGCTGGTGCATGCAAAGGTATTGGTAGGTGCTGTGGTGTCCACAGGTGCTACACTGGGGAACCCTAGCCTATAGAATTCTCAGCAGTGGGTGCAGTGTACCACTCTAGGAAGCCTCTTTAATGTCATTGCTATTTTTTCTAGTGAAAGGGGACCATTTTATTCTAGTGCTTATGTGAAGGTTCTAGTGCAGGTGAGTCAGGCGTTTACATTCACACTGAAACTAATTTGTGTGTAGTCCTGGTGCCTCAGAGTGGCAGTCAAAAGGAATTATTGATATACTAGTTGTGCTTTCAACTTACTGTTTTTTAAAAAGGTCCTTAACTAATATCACAATGGTTTAGGGTTGCCAGCCTCCAGGTGGTGGCTGGAGATCTTCTGGAATTACAACTTATCTCTCGGTGACAGAGATCACTTCCCCTGAAGAAAATGGTTGCCTTGGAAGGTGGACTCTATGGCATTATCGCCAGTTGAAGTCCCTGCCCTCCCCAAACCCCACCCTCTCAAGGCTCCACTCCGCAAATCTCCAGGAATTTCCCAACCAGGAGCTGGCAACCCTATTTCACTTCCATAAACGTCATTTTTTTTCTCACATTTTTTTTCATTGATGGGCAATAGATTTCATTTTTTTAAAAAAAAATACAAAGTGTTGATGAGATTCAAAATATAACCTGTATTTTCCCATGTATGTTTTCCTGGCTCATCTTTGTCTTCTCATCTTTGGAATACAGAGTGTTACACATGAAACCATGGTTAATCATATGGAGATGTGTTATTATTACTTGAGAATAAGTAGTGTGCCTCTACAGGTATGTGTGTTATATATGCACTCTGATTCAGTGGTTTTCAAATTTTCTACTCCAGGGAATCTCTTCCATGTCAATATATTTCTGAGACACCCAGGAACCTCTGCCATGGAACCTACTTGTATTGCAGAGGATTCAGGGACGTGATCTATAACCCATATCCAGTTCATGCAGGCTTTGTAGATCTTGCCATCACTTCAAGTGCCTGAGTGTGTCCTATGTTTCCCTTAAGTTAGATGTTACAGGGGAAGGGTAGTCTTTCAACTAATTTTGTATGCTATTAGTGATCTTCTCATTGGGGGAATACTTTATCTTCTACAGAACTGATATTTGGAAAACGCTGCTCTACTTGATTTTGTTTACATTTCCCCCCAACCCAAAATAACATTCTCTTTCCTTTCCTTAGATGCTGACAGACATTGTGAATTTGTTGGAAACCCTTTGAAGAATAAAAGTACTAGAAAATCATTGTCATGCATAATCGGGTACTTGGGTGAGTACTCTGAGCAAAATGAATTATGTACGCTAGTGATAAACAAAGGACATTCAAATGCAATGAACATGGTATCTTTACTTTGGGGGTGCTAGGGAGGTTCATCAAATAGAGGTGAGTTTGTAGAAAGCTAACTCAGCAAGGAGAGATCAATGGTGGAATCATAACTCCCGCTGAGCATATTTTCTGCAAGCAGGTTGTTTGAAACAGGGGAGCAGTTAAACATTGAGTCCCTGACTTGAGGTATGAAGTGGGCCCATAACAGTAGCAGTGTATTTAATATGTATGTGAAGCTCTAGAAACATACCAAACCAGTCTGCACAATGAGGTAGTAAACTAAGTGATAAACATATGGACACTGCCTTTTCAGGCTGCGGGTATGCGTGTCATATTTTTTAAATGTTCCTGCAATTTTAAAAAAGCTCCCTGAATCATACTAATTTATGATATGTAGCTTGCTTTTTATGAAGGGAAGGAATGA
The DNA here is from genome assembly GCF_028583425.1 of Eublepharis macularius. NCBI lineage: Eukaryota > Metazoa > Chordata > Lepidosauria > Squamata > Eublepharidae > Eublepharis > Eublepharis macularius. Next base: position 196,670,543 of record NC_072790.1, read on the forward strand.
AAAAAGTGTCCCCCACATACTTGCTTACACATATATACTGTCTGCACCCTGAAATGACTTATTGTTTATTCCTAAGGAATAATATAAACCAATCTGTGAAAATACCCAGTTATAAACATATGGAAACTGCACTGAGAATACAATTCACTCATCAACATCAGTGCAGTGTGGTGGAAAACAGTTGAATTTCAATGGAAGTGTACAAGGATAAAATATATACTTAGAAAACAAGGATGGTGGCACTTGACAGCATTGGAGATGGAATCTGCTGCCTTTGTGACAAACTGGAAAAATATTTACGGTTATGAACATATGGAGCTACCATATACTGAGTCCATTTCGCTCAATAATAATGATTTATTATTGTTTATAAATAATGTATGATTTTTATTTTGTATGATTTTTATTCATAATGTTACAGTGGGCAAAACTTGATGAGTGAATAATTAAACACTGTAGCAATGTTTAATTATTGGAGTGGGTCCTACCTATATCCTACCACCCCACAAGTGAGAGAGAAGTACATCCTTCTCTCTGCTCCTCCCACCCCTTTCCCCCTCCTCCTTCCTCTCCTCCTTCTCCTTTCCCAAGACGCTTTTTTTTTAAAAAAGAGGAAAAGTAGATGACATTATAACATCATCGTGTCATTATCTCGTTGTATTGGCTTGCCCTCTGGTGCCAGCCACTGCCTCCCAGCTCTGGGTCAGCTTGTACAGGGCTCTTGAGTTTGGAACACCGGGGTGTGTGTGTGTGTGTGTGTGTGTGTGTGTGTGTGTGTGTGTGTGTGTGTGTGTGTGTGTGTGTGTCATAAATCCTAAACAAAAATGTCTACTCGGAGCATGGCTGTCTTGTATCAGGGAAATATTATTTAAACCAAGCACAATGACATGACATTATAACATCTTGACTTTATAATGTTGTTATATTTGGTTATAACATCATTATGTTTGGTTTTTTAAAAAATATCCCCGATATAGGACAGCCATACTCTGAATAGATGTTTTTGTTCAGGATTTATGCCCTCTCCCCCCCCCCCGGCCATCCAGAGCTAGGAGGCACAGGCCAGCAGCACCAGGGGGCAAACTGACACAATGAGATAACATAAGGTCATCAAGTTTTCTTCACCCCCCCAAAATAAGTACTTATTAACAATATAATAACAATTTGTGTTGTAGTTACATGGATCTCTCTTAAGTTTCTATGCTTTCATTTCTGTTTTGTTATTTTTCCTACTACTAATGCCTTAATGCTGGGTGCCTTTGGTCATCGTAACATCGTAATGACATACTGCTATAACATAATAACATGATTGGGCATATATGAAAATTTTAAAAAAGGGGTGGTGGTGATATGATAGCACCAGTTACACTGACATTGATGCCAATGATGAGAGTCACACCTCACCTCATAACTCTGTTTCATAGTGATGTGGACAAAAAAAGATAGCATCTATACCAGGATTAAAAGCAGTGTGTGGAAAGGTTGGTGGCCAAAACGAATCTGATTCTTAAGGACTGAACACTCAAAAAGGGAGTAGTAAATCACCCGTACAGAAGAGGCCCTGGTCTGTGTCTATTGACTTCAATGGGCATAGAAGAATGTAGCTCTGTTTAGGATTGCATTGTTGACTTATTAAAATTTATGGTAGTTTTAAAAGGTGCCTTTGATTAATTGGGAAGTTTATTTTTAAAAAATTGTTAACAGTTTTAACTGTAAGGACTTAAAATCTAAGAGGAGGCATAGTTCTTTCCCTCACCCCAGGAAGGAATACCTCTTCTGGGATCGTGCCTGCTGCCACACATGTATGTATTGTAAAAACAAATAATGCCAGTTTCTTCAGAACTAATGTTCTATGCTCCTGTAGAATCATTCAATTTAAATATCTAGGATTAACTGACATTCTTTACCCAAATAATAATAATAACATTCGATTTATATACCGCCCTTCAGGACAACTTAATGCCCACTCAGAGGAGTTTACAAAGTGTTATTATTACCCCACAACAATCACCCTGTGAGGTGGGTGGGGCTGAGAGAACTGTGACTCGCCCAAAGGTCACCCAGCTGGCTTCGTGGAGGAGTGGGGAATCAAACCCGGCTCTCCAGATTAGAGTCCCGTGCTCTTAACCACTACACCAAACTGGCTCTCCAAATGATGGTATACACCAAATGATGGTATAATTATTCTTAACAAATCACATCTAAATGAATTGATGATTGAAAGTAATTTCTTTTTAAAAAATGAAATAACTGCAACAATCTCCTTTTGGAATGACAGAGATTCATCCTGCCGTGAAGCCGAATATAATGAAGTCTACACCAAGCCTTCAGAGTTCAATGTCGAAGCGAATGCTCGCAACCCCAAGCCATTCGACGTTAAGTATTTTGGGAAAGAGAAACTACAGCCACCATCATAATGGTCTGGATGGTATGTACACACCTGAGAGGTGATTTTTTTTTAAGTGGGTTGGATCCTGCATTTTTTTCACTTAATCTTGGCCAGTTCTCCTACTTATCAAAGCCTTATCACATGGTTCATACGAGCATCCTTATCACATGGCTTTTGTCCATTTAGGTTCTATGATCCCAACCACAGCCTTTCTGTTGATCACAGTGGACACGTTTCTCTTTTCTTCACCAGTGAAAAACCTGGGCAGATCCAATTGAATGTGTGTACAATTTAAGGCAATAACTCAAATGCATGCTTCTATTAATCTAGTGCTGCTATCTATCTTTTATGTAATTATGACAGGGTTAACAGCCTTCTTTTTCAGAATGAAAGCACTCTGTTAGAATAATTTTTATCCCACTTATCTAACTATCAAAATGGCTAGCATTGATATGTCAATGAAAACATCAATAAAGCTAAACATTGCAATATAAAATTTGTGAAAAATATCAGAATTAGAAATGGGCACAAACTGGAAGAATTCCGAACCATGCAGTTAGTGGTTCATCACGTTTCTCAAACCACAATCCATGAACTTTTACAAACTTGTTCCGGTTTGCAAACCAGTTTGTTCAGTTTGTGAAAACATCACTTCCAGTTCAGCAGAAGGTCTGCAGAGAGCTCATCCCCCTGTTGCCTAGGAAACTGATTGATCTGTGCTAGGCTCTCTGTGGTGACAAACCAAAATACGAAACAAATGAACCGGGCTAAAATTTGTCACGGTTCATGAGAAATGAGCTCCCACGAACCACCATTTCGTGAAACACAAACTGACCAGGTTCATGATGAACTTCAGTTCATATTTTGATTCATGCCCACCTCTAATCAGAATCAAATAAAAAACCCAAGATGAAACACAAAAAAAATAGAAGCCAAACAATTCAACCAACCATGTTATAGAAGAAAAACACTAGTTATGAAGGTGCCAGCTGCATCTCACAAGGAAGACTATTATTCTATAGACAAGGCACCACAATTAAGTAGAACTTCTTACTTTATGTCATATGGGTACCCAATGGAAAGCTTTTGAGGCACATCTCAAGGAAAAGGAAGATTTATATGGGAGCAGGCCATACCGTGGAAGCCTTGAGAGAGATGGAAATAAGAGTGTATTGGGAAGAGGACTTTTACCTGAGAGATGAGTTGTTCTAAAAAGAACCTTTTAGGCATTATTGTACATCTTAGAATTTTGGGGCCATGATTTACCATTTCATCCTGTGGTTGCTTTCTTATATTATGTTAAAGATCGTGTACCTGTATCAGATAGAGCACTTATCTTGTTAACTGCTGCAAGACCTGGTGTTTTTTTGTTATGGTACTTAGTGGTATTGAGTACCAGGACATTTTTTGAGGGCTCTCCTAAGCCCTCAGAGGGGAAGTGATGGAAATCAATGCAACCTTATAAATGAGTACACAACGACAAAAACACTGAGCAAGTTAAAGTGTAGCATCTTGTTGGAAATCCTCTGTAGCCCCTGGTATTAATGACTGGATTATAAGAATGTGGAAAATGGCACTTGTGTTTAAAATGACATATCAAAGCAGAAGTATAAATCAAGAAGCTTTAAGGGCTGATATGTGGACAGAAAGATGGGCTTTGTTTTTGATTACATCAATACGGTTAATGATAGTTCCTTTCCTTTTGTGTTTTTAAAACTTTGTCATGAGTGCTCTTTTTGTGTCTTTTCTCTTGTTAACTATATATATGTGTGAGAAATTATCTAAATTAAATAGACATATGCTTGTTTAACTCCATTAGAGTCCAGCTTGTCAGGGGCCACATAATCAGATGTCACAGCAAATAGAGTTTTTGATTGATGGCTTCCAAACCCAGGAATCTTTCAATTGTACTCTGTGCACAAGGAGATGAGTACATGAGTCCAACAACTCGCTGTGTTTGTAACTATCATGAACAAACAGAATCTTGATGTGACACCTGAATACAGCCATTGAAATGGGTGTAATTTTGTGAGAAGCACTGAGAGAGGTAGAATGGCACCTTGCAACTATGCCTGAATTGGAAATGTAGTGTATCAAGCATTGCAGGGGAAGGAATCATTAACAGATGCCTGCTATTGTGAAACAGATTTTAGTTTCATAATAAGGGTTACTAATTCTGGCTTGAAAAAATTCCTGGAGATTTCAAAGCAGTGCCTGGTGAAGGTGGAGTTTGGGAGGAGCAGCGTGTTCAGTGGGCATGTGATGCCAGAGTTGGCCCTCTGAAACTGCCTTTTCCTCTAGGGGAACCGATCTCTGTAGTCTGGAAATCAGTTGTAATTCCATCAGTACTCCAAGCCGGGGTTTTAGATTGGTAACCCTATAGCATAGTGATTAAGTAGTTGGCCTCTGAACCAGCACTCTGTTAGTTTGAATCCCACTGCTGCCACGAGCTCAGAAGTGGCCTCAAATAAGCCACTCTTCTCAGCCTCAGCTCCCCAGCTGTATTGTGGAGATAATAATAGCACTGACTTTGTTCACCACTCTGAGTGGACATTAATCTGTCCAGAAGAATGGTATATAAACTCAGTGTGGTGTTGTTGTTATTGTTGCTGTTGTTGTTGTTATATCATATCACAAGATGCAAAGGACTGAACTAAGCAGTGGATTACCAATTTTCAAATAATGCAACACATTTGGAACACACAGTTAAAGAAATAGCCATTGAACTTTACATATAAATATTGATCTTTGCAGAGTGAATACATTTTCCCCTAGAAAGCAGTTAAAATTCCATTGGGAAGAGAGGGATGTTTCCATTCATAACTCTGCATATAGATGCCAATGATTAGGTTGTTTTGGAACATGTGCAAGATACATTTGTTTTGTCATTTTTAAATGTCATTTCTGATGAGATGCAATATACTGGATTGGCTGCATTGTGAAATATCATCTCTAGAGATTTTGCAGTCCCAAAGCCAACAGCACCATGCCAGTATAAAATACATCTAAATAGCAAAGAGGCAATAGTAAAATAGATTAAAAGTATATGGCAAACTATATATAGTTAAATTATAGTTAAATTAAATTAGCATAGTTGTAAGTTAATTGATTAGATGTAGTGTTTTTAAATGTTTTAAATGGTATGCGATGTTTGTATTTCTGTTATCCGCCCTGAGCCTGTGAAAGCGGGGAGGACGGAATACAAATGTAATAAAATAAATTAAATTAAAATATAGGGTAGGTACATACATACAGACAAAATACCCAAAAGAGACTTGCAAACAGGCCTCATCCATTAGCCAACATGAGGGAATTAAACAATCTTTTTGGGTAATGTAGCAAGTGGCACAGAATTTGGCTAATACTTTTACCCTCTAATCCCCACTTGCATCTTCTCTTGCAAGAATAATTACATAAAATAGAAAAAAATAGCAGAATTTTTCAGGTGGATTAGGTCCCTGGCTCAAATTGGCTCAGCTACGAACTCATTAGTTATTCTTCAGCAACCAGTTTCCTCCACTTCTTTCTTCTGTGTGGATCTAAACGAATAGACTGGAAGTGTCATTCCTTGTTTTTTCCAGGCACAGATACATGTGTCCTGATTGAAGGCAAACCAAGTTCTGTCCACATCAAAGCCTCTGACGTGGGGCTAAAATTCTCTTTAAAAAGAGATTTTGAATAGATTCCAGTTTTGTGGTCAAGTGATCATTCCAGCCCCATACCATACAGAAGTGGTACAACAGCCTTACTCTGGTAAATTTTCAGACCTGGATCAATCAAGAAGCCACTTTTAGTACTGTAAAATTTCAGAACAGTACCTATGGATCTTAAGACAGTAGATGCTGAGACCACCAAGTGAGCCTTCCAAGATAAGAGTTTCTTTAACGATTACTCCAAGATATTTAAAGTTGCTGCATTGGTCTATTGGGATGCCATCTGTAGTCACTTAAATTTATAAGCTTTTGTCCTAAAGACTATCACTTTGATCTTAACATAGTTAATATTTAAGGCTTCTTCTCTACAGAAGTTGCCTAGCATTTGCAGCAACTTTTAAAGGCCAATGCTTGTAAGAGACATTAGAACCATTTTGTCGGCATATAAAAAAAATTGATAGTTTATGGAGGCCTAAAGAAAGTGGAACAAACTCAGAGCCAAACTACAAGTGATGAATGACACTTGAATGGCAAGTGTATTCCTCCCTGTTCACTTGCCCTCCACTTGCTCTCCACTCGATCCACTTGCCATTCAAGTGTCATTTGTCACTTGTAGCTTGGCCCTTAGGGCCTGATATACTTAAATGACATTCTGAGGCTAGATTGAAAAGCAGTGGAGCCAAAACGCACCCCTGAATTTTCTCAGTTTTCTCCAAGAAGGCCTAAAGCTGCTATGTTTGCAGCCTTGTTTCACTGGAAGAAGTCTTGGTCCATAGTAAAAAGGCTCCTGTTTTAGTGAAGGGGGTCATAGGATCCGTCTCAAAGTATGGAGTCCAAAGAAGTATGAGAAGAAAAATTGCTGCTGGCCCCGATCCTCAAATGCCTGCAAATAGCACATGTACTAGCAGAGGAAATTTGCAGTGCTATAACCAGGTGGTTCTATAGCAGTTGTTAGGCTTACATAAGATGGTGCACAAAAAATAGAACATCTTTGAATTCAGTTGTGCTTTTCTTTTCTTGCTCAAGATATAGAACTGCCCCTCCATGACCTCTGGTACCTATCCTATGTGTTGAGAGTTTTGTATATTCCCAATCTAGATTTTAGCCAGCTGCTGCTGGTTGCATCATGCATGTAATAATGGTGACTCTACCTACAGCTCAGATTAGCTTAGTAATTCAGATGGGTTGCACATCCAAACATACACCTGTATCAGCGTGCTTCTGTGTATGGCCTCTTTTGCTGGACTGGGCTGAGAGACCTTTCTGAAACTGTTATCTAACATTTAGGTGTTGTCATTTTCTCATGCCATCTTTGGCTTCATTGGATGGCAAAAGTCATCAGCAAAACAGGGCCTCAGCAATAGAGTCAGGATGTGCAGAAAGTTCCTGCCATCATTCTTGCCAGAGTCAATCCTGTTATTTCCATGCACAAAGAAAAACTCCATTAATGGTTGCCTTGGATTATACAGTCCTGAGAAGCATAACTGTAATTTCTACGTTCTCTTTCTGGTCAGTGCATTAAAAAAAAAAAAAAGGAAACATTCACACCATTAGATAAAGTTAACACTTCAGTTTTATGTCAGAATCATATCTCTTTGCAAATATAAATCTTGGCTAGGCTTCATGGTATTACATAGTTACCTAGCACATGTACATATCAAGAATTTAGGAAGCTACTTTGATCTAATTTAATTTAATTTAGAGTCATAGCCAAATCAAGGCAAATAACAGAATCAAAAGCCTTCCTGCAAAACAGAATAAAATATAATCAGAGTCATTCAAATGACCCCACCCACTTTAATCATAAATCCGAAGAGGAAGCTGAAAGCTGTTGGTCTTACAGTCCTTCTGGAAAGTGCTGAAGCTCCTACAATAAACTGTAATTCCCGAGGAACAGTTGTGTTATTCTCTCACAGCAAAAATAAACTGGTATCTTGTGGTACTTTAAAGATGTCACAACAACATGCGTATTTATGCTATACAAAATCACGACTATATCATACAGTCCCAATTTACAATATGACAAAGCCCAAACAGTAAACTGTTGTACTACCAATCAAACATTCAATATCAATCAAACATTCAATATAAAGGTTCCATTCAGTATAAGTTCTGCTGTTATGGGGTAAATTCACTTATTAGCTGTGTACATGACAGAATCCTGGGCAAAGTGTCCAAAGTCAATATTATTAGCTGCCGAAAAGAATATCCACGGCAAAGGTTATAATCACGGCAGTTTGACAATATTAGCAGCCGGAAGAAATATCCACGGCGAGAGTTATGATCACGGCGACGAGCTGCACCGGTCTTTTCACTTTTACTCGTTTCAACAAATTGTTCTTCTTCAGGCCGTTAGTTCTACAACAGATCATAATATAATAAACAACCACAAATGACGTTGCCAGCCGCTACTGTCAATTACAAATATGTATAAAAATTATATACTCACTTTACCATCTATTAGCCACAAATCCATCTATCAACAACGAAAATTAGTATCATCATGTATCAAGTGCTCATGCGTACTCAACACCAGCTGTTATACTATTCCCCTCAATTATCCAATCAGTATTTAAAGGACCTTTCAGCTTCCACATATGGTGTAAATAAGTATAAAACGGTATCCTTTTAAATAACGATACAACCAATTTACACACAATAATCCCTACATGGAACTTATACAATAAATACTATTTAATTAGTACATTTTCCATAAATATTCAATAAATACATACATACATTGATACAAAACCCTATAACCATGTAAGCCCATTAAATAATGGCTCTCATTGAAACAGACTTTTCTGAGACGGGCAAGCTGAAATTTACAAAAATAGACAAACTAAGATTTATAAAAATACCGAGTAGTCTAATTCATTGTTCAGACCCGCTGGTGTCAGGGTATTAAGACGAAAAATCCAGCGTGCTTCAGACTGTAATAAGAATCTATTTGCATAGCCCGGAACGCTGACAACCTCTAAAACGGTGAACTTAAAATCTCTTTTGTTCCTATGATATGTTTTAAAATGATCAGACAAGGGCGCTTCTTGATTTTGAGTTCTGATTTTTGAAATATGTTCTTGAATACGTAATCTAATTGGGCGTGAGGTACTTCCTATGTATAATAAAGTGCATATGCATTGAATAAGATAGACCACATTCCTCGTGGCACACGTTGAAAACTGTTTTGCATACAACGGGCGGCCGGTTTTGGGGTGCAGTATGTTCTTTGGGTCAATGCTAAGTGAACAAATGTTACAATGTCCGCAAGGGTAATGACCCTGCGGAAAACTAGAAGGAACCTCCTGCGTCTTTAAATCAGAATGAACCAGCATATCACGGAGGCTCCTAGTGCGTCTGAACCCAATTCTTAAGGGAGAATTACAACCCGGAATGTCCTGCAAAATGTGCCAATTCCTTTTCACAATTCCTGCTATTTGTCCTGCTAAAGGTGAAAAATCCATAGCCCAAGTGATTTGGCCATCAGATACTCGGTCATGAGCTTTATATTTTAGTAGGGCAGTACGTGGAGTAGCATCCGCTCTCCTCAATGCATTCATGATCACCTTTCTTGGGTAACCCCGTGCGTTAATGTATGTATGTATTTATTGAATATTTATGGAAAATGTACTAATTAAATAGTATTTATTGTATAAGTTCCATGTAGGGATTATTGTGTGTAAATTGGTTGTATCGTTATTTAAAAGGATACCGTTTTATACTTATTTACACCATATGTGGAAGCTGAAAGGTCCTTTAAATACTGATTGGATAATTGAGGGGAATAGTATAACAGCTGGTGTTGAGTACGCATGAGCACTTGATACATGATGATACTAATTTTCGTTGTTGATAGATGGATTTGTGGCTAATAGATGGTAAAGTGAGTATATAATTTTTATACATATTTGTAATTGACAGTAGCGGCTGGCAACGTCATTTGTGGTTGTTTATTATATTATGATCTGTTGTAGAACTAACGGCCTGAAGAAGAACAATTTGTTGAAACGAGTAAAAGTGAAAAGACCGGTGCAGCTCGTCGCCGTGGTCATAACTCTCGCCGTGGATATTTCTTCCGGCTGCTAATATTGTCAAACTGCCGTGATTATAACCTTTGCCGTGGATATTCTTTTCGGCAGCTAATAATATTGACTTTGGACACTTTGCCCAGGATTCTGTCATGTACACAGCTAATAAGTGAATTTACCCCATAACAGCAGAACTTATACTGAATGGAACCTTTATATTGAATGTTTGATTGATATTGAATGTTTGATTGGTAGTACAACAGTTTACTGTTTGGGCTTTGTCATATTGTAAATTGGGACTGTATGATATAGTCGTGATTTTGTATAGCATAAATACGCATGTTGTTGTGACTTCCTTGAGCCTGTGTGCTCTTTGTTTTTGTTTTGGAACGTGTTGGGAAGTTGTTCCCTTTTTGTTGGTTTATTGTACTTTAAAGATGAACAAGTTTTTTTCTAAGCTTTCATGGACCACAACCCACTTCATCAGATTTATGGGGACTCATTTTTCTTTACCAAGAATAAAAACAGCTTGAAAGTAAGATTTTGAGGGGAGAAGACTGTACAAGGAAGAGTTAAAAAGCCTCTCTACTCTGCTGATCTTTCTCTGGAAATCACAGCCCTTGTGGCGTCTATCTAGAGATGAGCACAAACAGAAATAAAAAACGAGCATGATGTTCGTTGTTCATTGCCCTCCACGAACAGGGACTCATGAACACTTACAAGCATGACCTGTTCACAAACATGTTCGTGGTTGGCTGTTCGTGGGGGCCAGCAGGCTCTCCTCCAGCTATCATCCAAGTTTGGTCAAGATCCCTACTGCACCACTCCCAGAAAGCTGACCTGAGCAGGCACCAGGAAAGGTACGAATAATATATAATAGCTTGGCCCCAGAGCCTGGCAGCAGCCCTGGAACTTGAGGGGTAGATCCCTACTGCACCACTCCCAGAAACCTTACCTGAGCAGGCAGCAGGAAAGGTACCAATAATAAATAATAGCTTGGCCCAGAGCCTGGCAGTAGCCCTGGAACCTGAAGGGGTAGATCCTTGTCCCACCACACACAAAGGAAATTCAAGCTCCAATGCACTCTATCAAAATGCCAGCCGCAGCTGTCTCTCTCCCTCTCCACTGGCTGCAAAGCCCCTGGTCTTTGCTCCCTTGTAACAAATTTGGAGCTACACACTTGAAAGGAAGACCTGCTTATCAATCTAAATTGGGCTTAGATTGGGGTTTCCAGGGCAACAGCAGGAGTTCAGACAGAGTTCAGACAATCCCTGCCTAAGAGCAGAACCACAAGTGACAAAAGGCACAGATTGGACACTTGTCAGCTTCCCTCAAGTTTTGATGGGAAATGTAGGCAGCTTGGCGGAATGTCGGACAAGTGACAGTTGAAAAGTCCATTGGACAGCAGTGAGAGAGCGAAGCTTCAAGACTAGGATGCCTACATTTCCCATCAAAACTTGAGGGAAGCTGACAAGTGTCCAATCTGTGCCTTTTGTCACTTGTGGTTCTGCTCTAAGTTGCCAAGGGAATTGATTGCAGGTGCCAGACTGTCTGGCTTGACGAACAGCAACAAACGAGGCTTGCAATGACCACCTATTCGTTTAGAATAGGGCCTCACGAACAGCTTGTTCACGAACAGCAGATTGGGCTTTTCATGGCCTTTTTTTGTTCGTATTGCTGTTTGTGCCCATCTCTACTTCTATCTGTCTGTCTGTCTGTCTAAAACCCCTTTAGAATTATCATGGAACTGCATGCAACACATTGGTCCGCACTGAGCTGTCATGTTTAGACCCATGCAGGAGTGACTTTTAGGATGCAGATACAGAAGTTGCTTAACTGACATGGTTTTACACTCTGCTCACTGCATCTTCTCTCACAGCTCTCTGCTCCTATCTAACCCTTTTCTGAACTCTTTTTTAGAAAAACTGGCTCATACCTTTAATGCAACACGTAAAGAAGAAAAAACTGCCTTGAAAAAAGTTTGTTCTGCCTGTCCCCCTCCCCTTGTCCTTCACTGACACAAGGCAAACATCTGACATTTCTGTCAGAAATCTATGTTCAGCTTATCTTCTTGGAAAACAAAATTTCAATATGCAACCCTGAGTCACCTTCGTGTTTTCTCTTTGACATAAATGCTTGTTTCAAAATGTCTTGTGAAGCCACTGAAAGAAGCTAAGTTATATTTGTATAGACTTTCTTTCTTCCAAATTATACTTACACGCAACATACATTTTACCTGGCATAAATATGTGATCTTAATTCAGTACAGTTATTGGTTCCCAATGAGCTACTCTTTCTCAATATTTTCTGAGGCTTTTTTTTTTTTTAGAAAAAATGTAGGAAATACATGTTTCAAAAAGAGAAAATTAATAAATGCCACAAATAAGTAGAAGAAAAACATAATTTCATGGTTAGGTCCCTACGAATGAAGATTAATATAAAATTCATTCCTAAGCAAGATGAATTAATTGAAGTGCTCTGACTTCTCCACTCAGAAGTGATTGTTTTTAGCCATGACCAATGGATAGGATGGGATTTATAGAGTTGCAAAACATGTATCTCCCACAGCAATATGGTTATTTTTATAATTTGCATATGAGAATTTTATCTTATCTAGCTGAAATGAGCGCCTTCTTTTTATTAGTGATTAAATAGCTTTTTAAGAGATTTATTAGTCACTTAGGTGAAGGCCAGCCATGTCAGACCTTTTGCTATTATGGTGCCTTGACTAGAAATCCCTTGCTTGGCACCTAGCCTATTGAACTATAGGTGCCACACGAAAATATTTCTTGGTTAGTGTGTACTTTAAAATATATGTGTGTGTGTGCATAAAATTATCTTGTGCTTCTTCTTCATAATAACTGCAAGCTTTATTCTTCTGTTCCTGCAAACTATTTTCTTTTGGCCTGGTTTCTGATTTTTGTTTAAAAAAATACTTTTTAAAGAATTTCTTAACTGCAAAGTTGAATAATTTTATAGGAGATCATTATTCGTTATTTTCTGTTTTATATATTGCTTTAATTTGGTCTAGAAGCCATTGTGAAAAGATTATAGTGGGAGGAAGGGGAATAAATGTTTCAAATAAACCAACAAATAATACTTTCTGTTATTTTCAGGACTCTCCAGTCATACACATGGAACAAAAATGGTAGGTTTTTCACAGTTTCCTTCCTAATATTTGGTTTAGAAATGGTGTTAGTTGTACAATTGCATGTTCTGCAGTTGAGGGTAAAACCTACACTATGATTTCATGGCGTGCTATGGAAACTCGCCTCTGAAAATAGAGGGTCTGTTTACCTATCATGCATAACAGCCATTGATAGGTATATCTTTTATGATGTTATCTAATTCCCTTTTGAAGCTACCTAAATGTGTTGTCTGCACCACAACCTACGGCAGCATATTTCATAAATTAATTATGCAATGTGTGAAAAAGCTTTCTTTCATCTGTCCTGATTCTACTTTCTGTCTAACTTCTTTGGTTGACCTCACATTCTGTAATTGTGGGAAATGGGGGAAAATATAGTTAAAATAGGTTAACTTTGTAAACCTATATCAATCATCCCTCTGACCCTTCCAAGTTGCTCTGTTTCAAAAGACAAACATACAGAAACAAAAGCTAGGAATAGCAGTTTTATTATTAAAATATTTCATCATCTGTTCACAGAGCCGAGTTTAGAATGTCCCAGATGTTGATTATATTATATTTCACTTGCTGTGTAATCTGCCTTGGATCTCAGTGAGAAAGTTGAACTGTAAATGAATTAATAACAACAGTAACAATAACAATAATGCATGTGTGTGTGCATCCATATACACGCATACTTGTGTAAGTGGATCATACTAAGCCCTAGTAGACTCGCAGTGCAATATTAAGCAGTGTTGCACCCTTCTAAATCCACTGAAGTTAATGGAGTTAATCCCTGTTTGGAATTGGGCTGTTAGCCTCGGACTGCCTTTCTCTGTGACAGTAGAATCATTCCTTTCTCCTCTCTTGAGCTTTAGGCTCCCAGCTGTTCATTCAGAATTTGAGTCATTTGACAACTTGCATTTGAAACAAATCTTCTATTAAGAGTTTGGTCACAGTCTTAGTCCAGATCAAAATGCCAGATGTCTGTGGTTCTTATTAAATTAAGATAACCAATTATTTGGATACTTCCTGCTGATTAGGAGATCTGCTCATGTTAATTTTGTCATAGCTTCATTATAGTATCTCCACCAGGCTCTTTGAAGAACATTCACTGGATATCCTAAATTTGTTATACGTAGCGGGTGACAATTAAATTAAAACTCAAATCATATTTGAGAAGTGTTTTATATATAGATTTTGAGTTTTGTTATTAATGTTATATGATTGCTTCATGTTTAAAGTTCTTTTTTGAAACCCTACTTCTTTGAAATGGTTCTGATTTTAAATTAGAAATTCAACATCTTACTATACTGTAAAAGGATATTGAGAGTTTTGCCTTCTAAAGCTTGAAAAAAGAGTTAATAATGCTTTGAAAAACATCTGTGGAGCTCACTCTTACAAAAGATGCTCGTTTTCACCCACTCCAGTCAGCATTCTTGCCATTCAGTACCAGATGTAGCTTCTGGACAGTCTTAAAGGTAGCCCTACCTTAAGCACATTACAGTTATCCAATCTAGATGTTACCAGGGTATGCACGACAATGAGCATGAGAATGGCTATAGCTGGTAAAAGGCACTCCTGGCCTCTGCTAGGGTGACAAAGGCATTTTAGTCCTGTAACCAAGCATGACACCTAATTAGAATCTGCTTCATACAGGAATCCATGAAGTTGCCTAGCCACCACTCATTTAATCAACTTGCTCCAGAATGGTACATCTGAGACCAGATGGTAGTTATATAACCCTCCCAGGTCCAGTGAAGATTTTTTTTTTGGAGTGAATGCACCACTGCCCTCTTTCAGGAAGACATTTAGTGTCTTCCCAGATCTTGCCATCCACCTCTCAGCAGATATAAGCAGCCAGGAGAGGCATGGGTCTCAAACTTCAAAGAATCATGTTCTCATCCTCCAGACTGGACAAGCTGAAAGGTACTCCACACAACTGCACAAGTCATCTCCTGGGACCATCCAGTCCTGTTACTGCTAATATAGGGTCCAAGTCTGAATGGATGCAAGAAATGCCGTAACAAAAATTATTACAGTGGGCTGCACTCTGTGGTGTGCCGCTTTATGGGATGCAAGAGCGGGTTGTATTAAGGTGGATGGTACATGTGCCCCTGAAGAAGTCTTTGGATGAAACCTGTGATGTTTATGTAGCTGGCCCCTGGTTGGGCTAGGTGGGCATTCTTCGTCCCCGTTGTTTACATCTCCACCTGGAAAAGGAAGAAAAAAAGAAATAATCAACATGTTTTGTGTACACCATCTACATCATTTTGGATTGTCTTCCCAGAGCCTTTTCTCCCAGCAATTTTGAAAATGATTTAAAAGGACTTTTGTATTCTAATTACTGGGTGTCTGTTTGATTCTTTGCGGCTGTCTTTATGAAGTATATTTTTGTATATTTTTATATATGATATTTACTACATCTTTAGTATATGAATGTTATTTATTGTTAGTTAACAAATTGGTGATTGTTCTTTGAAATTGTCTGAAATTGTCTTGAGTTATACTGAGCACTTAATCACTTAAATAGATTTACTAGACTATGAAGTCTGATTTTAGAGAGATTTACTTGATAGAGCCTTATTTTTCTTCTCCTGGTTGTGGTTTGACCACTTTGTTTTTTTCTGCCCTTTTCCCCACAGGGGGACTGGCAGCCCTAGGACAAACTTTTAACAAAGATAATAGCTCCAAATTTGCACACAACATAGTCCTCCCGCTAATCTAAAGGCCCCTTAATTTTCAAACAGATTGAACAAAGGACCCTGGAAGTTGATGCCTCTTGGTACAGAGACACTTCTCTACTGGTTCCTATTGGAAGGGAATGACTATCAAACAGTGGCACTGCACCTGCTGGCCACGGCCTTAAAAAAAAAACTTGCTGTATTCATTTAATTTTCCTTCTCTTAGAGTGACTGACTGACAATGAAATTTTTTTACCTTTTTGCTGAAAACTCTGTATTTGTCATCCTTCCTTGTTGTGGTCTGTTTGTTTGTTTTCCTTTCACAAAGTGAGGAAGGCTTCCTTTGCAGAAGACATCCCCAAACCTTTTTGTAGCTGCTAATATTCCCAGTGAGGGACTTTCTTGGGGAGAGGAGGCCAGAGTGACTATCAATGAAATAACACCAAAATTTTAGTGCAGTTAGTGCTGACTGTCCACTAAAGAAACCCAAAGTTTCAAGCAAATTGTACCAAGGAGTCCAATTTATGGGTCCCTGAACAAGATGCCCCCATCCATCTTATGTGCCGAGGAAAAAAGTCTCAGTTAGTGAAAGGCCTTTTCCAGCTCTGCTGATTGACATCCTTTAACTGGACATGGTAGAGCATGAACTTAGGACTTCTGCTTGCAAGGCTGCATCATTGAGCTGCAGCTCCTAAAGGGAAAAGATACTTCAGGAATCTGTCATACAATTGCACCAACATTGATCACAGAGCATTGAGTTGCATGCTTCAAGGTTGTAAGTACTGAAGGAGTCTCTCCACGCACAGATTTCTGCATGCATTGCTGTAATAAAATCTCCTGTCATAACACAAATCCTCTTGGCTTTCTATTGGGGAATAAAATGGGTGCTTATGTCAGCAATGCTAAAAGTAGTATAGTGCATTCAAGGTACTATATCAAAAGTTGTATTCTACCACTCCATTCAGTGAACTACAGAACCTTCCACCATCCAAAGAAGCCTTCCTCCAGTGGAAAAGACTATCTTCACCAACTTCTTCTCCAGTAGAAGAGACACTTCCTCAAGAGAAAGGCTCTTTGTGCTGAAAGAAGACTCCGCACATAGCTGAGTGGAGTGGTAGGATACAACTTAATGCTTAGAAGCTTAAGTACATTTGCACTCTCACACCACCCCATACCCTGATCTAGGCCGTTTTCACGTGTGTGCGCATTGCGCAACCCTCCAGAAAATTGTACAAAACTTCTTCCTAGCGCGATTTCCCGGCACGATCCCCTTTAATGACGTGATGACATCAGAAAATGCGCCATTAAATGGGATTGTGCTGGGAAATCATGCTAGGAAGACGCTTCATGCTGTGAGTTTTGAGCAATTTTCTGGAGGGCTAGGGTAAGTGAAAATAGCTCTAGGTAATCTAAGTAAGCCTGATCTCATCAAATCTCAGAAGATAAGCAGGGTTGGCCTTGGTTAGTAATTGGATGGGAGCCCTCCAATGAAAACTAGGGTTGCAGAGATAGGCAATGGCAAACCTTCTCTTGTTAGTCTCTTGCCATGAAAAGTCCACTAGGGGTTTCTATAAGTCAGCTATGACTTGACGGAATTCTCCACCACTACCACCTCTACATCCAGCAACATCACCAGACCGGCCCAAATAACAGTGATGAAGCGGAACAGTCTGAAAATGTAATCTGGATCATACGTACCTTAAATATATCATTATATCTCGTTCTGAAACAGGCCTGAGTGTGGATCACAAAATCAACTCAGTGGGGCCAAAGTCAGAAAAAGGGGGTTGTTTTTATTTAAGCCTGGGGGAAGCCCCAGGTTTGCAGGCAAACGTGAAATGCATAAAGGGAGTGGGGGGAGAGAAAAACCTCAAACCACAGAAACAATGGCTTAGATTCCCTGGAAGTTTTCCATGGGCAGAGTGTTTTGTAATTGTGGAGCACAACTTTTTTGTCTTCCTTGTCCCTTCTTCAGCCTGAAATACTCCCCCAGGAACCTCCAGGGACCATACCCCCAAGATCAGGGTTTGGGGGCGCTTTTCAGGCTGCTGCAGGAGGGGGAAGACAAACAAGTCGTGAACCAGGAGCAAAAATCCCTCCACCAATGTCGTCTTCGTTAAGAAAAGTGTGTCATTGAGATCTTGCAAGTTCACATTTAAGATCTCAATGGCCATTTTGAGGGCTGCTAGGCAACCCCAAAAAACATTACTGACAAATCTAAGCCTTAGTTTATATTAGTGGAGGGATGGAGGAGAGAGATATACTTAAAAAAAGATAAAGGAATGGAGGAAATGAAGCTAACGTTGGAAAGGGAAGGAACAAAACAGGTGAAAAAGGGAATGCTGAAATGGGGGAACAAAACAGCAAAAGGTTGATGGATAAAGGAGGAAGGGGGGCAGAAGTTGCTAGAGAGTCAAAGGAAGAAAAAGAAGGGAGAAAGTCTGCATCCGCTGCTAGGGGAGACAAAAATGAAAGCATGAGGGGGATTGAGAGTGGGGAAATGAGATTTCCCCATCCCGGAAAACCATCCCAGGTTCTCCACGTCTACTTTGCTATTATTTAAAGTGTTTACTATTTAAAGTGCTGTTTACAAACAACAAATATCTGTATTTCTCATTTCTGGCTGCTGCAGGATCTTGAATCTTCCATTGTTCACAGTTTCCTGACTCAGATAGCACTTTCCCATGCGTACTCATAAATAAGTTCCCATACGTTGTATTGCACTTGCTCTCCTAGTAAGTGAGCACATTATAATACTTTATAATACTAATAATAACATTCGATTTATATACCACCCATCAGGATGACTTAATACCCACTCAGAGTGGTTTACAAAGTATGTTATTATCCCCACAACAAACACCCTGTGAGGTGGGTGGGGCTGAGAGAGCTCCAAGAAGCTGTGACTAATCCAAGGTCACCCAGCTGGCTTCAAGTGGAGGAGTGGGGAAGCAAACTTGGTTCTCCAGATTAGAGTCCCACACTCTTAACCACTACACCAAACTGGCTCTAATTGATTAGTGGCTGGGGTCCTACATCAAGGACATGCAGAAGAGCATTAAGCAAAGAAGCTGTAATAACTTCGCTGTACCACTAACTAGACAGGTGTTTAAAAATTGCCCGAACACATTTAAATTTCATTTTTGCCAAATGTTTTTGAAGCACAAGCGATCCTAGATTGGCCACATACAACAGTCTGAACCTAATTTTTGTCTTCTGAAAAATCCTTACATTTCAGTGACACCAAATATTTCTCTTTTGGCTAGACCCCCTCCCCAATCACATGCAAATATGAGCAAATAAACTAGCAAACTCGTCGGAGGAAAACACAGCAACACCTTATTTTGGCAGAATGAAACTTCAGATAGACTGAACTGCAAAACAACTAGACATGGAATATGAGGTGTTTCTCTTTCAGTGGCTTTGCATCAATAATACCAAGGTGCTGCTAAAATATTAAATAGGACCACTACCCTCTTCAAGGAGTCCATATCCACAAGTTTATTGATCACGTGCCATGGCAGTGGATATGCTTTCTCAAGGCTTTAGAGATGCACCAGGTATTGGAGGTGATGTTCTGATGATCTTCGACCTTAGCTTAACAAGCACAGAGTTCTCTTTCCTCTGATGCTTTTTGTCATCATTCCTTATTCTTCCAAGCTCAGATTTAACTCTAACCATGTTTTGCCCAAAACCAGCATGATTGAACTAGAACAGGTGTGCTACTGTGGTTTGAGTCAGTGGGAAGATATGGGTTCAAACCCCCATTCAGCCAGGAAGCTCAGTGGGTGCCTTTGGTACAGGCACTTGTTCTTATTCTGACATTTCATGAAATAGTTGTGACTGGGGAAGGGAGAGCCATATCGCTCTGAGTTTCTTGAAGAAAATATAACAGATTAAAATTCAGATCTGTTCAAATGCATTCTGTGGGCTGTCTTTTGAGTGGGATCTTTCTTATTTCTTTGCATAATATAAATAAAGGATCCAGAGGAATTAGCTGTGTTAGTCTGTAGTTGCAAAATAGTAAAAAGTCCAGTAGCACCTTTAAGACTAACCAACTTAATTGTAGCATAAGCTTTCGAGAACCACAGTTCTCTTTGTCAGATGCATCTGACAAAGAGAGCTGTGGTTCTCAAAAGCTTATGCTACAATTAAGTTGGTTAGTCTTAAAGGTGTTACTGGACTCTTTACTATAAATAAAGGAGGCATTTAAGGATCCCACTGGTATTAACAGTTAGTTACTGTTACAAGGAGGCTAATTTAATGGCTGATGTTTGGAGAGAAGACAGCAGGCAGAAGGGGTAATATTAGCAGGACCAGCAGCAAAAGGTCTGGTGTGGCTATCGCTTACATTTTTCTTGAGCATCTTTCTCAATGTAATGGGTTCTGCTGGGACTTTCTCAGGTTCAGATAAAGGAATGCCTTTCACTTTCCACCACCCATTGCAATCAAGTATCAGCAATGCGTATGGCAGTGATGTCCAAATGTGTTGCTCCCTGGCTACTAAGCCTGTCTGTTGGAGATGCTACTGAATGCAGAGTGAATGAAATGTTACTTCAAGATTAGATGTTTCAAATGTATAGACAATTTGTGTAAATATGCACTCCTATACACACTTGGGAGTAAGCACACTGAAACCTGTGGAACTGGTTCCTGCGTAAATGTTCATAGGATTGCACTGTGTGAACTGAATGGACTCAAAGAGTAGTATTTAAAATGTTCTTTCAATGAACTGCTGACAGTCTATAGACTGGCACATATTCCATATTACTGCTTCCCTACCAGCTGTTACACAGTTTGTAATAATGCTATGTCAATCCATGTTTTAAAGTGAAGTACAAATTTCTCATCCCTGCTGTTTGACCCGAACATCCTAATTTCAATTTTACTACCTTATTTTGTGTATTGAACCTGAAGTTTTTAATTTTTTTGTGCCATTTCCTCATGAAATATATGAATTTCAACATAAATACATTATTATATATTGTACAACAATTATACATATACACAAAACACACAATAATAAATACTATGTAAAGTATGTGTATGGATGATAGAAACAAATCTACAAAGCCAGTAGCGAAAATTGGAGACCCCAAACCCAAACTAAAAAAATAACTAAAAATACAAACCAATATAAAAAGAAACAAGACATGGAACACTATGCCCATCCCTGTTATAGTTGTGTGTGTGTGTGCATGCGAGTGTGCACACATGAACACGCAAACTTGTAAGGCAACTCCTGCACAGCATGGGAGAAGCTGTGTGGCCATGAAAAACAGAAGCAAGATAGCAGTCTCCCCTGGATTGTGATCCAAGTTTCTAAAAATCTTTCCTGATTTTTTTTGTAATGATTTCAGCAAGCTGCACATGATTTCTATACAGCCAATGGTAAAATCTTGCAAGTTGGCACAAATGACCTTATACCAAGTGTTACGCCATTGCTCAAGAGGCAGAGACAAAACTGGCTCAACGCTCCTGATGATGGTTTCTTTATTGCTACAGAAGAGACCAGGTAAGAGGAGGGGGAAAGCTGGGAACCTCTCAAGATCAAGAGAGTAGATCGCTGAATGATGTTTGGAAAAAAGTTGAACTGCATTCCTATACTCATAATAAATAAAGGCTATCTGTAGGAATAGTCTTTGTTGAGCGCTACAATAATAGTTACAGGAACATTTAAACCGAAAGGAAGGCTATGATGTGATAGACATCTTTTTACCTAGTATATCAGATCAGATCTTCAATTCAGATCTGATCTTCAGTATATCAGATCACTTTGTGCTTGGAATAAAGGCTGTTTCCCATATAAAAACCAGTTCCCAACATTCTGTCATATCTTATTGTTTCCAAGAAATTCAGCCTGTAACCAAAGTGGGGTGAATCCCACTCTTGTAGAACGCAATTCTAAGCAGAGTTACTCCAGTTTAGGCCCATTGAAGTCAATGAGCCTAGACAGGAGTAATTTTGCTTAGGTTTGCACTGTAGGTTTTAAAATTCATTACATGACAGTTTCCATCTAAAGCACAAGAGCTTGTTTTTAAATAGGAATCCTGGCCCACCCAGCTTTGCTCACTCTGAAGAACAGCCCCTCCTCAAAGGAGTCTCCTTTTACTTTTCATACACAAATGAACAGTTGCTGTTGACACTTATTGCAAAATAAATAAATAAGCATTGGTCCTGAGGACAGTGTTGTGGTAAGAGTCCTCTCACACCAGTTGGCTGGTGACCAGGCCTCATTCAGTGGGATGCACCAGAGGGTGGGGTGGAACAATGTATACGTCCTTCAATACATGTCCCACTCATCAGAATGATGGATATTTTGCTGGGAAACATATTGATCGTTGTTTATCAATTAAGATTTTCTTTTTGCTTCTGCTGAAAGGAAGAGACTCCTTGCATACTCCACTCCTAACTTTTAAAAGGCAAATGCAGTTCTCTTTTAGTTTATACTATATAATTTTTTATTTCATGTTGACTAGTATCCTTACCTTTATTTCAATTATCTTTGTACAAAGAACCCAAGGTAGCATGTTTCTGCATGCTCTCTTTGCTCAGCCACTGTCTTCAATGGACTTAGAAAAGTGTAACAGTTTAGGAGGTCACTAGTAGTCACTGCTGCATTTATGCCATTGTTGTTAATCTATACATTTACTTATTTTAAAAGTGTATATGCCTCCTATCTCAGTGATACTTAGCAGCTATACTCTAGGCAACTAAAAATAAACAATTCATAGCCCAGTGGAATTTTTGACCCTTTTCCTTTGAACAGCTGGACTCCCATGCCATTTTGCAATCTGCTTTTTTTTAAAAAAAAAGCTTTCCATATTGCCTAGAACCTCATGGAACCACTAGCATGCTTCTATGAAGCATGTCCTATGTTTATTACAATAGAAATATGATCATAGACATATTTATATTGAAAATTAATCTGTTTGTAATTATGCCTACGGACAAACTATATATGCCTCACAGTTTGGGTCTCCTGCAGTTTTATAAAAGCTAAAAGATAGGCAGTGTAGTGTCATCATTAGAATTCCAGACTAGGATCTGGGAGACCTGAGTTCACCCCCCCCCTCAACCCTGCCAGTGATGGCTGATAGGTAACCTTGGGCCAGTCACACACTCTTGGCCTTGCAGAATTGTTGTGAGAATAAAATGGGAGGAGAACAATGTCAGCTACTTTGGGTCCCCGTTAGGGAGAAAGGTGTGATAATAAATAAATCAAATAAATAAATAAAAGCAAACATCAGGATGGGTGGGTGATTCACACTGGGACTACTGTGCCGGGAAATGGGACTTAACTCTTTATCCCTTACCATTTTTCCATTCTGAACTGTTTTCTCCAACTTCCACCTGGTCCCTGGAGGAAAAAAATGCTTGCATGCACGCACGCGCACACACACACACACACACACACACACACACACACACACATGCACCTACCTCTGTATGTTTTGGCCGTTATTGTATTTCTGTGATGAGCTCAAGTCAATACTCACAACCTGAGCAAGCTGTGCAATAACGTGATCATAATAATCATTCTTAGGATTTATATAGCCTATAAATCCTTTGGTGTTCGAAGCACGTAACAAATACTTAACCGCAGCTATTTAAGGTGGGCTAGAATTATTCTCTCCGGATTGCAGATGGAGGGTGAGAGACTGGCTTGTCTGAGGTCGGATTTGCAGAACCTTTGAAAGCACCATGTGATAGGAATTCAAAGATTCCTCTCAAATATTACTAATTACAATAACCGTATAGTAACCATGGTCTGTAGTTGCTGCATAAACTTCTTTTGAAAACAAAGTTGTCTGCCTTGATTTTCCCAAGCATAGTTAGGATTTGTGTGTAGGGTGACCTGAGCCTCAGTGAGACAGTGTGGCAAACAATCTCACCCTAAACCTGCATTCTTAGAAGTAAGCTCAATTAGTTCCAATAGGCTTGAAGTATTAAAAACTTTTCACCAGAAACAGACTGTGCCTGTGCTAAACTTACGGAATGTTAGGCATTAGGGCATGAGAGTTGAATAATAGGATTGGGAAACTCCAGGAAGTGCCAGGGGAAGGTTGTGGATCTAAATGTTTTTGATCTTTAGGTAGTCACATAAAATCTGGTCTATTAGATCCAATGGACCATCTAGTCTAGCATTCAGATGCCACACTGTCCAGCCAGGTGCTCCTGGGAACCTCACAAGCAGAGCATGAAGACAACAACTCCCTATCTTCAGTTCCCTTTATATGGTATTCACAGGTCTCTCCACGCTTTAAATATGGTTCACTTTGGCCTACATGGCTGACAGCCAATGATTATACTCCTTACATTTGTCTGATCTTTAAGCCATCTAAGCCAAGGCCATCATTACATCACATTAAGAGTGAATGCAGAAGTTAACAATGCATTTTGTTTGTACTAAACCTAGGTTCAATCAGACTAATTGATTATAATAGTATTATCATTAAGGCTCAGCATGAATGTCTCCATCTTTTAAGTGTTTTATTGACAAATTCAGTGTGTTACATAGCTTCTGACTTCTGGCAATCTATAAATTAATCTCTAAAACATCCTGTCATTGAGGTCTTGAAAATGGAAGGCTGTGGCTTCCTTTATTGAATCAAGCCATCTCATGTTGGGTCTTTCTCTTTCCTGGTATTATTGCCTTCCCCAGTGGGCCTTCTCTTCTTGACTAAGGTACCATAGCCTTATTTTAGGTAGAATTTACACTTGATTTGATCTAAAATCCACTTATTTGTCTTTTTGGTGATCCATAATAGCCATAAAACTCTCCTCCTCTACCACATTTAAAATAATAAATTTTCTTCCTGTTGGCTTTCTTCATTGTCCAGCTTTCACATCCATACATAGTAATGGGGAATATCCTAACATGAATTATTTTGATCTTGATGTCCAACAACACTTCCTTACACTTAAGGATCTTTTGTAGTTCCTTTATGGCTGTCCTTCCAAGTCTCAGACTTCTCTGGATTTCTTGGTTGCAGTCTCTCTTTTGGTTGATCATTGGGCCAAGGAATAGAACATTTGTAACAATTTCAGTTTCTTAAATTACTCAACATGAATGCCCTAATCTTTCAAGTGTGTTATGGACAAATTCAGTAAGCATTATAAAATATTTTCCATGTGAAAAAATTGTATCAGATAGTAAAAAGACAGCATTCACTTGGTGATGCTACAGTCACATGGACTCTTACTGTAGAAGCCATTGTTGAAAGCTCAAAAGCCTGTTCTCCTTAGTCTAATTTTGTACCAGAGTATTTAACGGGAAGGTTATTTTCTTAAAGGAGGAACATAGCATTCCAGAGGAATGGGTTGCAATTTCACAATAGTGTTAAGCACTAGCTTCCCAGAGTAACTCTTTCTAACATTAAAGGTAGAGCTTTTTTTCAGCGGGAATATGGTGGAACAGAGTTCTGGCACCCCTTGAAAATGGTCACATGGCCGGTGGCTCTGCCCCCTGATTTCCAGATAGAGGGGAGTTTACATTGCCCTCTGAGCCGCTCCAGCGGCGCAGAGGGCAATCTAAACTCCCCTCTGTCTGGATATCAGGGGATGGGGCCACCAGCCATGTGACTATTTTCGCCTAGGGTGATTTAAACTTTAAAAAACTCCCCCTTGTTCCAGCTGACCCAATGTGACATCATTGTGTGGTCCTGAGTTCCAGAGCTGAGTTCCACCATGTCTTTTACCAGAAAAAAGCCCTGATTAAAGGTCTGAATGTTCTTGCTCAGACTTTGTGCCCTTTTACATATCAATTAAAACTGGAAATTTTTTTGTGGTTTGGCTGTTGAATGCGTGCAAGACCTTTGACAACCCTGAGTGTGCTTGTACAACACTTACACAATTGTTAGGGCTGGTTCAGGTCTGCATTAGGTGATGGTTCTCACATATGAGAGATATTGTAATATGGATTTAGTCCTCTTATTTGAACCTATGAACATCTGGCCCAATTCAAATGTTATGCCAATATAGAGATGATTGGGGTACTAGGTGCAAGGCAAGTGTGCTGAATGGCAGAGCAGGTAGTAAAACACATGCTTGCTGAATCCTTTTCTCCAGAACAAGAAATAAAGTGGTGTGGGGTACATGTATGTTTGAGCCAGTCCTTAGAATGTTGGCTCTTGTAGTGGAATGGGGGTAGGTTAAATTGCATTTTTCAAAAGCTTTCCACAAAGAGAAACTTTGCTGCAACTTGTTAAGATATATATTTGGGGAGAATTTCAAGGTGTTACGAATCTATATAAGATGTCTTAAATTAGCAGTGTTTTGCTAACTCAGTTGTAGTATAAAGACTCATTTTAGGCTTTCTGCCCTCACATAAAATAGCTGTAATATAGGTTCTATTGTAAATGCCTTTTTAAAGATTAACACAGGGAATTATTACGTTTCAGAAATTGCCTTCATTGTGCTAAATTACCACTCTTGGTTTTATATAAGTTCAAAATATAGGAAATTTATATAGCATTAGCAAGAACTTCAGGAACAATGTAAATCTGTATGACAGCTTAACTTCATCTAAACTCCATAAAACATGAATGGTAAACAGCAAATAATGTGAATGATAAGACGCTGGATGATTGGATCATATAATGTCTTAAATAATTTATGATAGCATTCCACAACTCATGGAGATAAGGACTGAGGAAAATTCCTGTGTTCCCCTCCCCCAGCAATCCCTTCCACCCCCAGGAGAGATGATTTCCATGGCCTAATAATGATGAAGATCAGGGATAAAATTGGGAATATGGAAGGGGCAAATTCATCCCTTCTTCCCTCTTCTGCCAAGTATCAGCTTTGCTGATGCAAGACGCGGGAAGGCATTTTTACCCTCTCCATACTCCTCAGTACAGCCTCCTGCTCCATATGACTGTATGCTTGTTCATATACCAAACATTCTCTATATGAGGTGGAGGGTATCGCCTTACATAGAAAATAAAAGTTGTGTTAGGCACACTATAATAGACTTAGTTTCCATGTTTCATCCAGTCACCTTTGTTTAGGTGCAAGGGTTGTTAAAACTTGAGAGGGGAGATACCGTACACAGGAATGTACATATGCATGCCTAATTTCCATGGCATATTCCGCATGCAGCTAGCGAGAGTGTAGATCTGCACATCATTGTATGTAGAGAATTTCCACATTGCCTGTGGCTGCATCTCCACATTGTGACTGAAACAGAGTTCCCATTAGGACATGCACTGCTGCATTTTGTACCAGTTTCAGTTTCCAGATCAGACCCAAGGGTAGCCTTGAATAGAATGAGTTACAGTAGTCCAATCTGGATGTGACCATTGCCTGGATCACTGCAGCCAGGTCACAGGTCGAGAGGTAGGGGAGGAGTTGCCTGATCTGACCATGGTGGAAAAATGCAGATCTGGCAATCACTGCGGCCTAGACTTCCATTGATAAGGAAGCATCCAGGACTGCCTCCAGACTCATTACTGTCGGCACAGGCACAAGTGGCACTCCATCGAGGGCCAGGAGAGTGGGAGAGGGGTCTCTAAAGTGAACTGTGAAACTGTGAAAAATTCCTTAGAACACCCAGTTATAAATTGACTGTGAGCCTAAATTAGAATCTTGAGGATCTTAAGTACTAGGTTTATTCCTGAAGATGGAATATAGCATAGCAGTACAAGAAGGTAAATAATAATAATATAAATATAGATAAGTTCTAAGTTAGCTATTGTGCACCTTGAAGAGTAGTGCCACAAAATGCACTATAATCATGCTTGCTATGGCATCAGTATTTCTCATGACAAAGACAAATGACAGACACATCCTTAACTATGCAAGTCACACATGACTAGAAGCTGTGAATGTCTTCTGCCATGGGACGTACACCTGTCATTTACACTTTTCATATCTGCTGAATGAAATAGCATCATAACATTGGTGTGCCCTCTTTGCAACATGATTACCTTGCATTATTTATTTAACAAAGAATGTATATTGTGAAGCAACCATAGCCATCAGCAGGGTTGTCACAAATAAGGCATATTATTTATTAGCAGAATAAGGTGAAATTATGCTTTATGCAGAGAGGGGTGGGAATCTACAACTTTAGATAATTGTTCACATTGACTGTAGAGTGTAAATTGATTAAGTATTCATTTTCATTTTCTAATTCTTATTTTTTTAGAAAACAACCCTGTGTTTCTAAGTGCACAAAACTGCACATTTTTTACCCATTGCATGAAATGTGCTCAGCCTGCATGTTAGAATCAGCTCTGATTCCAGATGCATCATTCCCACATTTTACAATTTGAAATCATTGTGTGAACTTGGTTGGGCTGAGTAATTTACATTAGCCAGTCACGTCCAGTCACTTTCCTTCAATGGGCCAATAAGAATGTGTGCATCTAGAACGACCCTTGAATGACTCAATGCTTGTTTCATTTCAGTGCGGAAGCAGTTAGAAACCTTCTCACGGTAAGTGCCAACTCCATTGGGAGCCTATTCACTAAAACAGCAACATGACCTTCTATTTAATAAGTCTCCATAGCTTACCTTTTGATGATAGAATGATTCACTTAAGAAGGGACCGCAGTGGGGTCACAAAGGTGCAGAAAGCATTTGTAATTCTCAAGGCAGCTCTGTTCCCAGCATAATTGACTTCCTAAGTATATAATAGGGCTTCATTATAATGACTTTATTCTTTTATTTGAGACACCTGCCTTACACGTTACTGGAACTCAAGAATGAAAAACAGGGTATATTTTTAAGTACCACTTAATCCTGCTCTGATCTTTTAAAATCCACATGGGGAGGGGGGGGAGGACACTGCAAGTATTTTTAGCAATACCCCAAGAAATAAGAAGGAATAAATAAAGGATGTATGGGTCTAAAAGTTTAGAGCAATAGTTTTGACAATGAATTTTATATACTCTGTATCCTGAGTTTAAATTCCTAAATCAACACATATTGTTGGAGCATCGTATTTTAGTTAGTGTTGGAATGACTTCAGTAAACACAGGTGTACACTTGGATCCAAACTACAGAGTGCTTTGCTCATAGAATGCATCTTGGCCATTCCCTTCTAGCTACAGCCCCTTCATAAACCTCTCCAGAAACTCAGGAGACCCTCATGAACGTTGTGGGGCATTTTAGCCCAGGGAAATGGTGTGTGGGAGCATGAGCCCCTCCGAATGCTCTTCTGAGTCAAATTGGCTCCTGCAGGCTTTAAAAGCAATGCTTCCTGCAGCTGCTGTGAATTTCTGGATAATTTTATATCAGGTCACAAAAGAGAAGAATTATGTAAGCTATCTTGCATCATCATTGGGGAGGAAGGTGCGATATAAATAAAGTAAATAAATACAATAAGCAGAAAATGATATGTGAGAGGTATTTGCAATGCAGTATGCACTCAGTGCTTTTGTCCACTATCAGCTCTGGTCAAACAAATTTTGTGGGTGTTTGAAGCACTACAAAAATTTGCAACATCTATGAAATCACATGATTGTGGGATGAGTGTACATAACACAAGCAATGAAGTCTGCATTGTACGACTAAAAGACTATTGTTTGTCTCCTGCCCTAGTTCTCAGTTCCAGCATTGGTGTAGAGCATTTTTGGTAGATTTTCTCACGTTTAATAGTTCATCTCAAGTTTTGATGGTTTGCATGGGTTGTTGTAAGACAAGGGATGAAATTGCGACTGCTGAACACTATATATCACTATACTAACTATACATCAATACTGATGACTGCTATTCAGGTTCTGGGATTAAATAGTTTTCTTTCATTTGGCAGCTGGCAGGTCATTCTTTTGACATGTTGACTCAGAATGGCAATAGACGAGGGGACTAGGTCCAAGAAGACTGTGCAGCCAACTCATTCAAAATCAATAATCACATTTATCAAATTCATCAATTATCAAGATGGTAGGTGCAATCATGCATACATAATAATGCTTTTACAACTGAAGTAACCACTCATAGACCACCAAAGTATGACCAATGCTTCACAATACAAGGTGCATTTTATATACAATAGTCCACCAATTAACTTTTTCTATTCTTTACAGGCAACAAGTCGTCGTGGACAAAGTGGTCCCAGCTGATGGGAAGAAATGTTCCTGGAAAGTTGGCAATGGGTGCACTAGCATTTAAAGCATCCCGTTTCGCACTGTTTCTTCACCAGCCTCTTTAAAGTGCCTGAGAAATATAAAATACTTACAACTTTCAATAAATATATGATGGATAATTTTTAAATATTGAATAAATTACTTAATAAATATAATACTTAATAAATACATTTGTGTTGAATAAATATTTAAATATATATATATAGTAAAATACTCACAAAGCAATAATTACCAATCAATTTCAATGCATTGGTATCAGTTTCATTCAATTCATACTTCAGCTCAGTCGATGCGGGGCTTAAATACAAGACGCTGGTCAATTACAAAGTCAGAGGGAACTCACAGCTAGTGCACCCGTTGCCAATCCTCCAGGAACATTTCTTCCTGTCGGCTGGGACCACTTCGTCTACGACCGCTTGTTGCCTGTAAAGAATAGAAAAAGTTAATTGGTGGACTATTGTATATAAAATGCACCTTGTATTGTGAAGCTTTGGTCATACTTGAGAGTTTGGTGGTCTATGAGTGGTTACTTCAATTGTAAAGGCATTATTATGTATGCATGATTGCACCTACAATCTTGATAACTGATGAATTTGATAAATATGATTATTGATTTTGAATGAGTTGGCTGCACAGTCTCCTTGGACTTAGTTCCCTAGTCTATTGCCATATATTGGAGACTATTCCCCTCTTGTTGGTTTTCTGGTTGACTCAGAATGGTCTGCTGATGTTTCTCAATGGGTGTTAATTGTTAGAAGAAATTTCCTCTTGATCACCGAGAAAAGGCTTTGTGTTATTTTTGGAATGAGCTCAAGGCTTCACAAAGGGATGGGATTCAACAATTTATAAAAGTTTGGTTTCAAGAAAAGCACTGTGCCCTGAGCAATTGATTTACAATAAACCTAGTGGTTCATTTATGTGGCCCTTACTTGCTTTTAACAGCCAAGATGGGAAAGGATCCAGTGTACAAGTAGTGGCTTTCAGAAATGTCAGAATTAGAGATGGGCACGAACTTGGAAAAATCTGAACCATGTGGTTTGTGGTTTGTCACATTTCATTAACCATGAACTTTCACAAACTTGCCCCGGTTTTAAAGCCTGCTGACTTTAAAAGCCAGGAAAGGCTTTTTCTCTTTTTCTCTCTCTTCCCCCCCCCCCAAAACAAGTAAGGGTTGTAACATTGTAACATTGCAACATTGTAATATTACTGCACTTTCCTCCTGGCTTTAAAAGCCAGGAAAGGATTAAATGGCTCCTTTTCCTCCCTCCCAGGCATGTTTCAAGCTTTGAAAAAGAGAGAGAAAAACAAACATTTTGCACAGCACTTTGGAAACAAAGTAGCAGGGAAGCTGGGAGGGAATGAAGCAGCAGCTTCCCTGCCACTGTGTTTCCAAAGGACTGTGCAAAATGCTTGGTTTCCCCCCCCCCCCTCTTTTTCAAAACCTGAAACATGCCTGGGAGGGAGGGAAAAGGAGCCATTTAATCCTTTCCTGGCTTTTAAAGCCAGGAGGAAAGTGCAGTAACATTACAATGTTGCAATGTTACAATGTTACAACCCTTTCTTGCCTTTAAAAAGAGAGAGAGTGCACATACCCCAAAGGAGGAAGGGAAAGACCAGCCATTTAACCCTTTCCTGGCTTTTAAAGCCAGCAGGGAATAAGCAAACTCCTGAAAACATGAGAAGCAGAACAAATAATTTCCAGTGCAAAAAGGACCTCAGGTGATGGGAGGGGGATGCCCCTCCTCTCAGAGGAAAAAAGAAGCAGGAGTTTTGAAAGCAGCAGCACTTTTATTGCAGACAAGAAAAGTGTTGCTGCTTTCAAACACCTCCTATCAGCTGAAAAGCTGCCAGGTGAACACTTCTACTACAGAAAGCCCATCTCAGGTTGCCTAGGAAATTGATTGATGGTGCCAGGCTGTCTGCAGTGACGAAATGAAAAACGAACCAGCCTAAAGTTCGTCATGGTTCATGAGAAATGGGCTCTGATGAACCACCAGTTCATGAATCACGAACCAGCCCAGTTCATGACGAACTTTGGTTCGTATTTCAATTCGTGCCCATCGCTAGTCAGGATCCAGTTAAGATCTATTGTAACTGGTTCAGAGTGGTCCATATGTGAGCCAGACGGTCTGTTAATCATTTCTTCCATCTCATCTGTATTATAGGCAGTATCCAGATCAGAGTGTATTTGTCCTATTTTATCAACAAAAAACTTAGCAAAGGCTTCACAGCTAATTGTTTGTTCTTAAGACTCTAAAGGTTCAGATTTAGGGTTTAGAAGACCTTTAACAATTGGGATGATCATGAAAAAGCTGATGCAATGGTTGCTGTGAAATAACATCCAAGTGGTTGGATCCAGATTAAATTTCCCACTAATGGAAGGTTTGGGGGTAATTTCCAGCAATTCTCTCTTCCTGCTGCAGACCCCCAATTTTTTATTATTTTTTATTTTTATTTCTTTATTTATGGCCTGCCTTTCACACTGAGATCCAATGCAGATTACAACAGCATGGGTAAAAATACAACATAATCAACAGCTAGGACATTTACTGAGCAAAGTACAATAATGAACAACCATTAGCTGTGAATGTGTCTATCATGGCCTTGGCTCCTCATACTTGTGTGACTGCCTTTCTCCCTATGTTCCACCACGGCAGTTGCGCTCATCTGGTCAGGGCCTTCTTCAGATACCACCCAGCAGTTTGGCAAAATCAACAGCTGCCTGCACACATACTTTCTCTGTGGTAGCCCCCATCTTATGGAATGGCTGCCTGAGGTAGTAAAGAAAGCTCCCACTCTTGGCTTTCTACAAACTATGCAAAACTGAATTATTCAGGAGGGCTTTCTACTCAGATTACAGGACTGTGTCATAAGAAATCGTCCGGAAAGATACCTTGATAGGGAAGGAGACTAAATGCTACACTATGGGGACCTGTCCAATGATGTAGATATGGGCCTCCCCCTTTGCCATTAAGTCACAACTGACTTGTGACTCTGTAGGGTTTTCAAGGCAAGAGATGTTCTGAGATAGTTTGCCATTGCCTGCCTCTGTGTAGCAATCCTTGACTTTTTTGGTGGTCTCCCATCCAAGTACTAACCAGGGCTGGCTCTGCTTAGCTTCAATGATCTGATGAGATCAGGCTAGCCATGGCTATTGAAATCAGGGCACTGTGATAGAATTGTGATTGAAGGGAAGGGGGGGGGTAAGTGTCTTTCCTTGTTGGGGATCTTCCTTAGATAAAGGGATTCCTGGAAATAACCTGGGAAAGGCTGCTGCTACCACTCAGGGACCTCCTGAAAACATCTAGACTGACCTGCTGAAAAAGTTTTTTTCTAACGCAGTACTAGCCTAATAAAGAAATAACAGGGTGTAAACCCTGGCGAATACCTTATGGAAAACTATGTTGTGTCTGTGCAGTCTGGAACATAGGAAAGAGATTAAGAGAAATATGGCCAAAGACATGTACTGTACTAAATGGAGCCCGAAAATGCCTTTATAAAATAAAGTTTATTAGAAAAGGGAGAGGGGGAAGGCAAAAAGGTGTTTGAATCCAAAAGTGGTAGACAAAGGGGACAAAACAAAATATGGTGAAAGCATGCAAAAACACAGCACGCAGATTTTCAAATAAAAAGCAATGAAGTTGGTCTGACTTAACTAGTTAACACTTTACTTAGTTTTACAGTGCAATCATAAGTAGAGTTACTCCAGTCTAATTCCATTGAAATCTTCTTAGGATTGTACTGTTAGATTCCTCAAAGCATATGCAGATTTCCCGTTTTACCAGCATCCTGTTTCCTTTATAAAAGGGATGTTTGTAATACAGCATCCTATTACCTTTATAAAAGGGATTTTTTTAAAAAATTGAAGTTAAGATAAAGTTGCCAGAGTTACAAGCATCCTCATTTTCTACTGTTCACTGAGAATAGTTTCCTGCAGAATCTATAGAAGATTATCAGGAGGACATAAGAGCTTTCCTGATAATTGGAAAGAAATACCTTATGTATTTGCTAGCAGCTTCTTACAATATTTAAAACAAAGATCAGACCCTACAGCAGACATTTGGCATTTGCTCTTGAGTATCATAAATGGTAAAACATTCAATTTTTTATCAACAATAACCTCACAATGGGACCAATAATAGCCCATTGTATAATTTTCACATTGTATAATTTTCACATTTCTGTTCCTATACACATCTCCCCCTGCCCCAGATCTCTCAATATAACACTACATAATACAATTCAGTAAAGAAGGATCAAATAATGGATTTGTTGGAAAGAAGCTGATGTAATCAATGTCTACGAAAACCCCCAAACCTATCACACTACTGAAACTTAATAATAGTATGTTCATACTGGGAACTACCAATCCCATATGTCAGCATGTTTTTAATATCAAGCCAAATAAGTTATTTTTTTAAAAAAAAAATTGTACTAACACCTGAAATTATAGAAAATATGTTGACAATTTCTTTTAGTACTGAAATAAAGATCTTTTCCAATGATAATGGATGACTACATATAACTAATTCAAAATATTTATTAGAAACCACAAATCATTTCTTGGGAATGCCAACAGAACACACCTTGCAGTGGAGCATGGGAAATTAGGCCAACTGCACTGCAAGACATTAATGACCCAGGAGAAAGAATTATCATTGTAAGTTCAGTTTTCAGTTCTAATGGTTGGGAGCTGTTTTTGCCCTCTCCCTTTTCCAAATAAGGAAGACACCAAGCTTTCTTGGGGGGCATGCTGGGAAACTAGGTTTCCCACCAATCAAGGACAAAAAACAGGCAAATCTTTTAAGCCTGCTTTTAAGCTCTTGCTGTTTGGAATTGCCCACTCATCCATCTGGGCATTTTGGAAAGGTGGGATTAGCCAAGATATTTGGGTGCTGACCTGGCCTTGCCTCTGATATGTAAGTGATGACCTTCTAATCGCAGAGACAGGGAGCATTTGGATTCTTCTGTTATTGCTCAAATGGGAATGTGGTTCTGCTTGGAATTACTGGATCCAGGGCTTTTTTTCAGCCGGAACTCAGTGGGACCGAGTTCCGGCACCTCTTGAAAATACTCACTGTCTGGTTCCCCTCATTTCTCTCTTGAGAGTTCCACCACCTCTTTTCCCAGAAAAAAAAGCCTTGACTGAATCACAGAGATACGTACAACACATTTTCAATCAAATCTCACTTTTAGAGGTTTGTCCATTTATGTGTAGATTTCCAAAAATGGCTGATTGAGAGCATGAATACTTCTCAAAAACTGCCATTCACAACATGCTTCCAAAACTCAAATTTAAAGGCTTTTTGAGGCTATACGGAATTGTAATACAAACAGGGAGTGAAACAATCAAAGACTTATTTGTCGAGTAGAGAATTCAGCACAGGCTGTTTGCTGTGTCAAAGGAGGTCAGAAAAGTACCTGATTGGCATTATGTTATAACTTGTTAGCTTCTACATTGCTCTTAGAATTTTCATCTTGATGTTGGCTAGCATAGTCCCCTTTCCCCTTACCTTTATCCTATTGCAAATCTGCCCATAATTGGCCTAGAGCCTTTTTCATGCAAGTATTTATTATCCTTCCCAACCCCCTCTCACTGCCAGCAATGTTGTTCTCTCCCTCTTGCTCTTTTATTTAAGCTTTTAACCTTTTTAATTAAAAAGAATCTGTTAATATGTACATTTATATAGTAAATGGTATTCAGAAAAGTTATTCTCATTATCTTGCTTTTCATACAGCTGCTTATTTCTTAGTTCCCTCTGAAAACTCCATCCAAGTTATATTTGTCTAACAGTATGCTCTATTTGTCCATATGCACACTTGATACAATTTCTAATTTAAAATGACAACCCAAAGTCCACCTAGAAAATGCAAAAGACAGCAAAACTTTCGAGAAAACAATCATGGAATTTTAACCTGTTCTGAAAAGCCAACAAGAAAAAGCATGTTATTGTAAATTTTTCCCTAGACATCTCCACACTCACAAGCTTCATCTTCTTCCTATGCTATTATATAGCAGCTTCAAAACAGGACCTCGGTTATACTCATGCATCTTCCTCATAGCACAAAGACCAGTAGTTAAGGACAGAAATCTCCCCCAAATTGAAGTGGGTCAGTTACTCATATGACTACATCACAATTGGTTAGCAAATAGTTAAAGATTACTATAGAAGTATGCTGTGGTAGCAGTGGTCTTACACATAGTACTTTGATGCTGTGGAACATGCATGTAAGGACATGGTTCTTTCCTATCCTTCCCCTCTCCCTATTGTCCCGTGGGGTGTGTGTGTGTGTTTATGAGTGTGTAAACTGCCATGAAGTGGTAATTGACCCCAGCAAGGGGCTTTCAAGGCAAGTGAGAAGCAGAGGTGGTTTACCTTTGCCTTCTTCTGCAGAGTCTTCCTTGATGGTATCCCATCCAAGTTACCAGCCCTACTTAGCTTCTGAGATCTGATATTGGGCGACATTATACTGCCTTCCCTCCCATAGCCCCTTGAGATCTTCAGAATGCTGATGCTAGAAACTGTGGGACTCACATGGACAAAAAGCCATGTCATCCACAGTACTGCAGTGAGGTGGGGGAACCAGGCTGGCACTTGTTCTCATGGAATAGAATTTCTTGCAGCACCGTAAGTACTACTGATTGAAGTGGAAAGATCCCGCCCCCCGGTCCCCTTTCATCTCTGCAGTTTCCTGGGCTGTGTGGCTTTTATCTTGTCATCTCCAGAATCAGTTTTTTGGAGGTTGTAGAAGACAGGGGAGAGCAGGAAAGAGCTGCTATCATGAATGTCTTCATGTATATTCATAGGATTCAAGCCATGATGTCAACAACAGTGAGCTATATTTACATTAAAAAAGAGTATTGTAAAGGTTCTATAAATCACTGTAGCTCTCTATTTGCACCTTTAATCTCTGATGACTGCACATCATAGTACAATGTTTTTTTTAGTTGGTCACTGCCCAGATCCAGCAGTACTCTTCTATGTGGATCATATCCTTTCTAAGCTCACAGCACAACAGTTATGCATACACAGAATGTGAAAAACAAAAGTCATTGCCCTGGCCTCTGCACATGGAAACACTCATCAAACCCTACATGTGGTAACAAAGGAATGCAATGTTGATTGGCAGTGCATATCCTCAAGGTTTTGAACATGTGGTAACTAGAGATGGGCATGAACAGAAAAACAAACAAACATGATGTTCGTTGTTCGTTGCCATCCATGAACAGGGACTCACAAACAACCACGAACATGGCCCTGTTCACGAACATGTTTGTGGTTGACTGTTTGTGGGGGCTAGCAGGCTCTCCTCCACACACCATCCAAGTCACGATCCCTACTGCACCACTCCCAGAAACCTGACCTGAGCAGGCACCAGGAAAGGTACCAATAATAAATAATAGCTTGGCCCCAGAGCCTGACAGCAGCCCTGGAACTTGAAGGGGTAGATCCCTATCCCACCACACACAAAGAAAATTCAAGCTCCAATGCACTCTCTCTATCAAAATGCCAACAGCAACTGCCTCTCCACTGTCTGCAAAACCAGAGCCTCCCTTGTAACAAATTTGGAGCTCCACACTTGAAAAGAATACCTGCCTATCAAGTGAAATTGGGCTTAGATTGGGGTTTCCAGGGCAACAGCAGGGGTTCAGACACAGTTCAGACAATCCCTGCCTAAGTTGCCAAGGGAATTGATTGCAGATGCCAGACTGTCCGGCTTGATGAACAGCAACTAACGAGGCTTGCAACAACCACCTGTTCGTTTAGAATGGGGCCTCATGAACAGCTTGTTCGCAAACAGCAGATTGGGTTGTTCGTGGCTTTTTTTTGTTCCTATTGCTGTTCGTACCCATCTCTAGTGGTAACACAGTTGGAATACTACACCAGAAATATACATTAATGAACAGTATATGCCAAAATATATATGCATCATTCTTTTGTACAGGTGATGTTGCATCTTAAAGCCAACTCTTCTGCTTCTCACACCTTGGACACTCTTTCAAAGCAGCAAAGGGGCAAGACACAATAAAAGATGATCTCTCCTTCATTACAACACTATATGATGCTATCTCTTTTAAGCATATTAAATTTATTCACCACTATAAAACATATACAAATGCCCAATGACAAAGGCACAGGAAATTAAACTTTAAAGATGGCTAACCCTCAATCCCTTTTGGTTTTGGAGGGGAAAAATCTAGATTAATATGGATTAGTGGTTTTAGCTGTGAAGTTTTCATCTCCTTTTATACAATATCCTTTTTGCTGTTCAGTTTTAATTTTTTAAAGAAAGGAGAAGAATATGCTGAGTACAAGGCAGGTACCTCCAATACTTTCCCAGTTGTTTAGTAGACAGCCTACTAGGAGAACTGGCCAGAAGCTGTGTGGTTTTCCTGGGCTCTTTAGAACTGGAGATTTCTTGGTATGGCACACATTTACCAGATTGGTTGCACTGCAGGGATAAAGTTCCACTGCAACAGCATCATTTCTTTTTCCCAGTGGCTGAAGTGGAAGTTCTTCTGACACCAATACTAGGAACTATGATCTACATTTTGGAGAACTATGTGTTCAGCAATAGCATCACAAAGTAGTGAATTAAATTTATACATTTTGTCAAACAACAATAGTTACTGTTGCACTGAGCAAGTTACTGTCTCTCAGCCCCATCTGTATAAGAATGCAGGCAGCTGTGACTTGTTTCTGCCTTACCGGTATGGTAGCTTCAGCCTCAATCCTACTTCACTAGCTGCATATCCAAACAAATATAATAGAGTAGTGGGGCAAGCAGCAAGACTTGCAGGGAGAGAGTAGAGAGGAAATCATGATTTTTATTTTAAAATAGAGGCGGAGATTTTAATTCTTAAACAAGAAGAGGGAGGACTAATTTACTGCAAAAATTGTTTTTGTAGACTTTTTCTTTATTTAAACTATAAACAATAACATAAAAGCTATAGACAACAAACATAAGGATAAAAAACATTCTAAAAAGAATACACACTAGCAATACATAGACAAGTGAAAAAAGAAAAAGAAACCCTTAAACTAAACTAGATTGTTCTGATTTTGTCCACCACAAATATAGATCATTTTCAGACTCTCACTTATTCTAAATTAAACATAAAATCCCTCTTTTTTCTATTGTTTATAGTTCTTAATCCATAATTTAAGATGTCATCAAGTCCTTATTATCCATTTCATGTAAAAAGTCTATAAACGATTTTTTAAAAATATTTTTGAGTAGAAGGACACCACTGAAGTGGAGAGAGGAAATATCAATCTATTTCTTCCAAATTCACTGGCTTACTTTGGAATAATTTCGCATAATATTTATAGAAGGCCCGTTTAATTGCTTGATGACCCTTCAATTCCTTTCCTTCCTCAA
Source organism: Eublepharis macularius (assembly GCF_028583425.1). Classification (NCBI taxonomy): domain Eukaryota; kingdom Metazoa; phylum Chordata; class Lepidosauria; order Squamata; family Eublepharidae; genus Eublepharis; species Eublepharis macularius. The sequence goes on from NC_072790.1 coordinate 196,709,901, forward strand.
TTATCTTGCTAATAATTTTCTGCTCTTTTTTCTTCTTCAGTTGCCAGGCTAGGTACTTTCCTGTTTTGTTTGCACCTTCAAATGACTTCTGTTTTAGTACCTTTAACTTCCATTCCAATTCCTTGTTGCTGATGGCTCTTACTTGCTCTTGCAGTATTTTGATTTCCTGTCTTACTGATTTTTTCCTGGTTTTTTTCTTTAACTCCTGTTCTTTTTGGTACAGTTTCTCTTGAATTTCTTGCCATTTCTGTTGCTTTCTTTTCTTGTCCTTATTTTTAAAAATTAAATTTCCTCTTATTACTGCCTTATATGTATCCCATACCATCTGGATTGAAACTTCATTACTATTGTTTATTTGAAAAAAATTGCTTTGTTTTCACTTTCAAATAATTCAAATTGTCCTGATTTTGTAGTAGATCTTCATTTATTCTCCATCTTAACCTTCTCCAACCCATTGTTGCTTTCCATAACATTGGATTATGATCTGAACTCCCCCTTGGCAGAATTTCCACTTTTTTTGTATTTAAAGCCAGCTCTTTTGATGTCCAGATCATATCAATTCTTGAAAATGATAAGTGCCTTGCGGAGTAGTATGTAAAGTCTTTGGCTTTGGGATTTTCTTTTCTCCATACATCCTCAAGTTGTTCTTGCTGGACCATGTCAAAAAAATACTTTTGGCAACTTTCCAGATTTCTTGTTGCCTCCTTTAATCTTCCTGTCCATCTGTAAGTCCACAACAGCATTAAAGTCTCCTACCATTATCATCTGCTCATATGAGTCCTGATCCAGTTTGTCCATTATTTCTCTATAAAATTGGTCTTTTGCACCATTAGGTGCATAAAGACCTATTATCAATGTTTTTTTGGCATTTACATTAATTTCCACAGCCACGTATCTTCCATTCTGATCTTGAAAAATTAATTTAGAATCTATAGTCTCTTTAATATAAATCACTACTCCTTTTTTCTTTTGCTTAGACGATGTTATATATTCTTTTCCTAATTGTTTATTTTTTAGGTATTTAATATCTTGATCTTTAATATGAGTCTCTTGTAGACAAATTATATTACAATTTTGTTTTTTTAGCCAATGAAAAATTGTTTTTCTCTTTTGGGGTGAGTTTAGTCCATTTACATTCCACGATATTAATTTGTATTCCATTGGGTTACTATATTAATGTTCTGGAAAAATCTTCTGCATTTTCCTCAAGAAATTTTTCCATCTGCTCTCTTGTTTTGATGATAACTCTTAAGGCTTTATAGTAAAAACAGTCCTTCTGGTAGTTCCCATCTATACCTGATATCCTTTCCTCTTAATTTCTGGGTCAATTCTCTATATTTTTTCCTCTCCTGGAGAATACCTTTTGGCATTTCTTTCATAATCTGAATTCTGTTTCCATCCAGTGTTAAGGGCTTTTCAAAATGCCTTTTGATAATTTCTTCTTTCATTCTCTTTGTTACTAGTTGGACAATAATATCTCTTGGTATTTTCTTACGTTGTGCATAAGCTGAATTAATTTGATATGCGAGATCCATATCTATTGATATTTCTTCTGATTCTTTATCTAAAAATTCTGCCAGTATTTCTGTCATTTGTTCTTGTGCAGATTGTGTTTCTGATTCTTGAACGCCGTGAAATCTTAATTGCCTTTCCATTGCCTTACATTCCATCAATACCATTCTTCCTTGTATCCCTTGATTTTCCTGTTTTATATCCGTTGCAAGATCCTTAGTCTTTTGCTCAACCTCCTCCACTTTTTTATTAGTTGCTTGCAGTTCCCCTTTTATTGCATCTATATTTTTTGTCAATCCCGCTACCTCTTCCTTGATAACATCTTTTACCTCCGCCTTAATAGCCTCTTTCATATCTTTTAAGTCTTTTGAAAGCATTTCCTGCATTTTTTGCAACAATTCTTTGTGATTATCCACCACTCTTTTCTCTAATCCTTCAATCGATGCATCCACTTGAGCTTGGCACTCTCTTTACGCTTTTTTTCCAGCCATTGTGGGGCTCTGCTTCGCGCCTCCCCACGTCTTCGCTCTCTTTCTTAAATCTGTTTTGACTTCTATAGCCCTTCTCTCCTTTCAGTATATTTAAATGTCTTTTTTAACAATTTAAAAATAGTTCCTTTTAAATCCAAAATGTCGGGCTTTTTTCTCTATGGTTTCTTAACCTCTTCTCTTTGGTTACTGGCTTTACTTCATACCTCACTTAAAATGGCGTACTTCCTGTTCCTGAAGTCCTTGTAGCTTTTCCAGTAGTTCCTTTGTTTTGCTTCTGGGTCTTCCTTCTTCTAGTCGATCTTTTTTCTTCCTGCCCTCTGCTGTCCTCTCTAAGCAGCACCTTCTCTGCTCCCCTGCTTACTTCCCATCTCACGATGTTTCTTCCAGCCCAGCTCCTCTCTCTCGCTGCTTATCTCACTTCTAACCACAGGTATGCATAAACAATATTTCTTTTCCGGTTTTTTGTACTTAAAACTTCACCAGCGTTCAAAATTTTACTCAATAATTAATCCTTGATGTTTGTTCTATTAAATTCTGTCCCTTTAACTTTTTTTGTCTTGGTCTTTTTACTGTCGTTTAATCTATAAAGTCCGATAATGATCTTTACCTTTCGATGTTTCTGTGGGTTGTCTGCGCTGTTTCATTCACTTATATTTTGTCAAAGCTGTTACTGAAGCTTGGTTTCTGACGATCTTGTGCCAATTAATGACTCCTGAGGTACTGCAGAATTGTTAGCTCGCCCTTCTCTGAGGGGACCTCAAGGTGGTGGGGAGAATCCTTGATTCAGAACCCCCCCTCACTGAGATCACACTCTCTCGGGGTTGCAAAGCGTTCAAGCCCAACTTCTCCCTGAAATTGGGTCGACAGCAGGTGTTCAGGCGCCTCGCTTTCCAAAAAAAACAGTGCCTTGGACAGCCCAAACTTGGGCTTCTTCAGACCGTCATTAATCCCAAGCCGGAAGTCCAGTATCCCTGCATGATGATATCTCTTCCTTCATGACCTAGAAGCAATGGTGTTGTGCCAGGGCCCATTCTTTAGCACTTGAAAATAAATTGGCACAAAAGAATCTGCCACGGTGTGACACTGTCACTTTCAGATTACACCAGAAGTGATGTCATTGCACGGGGGCCTTCCTTGTCTGGCCTACTTGAACCCACTGATCAGCTAAGGATTGGCAGGTGGAGTGACTTACTGGGAGATATTCTACCATGAGCAGGGACCTGAGAACTCTAAACCTAACTAACCATAGATAGTGGGGTGGCCTTTATTCAAATAATCACACTAACTATAGTAAGTTTAAGTAAGCCATCACTTTAAGCTTGAACTGAGCCAATAAACATATTTTTATTTATATAAAAATGAACAGAGATAAATACAATGCATTAAAGTGACACATAAAAACTTCATACAGACAGAAATCCAGTTAATTTTTTTAAAAAAATCTTAACTTCTCCAACTGAGCTGTCCATGGCCATTCCCACACGGCTTACCTGAACACAGGACGCTGCGCAGCATGCCGAAAAAAGGTGGAAGATCGCTTTTTCTCGCAACATCGCGCAAAACTCGCGAGAGAAAACATGATCTTCCGCGTTTTTTTCGACATGCTGCGCAGCGTTCCAGGAACGGCCCATGTGCTTTAAAGGGGAATTTATGCACAATATTGTGCTTCAGAATGGATGTACATTGATTGTACATTCAAATGTACATGTAACTGAAAGCAAGGCTGCATAGATATATGGCATACTTTTGATTGATTGATTGATTGATTGATTGATTGATTGATTGATTGATTGATTGATTGATTGATTGATTGATTGATTGATTGATTGATTGATTGAACTTGTATTCTGCCCTCCCCACAAATGGGCTCAGGGCGGATTTGCATCCTCCTCACAAACCTTGATTTCTGTGCCCCACTTACAGAGGAGAAGTGGTTGGCAACCAGAGAGGGGTGGTTTTCAGTGGTGGAACATCTCCTCTGGAATGCCCTTGAGGATTGTCTATTGGGAGGCCAGGTCTTTCGCTATAGCAGGAGACCTCCTGACCTGGTATACTGTTGCCTACAGGACACTTTACAGAGCAGTGGGGGGAGGGGAATGGATGGGGCTAGTCAGCATTGTGTTGACACATGACCTCATTTCTAGTGCAAAACTGGAAGTGATGTGATTGCATTGTCATGACACTCTAGGATTCGCCTCAAACTCTATGATTTAACAATAGGGTTTTGAATCAATCCTTGAGTGTTGCCTCAGTACAATTACATCACTTCTGGTTTCATGCCAGAAATAACATCACACATTAGTAGAACACCAAATCATTTGTCCTTGCCCCTGATTTCTCTGCCAGGGTGCCAGCTAGGGCTGGCAATCTATTTACCTAGTGCATACTCTATTGCCTTTTAGGTGCCAGGCCAAAACACTTCTTTTGACCTGCGTTTTTAAACCAAGGAGGATGAGCTTTATAAAAAGTTTTATAGTCTGCTTTTATCCCAATCATTTTCATACAGTTCATTTTTGGCTACTAAATTCTTTGCTTTTATGCTCTGGCTGGGTTATTAATGGTTTGTTAATTTTGATAATTGTATGCTATTTTTATGATTCTATCATGTTTAACTTTGGAAGCTGCTTCAGGTAGGTCTCTGGAGAGGCAGCATATACATTTACGAAGAAGAAATAACTTTGACTGTGGATCCTGACAGGACTCTCTCAGTTTAAGCACTAATCTGCCCCTCTTTTTAAAAAAATCAATTCTCTGGCTTTTCACTATGTGGTATTTTTATTTTAAAATGAGAGCTTCCTTTTAGAATATGACAGTTTTGGGGTAAAGGTATCCATAGCAGCTCCCCCCTCCCTCCCCATAGTAATCCTCCAAAGAACTTATGCAGAAGAACATTTGGAGATGGTCTTAATTTTTCAAAGAATTTTTAAAATTATAACTATCTTAGTCTTAGATATTTTATGTACTATGTGGAGAAACAGATTTCGCAAGGAACTGTTTCAGCCCATGTGTGAGAGAGAAAAACTGTCCTAGCGCTCTTCTCCCCTCTCCCATTTAACTTTTTCTCTCTAGTTAACTTTCTCCTGCCACCAACTAATCTTGAATATTAGGACACACTACTCCTAAGGGCTAGTACTCAGGGCTAGTACTCCTGAGGGCTAGTACTCAGGAGTAGACATGGGCATAATCCAAAAAATAATCCCGATTTAGCTGATCGTGATTCCGCGGCGGCACCGAACCCAGGTACCCGAACCTCACTGATCAAGTCCCGTTTCCGATACAGAATCAGGAATCGGGAAGGCTGACGCGGGAGGGCGCCCCACGGCTTCCAGCACTAAAGGAATGTTGGGTGAGGAGGATGGCGGCCGCCAGGCCCAGCAGGCCCGTGGAGGCGGCGGCGAGCTACCTCCCCTCAGGGGGCAGGGGGGTCTGTCCCCACGGGAGTGTGCTGGTCTCCCTGGAAGCAGAGAGAGAGAATAGGAATAGAGCCCAACCCCAGCTGCAACACTCCCCCCCAGACCTGAGCCCTCAGCCGAGGTGCCCACCGAGCTTGGCCCCAGAGCTAGGCGGCAGCCCTGGAACCAGAGGAGATAGCTCCCTATTCCCTAATTCCCTATCCGCTGAAGCTCAAAGCTAAAGCTCCCCCCCTCTCTCTCTTGTGCTTTCTCTCTCCAAAAGTGGCAAGTGAGAGCTTGCCTCTGTCCCACTCCACCCGCGAGTGGAAAGTGCAAGTTTGTTGCGCAGCACATGGCTATTTATAAAGCCTGGGTCTGCTATGCAGGAGGGCTGTGTTTGGCCGTAAGAGCTGCCTCTCAGGCTTTGCAGGGATGAGATTCGAGTGCCCGTGGCTACAGAAGAACACCCCTTCCCCCACCCTCCCCTCTCTTCTCCCAAATGGACGAGACGGGCGCGCACTTTTCTGGCTGCTCCATGGTTGGAAGGAAGCCCTGCTGATCAAGGAAAGCTGGGCTTCCATTCACGTTTCCAGGGCGACAGAAAGAGGGCAAACAGCTCCGGCATTCCCCAGGCTCTGTTTCCACGGGGCTCCGTTCCCTCAGGAACAGATGGCTGGCGCCAGACTGTCTGCAGACTGCAATCCCGAACGTAAACTGATCGATCCGATTGAGACCCGATAGAGCACCCAACCCGACTGCTGAACCAGGAGCTGTGGACGGAACTGATCAGCCCGGTCCCGATGGCGCAAATGCCAAAATCGGGGCAATTTTCAGTCCGCAATTCTGATCGTGCCCATGTCCACTCAGGAGCCACTTGCTGCTTTGGCAGTCAAAGGCTTCACTCTGCTTTTGTGTTTCCCTCCTTTCTCTCACTCACTTTAGAGAGCTCTTTAAGGAAGTAGGGTTCTTCCTTCCCTTTCATGGTAGATGTGAACAAAAAGAGCTAACCATGGGTCACAGAGATCAAACAAACTGCATTCAAAATAGAAAGAAATATAATAAGGAAACAAAAGGCATGCACATCATTTGAAATCACAACAATATAAAGAATGGAACTATAAGATGGGAATGAGAATATAAAAAATGTGAAATATAAGAAATGGGAATAAATTGCAGATCCTCTTTCCCTGCTCACTTACATACCCCTACAAATTAAGATATGGGGTAGGATCCTTAATTCTAGAAATTGGAGGTAATTACCTGGAGTCAGTGCCTCAGGGTCCTCCACAGCAACCAAAGAACCATGTGCCCATGGTCTCTATCCTGCTACAAGATGGAAGTTAGCTGTTTTGCAAGATTGCTATGGAAGAAGAATAGGAATCTTCTTTTATAAGCTCTGCCCTGCACTGCAGCCAATTCTGGCAGAACCTCTGTCTGTTCTGTTCTGAAGGAACAGTTACTCTCTACCTTTTGGCCTCCCCCAGCCCAATAGCATAGGTATAACTTTGGCTTTATTCTTCTTCTCTGGCTAGTGCCATCTGCATTTCAATGAATCTTGATGGCTCTGGGATAGTAAATGACTCCTGCCGCCCTTCGCAAGAAGAAACACCTTATAGCCTCTGAGTGCACACATAGTGCAGGCACATTTATAGTAATTGTGGGGTGCAAGGCATTTCACCACATACAGTACTACCAGACAGAGTGTGTGAATGATTATTTCTATGATCTCATACCTTGAATATGAGATGCAAAAAAAATCATGTCTAAAATATATTTTGTTTACATAAGGATCTCATCATTTTACTTTCAACGTTTTCTCCTTAAGAAAAACTGTGTAGTCTATATTATATTCATTTTAGATAAGGCTGCATCCCTCACAGCTTTGGTAATGGAACAAGTTTAGATCACTTGGGAAATTTTCCACGCAGTGCTGGTATTAAAAATTCCAATCTGGTTTGCCCATCACTTGTAACTGTCACTTCACATACACTCAGAACAGCACAGGCTGCAGCCACAAGGATAGGGAACCTACCCTAACTCAGCAACATATGAACTGAGCCAAGAAGGGATTAAGAAATGAAATTTCTATGTTGGTTTAAAAGAGGATGAATATACTCTCTTCCCCCAAATACTTTGTCTGGGACTGGTGGAATAACTGTTCTCTATTTTTGATAAATCTCCATTGCAAAATGTCTTACCTCTCTTTGTCCATCTATTTCTTTTTCTTCCCCACAGAAAACGTCGTAAGCAGTTTACTCGATCACAGCTGAAAAGAGCTTGTAGGACCCCATGCACTTTAATTCTGAAGAAGACAAAGCCCCATATGACTCACAAAGAGACTTATGACAATTTGAGCAATCATTCTCAGCTGAAGATACAGCAGTAGCAGCAATGGTGAAATCTGTTCATTGGTTATTTTCAAAGCATCACACCATACAGAATATTTGTTGTTATTGTTGCAATCGAAGATCATTCCTTCTGTGAAGACAGTAAGGACTATTTTGGGTTGGATCTTGCTTTGTTCAAACTCTACTCACAGTGGGTAGCTGCTTGATGAGAAAAAAAGAATGCAGCCTTTTCATGGTAGATTCAGACATCCAACCTACTATCTGTGAACTTCTGCTGCGAATATGAAAATGAAGTGGATCTGATATTGAATAATATAAATTATAATATGGGCCATCTGAATCCACCCTAACATATATATATTTATACCACACTACTGTTTTAGCCTTTTAAATTTCTATGTAAACTGCACTAGCTTGAACATGAAGCCAAGCTGGGCCGTTTCCAGATGGCTTACCTGCACCCGGAATGTCGTGCCACGTTGCGGGGAAAATGCGAAATATCACATTTTCTCATGCGAGTTTTGCATGATGTCGCGCAAAACTCACGTGAGAAAACGCGATATTTCGCGTTTTCCCCGCAACGTGGTGTGACATTCCGGGTGCAGGTAAGCCATCTGGAAATGGCCCTGGTGAAGCATAAATGCCAAATTTCATCACTTTACACTGATTTTGGGATGTCCAGTTGGAAACATGTTAGTTTTCAAAAGTGCCAGATACAATGAAATTGAAAGGCAGAAGCAGGTCTGATTGAATTTGGGTCCTATCAACATCCATAACTAATCCTGAAAATGATTTTTTATCAAATCTTAAAAAGCAGTAACACTTTTATTCTAGTGGCTTTTATGAAGTGCACCTGTGGGTCTAACAGTGATTTCTTTCATGAAGCTTAAAGCTTATTGATAACCCTACAGTGTCTTGAAATTAAAGGAATGTTCCTCAGACAATCTAACTCAAATGCTACTCAGAGTGACAGACATTAACTTTGCATTACTTAATTCCTTCTCAGTGCTCAAAAACACTTCATGGACAGTATCTCAGTAATCCTTCTTTGTAAGTGGTAATGTTTCCATTTTTTTCAGAGAGGTGTAGATACTGAGGTCTAGTGGCTTCCCTAGTATAGCATCAGAGCTAAGACACCAAGGGCGCAACAAGCTGTTAAGGTATCTCTAGGTCGACCCAGAGACACAATCATTTTAGAGTCAAAGCCATTTAGAGCCATTTAAAAATCCAGCGGTTACCTAGTCTCACTGAATTGAAGCTCAATCCGCCATTGTGGCATTTTTAAATGGCCTGCATTCAACTCCAAAATGGTGGCAGCATCCCTGGGACCTGCCTGGGGATTTTGTAATGTCTAGTTGTGCCCTGAGTTGTGCAGTCCGATTTCTCAGTTAAAATCTTCCTTCTGCCATGGATACTCATCTCTGATTTAGGCAAGCTATTTCTTTACCCCAGTGGTACTCACTCTGCAGCTTGCAGACATCCACTTTTGCAATTACCATCAGTCAAAGAGCCACATGAGTACTGTATGCCCTGTGTGTCATCCCAAGCACATTTATAAAATAGTATAACTATTGATATTAAATGTGTAACTAACCTTTTAAATTAAGGTATTGCATCTGGGCATATAGGATTCTTTGTCCTCACCACTGTTGAACCTCAGGCAGCCCTTGTGTATCTGGAGTGAGGAGAAGGGCTTCCAGCTCTGTCTTCTTACTTTCCTTATCACAAGGCACAGCTACTGAGGTGAAAGCATGAGATTGCCAAAGTGCCCAGAAGACAGCAAGCTAGCTGTGGAGAAAGGGGAGTGAAATCACCACCACTTCACTGTAGCCAACTTGCTATTTTCCTGCACAGCTACCATGATGGTAGTTTTGAACTCTCTCTCCTTTGCAGTCAGCCTGTGCTGTTACTGACAACCACCCAAGTACTGAGTGTGGAAGCTGTGAAGAAGGGTGGGGTGTAGTTGGAGAGAATGGGCCCTTTACTTCCATTCCTGACATAAGGCCCACAGCTCAGGGAGATGCACAAGGGGATTGTTGATTGATCTCACAACACTCTAGGAATCCCCAAAAAATCTATGATAAAACCTGGAAGTGACATTACATCATCACTTTCTCACCCCCCCTCCCCCGCTGCTCTATTGAGCAAGTACAGGGGACATTGGATCATTGGTGGGAGAACTGACACAAATGTGTAAGAGGCAACCCTAGTGCCACTTCCATTCATATTAAAATAGACTGGTTACATCTCATGGCCTGGAAGCTGACCAGGAATTCCTCAAACTAGAGCACTCCGACAGAATCAGGGCAACCCATTTCTCTTTGCCCAGGGTGGAATTCATTTTGAGAGGAGTCCAAGGAGGACACCAAACTCATTCTATTTTGGAATGTTTGCAGGAAGACTTCAATATGGGCCACAGTACCAGCACATTGAAATATTAAATTCTCCAGTTTTGCTGGATCATGATGGGTATCAACTGTCAGGGAAAATCCCACTGGAGGTATCAAAATTGAATGAACATTCACAAGTACTCATACATCAAACTTATTTGAAACAATTTTTTCTATTTTGATAATTTTTAGAAAGTGCAAGGTGCTTAAAGTACTCTCTCTCTAAAATAAATATAATAAATATTTGTACAGTACAGTGCCCTGTACAGTACAGGGTTTCCCCTGACAGTTGGTAGCTTTGTAGTTTCTGGAGAAGCCCTTTTGCAAATTGTTAAGAATCAAGATGAGTAGCTGTGTTAGTCTGTCTGTAGCAGTAGAAAACAGAAAGATGCCAGTAGCACCTATAAGAATAACAAAATTTGTGGTAGGGTATAAGCTTTTGTGAGCCACAGCTCAGTTCTTCAGATACCAAGAAGTGAGCTGTGGCTCATGAAAGCTGATCTCCTACCACAAATTTTGTTAGTCTTATAGGTGCTACTAGAATCTTGCCCTTTCCAGTATTGCTGACATCCCCACAGTCAAAGATTTCTGGCAGGCCTTTCATTTCTCAGCTCACCCCATATCCTCCATGGTATCTATCTATTCACCCTGACTAAGCCATACTTTGTGCCTTTGGCTAGAAGTCCACATACTAATTCTCTCTCACACAAACACCTTTGTGCTAGCAGATCTCCTCCAAAAATAAAGTCATCAGGCTCTAAAGCTTGGGTTAAACTAGGGCTTATTAACTTATTCAAAATGGCTGATATGCATCATCAGTTGTGCTCACCTTTTAAGTGCAGCAGACAGCCCACTGTCTGCCCACATTTCAGACCAAGTCACCTTGGTTCCCAGTTTGGCCAGTGCTACCAGCAGCCTTATTTATCTTAGCCTAAACATCAGTTGTGCCAAGAAGTATCAAGCCTCACCATCCCCACAGCATGTCAAGCCAGCAAATTGGGTTTGACTGATACTGCTCAGCAGCAAGGACAACCTTTCCAAAGTCTACCTTGTGAGTTCAGTGAAGATGCTCACCAATTATATCATCAAGCAACCCATACTATCTCTGTCATCCCTAGTTATGGCCTGAACAGTAATAAACATTTATATTTTTTCCACCACAATCACTTGAAGAGCATGAAGAACAGAAGAGCCCCCCCCCCAATCCCTTCAAGACCACTTTCCTGTTTGGCCCCCAATGGCAACCAGCTAATACCATTCTATATAAAAAGATAGGTAGGAGTGTCAGCTGCATGCAGCTAAGCATGCAAAGGGAAATATTAGAATCTTTTAAAGAGTCTTTGTTCCACCCTTCATTGATTGCACTCAAACCCAGTGTGATCAAGGCAGCCCCATGTTTTATTTGAATTATAGAGGCTGATACAAGGCCACTCCTGGATCTATCTAAGTCATGAATAGATTTCTCAAAACTCAAGGCTATTTACGAATCAGACAACGTAAGGACTGTCTGAGGATGATATCTCCCTGTAGGGTACCTCAAAATAACATTATTTCTGTTAACAAGAAGGTGTCTGTCTGTTATGGGCATAAAGTGATATGAATCCTTGTCACCAAAGGAGTTGTGTCACAATGTCCATGTGAGGGTACCTTGTTTCTCTTATGTCATTCGAACCAAGAATGGAAGGAAACTTCTGTTCACATCTTTTAGAAGCTATTTTTGATGGTATGGAGGGACAGTGTTCATACGGCATGTCAGTCTGGGGGGCAAAACTCTACTAGAGGGGACTGTAGCACATTTCTTTCTTACAAGAAGCTGCTGTTTTCTCTGATTTACATTGAGACAGTCTATAAAGTAACACCGTAGTCATTTCTCCACTAGCTGCTATTATATTGATGTGTGCTTTTCAGCTGATACAGCTCTCCCCTGGAGAGTTCTCCAGTTTAAAGTTCTGCCCTAGTGCTGTACAGTTTTTCTACACCCACAGACTGAAGCCAGCATCCTATTACCACTATAGGATAAAAGGGAAATTGGGGCTTACCTGTGAATTACCTGTGAATCCCCATTTTCTGTATTGTTGGGATGGGGAAATCTAATCACACTTCACAAGAAAAAATAGTGGAAAAAATTATATACTTACAGGAGAGCCATTTTTGATGTAAGTGCCATTAAATCTCCTGAAAGTTTAGTAAAGTATGCACTGCAAGTTAATGATTCTTTAATCATACTTTATCTAGTAGTGTTTAAGGCGTTGGTGAAGTTCAGGTGCTTTTTTGCTCTGCACTGACAAATCTACGACTATTCTGAAGGGTTTCTTATGGGCTTTAATATGATGTGGTGTGTTAGGAAGTATGGAATTAGGAAGAATTTGATTGATGTATAGTTTCCAGCAAAATGATGTTCTTCTCAGGAAACCTAGCAGTGTCCACACCCTGTTAGGCTATTTCCTGTTGATGTAGTTACATATTTCCTCCTCAGAAAATGGACCCAATGTTGCATGCTGAGGGAGGGGTATTTGAAACAGCCAAACTTATTTGGCCACAATGTAATGTTTAAGCAAAGATACACTGTCTCCTGTGGTGAAATAATTTACCTAAAATCATCACTGTAATACTGAGCATTGTAAGTGAGACATGATGAATTTTACCCTTGGAAACTAGAAACATTGGACAGGATGGGAGCTGCCTTGAAGCCTTTGCTGGGATAGTTAGGAGGCGTCTCTGCTATCTACTGAAGGACAGACAGTGCAACACAGACTATCAGCTCTGTTATCGACAGCTATGTTCCAACTGCATCTCACTGCATTAAAAACTGTGTAATGTACTAATATAACTGAATGCATTGTAGACAGCCAGCCCTATGACATTGTGCTGCAACTTGAACCATTGTGACTTGGAAGGCTGCAACTTACAGGTATGAAAGTTTCTCAAGTGTGATTGTCTTCTGTTCACGTTAATGCCACTCTGTGGTGCATTGTATAGCATAGTGGCTAAGAAACTGAGCTACAACTCAGGAAGCGCCTGCTTGGAATCGCACTGCTGCCATCAGCTTACTAAGTAGCTGCAAGTTTTTATTTGGCCCTTCCTCCAAAGAGAAATCTCTTAGCCTCATCTCCTCCTCCATCTGCATTATGGGGTAAATATTTACCTACCTTACAGGATTATTACAATAAGATAATACATGCAAAGTGCTTGTAACTCTTGAAAGTACTCTACAAATATTAAGTGGAAGTAATAATTATTACCATAAAAAGGAAATAAATTTCTCAGCCATAAAAAATGCTTCTCTGCTGAGATTTTGTGTATTTGCGTGCTTGTACATTTTGAATGGAATCAGGAGGCAATTTGTTTATTATTATTTTGCCAATACCATATGGAAAATGCAGATGGTTCAAATTAATGATTTTCTAGCTACTTCTTTCTATAAAAAACATCTTTATGTTCTTGATTTCAAAGGGGATTTCAAAATTTCACATCAGCTGAAATGTACAGTTTTTACACAATTTGATCCTGTTAATTTATGCTTATTGACTTTGGGCCTGCCCTATCTGGGACATGGCAATTCATATATATCAAGAGACTTAATTTATGAGTCCCGTTTTCTGGTTTAATTTAATCCTCTGTACAGAAAGCACTGCGAAGTGGAATGCATGTGCTCATTTTGTGCAGCAGAGGAAGTGGAGATGTGAGAGCTTGGAATGTTTGTATGTACTTTCTGCACAGAACAAATACAGTTGTGGACACTCGTGTAAATAGCTCTGTGTATAAATAAAGCTTCATTGTTACACATGTCTGATTCTGTGTTTGCTTGCATGTTTCAGAAATATAAAGTAGGCCCAAACATTTTTGTGGAGTCATACTATTTTTGCCAACTGCCAAGTGGGGCCTGGAACTCTTCCAGAATTATAAACTGGAGAGCCAGTTTGGTGTACTGGATAAGAGCAGCAGGACTCTAATCTGGAGAGCTGGATTTGATTCCCCACTCCTCCACTTGAAGCCAGCTGGGTGACCTTGGGTCAGTCACAGCTTCTAGGACCTCTCTCTGCCCCACCCACCTCACAGGGTGATTGTCATGATGATAATAACCCACTTTGTAAACCACTCTGAGTGTGGCATTAAGTTGTCCTGAAGGGCGGTATATAAATTGAATGTTATTATTATAACTGATATCCCGATGACAGGGATCAGTTGCCCTGGAGCAAATGGCAGCTTCAGATGGTAGACTTTACGGCATCGACTCCCTACCGAGCTCCCTGCCCTCCCAAACTCTGTCCTCCTCTGTCCAGAAATTTCCCACGCTGGAGTTTGCAACCCTAAGTCAAACACAGATAATTGAAAGAGAGATGTTCTGTATCATTTGGCAAGGGAGGGGGAATGAAAAGACCCACTAACAGTACCTAAGGAAATGGAAAACCATGATCAGTGCTGTCCTAAACCAGCTACAACCTTCTGAGTCCATTTACTTTCATGAAGTAGGCACTACACCACTCTTTGTGTAAATTATACTAGCATTTCTCTACACATCTCTCTAGACGTTTCTTTAGATAATTTTAAAAAGCTCTACTCCCGCCCCCCTTTTTGCCATTTTATAAATTAAGAGTCCCGAATAGTTTTGCCTTTCCTTGTAGTGGATGTACTAACCACATAGTCGTTTTAATTTTGGATATTTCTCCCACCTCTATGATACCCTCTGATACTGAAAGTTCACTTCTGCATATATTGTGGAGAAAAATAGCCACTGAAATGTTCCTTTGATGAAAGGAGCATTGATTCTCAAGAGCTTATATTCTGAAAATCTTGTTGGTCTTTAAGGTGCTACTGGCCTTGAATCTTGCTGCACCATCTCTGTATCTGTGAGACAAAGTTTTGGTATGAACAGTATAGAAATGCTGATCTGCTTCATGCTAATCCATTATTTCATCAAAATGTTTTCCGAACTGATGACATAATTTATTTGTTTATTTCCTTTTTATCAATGTATTCCTCCACATTTCTCAGGAGCCCATTTGAAGGGCCATAATCTCATGGAACATTCTAAGAGTGTTTTTTTTTAAACTTTGTCTTTAATCTGCTATCAAAAACCCCAGAGGGTTTTAGTGCAGTTAATGCTTTTGAGTCTTGTGATCTGTATTTAATCTAGAATGTATAGGTATTGCATGAGGTCTTGAAGAT
The DNA here is from genome assembly GCF_028583425.1 of Eublepharis macularius. Classification (NCBI taxonomy): domain Eukaryota; kingdom Metazoa; phylum Chordata; class Lepidosauria; order Squamata; family Eublepharidae; genus Eublepharis; species Eublepharis macularius. The sequence goes on from NC_072790.1 coordinate 196,725,203, forward strand.
TTCCCCTAGGCTGTTCATAAAGGCAAAATGGTTATTTTTCTCTTTCCTGGTCACATTTTTGTGTAGATTAGATATTCAACTCAAAACTTCCCTAAATTTGAGCAATGAGGAGGGTCACATGATCCAGTCACACACAAGACTAAATTTTCTGGAGCAGGGTTAATGCTAACTAGGGTTAATTGCTTTGTACCAGGTGAATGTCCCAGATACACAGTGAAACCATATAATGTCGAACTAAACACTAGAGGATGCACTTGCCACAGCTTGCAAGGCCTTTTTGTTGTCTTGCATGCTGAGAATTAGAGGAAACAAAATCATTTTAGTTATAATTTCCTCACTGCAGATGAAATGCTTAAAACTTATCCATGAAAACTACAGTTTGCAAATCTACTTCAAACCATGCTTTCAAATTCCCATTTCTAGCCCATATCTAACTGTGGTTTAGATATTCAGAAGTAAAATTTAACCATGGCTAAGCATTTGATCTGAATGTATGCATTTAAAAAATCAAAATTCATTCTGAAGGTAGCCCAAAATCTGCCTTGAAATAAACTTCTTTTGGTACCTTTATAATTTAAGCAAATTTATTTTCCTGCTTGTCATAGAGAGGGGCAGGGTACAATATAGCACACAGTGCTACACATCTGACAACTGCACATTCTGTCAAAAAATCTCTAGCCTTAGATACTTCATCAGAAAGTACCCATACCCCTCAAAGCCTACCATGACATTCATAGGGGTAGAAGCTTGCAAATATAACAGACTTTTCAAAATGCTTTGGCTATCCACAACTTGTCATATTCTGTGACTTTGGACCTTGGTTATATAGCTCCCATGAATTTTCAGTGTATATTTTTTGAGCAGATATTTTTCAGTCAAAGCTGTGTGTGTCCTATTTGCAATGCAGGGCTGAGCCACTTGCTAAGAGATTTTTAGTGCAATCCTGTGCAGAGTTACTCCAGTCTAAACACATGGAAATCAATGGGCTTAGATTGGAGTCACTCTGCCTAGAATTGCACTTTTATCTTTTCAGACAAATCCACTTGTGTTCCGTTTGCAGTGTGCATTTGAGCAGGATTTTTTTTTAAAAAAACCTTCCGTTTTGAAGTGTTCTGTGCACTTCCGATTCACCACAGTGCACAGTTTGAAATGTCAGTGATGCTTTCACCATTTCTGGAGCATTCTGATTTTTTGAGTGGGAACTGCTATAGCATCATAGCATTGTAATGATTGGTGTAGCAGTTTCTCTGAATTTCCAGCTTTCATTTTTGAAAAAATTAAGTTTCTAGCCCCTTCCCTTGTGGAAATATGCCTTTCCTTTACATCTCTCAAGGGGAAGGGGCTAGAGACTTTTTAAAAAGCTTGGGGGTGGGGGATTCAGAGAACCTGCTACACTTATCATTACAAAACTGTAGAACTACAGCAACATTTTTTTGTCATTTTTTTAAAAATTGCAAAGTCCTGGTAGCCTAGGGGAGCTGGTAGCTAATTCTGGTGCTAAAAAAAGTGTGGTTTGAAATGGCTACAGTGATTTATGAATGTTTCATGAATGGACGTGAATGCTGTTTGAAACTGCCAACACCGATCACTTTGCATGAAGGAGGGGCAGCAACAGGTAACAATTGGGTTATAAAGGAAATGTGAAAAGGGGTCTACATAGCACAACATAGATTGTGGAACCAGTGAAAGACAAACTTCACAAGCCCAACATAGACCTCAAACACGTCATCCCTTTCCACCCATTGAGTGCTTGTCTGGAGTGGCTTAGCTGATAATTCCAAGCACACATGCTGTAAACTAGACAGTTCAGTGTTTCAGTTGGGTTCATCTTGTTAAAACAGGTGGTATGTTTGAGCAATAATTAAAGGAGTATGAGCATGATGTCACAACCAGCAGTAACACTGTAGAAACTGGCCTTGAGAAACATATTTTTCAAACTGAGGGAAGGATGTAGATGAAGCAAGAGTTTTGTTTTCCATGCATCATTGTGAGCATCGAACAATAGTGATTTTTAACATTGGTTCAAGCCATGTTGAAGTTGAAACTCTTTTTGATACATTTGAGTACCCACCTAATATATGTTTTAGGAATTATATCTTTTATATATAGAAAAGTGGTCTTGTGGAATCTTCAAAGACAAACAAGTTTATCAAAACATCTGACAAAATGGGCTGTGGTGCACAAAACACTAAGCTTTGATGAATTTGTTTGTTTTCAAGAAACCACAAGACTCATCTTTGTTTTTTCTACGAAAACATAACATTGCAACCCCAAACTGAGTTTTACAGAAGGGTTTCCTTACAGGGATAATACTGAGGGGGAGGGGGGTATATTTCTTACCTCTGCATAATATTTTAGTCTCCTGGATTACTTGAAATTTTTCAGTATGAATGAAACATGACTTCATTGGAAAAATGAAGGAGAGATGGCAGGAATGAGCAAAACTTTTCTGGTTCATGCAAAATCTTTCTCGATGCCTCCTGATCATTTGGGAGTGATTAGCCTGAAGAGATGGCATACCAATCAGGTTTTTAAAAGTCAGGATAGATTTCATATTTTTACATTTTATGTTTCATAGTTTTACATTTTTCTAGAGGCAAAATGAATGCAAATTTGCTGCACCATTGGAATGCCTTGCTTGCTATTGCCTAGTTAAACTGGTAGGCACCCTCCGTGATTACAGACAGAGATATTTTTGTTGGAGGTGCCACAGACTGAACCAGAAACTGTCTTCTGCATACATATCAAAGCACCATTGAACCACAGTCTCTCTTCTTAATTTTATGCATCTCCCTTGTGTCTCTAAAATCTACACTAAAATCCTGTCTGGTTCTGGAAAAAAAGGACATTCAAAATAGTCCCCAAGATCTTTGTCAAAACTTCCCCAGCAATTTTGGAGAAAGAATAAACGCAGACAGGGAGGTAACTCATTAGATAAGACTTCTTATTTACTTAAGTGTATTCATTTTCAAGGCAGCGGCATTTCTGTTACCATAGATTGTTAGTGATCTTTTGTATTTTTCAACACATTTATAACAATGGCTCTGAAACTCACAGAGACTGGAGGCACCTTGTTAAGGAAGGACAGACTGTGAAAAGTATTTTGCATTGATCATGCAACAATTGAAGGACACTAGAAGAGCCCTGGTAGATTAGACCAGTGGTCCATGTAGTCTAATATCTTGGTTCACACAGAGGTCAACCAGTTGCCCTGGAGAGTTGACAACAGAACTTCCTCTGATGCTGCCTTCTAGCACTGGTATACAGAGGCTAATAGCCTCTGAATGTAGAGTCTCCTTCTAGTCCCCACCAGCTACATTAATGGACCTAACCTCCATGAAACTGTCTAACCCCCTTTGCAAGTTTGATGTCATCAACCAGTTTGATAGACACAGTGGTTATTCCATTTGGAAGTGTCATAGGCAGTATTTCCATTAAATGTGCAAAGAATGTCAGAATTACCGGTGTGCTTTCTGCTCCAAGCATTGCACCTCCTGTTATAGTGGGACAAATGATTGGGGAGAGCTGAGCTTGGAGCAGAAAGCATATCCCACACACTTTCCACTCTTGGCTCAGACCATGCCTTAATCAGCTGGTGGCTGGCGGAAGAGAGGGCTGGAATAGAAGGTATGTCTGGCAGACTTTTTGCTCCATGTCCAGGCCTTTGGCACCTGATAGGGACTTGTCACAGGGACCAGCATGGGAGTGGGGAAGGAGAAGACAGTGGTGTTGGAAAGGGTGAAGGGAGGGGGCGAGAAGGCAGTGACAATGGGTAAGTGGTGGATGTTGGGGCAAAATGATGAAGTAGCAGCAGGACAAACAATGAAAAGAAGCAGAGATGGTGGGAGGGGTTTTCTCTCACACAAGTTCCTCACAAACCCCTGTTGTGTCACAGAATTCTCATAACCTTAATAAATACAGGTTCCAGTGGATAAATCCTTAGAATTGTAAAACTGGTAGAAAACTGACATATGTGTAGATATACACCCAGAGTAATACTTCATAGTAGTGACTGGGAAACACACCTACCGCCATAAGGTAGGTGTCAGCCATAAGGTAGGTATCAGTCATACTGCCATAAGGTAGGTGTCATATACTGTCAGTCACTTTCTGAAATAACTTAATGACTTGACTTAATATCTTTCCACATCTCTTATAAAGCTTATGGACAAAAAACCAGGGAAAGAGAGAGAGAGAACACAGCACAGAAAGTTATTGTTGATCACCCCCAGTTATGGAAACCTTGACAGGAGTGATTAATCCAATTTTACATATTCTTGAGAGCATATTAAAAAAATCCACTCAAAACAATAGAAGTCCATCTCTTCAACCATTTCCATAGTATGATATATGAAAACCACTCGGAAAACTTACTCTTTGGGGTTACTCAATTCATAGTATGAAGCCACTGTTATGAATGTACCCTCTCATGGATGTAGGTGATAATTCTGACAGGCAGGTAAAATTGGAATAGTAAAGATTACTATTGTAAAGTAAAATTGTATTATTATTGTATAGTAAAATTGGAATAAAAAGATTCAGAAGTCAATCACACTTTGATCTATGGTGTTTACCCCCAGGTAAGGTTGCATAAGATTGCAACCATAAGATTGGAACCATTTCAACCCAGGTCTTACTTGAGGCTCAGGATATCACCCTCCACTTTCCAGAACTTGCCAGACAGCTACAAAATATGCCGCTAGGCATTACTAAACGTAATTGTTTACATTACAGTTTATTCTAATAAAATCACACGTTGCCTTGAACTCTTCTCTGCATTTGTCTGGTCTATAAAAAATCTTATATATGTGTACATTTATAAATAGTTTATTACTAGAACTGTTTACAGCCCCATTGTCCTCTCCTCCCTAGAAAACTGACTGAAAACTAGGCTTCAGAGAGTATCCTGCAGCTTGGAAACAGAAGAGTACAAATTATGGAATGGATTTGTACTTGGTTTATCCAGTACAGCTTTTTGTGTTGTAAATCCCTAGCCTCATATACATTTAGAACATATTCATAGCTGCTCTTTTGAGAACTAAAGGCATGCATACATCTAGGGCAACTGATAATGAATGTTGATATGGATGTCCGTGCATGTACAGTTTTGGAAAGACCATTAGTCTTGGAACAGTTTTTGATAAGCCAATAAAAGGGCAGCATTTTAAGAACCAAGCTCGGTTTCTAAATGGCTATTGGAAGCATTTCTCTTCAAGTAGATCATGGGTAGACTACAGAGAGCTGAAGCAATTAAAGAAGTCATTTGCCCCTGTGGGAGAGCCAGCATCACTGTGTGCAACAGTTCTGTTTGCAAGCTACCAGCAGGTTTGGCATTAATTAGCACTTCCTTCCTAGAAGCCTTGATGCTTTCTCACAAACAACTATTAATAAATTATCTGCAATATAAAGACAATGTATCATCAGTCTACAGAAACTTGTTGTGTAAGCCTCTGGGAACACTGGTCTGTCCTCTGCAATACACAGATTGCAAATCTATTTTTTTCCTTGATGGAACAAAAAACTCGTGATTTTGGCTGACCCAGTTAAAAAGAAGATGTGGAGTAAAGTAAGGATGTGTGAACTAGACTTGGACTTGGTAAACTTTGCCTGTTGCTTTAAGAGTTTAAGTACAGCAAGCCATTAACCAGGAAAGTTATTCCCAGCTGAATCTTGCTGTCCTTCTCATTTCCAGATAGAAGCTGAATGATTTTATCCCTCTTGTGATTCAATCCATTTTTATCATCAGGTTCAGGTAAAGCAGCTGTTGATGACTGTATCACTTCAGGCATCATATGATGAATCAAATTTTGACATTCTCCAACCTGTGGATTTAAAAAAAGGGTATGCTTAGAAAACTAGATAATGGTTAGTTTTATATGTTCTTAATATGCCAATTTTGTATGTATAGATATTTGTACATGGGCAGCAGTCAAACATGACATCCCCCCAATTACAGTATAAAGTAGGACTGTACAATTGGATATTGCTGATCCTAAAAGTCATCAGACTTACCTAGCATTGGATCAGGAAAGCTATATTCAAACTACTACAGGATCTCTTCACATTATGAATTAAAGGAGCCTACACACACACACCCTTTTTAAAAAAAGTTCCTTCCCAGGAAACAGCATTTCTTCCATCCAGTCTTGGCTGTGCAACTGATCAGGTGAGTTGTCCTAGCCAAACACATAATCTTTTGTGGAGGGGAAGGATATTTTAAACTGCAGCTGTCTATTACATTTGGCTATAAATGTGGGCTGCACTTGCTACATCTTGTACTTGGAAGATGCTCTTTACTTGAATTACACTAGATGCCTACTGGAGGGATCCTGCTTGGATGGCGCTTCTCTACAATCTGGTCTAACCAATTTCTCTCTCTCTCTCGATAAGTAGATAGATAGATAGATAGATAGATAGATAGATAGATAGATAGATAGATAGATAGATAGATAGATAGATAGATAGACAGACACACAAATATACAATATCTTATTTATATTTATATCTTAAATGATAATATGGAATTAAAATAATAATTTTTCCAGTAAACACCCCCCGAGTATAAAGTGCTACAGTCCATCAACAGATGCATTATATGATGCTTGTCTTTCTGTTAATACCTGATGTGAAAATTGCTTCTCACTGAGTTGATAGGTTCAATGAATTTAGAAGTTTTGGTCCCAGGGTGCACTTCTTATCACTTACAATAAATCTCCTCTGCCATTTTGCCTTTTTGTTGCTGTTCATCCAGTAAAGGGGCATTCTTTAGGAGATATTCAGAGTCCACTTGGAATTTCACTATCCTGAATTATTTGGTTTCATCCATAGATCTCACCACTGGACTAATCACTACTGACTCCAGCCCATTTATAATTTCAGTGCTGATCATCTAGCACAGAGGCTGTACTTTAACTAAAGTCAAGTGGTCACCTTACAACAAGATTGATTCGGAATGCCATGTTGACCTCCATAAAGAAGCGAAATGTGAAGTCTGTTCAGCTAGAACTCATCTATCTCTGCTTTTTTCATACCATGCAGACAATTGTGCAGTTCAGACAGTGAGTGGAATTGCAAAATCTCAAAAAAGCAGGCAAACTGCCAGTGCTGATTGCACTCTTATTGCAATTGCAGTCACGCACAGAGGGGAAATCCCTCCCTGCTGTAATTTACTGCAGGCTACACTTGAAATTGCTGTCAGAAGTTGTTAGGTTTCATGACAAACAAAAAAGCAAAACACAACTTCATGTTCCTTTGGGAGACATCTGTAGTCTACAGCTCTACCACTAAGTTTGCTGTTTGCAGAGACCAAAGGCGGGAGATGTTTAAGTTCCTGAAAACCTCCACAATTGGGCTATCAGTGACTCAAGAACAGAGGTCGGCACGAAGAGCAATACAAATGAAAAAAGGCACGTACAACCCGATCAGCTGTTCGCGAACAAGCTGTTCATGAGGCCCTGTTCCCGACGAACATGTGTTCGTTCCAAGCCCTGTTCATGGTGTTCATCAGCCATTCGTCAAGCCAGACAGTCTGGCGCCTTTCAATCAATTCCCTTGGCAACAGTAGGCAGAGACTTTCTGAACTATGTCTGAACTCCTGTTGCCCTGGAAACCCCAATCTAAGCCCAGGGGCACTTCACCCCCCCCCCCGACTCAGCCGCTGGTCAGGGCTGATTGCAGCCTGCCGGGATTTAAATTTCCCTCTCCCTGCTGCTGTGCAGTGGAGAAAGAGGGACATTTAAATCCCCCACTCAGCTGCTTGTCAGGGAAACCCCTGACAAATGGCTGAGTGCAGCCTGCCGGGGTGAAATGCCCTTTTCCCTGCTGCTGCACAGCAGCCAGGAGAGAGGCACTTCACTCCCAACTCAACTGCTTGTCAGGGGTTTCCTGACAAAGTCTCCCCCCCTCCCTCCAGCTGGCTGGAAGGAAGGAGACTTTGAAGGGAAGGAGGTTCCCCACGGGATGTACTAAAAGGAATGACAGGATTGCCAATTGAAAATACTGGGAGAGGCTTGAATGCCCATTGGAAATAATGGGAACCAAGAATGCCCATTTACTTGGTTGGGCTCCAATGAAACACTTTACAGCAAAAAAAAGTTGCAAAGAAAATGTGGAGTGTATTTTGAAGGAAGGTCTCTGGGCCCAGATATATTCAAGGACTGCAATGACAGGCCCCTGAATGGAATGATGGCCCCTGGGTGTAACAGAAGGGGTCTGGGATGGGAATGACAGCCCCCTGACTGACAGCCCCGAGCCACTGCAGAAAACCCTGCTTCCTGCTGTTCTGATCTCATTCTCTATTCTCCCCTCCTGAAAATATGGCAAACTCGCCTTTCCAGAACTCACCCGTAGCTCATCCGAACCTTTCTATGGAACCTGACAACCCCATGTATCAGACAGTATTTGTGCAATGTCTGAGCAAGTGGAAGACTTGATGGCTAGTTTAGATGGCTTGCAACCTTCAAGATTTTTCTGTGAACAAGGGTACACGTGATATTTCTAGAAAGTACTAGCATTTATTTAGTGCTCATACCGGCCTGTTCTGTGGTGTTCCGGGAGATTTTGGCAGGGAAATGGTTAATAAAAGCATGATATTTTCATGTTTTCCTTTAAAAAATATTGTTCCCTGGTGTCTGTAATGCTACCCACTGTTTTTTCTGGTACTAGCATTTCTTTAGTGCCCATTCTGGCCCGTTCCATGGTGTTCCGGGACCACTTTGGCAGGGAACGGGTTAATAAAAGCATGCCACTTCAGTATTTGCACTTCTAAAATCTTGTTCTGCAGTGTCTGTAATGTTTCCCACTGTTTTTTGTGGTACTGACTTTTCTTTAGTGTCTGTTCCGGCCTGTTTTGTGCTCTTCCTGGAGCATTTTGGCAGGGAAAGGGTTAATAAAAGCATACCACTTCAGTGTTTTCATTTCAAAAAACTTGTTCTCTGGTGTCTGCAATGCTTCCCACTTCTTTTTGTGGTACTAGCATTTCTTTAGTGTCTGTTCCATGGTGTTCCGGGAACCTTTTGGCAGGTAAAGGGTTAATACAAACATGCCACTTCAATATTTGCACTTCTAAAATCTTGTTCTGCAGTTTCTGTATTGCTTCCCACTGTTTTTTGTGGTACTGGCATTTCTTTAGCGCCCGTTCCAGCCTGTTTTGTGCTGTTCTAGGGGCATTTTGGCAGGGAAAAGGTTAATAAAAATTTTTGTTCTCCAGCTTCTTTAACACATCCCATTGCTTTTTGTGGTAATGGCTTTTCTTTAGTGCCTGTTCCGGCCTGTTCCATGGTGTTCCAGTTCAGTGTTTTAATGTCTAAAATTTTATTCTGCATTGTCTGTAATGCTTCCCACTGTTTTTTGATGGTACTGGCATTTCTTTAGTGCCCGTTCCAGCCTGTTCCATGGTGTTCCGTGAGCAATTTGGCAGGGAAAGGGCTAATAAACACGTGCCAGTTCAGAGTTTTTATTCCTAAAATACTGCTCTGGAGTGTCTTTAACACATCCCACTGTTTTTTGTTGTTCTGCTATTTGTTTAATGCCCGTTCTAGCCCATTCTGGCCTGTTCCCGCTTTTACCCTGTCCCAGGTCCCTGAGTGGAATGACAGCCACTGGGTGTGACAGACAGGCTCTAGGACTGGAATTACTGGCCCTTGAGTGGAATGATGGCTCCTGGGTGTGAGAGAAAGGCTCTGGCATAGGTGTAAACTATGGAGCGGCAGAGGGGCTCGAGCCCCCCCCCAGATTTGGCCAGGGGGGCTGAGCCCCCCCGGGCAGCCAGTGAACTACATGGGGGCTAAGGGGCTCAAGACCCCTCAGATCTCACATGAGGGTCTCAGTTACAATAGCTGATGAAGCACAGGATTGTCCCCCCCTTCCTGATATATCATATTATAATTTCTATGATTCTTTGGGGCTTTGTTCCTGTTTTTTGCTTGTATGTATTAGTGTGTTTATTAAGAATTTATCATTTTTAGAGGTATTGTGGTTTGTATAAACAATTTACAAATAAATGTTACAGAAGAATCAAGAGACTCTGATAGAAGATATTTGATTCTGAAAATCAGGCTCCTGGAAGGTAAGATTTACACACTAGCAACAATATATGCACCAAACAATGTTTTTATGAAAATGTTTTCCGATCCATTTTCAATTTTGAAGAAGATTTGGAGACAAAAATGGGGTAATGGATCTAAGAAAAAGATAGGGGTGTGTGGGGGGGGGGACAAAGAAGGCAAACTCCCCCAAAATGTGCTCTCTCCCCTCCTATCAAGAAACTATTTTTTGAAGTAATGTCTTAAATAGTATATGATGGTTTCAATGGGTTAAATGTCTAAAAGATTTTTGATCCTACAAAAGGAACAGAAAGCTTACAAACTATCAACCAAGCTTGTGTCTCTTTTACATTGTGGACGACTGAAGCAGTTTACATAAATAAAAGAATGGACCAGAGAGTATGTGAGATTTTGACAGCCATAAATCCAGAGAGCATTTACCTCAGAAGTCTCTCCCCTCTCTTCATTTCCTCCCATCTTCTCCAAAATGTGTTTAATTATACGGAAATATTACAATTGGAAGATGCTTGTAGGATCAAAAATCTGAATATTGGAGACTATACTTTCTTTTCTGACAGACACCAAACACATTCAAAGATTGTCCTTAACCCTGGCTGGCTCCATCCATTTTCAATGTAGCAACAGTCAGATTGCAAGACCTCTGTTGGATATAAGTGCAATATAAGTGCATGGCTACAATTTACATTCAGGGAATGTCAGAAGATTCCACTTCTAATGCTGTCCCCATTCCTCAGGTTTCAGAGGGGGAAAACCAGAGAGTTAGAAAGATAGACAGGTCAGAGCATCTGTTTACTGTTTATTCCTTTACTGCCCTTTGATGTGTAGATTACTACTCAGGAGTAGAGATAGGCACAAACCGAAATACGACCGAAAAAAAGCTGGTTTGGGGTTCGCAAACCAGGATTCATGGAAGCTCCTTTCCATGGAACTTCCACGAACTGTATGCTGGTTCGTTGGGTCGTATTTACAGGGGAAGTTTAAACGGCCATTTCCCTAGTTAAATGGCCATTTAAACTGCCCCTTTAAGGGCCCTGCTGCAGCAGGTCCCCCCCCCCCCAACCTGCCAGCTGATAGTTTAAAGGGACCTGCCTGGCAGGGCCCTTTAAACTGCCCAAATCCCAGTGGCCTTCCTGCCCTTCAAATGGCTGCAGCAGCCATTGAGGGGTAGGGAAGCCAAAAACGGCTCCCTGCCCGTTAAATGGCTGCTGTGGCATCTGAGGGCCATTTGAGGTGCAGGAAGGCCATGTTCAGCCTCCTCCGTTGCCCTGCAGGCCCCCAGAGAGGTGGAAGAGGCCGAAAATGGCCTTCCTACCCTTCCTGGGAGGAGAGGAAGGATGCTGCACTGCAGGATAAGGTAAGTGTGGGGCTGGGCTGGGGCTGGGGGGGTAGGAGGGGCTGGGGTTTTGGCAGTTTAAAGGGCAGGTCCCTTTAAACTATCAGCTGGCAGGCTGCGGAGGGGGGATCCTCCCTGCCAGCTGATAGTTTAAAGGGACCTGCTGCTTGCAATGCAGGAAAGGGCCCTTTAAACTGTTAAATGCCCCTTTCCCTGCTGCTGTTAAGGCCAGAAAGGGACATTTAAACCCTACAAACCACGAAATGGTTCGTAACTGGTCCAGGTCTGTGGTTCGTGAAACCCACGAATCACGAACCTGCTGGTTTGTTGGGGGTTTTTTGTTCCATGTCCATGTCTACTCATGAGGACTTCCTCCTCAGAACAGATCTGTAGGTAGGAAGCTCTCTTCACTTTCCTATCAAAGTATGGAGTTTCTATAATAAAGAACTCTGACTTTTTAAAAACTAACATTTTTCTAAAACTGCTTCCCTTTTAAAACTTATACACTCACACCAGCCAGCATGCTCCAGCCACCCATCATCATGTTTTTTCTGCAATCAATGCTACTCTGTTAAGGACCAGTTTCTTTTTTTTTTTTAATAATTTTTTTATTTTTCAATATCTAACATACAAAACTACAATGACAGTAACTACAAAAGACTACAATAGCACAAGGGAAGGGAAAGAAGGGAGAAAAAAGAGAAAGGGAAGGGGGGGTGGAAAAAAAAGGGGAAGGTAACCTACAAACACTAAACGCTACATTTCAATGCTTTCCCTTCATACTGCCATAGTAAAAAAAATAGCTTAATAAAGTAGTGACGGAGTGGTTGATCATACAAATTACAAATTACAGTTCAAATTAAATCTTTTTCCCTCCCCTGGGCCTCGGACGCAATTCCCTCTGTGCAGCTACCGCCAGAGCGCTCATTGCCTCCCCCCTCCCTTCAGGCTTCGGATCCTCTTCTTTTTGCTTGGTGTCTGGTCCAAATTCTGGATTTTTATCCACAAAATCCCTTAGCTGATCTTCCGAATTAATCTTGTGAGCTTGATCTTTATAACTAAACCCGATTCCTTCCAGGAGTAGCCATTTGTACTTTATGTCATGTTCCCTCAAAAGAGCTGCCAACTTCTTGTACTTAAATCTTCTCTTCCGAACTAAAAATGGAACGTCCTTCAATATCTTAACTTTATTTCCCAGAAAGTCCAATTCCGCATTGTATGAATTATATAGGATACTGTCCCGGACCCTCTTAGATGAAAACTCGATAACAATCTCGCGAGGCAGCTGCCGCTTCATTGCATATTTTGAAGATGCCTGACGGACTCCCAAAATGGCGCTTTTCACTTCTTCTTTAGTTGCCCTCGCGGGTGTCGCTAAAAGTTCCAAGGCGAGATCCCACAAATCCTCGTTTTCCTCCTCTTTAACATTCTGGAGACACAAAATGGTTTGTGTTCGCTCCACTTGCAGTCCGATCAGCTGGTTTTCCACCAACTTTAATTCCCTGTTCGTTGCTCTCGTAAGTGACGCACTTTCCCGGGCAGACTTCTCTGCCCCCCCCGCTGCTTCTTTAATGGCTTTCACATCGCTTTCAATTAAGCCCACCCTTTGATCTGTTTCATTCAGCTTGTCAACAAAGGGTTTTATGGCTTCCATAACCGCTCTTTTAACCAGTTCCTCAAGCGTCTCGCCCCTCTGCAAGGCAGCCGTAACTGACTTGCCAAGAGCAGGACTCTGCTTTTTCGCTGCCATTTTAGGGGGGGGGGGAACCGCCAATCTTCCGAGACTCTATGAGGGGGGAAAAATCCGAGTCTTCTAACCTTCAGACCCCCCCACTCCTCACATATGCTTGTAGTAACAGAAGGGATTCGCTTACTTGCAGGCTTTCGCTTAATCCTGTTCCTTGCCGTTTTCCATAGCCCGGCAGCACACTAGGTGCCGCGCACGTCTGCCGGCCTCCATAGGGACAAACGGGCAATTTACCCCCTGCCTCGATCTGTCAGAGGGCTCTTCCCGCCGCGCCCCGGACTCAGACTCCCTGCCTGAGAGTCTGGGGGCTAACCTTTGCAGATCAGCCGCCCGGCCAGGCGGCTCGGCCGCTTCTTCTCGGACCTGCTGAGAGGAGCGTCCGACATGGCTGCGAAAACGAAACCGAATCCCTGTTAAGGACCAGTTTCTATTCCTTTTAACAGGGTAAAAAGTGAGCATCTATTTTACTTTCCAGTAACATTATCATTACATTGTATTTTGGAAGTGGAATACTGGGAAAGGGTAGGCCTTATGTTTCCTTGTTGAAATAGCTTTGTTTGCTTGTTTGTGCCTTTTTTTTTTTTGCTGGGTGTGTGAGAACAGTTAGTTTTTTTCATGGTAATGTATGGTGGGGGGAGGGGCTGCTTCAGCCACTCCTAAACTCCTCTTTCAATTTCCATTCCATGTTTAAATGGAAAGGTGGTATCTATTGCAGAAAAGGACAATTCCTAAAAATGAGTGCTGTCTCTCTGAAGCAATGAGAAGCCCTATCAGCATGAACAAGATTGGAAGTGGGGGTGCAGATCAGAGGCCTTTAAAAAATTCCCTTTTGCCCTGTGTCCAGGCTGTGATTTGGTTAATAACTTCTTTTAAGGTGGAGTTTAAGCAGTGTGCTAAGAAAGCAAGGTATATAAAATCCTAGGTAGTATAACTGCAAGTTTTCTTTGGGGTCATGATGACTAGCACTGTTCTGAATTGCCTTAAAATGTGCTTGTACTCACTTATAGGATATGAGTTTGAAGTGAGAAGATGGGAGTTTGCTACTACTTTGCACTCTGTACACTGCTCAGAAATTGAGTGCACGACAACTATTTTGTATTCTGCCCTGGTTCAGACTTCAACCATGCATTTACCAAACAAAGGCATCTGCAATGCCATAATTTAGTAAATTTCAGTACTAAGTCACCCTTATGAATAAGGGAGAATCAAGACTCCTGTAAATGAACGTCCAGGAAAACTTAAAAAATGTTCCCTTACAGGCTTTTCTGTGTTGCCTTTCTTAGTGTCAAATTTGTGACCATTAGTTTGTCCTATACACATGGTATGTATAATTATAGATCATAAAGTGACTATCCTAAAAGTGAATTTCAAAAACAGGACACAGCAAGAGATCGCTGAGATAGCACTAGAACCACTGACCAACTCCCACATTTTTCTAGGTTTGGCCCAGCTCAGGGGCATTGTTAGGGGGGGGGTCCCCATGGGTGCCTGGGTCCCCCTAAATTTGTGCGGAGCCCCTTCCTAAATCTCCCATGCCCCCGCCTCCATAGATGGTGGCAATGGAAGCCCCTCCCTGTGATGTCATTGGCTCCTCCCTGTGATGTCACTGGCATAGCAATACCTCTGGCTCGGCCCCAGCCCCCCCAGGAAATTGGAAAGTCTATGCCCCTGGCCTCTGGGACTGGAATGACAGACCCCTGAATGGAATGAAGGCCCCTGGGTCTGACAGAAGGGCTCTGGGACTGGAATGACAGGCCCGTGAGTGTAATGAAAGCCCCTGGGTGTACTGTGTAGAGGAAGTGTTCTGGAACTTGAATGACACACCCCTGAATGGAATGATGCTCCCTGAATATTGCAGAAGAGCTCTGTGTCCGGAATGACATGCCCTTGAGTGGAATGATGGCCCCTGGAAGTCAAGATAGTGGTCTGCAACTGGAGTCACCAAGACTGGATTTAAATTCTTTACATTATAATTGAAATTTCTGGGAGATGTGTCACTATCACCATATCAGATCCACTTGAATATTTATCCTTCCTATCACCTGCTCAGTTTCATTACACTTTCATGAGGTTTATATTGGCCACCTCCTCTATTTTCAAGCATAAATCCTTCCGTTGCCTCCCTTTCTGTTCCCCTGGTCTATTCCACAGCCTTCCAGACCTCCATGCTTCCCTTAAGTGCCACATCCTGCAGGAATTCCTTGTTCACTTTTGCTCACTCTGTTGACCACTGACCCGGAACACTCCTCCATAGTCTCTCTGTGAAAAATCCCATCTCATACTTTAGTTAACAAACAGTTAACAAACTAATGGTTTTATCTTGTTTTATGCTATTACTGTTTTATCTCTTTATTTATCTCTTATTTATCTCTGTATTTATACTATTAGTATTTATCTATTTATGCAATTACTGTTTTATCTCTTTATTTACTTCGTTTGTTGTTATCCACTTTTAGCCCGGTTGCAGGGATAATGGACTATAAATCCAATAAAAGAAACAAATAAAAAGTTCAGGGGTCCCCAAACTTGCAACTTTTTGGAGCCTGCAGGCACGTTTGTAGTTCTGACACACCATGGTGGGTGCAGACACAAACTGACTGCTGCAGCAGGTGAGCCAGCCAGGAAACACTGGCCACAGCATTCCTTCTGTCGCATGGTGAAGATCCTTGTAATGAGGTTTCAGCTGCTGCCAAAGGAATATTTTTTAAAATCTGCACAGCGCAGCAGTAGCCTTGCTGGGCAGGTGTCATATCTGGTACCTCTCTTTCTTAAAACACTTGGTGGGCACCAGGAAAACCATGGCCTAGTCTGCATGGCACACTTTAAGCTGGCTACGCTGAGCATTCACATCGATTGGTGCCACAATGGCTTGGGGTTCCATCATTCTGCACTGCACAACCTCATGGGTATTTGGTGTCTGCTGATGCATTGAGATGTGTCTGTTTGTAGCAGCATTTTATGGGGCTAGAGCTGACATAATTTTTTCAAAAAAAATTTCACAGGTGTGGTAATGTTGCAGTGTTGGAGCCCTTCCCCCTACAGCATTTGCTGATTGGGCTGTCCCATGGCCACTGCAGAGGCAATTGATAGCAGCATTCTGGGGAAAAACATGTACTTTTTAAGCTTGTTCAACATTCATTTA
The DNA here is from genome assembly GCF_028583425.1 of Eublepharis macularius. NCBI lineage: Eukaryota > Metazoa > Chordata > Lepidosauria > Squamata > Eublepharidae > Eublepharis > Eublepharis macularius. Next base: position 196,741,489 of record NC_072790.1, read on the forward strand.
TTTTGTTAGAGCCAAGGTAGGAAAGGATTAAAATGCTGGTGCTTCATTCCACTTTGTTTCATGTTTTTTATCCATTTCTAGATTGCACAATGGCTTTCAACAAGGACATTTTACTCCTTCCTTTCAATACTGACTTATACTCCACCTGACATCATTGAGTATTGGGCATAATAATCTTTAAGACAAGAGAAATTATCATTGTCGAGTCAGCATCGATCACAGCATTCGGGATCGATCACAGCAACACAGAAACATTTTGTTGTCAACTGCTGCAGTATGTCATCAAATAGCAGGCATTCCTTTTAGGCATGCAGAGTGGAAAATAATGTTATGTGCAGACACAGTTCAACAGAACAATACTTAGGACTGTGGAGTATACACAACATTGAATGCCCATAGTATTATTTCAGGAGAAGAGTATGGTACCTTACAAGTGAGAATGCCAGAAACTGGATAGAAGTAAACATTGGTTTGCAGCTGGAGCTGTCTATCAGTTTACTTTCAGTTTTGCTTTCCCTAATTGGTTTAGCCCAGAAGGGGCCAAGTAAATGTATGGACTTTTGCCTAGTGCTTTTGCATTTCAGCAGGTCTTCTGATTCTACATTTGAGATATGATGGGCTGTTCAGATTTTTAAAATCATTACTTTGGCAGAAGCAGCCACCACATTACAAGAATCTTCACTGTGTGAATGAAGGTACACTGGGGCCATTCTTTCCTGCATGGCTCACCTGCTGCACCAGTCATTTGGGGTCTGAACTAGCCACGGTGTGTCAGAATTATAAAGGGACCTGAAGGCTCCAAAGATTGAGGACCTCTGAAATATTTATTTGCTTATTTTGTTGGATTTATACTCCACTCTCCCTGCAAGCAAGCTCAGAACGGGTAATAACAAACCAAGTACATAAAGGGATAAAACAGTAATAGCATAAAACAAGATAAAACCCTCAAAATTGTTAACTGTTTGTCAAGTAGAGTATGAAATGGGATTTTTCAAAGAGAGACTATGGAGGGATGCTCTGGGTCATAAGAGTGTGCAAAAGTGAGCAAGGAACTCAGGCAGGGTGTGACACATTAGGGGAACATGGAAGCCTGGAAGGCTGCTGAATGGGAGAGGGGAACAAGAAGAGGGACAAAGGGAGGAGTTATGCTTGAAAATAGAGAAGATGGCTGATATTAACCACATGAAAGTAAAAGTAAAGTGAGGAGCTGACAGGAAGGATAAATACACAGATGGAACTGGTGATACCTACACATCGTCCACAAATATCAACTAAAATGTATTTCCCCCTGTCTATTGTTTGAGACTCTGGTTGCAAATGAATATTCCTACTCCTAGCAGCTGTTGTTCCACTCAGGGGGCTGTCATTCAGGTAACAGAGCCCTTCTTCTATACCCAGGGGGTTTCATTCCTGTTCCAGAAGGCTTCTGCTACACCCAGAGGCTGTCATTCCACTTGGGGGCATGCCATTTCAGTCACAGAATACTTCTGCTAGATCCAGGGGTGTCATTCCACTTCTGAATAGGTACTATCTGGAGTCACAAAGCCAGTTTAGTGTAGTGGTCAAGAGTGGCAGGACTCTAATCTGGAGCACCAGGTTTGATTCCCCATTTCTCTGTCTGAAGCCAGCTGTGTGACCTTGGGTCAGTCACAGCTCTCTCAGAGCTCTCTCAGCCCCACCCACCTCACTGGGCAATTGTTGTGAGGTTAATAATAACACACTTTTTAAACTGCTCTGAGTGAGCGTCAAGTTGTCCTTAAGTGCAGTAAATTGAATGTTGTTTTGTTGTTGTTACTTCCGGAGATCTTCTGAAGCACCTCCTGCACTGAGTAGATGAGGGGAAGCTGGGATCATCATTTGGCTTTGGGAAAAAGACACTGCTTTATTTCCAAAGGGGGAGGGATACAGGGAGACCTTATTTATTTATTTAAGAAATGTATGTGCCACCTCTCCAGAGTCCTGCTCTACACAGCTTACAAGTAAAAACAGTACTGACATAGACCTGTGCAAGGGTGTTGCAATATCTGGCTATTTTATTTTCAGTTCCTTTCATAAGGATCCCTACCCTAGAACAACAACAACAACAACAACATTCGATTTATATACTGCCCTTCAGGACATCTTAATGCCCACTCAGAGCGGTTTACAAAGTATGCTGTTATTATCCCCACAACAATAATCACCCTGTGAGGTGGGTGGGGCTGAGAGAGCTCCAGAGAACTGTGACTAGCCCAAGGTCACCCAGCTGGCTTCAAGTGGAGGAGTGGGGAATCAAACCTGGCTCTCCAGATTAGAGTCCCGCGCTCTTAACCACTACACCAAACTGGCTCTCAGAAACAGAACTTGCCTGTTTTGTTTCTAGCTCCTAGGAGAACTGGGCTTTGCTGTCACAAATGTTTCCACTGGAGCCAGGCAGGCAGGGGTTACATAAATGCAGAAGTGAATATGCTATCTATATCCAATCCTTTTCAGTTCCAGAAGCTTTCCCAGTTCTGCTTTCATTCATGGCTTTGGAAACTTATTACAAAAACATGTGCCAAGGACAAAAGCCTGTTATATGCAATGCCTAAAACAAAACCACTGCATACAATTTGCCTGCTGTAATGTAACTGAGCAACAAATCCCGCAGTCCTCATTGGCACATGAAAGAGCAAAAGTTATTTTTTAGGTGTCAGGATGATCAATGAGTTGTTTTTACACTTTGTCAGCTGTACTCTTATTCCATACGCTGCAGCCTTGAATCAACATGTTACTGTTCTTGAGAAAAACTGATAGCAAGGAGGAAAGTTGTTAGCACAAAGGCAGCAGTTAATATTTTTCGTCTCAGAGGGCCCTTTAATTATTACAGTCAAATCCTGTGATGTTGATGGTCATGAAAACACATTCTGGGCAGCAAACTGCCTTCCTTTCCATTGTAACCCCAGCTGGAAGGAAGAGACAGACACAGGCTTGGAATAAAGGGCCGTTTATTAAATGACCATAACGTAATGCACGGCAAGAGCTAACTAAGCGGTACAGGTCAAGCCCTGGGGTCATACCACTGACCACCGCCTTGCCTGTCTGGGCGAGCCCCCCTGCCCCGGGTATAGGCCATCTCATGAATGGCTGGAACCCGGCAGCCAGGCCTTGGATCCCCCCTCAAGCATCCTTTACGCCCCAGCCGTCAAGCATGAGGTTAGGCCTTGCTCCTGGGGATCCCCTCAGGCGCCTGCCCTCCTAGCAAGGAGCCGTCAAAAGCATCCCGCCATCCTGGCAGACCCTGCACCCCACGCATGGGGAAAATGCCAGAGGGGCTCACCGGCCCGCACCCTATTCCCAAAATCTCCTGCCACCGCAAGGGTCAAGCCTCTGCTTAGACCCTTGCGCCCCACAGGTGGCCTAGAGCCACCCAAAGCCCTTGCCACAGGTCATCTAGGAAAATATCATTGCCCTCAGGTGCCAGGTGGACACCATCTCCTCTGTAGAGGTGGGCAAACTCGGCCCTAATCTTGGGGTGTGGCAAATAAATACCCAAGCCTTGCCCCAAAGACCTCTTAATGGCGTGGTTAGCCTTGTGTCGGGCCCTATCTATTGCCCTCGTGTCAAAGGCCTCCCGCCAAACCCTCCGCTGTAGCATCTCCGACCATACTGTAAGCACACCCAGCCATCGGCTGCTTATGTATTCAAGGTCCTCAGCTACCTGCATCGACAGGGCCCTGCCCTGTACCAGCCCCAGGTCATTACCACCCAGGTGAATGACCACAATGTGTGGGGGAGGACCTTTCCATCCCCTAAACAGGAGAGGCAGCAGGCCAGGCCATCTGAGACCACGCCTGCTCTGCCAATCCACCGTGGCCACAGCGCTCAGGCCCAGCTGGGATCCAAACTGTGTTCTCTTGGCTTGATTGGCCGCCCAGAACACCATGCTGTGGCCACAAATCAGGATTCTCTTCCTCTCCTGGCCCAACACGGCACCTGAGGAAAGAACAAGTAGTTTGCCATTTAAAACTGCTGCAGGGGCTGGACATAGGACTGAAACGCCCTTGACCGCCACCTGCCCACTCTCTGAATCGCCTGCTAAGGGTATCCCATAGCAGCTGCTGTGGAGGCCGCACCAATCCGGAAGGAGTGGGTTCCGAATTTGACCCCCGACAAGCCAATAGTCTTAAGTGCCCTCTCTGTCACCGCCCAAAACTGATATTTAGTCAGTGGGGCCTGATCTTCGTGGTGGAATAAGACCCCTTGGTCATCCCCACGAAGCGTGACATATTCCTTGAGGGCCTTAACAGGGCACAGCTCCTGCTCAGAGCAGGGGTCCAAAAGCAAGGGGCTCCCCCGCTGCCGCTGGTCAGTGTGGGTTCCAAACATGACTCCTGACAAGCCAAGATTCTTAAGTGCCCTCTCTGTCACCGCCCAAACTGATATTTAGTCGGTGGGGCCCCATCTTCGTGGCGGAATAAAACCTCTTGGTCATCCCCACGAAGCGTGACATATTCCTTGAGGGCCTTAACAGGGCACAGCTCCTGCTCAGAGCAGGGGTCCAAAAGCAAGGGGCTCCCCTGCTGTTGCTGGTCAGTCTTGGACCGTCTGATCCCAATGGAGACTTTATCCCCAACAAATTTAATGTCCCGGGCATTCAGTGCCTGGCCAGATGCGTCTGTACACGATGAGGCCATCAGCTCACTAACTTGCAGAGCTCCAAAAAATGCCATTAAGGCAGAAGCGTGGAAAAGCTTCCGTTCAAACGCTGACCAACAGACTTCCGCCCATGCGGTCCCCAGTCCCTTAAGAACTGATGGGGAGATGGGCTGCCTCGGGTCACGTGGCATTTTTAACTCCCTGGCCCAGCCTTCCAGCATCTTTCTAATCCTGAAGACACCCGTGAATTCAGGTAAGCCACGTGCTTTGCTGGCGAAGGCTAAAGCAGCCAACTGACCCCTGATGGACCTCACTGCAAGGCCCCGGCCCCGCTGCACTACACAAAGTGCATCAAGTGCTTAGGTGGGATGAGCCACTACTGCTGGAGCCCCGCCAACACCCTGAACTGGTAAAGCTGCCCGACCGCCCGGTCGTAGGCCTGGCGTGTACTGGGGGCAATGGACAGCTGGATTGCTCTATTTACTTCCGCCGTCCAAGCTCGCAGAGCTCCTGGGGCATCCTCGCTGGTTGCCTGTCGGCCCAGGGAGCAAGCTGCCAGAATCGTTCCATCTGTTGGCAAAACAAAGCATCTGCCACACCGTTATTAACACCTGGAACATGCCTGGCCCTGAACAAAATGTTCATCTGCACACATTTCAATGTAAGGGCCCTTACCAGCCTCATCACCCTGGGGGATCTAGATGCCATGGTTTTGACCACGTGCATGACAGCCAAGTTGTCAGACCAAAAGTGTGTGATCCCCAAAGCCACACAGCCACTAACAAGGGAAAGGACTCCAAAAACGTAAGTTCTGTGGACAATCCCTGGGCTACACAATTAGCGGGCCATTGGTCAGCACACCAATGCCCCCTAAAAAAGACTCCAAAGCCTGTAGACCAGGAGGCATCAGAGGTGACTTGAAGTTCGGCTTCTAGCAAAAGCTCCTCCCTCCAAAAAGTCACCTCATTAAAGGTGTAACGGAATTCCTTCCACACCAAAAGGTCATCCCGCATGCCCTTATTAATTCTTAAACGCTGATGGGGCAACCGTAAGGCCCTCATAGCATCACACAGCCACCTGAGGAAAGCCCTCCCAGGCGCAACTGCCTTACAGGCAAAGTTTAAATGGCCAACTAATTGCTGCAACTCAAGGAGAGATATCTAGGTTCCACTCAAGCAGCCCTCCAATCGAGCCCAAGATCACCTTAAGGTCTGTTGTACTGTGTCCAGTTCTATTCCCAAGAATGCTATGACAACAAATGGTCTCTCGGTTTTCTCATAAGCTAAAGGAACCTCCAGTTCCTCTGAACACTCCATGACCCCTGCCAAAAGCCTGGCACACTGCCCCATGCCAGCTGGCCCAGACATCAAAAAGTCATTTAAACAATGGACGAATAGTCAGCACCCTGCGCCTTGGGTAGACCTGAAGAAACCGTTCAAGTACCCTCAGCTTTACTGGGCTGGGCCCCTTTGCCAGGCCCTTGTTGGCCACCACTGCCCCCAAAGCATTTCCCACCCTGTCTTCCTTTGGGGCAGGCAGATTATGGGTGGGTTCCCATGCATGCAGGGCAGTCATGCATATAGTTGCCCACTTTTTTTGTTGCAAAGTTCCTCGGACGTGAAGTCCCAACAAAGCAGCCGTATTTAAACCTGCTGCCCCGCAGAAGTGCGGGAACCTGAACCCTGAGAGGGCAGAATAATCATATGACCACTCTCGCTCCTATTTTTGAGGTTGGACTTGGTAAGGGCCATGACCTGCACCCACAGCTGTATCAACCAAGCCACTCCCTCAAAGTCCATGTACCCCCTGTATATAATATTCATGTATTGGAAAAGGGGGAGAGCCCTACCTGGCTGTGCCCTAGCCAATACCCCTGCATAAACCAGGAACCCAGACAACCAATGAGTCCAGTTCCTGACAATCTGCCTACAGCGGATCTTCTCCTTATCCCTATCATACAGATCATCTATATCCTTCTTCTCCAGTTCCCTGAAGAGAAGGATAAAGTCATCCATGTACTAACCCTTTGTATATTCTCCCCGCCCCCGCAGGCAATGCCATATCTCCCAGGGGAAGTGTCCTATAAGGAACCATGCCATATCCCTGGGGTCCATAAGGGGCCAGGCCCATCTGCTTGCCATAACCAAAAGGCCACCCAGTCACAGACAGAGGGAAGGCCTATCCATCCCAACTGGTAGCACAGCCCAATACAGGCAGTACTTGCACCTGCTGGAGGTGCAAGGAGCGTCTGGCATAACTAGGCCAAATAGTTGGGCCTGCAGAAGGCCAACCAAGCATGTCTCCAGAACAGAAGATGCAGGAGCGCCGGTAGCAGCTACCTGCCCCAAAGAGCCCCAGGGCCAAGTGCCACTCTGCTTGGGCAAAGGATCCGTACCGTCAGGCATGGGTCGTTCCACTGCTATGGCAACTTGCCCACTGTCAGCTGACCATTCCTGGTCAATGTCAGCCACACTCTCAGTTGATGTTGGATGGTGCTGGCTGCTGCCTCCATCACTTGCCACCACTCCTGATACTCCATCCAGGGCAGAAAGACAAGAGGCAAAATCCTTATTAAAAGCAGCAATTGTAATTCTTTTAGCACCCTTGCGTGGCTGAACAGGTGCAATAGTTGATGCTGTACCACTCCTAGCCCTCTCAAGAGCAACAATGCGCTCCATAAGTTCCTGCCTGCCTGGGCCATCATCCTCGTCTGAGGGAGACAGAGCCCGAGTAGGGTTCTGTGGCACTGGCCATTTACAGGCCACTTCCCCATTGATGGGCCACCCCCTTTTCTGGGCAGCATAAACATTCCCAAATGATGACACGGCAGCCGTTAATAATGTGTTGGACTGGCTCACAGCTTTACCCCTTAACCAACTGTTGACGCTAGCCCTGACAGGTAGCACTAAGCCCCAGCAAGAGTAGCAATTGCCAGGAGCAGTACCAAGCTGCCACACAAGATGGTGCCGAGCACAGTCCTGAGCAAATCTGCCTGCCAACAGAATGGCTGTCAGGCAGAAACAGGCCACCAGTAATTCTCCACCACAAGATGGCGCCAAGCACAGCCCTGAGCAAATCTGCCTGCCAACAGAATGGCTGTCAGGCAGAAACAGGCCACCAGCACTTCTCCACCAAAAGATGGCGCTGAGCACAGCCCTGAGCAAATCTGCCTGCTAACAGAATGGCTGTCAGGCAGAGACAGGCCCTCTTTTATGGCCCACAAGAATATAGGCTTAGGTGCTGCTTTACCAGTAAGCCAAAGTGAAGAACACCGGCTCTGTTTTTTAAATTACCTTATTTTACTTCTTGTCGGGGGGCGGGGGGAGGCTAAATGGAAACAAACAGGCTTATGGCAGGAAGAGGGATTTATGTGTGAGTGGGGGGGGGAGAGGGCTCTCACCACCCACTCTCTCCAAGACAACTATTAAGGGGAACGACCACACCCAAGTTGGGCCAAAGTCCCTCCAATACAGCCCAGCTGCCTGCCACCCCAGTGCCCCACCAGCCTGCTCAATTAAACTGCTCAATTACTCTAGCCCCAACAGGCCCTGAAGCCCTGGCCTGTATTGTGCGCTGCAGCCGCCAGCTGCCTCCGACAGCCTCCAAGAGCTGACTGCTATCGCTGCTCCAAGGCCCTCCTGACGAGCAGCTGTTGCTGCAGAGGGCCTACCCTTCGACGCTCGGGGAAGCCTGGAGCAAAAAGCCTCCTGCCTCTCCGAGCGATCGAAGAGACTGAGGCTGGGTAAGGGCGGAGCAGCCAGTAACGGCTCAAGGCTCCGCCCCCCCAGCAAAGCCCCGGAAGCCCAGGAAGGGAGACTGTCTCCTTTCCACCGGGCGGGGCTCCAAAGGATGGCTCCCAGCTTAAGCGGCGTTCTGCCGCGCTGGGAGAGCCACATTCTTGTAAAATAATATGGAATACAGGAACACACTTAACCTCATACTTTACGCTCAGTCCCCCTCTTCACAACCTTTGCCTGCATTGTATTGCTGCTTCCATCAAATATTTTGGATCACATGAAAAAGAGCCAGCGGTGAAAGAGGGGGGGGGGGAATATTGTCCCTAGGGGATCACAGGGGCATGGGGGAAGGGGAGTGAACTTCAGTCTTCCAGCCAGGGCTGCCTGCCAGTAAGAGAGAGGGCCCCACTGGGAAGCTGGAGCAAGGAAGTGCTTTCCAATTCTCTATGATACCAAAGGAGCATCATTCATACACAAACCACAACTTAAATATAACAGAAGTATCAAAATAAGTTGAATGGATTGTCCTCCTTGACTGGCTGCTCTACTACCTTACATTATTTGGGTTCCTTGTGTGAAGAAACTGGCTAAATCAAATGCTTGGAACAATTTTTACAAGTATTTAAAAATAATTAAATATTAAGAAATAGCATACCCCACCCTTAAACTGTATTTTAATCTCTGGATGGCTGGTGATAGAATTCACAAGTCATCATTTCCCTTTTGAAACATCCATCCTTTTCATGTTTGCCTTTCATCTGCTACTTTCATGCTCTGTTAATTTGAGAATATAAGGTCATCTCTCACTGCCTTAGCTCTTTGAAGTTTGTTTTCTTGTTAATGTTGGCATCCATGTTAGCAGTCACATTTCTGTGGCTTATTTAACACCTCATCTTTCTCTTTGTGGAAAGGTGGGATGTAAATATTTTAAATGAATTTATCAATCTCCATATTTACAAATGGTATTGACTCACATTTTTACATTATTGATGACATTATGTCTTTAGTTAAAGAAAGCAATTCTTACTGCTAGTTGCAAGCCATAGAGGGGATGTTGGAGGCTGAAGTTAAGGTGCCTCTGGAAATGCATTTATTAAAATTCATATGCCACTTTTTCAGCTAATGTTCAAAATATCTCACAGCAGCAAAAGAAATAAAAACAAACCTGGAAAGCCTAGTGGAAAGGAAGGCTTTAGAGCCCCCTCATTTCAGATAGGAATGATTCCTTCATTTCGAGGGATGTCATTCCACAGAGTAGGGGCTGTGTTTGGAGAGGGTCTGTTTCTAGCAGTATATGTAGAGATCACACACAAAGATGGTACCTGAAAGGCAGCCTGATTTGATGAATGCAGTGGGAGCTGATCAAAGGATAGATGATCTCTAAAGTATGTGGGGTCCCTGATGGACAACACAAAACTTTAAAGGTCAGAACACACAAATTTAGGCTCAGAAGCAAACTAGTAGCCAGTGCACTTTACAAAGCCAAGGCTGCAAATGATCCTACCTCTTGACATTTAAAAGGAGATGAGTACGAATGAATGAATTCCCATTCCTCTACTCCATCATAATTTCTCCAGTTATCTGAGAGTAGATATTCCATTTGTCTGACCTTCCACATTTCCCGACAGAATTTCTTTTTAATCTTTTTGCTTGAAAATACAAACTTAATTGTGCAGCTTACTTCAGTGTATGTTGTGACATTTCATATGTTCTTTGTTGAATGGACACACGATTGATAGACCCTCCCCTGAGACTGTACGCATCCACATTTAAATGATTGTGATTTGAATCTCCCTGTAATTAAATACATTTACAGTTTAAGACTGTGGTACCACAGTATGTTCATCTGCTAGCCACAGGGCTCTGTCTCAACCAAAACACAAGCATCATGGGACGGAGTAGACGAGGTTTATGGCAGAAGCAGGGAAGCAGGGAATCATGCCAGAAGGGGATGGCAAAGACCTGCTCTGATGTAGAATGCCATTTTCTCTAGACGGCGCTGTGTCGTCAGCACTGACGTAATCCCAGGCATACCTTTTTTTTTTTTTTTGCTTCTGAGGGCAAGTGGTAGCAGACTCCATCACCAGCAATTGAGAGATCATGGGGGATGGGGGGGACCGGAAATCATAGTCTGTTTACGGCTGAATGCGATCACACAATTCTAGCCCCTTAAAAAAATAATTTTTCAATGAGCGAGGGCAAACTACTGAACACAGTAGCACAATTCTAACCCTTAAAAAAAAAAAGTGGGCACAAATGGATTGGTGCCTGAAGGTTTCCATGGCAGTACTAATGAGCTTACCCTGGGCAGTGATCAGGCAAAGAAAAAAGAAAGGGAGGGGAAATGGCTGAACGCGATTGCGCAATTCTAGCCCCTTAAAAAAAATTTTTTTCCAATGAGCAGGGGCAAACTACCAAACGCAGTAACACAATTCTAACCCCCTTTTTTTTTAAAATATATATATACAAGCGGGCATGAATGGATTGGTGCCTGAAGGTTTCCATGGCAGCACTAATGAGCTGACCCTGGGCAGTGATCAGGCAAAGAAAAAAGGAAGGGAGGGGAAACATCCCGTTTGTGATGGTTTTAAAAAAATTACGGAACAAAAGTTTCTCACAAATTGTGGAAAAAGTGGCAAAAACCCAAGCAGAAAGGGAGAATGAATTAATCACGGGAGTTTCACGAGGGGGAGATGGGACGTTCGCGGATGGTTTGCAGGAACGCGTGGAATCATGAGTCACAGCACAGCATGTGACGGCACAGCAGCGCTAACCTGCTGCGAAAATAAGGAAGTGTGGAAATGGCCCTTGTAGATCCAAACTACAAGGGACAGTTGCCACAGTCCATCCCATGGCCACCAACACCATTTGAGAAGCATTTGTTGTTCTTTTAAAATTGCCATGAGACCCCAATCCAGAGTGTGCACACTACACTGTGGCCCCAAGAGCTCTTTTCATCCCCTCATACATTTTCAGGAACACAAACAGCCCCTCGTTGCTCTTTAGGCATCTTAAAAGGTACAGGGAGGAGAAACAAGATCCCCTGGCTTTGCCAAGCCATGTGAATGCTCAGGATTCAGGCCTGCAGCAATCTTACAAGGAATATAAATGCTTCTAAAATGGTGTTGGCAGCCACAGGATGGACCTGTGGCTGCTGCCACTTGTAGTTTGGTCCACAGTCAGCTGAAGTAAGATTTGAGCTGTTGTTCTGTATACATTTGCATTCTGTTGATTTCAACAGACTTTCGTTGGTTAGTGAAGTGTGATCAAGACTTTAGCCTTAAAATCTAATTCTAATTTATTCAGAAGTAAACCCATCAATTTAAATGTACTAATTTCCAAACAAGTCTGTACTGTTGCAGCCTTAAATATAACAAGTATCTCCCCAAAAGACATAACAGGTTACATCCAGCTACTTCCCCCCTCCTCGCAGTCTCAGCCAGACCCCCTCCTTATTATGGCCTCTGTTCCTTATTACAGTTTTTGTCTATACAGATCTCTTGATTCCTAACATATCTGTTTTCCACCTTTTTACCAGTGGAAAAATTGTTTGGATGTAATACCATCCAGTTTTGCTCCTTTTGAGTTGCTAGAGAACCATATGACATTATTTCTAATTTTGAACATATAAAGATCATTTTGACTTTCTGCTGCTCTTAGGATTAAGAACCGACAAGGGGATTGATACACACTGCCTCTGTTTTCAGCATTTTTTACATGACTCTGGCTAGTGGCGGTGGGGATAATTTGGAAATCCACAAGGAAGTATGAGATGCATTTCTTTAAAATTACTTATCTTTTGAATCCAGTTAAAGTCTAAGAAACAAAAAACCCAGACTGAGCATCACACCCTTAGCAAGCTCAGAAGCAGCAAAGCATTCCTTGGGCTCTTCATACCTGCCACTCACAATCATGATTTTCCACATTGGCTTGAATGAAGGGAACTCAATGAGGTAGGAAACTGTCTGCCTATTTGCCTTAAGAGTTGCTTTTGTAGACAATTAACCTGGGAATTTGGGCCAGCCTAACGGGTCAAATGGGTGCTGAGTGGTATGCCAAGATTCTGGGTAAAACCAGACCAACTGAGCAGTGTGGCAAACCCTAAGACATTCTAGAGACCAACACCGCCTGCTTGCCGAAAAGCAAGGCAAGATTGAGAATTACAAAGGTTAGGGATAATGCACAGTGTGGTAACATCCATCCCACTGATTGCTGGCATTTTTAACCTTCAAAGTAAAGATATAAATCTTCTGTGAGAATATATTAAACTATTAATTTTTAACTCTTAATTTTTGGTATAGTAAAGTGCACAGTGCTCACAGTGAATAGTTAATCCTATCTCTGTAAATACTAAAGATATATAGTGTAACTATGGAATATAGCAGTAGTAGAATTTTGGCAATACCACCAAGGCCACCCAGGGCTGTATCAAATGCATGGAGTGGTCAGTTAACTCACATGTGCACATACATAACACTAGGAACAGAGAGAAGAAGAATATTGAGTGAAATGAAACTGCCAAGGAATGAAATATATAGCACTTGATATGTAGGGATAATTTGTTCCCTTCCTTGACAGTTTTGATGTTCATGAATTTTTATTTAAAGTATACATATGCTATATATTCTGGTATGGTGGCACCAAGACAGTAACAGCTCCATCCTAAGCAAACATACACCTTTAAAGTCATGTGAAGTCAAGTGTCCTAATATATTACATGTAAGGATTTTAATATGACCCCACCACACATCACTTGGTTATAGTGGTATAATCCATTATTTTACCACTTCAATCTACTACTTTGTATTTTGGTATAGCGGTTAAGAGCACGGGACTCTAATCTGGAGAACTGGGTTTGATTCCCCACTCGTCCACCTGAAGCCAGCTTGGGTCAGTCACAGTTTCTAGGAGCTCGCTTAGCCCCACCCACCTCAGAGGGTGATTGTCATGAGGATAATAATAGCACTCTTTGTAAACCACTCTGAGTGGGCTTTAAGTTGTCCTGAATAGAGATAGACACGAACCTAAATACGACCCCAAAACCTCCACGAACCAGGCTGGTTTGGGGTTCATGAACCAGGGTTTGCGAAAGCTCCTTTCCATGCTGGTTTGTTGGGTCATATTTACAGGGGCAGTTTAAATGGCCATTTCCCCAGTGAAATGGCCATTTAAACTGCCCCTTTAATGGCCCTGCTGCAGCACGTCCCTTTAAACTATCAGCTGGTAGGCGGCGGCGGGGGGGGGGGGTATATGTGGATGCTTACCAAGACACAAGGTCAGATATCTGTAGAAAAGTATATATATACACTCACTATTTTTATTGGATTACTCTTAAGATTGATCAAGGTGGCCATTTGAGGGGTGGGGAGGCCGTTTTTGGCTTCCCTGCCCCTCAAATGGCTGCCACAGCAGCCATTTGAAGGGCAGGAAGGCCGTTTTCAGCCTCTTTCGTCACCCTGCTGGCCCCCAGGGCAGCGGAAGAGGCCAAAAACAGCTTTCCCACCCCTCCTGGGAGGAGAGGAAGGACTGCGCTGTAGGATAAGGTAAGTGTGGGGCTGGGGCTGGGGCTGGAGCTGGAGCTGGAGCTGGGGGTAGGGGGGGCTGGGGTTTGGGCAGTTTAATGGGCCCTGCCACCGGCAGGATCCCCCCTGCCACCTGCCAGCTGATAGTTTAAAGGGATCTGCCACTTGCAAGGCAGAAAAGGGCCCCTTAAACCCTGTTAAATGCCCCTTCTTCTGCTGCAGTTAAGGCCAGAAAGGGGCATTTAAACCCCATGAACCACAAACCACAAACTGGTTCATAACTGGTCCAGTTCCATGGTTAGTGGTTCGGGGTTTTTTTTTGTTCCATGCCCATGTCTAGTCCTGAAGGGTGGTATATAAATCGAATGTTGTTGTTGTTTTGTATGAGCATTGATCAATCTTAAGAGTAATCCAATAAAAATAGTGAGTGTGTGTGTCTCTCTCTCTCTATATATATATGTACACTTTTCTACAGTGTCCTTGTGTCTTGGTAAGCATCTACGTATACCATTCATTTACATTCTCATATTTTCTAGTTCATTATCTTTCTAAATCCTCCAGTGAATAGACTGTCAAGACCTTGCCAGGATGTAAAGATACTTGAGTGTCAGGCCAAAGTGCCATCTGTACACACAGCTGTTTCTGCATAATCCAGAGTGGGTGTCAAAAACTACAAGTCCGGGATGGTAGATTATGGTGCCATATGGGAGAAACACAGCTACCTGACTGACAGGCATTTCAAAATCTATAATATAAATGTCAAGCAAACAGTGGTGCACAGAATTCAAAGCCTGCTGCCTGCCAGGAGGAAAGCCTTCGAAATCTCATCTGGAAACTCATATTTGGAAACAAACACTCTTGGGAGGAAGGAACGTTTGTACAGGGTGAGCTCATCAAACTCCTTCTTAAAGGGCATAGAGACGAGCAGAATACAGATCTTACAATAATTGTCTGTTCTGTACAAATTGTGTCTTACAAAGACATGACCCAACATACAAAGAAAGTTGTTTGTGCTTAAATCCGTTGAAAGCAACAGGATTTCAGTTCTCTGGAACTAATTTGTCCCTCTGATGTTAATGGGACAGACTGTTTCCAGACTGGAATCATAATCTTCCACACACACTGAAAGCATTTATTTCTTCAGTTTTTACCTTACTTTTGCTGAAAGGACCTCAGTGACACTTAGTCTTTCTGACCACCTGCATTTTATGTGAGTTAGGTTAGGCTGATGGGTAATATAACTGGCCCACAGTCTGGGTCACCCAGTTAATCTCAGGACTCAGTGAGAATTTGAACCCATCTCCCTGATTGGATGCAACATACTTCACCATTCTGTTTCTTAGTTATTTAGCCACATGAGGAATTCAATGAATTGAATGTGTGAAATTTTAAATAAAATAGTTATGTTTTTATCTGTGCTTTCAGCCAAAATATGCTCTCAGAACAGCTCACAGGAACAAACAATAAAAAGTACTAATGTCATTAGTATTCAGCATAAATGTTTCTTGAGGAGGAGATGCACAGTTCACTTAAGTCCTGGCTCAGTGGAGGACTGCCTGTCCAATTCTGTCCATTCTAGCTGATGGCCTGATTGTTGGACTCTTTTGGCAATTGATTCTAAAAGAATGTTTCTTCACATATAGTAGTGCTGAACAATACATAGCCATCACAAATAAGTTGTGCTTTTTCACTGAAAGCAAAATTGTATATATCAAACAAATCATTTATATCTCCTGAATACTGTCAATGTTGACCAGCTGTCAGCATTCTGCACTGGAGACAGTAGTGCAAACACAGAAGAACCCCCCAAGGAGGGTTTGGGATGGTGTGGTCAGGTGACCCTTATTCAGGCTTCCAGCATGCTTGTGACTGGATCCATAGATATAAGTAGCTACAGGATTACTTCCTCCTAGTCATTTAGCATTTGTAAAAAGGGTTCAGAGCTCCAGGTGCAGGTATTAGACCTATGGCCTAGCAGATTGCCAGGGGTTACTAGTTATGGAAGGCTGCTCCTAGTAGGCTGAAGAGAGTATAAAAAGGGAAGAGGAAACTGTAGCAAGGGGGTTTTATCAGAGACTAAGAAATACTGTAGAGCCAGGTTTGCCTGCAGAATGGCTGTTGTTGTAAGAAGTTCCTGGCATGTAAGAGGTTTGTAAGAAATTGCTGCCTTTGCTTGTGTTGTGGGGGTTTCCCCCCTTAAACCCCATTCAAAGATGCCTATGTAAGCTTTCTTGACTATCCAAATCCCTTAAATGACCCTTGCTTTCAGCAAAACAGAGGCTTCTTTTATTACAGCCATACAGAATTGAAACTGCCACAACTTGAATGCATATGTAAGGGAAAACATCTGCAATTCATGCCTTTCTCTCATCCTTCTTCTCAGCTGTTATAATAAGAGTTATGTTGGAAGTAGAATGTGTCTTCCTTGAACATTTTCAGCTATGCTGAGGAGTACCTCCATTTCAGGTAATTTTGTTAATATTTCAAAAACAGAAGAGTTCATCTGTTCAAAGGAAGGTAAATGCATAGACAGAGGAAGAGTATTTCTTTTTAGTTCATGAAAATATTTGGTATTCATCTCAGCTGGAAAAATAGTGCCATGCTGTCAAGAAGTGTTGTCATCTGGTCACTGTTGAACATTAGAGAAGTAAGAGGCATGTCTATCATGGATGACTTAGAGCTGACCTGGTGCTAGAAACAGGAATCATTTTCACTCCTGGCATAAAGTGGATAGTGAACATCAAAATAAACAGTGATGTGGTAGGAATTTCTAGTTCCAAGTTTCCTGGCTTGCTGTAAAAATAGGTATGGAGAAACATTTTTAGATAACACTTCTGTCTGCCATGTAGAATTTTCTCAAACAGAAGACTTACTATTGAAGTTCAAGAGTACATAGATTGTAAGGTGTCTGTGGCACTGATTTAATGCATTTTAGTCAACTAAAGTCAAAACTTAAAGTTGTTTTACTTTTATATTTAGTTGTAGTGTATATGGGCTGCTAAAAATGCATGTCTTTTTTTCTGAATAGAGAGTAGTAATGAGAAGTCACCTTGACCGCTCTTGAAGAACTAAGACTTCAGTGGGTGATGGAAGTGATTTTATTTGCTGGCTATGTATTTGTTGTAGGCTCAGGAGCCTTAGTAGGGGATAGCACCATCCAAGATACTATGGCAGTTTTCACACATTTTTGAAAGGACAGCCCACTCACCAAATGCTGATGGCTTTCCCTCTTCACTCCAGATGTCTCTGTTTTCAAAACAGTTGCAGGCTGTTAGACTTTTATTTTTTCGGCGTCATTTTAGGGACCACACAAAAGTGCATTCCCAGAAAAGGCCCATGTTGTACGGGAAGCGGTGCAAAAAGGGAATGTAAACATTGAGCACTGTAACTCTGAACAAAATGTAGCTGATGTTTTCACAAAGTGTTTACCTACTGAAAGATGTGTGCAACTCAGAGGAGAACTATGTTTGACATGCTGAAATCTTGGGAGGCGTGTCAGAGTGTGAAAGTAACTCTGGCAAGATCCAGCATTGTCTGATCATACTGATCTAAGTGACAGTTGGGTCATGTGAGCATCAAGGTTGCAAGGTTGCATCAGCCGAAAGTGCTGAGTGCACAGGTACATACTGATTGGATGTGAGTATGTATAAATGTATGACGAGTACTGTGCATTATGTGCCTGCATAGGTATCAGAGTCTGGCGAAGCACTTTACCACTCTGTATTGTATAGGCTATTGGACTGTACATATGTATATATCTCTGTGAATAAACCTGTAAATAGTTCACCTTACTTGGTGTGGTCTCTACTGCTTCAAACCTGTTTCTATTGCCAGCCAGTACACCGCCAGAAAGCTTTGCGTCAGACAGTTCCTGGACTCTCTGTATGGTATACTGTTATCTTGAGACATTCCTTTCCACTGCTCTTCCCTGTTGCCTGAAACTCATCTATACTGCTTTCTCTTCATTAATCTCCAAACAGAATGGAGTAACATATGAGGAAATGGTTTGATGCAGTTATACTGTCTATGACATGCTGCCGGAATCAGGGACTGGCGGGAACAATCTTGATTGGAATGGTGGCAGACTCTACCAAAGTTATTAACAAAAATAGTGAATCATTCCTGATGATACTCTCCTAGACCAAATGATAGAATTGTTGTGTGGAGCTCTCCCTAAAGTGTATGTGTGTCCTAGGCTCTCCTGTGTGGACTGGGCAGGCAGAGGATGAATGGGGAGGGGGAAGCCTCATGGCTTCATTCTGTACTGGTGCCTTTCCTTGCACAAATCCAAATTCCAAAGCTGCAATGCCAGTGCCAGAATGCACAAAATATCTGTGATTCAATTTAACTCTCTTGATAAAGAGTAAACACTCTTCAGGTATTCAAGGATGCTACTCACAATTTGCAATCAACTTGTTATTCAGGTTGAGGAGTGATTGCCCCTTGCTAGATTAGACAGATTAGATGCATACACAGGTCATGATGAACTGATATCTTAGTTTGTATCCCAAAGTCTTCCCATTTGTGGAAATAACTCTTCTTGAATAAGTACATGGTAGACTGTAGCCAGAGTATTTATGTAAGTTAAATCAGTTTTGTCTGTAATCACGTTCAATTGTACAAAGTGTTCTTCCCCCTTACAGTTTTTGAATGACCGTTACAGTGGGCTTCAGCTCTCTGATCATACTGATTTTAAGGACCAGTTGCAAAAAACCCAGAATTTTGTCTTCCAGTACCCACATGCATTCAGTAAATAAAGGGACCTGTATGTGTGGATGTCTAACATTTATGAGATGCCGTCTTGTCATGGAACCATTAGTAGTTAAGAAAGGTGTAAAATTTCAAACCCATTTCTATCATTATACCTATTTGGCAATGAACAAAATCAATCCAGTCTTACTGGACCAAAAGGATATCACTTTCTAGTTATAAGGGTAAGATCACTGGAAAAGGTTTCCAGAGGTTGTCATGGAATCTAGGTCTTCAAATTATACAAAGAAAGAATATCTCATTGGAGACATTTGCATCCATTTGATCACTGATGCAAGAGGCAGTTTTAATTCTAGTTTCTTCACACTGTTAATGTTCTCTTTCCTCACACTGAATTTTCACCATAATACATGATACATTTTGACATTTTTGCATTGGCAAAAATTTCATGGAAGAATAAAAATGGTATAAATGAAACGAACTGAGATAAACAGTAACAAATGTGGATGAAATGAAAGCACTTGCCATATGTTGGACCTGGCTTAAACTGGTGATTGCCACTGATTTCCCCCTACAACCGAAAGAGCATCATGGGTATGTATACGTTGTAAACCAAAGGTACCACACCTACTTGTAGGTAATAATACTTCTCTAAAGAATCAATGAGTCAATCAAGATTCATTTGTCATGTATAATAAATGAATCAAAGTGCTTGTGTGCAATAGTCATAAATACTAAAACAATATTCTTCTCTAAAATCTCCATATAATCATCAGAGTACACAATAAATACAATCATATACAAAATGGCCACAACATACAATTAATAATCTATACCGTCTTCCTTATTTACAGACAATGCAGTACACAACTGTTTTCCTAGTCCCAAAAGGTAAATGCTACAATTTACATTCCATGTTCCCGATTAACATCTCTCCTTTCATTTTGCAGAATCATGGGTGTATTGGTTATCCAATTTTATATGCCCACATGGTAAGTGCTATAATTAGCAGTTCATTTTGCAGGTAAAAACTTCTCTCCTTTTTGTTTTGCAGGTTCATGAGAATAAGGGTTGTTTGGCTTGATACGCCCAATGAGATGCTAGCTAGAAATTCTCATTTTAATGCCCTTTGTCAAGGGCGTGTTCACTTGCTGAAACTGCCAACCACTGTTAACAGCAAATAAATACAAATACAAAAGCACCAGTGACTCCTCCACTGAATGTGCAGAATGTTTTTCATCTTGAAAATCTTTCCCCCTCAGATTTTGTAAAGGAACTTCTCTCCTAGTGTGAAACAAAGGAAGATACCAGTTGCAGGGAGCAGGATCTTACCTAAGGGAGGCATCTGGAAACAGGAAGATGCTGAGAACCCCAGAGCTCCAGGCGTAGAGGCAAGATGCTGACTTTTAGCAAGTAGACATGTTCTTTTTATTTCTGTGATGGCACACTGATCATGGTGGAGAGCATCCAGTCCTGATGTCATCATAAACCTAGAGAAACATGCTGGACTTCCTGTTTGGGATCCATGGAGGTCTAACACAGCTCTGGGAGCAGAGCTGACCGGGCTGCCGTTTTTAGTGACCGGCGGGGGCAAACAAGCCCGCGGTCCCCTGTTCTCAGGCGGAGAACAGGCTTTGAACGCTCAAGTACCTCAGGGCGCGTTGATCTCGGGCAAGGGGGGGTTCTGCGCAACGGACTCTCCCCCGTCCCTTGAGGTCCCACCCTAAGACAGGTCGGCCTATATCTCTGCGGCAGTTCTGGGGCCAGTGACGGCTGGCATAAGATCTACATGCCCAAGCATCAACAGGAGGAAAGAAGGTGAAAGAGAACCTGAGTTTGAAGCAGTGATTACAACCCAGAAAGACGTTTGAAAAGGTAAAGATCACTATCTCTTGAAACGGGATGAATTACTTAAAGTAAAGAAGCATTAAAGGGGACTTTTAAACTGCAACAGTTTGATTAAAAGTAGAGGAAGACTCGGCAAGAAACAGATTAGTAAAAGGACTAAGCTAAAAGAAGTAATTAGAGAAATTGGAGGATTGTTGTTCATACCTGTGGTTGTGAGGAGATAATAGACTGTGAGAAAGCTTCTACCATCGCGAGAGCTGCTGTGAGGAGAGGGGAAACAGGAAGTACGTAATTGTGATAGAGCTGCTGGAGAGAGACGGCCCTAAGGCAGACAGGAAGAGGGCAATCGCCATCTTTGAAGAGGGAAGGGCACGGGCTTCAGCAGAAGAGGAAGTATGCCATATTGGATTACAAAAATATAGAAAAACCATAGAGAAAAGACGCCCGGCATTTTGGATTTTGTAAGTGCTTTTTTTTTCCTTTTGAAACTGGGACATTTGAATTAAATTAAATTAAAGGGACACTTAGCCAAGCGCCACGGAGTTAAGGAAACGAGCAGATTCGTGGGAGCGAGGCAAGTCAAGCCCCACGATGTCGAAAAAAGAGTGGCAGACGGCTATGGAAAATTTAGTCAAAAGATTTTCGGAAATGTTAAAGGTCCAGCAGGAGCTGGTGAAAGAGATCAAAGAAGTTAAAGAGACAGTTAAAAGTGAATTGGCAGAAATGAAAAAGGGAATGGAAGCAACACAGCAAAAAGTTAACGTGGTGGAGAAGGCGATGGAGAATCTCTCAGACACGCAACAGACAGATATGAGGACGATGAGGGGCAGAATGGCTATTGCGGAGAGCAAGTATATGGAAAAGCAGCTAAGGTTTCGCGGTTTGCCGGAGATGGAGGGAAAGACAGCTCAAGAGCAAGTTGCTGAAGTGTTAGCTGGATACCTGGGGAAGGAAGAAGAAGAAATCGTGGCTATCCTAGATGTGGTGTATCGTATAAACTCAAGACTTGCGACCCAGAGGAAGTTACCAAGAGACGTGATTGTGCAATTTACAACCAGAAATATGAAAGAAATGATTGTGAGCAAGCAATTCCAAGACCCACTGGAGGTTGATGGCAAGACGGTGATTATTATGAAGGAGTTACCTAGATTGGTGTTGCTTGATCGGAAAAAATATAAAGCCTTCGTCCAAATT
Organism: Eublepharis macularius; assembly: GCF_028583425.1. Taxonomy (NCBI): domain Eukaryota; kingdom Metazoa; phylum Chordata; class Lepidosauria; order Squamata; family Eublepharidae; genus Eublepharis; species Eublepharis macularius. The sequence goes on from NC_072790.1 coordinate 196,763,117, forward strand.
TTGAAGGACATGAAAATAAGGTATAGATGGGAATTACCGGAAGGACTGGCATTTGAGTTTGGAGGAGTGAAAAAGCGCATCAGATCTGAATCTGAAATGGAAAAGTTTATGAGGGACAATGAAAAGGACTTACCAGCAACAAGGCTATGAATATGGAATGTAAGGTTATATCTTGGAATGTAAATGGACTTAATTCACCCAATAAGAGAAAAAGTACTTTTCACTGGCTATTAAAACAGAAATGTGATATTGTTTGTTTACAAGAGACTCATATTAGAAAACAGGATGTAAAATATCTAAAACTGAGCAAATTGGGCACTCATTTTGCAGCGGCCACAAAAAAGAAAAAAAGGGGAGTGGTCTTGTATATTAGAGAGGAGCTGCAGCCAAAGTTAGTGTTTAAGGACCCAGAAGCCAGATTTTTAGCGGTGGAATGTACATGGAATTTAAAGAAAGTGCTGGTGATTGGAATCTATGCACCTAATGGAGCAAAAGAAAGCTTCTTTGAGGATTTGAGGAAGCAATTAGATGAACTTTCTTACGACCAGATAATTCTTGCAGGAGACTTCAATGGAGTTACAAATTTGAAGCAGGACAAGAAATCAGCAACTGCACAAAAGAAAAGAGGACTACTACCAAAAACTTTTTTTGCACTAATGCAGCAGGAAACTTTGGAAGATGTATGGAGAATACAGAATCCCAAGGGCAGACAATTCACATTTTTCTCTGCAAGACACTCTACTTTATCACGAATCGACATGATCTGGGCCTGAAAGGACTTAGTGTTATGGACTAAAGAGGTGGAAATAATGCCTATGGTAGGCTCAGATCACAATCCAATTATGTGGAAGTTTGGGAAAAGAACTAAGAGGAAAGGATGGAGAATAAATGAGGACTTGTTGCAAGAGGGAGAAAACTTGGAGATGTTGAGAAGGGAAACTAAGTTCTTCATACAATACAACATGAATCGAGAAGTACCAACCAACAAGGTATGGGATACCTATAAGGCAGTAATTAGAGGCATACTAATGGACTTAAACGGAAGAGCCAGGAAAAAACAAGAGGAGAAGAGACAGGAGATTACAGAGAAAATAAAAGCCAAAGAAATACTACTAAAGAAAAGACCAGGGAAGAAGAAAGTTTACCAAGACATTAAAATTTTACAAGAACAGTTGACAGCAATGAATAATAAAGAACTGGAATGGAATCTGAAGAGAATGAATCAAAAGTCGTTTGAAGGAGCAAATAAACCTGGGAAATATTTGGCATGGCAATTGAAGAAGAGAAAGGAGAAGAAGACAATAAATAAAATATGTGAGGATAATAAAGTATATCTGGAACAGACTGCCATTAGTAGAGCCTTCTACAAATTTTACGCTAAATTGTATAATAAAAAAGAGGTGAATAAAGATTCAATAGCGACATATCTGGGGAAAATGAGGCTCCCAGTGATCTCGGAAGATTGGAGAAATAAATTGAATAGTGAAGTGACAGAGGAAGAGATAAGGAAGGCAATACAGTCAACAAATCTGGGTAAGGCGCCAGGGCCTGATGGACTCACAGCTAAATTTTATAAGGTAATGGTCAATGAACTGGTGTCATTCCTAAAAGAAGTGATCAATGGTGTTATGAGAGACCAAAGAATTCCAGATACTTGGAGTGAAGCTAATATATCATTGATCCCTAAAGAAGGACAGGACTTGACTAACGTCAAAAATTACAGACCTATTTCCTTACTTAACAATGACTATAAGATCTTTGCGAAGATCTTAGCGGAAAGAGTAAAGGGATGGCTATCCGAAGTTATTGGGGAAGAACAAGCTGGTTTTTTACCGAATAGACAAATCAGAGACAATTTAAGGACAGTTATAAATGCTATTGAATATTATGATAGGCGTTGTGATAAGGAGGTTGGGTTCTTCTTTGTGGACGCTGAAAAAGCATTTGACAATTTGAACTGGGATTTTATGTTCGCCACTATGGAACAGCTACAGTTGGGAGAAAGATTTATCAGAGCAGTAAAAGAAATCTACAGAGACCAGAGTGCAGCAATTGTGGTGAATGACGAGGTGACTAAGAAATTGACTATAGGCAAAGGTACAAGACAAGGTTGCCCGTTGCCTCCACTGTTGTTTATAATGGTTTTGGAAATTTTGATGATACAGATCCGAGAAGATAATGCAATCCGTGGAATAAAGATAAAAGACTTTTCCTATAAGGTCAGAGCATTTGCAGACGATATAATGTTAATTGTGGAAGATCCAATTGAAAACATGCCAAGGGTAATAGAAAAAATCACAGAATTTGGAGATTTGGCAGGTTTTTTTGTAAACAAAAAGAAGTCAAAGATACTGTGTAAAAATATGACTAAACAAAAACAACAGCAACTTATGGAAATAACAGACTGTGAAGTGACAAATAAGGTGAAATATTTGGGAATTGAACTGACTGCAAAGAATATAGATCTATTCAAGAACAATTATGAGAAATTGTGGACTCAAATAGAGCGAGACTTGATTAAATGGAATAGATTGAATTTGTCATGGTTGGGAAGAATTGCAGCAGTCAAGATGAATGTGCTGCCAAGAGTGATGTTTTTGTTACAGACAATACCAGTTATTCGGGATTCCAAGCAGTTTGAGAAATGGCAGAGAAAGATATCGGACTTTGTTTGGGCAGGCAAAAAGCCTCGAGTGAAAATGAAAGTGTTACAGGACGCGAAAGAGAGAGGCGGAATGCAACTGCCCAACCTAAGACTTTACTATGAGGCAATCTGCTTGGTTTGGCTGAAGGACTGGATGATGCTTAAAAATCGCAAATTGCTGGCCTTAGAGGGATACAAAAAAATATTTGGATGGCATGCATACTTATGGTATGATAAAGTAAAAGCGGACTCTATGTTTTTACACCATTACATTCGGAGAAGCCTCTTCACAATATGGAAAAAGTACAGAGATTACCTACAAGAAGGAATTCCCTCCTGGGTGGTTCCTTATGAAGCGATAGATCCGAGAACTGTTGATAATGAACAACAGTGTTTAACGTATAAGGAGATAACACGAATAGAATTTTCTAAATTAAGAATAAAGATGCAAGAAGAGTTGTCTCCAAACTATGACTGGTTTCAATATAGACAGCTCAGAGACCTTTATAAATCGGATTGTGCCAAGGGAGGGATAAGAATGGAGAACTCGGACTTGGAGGAAGTAATTTTACAAGAAGACAAAAAGGAAATTTCAAAGGTCTATAAAGTGTTGTTAAAATGGTATACTGAAGAAGAGGTAGTTAAGGTGCAAATGGTGAAGTGGGCTATAAATTTTAATAAAGAAATAACAATGGAGGCGTGGGAATATTTGTGGAAAAATACTTTGAAGATTACGACATGCACTAACATTAAAGAGAATGTCTATAAAATGATCTATCGTTGGTACCTGACACCAAAGAAAATTGCGCTAGGGAATGTGAACACGTCTAATAAATGCTGGAAATGTAAAAAGCATGAAGGATCTTTGTACCATATGTGGTGGACTTGTGAGGTAGTCAGGCAGTACTGGGGGGAAATAATAAGAGTAATAAGTGAGATTTTACAGTTTCAAGTTAATAAGAACCCAGAACTCCTGCTACTGAACTTGGGAATGGAAGATATTCCAGCACAACATAGGACATTGCTTTTTTACATGACAGCAGTGGCTAGACTTTTGTATGCGCAAAAGTGGAAAGTACAAGAAGTGCCAACTATCGAGGACTGGATTCACAAATTGCCGTACATGGCAGAGATGGATAAACTGACAAGAAAACTAAGAGACCTTGATCCAGGACAGTTTAACACAGATTGGGAGAAGCTGAAACAATATTTGGTGAAAAAATGGGAGGTGGGAGGAGAACTGTGGCAGTTTGAAAATTATTGAAGAAAAACAAAAGAAGAGAGAAGTGACTATACCGGGGGGAGGAGAGTTAAAGAAGAATTACTAAGCAATTATTCTATTTGATTATTCTATACAGTATTAAGTAATAGTTATTATGTGATATATAAGAATAGAAATTAATTAATTAATTATGTTGCTGGCAGATAGGGGTGTAATTGAGAATTAACAGAATTAAAATTCATGAATACAAGAAGGGGGGGAATGAGAAGTAGCATATAGAATATAGGTTAAATTGATTGACTTATGCTGAAGGTATTTTTGGTTATAGCGATATTTAGAAATGTGCAGAACATGGGTCAAATTGATTGACTTATGTCGAATGTATATTGTGTTTATAGGTATATTTAGAAATGTGTAGAATATGAGTCAAATTGATTGACTTTATGTTATAAAGATAAGAGATATAAGAGATATAAGAGGAAGTAAAGAGTAACATATAGAGTATAAGTTAAATTGGTTGACTTATAAATGTATTCATCACTTATGAGTACTCAAGTTATGTATAGGGAGGGATAAATTGTTTGTCCCATATTGATGACATTAGAATGAATAAGTTAGAGTACAGGATATTGAGAATATTACCAGTATTATTACTATTGAATAACATGCCAGGAATGTATTAGTTAGTTGATAAGTGAAGGGAAATTGACTTAGTACTGTGTTATAATAGACTAGCTTAGAAGAGTGTGAAAGTATATGTTTAATTGACAAAATAAGTTGAAATGAGTAGGGGAAGAATAGACAAAGGGTTGGAAAACTGTTGGAAGTCAACAAACGGGGGGGGGAAAGGGAGGGGGTTAGAACTGGAATATTAAAGTAATTTGATTGTTTTAAATGACAAAATATTTCTAATTCCAATAAAAATTTAAAAAAAACCCCTAGAGAAACATGCTAACCAGTAGTTAACATTATCGTGAAAGAATGAAATGCTAGTAATCTTGAACACATTACAGTGAAGAACCTGTCCATAACACACATGAAAACTCATCACTTTCATAGTCAAAGATGGCAACTTCTTACCATGAGGTGAAGGAATCAAGCGAAAGAAACAAAGGGAGTATGTGCATGAACTATTTGAATTACCTGGTTGTGAGTTCATAAGCACATTTTTGCCCAAATAGTGTGTGCCTGTGTGTGTGTGTGTGTGTGGGGGGGGGGTGTACCTATCACCTTCAAAGACTTTGGAGGCACCAGACTTTGGAGTGGGGAAACAGGAAAGGCTGCCTCATGCTGTGCAGCCAATGAGACAGCAAAGAGCAAAAGGCTACTTACTCTCATTCGCTGCACCGCATGAGACAGCATGAGCGCACTAAGTAGCCTTTTGTTCTTCACTCTCTCATTGGCTGCACAGCATGAGGTAGCCTGTTTTCTCACTCCCAAAGTCTGGTGCCGCCAGTTCTTTGAAGCTGTCCTCTCATTGTTTGGCACATTTTTTTGCTGCAGAGCCCCCTACCATTCCCACCAGTCACTTTGAGGCTAAACAGGGACTTTGGGGAGGGGGGGAGGGGGTCCTTATATAGGGACTCTCCCCTAACTTGCTTCATGTTTATTATTGTGAGGTTGGGTTTTATAAATAGGCCTGATCCTGAGTGAGCTAAAGTTGCCAGCCTCCAGCTGAAGCCTGGAGTTCTTCCAGAATTACAACTTCAGACTACAGAAATCAGTTACGCTGGAATAAATGACAGCTTTGGAGGGTGGGCTTTATGGAATCACACTCACACTGAAGTTCCTCCCCTCCCCAGACTCTATCCTCCTCAGCCATTTCCCTCATCTCCCAAGCAGAATTTGGCACCTTGACTAACTGGAGTCAGCAGGATTTGTGTGGGTGAGGAACTTGTTGTTTAATTAGTTTAGCAAGTACCTCCCTGAGACATCCAAGAGTAAGGGGAGGCACCCAAACCAGCCACTGATGGCTGCATGGTCCCAGGAGGCTGGTACGAGTTAATTCCTCCATGTTACCGGAACTGCTCTCTATTTGGATGGGGAATTAGCTAGCAGTCCAGAACTGAAATTAGCGGGGATCCAACCAATGTATACCAAGGTCCTTTTTCCAGGGACTCACGTGACAAAGAGGCAGAATACAATTATTCAATCAACAAGGTGTATTTTCTAATAGTGTGGCGTATGCCTGAACTTACACACACATACAAGATTACATACAAGAGCTAAGAAATACAGAGTAGGAAAATTAGAGATGGCTGCATGAGCAGGAACCCCACGATGACAAAGGATATACTTACAATCCTGAGGTGGAGCCGAGATCTAGCAGCGAAGTGGTCTAGGGCCAGCACTAGGACCACGGGTAGAAAGGCAGCAAGGAAGTTAGGATAGGAATGGCACGCGCCCTCAGGTTCGAGGGGCTAGCTTATATACCTTCAAAGTACCCAGGGGCTGACGCCCCGTTCAGTGGTTCTCACAACTTAAATCAAAGGATTTGGGGCTATTGGAATAGCCTTGATTGGACACTGTTTGAAGTCTGATTGATATATCATGACACCTTTTGGGAGAGGGGATGGGGGAAGGAAGGGGATCCGGGCAGTTTGCACATTAACAGCACTCATCCTGGTGCCATCAAGTCCGTTGTGCGGAGGCTGCTTTGATGTGCGCTCGTTGATTGCTCTGGCTGACTGGTGCTCAATCTTCATTCTGGATAGGTGTTAAGATATGCAGAGAGGGCGGAATTCTCTCGCTGTGTACGTGGTCAGCTCGCTTCTTCGAAATGGCTTCCCAAAGCAGGCAGTTCCCCTCGGTTTCCTGGCTGCCTGAGAACAAGGCTGTCGTCTTGGGCACGGTTAGGGCTTACCAACAGACTGCCTGGCAGTGACGGCAAGCTTGGTAACCAGCCTGAGGGAGGATCCCGGTGGGAGCTGGCCAGGGGGCGCCTGGTCATGCTCGCTGAAGGTCTCCCTGGCTGGCACCTGCCTGCTGGCAGTGTGGCTGGGGCCCAGGGTAAGGCAAGCTCTCATGGCAGGCGAGGGAGCAGCATTTAAGACACAGTCCGTGGTTGGTAGCAGAGCAGAACCACAGGGGAAAGTCCAAATATAAGCTTGAGCAGGGCTGTGCCACACAAGGGTCCTGAAAGCAATTGTCCAGGAAACTGACACAGTCTGTTGCAGCATCAGATATGAAACTGACACGTGTATTAGAGGCACATATGCAAGGCAATCTTTTAGTGTAGAACTCAGACACAGTTCGTGGCTGGCCTCTGGCGGGAGGGGGGGGGGCTGCTCGGTAACATCCGTGCTGCACATGAGTGCTGAAACCTTTACATCACATGGTGTGGGTGGAGGGGGGTGGTCTTGGGCAACATCTTTCTGCACAAGTTTGATGCAGGTGAAGAAAAATGGACATGGCCCACTCTGGCTTAGCTCCAGGGTGGGTTGCCCAAATGCTTGCAAATCCAATGGGGGGCCTCTTAGGAAGCCTGCACAATTGAGGGGTGGGGTGGAGGGATTAAGTGCAGTTCATATTGTAATTATGAAATCCTAGTTTAACCCATATATTTTTTTGGTGTGTTCATTTTGGGGTATGTGTACAAACCAGTCCTCTTCCACTGGTGATTCAGAAACCTTTTGCACATTTGCAGAGGAAAGAGTTACATTAGAAAGAGAGTTACATTCTTCTAGTCCCAAGGGTATAACTCTTCTTCGGATTGTATGGTCTAATAGAGAAACCAGCTGCTCAGCTTCATAGGATCTGAGGCTTACTAATGTCATTTCCAGAACCTAGTTTATGTTTATGCATTACCGTAAGCTTAATTCCATCTAGGGAGTTTCCTGCATATAGCTTGATTGGCATAGACAGTGGCAGATGGACATGAATATGGGCTAAGCTTTCCCCATGCTTTTCTACATGCTGAAATGTCTGTGAAAACCAAAACTCTCATTTCCTCTTGGATCAATTGTTTGTCCTTTGGATGATCTTCCTTATGTTTTATTCCCAGCCATTTCAAATGTCTGTCAAAAGCAACTTTTCAAGACTTGTATTATACACATTGGCCTTAACTGAAAAGTCTTGCTTCAGCTCTTGTAAAAGGAACTCATCTCCAGGTACGAGGCTGAGTCAAAAACAGATTGCCAAGTGCAGATTACCCTGGATGACATTTTGGAATTAAGGGGATTCTCTGTGCCATATACAAACATGTACAAACATTCTAGAGAACATCATCCTAGAACACATCCTTCCCCTTCTAGGCCTACACACTTCCACTTGAACACAGGTAGGTAGTTTGAAAATACTCTTAAAGGCCCTAGTTATATCTAACGCATAAAAGCTATTTGTTATACAAGGGGGACCAGAACTTTACATTACGTTTTAAAGCAAGCACCGAGTCATCATTACTGACCCATGGGGGACACCACATCATGACGTTTTCTTGGCAGGCTTTTTGTTACAGGGTGGTTTGCCATTGCCTTCCCCAGTCATCTACACTTTGTTTTTAAAGGTAGAAAATGGAAAACACTTTTTTAAAAACCCACAAAAGATAACAATATGGGACAAATGTGCACCTTTCTACACAGTGGGGTGTCAAATGCAAATCCAAAGCAGGTTTAACCTTCCTTACAGGTTTAGTCCCTTCCTCAGATCATTTTCAAGAGATTCCAGTTATGTGTGCTTCTTCCAAATGCAGGAGAAGCAGGAAGTTCACTCAAAACAGATCCTGTTGAGATGCATTTCCCATGGAGGACCGACGGTCCTCCACTGAATTAGTGCTGCTGTATAGTATATTCAGTGAACATTAGAAGCCAATGACAGCAACATCCAAGTACACATAGTGCATAATTAAAAGGTACACTTGGAGCACAAGATAGTCAATAATTCCTCCTTGATGATGGTTATCAGCCCAACGGACTGAGATGCCATATGAACCTCCCAGCTCTTGCTTTTTGCTCCCTCGCTTATAAATAAAGCCACCAATATATAGATTAAATGAGGTTTTAATGATAGCTGATCTGCATAATATAATTTTAGTGCAGGTTTCCATTAACAAACAGTCTCTGATGGTTACCTGCATTTGACCAACTGCATGGAGGCTTAAAAATCAGCCATTGTCACTTCTGACCTTGTTTAACTTGACCTACTCAGCAAAGATGTGCCAAGGAGCGGCAAGCTTCATCTCATCCCTGCCCTCTCCAACTGTAAAGCCGTTAAAGGTTGGAAGGTGCTGTTCAGCCCCTACTTAACCCACAATGCAAGTCAATGAGCTGCTCCCAGATATTACAAACAGCTGGGTGTCAGCTGAATCATCTCAAGTCATGAAATACAATTGGTTAATTACCATCTTACCACGACTTGTTTCAGCATAGACTTTGACCAAGTTGCAAACAGAACTAGTGGCACCATTAACACAAGCAGGTCTTTATCTGTTGCATATACTGGAGAAGCCTGCTTCCGTTCATGTTGGATCAGGGTGTGTGTGGTCTCCATGTTTTCTTTTTCAGCCATGAAGGTCAAAACTTGCCCTTTTTAAAGAAAATGAAACCACGGAATTCGAAGATTCTGTGCCGTATCCCTTGCTCTTGGAAGCATTTCTATATACATAGACATCACTTTAAACAGCAAACACAAGAAAAAACAATAGAAAGAACATGACCTAAACTGAGAAAGGTGTGGAGGATCTTCCAATTGCTTTCAGCCCTGCCTAAATAACTTCATTGCAGAAGTCACCGTTCTCACAGCAGGCATGTTCATTGCGGATGCCTTCATTTGGAAAATGGTCTGAGGTACCACACTTCGCATTTTCCTTCAATTTGCAGTCAAGTATTACCTGTTGAAGTTCACCATCTATTTAAAAAAAGGCAGCGGAGACAATGGAAAGAGACAAGAGACAAAAGGGAAAGTGTAAGCATGTGTCCTTTTGCCTTAGAATTACTGAATTAATTTGTCAGCCTGTCAGACGTTGAAAGTGCTTTCTAATCTATCCTGTTTGTCCACCCTGCATATCACTGCAATTGGCTTCTCTTATTCCCACTTTACAGATAAGGAAATATTTTAACCCAGGGTTCTGTGCCCTAAGAGTCACTTGCTTCTCACCACACACACAGAACGTTCAAGAGGTGAAATGGCCCCTGCTTGCCAGTGTGCGATAATGCTTCCTCTTTGACAATGATCTCTCTTTGGTTTCCTTTTCATTGCACTTCATTTTTCTTTCCCCAGGCTCTGCTGCAAAATAGCTCCATTCTGACCCACCTTTTTAGTTCCTTCTGATGTAATGATGTAGTTGTTCTGAAGCAGGAATACTGGCTGGTCCATTCTGAGTGGATCTCCTTCAATCTGGGCCCTCGGACCCCCTGGGCCTCACAGCCTAATGAGTGCCAGTGCTCCCTTGTGCTGTGCCAGGGAATCTAAAAATCCTTACATGGGACAAATGAAGGCAACCTGAATACAAAAGGATGCTTGTTGTATCTGGATTATTTTGACAGTATGCAAGTTGAGGGGGAAACATCTGCTTTGTGAGGTGCAGTGAATGGACTGAGAGGTGGGCAGAGGATATGGGTAAAATGTATTGCACAGGAAACTGCCTCAAGTGGACACATCAGGGAATTTGGCATGGCCAGCATTATGCCCAAGTTTCCCATTTCCCTTTTCCTCAGAGGAAACAAATACTCTCCTCAATGTGAACTGGGTATTTCTACAGTGTCTTTACACCTTTCTATCATTTAGCTTACAGTGTATAAAGTTTAGCTAAAAGGTGTGGTCTTTGACTTTGGGAATAGGAAGCCAAGAGAGCAATCCTGAACATGTTAACTCAGAATTGCATCAGTGGGGCTTACTCACAGGTAAGTGTTCTTAAGATTGCACTGTCAATGGATTATTATGAGTCCAGTTAGGATTCTTACTTTTATAGGTTATGGAAGCAGAACAAGTATCTGTTTTAGTGTTGACTGTGCATACTTCAGCTGGTTCACATGGCTCTCCTTTCCCTTTGGATGAACACTTTCGACATTCCAGAGCATCTGCTACAAAAGAACAAAGCCTTGTGCATATAACTGATGTTAGCCAGTGGGGTAGTAGTTAGCATGTTAGATTAGTGAGACCAAATTTGGCTGCCATGAATCTTACTGTGTGACCTAAGTATCTGAAGAAGTAAGCTGTGGCTCACAAAAGCTCATTCCCTAGCACAAATTTTGTTAGTTTTATAGGTGCTACTGGATTCTTACTCTTTTCTACTGCTACAGACAGACTAACATGGCTACCCATCTTGGTCTGTGCGATCTTAAGCCAGTGTTGTTTTCTAAAGTCCTTCACTGGGTTGCTGTGAAGACCAAAGGGCAGCTTCATACATAGTTCGTTAAGCTGCTCAGAGGAAGTACGAGATAAGGTACCTAAGTGAATCAAACCAAAATTTGAAATAAGACTTCATTTTTTTATTTGTATTTATTTAATAATAATAAACTTGTGCTTACATACCATTCTTCTGGACAGATTAGTGCTATTCTCAGATTGGTTTACAGAGTCAGTGTTATTATTATCCCCACAAACAGACACCCTGTGAGGTAGGTGGGGCTGCGAGAGCTCTGAGAGAGCAGTAACTGACTCAAGGTCACCCAGCAGGCTTCAAGTGGAGGTGTGGGGAATCAAACCTGGTTCTCCAGATTGGAGTTCTGCCACTCTTAACCACTACATCATCATAGCCTATATTTGCTCATGGCTCAAGGTGGTTTACAAATCATAATGAAAAACATACTATAAATCTTCAAATAGTCCCTCTTTCTCAAAAGCTGCTTATACTCCATTAAAGGTCATGGGGAATAAAATGTCATTTATTTAAAACATTTATTAGCTGCCTTTCTATCTAATGGAACTCCAGGCAGCTTACAATACAAATAAGTAATAGAATACATAAAAATCAGGATTTCAGTGGGCTTAGACTGGGGTAACTCTGCATAGGATTGTATTGTAAATTAATTAAAAGTTGAGTGGCAGGCACAGCAATGGATGGAAATCAGTATAGGTTAATCTTTTCCTATGGTTTTCTATCTACTGGTATGCATGCAAGAACTAGCCCTCTAATTTCGCCTGTATCAATCATTTTTCTGTGTCTTACTGGAAAACCATCATTTCTACATTCCTTTTCCAGAAATTCCAAACTTTTGTGAAGGGAGCTGGTTAGCATCATTACTTGGAAATCTTTCTCCTCTCTCCCATTGTAAAAGGAACTTACCTCCAGGTATGAAACAGAGGAAAACACTGATTGCAAGGAGCAGGATCAGACTCATAGGAGCCATCCGGGGCCAGCAGGATTTTGTGTGTGACAGAAGAGTCCAAGTCATAGAGGGAAAAATGTTGACAAGCTGCTGCTTTTTATTCACTTGATGGCGCACACATCATTGGAGAGAACATCCAGTTCTCATGTGGTAAATGTAGAGAGAGACTGGATGTCCATGAAGTGGCCATTTATGAACTACCCAGTAGTTAAAATTGTCCTGAAATAATATAATACTAGAATATTGAACACACTGCAGTGATGGAGCTGTGAATCTCTCACTGAAGATTTTCCACTCTTAAAGTCATATGCAGAGGTATATGGGATGCAGAACAAAAATATCATAAATATCATGATTGCATTTAGAACAATAAATTGGAAAATTGTCTTATTGGTCATGAATACAATCTGTATAATAATATAATGATATGTATTCTGTAAATGGTGCAACAATTATATGAGTTATTAATAATGCCAGTCCATAGTATGCGGCAATCATGATCAGCATCACATAAATCCCACCCAAGGAAAGGGTCTTTAAAAAGTTACATTACCTCATCAGGGTATACCTTGAAAATATTATTTTAAAAAAATATAAATTGTTTATGTCGTTATATAAGAATCCAATGGTAGTACTAAGACAAAAATAAAACCTAACCTCTGGATATTAAAAATTATGATGACTATTGTTCATATTGACTGTAGAAGGGTACAAATTCTTCTATGGACAAAGTTCAATAAATTTCAGCTCCACCTAAAACTAGAGGAGAAAGACTGAATAACGACGTAATTTTGTGATGTCCACTGCTGTATTTTATGTTTAAGAGAGTTTATCCATTTAGTTTTATCAATGCAGATGTTGATATCAGGGAAATCTAAGTCACTTCAGTTGACTATCAGCCAGGAAAATTTGTCTATCATGTGCTTAAACTGTATCTTTTAAGTATGTACAATGTGCACTTGCACTTTGCCTTTATTAGTTTCTAATATTTGCTGGATATGCACCTACTTGAATATAAGGAAATACTGTGTACATATTTCAGTGGTTGAACAATTAATCTTTTTGGGATCTGACTTCATCAGCTTTGATATGCAATGAATTAGAAATGCTGAACAATGTAGCAATAGAAATTTACATTACAGTACTTTTGCAAGCTTTTTCAGGAATATGGAAAACTATCTCATCTTCCAGATATTTGTAGGGGATGGAAAGTATTTGCTTATACAAACTAATAAGAAAGATACCTGACCTAACTTGACCTCATTATCTTGGGCAGTGCAATCCTAAGGCTTGAGTCAGTGCCTCTGCCCTCATGGCGGCATAAAAGCAGCACTTCTCTGCCACTCCCTATGAACTTTTGCAGGAGAGCCACGCCGGTGCCAGAGCTCAGCAAGGCAAAGTGCAGCCACTGCCAAGAGCACCCGCCCACCATTTCCCTGACAACCCTGCTTACACCAGGCTGCTCAGCTGATAAGTGGGCGAGGGGTGCAGCCAATGAGGAGGCCGTGATCTTTGATGCTACCAACACCCCTGTCAGAGAGCATGCACATCCCTGCTGGGGAGGGGGGCAGAGATAATACTGAAGTTGCAGCTTGGGCACCCACCCTCTCGTCCATCCAACCTCCATTTCTGATGAAGGCTAGGCCAGTAGCTGAAGCACCACACCCTTACAAATCCCCCCCACTGCTGCCATGAGAAATAGGTTCCCCCTCCCTGAAAAGTGAGACCAGAAAGTCGTCAGGACTTGGCGATGGTCCCACTTGCAGCCTGCAGCACTTGGGATCATCCCCCAGGTTCTGGAGAGGCAGGTGGGATGGCCAGGTTCTTCAATGAGTGACAAGAATGTCCACTGGAAAACACGTGAGAGGTCAGAAGGCTCATTGAAGGTGATGGGAATGAAAAGTGCCCACAGACTTGTGGCGGTACCATTTGAACACATCACTGCATCAGAAAGATGTGAGAACATGGGTTGGACCATGACAGCCATGCTCTGATCCTGGGCTGACGCCCCCCAGAGTGGATTGATGGCCTGCAGGAGCAGAGAAACTGCTCCAGGGGCCATCGTCCACCCCCTCTTCGTACCAGATTTCCCAAGTCCATCCCTGGCTCCATAATAAACAGCTAAAAGGAGGGTGATCCATCCTCCCAGAAGAGAAGCCCTGGAGATCCCAAGAAGACACTCAACATCCTCCACTTCCTGGCAACAACCTCTCCCTTCCCCTGCATGCAGCGGTCATCTGCCTGGCTTATCAGATGCCAGCAGCTCTGTCTGTCAGAGAACGAAAGCAATCCATGGTGACCTCCCACCCTGCCAGATATTCATGGGCCACATTTCAATTCCCACCCCACTGCTTGAAGCTACATGGGGGGGGGGAGGGAGCAGGGCAGTTGAACGGGGCTCCAAGACACCACTTGACACCTGCTCCTTCTGGCAGCAGAGCCCACCCCATCCTTCACAGCCCTGAGCCAGGAAACATTTGTGGGGATGTGTGAAATGATATCCTGATGGAGACTTGGGGAGAGAGGGTCACTGTCATCATCAGGAAGCAAGCAAATAGACTGGCAGTTTGTTGTTTTTCAACACATTTTATTAAACTGGAAAAGGTGAAGAGGTTCTCTGGACATGTTTCTTGCCAATGTCCCTCAGCTGGAAAGGGAGCAAAGGCAGTTTGTGCAGCAGTCAGAGCTGCAAAACCCATCCCTTGTCCTGCCCTCACAGGGGTGAAGATGAGATGTGTGCTGCTGTGGGGAACTGCTCCCTGAGCTGGACCTGAACAGCACTCAAGGAGGATCACTGAGGGCTGGAACAGCCATGCTCCTTGGTCTCCTTGGTGAGTTGCAACCTGCCTGCAGGGGAAAGAGACGTGTGGCAAGAGACCCAGCCCTCTCCAAGCCCCAGCCCAGTCTGCCACATTCTGGGAGGGAGTCCATGGGTGAGAGTGGCTGTGGCAGCTCCACTATTGGAGGTCCAGCCCGCAACCAGATGATGCATGACCCTCTGGTGAGAAAGTGCTGTTAATCGGAATCGTCTTATCCTGTGACGGAGAAAGTCAAGGGGCTGAACGCCCTCTATCAACCCTGTCAACCTGCCCTGTGGCTGCACTTCCTGCTCTGCCAGGAGGACCCTCAGCTGAGGGAGTCTGAACAGAGCCCCCAAATGGGTAGCCAGAGCCCCCCAATAGCTGTGTCAAGAGCAGTTTTCTGGGCAACTGTCCTCGTGGCAGGCAGCCGCTGCCATGGAGACCCCCACCAGTGAGCCTCACTTGCAGAGGCTGGAGTTTGGGAGGGTTCAGGTGAGGAGGGCAGTTGACACAAATCAGTGAGCCAGGGTAGCCCCCGCCACACCTCCTCCTTACCTGTCAGTGCTCCTTTGCCACTTCCAGAGCTGGGTCTCCAGAGTCAGATAATCTGCAAGGGGGCTTGGGTGGTTGCTGTTAGTCAAACATTCTGGACTTTGCTCTTCTTTTCTTGAGTGCCTGCAAAGTGCTCCCAATTTTCTGCTAAGTCCCCCCAGTGCACTTGTGACCCACCACCTTGTGTACTCACTCTTCTGCCTTGCGCACAAAGTCCCTGTGGCAGGAGGCTGCCAGGCAGAGCCTGCGGCAACCGTCCACTTACCTGAGTTCATGAGCGACACAGCTGGAGGTTATGTAGGGTGTGTGGGAATCCAATTGGGTGTGGAGAGGGGGGCTTGCCCATCCAGGAAACACACACAGATTGGTCTCCATGGTAGTTGCCATCCTATGCCCTTTTTGGGCCACATGGGCAGGGCCGGGCGCCAGGAAGATGGCCTGAGTTTTCCCTCTCAATGTAGTGTGCCTTTGGTGGCCGCTGGCAAATGGGGGGGGGGGTTATGCCCACATAAGTGCCATTTACACCCATGTAAGTCTTAGTTCTCTCCCTGTGCACTTTTCACACCTCCCCTTAGGATTGCACAGTAAGTGTTATAAACATAAAATGAAATCTCATTGTCTATATTATGTAAGGTTGTACAAATATGCCTAATTTTGTAGCTTTCTCTTGTTTGGGTATATTGTTGTAGCAAATCTTCATTTTGCCTGTTGCCATTGCTGTAGAAAATGATAGCATCTACAATGTAATGTAAGTGATGTCCTCCTGACATTTCCTCTATAACATGGTACAGATATTCATGTTTGCATCTAAAGAACTTGGAACTAACAGTACAAGACAAGAAAGCATAGGGTTTATTGAAAAATTAAAAATGAACTGGATAGTAAGCTGTTTCACTGGCTAATTTAAAAACACAATATAGATGGTGTTTCCAACCTTTCATTTTATAAATCTTGGATGAAATTCCCAGGGATGGAAACCTCTGCCCAAGGGATCCTACCTTCCAAATTTTAAACAGATAGACAAAAGCTTCACTAACTCCTCATTACAGAAAACAAGATGATAGACTAGATGAATGCTAGTTCTGAACCAGAACTAAACCAGATGCTGAGGTGTCCTGTTGATTAATCTAAGAAAAAATGTAGTCCTGAAGTAGGGCTGTGATTGGGTTTTTGGTATGGCCTGACAGATTGAGGAGGGCACCTTCTTTTGCTACATTTAAGAATGCATGTCAGGGAGCATGTCAGGGAGCCTTTTACCAAAGAGCATTTGGTGGAAAGTAAACTGTTTCAGCAGATTTAGCTGTGCTTGTTTTATTCATATCTTTTTTTTAAAAAAAAAATCTTGTGTGTTTTATACCGCGAGTGCTTTTAAACTTACAATTTGGGTATAACTCTGTACTTTAATTTTGTGAATTGTACTATTATCATTTGTTCCCTCACAACCTGGTTGCTGCATTTTTCGCTGTCGAGTCTGAAGGAGATAAGGTACAATAGAAATGTTATAAATAAATAATGGAAAAATCTCTGCATTGCCCAATTTCTATGAAAGGGCAATCAGGTGAATTGTACTCTTGAAACTCATCACAGATGTAACACAACGTAAGATCTGCAAAGATAAAAATACATTAATATAGAATCTGTTCCTCTTCCCTTTCATTTTCTTACTTTCTAAGATACTCTTTTTTAAAGCATCATATATAACATGAATACGCTTTTAACCACGTGAATGCCTTTTTTGGCATGTGGTGATGGTTATGTGCACCACTGTACATAGAGAATTGATCCCAATTCTCCATGGATGTAGATCTCATTTTCCTGTCTTGCAATCTCACTGCCCTCATTTTTGTTTCCTCTTCTCTCTCTGTTGTTCCTCTGTTTATCTTTCAGCCATATGATTGTAAAATGCTCCTTTCCCTTTCTCTCTTCTGGCCATAAGTTCTCTTGTTTCTGGGATCTGCATGACCTTTCTGTCCACTGGGTACTTGTTTCCTCAGTGCATTGTCACATCTGCCTGTTTTTACTTCAGGACCCATTTTCATCTGCTCATTCTTCCCCTGGGTCTTCTCTTTCAGACTGTCAATTCTCCATGTTTATCTGATTAAAGATCAACATACAAACGTGAACTGTGCCTAGGAATTGGGATGTGTGTTTTGGGTTTTGGAAACCCAAAGCACACCCAGATCAACCCCAATTTGGGTTGATTTTTGATTCCCGAATCAGCCTCAGCAGAGCTGGGCTGATTCGGGAAATCCAAAGCAGAGCTTCCCAAAGCATTTTGGGGTTGCTTTGGGAAGCTCTGTGAAGCCTTTTTCCCTTGCCGCAGCAAGAGGAAAAAAGCTTCAAAGAGCTCTTCCCTTCCTGTGGCTTTTGCATGATGAGAGGGGGGACTGAGAGAGGAAGGAGAGGGAGGGGGTGATCAGGGAAGGGAGACTGGCTGAGAGAAAGAGCTAGTTGCTGCAACAGCAAGCAGCTCTTCCCTTCTTAATTGAGGGATTCCCTGAGAGAACAGTATTTTTTTTAAAAAAAATTTCATGGCGGGACTGTGATTTGAATGCACTATTAATGCTGTTCCCAGAAATCCAAGAAATGAAATTTTTTAAAAATTATTTTTGGTGTGTGATTCTCTGGTGTGATGCTAGGATTTGTTTCAAGGTGAGGGACTGTATGTTGTGATTTGAATGTGCTATTAATGCTGTTCCTAGAATTCCAAGAAATGATATTTTAAAAAATTATTTTTGGTGTGTGATATTCTGGTGTGATATTGGAATTTGTTTCCAAGTGGGGGACTGTATGTTGTGATTTGAATGTGCTTAATGCTGTTCTCAGAAATCCAAGAAATAAAACTTTAATAAATTATTTTGGTGTGTTTTTTGTTCTGTTTTTGGAGTGTTTTTGTTTCTTTGGTGTGATGGTGGGGGTTGATTTAATCTAGGACTTTACATTGTGATTTAACAGTGATATGATGTTTTTATTGCAGTTACCAAGAAATAAATTTCTTAATTGACTTTTGTGTGTGTGAGAATCTCTGTTGCGATGGTTGGCCCCATAGGTAAGCATGGAGAGTGGCTGGCCAAACAGCTCTGGGGGTGCTGGGGAATTTTGGGGAGTTTGTCTTTGGTTTTGTTGGGTTGTTGGGGGGTTTATTGAGGGTTTTCTGCCTGTAGCCATGGATGCCACATTCCATGTGTTTCTATTGTGGGAGTCTGGATTTTCCCACAATAGAAAGTGGGGTGGCTGGGGTGGTGGTCAACCTTCTTTGGGGAACCATTACATGGCCCCTTGAAGTCCAATCTCCCTGATGCTTGGGTGATCTACAGAGGGCAGGTAGGAGTAGGTCCCCTGCATGTTTGGTGCATTTTGCTTGCAAAATGCCACCCCCAGTCTCCTAGAACAGCCCACTAGTTTTCAACACATGGTTCAGTTTGGTTTGGGTTGAATTCAATGGATGATTCTCTGGAGTGAAGTTGATCCTCTTTCATCAGTTTGGCTGTACTGAGGGAGGTTGTTCATTAGTTCACTTTTAGTTGCTCACTCACTTGCTTCATATAGCCTTGCATATTTTTAATCAATTTTTTCTTATTGTGATTCTCTTCTGTGAAGTTAGTCGTCATAGGGAATAACACAGCTGAGGTGACCTTCTTTGGGGAAGCCATAACATGGCCTTTGAAGTCCAATCTCCCTGAAACTTGGGTGGCCATGGGAGGAGGGCTGGGAGAAGATCCTCTGCAGGTTTGGTGCATTTTGCTAGCAAAATGCCACCCCTCAGCCTTCTGGGAACCTTTCCCCCCATTTTTCCCATAGGAAACAATGGAGATAGGCGGCGGCTGGGGAGGGGGATTCTTTGGAAGGTCATAAGATGGCCCCCCTGAAGTCCAATCTACCTGAAATTTGGTTGGTGATGAGAGGAGGGTTGGGAGAGGATCCTGTGCAAGTTTGGTGTAATTAGGGAAGAAAATGCCCCCCCAGGCCCCCAGATAGTCGGGGGCAGTGTTGGATTGCTGCTTCGGGTTTCGGGTTTACCTGAATTTTTTTCCTGCTCTGAATAAACCAGAAGCAGGAAGCTTGAATCTTTTGGAGGTGCACACCCCTACCTAGGAACATTCTGGTAATGAGTGTGAGTTATCAAAACACTGTTGATATGTTTTTCCCATGGAGGTCCTCTGTGAAGATTTTCTTTGCTGCATTTTTTAAAACCAGCTGATATTTCCAGACCATTTTCCAGGGCAGCCCCCTTCAGAGAACATTTTATCAGACTAATGTAGATTTCATTCAAGATGTTTTATGGTTACAAGATGTGATATGTTCAGGAGAAGCTGTAGCTGTTGATTCTGCCAAAGATTACAGTTTTTCTGTCTTGTCCAGTTTAACATGGTTACAATAAAGAGACTTTATATTTTGAAAACTTATACTCTGTGATGTCCATGTAACTTGGGCAGTGTTGTAGACCACCAGGTGCTGACTTCTTAGCTAACCTGGAAATATAAACCTGAATATATCTTAGAAAGAAACCTGAGTTTATCTTCCACCACTCATTCCACTAAGCTTCACCTTCTTTGGTTTGAATGGTACAAATATACTACAGCAGGGGTGGGGAACGTCCAGCCAGCGGCTGGACACAGCTTGCAAAATCATGTGGTCTGGCCAGCAGGGCCAGCACATCCATTAAGGTGGAAACAGTAGCCACCTTGAGCACAGCTCTCTGAAGGAGGCTCTGTGGCTCATGCCGGCCCCTGACAATGACCCCCTGGCCTGACCTGGCACCAGTGCTGCGGGCTGCGCAGTGCAAAAGCAACCAGGCTGTGCCTGTTGCTTCGTGCACTTGTGCCCCGGCCTGACCCAACGGCAATCAGGCTGTGCCTATTGTGTCATGTGCTTAAGAGGCAATCAAGCTGTGACTATTGCTTCATGTGCTTGGTGGGTATAGGACACTGGGAAGGTCAGTTTGTAGCCCCTCAAAGTAGCTTCCAGCAAAAACTCCAGTTTATGCCACTGTGAAGAGAAAATGACAGGAAAGGGGGGGCCCATGATCATGCCTTTTCTGGGGTTCAATGTCTCTGAAACTTGGGGGGGTCTATAGAGGACAGTGAGGACTATGTCCCCTGCAAATTTGCTGGGTATTGGACATTGGGAAGGTCAGTTTGTAGTCTCTCAATGTAGCTTCCAGCAGACACTCCAATTTTTGCCACTGTGAAGAGAAAATGACCAAAGAGAAGCAGTTCCAGCCATCACATTAGGGCGGGCTAATTAAATGTTTGACCAATTATAGTGGGTTAATTTTGTATGGCCCACAAATGATATTATAAATATCCCAATTGGCCCTTGGCAGAAAAAAGGTTCCCCACCCCTGTACTACAGAAATATCCTGATCGTGTAACCAGAGATTTGTGAAATTAAACACATCCTATAACTAAAAGAAGAAAACATGGATGCAGTCCTGGCCATGTTTAATTTCATGATGTTATACTTCAGGAATGCCACATTTAGAGTAACCTCCTCTCTGAGCATTTGGGTTGTTGAGTGGTGCAGGGTATTGATTGCTCAAAGTGTTGGCCACTTCCTCTGAAAAATTCTTTTTGTATGAATAGATTGTGTTGTTAATGTAAACACTGTATTGTCATCTTTCAGTATTAAAAGTAGATCTTTTGGTATGTTTTCTCTCTTTCCTGGCCTCCTTAAAAATGGGTTTGTGGGCTGAACTTGAGAATGATGTCATAAATTTCATTACTTAGTTCTATTATGAACCCCAGGATTCAAGGGAGGTACTACATTTCAATGTATTTCACATCTTTCTAGTTCTCTTGAAAGCAGGTTGGGAGTCTCATTACTGTCTGAATATGAAAAAGAAAATATATCTCAAAGAATCATTCCTATGTGCTGCTCTTCAAAGGTGATATCTCATTACAATATTTGGGACATTTTTCCTCCAAGGAATGTGCACTTGGCTATGGGCGGGGGGGGGGGGCAAGCCATATGTTCATTAATTTCTTATTATTAATAATTAATTATTAGTTATTACAACTAATCTGAATTAAAAATGATGTGACAGTCAGGAGGCTGTCTGCCCCCTAGTTGTCAAACAGCAAATACCATGTGAATGCCTGAACAGATTAGAAGACTGCAGGTGTAAGCGGTTGGCTCGGCATCCGCCATTTTAATAGCCATTAATAATTTGGCTGCTTGTGATATTAAAATATCACCAGGCCTCTGGATTTAAAATGGCTGCTGTATTGCCACCAGAGAGCCTCCAACAGTTGCTGAGTCCCACCCAGGAGAACACGGCATACATGGAATGCCGCACAGGGATGCAGAGTGATTAAGAGGTGATTGTATTTGCAGTCCTTCCAATCCCAAAGGTGCCCAGTGCAACAAAGGTCTCGCAGAGTCATCCCCATGTAACACATTCCTTTCCCTCCTTCTGTGATGAGATCTCCTATCCTTGATTGAGGATCTAATCAAATGACTTTCATAAGTATATACAGTTGTTCCTGGGAAAGTACAATCCCCACCTAAATCCATCATCTTAGCTCCGGTGGAATTCACTAACAAACTATCCCTTTTATGCAGCGCTGGAACATGTTTTGCATTTGCTTTCACACACCCTGGCAGCTACTGATCAAGGCGATCGAACCTTTTGACAAACCCAGGAACTGACTGTTGGAGCCTTTGTTCTAACAGCTAGGTGGGCTCTTCCACCACAGGGCACATTTTACCTATAAAGGTAGAGTCCTGGCCTCATTCAAATGGTGCACACTTCCTGAGTCCGTGCTGCTCCCTTAGGGTTACTTCCCTAAGTTTCTCCCTCTCTCCTGGCTGAGAATGCTGGCGTTTGAAGCTTTCTTCCTCCATGGATCATGCTGCTCCTCTGATTGGTAAATATACTTCCCAAACACACTCTCTATTCCAACTTCTGGCTGTGTGTCAACCATTTTCAATTAACTTCTTGTGTGTATGTTAGATTTTCCTCTTTAAATAAAATTATACTTTGACCTTAAAAGCACCAGCCTCGTCTGCTACTTTGGGGAGGGGACCTGGTAGAAATTGGTGGAGATTTCCCGCTTGTTACCCTTCTCGCATTGCTATCTTCCTTGCCATTAATTCCCCACTCATACTCACAAGAAGGCCCATTCCAGGTGGAGAAACATGGGCATCACCCTGTACGTCTATAAATTGGGACTGATCACCCCAGAATATAGAGCTACAGATGTAGGGAATCTTCCCCATAAAGCCATAAAAAACAATAAAGCATTTGAGCCTGGTGAGTGAATGTGAATCTTGTGTGTGTGCATCTTTAGTCACTCCTGATTTGGGAAGGGAACCTTTACCCAATTTTTCTGCCTTTTACTCCCTGGGAATTGTTCCCACGTGTTCTTTTGGTCTTTTTGTTGGGTGGGAAAAGTTACTTACCCCAGCCCCCTCCTTCATAAAACTTAGTGACCAGCTGTTAGGGATCAGGATAGATTCCTCCCAGTTGTATAGAGGTCAGGATGGGCCTCTCTAAAAATCACAGAGATAATTTAAAATTAAACCACATGACTTTGAATTTTGGCCGCCGAGCTGCTTAACTTGAAAGAAACTATCCAGTGAGTTATAGAATCTGTTTAAAAATAGGGTTAGCAATTATCCCGGTCGAGGAGTAGGCACCCTCCCTTCTGAAAATTAGCCATACTAAAATATACTTGACCAGTTGTCCAGCTTGGTTCCTAAAAGCCCTCTTCCCTTGTGTTCCGCCTAACCCCAGCTGAGTTCCTCTGAGCTCATTCTCCCCCTTGTCCACCCTACCGGATAGTAGGAGCAAGGTTTTTCAGGCTAGGAGAAGCCTCCCTGTCCCTGGACACCAGCCCATCTCTCTAGGTTCATTCCCAGGAAGAAACCAGCAGTGGTGCACAGATTGCTAAGGGCTCTAGAGCTGAGTGCTCACGTAGTAAGAGCAGGGGCTCCTTAGGCCAAAGGACTGCGGACCCTCTCCCACCTAGATTTTTCATTGTGGAAAGCCGCCAGTTTAAAAAAGGAAGCAAAAATGTTTAAACAGAGCCCGAGTCTAGATAAAATTGAGTGTTGGATAGTGAAACGGAGTCTGAACCCTTGGGAAGTGGGCTCCTTCAAGGGTCCCAACCCTGTAGTAATACTAAGAGAAACCTTTAAGAAACAGTGTGAGGAAAAGAAACTTAGAAGTTTGAAAAAGGATGCTTGCGCAGCCTGAGGTTTATGGATTGCCCTAAATGACTGCGCCAGCATGGCACTAGAAGCCCAAGAAACAGTTGAAAATCAGGCTGCTGAATTAGATAAGCTAAGAGCAGAAAGATTTGACCTACTAGTAGATAAAAATACCTTTGCATCAGCTGCCCAGAAAAATGAGGGAAAATATAATGAAGCACAGGCCCAAGTCACAGAACTTGAGATACAGGAAGCTGAGCTCCAGGAGCAATGAAACCAAACCAGACAAGCTGCTCAATTTTTAGCTAGCCAAGTTAGAAAACAGCATGCTGAAGTAAGCCATGAGGCGTGCAAGCAGGAGATCCATTCCCTTTAAAAAATCTAGGTCTCCAGACTGCCCTAATAGTCTCTGTACACCCTGAAACTCTCCCAGATCTACCAAGCCCTGAATCCTTCCAGCCCTCGCCAAGGGATGCCCTGCCTTCAGCCCCATATAATATTCAGCCTGAGAAGGAGCCAACCGCTCCCCTTAACCCCATAAAGGAGAAAACCATAGAAAAGCGAGCCGCATATGGTAAAAGGGAGTATCGAGAAATCATAAAAAAGGTTCCCTGGACCTCCACGGAAGCCCATAGCATTGCTGATCAACTTGGCCCCCTTAACAAGGACACCAGAATTAGGAAGCTCACTGCCCTTACTATTGCCCATCCAACCATCACGGGAGCCAACTTAACCCAAATCGCATGTTTATGTATGTCAGGAACCGATGTCTCCATGATAAAAGCAGCCATTGCCACCTGAGGCCTTAGCTTCCTAGACCCAGAAACCTGGCTAAGGGAAATCGTTTGCTTAATTTGGCCTGGACAAACCACAGAAATGCTCTATGTTAGTGAATGCCAAGCCTCAGGAGAAAATCCCGAAGCCTATGTAGCCTATAAAAAGCTCCTAGCTGTAATAGCAGAGAAGGTTAGGAAGCAGGGAGGCATTTATGAGTTTGACCGGGAATCCTTTAACCAAGCCCTCTATGCAGACCTAAACTCCCAAACTAAAATCACCTTGGGCCCCATGGATCTAGTTAACACTCCATGGCTAGAAATCGCCAAAAAGATTAGGACTGTGGCCGAACTCCTCTGGGAAACCAGCACCCTCCATGTTAAGGCACCCCAAAAGAACCCTGAATCTAAACGGCAGAGCCCATTCAAGCGGTGACCTATGCAAATAATGGTCCCCATTCACCGTATAGGAATGTGGGAAGTTACTGCTCCAACCGGTCCTGTGCCCACTGGGGAGGAAACCAAAAACAGTCTAGAGATTGCCCTCCAAAATATAACCTAGGCCCTGCCAGCCAATACCAGCTCTTTGCTCCACGGCAAGATCCAAGTGCCCCACAAGAGCCTGCCCAGCCCCACTCTTCCATGCCTCCTGCTTGGGATGAATACAAGTCCACAATTTGGGCCCAACTTAGAGAAACTGGAATGGACATGGCCCAGTTTGATAAACAGCCTACTTCAGTGCTTCTCTCTGCCCTCCTGAAAGCCCTTGGGAACAGCCCTTCCCAGCATTCACAGCCAGTGGCCACAATAATGGAAGAGCCGCCACCAGCTGGGAACCAATTTCTCTAATAGGGATGCCCGGGGGTCCCACACTCTTCTCCCCACTTAACTGCCTGTGGGAGAAGACCAAAGGTTGAGGCTAGCCTTGTACCTCTGGGAACTAAAACTAACTTGAAACTTAAGAGAGAGAAGGAAACATCTCAAGGGGTGATTTGCACTCAAAGCCCACAAACATTGCCAGAATCCCCTAAGAAAAACCTGGCAGAGCTGCAAAATAAAATCCAGGAACTGACATGTATAAACAGGGAACAGAATTTAAAAATAAATGAGCTTAATAAGGTGAATCAGGAATTGGGGGGAAAAAATTAGCTGCTAGCACAAAGGAGAACGGACAACTCCAGCTTGAGCTCAATACAATGCAAATTCGGCTGGAGACACAGAAAAATCAAACTGCCACTTTAAAAACCCTAATGCAAAACCTCACCGACTCCCAGAAAATCACTGAGGCAAGATTAAAGGATTTAAAGGAACACTCAGTGATTGAATCACCTCCCAGCCCCACCAAAAGCAGTGAAACAAGTAATCAGGCACCTCTACCTTCAATTACTGCCTCAGCTTCCATGCCCAAGAAACCAAAGTTCACTCTAGCCTCTGAGCATGTGCAAAGTTTAAAAGCCTCTCTTCATTCACTTGCCTTGACCCTGGTGGATCTGTGGATGTGTCCCTGGACCTCCATTCAGACCACCATGTTCCCCCCCCCTGCAGCAACATTACAAGCCAAACACCCCCACTTGAAAACTTCCAGGTCCCCTCCTTCTTGGGAAACCTGGAGGCACTGGGCTTACTCTGGTAGAAATGATTCCTCTTGGTTTACTTTATCATTTGGAATGGGTTGGACCTGGGAGTGGAAAAGCCACCTTAAAGAGACTTGAGTTTGAGTCCCCCACAGCCCCCATCCATTTTCATTGTGCAGTTTTAATTTTATGTGTGTGTGTGGTCCTAGAAGAAATACTTTCACTACTCCCAATTAAAAGAATGAAAGGGGGGAGCAGGCACGAGCAGTCCCAACCTACCAGGATCTCCCTGCCGAGTCTCCTCCCACAGCAGTTCTGCCACCTCAGGTGTCTTCCATAATGGTTTGGCAGATAGACCCCTGTACTATTGTCAGGGCTTGCCGCAGGCGCTGCTGGGTGGGGCACCAGCATGCCTGCCTCTGACCTCAAAGGGGTGTCAGGGATATTGCAGGACCCCACCCTGTGGAAGGAGGGGCAGTATACATCACACAGACTCCCTCTCAGTCCACTCGCTAGCCTGCTCAACCTGCTCCCATCATCCCCCTTAATCTCCTCCATCATCAACCTTCCTCCTCGCTTCCTCACACTCTCCTGCTTCACTTCTCTCCACTCCATCACTCCTACACAACCCACTCCGCCCTGTGGGTGGACTTCCCTTTTATCCTTCCCCTGAGCCACCTGTCAGCCATGCCCTTCTCCTGCCTTCTAACTCTAGCCCTCACTGGCTCAGGCAGCTGCACCTATGTTGGCTTGGTTGGAAGCACTGGGCCGGAACACCTGTGGCCCTTTGGCAGACTGCCAAGCCTCTCCTGCTGGGCTGACTGCTTGAAGCAGGCACAGCTGCATCTCCTTGGCCAGCAGCCCAGCCTCTCATGCAGGGTGTCACATTCAGCTCCACCTGGGGCAGTTCTGTTCCTGGCATCCCTTGGAGCAGGCCCTTGCCTCCTAGCTGGGCTGTTGACTGGGGCATGGCTCGGTGCTGCTGTGGCTGCTTCTCTCCCCTAGCAGGTAAGGTTCCCATTTGGCTACCCGCTCACTGGCTGTCCCTATGGCTTTTGCCCTCCCCCTCCATCCTGGCCCCCTCTGGGTTGTCCCCACCCTCCCTGCCTGGCTCCCCAGATTCCCACTGGAGAGTGGGGCTAGCTGGCCTCAACCTGCCTCTCCTAACCCTCTGGGGCTTGGGTGTCTCTTTCCCTTCCTCCTCTGTGTGCAGGTTCCTGTCCTGGGTGTCTGCTGGGGTGGCTGGGCGGCTGTCTCCCGGCTGCCTCCCGTCCACTTCCCCTGGCAAGTCCAGGGGCTGCACCTCAGACCCCGGACACCATTACAGCAAGAATCCAGGTTCCACAGATATGTTCATAGGATTAATCAGAAGCAAGGTAAGCAACTAAGCAGGAACAGCAGGTTGACAGGAATACTCAAGATGTGTGAAAATCATTCTTTTATAGAGCATGACGATTACACCCCCCAACCTTAAACATGACTTTTGGCGGGAGATTGCCCTGGGAGCTCCTCACATAGTTTACATATCAAGTCTATACACTAGGAAAGTACAAGATTAAAGTTGAAACACAGTAAGTCATGAGAATGAACGGTTACAAGGTCAGAAGCCCTGGGAGCTTCAAAGGAACGAGATAAGGCACCTGCAGCTTCATTAGGCCTGTGAAAGCAAAGCAGTTATAGCATCGGCAATGTGACACCAAGGTACAGCATTAACAATGGTTCTTAACAACAGCTCAGCTGGGAATAATGGCATGGATGGGTTACAGACAAGACATTTCTGCCTCTCCAAAGATGGCCCCTCCCTTCAAGGGCCAGGTTTGTCAGGATAGCGTTTGTGAAATTTTGATATAAGTCTAGGAGTATTCACATGAGAGTTTTCTACCCATTCCCTATAAGATTCATCAAAGTCCTTCCATCTTACTAAATAGAAAAGCTTATTGTGCTTTATTTTAGAGTCCAAGATTTCTTCTACTTTGTAATGAATTTGTCCATCTACTAGCATTTGATGTGGAGCCCCCTTTTCTGGATGCCACTGGTCAGGTGGGGGAGCCTTTTTCAGAAGGCTGAAGTGAAATACTGGCTGGATTTGTCTTAAATTCTTGGGGAGCTCTATTTCCACAGTAACTTGATTGATTAATTTCTTTACAGGAAAAGGTCCTAAATATCTCCAACCCAATTTTTTGCTAGGTTGCTCCCCTTTAATGTTCTTGGTGGAAATATATACAAAGTGTCCTGGTTATAATCTCCATTGTTCAGAGTGTTTTCTGTCAGCAATTTTTTTATAGTCCTCTTTTGCTTTGTCCAAAGTCTTTTGTATGATTCCCCATTGGGAAGTTAAATTAGTTCACCATTTTCCTAAATCTCTTGGCTGTTGGGAATCAGGGTCTGTAGCAAAAGGCATAGCATTACCTTCATATCCATGTACTATTTTAAAAGGGGAAGCCCCTGTAGAAGAGTGCATTGAGTTGTTATACGCATATTTGGCAAAATCAAGAAAATCAATCCAGTCGTCTTGTTGATAATTGATGTAATATCTTAAGAACTGTTCTAGCACCTGGTTTGTGCATTCAGTTTGTCCGTCAGTTTGAGGATGATGAGCGGAGCAAAGACATTGTTCAATACCAGCAACTTTAAGAAGCTCCTGCCAGAAGTTGGCAATTAATTGTACACCTCGATCCGACATTACTTTGGTAGGAAATGAATCCAGTTTGACTATGTGCTTCATGAAAAGGCTGGCCAGTTTCTTGGCTGTAGGAATAGTAGTGCATGGAATAAAATGAGCCTGCTTGGAGAACAAATCCACCACTACTAAGTTTACTGTGTATCTCTTTGAGGGGGGAAGGTCCGTGATAAATCCATTGAGATTACAGCCCATGGTCTAGGAGGGGTTTCTAAAGGTTGCAACGGTCCAGGGGTTTTTCCCCTCCTAGATTTTTCCATTATAAACACTGGGCATGAAGCTACATATTGAGAAACAACTTTTCTCATAGCTGGCCACCAAAACTGTCTTTGTACTAAGTGCAGGGTTTTAAGATATCCAAAACGTCCAGCAGTTTTGGCATCATGGCATGGCTGCAAAATTTCTTTTCTTAGGCTGGCTGGGATGTATAATTTGCCCAATCTGTACCATTGCCCATCTCCCTCCTGTTTCAGATAGTCTTTGGGAACATTTCCCCCCTCCTTTTCCGTTTCAGCTTTCACCCTCTTTCCCCATTCTGAGAGATCAGTTTTCGGGCTGCTCTGTGTTTTCGCAGCTTGGCTGTGTGTTGTCGCCACTCCTCCCAGTTGGGCTGGTGACAAAACTGTGTCAGTTATCGGAAGAAGCTTATAAGTGCTGGGATTGATAATATCAATGATCTTTATAAATGATCTGGCTCCCTTTCTGGAGGATATAGATGGCCAAGCTCCAAGACTCGGGCCAATCCATGTTCCACTGCTTTTATACGCAGACGATGCAGTTTTACTTTCTCTCTCCCCAATTGGTTTGAAAAGATGATTACCACATTTTCATGATTTTTGCGAAATAAACAAACTGACCCTGAATTTTGAGAAATTGAAAATCATGGTTTTCACAAAAACATGGAAACCTTTGAAATGGAATATAAGAGGTAACAGGATTGAGCAGGTCAAAAGTTTTCGTTACCTAGGAATCTATTTCAATTACAGAGCTAGTTGGATTCTGCATAGGAGGGAATTGATAAAATCTGTGAACTGCAATGTTACTTGCACTCACTCACTTCTTTTTCACCTAGGATAATCAATTTACGCCCACAGCTATCAGAGTATTCAACCACAAAATTAGTGCAGGACTGTTTTATGGTGTACCGATATGGATTATGGCTTTCAACAAGGAAAGAGTACAATCCACCTTCCTATGGAAAATATTGGGCCTTCCCATGTGTGTGTCTTATGTGGCCATCTGCCTTGAAACCAATCAAAGACTCCTTGAGACTAAAGCATGGATTAATACTATCAAATTTTGGTTACATCTACTTTTTAAGAATAATGAGGATCGCCTCATCTTTTACATGCTGATGGAGTCTCAGTCATCCATGTGGCTTAACAACAAAGAAAAAAAAATAACTCAATATGTATTAATATTGAAGATTTGTTTTCCCTCACAGAAAAATCAGCTTACGCACTGATCAGACAAAGACTCATTGACCGAGATTCAGAATCTCAGGAGTCTTGCAATAGGCAGATGTTCACCCCTAGGTTTGGG
This sequence comes from Eublepharis macularius, assembly GCF_028583425.1. Lineage (NCBI taxonomy): Eukaryota > Metazoa > Chordata > Lepidosauria > Squamata > Eublepharidae > Eublepharis > Eublepharis macularius. The sequence continues at coordinate 196,793,326 of NC_072790.1, forward strand.
GGTTTTACCCCATGGGTATAGGGCAGAATATCTCACTTGTTTACTGGCCCCACATTATTGCAGAGCTTATTCGTTAGCTCGGTTTAATGTGCTACCTTCTGCAATACTTTATGGGAGATTCCATAAAACACCATATGATAACAGGTTATGCACTTGTGCTCAGCGAGACATAGAAACCCTGGAACATGTTTTTGTGTATTGTACTTATTACTGTGATATACGTCCCACACTCATTGACCCACTGCTGAGAGAGCAAATTGGAAAATATGATAAATGTAAAAGTAGCCTATTGGCTACTCAGAACCAAAAAGTTATCGAAACTGTAGCTAAATTTTTGTATCTTGCATCTATGAGGCAAGTTGTGTATTTGTAGACTGAGTTCTGGTTGCATCAAGTGTTTTTGTTAACATGGATGTAATGCCAATAAAGGTTGCTGCTGTGGCTAGAATCCTGTGTCAATTATCTCCTCCTTCCAGCTGTCGTGTTGGGGCATGTGTGAAAGTGCATCCACTAGGAAATTTGATTGGCCAGGGAGGTACTTCAACCTGAAGTTGAACTTGGAAAAGAATTCTGCCCACCTTAACTGTTTGGCATTCAGTCTACGTGTGTGTGGGCGTGTGCGTAATGCTTCTAAGTTCTTGTGGTCAGTCCATACTTTGAAACGAAATTTAACCTCCTCTAACCAATGTCGCCAAGTGATAAGAACAAATTTCACCACGAAAGCTTCCTTCGCCCATATGCTCCAATTGCGTTCAGTATCAGAGAATTTCTTAGAAATATATGTGCAGGGGTACAATTTTCTCTCTTTATTCAGTTGTAGGAGAACCCCTCCTATGGCGGTGTCACTTGCATTGACCTGGACCACAAATTTCCGGTTCTCATCTGAGTGTTGTAGAACCGGTTCTGAAATAAACAACTTTTTCAGTTTTTCAAAAGCTTCCTGACATTCCACAGTCCAATTCAGTTTAGCACTAGGCTTTCCCCCTTGCGTTCCCCTACCCTTGGTTTTTAGTAAGTCTGTTAAGGGCGATTTGAGCAAAGTTTTTTATGAAGGGTCGGTAAAAGTTGGCGAACCCCATAAATGACTGCAACTGCCTTCTCATTTTGGGGGGCTCCCACCCCACTACAGCTTGGACTTTTGCCGGGTCCATGTTTAGTCCTTGATGTGAGACCTGGTACCCCCCCAAAATCCAGTTCCTCTTTATGGAATTCACATTTAGACAATTTCACTGGCAACTTGTGATTCTTTAATGCAGTTAGCACCTTTCTGACCAACTCCACATGAGATTCTTTATCAGGAGAATAAATCAACACGTCATCTAGATAAACAACCACACCTTTGTACAAGTATTCATGTAAGACTTTCTTAATTAAGTTCATAAACACACACGGCGCCCCCTGCAGGCTGAAAGGCATCACAAGATATTCAGACTGCCCCAGGAGGGTATGGAAGGCAGTTTTCCATTCACCCCCCTCCCTTATTCTTACTCAGAAGTAAGTATCTTTCAAGTCCAATTTTGAAAAGATTTTTCCTTGTGCCACCACATTGAGCAAGTCTCTGATCAAAGGGAGGGGGTACGCATTTGCCATGGACACAGCATTTATTCCACGATAATCAGTACAAGGCCTCAGGCCCCCATCTTTCTTTTTGCGAAATAATACAGGCGCAGCATGGGGGGAGCTGGCAGGGCGGATGAATCCTCGCACCAGGTTTTTATCAATGAACTCTCTTAGTTCCTTTCTCTCTGCTGGGCTCATAGAGTACAATTTTCCTTTAGGCAACTTCTCCCATGGAATTAATTCAATAGCACAGTCCGTGTCTCTATGAGGGGGAAATTCATCAGCTTTCTGTTCATCAAACACTTGTTTTAAATCTCTGTATTCGAGGGGAATGGCTTTTTCCTCCTCGGCAGTTAATAACACAGTTTCTAAAGGGGAGGGTGCTTCCCAGCCCCATCTCTGAGTCCACACATGTCTTGCACAATGATCCCCTTTGAAAATCACTTCTCCAGTGGACCATTTGATGTACGGGTCATGGTCCCAAAGCCAACGACTCCCCAGGTCCAAGGGGTATTTGGCCACATCTCTGACTACATATGTTCTATTCTCCCAATGATTCTCCATGCCTGTCGGGGTAGGTTCAGTACGAGTCATACTAGACCTGTCCATTTGCTCAAACACTATAGGGTCTTTGAGTTCTATCACCTCTAGCCCTAATCCCGTGACCAGGGCTGGTGGCATTACATCCCGAGTGCATCCAGAATCTGTTAGAGCTTGCACTCACACGTGTTCCCTTTTTCTGGTTAAGTAAAGTCACTGGCATAAACAGTTGGCCCCCTTTTCCTCTCACCTATGGTGGCTTTGATTCTTTTGGGACCTTTTTACAGCAGGTCTGTCTCGTTTCCCGACGGTGGGGTGAGGCTCTCCTCTGCTTCTATCTGTGCGGGTTCCGCAGCGTCTCCGGGACTCTGTCATCCAAGCTGGTCTCAGGCCTCTCATGTTTCAGAGGCAATCTTCAGCCAGCTGGTTTAGGGGGGGTCACGAGTTTCTGTGCGCCTTGGCCTCTCCCCCCTGGCACTAGCTGTACAGGGCATTGGGCTGCAAAATGTCCAATGCCCCTACATTTCAAACGTAGTCCATGTCTCCATCATAATTCTCTCCCAGTTTCTGGAATGGGGGGCCTTGGCCCTAGCTGGGTACATCCCCTTCCTTTGGTGGTTGGCCTCCTCGGCCCCACATGTTGCTGCATTCATACAAGTTTCACGACTTGGTTTCTATTTTTGACCTCCCATGCTAATTGGATCCATCCTAACAGAGTCTGTGGGTCGTCCTGCATTAGTGCTTTATCTAGCAGGTCAGTATTTAGTCCATTTCAGAAAAGTTCAATTTTAACTCCTTCATGATAGTCATGAACTTTTGTGGCTAATTGCCTGAATTTGGCAGCATACTCATATGGATTTGGACCCCTGCCTTATGGTCCTGAGCTTAGTTCGGGCCCTTTCCTCTTCCAGCGGGTCTTTGAATTGGGCTCTTAAAGCATACACAAAAGCATTTAAATCACATAATTTGGGTGTTCCCATTTCATGTAAGGTCACATACCATGTGGCTGCAGGGCCCCCTAATCGAGATCCTAAATGGCTCTCTCAGCTGTGTTCAGTTGGAAACAAATGTCCCCAATCTTGGAAAAATTCCATGGCTTGTACTATAAAAAATCTCAAGTCTTCAGGTTTTCCTTCAAATCTGGCTTCTAATTTAAACCATTTCTGCAGCAGTCCCGCACCGGGAGCTCTGACTCCTTGAAGCCCCGCCGGCTGATGGATTGGGGCCGCTCTGGAGGGGTGGCTGGAAGGGTCCCTGTGCATTGTAGGGAACTTGTGGTGCCACATCCACTCCATACACCATGTGGGATGCTTGGGTCACCACTCTGTGAGGTGGTTGGAGTGGTTGTGCTTGGCCCCCCCGACACTCTCTGAGGGGGGTATACTGTGGGGCCTCCTAGCCACGGATGGCCCATTTGTAATCTGTTCCTGTTGGGACTACGATCAGGGCTCCATGTGGTTGGGCACTTCGGGGCACTCTCATCCCTGTTGTGGCAACTGATGCCCCTACACTCGTTACAGCAGGCAGAGTGCTCACTGGCAGTGTTCTCCCCTGTGGGTCACTCACTCTCCCTTGGGGTGGGAAACCTAGAACTGTCAGTACTTCAGGGGGTGCAATTTGGCCCTGTAAATTTGTCAATACTGTCATCCCTGAAGTAGCGATTGGCGCCCTTGCACTAGTCGCGGTCGTTGGGATGATTAAAGGCTGTGCTCCCCCCCTTGTATGACCCTGGCTCCTCGGGGTGTTATATCAGAGGCAATTACTGTTATGGGAGGTTGAGCTGGCCTCCCTCTCCACACTCCAGATACTATTGGCAATTGTGTGGTGGGGGAAATCACTTGTGCTCCTATAGAAGATGCAGGAGCCACTGGGACCGGCCTCCCCCCACCCCCGCAGCAGGCATTAGTCCTGCAACATTTATCAGCCCCAGACCAATATGTGGAGCTTTCTCTCACTCCCTTGGCAGTGGCTACTGCAGGGGAGTCTCTGGCTTTGACTCCCAGTGCTCCTTGTGAAGTTTCACAGTTGGTCCTATCGGCAGGCTCATCATTTTGTTTACTAGCTGGGCGGTTTGCTCCAACTCCCCTCTCATCATTGCCACTTGGGCCTTGACAGTCTGGTACCTCTCTTCCACCTCTCTTGGTTGTGGCATCTGGCCCCCGAATGGGTCTGCTGGCCCGGCTGCACTCCAGTCCAGGGTGTAGGTACCATCATTACCTATGTAATCCAGGAAGCCCTGCCCATTGCCAGGAGGTAATCCAGCCCCGCCCCCGTATTTGTAAATCCTCAACTAAGGCTTGTGTCTATATCTCCCCTTTGGTGCCCGGGAGTAATCCAGGGTCCCCCGGTATTTGTAAATTCACTTGGGTTAGGGTATGTTGGGCATCCACAGCACCTCTCATCCAATCCCCGGTAAGTCCTGTTAATGCCAACAGGTCATATCTCATCACCTGGAGCTGTTCACTGAGGTAATCCAAATGATCCTCTCCTCTTAAATCCATCACATCATTCGGTTCTGGTGAATCTCGGGAAAGGAACAAGCTCCCTTGGCAAATATTTTCCATTGCCTGTGAACCTTTCGAGACTCAGGGTCTCCCCCTCCTTTTTGAGGGAGATTTGGAGGGGCCTCCAAACCCCAAGGCAAATAACGATCCCTCTGCAGTGGGGAGCTTACGTAATGTCCCAGCTCATCATCCCACCACATATCTAATCTACTCGTGGCTATATCCACTACTTCCCTTTCAAACATGTTTTTGGATGTCCCAAACAAAGAGTCCCCCATGGGCTCTATCCCCAATTCATCCTCAGGAATGGAGGTCAGCTGTGGTTCCATCGAGATGTTGGACACCCCTGTCTCATTCGGGCAGCATCCAAACAGAGTTCCTCTCTGCCGCACTTTCTCCTTCTGGGGCCAGGGTGCCCATTGTCTGGGGGTTGGCAAAGTTATCCACATAAGATGGGTAACCCCCCTTTTTGGGATTGCCCCCAGTTCTGAATACATTGGGAAGGTTCCTATGGCTCCAAGTCCCCTCATTTCAGATATATTGGACTCCATTAAATAGCCCAGTCTCATTTGAGTCACAGCCATCAGCTCTCTAGAATTTCCTCCAGGAGTTGCACCTGGTCCCACTTGCGAGTCTGGGTTGCTAGTTGGGTCCTCTGGCTCCATAGTCCCCGGGTCTGGCTCTGACAACATGAAGCTGGTAGCCATTCTCCAAAGGTTACAGGTACAGAGGAAAGAAGAAGGATTCCTGTCAAAATGTCAGGCTATGGATGACAGGCTATGGTAGATAGACCCCTGTACCATTACAGAAAGAATCCAGGTTCTTGGTTAAAAGGTTTTATTCAGGAATCAGATCATTTCCACAGATATGTCCATAAGATTACTCAGAAGCAAGGTAAGCAACTAAGCAGGAACAGTAGGTTGCCAGGAATACTCAAGACATGTGAAAATCATTCTTTTATAGAGCATGATTTTTTTTATAGAGTGCCTGGGAACAGCTCATTGAAAAAGATTTCTCCCTGCTGACTAAAGGAACCGAGTCCCTACAGCACAATGTTTCCATGGCAATTGCTTGTACCCAAGCAGTTAATGTGGCCCCCGCCATGGATATCATTAGAAACTCCCATAGTGGCACCATCCCCCTTGAAGTGAGACGGCTCATAAAAGCCACCACCAACGGTGCCTCTTTATTGTAACAGTTGCGGCCCAAGAGTCTTTTCCCATCTATCCAATTGTCCCCCTTGGCTTGTAAACAAGCACTGGGACCATTTTATACTCAAGGGACTGCAATCATTGGGCTAGCGCTTCCTCCTCCAGCTGGCAGACCATTAACATTGATGGCTGCCAATACAGAGAAAACCTAGGGTTCATCTGCAACAGTGAGGCCTTAGAGGCACATCACCCTTGCCTAGCTCCTAGAAAGAGCTTGAAGGCCACAGCTCCTATAATGTCATAACAGAAGAAAAACCATCCTGGTTTACATAGGAAAAGGCTGTGCTTGCATCAGAACAGCCTGCAGCACAGTCCTCATTAATTCAGAAAGGATTCAGCTCATGGTGCCCCTTGTAAATAGATGCTTTTGTAATGTAACTACTATAAAAGGTTGTGATTTCGAATTCACTGTCCCTGTTTGGACTAAACAGGAAATCTCCTTGTCCCCCATTTTGTATCATTCGGTCACCCCCATTTTCCTTGGACTAGGCTTGGAACTCATTCATGATCTCCTCACTCAGTTAAATTAAAGCTTACTGACACTATAACCTATGAAGAACAAAATATTTACCTCAACCCATGCTGTAACATTACTTTGTTTTATAAACTGTAAACTAATGTAAACTCTTCACCTGTTTAAGAATTTGAACCATTCTGAGAATTTAAATATAACACTACTGTTGTTCATTTAAAATTTTTGCCTGAAGAGTTTCAGTGTCCTGAAAGAACACTTATTTCATGACAGGGACCCAGTATTCTACAGCCATGAAAATAAAGCCCAAAATACACTGCCATAGAATAATAGTTTTTTATCTGATTTGATTTATTAGATTCTAGCCTGCTCTCCCCGCAAGCAGGCTCAGAGTGGTTCATAATCACATAAAATACAGGAATATAAATATAAAGCATACATAAAACAACACCATAAAATCCAATATGAATAGAAGAAAATGAGAAATACAAAAATCACTCCAGGATATGGAATTTGGCATACAAGTCCAACAAATACCCTCAATCACTGTGGGGTTAGAACCAGGGAGATCCACTGAGATCTAATAAACGGGAGTGGAGGAGTCAAACAAAACCACAGCATGAAGTCCTGCTGGAGAGTCCTTGGAAGGGGAGGGAGGAGAGAAACTTGTCTCAGTTACCCTGAAATCAAGGTAATGTTCAAAAAATTTCAAGTCTGCTTTTATGGAACTTATTTCTCTTGCTTTAAGCTCACAGAAGTCAGAGGGTTACGCAGAAGATATATATGTAACTGAGAGGGACAGTGTCCAGTTAGCAAAGTTATCATGAAGGAATAGTACTAATCAAGTTTTGTGCCATACCATGCCACTTCATAGATGTTCAGAATCCAAGCAGAATTATTTCCAGGATTCACAAGTTAGAAACCTTCTCATATAGCAATTATTCTGCCCCCTCACAGTCTTATTTCATTTTTCCTGTTAGTGGCAAGCAGGAGGGAAGACATTTACTCACTGGATATATTCTTGCAAGGGTATCATCCAACCAGAATATTCATCAGTGAATTCTGACCTTTATGAAATTCATTTGCATGTAATTGTAAGCATGCAACACAACTGGGGCACCTACTGATAGGTGAGTCCTCCTTTGTTAATTGAAAATGGCCTGAGGTATTTTGAATTTTTTTCCAAGCTCAGTTCTAAATTTTGGATCCAATGACATCACAGGTTTTCCAAACGCCAAACTCTTTGTGTGCCTCTACCCTCCCATTGTATCCCCAAACACACACACACCAGCTTTCTCAGAACAACATCATTTACTTGCTTGTTTATGAGGATGAAACCCTGAGAAGGGAACAGTTTCCCTTTCTGTCTCCTCCTTTCTGTTTCCCCTTGTTTCTCAAGTACTGTTCCATTAGGGTTCTGGGGACAGTTTTGCATAGACAGTGATATAGACAATAGCTGGAGACTGCAATACCTTAGATGTTGCTTTTCTGAAAAATCACTGTTCTTATCTTGACTACATTTGAGTTTTGCATGGACATTTTGCAGATCCAGGCCACTTCAGCTAGGGATCCTAATGGTGTTTTGCCATCTTCTGGACATGGAGCAGGGATCACTGGTGGTGGGGAGGGGGGGGAGGGAGTTGTGAATTTCCTGCATTGTGCAGGGGGTTGGACTAGATGACCCTGGAGGTACCTTCCAACCCTATGATTCTACAATTCTATGATTCTATCATCTTCTACACATTTTGCTTTTTATAACTTTTAGGCACCCTTATTTGCAATGGTTTTGTCTCTATGTTCATATACCTTGCAAATGAGTACATATAATAAATACCAGGCTCAGGACAGTTAAGAGAAAAAATGTAAAAAATCTGAAAAACTTTTTCCTAAAATAAAAAAGGAAAAATGGTCAGATTTGTGCTCATTGATTCACTCACAAACCATTCCAAGAAGGGGAGCAATATTTTGTCCAATGTAGACAGTAGTAAGGCATTGTTGATACATGTCAATAAGTTGGTAAAATGTGGTTTGGATCCTATTACTATTAGGTGGATCTGTAACTGGTTGACAGATCGCACCCAAAGAGTGTTAGTGAATGGTTTCTCATCCTCTTGGAGAAGAGTGACAAGTGGAGTTCCTCAGGGATCAGTCCTGGGACCTGTACTGTTCAACATTTTTATAAATGATTTGGATGAAGGAATAGAGGGAATATTTATTAGATTTGCAGATGATACTAAATTGGGAGGGGTAGCAAATATGGTCGAAGACAGAGTAAGGATACAGGATGATCCTGACAGGCTGGAAAACTGGGCTAAAACAAATAAGATGAATTTCAATAGAGATAAATGCAAAGTTCTGCATTTAGAAAGGAAAAATCAGTGCATAAATATAGGATGGGGGAGACTTGTCTTGGAAGTAATATGTGTGAAAAGGATTTAGGGGTCTTAGTAGACCATGCACTGAACATGAGTCAGCAATGTGATATGGTAGCTAAAAAGGCAAATGTGGGTTTGGGCTGTATAAACAGAAGCATAGTGTCCAGATAACGAGAAGCGATGGTATTGCTCTACTCTGCTCAGGTTAGACCTCACCTAGAGTATTGCGTTCAGTTTTGGGCACCACAATTTAAGAAGGATATAGACAAGCTGGAACGTGTCCAGAGGAAGGCAACAAAGATGGTGAGGGGTCTGGAGACCAAGTCCCATGAGGAAAGGTTGAAGGAGCTCAGAATGTTTAGCCTGGCGAGGAGGCGACTGAGAAGTGATATGATAACCATCTTCAAGTACTTGAAGGGCTGTCATATAGAGGATGATGCAGAGTTGTTTTCTGCTGCCCCAGAATGTTGGACGAGAACCAATGGCTTGAAATTAAATCAAATGAGTTTTCAGCTAAACATTAGGAAGAACTTCCCGACAGTTAGAGCGATTCCTCAGTGAAACAGGCTTCCTTGGGAGGTGATGGGCTCTCCTTCTTTAGAGGTTTTAAAGCAGAGGCTAAAGAGCCATCTGACAGCAATGCTGATTCTATGAACCTGGGCAGATCATGAGGAGGAGGGCAGAATGGGTGCTTAGTTCAGTGCATCAGTGCTTAGCTCTCGTGGTCTTCTTACATTTCCAGGGTAATGCTGATTGCCACTTTGGGATCAGGTAGCAATTTTCCACAAGCCAGTTTGGCTAGGGATCTTGGAGGTGTTTTGCCATCTTTTAGGCATGGCGAGGGAAAGCAACACAGGCACCGTGAACAACTAACTAAACAAAGAAAATAATATATCTAAATAAAGAAATATTAAATGATGTCTTCCATCTCATATATTCATTGAACCATATAACATGACTGCCACACAGAAACTCAGAGGCTTGAAAATTAATCAAACATTCAGCAATAAAGGTCACAAGCTTACAACAATCCTACAATAATCAAGTACAGTAATAAAGTGCAATATACTCATATACAATAAATATCAATAAATATAGGTAAGAAAGTGACCAGTGCTTATAAATATAAAGTGACATTGCCTCGAGTTACAAGTAATGTATACAATGTAAAGATATTCAATATACAAATTTCAAAGGGAAATGTCCCTCAAGTTCAAAGGAAGAAATATTCCATAGTTGAAGTGTAACTGCAATGGGGGTACTAGTGTTTCCATCCCGTTTCTGTTGTCCTTCTTCTGGGCAGTTACCATGAAAGGAAATAACAATTCAAAATAAGGAACATTCCCAATTCATCTCATGCATACATCAGGGCAGCCCCCATTGAATATTCCAGACAGTCTTAAAAAGCAGCCCCACATAGAGTGTATTACCACAACTTAAATGAGGTATGATCAGCTTTTGCATTTCCTGGCAAGAAGCAGCCATATAAGTGCTGTCTAAGGTCAAATGAGTTCTATGTAGATTGCTAGAATGAGTTTGAAAGTGATTCATTTCCTAGTAGTGCTGTGCAATACACGTTTATGTTCTTTATGCAGACAAATGGGCTTTCTCCTTTCATTGTTATCAATGCTGAGGTTATCTTGCTCATGTAAGCTGTTATCCTATAATCCCTTTTGCAGCAATTAAATGTAATTTATTCGTTTATTTACTTACTTATTTATATTGTTTAGAGTCCTTTTTCTTTCTGAGACTCAAGGTGGATTGCACAGTATGAGTCAGTACATGTTAATTTCAAAGACATGTTTCAAATAAACATGTAATAGGATGGTGATGGTGAAGAATGTTGACAAGTCATAGCTGAGTTATGGCAACCCCTGGTGAGCTTTTCAAGGCAAGAGACTAACATTGTGTTTTGCTATTGCCTGGCTCTGCAATTGGATGGGAGACCTATTCGCTGGAGGTCTCTCATTCAGTTCTAACCAAGGCCACCATTGCTTAGCTTCTGAGATCTGATGAGATTGGGCTTGCCTGGACTATCCAGGTCAGGGAACGTAATAGGGTCTATACACGCAAATTTTCAAGGATTTAAACCAACAGAAATCCAATACAGAGCTGAAGTAATGCTGAAACAGAATGTAAACAATTCTAAGATTGACATTGGAGGGACTGCAGAATGGGAGTAATATTTATGCTCCTCATAGCTCCTGATAATAGCCAAGCTACAGTGTTCTGCTCCAACTGGAGTCTCTGAATTAGCTTAGACGAGAGACCTAGGTACAGTACGTTATAGCAGACAAGTCTTGAGGTTACCATGGCAGGGATCCAGATGGCCTAATGGGCCATGTCAAGGTAAGGGGGCATATTCCAGGCTAGACTGAATTTATGGAAAGCAAGTGCGGGATTACGCAGTTCACTGACGTCCTTTCTTTGTACCCTTTCATGACTCTGTTCCTTTCCCCTTCCATTCTTTTCTTACAACTGTGTCAGGCCCAACTGGCTACCTGATGATATCAGGGATCATTGGCCTCTTCATTGACCTCATGAGTACAAGATGCTCTCTGCACTGCTTGAGCATGTGTGTCACCAACAGAATAAAAAGCAGCAGTTGTCTACCATGGCTAGAAGTGACTGGAAATCACTGTTTTGCTTTCTGTCCCTTGGATTCTGCTGTGACGAACTGAATCCTCCTGATTCCAAGATGACACCCATGAGCCAAATCCTACTCTTTACAATCTGTGGTTCCCTTTTTTTTATGATGACAGGTAAGCTCCCTTTCATAAAATGTGGGAGATGGATTTCCTATGATGGGTGAAACATGCAAGAAAACTCCTAAGGAAAACATTTGACAGAAGTTTGAAATGGTTGAGAATGGAACAGAGAAGAATGTCAAAAAGACAATGAATAACAAGCAAAAGAGGATCAATGCTTACAACCATTTTAGCCTACAGAAAGGGACAGGAGAAAATTAGCCTATATTGTTTTTTCAGCACCTATTACCTCTGATGGACCATGTATACTTGTGTAGCCCTGGTGTCAGAAACTGTAAGTATATTGTCCTTTGAGGCTTCTAGGTGAGAGCATGGTGTAACTGCATATGCTCCAGAGATTCCAGCTTCTAAGCAGAAAGTGGGGCATTTTCTGAGGCAAGGTGATAGATCTCTCAGGATCTGTACAGCTTGATCCAAGTCAGTGACAGGTAAAGAGGTGATATCTTTTAAAGGCACCATTTGCTAGCACAGGTGACCCAGTGGCTGGATGTCACTTTTTAAGAGCAGTGGGATCTCCTTACCTAAGACCAGATCTCTCTCTGTCAACACTTCTTGTCCATTGGCAGTTACACTAGCGTCTTCTCCTAGCCCCTCCTGAAGATCCAGCAGCCATCTCTATGCTGCTCTTCTGAGCACATGAAACTCAGCTATAACATCCTGGCTCCAGGCATGACTTTTGTTGAGAGGAAAGGGTTAAAATAGCTTAAAATCAGAGGCGCAATGGATCTTGAATCAATGGAGAGTGAAAACATCAGTTTGCTTTTAAAATCATTTACTTCTAAAGGAAAAAGGTACACAGGATTGCTACAAAACAATAAAACCTTGGAGCTACATCTTTACTGACCATGAGTACAAACAAAGAGATAACCAATATGGAGATTCTTCCTCTGTCTTCTTGACCCTGAAAGAGTCAAGCCTCTAGGGAGGCTTGCCTGGCCTCGACCAGGGCAGGGCCTTTTTGGTCCTGGCACCAGCCTGGTGGAACTCTGTGTCTGATGAAACCAGGGCCCAGCAGGATTTCTTTCCACCGGGCCTGTAAGACAGAGATGTTCCACCAGGCATATGGTGGAGGCTAGGCTGGGCCTCTGCAGGCCATACTTGACTTGACTTGAAAAGATCTGTCCACCACCCTATATATATAGATAGATAGATATGGATATATGGGCCATGTCTGAAATGAAGTAACTCTTCCATTGCCATCTGAGAAGTTTTTATTGTATGTAGTGTTTTAAATTTTATTGTAATGTTTTATCTGCTTTTATGTGTTTTTACGAAAATTAAAATGTTGCGCTCTGCCCTGAGCCCGCTCGGCGGGGAGGGTGGACTAAAAATCTAATATAATAAATAAGTAAATAAATAAATAAAAATCACTTGACCTATTGACCAATAACAGTTTACAAACACACTTCAGTTTCCTTGGCTTCTAGGCTATTGGCTCTGTGCCAGGTCCTCTTCCAGGTCAATCTAAACTATAGCATGGTAGGTAAACACATTAACCCCATAATGACTGAATGTGGGACCTTGCAACATGCATGTATTCCAGCACCCCTTCTCAAGGCCTAACATGGAAGTCATTATGCATCCATATCTAACAAATATTATTCATCTTTTATCTCAGCATTAGGATCAAACATATTCAACATTTCATGAAGATATTCAAACTTAGACAGTGGTCTAGTCAGGCTATCAGCCACCATTTCTTCTGTATGACAATGTTCAATCTCGATTAGTCCCTTCTGGTACATATCTCTCACAAGTTCACATTTAAGTCCAATAGATCTGCTTCTTGCTTTGGTATTTTCTCCTTTGCATATAGCGATACAGGCTTGATTGTCCTCAAATATAACTACAGGTATGGGTTCATTTATTCCAAAGTCCTTTAGCAAGTTGAAGATCCACTCTAGTTCACTGCAGGCGCTTGCTGCTGACACACATTCAGCTTCTGCTGTAGATGGTGCTACAATGGTTTGCTTCCTACTAGTCCAGTCTATCAGTCCATCTCCATAAAAGAATAGGTATCCGCTAGTGATCTGAAGTTGCTTGATTCTTCTCTCCCATTGGCGTCCATATATTCAACCAATCTTGGTTTTTCAGATGGCAAAATTCTCAGCTTTAAGTCCAGTGTTCCTTTCAGGTATCTTGCTAGTTTCTTTATCGCATTCCAATGATGATGATTAGGAGAAAGTACTTTTCTGCATAAGATGCCAACAGCTACTGTTATGTCAGGTCTTGTAGTTTTGCTCAAGTATAGAAGTTTTCCAACTGCTTCTCTGTATTCGCCAATATTCCTAAGTGGTTGTCCACTTCTTTCTTTCAGGTAATCAGGTTCAAGTTGTATACTTGTCACAGTGCAGTTTTTGATGCCGATAGATTCTATAAAGTCCAGTATTTTTCTTTTCTGATTCAAGAGAAAAGTTCCATCTTCAAGTCTTTCTAGCTGTATCCCGAGGTAATGTTTTGCATCTCCAAGTTGCTTCAGTTGTACACCTTCATTTTCCCTTGCTGAGTGTCTCATGACGGTCTCTTTATCATCTGGCCAGGCCTCTCCTGTGTCCCCTTCTTGTCTTGGGATCACCGCCTCTGACCCTTCTGAGGGTGAGGCCTCTTTGGGTTTCACCTGGAGATTGGGATAGGCATCAGGTGGCCTTGACTCCTTGGGTTCTTTTATTAGTTTTCCAGATCCTTGGGTTCTTTTATTAGTTGCACAGTTTCACAAAATCCATATTTCTTTGGTGGGTTTCCCTTGTTGCTTCTTTCTGATCATCTCACAGTGGTTGCTGCTTCTGTCTCCTCTGGTCCAGTTCCTGATTCCTCTTCTGTTTGGGTAGTCTCTTGAGAAGATGGATTTGCTGGTTTCCCGGGTGTCACTTCAGGTAACTAATTGACCAGTTCTACAGGAGCAGTTTCTGTATCTCTTGGATCAGTTGTCAGTCACTGTGGATTCAGTTGTGTTAGAAGCATGTGGCAAATAGTTTTCATTCACGTATACCACATTCTGTTCTTTGAGTCTGTGCTCTTAAGGATTGTAAATTCTGTATCCTTTTCCACCAGTAGGATATCCTACAATTAGTCCAATTTCAGCTCGAGAATCAAGCTTTCCTCTCCTTTCTTTTGATATATATGCATAGGCTTTGGAATCAAAAGCTTTGATGTGCTTCAGAGCTGGCTTCTTGCCAAACCAGGCTTCAAATGGAGTGATGCCTGTCACCTTTGAAGGTACTCATGTAGGTAAGCAGCTGTGCTCACAGCTTCAGCCCATAGTCCATTGGGTAATCCAGAATGTATAAGCATAGATCTGCACATTTCCTGTACAATCCTGTTTAATCTCTCAGAACATCTATTTTGTTGTGGTGATTGAGGTATAGTTACTTTATGGTCAATGCCTTCAAGTTCCAGAAATCTCTTAAATTCTTTATTGCAATATTCTCCACCACCACCAGTATGTAGACTTTTAGGTGCTTTGCCAAACTTATTCTTAACTGTGTCAACAAAGCATTTGAATTTCTCAAGTGTTTCATCTTTGCTCTTCATCAGATATACAAAGCTGTATTTTGTTTTGCTTTCAGTAAAAGTTGCAAATCACTTGCTCCTGCCAAAGGATGGCGCTAGTGGTCCAACGAGGTCAGAGTATACAGTCTCTAGAAATTCCTGATTATGAGTAGTAGACTTCCCTGTATAGCTTGGGCCAATCCCCTATGCTTTCATGTATCACATTTCTCTTTTGCCTTGTCACAAACAAAGATTCCATAGTCCTTTAACAACTTCTCAACACTTTGCAAATTGTGGTGTCCTAGTTTGATATGCCATGAATACAGACATCTGCTGTGATCACAAACACCTTGGCTAGTTTGACAAATTTGTCCTTCACCATTATCAACAACTGCTGAATCTTCACTAACATCCACAACATAATGAAGTCCATTTCTCTCTTCCACCACAAACTCAAAACCAGATTTCTTTTGAAAAATCATACTTTCATCTGATTTGTCCTTAAGAATCACCACATAACTATTTTCCACAGGTTTCTTAGTTGAGATCAAATTGCTGCTTCAGGAATCAGTGCTACATTTTGCAGTTTAACATTCACTATATCCCCATTGGTTGTAAGCATCTTAATTGGCACTGTTCCAATCCCTTCCACAGGAACTGGATGTTTGTTTGCAAAACTCTGGGTCTATTCTCAGTACCAAGTTCACAAAAGGATTCACAATATTTGCAGACATGCATACAGCTTCCACTATCAATTAAATGTAGTTTCTTATTCTCAACATCCTCATTATCAAAAATTCTTAGCATACAGTTATTTCTAGCATTCCTCTAAGCATATCTGCAATTGCCCTTCATTGCATTGAAATTTCCTCTGGCTTGAGATCTAAAATGCCTTCTGATGTTATAATTTCCTCTGCCAGTAGGTGGTGCTCTTTCATAATCTGAGCCAGTATAACGAGCATCTGAGCTGGTATAATGAGCATCTGAGCCAGTAGCTATAGCAGTTTGATCATGTGTTCTGCCCTTACAGTCTCTGGAGAAATGATTCCCCCCACATGAATAGCAATTAATTCTTCTGCCTCTAGGTCCACGTCTCAAATTTACAACAGTAATTCCATCAGACACAGTCTCTAGTTCTTTAGCTTGTCTTGCATCTGCTTCCTCTTTCAAAATTGACAATAATTGGTCTAATGATAAGTTTTCTTTGTGTCTCAAATAAAACGCAAAATTGTTGTAGCTGGGGGGCAGAGGCCCTTTAATATGGCAACAATAATATCTTGGTCATCAGGCACTTTCCCCAGTTCTTCCAATTGGTTATAAATTGCCACGAACTTTTTCAATTGGGCAGGTAATGAATCCCCTTCCTTCATTTTAAAATCAAACAATTGAGTTTTTAGGTATAGGATTTTGCTGGATGTTTGCCCTTCATACTTTTTCTTTAGAAGCTCAAGCATAGCTTTAGCAGTTTTAAAGGTGTGCAGGTCTGGGACTTCATGGCGAGCCACTGAAGTCATAATTAAGGTTTTGGCTAAGCCATCTTGCCTAGTGAAGGCAGTTTTCTCTTGAGGATCCGCTGGCATGTCTTTATTCAGTATATCCCTCAGCGTTACACATTTCCAATTGATTTATTAATGAGGTGAACCACCAGGTATAATTATTCCAGTTTAAGTGTGGCATACTGAAACCTCCTGGGGTAGGTTCAATGGGCGTGCATGTACTCGCGCTCCCTTGGTCTGAGGAACTCGGAGTGGTCATCGTGGAGCTTGGAAAGGCACAGGCTGAATCAGGCGCATGCAGGGTTAAAGGCTTCCTTCTCAGCTTGCCGCCGGCTTCAACAAGCTGCAACATGCAGATATTCCAACAACTTTTCCTCAGCAGCACCACTTGAAGGCACTGGGGAAGGGATCTTGCTGCCTCCTTTCTACAAGATCTTCTGTTGTTCCAGCTGCTGCTCATTGTTCATGCTTCACAGTCTCATTCACCCCTTCAACTCCCCTGCTCCAGTTCAAATGTTCTTTTCTGATCTTTTCTCTTTATCCTTTTCCCACTCAGATTCCTAGCCACACCTTGCTTCTGTCTATGTTCTCTGTATCAAGCATTTCCTAGCCAAGAAGGACAAGAACAATGTCCTTCTGCTCTGTACATTGGACAAACCAGCCAACCTCTACGCAAAAGAATAAATGGACACAAATCTGACATTAGAAATGGAAACGTCCAGAAACCAGTGGGAGAACACTTCAATCTACCAGGACATTCCATCAAAGACTTAAAGGTCGCTGTAGTTCAACAGAAACCTTTCAAAAACAAAATCCAACGGGAAGCTGCTGAATTGGAATTCATATGTAAATTTGACTCTGTCAAGCTGGGACTGAATAGGGACTATGAATGGTTATCTCATTATCACAGGTAACTGATTTCCTTTACAGAAGCAAGATCAAGGGGAGTCCAGTGGCACCTGGCATGGGCTTTTGGGGATCACAATTCTCTTCGTCAGAAGCATCTGGCGGGGAGAGCTGTGATTCTCGAAGGCTTGTGCTGCAGTGGAATTGGTTGGTCTTGGAGGTGCTACTGGACTCTTTTTGATTTTGCTACTACAGACTAACACGGCTAACTCCTCTGAACCTTTACAGAAGCAAACTGATGTCCATATCAGAAGGAGTTGTTTGCATCTACTCCGCCCTCCCCTCTCCTCCTCTATATCTGACCAGTTTCTTTTGGCCCTCCATGCATCTGACGAAGAGAACTGTGATTCTCGAAAGCTTATCCTACAATAAAATTGGTTAGTCTTAAAGGTGCTACTGGACTCTTTTTGACCTAGCCAAGAAGATAGCCGAGAAGACATTGTCATCACAATAGTTAAACCATGGCAATAGAGCAAGGGAGTTGAAAACAGTGCAATTTGGGGGTCACTGGCTCTGACAGAAAGGGATTCTTACTAATGAGCATAAGGTGATTGGCAAGTCAAATGTGGACACCGTATAGACCACTAATTCTCATGAGGATTTATCTTTTGAAACAGATGGTCTGATGTGTGTACAATGCATGTCCATGGAGGAACGGGCACCTTGTATGCCACGTATTGGATGTTCAACCAGAGGTAAAACAGAAACCTGCTATGCCGTCAAAACGTATGTCGGTAAGAAACAAAGTTCTATCCTAAGAAGACTTAAACCACAAACTTCAACAGACTCAGAACGGGGTGACTCCATTTAGGATGGCAGTGTTAAACTATTAAGTTTATAGTTCCCTTAGCTTCCTACTTACAAGCTCAAGGACTCTTCTATTCCATCTTCTCTGGGCTTAGTGTTTCCAAATATGGAAATATACTGCAAATGTGCCCAGATGTTTCTCAGATTAGACACTTTTATGACAAAAAACTAAAAAACATGGCAGTAACACTGGCCATGTCTAGTTCCATGCTGTGCTATAATAGAGGAATGCCAAGTTTACATTGACTTATTCTCCTATCATTTGGAGCAGTGCAGAACTTTTATTACTTAAAGTGTTGTTGGACCTGTGTAATACTCTACTCTACCCTTTGGTAATCTCTCTGTCTACTTACTGCACCTCATTGAATAGATGCTTTCTCTCCTCTTTGAATGCTGCAATCTCTAGTACTCTTCAAAGTGATCTAGATTCAACAGGCACCCCAATAAATGTAACTACATTTGCCCCATTGATTCCATATGATGAATTTAAAATTCTGTGGCTAGTTCTGTCATTTATTTGCCATTTGTTATGTGGTTGTCTGGGGTATGCGGTACTGTAGTTAGATATTTCAGGCTTAGGGGAACCCACCCTGAAGGGAATAGCCAGTAAACAATGGATGAGTATTTCTGCCCCAGCATAACTGCCTCATACACCATAAGGAACCAAAGAGATAACCCAGAGTAGAACCATGTTACAGCTATGTCTGACCCTGGTTTCTGCTGAAGGATGTAAACTGGGACTGGTAGAACTTCACAGAAAGGGAGAAAGGAAACAAACCAAAGGGACATTTTGTTATCAAAGGAGAAGCACCATAAGCCACACTATGCTATCAAGTGGTGTGAATTATAGATTTTGAGTGTTCTGGTTGTGGTGAATAGCACATGAGACTTTGGCCACAGAGTACCACATTTGAACCTCAGCATAGGACTTCATGTTCTTTATCCAGTATTTAAAATGGGAAGAGCAGAGGTATGCAGTGACGACAAACAAGATTGTGAAGCACTTTGAACAGCAGTCTAGAGGCAAAAGCTCATATGGTTACCCTTTTCACCCCTCTTCCTTTTCTCTCTCCTCCCTACATCCTAGATGGTAAGCTTCAACAAACATTCCTTGGCTGCAAGGCAAAGGGAAGACCAGAGTGTGGAACTGTACATGGTATTCCAGGCAAAGGAGTCCACTCTGAGCATCTGTGTTGCAAAGATAGTGACTACTGCAATGAATATATTTAAACACACCAGCAAATCTATGCATTTTACTTTTATCTAGCTCATTTGTGTTAACTTTCCTCATACCTATTTCTTCATCTGTATATACAATTCCACATGGCCAAAGAAGGAAGCTCCAATATGGTAAAAGTCCGGTGGCACCTGTAAGACTCACAAAATTTGTGGTTGAGTTTGAGCTTTCTTCAGAGCTCATGAAAGCTCATATCCTAAATTTTGTTAGTCTTGTAGGTGCCACTGGATTCTTGCTCTTTTATAGCGCTTCAGACAGACTAACATGGCCACCCATCTTGATTTATCAATATGATAAAGAATTTTCAAACTCTTTCTTTTAAAAGGGTAGATTTCTAACTCTCATGATTACAGAGGGAAAAAATTGGGAAAATGCATACATAACAGTCCACTAGGGGACTGCTTCTCCCCTATATCTGTATCTGCATGAGGTACCACTCATAGTAACAGAGTTTGTACATGCTGTTTCCCTTCCCAGTAAAAAATCCTTTTGATTGGCTGAGAGCCAAGCTACAAGTGATGAATGACACTTGCCTGGCAAGTGAACAGACTCACGTGTATTCCTCCCTGTTCACTTGCCATTCACATGCTCTCCACTTGATCAAGTGGAAAGCAAGTGGAGCGCAAGTGAACAGGGAGGAATACACGTGAGTCTGTTCACTTGCCAGGCAAGTATAATTCGTCACTTGTAGCTTAGCTCTCAGTGTAAGATTTGGAAGCTGGAAGCAAAACAGTGTGAATTTGAAGTCTTATGTCTAAAGGGTACCCACATGGCCCGCAATGCTTTTCAAAGCAAGAACAGAAGTATCAAAGTGATCCCATATTCAGAACATGCACTCCTTTCTCATCTTCATTAGAAGTTAGTGTGCACTTAAACAATAGCAAGTACTTTTTAAAAATAGCCCTCTGGGGTCATGGCGGCATGGAGGAGGGGTGCCTGGGAAATGGTGGCTTGCTTTACTGTAAGCAGCCATAGACAGTCAAAAAGCCTAGAAATGCATCATGAATACACATGTAGATAAATTTATTGATGTTATTTTTGATTTTATATTCTGCATTTATAGTTTGCCTTTGTCATTGAGACTCAAAGCAGTCTGCACAGAGTAAGTCGATAGCAGACCATAAGAAGAGACATCGAATAAGCACATTGTAGGTTGATACAATCAGTCTGAGGAAACATCTAATGACAAATGTACTAGGACTAGGATTACCTAAATCTGACTGAACATAGCATGTTAGGCATGATACAGTATGTGGATATACTGGATAAAAATGATATTACATCTGCAGAAAACAATGAAGCAACAATAGGGTAATACGTGCAGCAAACTGATAATACAGTCCTGTATACAGTGGTACACTCCGCTGCTGCCCGACCCCCAGACCTGTGTCCTTCTGCATTCCAAGATTCTCTAGCCTAGTGAGGACGGAGACACGGATGATGCCAACTTTTCAAAACCAAATCAGGATCTCTCGATCAAGCCACTTTCAAGATGAAGTTCTAAGGCAGCCTAGAACTGCAGGGCACATAAATAAAGCTCTTTTTTGTGGCCCTCTGAAATGCTTCACACCATGGCACATGCATGCAGGATAATAACTTTCCTTCTCAGGATCTCCCTCACAATGTAGAGTTCTCTGAGGATTCAGTCATAACTTAGGAAGGGCCATCAACCTATCCAGTGAGCATCGTTAACTCAATCAACAGCAACAGCAACAACTTTCGATTTATATACTGCCCTTCAGGACAACTTAACCACCCACTCAGAGCGGTTTACAAAGTATGCCATTATTATCCCCACAACAAAACATCCTGTGAGGTGGGTGGGGCTGAGAGAGCTCCAGAGAACTGTGACTAACCTAAGGTCACCCAGCTGGCTTCAAGTGGAGGAGTGGGGAATCAAACCTGGCTCTGCAGATTAGAGTCCCATGCTCTTAACCACTACACCAAACTGGGTCTCCAGTGACTGCAACAAGTCACATCTCCTTTTCCTCATTACATCACCTAGGTATTCCTTAACATTAACACCCCCCCCCCTTTACAATAGGAGGTTTGAATTATCCAGTGCCAGCTTGCAATCTCACTCTTTCCAGCAATGGGGTTATGGATCCTACTTCTGCACCAATGTTGACCAATCTTACTGCTTCTGGATTTGCACCCAGGTAAGAAGAGCATACCACGCTCTCCATTCTTGTAGTTGGTTCTGCTTCTGAGCCTTCTTCTATCAGTGCTGACACTGAAATTACTGGACTGCTTCACCATGACAGGCAGGGTCTGCATTTTCTTTCTCCCATTCTGCTTCCTTTCCTGACTTGATCTCCCATGTTTTTTGACTTGCACCCATCTCTTAGCTTCTCCTTCCCCCAATTCCTCCTTAGCTCTTCCTTTCCCATCTTTTGGTCCCTTTTTGGGCAAAACATTACTTATCTTCTCTGGTCTGGTGACCAGCTAAATGGGAAGAACACTGCTGGGACAAAAGTAACTTTAATTGGACATTATGTTAAAGTTATACCATTGAACCTGGATTGTGCAAAATGGTTTTTACTGAATTGCAACAAATAAATTGCTTTGTGCTTTTGCCATTTGAATAATTCAGTCTCTCTGTTTTGTACTGCTTCTATTTTACTTCCCCTTTCCTATTAGTATCTTAGATCAGGGGTGGGCAAATTGCGGCCCGCGAGCCACATGCGGCCCGCTACAGAGTTTTTTGTGGCCCGCCAAGACAGTAGAAAAGTGTGATAGGGTACATTTGTTTCATTAAACTGATTCTAAAATTAAATGTGCTTGCAGCTATAGATGATATGAAATTAGCACAATAAATAAATTGAATAAAACTACCTCTATTTTATTTAATTTATATTTATTGATTTTTATGATATAATTTATACCTTTTCTGAAATGCAAAGTTAACTAATGAATGCAATCATTTTAAAAGGTGTGGCCCTCCGCTAACCTCTGCTCCCACAAAGTGGCCCCCAAGCCAAAACAATTGCCCACCTGTTAGATCAATAAAAATTATTTTTTGGTTAAGTGTATGTTCTTCTTTTCTTCCCCAAGAGATTTATTTGCCAGACTGGGAAATGTGTATGTATCAGACCAGGGGCCCTCAAACCTTTTTAAGCCTGTTGGATACCTTTGGAATTATGACATGTGGTGGAGGGTGCAACCACAAAATGGCTGCTATTTGGCTCCAGCCAGTAGAGACTGGCAGTAATGAGGCAGACAAATTAACAACAGAGATTACTTGTGTGGAGGACAAATTAAAACCAACAGTTTCAATAGAAGTATTTGAAAGAGAAAAACTGAAGACTGCACATATTATCAAGGACTGTGAGAATAAACTTAAGGAATTAAAGAGAAAAAAGCTTAGCAGAGATAAAAAAAGATTATAGCAGTGGCAATATTTACATATGGAGTGAGGATAAAAAGGCCAGGGAATAAAAAAAGAATTACGTGGGCTTGTTCATTAGAAAATGTTTCAGAATTCGAGACCACAGATCCACCCGACACTGAGGCATCAGGAGATGAATCGAACTGTGTGAGAACTTTAAGAAACAGGACTGTTCCCTGTTAGAATCGGGGGGGGGGGGGAGAGGATCGTCACGACCCCTGCAGAGGGGGAAGCCCAAGACTTCATTTTTAATTTGTCAGATAGAATTATCAAAAGAGTAGAAAGATTGGCCCTTAATAAGGATTTAGGCTTTGTACCGACACCAAAATATAATGCTTTCAGGATGTGTTGATTTATTTAAATTAATTAGACTGCTCAAGTTAAGAAAACCCTTCCACTCTCTGAACAATGCCCAATTAAGACCAGATCTAGTTTTGTGCCATTGACTTCAGATCCTGGCACTGAAACATTTGAACGTCTAGTATATAGGGATATAGAACAATTAGAAAAAGCACAGACATCCACAGCACAATTTAACAAAAGAAGAATTTAAAGCTATAGAACAGCTAAGGGCAGACAAAAGCATCATCATAAAACCAGCGGATAAAGGGGGAGCAATTGTTATTTTGAATACTGAGGATTATTTAAAAGAAGTTATTGAACAATTGAAAGTGACCACCAATTACCAACCTATTAGTTACAATCTATTAGCCCGTATTCAAAGACTTATCAATGTCAGGCAGGCAAGCCAGCCTGTTTGCCATACCTGTGAATGTATATCTTCGGGGGGAGGGATGAGCACTAGTGTAGTATGCTTTGCTTGGGCTGAATGGTGTTATCAATGCAGCTGGAACTGAATATCTGGGAACCGACCTTGGGAAACTCAGCTCTGCTCTAAGTTGCCAACAGCCAAAAAATTGGCCACATTGTTCATGCAGCATGTAGTAAGACTCCATTCATTTCCTGACAAAATAAAATAAGATTGGGGCCCACAATTCGTTGCCAAGTTTTGGTGGGAGCTGATGGAGGTAACAGGCATGACTCAAGGTTTGAGTTCAGCATATCATCTCAAGACTGATGCGCAATCTGAAAGGGTTAATCAGAATATTGTTAAAACAATAGCGTTCATAGCTCTATGGGAGCATCTCCCTTCAAGATCACACAGGGCTTTCATGTTAAAAATTTTTCTTTATTTAAACTATAAACTACACACCACAACACAAACAGAAAACATAGAGAACAAGAAAAAACACACCATTCTAAACATAACACACTAACAATACATATATCTATAAAATTAAGAGGAAAAGAAAAAAGAAAACAAAAAAACCCTAAATTACACTACAAGTTCTGATTTTCTCCGCAACAAGTATATATCATTTCTAGAGTCCCACTTATTCTAAGTTAGTCACAAAACCCATCTTTTTTTTATTGTTCCCGTTTCTTAATCCATAAATCCAGATGTCATCAAATCCTTGTTATCTATTTCATGCAAAAAGTCTATTAACGGTTTCCATTCACTCAAGAAGTTAACTAATGTCCTTTCTCTAATTAATGCAGTAAGTTTTTCTTACATGTCCACCACATATGAAAAATGTCCCTTCTTGTTTAGCACATTTCCAACATACATTTGACACCCTCTTATGCATTCTAGCTAATTTTTCGGGAGTCATATACCAACAATACATCATTTTGTAAAAAATTTCTTTAATACTGGAGCTTAATGTAAATTTCAGCCCTCTTGTCCACATATTTTCCCATTGCTCCATTAATATATCATGTCCACAATTTTTCACCCATTTAATCATACATTCTTTTACTTGCTCTTCCTCCGTCTCAGACCTCAACAAAAGTTTATACATTTTAGAAATAACATGTTCATCATTTGTACAAAGGATTATTTCAAATTCAGTTTTAAATTTCTCAAAGTCATAATGACTCTTGTCTAGTTTGAATCTCTCCAAAATTTGCCTATATAGAAACCACTGACAGGTGTGCCCTTCTGCTGCTAAGTCCTCTCTTGATTTAATTTTAACTTGGTCCTGAGAAAATTCCAGTAAATCCTGATAAGTTAACTATTTAGGTGGACTAACAATTTCCCTTCTAAAATGAGCTTCTTGCGATGACAGCCAGAGAGGTATTTTCAAACAAAACCTAAGTTTGTATTTATTCCATACCCTCAGATTGCATGCCTTACATAATGATTATTAAACTCTGTGTTGGCTTTAACTTTGTCATACCATAGATACCGATGCCACCAAAATTTTAGATCGTGTCCTTCCAGGTCCAGTAATCTTCTATTTTTTAGCAGTATCTATTCCTTCATCCAAATCAAACAGCCGCAAAATATAATCTCAAATCTGGGAAGCCAAAACCTCCTCTTTCTTTTGCATCCTGTAGAACCTTAAATTTAACCCTTGGCTTTTTGCCTTGCCATATAAATCTCGATATATCCTTCTGCCATTGCTTAAATGGTGTCTCTGTTGTCAATAAAGGAATTGTCTGAAATAAGAATAACGTTCTAGGTAAGACATTCATTTTAATTATAGCTATTCTTCCCAACCGCAATAATTGAATTTTATCCCATCTTAGCATATCCCTTTTAATTTCTTTCCAAGTCTTAATATAATTATTTTTGGAATAACATACAGTTCATATTTGACAAAGTAATACCCAAGTATTTTACCTTTTTCTCAATTTTAAACCTGTTATGCTCTCAAGTTTCATTTGATCTTGTATTTTCATATTTTTAGTTAAGACTTTGGTTTTCTGCTTATTAACCTTAAAACCAGCCACTACACCATTTTTTTCAATTTTGTCATTAGAGTTTCAACTCCTTTCAAAGGGTCCTCCAAAATCAACACCAAATCATCTGCAAAGTATCTCAGTTTGCAGTTCTCCTGTTTCAACTTAACATCTCAGATTCTCTCGTCATATGTCCCTATTCAAAACTTGAAGCATCAGTATAAATAACAAAGGTGACAATGGGCAGCCTTGTCTTGTGCCTCTTTGTATTCCACATGGTTTAGTTAAATCTCTATTCATGACTATCCGTGCAGTCTGGGTTGTATAAATTGACTCAAGCCATTTAATAAAATTTTCCCCAAAGACCATATCTTCCAATATCTTAAACAAAAATTTCCAGTTTAAGTTGTCAAAAGCCTTCTCGGCGTCTAGGAAAATCAAAGCAACTTGTCTTTCATTATGTTTTTCTAAATATTTCAGAATATCCAATATTGTTCTTACATTGTCCTTTAGATGCCTCTTAGGTAGGAATCCACTTTGGTCTTCATGAATAATGTCCCATAGGACACTTTTAAGTGGAAGTACTTTAACCAGGGTCAGAATGAGAGGGTTCAATTTAAAGATGTAAAAGGCAAAGGAGTCATAGAAGCTTTTCACAAACGTTATCCTGATAAACTGAAGGAGGAGTAATCATGTTAGAGGTGTAATTGGGTGGGTGGGGGGGGGGTAATGTCAGCCAGGCAAGCCAGCCTGCCTGCCATACTTGTGAATGTATATCTACTGGTGGGGGATGGGCAGTAGTGTAGTACACTTTGCTTGGGCTGAGTGGTGTTATCAGTGCAGCTGGAATTGAACATCTGGGAACCAACCTTGGGAAACTCAGGTCTGCATCTCTTTCAGGACTTTTGCTGACTTCAACTTACTCTTGTTTGAACTTGGGAGAGGGGACTGGAGGTATAACCTCTCAGGGAAGACTTTGCTTTAGCATTCCAGGCAATTACTATGTAGCACTAGACTTCTAGGGATATCTTATAAAGACCTTTAACTCATACAACCGTGTTTGATGGATAGTCTGAAAAAAATCCCCTAGCCAGGCCTGACAATTAAAATAGTTACTGATGAAGCTTTGGCGAATAATGATGTAAGCCAAAAAATTCATGCAGCTTTAATTAATCCACAGACTGGGACCCCAGTATTCTATACCCTCACTAAGATTCACACAGGGAAATACCCCCCTCCTGAGAGAATTATTATATCTGGGTCAAATTCTGTACTTGAACGTTTGACATGCTACCTTGATAGTTTTCTTCAGACTCCAGTGCAAGATTCTCCCACAAATATAAAGGACACCATGTCCTTTATTCCTATAATAGAAGATCTGAGCATACCAAAATCTGATTCTTTGATGTCCTTGGATGTAAATTCACTATACACATCCATTCCACACAATGGGGCAAGGTGAGTGGTGGAAGCAGTTTTATTAAATAGAGAGAATCAACATCCTTACACCCCATTTTTGTTAGATTTATTAGACATTGTCATGGAAAAAAAATATTTCAAGTTTAGAGACCAATACTACTATCAGGTTAAGGGGGTAATGATGAGGTGTTCCACTGCCCCCAGCATTGCTAACCTGTATATGTCCCATCTAGAACAACATTATATATTGAACATAAAAAAATTCATATTATGGTGATATTAAAATGTTGAAAAGCTTTATTGATGATGTTTCCCTTATACTAAAAGATTCTGATCATGTTGGCATTATTGTACAGTGGTTAAATACCATAGACGATAATATTAAGTTCATGTGGGAAGGTAGCTTGATGCATATCAATTTTCTGGACATGACAGTGTATAAAAATTCTGAAGGCAAGCTTGGTGTATGTACATTTAGGAAACCCACAGGTAGAGGGTTCTATTTACATTATTCTTCATTCCATCCAGCAGTTCCGCATATAAACATCCCCATAGGCCAATATTTAAGAGTGAATAGAAATTCTATGAACAACAGAGACTTTGAAAAAGGTAGTAAACTTTTAAGTAGAACCTATTTGACACAAGGTTACCCAGAAAATGTAGTTGAATCAGTTATAAACAGAGCAGCTTTAACTCCCCGAAGCTCATTACTTGTACTTAAAATTAAAGAATCCAGCAGGTCCTTAAGGTGGGCAATAGATTACACTTCATTGTCAAATAAAATCAGTAACATCACTGGGAAATATTGGCATATAGTTAGTGATTTAGTAAAAAAGGTAAAGGTAGTCCCCTGTGCAAGCACCGAGTCATTACTGACCCATGGGGGGACGTCACATCTCGACGTTTTCTTGGCAGACTTTGCCAAGGTGGTTTGCCATTGCCTTCCCCAGTCACCTACACTTTACCCCCAGGAAACTGGGTACTCATTTTACCGATCTCAGAAGGATGGAAGGCTGAGTCAACCTTGAGCTGGCTATCTGAACCCAGCTTCCGCTGGGATCGAACTCAGGTCATGAGCAGAGCTTGGACTGCAGTACTGCAGCTTACCTAAACAACCTACTGATCACTACTAGACATGGGCATGAACTGAAAAAAAAATCAACTGCAAGTTTTGAGGTTTGTACAATTTCATGAACTGCAAGCCACGAACCTTCGCGAACTTGACCAGGTTCACAAACCGGTTCATGGTTCATGGTTTCTTAGAGCTCAGGACATCCCCCTTCACACTCAGAGAGCCAAAACTCACAGGGATTCTTCAGCAGGCTCTCCTCCAACCACCCTCCAAGTTTGGTGAAGATTGCAATATGGATCTCTGAGTTATAGACACCCAAAGCTGGCACCTCCAAGAAAGTCCCATTCAATTGAACTGGAGCCATCAATGCCAATTGACTTATGGCTCCATTTGAAGTGATGGACCCCCAGACATGGGTAATGTCCATGGCCACCCCTTGCTCATGGGTTTGGAGAGGTGGCTGGCCACCCTCCCTTCTCAGTGGTGGGGGGTTTGGCTGCCAGCTGGCGGCAACCCCCTGGGCCTGCCCACTCACCCCAATGGGCGGCCACCCTCACATCCTGCACATGGGTGATGTCAGTGGCCGTCTCCTCCTAGCAGGCTCGGGGAGGGAAATCCTCCATATGGGGATCTTGTGAGGAAATGGAGAGAATGATGTAAGATGCTTTTAGACCCTACTGCAATTCTGCCAGAGCAGAACTAACCCATCCCCATGCCAGGGAAGAACAGTACCCATCTCCCAGACGTGGGGGCATTGACAGATGCTTTCCCCTTTTTGGTCAGAGGGAAGTGTTAGTCCCACTTATGGGGTGGGGGCATCTCCCCTGCCCAAGGACAGACGAGTGATGAAACAGAATCATGCAAGCCGGTTGTGGAACCAACGGAAGCCCTTCACACCTTTCCGGGTGGGACAGGTTCACAAAATAAAGCCCCTATGTAGAGACCAACAGGGACCTACATAACCCACCTTCTGGACATGGTGGGTGGGACAGATCAACAAGATAAGGCCTTCGCAGGAAGAACACAGAGCAACACAGCTGAACTATGCCCTTCCCCTCCGCCAGAGACCAATAGGGACCTACAAAACCCATCTTCCAGGGAAGGGAAGGATAGATGGACAGAACAACGGATGCCTCCCCCATCACCCATGTGCCAGCCATGGCGAGCAGCAGGAATGAGTGAAGGACTGTGTCCCATGCCAGGGGTCGTGGGCTACATTTAACACAGCTCCAGGGGGAGTAGCCACTGACAAAACCCATGGTCCGGCCACGGAGGGCAGGTGGCACTGATGCAACCCCTTCCACCAGGTGGTGAGAGTGAGTGAGGAACCCGGGGTCAGGCCGGATAGGTTCACAAAATAAGGGCCCCACACAGAGACCAACTGGGACCTAGAGAACCCACCTCCTGGACCTGGCAGCACTGATGGAACCCCTGCCTTGTGTCAGGGAGGGGAACAGATGATTCCCTTTTTGTCTGCATGGAGACTGCAGGGCAGCAAAGCCGAATGATGCTCATGCCCCCTGCCAGGGAGGAACTAAAAGGGACCATTTCAGAACCCACCTCCCAGACGTGGTGGTAGGAACAGGGACCGAGTGAACCCACCTTCCAGGGAAGGGAAGGGACAGATGGATGGATCGACAGATGCCTCCCCCTTTTGGGGGGGGGGGTTTCTTAATGCCTGAGGGGGTGTCTCCCTCACCCCAGGGCATGCACTGAATGGAAGGATGGATGGATGGAGAGATGCCTCCCCCATCACCCATGGGCAGGCCGTGGCAGGTGGCAGGAGTGAGTGAAGGACTGTGTTCCATGCCGGGGGATCATGAGCTACTTCTCACACAGCTCCAGGAGGAGTGGCCATTGATAAAACCCATGGTCCAGCCGTGGAGGGAAGGTGGCACTGATGCAACCCCTTTCCCCAGGTGGGGAGAGTGAGTGAGGAACCTGGGGACAGGCAGGACAGGTTCACAGGGAGACCACTGGGACCTAAAGAACCCACTTCCCAGACATGGCAGCATGAACAGAGACCTGGTTAACCCACCATCTGGGCAAGGGAAGGGACGGATGGATCGATGGATCAACGGATGCCTCCCCCTTTGGAGGAGGATATTCTAAATGCCTGGGGGCATCTCCTTCACCCCGGGGCATGCATTGAAGAGAAGGATGGACGGACGGACAAACACCGCCCCCACCACCCATGGGCTGGCCATGGTGAGCAGTAGGAATGAGTGATACAGCAACACTGAACATGCTCGAAACAGCATCAGGCCCCCACTGCCATAGAAGACGTGGCCTCTGAGAAAACCCACGGGCTGGTTGTGGCGGCAGTGATGGATGCCTTCCCCAACCAACCAGGAGAGACAGGATTCAGAATCAGGACAGGGGAGGAATCCTAAATGTTGTGTGCAGCTGCAGGACCAATGGGCTGGCCATGGTGGTGGAGGAAGGCCATTCTAAGTCCCATGGATAGAGGGCTCTCCCACCATCCTGGACAGCTTCATGTGCAAACCATTCCTCATGCTGAGGAGCAGCTGCCACTAACAAAACCCATGGGCCCCTTCCCTACTGCTAGACTCTTTGGGCTAGCTTAATATATTCCTTGGCTGAAGGCTCACGGCAGTCCTTTTAATTTTGTTTAATTCTTCTTTCCTTGACCACCTAGGGAGTGGGAACGTGGAAGGATGCAGCTACAGACATCACCCACATGCCAGCTGTTGCGGGAGGAACACCTCCCCCCGATGCAGAGGAGACAGCGGGTCCCATTAGGGAGTGGGACCATGGAAGGTTGCGGCCACAGACATCACCCACCTACTGGCCATGGTGGCAAGGATGGAACCCCTTCTCCCTAGTTTGGGGGGTGAGAGACAAACAAAGCATCATGATAGGGAACACTCCCACCATCCTGCACAACTACATGTGTAACATTGTCCCTCATACTGAGCAGAAGTGGAAACAGACGTTTCTCAGCTGCTGGCCATGATGGATTGGAAGGATGCCTCCCCCTCCTTGGGGGAGAGGCTGTTCTAAGTCCCACCACCCTTGCATCCCTTCATGAGCAGGTGCAGCTTATTGGCAGCAGGCAAAAAGGGCCCTCAAGGGATGCCTCTTTCAGGGCTGCCAGGGGGTCAACAACACAGAACACAAATGATAATGTTTTTGCCCCCACCCCCACCATAGAAGATGTAGCTTCAGAAATCACCCACCTGCTGGCAATGGCGGCACCAACGGAACCCCTTCCCCCTGTTGGGCGGTGAGAGACCAAGTCCCATGGATAGGGGTAAGTTGCACCCAGAAGGGACAGAGACATAGATCCCCCTTGCATGGGAGCCCTACACCGCCACGCACAGAGACCTGACCTGAGCAGGCAGGACAGGCACAGAAAATGAAGAATAATTGTAAGCAAATCAAAAAGAAAGAGCAACATGAGCCCTTAGCTGAGGTGCCCACTTAGCTTGGCCCCAGAGCCAGATGGTGGCCCTGAGATGGGGCAGGGGTAGAGCCCTACCCTGCCACACATATAGAGACCTGATCTGAACAGGCAGGACAGGGGTGTGACAGACATGCCCACCCTGCTGCTGCCAACTGCCCAGCCCAGCGACAAGGACCACATTTTGGGAGGGCTCTCATGGCCTGGCTCATTCATTTCTTCCTCCTCCTCCTCCTTCACATCCTTGCCCTGTTCTGTCCTCCTGGTCTGTCCAGCCTGGAACCTGCACACCTCTCTGCGGAACTCCTTCTTCCACTGCTGCAGCTCGCCCTCCTGCATGGTGATGCTGCCCTTGATACGGGGGTCATAGAGGCTGGCCAGTCTGTATGGCGCCTCCTGACAGAGAGGATGCAAGCGGGTGGCCATACCTGCCTACAACCTCCTGACCAAGTCCCATACCCTGGGGGGAAGAGCTTCCTCATGATCCAGCTTGTTGAGCAGCACCCAGTCCAGCCTGCGGATCAGGGGGATGACCTGCCCCAGGGTGGCCTGGTAGGAGCAGAGGAGCTCGGGGGTGTCCTTAAATGGTTTCAGGACACGCAACATCTGGGAGATGACTAGCCAGTCCACAGAGCTATGGCTGATCTCCTCTTCCTTCTGCAAAGTGGCCACCGATGACATTATGTCCTGCACTGGGTTTTTTTGCTTCACTAGATGACTTATCATGCTATAGGTGGAGTTCCAGTGGGTGGGCATGTCCTGGTACAGGTAATGCTCAGGATCACCCCCTCCTCTGCCTCTGAAGCAGCTTGCGTGAAGAGTTCATGCTGCGGGAGAAGTGGGCAGCCACACACCAGCAGGTGTCCAACAACTGCCGCATGGACAACGTTCCCTCATGCCAGGCACCCCTGGGCTTGCTACCTAGTATGAGAGCATTCCTCATGACCAGGTGCATCTTATGTGCCAAGCATACAAGGCCTGGAATAGAGGCCTCTTTCAGGGCTGCCAGCAAGTTGCTTCCCACATTGGTGACCATGAAGCCACGCTCAATCCCCTCCAGGCGCCCACTCCCTCAGACCCGCCCTGATTGTGGTGGTGATGTTCCTCCCCATGTGAACGTCATCCATCCCCCATGCCTGGAGCAGAACCATCCTGTAGCCCAGACCCAAGGGTGGCACCTCGATTGGGGGCCCTGGTTTGCCCAGGGCAGCGGAGGTCCTCTGGTTGCCACCAGTGGGCGGTGAGGCCGAGGTAGCCATGATGACAGCTGCTCCACAGATCTTCTGTGAAGTGGATAGTCTGGCCTCTGGCACCCAACAGCTCCTTAAAGACCATATCCCGAACACACTGGTAGAGAGCATGCATGACTTGCCAGCCAATGGTGCTCTGCGAGGGCATAGTGAACCATGGGGCAAAATGGCGCAGCAGCCTGAGAAAGCCCACTCTCTCCATAATGGACAAAGGGAGTCCTTCCAGGACAATGGTCTTTGCCACTACATGAGTGCCCGCCTCCTGAGCCCTTGACCTCACTCTTTTCAAGGGTCCCTGACCCTGAGGGAACAACCTCCGCAAGGGTGTTCCACTCCCACCCACAGCACCCTCAAGGCAAGGCTTCTTGCTCGGGGTGGACTCCCCTTCCCCTCCCACTTCTCCCTGAGCTGAACTTGAAGCCACCCTCTTTGTCCCTCCACTTGGGTTGTTCCTCTACAGGTGCTTGTGCAGGGCTGAGAAGATTAAATGAGGGGTGGACTGTGGGCAGGAACAGCCCCAAGAGTTTGGGATATGGGGGGGATGGAGGTAAACCCCACCATTCCTCTTGAAATCCCTCCTCCTTCTCCTCCTCCTCCTCAAACAGTTTTAGATCAACTTCCCCCAGTGGCAAGACCTCTTCTGCCTCCTCCATAGCCCCTGCAGGAGAATCTTCTGGAGTAGTAGTCTCTGGTGCCACTGAGACTTCCCCCTCTGTACTGCTGGTCAACCAGGACAACATTTGCACTTCCCCCCCACTACCACCCTTGGCCCTCTAAGCCTCATAGTGCTGCAAAACAAGAATAACTAGGAAACAAAAGAAGAGTGAGTGTGAACTCTCCTCAATATGTGCCCGCTTAGCTTGGCCACAGAACCTAGCAGTGGCCCTGAGACTGGGGGGTGGGGTTGAGCCCTACCCCGCCACACCAAGAGACCTGACATGAGCAACCATGACAGGTGCACAAAATAAAGAGATGTTAAGCAAAACAAAAAGAAAGAGCAACGTGAGCCCTCAGCCGAGGTGCCCACTTGGCTTGGCCCCAGAGCCAGATGGTGGCCCTGAGATTGGGGGGAGGGGGTAGAGCCCTACCCCACCACACACAGAGACCTGACCTGAGCAGGCAGGACAGGTGCACAAAATAAGGAGCAGAAGAAGAAACATAAAAAGGAAAGAAGTATGTGACTCCTCAGCTGAGGTGGCCACTAAACTTGGCCCCAGAGCATGACAGTGGCTCTGAGACCAGGGGGGTGGAGCCCTACCCTGCCACATAGAGAGACTTGACCTGAGCAGGCAGGACAGGTGAACAAAATAAAGTAATGTTAAGCAAATAAAAAAGAAAGAGCAACATGAGCCCTCAGCTGAGGTGCCCACTTAGTTTGGCCCCAGAGCCAGAAAGTGGCCCTGATAGGGGGGTTGGGGTTGGGTAGAGTTCTACCCCACCACACAGAGAGATCTGACCTGAGCAAACAGGACAGGTGGACAAAAAAGATAGTAATTAAACCCTGAAGGAATAAGGAGAAAGAAAGTCCAAGAGAAAAAAGGGTAGGCCTCAGTCAAGCTAGGCCCCAGCCCTGATCCAGACAGTGGCCCTGGGACTGGGGTGGGGTGGAGGAAAGAAGGCACTCTTCCCAGAAATGCCAAGACTGAAGCAGAAGAGGCTTTTCAGTCTCTTTTCAACTAGCCAGCAGCAGCCAAGCTCACTTCCAGTAATTAACTTTCCCTCTCTCTCCCTCCCTCCAATACCAGCAACAGTCCTCACTCTCCCACTGTCTGCTGAAACTGAAACCATGAGGCAGAGAGCTGTGCCTTATAGAACCAAGAGTCCCATGCAGCTGAACAGGAGCTCTCTGGTTGGCAGTCAGACCTGCTTAAAAGGATTTGGAGGAATGAGATTGGTGTTCCTATGGCTACAGAAGGCCTGTCTCCTCCCTGCTCTTGGCTCCCATGTAACAATGGGAGCTCCACGGTTGGAAGGGAGACCTGCTTATCATGGTTAGGTGGGCTAAGATTAGGGTTTCCACAGCAACGAAAGGTCTGCATCCATTCCAGGCCTACGTTGCCCAGGCAATCAATTGAGCAACACCAGCCTGTCTGGGGTCACAAACTGCTCACGAACCTGACGAACTGGGCCTAAAAAATCATGGGGTTCATGGAAAACACAGCCCCATGAACTGCTTTTTCCTGAACCACCTGATTTGTGGGGGTTTTTTAATCGTATTGTGATTCGTGCCCACCTCTAGTCACCTCCCTTGCAGAAATTGTAACGTGTACAAATTTTCTATCAGGGCATCATCTGTTTTGAATCTTAAAACCCATAGACCTATTTATTATTCTTCCTTTTCTGCATGTACTACTACCCATGTTGTATATGTAATACAACATGAATTATTGTATGTGGGAAGTTCATCTAGACCTCTAAAGATTAGAATCCAAGAACACAAATCAAGCATTAAAAATAAGATCTTGGATGCTCCATTAACTTCCCATTTCATCGTATGCCATCCTAACACCAGTGATTTTCAATTTACTGTGGTAGATGTGATTAAATCCACCCATGAAACAGATATACAACACAAATTGTTACAAAGAGAAGCAGATTGAAATTTTAGATTAAATTCACTAATATCAAACGGTCTGAACAATGAGATTGAATATTCTTGTTTCTTATAACTGGTTGCCGCATCTTAGAAAAGAAGCCTTGTCTCTTTAAATTCAATATGCACTTCATTTGCTTGTAAATTTATAATGAGTTCAACATAGCACACACCCCACGGATATGATCCGTCTGAAGCTTTGCCAATTTGGTGACATGAGACTGCAGGCTTGAAGTCCTGTATGTGAGTAAATTGTACATATTGTAAGAAAATACAAATATTTATTAAGCAGATACCTTTTATTATGTACATACCATATTTTATTACAGTTTACATAAAGAATGATGAGCTTTTGAAAAAGTTTGGATTACAAAACAGGATAGGTGTTATGCTGGCAATGCCCGTTAGGCTCCGCCCTAGAGCAGAAGGGCAGTAGGATTATCATTCCTGTTGAAGAATTCACTCTTGACTGTTGAATAATTACCTGGAATAAAAAGGAACTACTATCACAATAATGAAGAACAGAATGAATACCACTTACCTCAGTGATTATCTTTAAGGACATTTTAACCAATTGGATCTTTGGACTTTGTGCCAAATAGGAATAGCATACTCTTAAGTATTAAAACATGCACTGTATCTATTGTTATGATGGGAAGGGTTCATATATTGTATAAATATTTATTGTAATATTTATTCATATTTATATTTCACTATACCACTGTGCACTTTAAGAAAAAGAAAAATACAAAGAGAAATTATAATAGTATTATAATACTATTATAATAGTATACTATTATAATACTATGTGGGCCCTGGGGTCAGGCTGCTGCCTCTGTATCCTCAGGCACCGTGCAATCTACATACACACAAGTGGGCCACTCAAGCATCTACCTCTATGGGTATCTGGCCCCTTTGGGGACAACTGTCCTGTATGGGACAAATGGCAGGCCGTACACCACACACACACACAGCCATGGCTCATTTTGAGGGGGAATGTGCTGGAACACTGTTCTGGCAGTTCTCCAAAGAGGTCACGAGTCTGGTGGCCCCACCTATCTGATTTCCGGACATTCTGGGCCCCTTTCGGCCTGGATTGGGGCCGAAATGGCTCGGATAGGGGCCTAAATGGCCTGGATCAGGTAGGTGCTGGGTGAGTGAACCCTCCCCTACCTGGCACTGACCTGATCCCGGCTGTTTTGGTCCTGATCTGGGCCCAAACTGGCCGTTTGGGGCCATTTTGGAACCGTTTCGGCCTGGATTGGGGCTGAAATGGCCCAGATCAGGTCAGTGCTGGGCAGGAGAGGGTTCCATCAGCTGGCAATGACACCATCCGGGCCATTTCAGCCCCGTTCTGGGTCCCAAAGGGCCCCAAATGGCCACTTTGGCTGTTTTGGGCTCATTTCCACTGGGATCAGGATCAAAATGGCCTGGATAAGGTTGGTGCTGGGCAGGGGAAGCCCAAATGGGTTCCAGCCATTTGGGGCCTGTTTGGGCCTGGATTGGAGCTGAAACAGCTGGGATCGGGACGGAAACAGCCCGGACTGGGTTGATGCTGGGAGGTGGAACCCTCCTCTGCTTGGCAACAAACTGGTCCAGGCCGTTTCGGCCCTGATTTGGGCCCAAATGAGCCCCAAATGGCAATTTTTGTCCATTTTTTGGGCCCGTTTTGGCTGGGATCAGGGCCAAAACCTCCATGATTGCGTCAGTGCCGGGGGGGGGAGCCTTCTTTGCCCAGCACTAACCTGATTCCAGCCATTTTGGCCCCAATCAGGGTCAAAATGGACACAAGAATTGCCCTTTTTGGCCACTTTGGGCCTGTTTCTGCCAGGATTGGGGTCAAAACTGCCTGGACTGGGTCAGTGCTGGGTGGGGAACCCCTCCCCTGCCCGGCACCGACCCGATCTTGGCCATTTTGGGCCTGATTTAGGCCAAAACGCCCCCAAAATGGCCATTTTGAGATATTTTAAACCCATTTTGGCATTGATCAGGCGGTTTTGTCTTGAATTGGGGCCAAAACAGCCCTGATTGGGCCACTGCCAGGTGGGAAAACACTCCCCCATCTGTCAGCAGCCAAATACCTGTCATTTCAGGCCTGATCATGTCCATTTTCCGCCCCTTTCAGCCATTTTGGTCCCAATTCAGGCCCAAAATGGCCAGAATCATGCCCAAAACAGCCAGGATTGGTCCCAAAACGGCCAGGATCAGTCCTCTAATGGGTGGTGGATCAATCTCCCTCTCAGCAGCAGCCCGATCCTGACCAATTTGGGCCTATTTTTGTCCATTTTCAGCCCCTTTTTGCCATTTTGGGCCCAATTTTGGCCCTGAATGGCCAAGATTCGTTCCAAAACAGCCAGGAGAGGTGATGTCATGGTGTGTGGCATATGCAAATCAATTGTGCCAATGACACACTTCCCGTGATGGCAAGGGGCGTGGCATATGCTAATGAGTGATGCTAATGAGTTACTACAGCTCTTTTTCTACGAAATGACCCCTGCACACAGCAATACATACATTCCTCTGGGGTGGGGCTGACAGTCAGGCAGTGATGGGGCTGGCTGCGCCATAGCATGGATAGCTGGGTCCCTCCTAGAATGATTATGGGGTGGTCCCTTTTAGGGCATTACCATTTGGGAATATGGTGATGCCCTTGGGGGATCATCTGACCTAAGCCACCAGGGACAAAATTTAAAAAGGAGAGTACGTTGACAATTTCACCTTTTTCTTCAGGGACTGGAGAAGAAGGACAAAGAGGACCTCAACAAGAGGGATAAAGAGAAGCTTAGGTGCCACAAGGTGAACCATCCCTGGGCGAATTGGCTGCCAGGATTTTTGATCTATGGAGGTGTCCTGGCCGGTGCTCAGCCATGGAGGGCTACCACCCTATTTCAGTATATTGACATCATATACAGCGGTTATTCTAACTTCACCAGTGCTGCTTGGCTGCAGTATGATAAAGAGTTCAGGAAGAGGGCTGCCCTTAACCCCTCACTGTCTTGGGACCAAGTTCACCAGCAGCTCTGGCTGCAGGTGATGTCCTTAGCCAAACCGAATTTGACCAATCACTTGGACAGTGGCCATCTGGCCCATTGGACCCCTGCAACCTCTGGCACCCACGCCCCTACTGGGCAGTTGGTTCTTCACAACTGCTTTGCTGGGAGTTTTTCTCTCAGGGGGTCTGCTCCAAGAAGGTCTTCAAGTTCAGACATGAATGCCTGATTTGCAGAGGTCCCCACCTATTCATGGCCTGTAAGCAATAGAAAGCACTCAACAGGCATGATGGGTGGGGATCCAGCTATCAGCAGTCAGTTGATAAAGGGGCCCAGCCCAATAAGGCTGAGGATACTTAGATAGCCTTTAAAAACGTACCACAACCATTCAGATGTGCATTTCCTGTGGCAAGATTTTCAGCTTGGTTTCAGAATCCCCTTTCAGGGCCCTAGATACCCTTTTATATCAGCCATCCTATGTTCTGTGGCTGGCATGGAAGGGATAGTTCATGACAAGACCGTGAAAGAATGTGCTGAGGGCAAGTTATTGGAGCCGTTTTCTCCCTGCCCCTGTGCCTTGCTTGCAGGTCTCCCCTTTGGGTGTGTCTCGAAGAAAGCGGCCAGTGAATTGCATCTTATACACCACCTTTTCTACCCAAGGGGGGGGGGGCTCAGTGAACAATGCCATCCTGGAGCCCCTATGTTCAGTGCTCTATACCTCCTTTGAAAAGGTGGTGCAGAGGTTCATGCTGAGATAGCAAACTGCAACATTGCAGGCACTGCCAAATGAGAGTAATATTCATGTTCCTAGCTCCTGATAATAGCCAAACTGCAGCATTCTGCACCAACTAGAGTCTCCGAATTAGCTTAGAGGGGAGATCTGTATACAATACATTATAGTAGTCAAGAGACTTGAGGTTACCATGGCAGGAATCCAGGTGGCAAGATGGGCCATGTCAAAGTACGGGGACATATTCCAGGCTAGACTGAGTTTATGGAAACCAAATGTGGGATTACGTAGCTCACTGAATTCTTTTGTTTGTACCCATTCAAGACTCATTTCCTTTCCAATTCCATTTTCTTCCTATAACTGTGTCATGCCTATGTGGCTACCTTATGATATCATGGCTCATTGGTCTCTTCATTGACCCCACACGTACAGGATGCTCTCTGCACTGCCTGAGCATGTGTGTCACCAAGGGAATAAAAAGCAGCAGTTGTCTACAATGGCTGCGAGTGACTGGAAATCACTGTTTCCCTTTCTGTCCCTTGGGTTCTATGGTGACAAACTGAATCCTCCTGATTCCAAGATGACACCCATGAGTCAGATCATATTCCTTGCAATCTGCGGCTCTCTTTTTTTTATGATGACAGGTAAGCTCCCTTTCATGAAATCTGGAAGATGTATTTTCTATGATGGGTGAAACATGCAAGAAAACTCTTAAGAAACATTTGACAGAAGTTTAAAATGATTGAGAAG
The DNA here is from genome assembly GCF_028583425.1 of Eublepharis macularius. Lineage (NCBI taxonomy): Eukaryota > Metazoa > Chordata > Lepidosauria > Squamata > Eublepharidae > Eublepharis > Eublepharis macularius. The sequence goes on from NC_072790.1 coordinate 196,833,052, forward strand.
GAAACAGAGAAGAATGTCAAAAAGACAATGAATAACAAGCAAAAGAGGATTAACGCTTACAACCATTTCAGCCAACTGAAAGGGATGGGAGAAGATTAGCCTATATTGTCTTTCATCAGCTATTGCCTCTGATGATCCATGCATACAAATGTAGCCCCGGTGTCAGAAACTGTAAGTGTTATGTTGCCCTTTAAGGCATCACGGTGAGAGCATGGTGGCACTGCATATGCTTCAGAGATACCAGGTTCTAAGTAGAAAGCGGGGAATTTTTCAAGGCAAGTTGCTAGATCCCTCAGGATGTTTTATAGGCTCAGTACAACTTGAATCAGGTCAGTGAAGAGTAAAGATGTGAAATCTTTTCAAGGCAACCTTGGCCAGCACAGGAGACCCAGTGGTTGGTTGTCGCTTTTCAGAGCAGTGGGATCTCTTTACCCAAGACCAGATTTCTCCCTGTCCACACATTTTGCTCGGTGGAGGTTATACTAGGGTCCTCACCCAGTGCTTTCTGATGTCACCAGCCACGACTCACCATGCTACTCTTGCTGAGCGCACAATACTTAGCTGTGTGATCCTGGATCCAGGCACGACTTTTCCTCAGCAGCACCACTTGAAGGCACTGGGGAGGGGATCTTATTGTTTATTTTCTACCAGCTCTTCTGTTGTTCCAGCCACTGCTCACTGTTCATGCTTCCCAGCCCCATACTCGCCTTCAATACCCCTGCCCCAGTTCAAATGCTCGTTCCCTCTTCTCTGTCCTTTTCCACTAAGATTCCTAGCCACCATTAGCCATACCTTGCTTGCCCACATAGGTCCTTCTGTCTATATTCTCTGTGTCAAGCATTTCCTAGCCAGGAAAACATTCCACACCTCTTACTGAAGCTGCAGTGTTTATGAACATTCATTTTAATCACAACAGCTAAGCCATGGGAAAAGGGCAAGGGATTTGTAATCAGTGCAATTTTGGGATCATTGGCTCTGACAGAAAGGGATTCTTAATAATGGGCATAAGGTGATTGGCAAGACAAATGTCTACACAGTATATATTACTCATTTTCTTTTGCAGTTCTGGTCTGGTAGGTTTATAATCATGAGGATTTATCTTTTGAAACAGATGCTCTGCAGTGTCGACGCTGCATGTCCATGCATCCAAGTGCACATTGTATGCCACGCATGTCATGTTCGGCTAACCCTACAAAGCAAACATGCCACGCCCTCAAAACATATCTTGGTAAGAAACATAATGTGCTATCCTAAGCACATTTATACCCTTCAAAGCCCATGAACTTCAAGAGACTTAGAAGGTGGTGACTCCGCTTAGGATGGCACTGTTAAACTACTATGTTCATAGCTCCATTAGTTTCCTACTTACAAACTCAAAGCATTTCTCTTCAATTCCATCTTCTTTGGGCTTAGTGATACAAAGTACGGAAATATACTGCATATGTGCCCAGATATTTCTGAGATTAGACACTTTTATGACTAAAAAACAAAACCATGGTTGTAACACTGGCCATGCCACATTCCATGGCGTGTTGTAACTGAGGAATGTCATGTTTACATTACTGCATTCTATGAGCTTTTGGTACCATGGAATGGTGCAGAATATTTATTGCTTAAAATGTTAACATCCTTTGTCTACTTACTGCACCTCATCGAATAGATGCTTCCTCTCCTCTTTGAATGCTGCAATCTCTAGTACTTCTCAAAAGTGATCCAGATTCAATAGATATCCCAAGAAATGTAACTATATTTGCCCCATTAATTCCATATTCCACAATTCCATTATGTGGTTTGCTGAGTTATATGGTACTGTAGTTAGGTATTTAAGGTTTAGGGGAATCCACCATGAAGGCAATAGCCAGTAAACAATTGCTGAGTATTTCTCCCCCAGAATAAGTGCCTTATATACCATAAGGAACCAAAGAGATGACTCAAAGTGGAGCCATGTTACAGCTGTGTCCAGCACTGGTTTCTCTTAAAGAATGTAAACTCAAACTGGTAGAACATATAGAAAGAGAGAAAGGATGCAAAGGAAAGGGACATTTTGGCTGCTCCCACACACGTTGGATAATCCACTTTCAATACTCTTTAGTGAACATTTGAAACTGATTTTCCATGTGTGGAACAAAAAATCCACTTCTAAAGGATTACGAAAGTGCATTGGAAGTGCATTATTCAACGTGTGTGGAAATGGCTGTTATCAAAGAGGAAGCACCATAAGCCACAAGCTGCTGGCAACTGGGGTCAATTATAGATCTTGAAAGTTCTGGATGTGGTGAATAGCATGTGAGTCTTTGATCACAGATTACCACATCTGAACCTCAGCAGCAGACTTCACGTTCCGTATCCCATATGTAAAATGGGGAAAGCAGTGGCATGCAGTGAGGACTAGACATGGGCATGAACAGCATTACGAATGGAAAAAACCCATGAACAGCCCGTTTGTCTGTTTGCGAACATGACTGAACTCTGTCTGAACTCCTTCTGGCTTTCCTTCTGGCTTTAACCCTTCAAAGTACTTCCAGCAGAGAGTCCTGTTTTTGCCACTGTGAACAGAAAATAACAGCAAAGGAGGGGGGGCACATGGATCATGCCTTTCCTGGGGTGCAATCTCTTTGAAACTTTGAAGAGAGCCACTGTGAAGAGAAAAAGACAACAAAGGGAATGACTCACGGATCATGCCTTTTCCGGAGTGCAATCTCTCTGAAACTTGGAGGGTCTTCGGAGGACAATGAGGACTATGTCTCCTGCAAATTTGGGGGGTATTGGACATTGGGAAGGTCAGTTTGTAACCCCTCAAAGTAGCTTCCACCAGAGAGTCCTGTTTTTGCCACTGTGAACAGAAAATGACAACGAAGGGAAGGACCCATGGATCATGCCTTTTCTAGAGTGCAATCTCTCTGAAACTTGGGGGGGGGGTCTTTGGAGGACAGTAAGGACAATGTCCCCTGCAAATTTGGTGGGTATTGGACATTGGGAAGGTCAGTTTGTGGGGTGTTTAAAGGGCCCTGCCCCTTGCATATGGCAGGAAAGGGCCCTTTAAACTATCAGCTGGCAGGCGGCAGGGGAAAATTCCCCCTGCCACCTACCAGCTGATAGTTTAAAGGGATCTTTAAGGGGTCATGAACAACAAACAACGAACATGTTTGTGAACAGGGTCAAGTTCATTACTGTTCGTTGTTCGTTGTTTGTTGATGGCTTGTTCATTTTTTTCTCCGTTCGTGCCCATGTCTAGTGAGGACAAATAAGACTGTGAAGCACTTTGAACAGCATTCCAGAGGCAAAAGCACAAATACTTACCCTTTCCCCCCTCTTCCTTTTCTCTCTCCTCCCTACATCCTAGATGGTAAGCTTCAACAAAAGATCCTTAACTGCAAGTCAAAAAGAGCAGCAAAGTGTGGAACAGTAGAAGGCATTGCAGGCGTAGCTGTCCACTCTGAGCATGTCTGCTGCCAGGATAGTGACTTCTGCAATGAAAATATTTAATCACACCAGCAAGTCTATGCATTTCGTTTTTATCAAGCTCCTTTTTCTGTCCCCCCCACTCTAATATGGTAAAAGTCCAGTGGCACCTATAAGTAACAAAATTTGTGGTAGGGTATGTGCTTTTGTGAGTCAAAGCTCACTTCTTCAGAGCTGTGACTCACGAAAGTTCATACCCTACTGCAGACTACACAGCTACCAATCTTGATCTATCAATATGATAAAGAATTTTCTAACTATTTTTCCTTTAAAAGGCTGTGTTTCTCACCCACATGATTGCAGAGGAAAAAAGTGAGAAAATGCATACATAGAAGTCCACTAAGGGCTATATATGTATGAAGCATGCTTCTCTCCTGTATCTGTATCTGGATGAGGTACCACTCGCGGTAACAGAGTTTGCATGTGCTGGTTCCCTTCCCAGTAAAACAACTTTAACTATACACAAAAAGTTCTATTTAAAAAGCAAAAAAATCCTTCTGATTGGCTGTGGGCAAGACCTGGAAGCTGCAAGATTCAGTACTTTGCAAAACAGTTGAAGAATGTGTTTCTAGAAAAGGCTCTATTTACGCATAGACCCAGTTGCTCTGCAGTCTATATCCCAGGTCAAAAAACCATATACCCTACATTCACAGTTGGGAATTGGATTGTACCTGCTGGCTGTAGCCCTCAGCCATTCACACTTACAGGTGAATGTCTGCAGTGATTTGGTTTTGTTTAAACAGAGTCACCCCTCTACTTACGTGTGAATTTGAAGTCTTATGCATAAAGAGTCCCAATATGGCCGAAGTGCTTTTCAATGCAAGAATGGAAGTATCAAAGTGACACCACATTCAGAACCTGCACCCCTTTCTCATCTTTGTTAGAAGTTAGTGTGCACTTAAACAATAGCAAGTACTTTTTTAAAATAGCCCTCTGGGGTCATGGTGGTGGGGAGGAGGGGTGTCTGGGAAATGGTGGCTTGCTTTACTGTAAGCAGCCATAGAAAGTCAAAAAGCCCAGAAATGCATCACGAATACATGTATAAATAAATGTATTGATTTTATTATTTATTTTTTGTTTTATATTCTGTATTTATAGTCTGCCTTTCTCACTCAGAGCCAAGCTACAAGTGATACCTTACACAGGTTGCACACTTGTCAGCTTTCCCCAAGTTTTGATGGGAAATGTAGGCGTCCTGGTTTTACAGCTTGGCTCTCTATTACAGCTGCAAGACCAGGATGCCTACATTTCCCATCAAAACTTGGGGGAAGCTTACAAGTGTCCAACCTGTGTCAGGCGTCACTTGTAGCTTGGATCTCAGACTCAAAACAGTCTGCACAGTGTAAGTTGATAACAGACTATATGAAAAGACCTCTAACAGCACACTGTAGTTTGATACAATCAGTCTGAGGAAACATCTAATGACAAATGTACTAGGACTAGGATTACCTAAATCTGACTGAACATAGCATGTTAGGCATAATACAGTATGTGGATATATTGGATAAAAATGATATTACATCTGCAGAAAACAATGAAGCAACAATAGGGTAATACGTGCAGCAAACTGATAATACAGTCCTGTATACAGTGGTACACTCCGCTGCTGCCCGACCCCCAGACCTGTGTCCTTCTGCATTCCAAGATTTTCTAGCCTAGTGAGGATGGAGACACGGATGATGCCAACTTTTCAAAACCAAATCAGGATCTCTCGATCAAGCCACTTTCAAGATGAAGTTCTAAGGCGGCCCAGAACTGCAGGGCACATAAATAAAGCTCTTTTTTGTGGCCCTCTGAAATGCTTCACACCATGGCACATGCATGCAGGATAATAACTCTCCTTCTCAGGGTCTCCCTCACAATGTAGAGTTCTCTAGAGATTCCGTCATAACTTAGGAAGGGCCATCAACCTATCCACTGAGCATTGTTAACTCAATCATCTGCAACCAGGCACATCTCCCTTTCCTCATTACATCACCTACGTATTCCCTATCAGTACCCTCCCCCTATAATAGAAGGTTTGAATTATCCAGTGCCAGCTTGCAATCTCACTCTTTCCAGTAATGGGTTCATGGATCCTAGTTCTGCATCAATGTCAGCCATTCTCACTGCTTCCCTATTCGCACCCAGGTAAGAAGGGCACGCCAAGCTCTCCATTCTTGTAGTTAGTTCTGCTTCTGAGCTTTCTCTCTGTTACTGCTGACACAGAAATCACTGAACTGCTTCACCAAGACAGACAGAGTCTGCATTTTCTTTCTCCCATTCTGCTTCCTTTCCTGTCTTGATCTCCCATGTTTTTCTACCTGTACCCATCTCTTAGCTTCTCCTTCCCCCTATATCAGCTGCTCTTCCTTTCCCATCTTTTGGTCCCTTTTTGGGTTGGGGGACCAGCTAAATGGAAAGAACTCTGCTGGGACAAAAGTAACTTTAATTGGACATTATGTTAAAGTCATACAACTGAACCTGGATTGTGCAAAATGGTTTTTACTGAATTGCAACAAATAAATTGCTTTGTGCTTTTGCCATTTGAATAATTCAGTCTCTCTGTTTTGTACTGCTTCTATTTTACTTCCCCTTTCCTATTATGTATCTTAGTTTGATCAATAAAATTTTCTTTCTGGTTAAGTATCTACTCCCATTTCCTTCTTTTCTTCCCCAAGGGAGTTATTTGCCAGAGTGGGCAATGTGCATACACCAGACCAGGGGATTCCAAACCTTTTTGAGCCTGTTGGATACCTTTGGAATTATGATATAAGGTGGAGGGTGCAACCAAAAAAAGGCTGCTGCAGGAGGAAGAGCCACACATCAAGAGGAACCTGAAGGAGAGATGAGGAGTAATTAAAAAATACACTGGGAAAAAGGGGTGTGAGAGAATAAAACAAACACTATTTTAATAGAACAAACAAGACCAGATCACTCCCTGTGAACACTTTTTGGCTGATGGCAGTTATACTAGTGGGTGCAGCTGCCACTGAAACAATTTTATTTTAATCTCTATAGCCAAACATATCTTCACTGGTCCTACTCACTTTCTAAAATGGTGTATGCTAAGAAAGCTGTCAGCGGGCACCATGGTGGGGACCTCTGGGCTAGACCTAACTGATTCCTGCTAGGAGTGTCCATAACTGCAAAAAGAAGCCAAAGTTACACATATAACTCAGTGGTTCAGCTTCTTAAAATGGCTTCTGGAACACTGGACCAAATCTGGGAAACAAGGCTGTAATGATTAATGCCCCCCCCCAAAAGAAAAATCACGGGAAAAACCCTCCCACCTATTTTGATATGGGAAAACAGCTTGAAGGGGGTGGGAGGAATCCCCCCCCCCATTATGGCAATCCACTGCTGTTTGGATTCTCCATTATTTTTTAACCACTTATTTGGTGTCTATTTCTTTGACACTTTTCAGCCTCTGGGTTCACTCTGGGTGTGTACACTTCAGTAAGTAACTCTGGACACATGCAGGTAATATATATTGTAGTTTATTAAAGATATATAAACTTAGCAGGAACTACTCTTCAGGTAGACATTAAAGCAAGCACAAAACATATAAGAGCTTGGCTATTCTAAATAGACTTACAGTGCAATCCTATGGAGAGTTACTCCAGTCTAAGCCCATTGAAGTCAATGGCCTTAGACTGGAGTAACTCTCCATAGGATTGCACTGTTAATTATCTAAAATACTGCAAGCTCTCTGTCTAGAAATCTCTGGGTTGGCTTCATGGCTGAGGTTCTTACAAAAGCTTTAGTAATAGAGTCCAATCTATGCCATGCAGTTCTTGTCATGCTGGAAAGCAGGAGGCATAGAAGCAAAGCCTCTCTCACACTTGCTGGTAGACAGGTACTAACTAGAGAGGATCCACAATATAATCAAACAGTCATTTTCAGGTCTGCATTACAGAGCTGCTGGGTAGCTACTGGATTTCCTAGACCCAACTCTTTGAAAACCTGCATGTCTAGAGAGACTCTCTGATGAATCATAGAATTGTGAGCAGTCCACATAGCTCTATGTGATGTAATGTGCACTTATGATTATCAAAATCACTTCAAGCCTCAGCAGAAAGCCACCTAGCTGGGCGAAATGTTGCTGGCTCCCAACCAGGAGACTGGAATGTGAATGGAATGTTGATGGAATACAGAGTGATTAGGTGTGATTGGTTCCTGCCCTCCTTGCCTCAGGACATGCAGCAATCCTGACAATAGAGGTGCTTGAGGGATTTTCCTTGACAAACCTCTTGGACATTCCCTCCTCCCCTTCCCTATTCAAGAAACCCCTGACTAAAATCCTATTGAGCAATCAAGGGCCATCAATCATCTCTGATAAGTTTAGACTCTCCCTGGGAAAACTTAATCTAAACTTTAAGTTCAACCTTGGAGATATTTAATTAAAACTGAAGCTTCATTGTCTGGCACCGGAAAAACTTCTGTCCCCTTAAGGGATCTGGGGAAAGCCAAAGGGTATGTGCCTGGGCTGGCTGTTGCAGGCTTCATCTTGGGTGGCAGGGACCATCTGGTCGACAGCTAGACAGGAGTACATCCCCTGACATCCCACAGTACCCAGCAGGTGTGCTGAGGAAGCATCCATTGTGGATGACACTCAACTTTATCTGTTGATGGACAGCCAGCCAGATACCGCTCCGGATGATCTGGCCAGGGCTCTGGAGGCTGTGACTGGATGGCTAAAGCAGAGCAGACTGAAGTTGGATACAATGAAGATGGAGGTCCTGTATCTGGGCCGTGGGCTGTCAGGTTCAGGGATCTGGCTTCCACCTCTTGAAGTTATGCCCACTTTGACAGTGAGGAGCCTGGGTGTGGTCTTGGATGCCTCTTTATCTATGGAGGCCCAGATCATGGTGGTAGACAGATCAGCATTCTACTATCTTCACCAGATCAGGCAGCTTGGCCCCTACCTCTTACCCCACAACCTTGTGACAGTGATCCATGCAATGGTCACCTTCAGGCTGGACTACTGTAACTCGGTCTATGCTGGGCTGCACTTGGGCCTGCTCCAGAGGCTACAGCTGGTCCAGAATACAGTGGTGTGGCTTTTGACCGGGACACCATTCTGAGCTCATATGACACCTGTCTTGTACAAGCTGCACTGGATCTCAGTGGATTTTCAGATCAGGTTCAAGGTGCTGGTTTTGACCTTTAAGGCCCTTAGTGGACTGGGACCGGCATGCCTTTAGGACCACCTCTCACCCTATATACCCCTGAGGGCACTTTGCTCAGCAGAGAAACATCTATGGGAGATCCCCGGCCCCAAGGAGATCCACCTTGCCTCAACCAGGGCCCGGGCCTTCTCGGCCCTGGGTCCTGTCAGACTGTGGCTTACCAAAAGTTGCAACTTAGCCCACCTCTTGCAATAAGACAAAAGTCCATTGATTTCAAAAGGCTTTACTGAAGATTGTCAACGAATGGAGTACACATTCTAAGATACATTGATCTTAGCTGAACTGTAGAATTGTTACGAATGCCAAGCAAAGGAATAGGTACAGAATATGCAGTTCCCCTCAGGCCCCATCCTCCCCCTTAGTTCTCAAAACAAACGGCCTGAGGGTGAGAAAAGGCAAGTTTCTCAAGGGTGGCAGGAAGGCGGAGGTATGCAGACAATAACAATCCCTCTCCCTCTGCTAGGCTCCCAGCAGCGGTCTTCCCACCTGCAAGAAGCACACTTGACACACTGACAAAGTTAAAATGGAGTCTCTTTGGCTTAAACACAATCAGAACCTGCCATTCTGCCCCGTCTAAGATGCCCCTCCCCCAGGTTTATGAGGATATTGAGTGTGGAAAACTTTTAGTAATCTGGGGGCACGAATATGGATGGCTTCCACCCATTCATTATGGCCAGGTTCAAAGTCCTTCCATCTGATAAGGTAGTACAACTTGTTGTGTCGGATCTTGGAATCTAGAATTTCCTCCACTTCATAATGTATTTGTTCATCAGTCAGGGTAGGAATAGGTGGAGTAGATGAATGCCATTGGTTAGGAGGGGGAGCTCTTTTTAGTAAGCTGACATGGAATGTTGGATGGACATGACACAAGTTCTTTGGCAAATTAAGTTCTACGGTCACTCTATTAATCACTTTACGAACAGGAAAAGGTCCCACAAATTTTAGAGCCAATTTACGACTGGTTTGATTGATCCTCAAATGTTTGGTGGAAAGGTAAACAAGATCTCCTGAGTGTAATTCCCATTCGGCCACACGATGGCGATCTGCGTATTTTTTATAGTCTCGTTTAGCTTTATCCAGATTTGACTGAATTAAAGTCCATTGCTTTTCGGCATCCCCCCACCAATCTTCTACATCTTTGGACATTGTTTGAGTGGGTGGAGCGTCAAACGGGAACGGTTTAGAGTCGTAGCCATATATTACTTTAAAGGGCGTTCCTCCAGTAGATCCGTGTACACTGTTATTGTAGGAAAATTCTGCTAGGTGCAAGAGGTCGATCCAGTTATCTTGCAGGAAATTAATATAGCAACGTAGGAACTGTTCTAATATTTGATTTGTTTTTTCCGATTGCCCATCAGTTTGTGGATGGTGGACGGAGCCAATAACCTGTTCCATGCCCAGTAGTTGCAGAAGCTCCCGCCAGAAGTTGGCAACGAATTGCCCGCCGCGGTCAGAAATTACCTTCAACGGAAAAGAGTGCAATTTTACAATATGTTTCATGAAAATGTCCGCTAGTTTCTTTGCTGAAGGCACTGTGGTGCAAGGGATGAAATGAGCTTGTTTTGAAAATAAATCCACCACTACTAGTATGCACGTATGGCCTTTGGAGGGAGGAAGGTCTGTAATAAAGTCCATTGAAATAACCTCCCAAGGTCTGCTTGGGGTTTCAAGGGGCTGTAATAGTCCTGGAGGCTTCCCTTTTCTAGTTTTGGCACTTATGCAAATTGGACAGGAAGCCACATATTGCGAAACTTCCTTCCTTACGCCTGGCCACCAAAACTGTCTTTGTATTAAATGAAGTGTCTTTAAGTAACCATAGTGGCCAGCAGTCGGAGCATCATGACAACGTTGCAGTACTTCTTTTCTCATGCTAGCTGGAACATAAAAGCGATCATTCCACAGCCATTCTCCTTGCTCGGATTGAGACAGTTTTTCTTTGGGTATATCCTCCCCCTCCTTCTCCACCTCGCTTTTCAGTTTTTGCCTCCACCCTTTTTCTTCCTGATTACGCTGTGCCACATGGCTACGCGTCGTGACCATGCCCCCTAGTTGCGTTGGCGAAAATACTGTGTCTATTGTTTCCTCCTGCTTGCTTTTTAGTTGGGGCATGCGCGAAACAGCATCAGCTAAAAAGTTCGTTTTGCCTGGTAAAAACTTTAAGGTGAAATTGAATTTGGAGAAGAATTCTGCCCATCTCAGTTGCTTAGCATTTAGTCTCCTGGGGCTACGCAAAGCTTCTAAGTTTTTATGGTCTGTCCACACTTCAAAAGGGTGTCGCGCCCCTTCCAGCCAATGTCTCCAAGTGGAAAGCACTGCTTTAACTGCGAACGCTTCCTTTTCCCAGACAGTCCAATTTCTTTATATACCCCTTTATATAAGAAATTATGCAAAACTTCATTGATCATGGATATGAAAACCGAAGGTGCTCCAGACAGGCCAAATGGCATAACTAAATATTCATACTGTCTGAGGGGCATATTAAACGCGGTTTACCACTCATCCCCTTCTTTTATACGAACATGGAAGTAGGCATCTTTCAAGTCCAATTTCGTAAAGATCTTACCTTGTGCCACGACGTTGAGAAGATCTCTGATGAGCGGAATTGGGTATGCATTTGTGGAAGACACTGCATTGAGACCTCTAAAATCAGTACATAGTCTTAGTCCTCCATCCTTCTTTTTTACAAAAAGTACGGGTGCTGTGTGAGGGCTGTTAGCTGGCCTGATAAATCCTCTTTCCAAGTTGGTGTCAATAAATTTGCGTAGTTCTTCTCTCTCTAAGGAACTCATTGGATATAATCTCCCCTTGGGTAATGTGGCTCCCAGAAGGATTTCTACTGCACAGTCCGTCCTCCTATGGGGAGGTAGGGCGTTTGCCTCTTCTTCTGTGAAAACTTGCAAAAATGCCTGGTATTCCTTTGGTATTTGGTTGATTTCTTCCTTGGATAACAGGGCTTCCTCCATCCGAGGAGGGCTTTTGCCCCAATTTTGGTTCCATTGGTGGTTTCTGCAGCCTTCCTGCCAAAATGTGATGCTCCCAACCACCCAGTCAGTATCCGGGTTGTGGTCCCACAACCATCGACTGCCCAGGATTAAGGAGTATTTGGCGGTGGGGCTAATTACAAACGATCTCAGTTCCCAATGTTGCCCTAATCCAGTGATTATGGGCTCAGTTTCTGTGGTTACTGGATTCATGTTAGAGCCATCCATTTGTTCAAAAATGATGGGTATTTCCAGGTCTCTTACTTGGAGCACTAGTCCATTAACTAGAGCGGGTGCAATGATATCTCTGGAGCATCCAGAATCAATGAGCGCCTGTACTCGAATATGTGTTTTTCTGTACCACAGGCATGAATAAAATGGACCCTCTTACTCTTTCCACCACCGGGATGGAAGGGTTTTTGATCTGCCGTTTGGGTCCTTTTACGACAGATCCACCTCGTTTCCTGAATTCGGGCTGGCTGGGTCTTCTTCCCCTATTAAGGCTGGCGAGTCTAAGTCCATGACTTCTTCTAACTCCAATCCTTTCTCTAGGGGGTTTCTGCGTGCTGCGCCTCGACCTCTAGAGGTTCTGGGAGCGGGCGTTGGGCGATATAGTGGGGGAAGGGTGGCGGAGGTTGTACGCGCGGGCAGGAGCAGAGCTCGTTGAACCGGCTTGTATGGGCACTGCACTGCGTAATGGCCACTTTGACCACAATGCAGGCACAATCCTTGTTGCCATCTAGCTTCTCTCGCTCCTCTGGTTGCGGATCCTACACCTCTTCCCCCTCGAATAATAACCGACATTCTTCGGTGCCCAGTTGCCTGTTGTTGCTCTACGAGACGCACTTCATGCATACGGTTTTCCACCTCACAGGCCAATTGTATCCAACCTAATAAGGTCGGGGGGTTATCTTGCATGAGTACTCGATCCAGTAATTTAGGATTCATGCCTTGTTTAAACAGAATTATTTTAGTTGACTCTTCACATCTGGGGCATTTAGCCGCTAATTGCCGGAATTTGGTAACATAGTCTCTGGCAGACATGTTGCCTTGCCTTATGGTTTGCAATTCCATACGGGCTCTATCTTCTTCTAATGGGTCTTCGTATTGTGCTCTAAGAGCTGCCACCAAGCCTTGCAAGGTGCCTAATTCCGGGCCCCCCAACTCATATAAGGTTACATAACTTTCCGCTGCTTTTCCTTGCAATCTGGATCCCAGATGTTCGATTTGACTCGCTTCGTCCTCGAACAAATGTCCCCAACGATTAAAAAATTGCAGAGCTTGTACAAAGAAAAATCCTAGCTTAGCAGGATCTCCGTCAAACGTAGCCTCCAACTTCACCCACCCCATCGGTAATTCTGGTTGTTGAGCGACTGGGGTTGGAGCTGGTAAAGGTAAATACTGTAAGGGTACTTGCCTCAGTCTTGGCTGTGGATCCGGGTGCCTCAGGATAGGTTGTGCGGGCGGTACTTGACGGGGCCTTGGCTGGGGAGGGCATAGCAGGACTGGAGGTACTTGATAGGGCCGGAATGGCTGTGGTGCTGGGCCCCTTGGTAGGGGATGGTGAGGCGGTTGCTCCTGTGGCGGCAGAAGCCTCGGGGCTTGTTCTTGCGGTTGAGGTTGCAAGGGAGGCAGCTGCTCTCGTGGTTGAAGTAACGGTCGAGGCAGTTCCCGAGGCCTCTCTTGGCCCAACACCCCTCTTTCCTCCGGAGGTCCCGCTGGTTGATGATTGTCGTCTTGAGGAGGTGGAGGAGGTCCTTGTGGGAGGTCGTCTGGCAGAACATCTGGTGGGCCTTGCGGGGGATTGGGCAGTGTTGTTGCTGGCCTTTGCCGGTCATCCTCCAGCGCTATCGGAAGCTCTACGAGTCGAGGAGGGACTTGTCCTTGAGCTGGCGTTAAGATGGGGGAGCCCCTCTGAACAGGAGCTGTTCGTTGTTGCATTCGCTGCTGTAGGGCTGCCACCCCTTGACTCACCGAAGCTCCAGGATGTTCACCAGCAGGTTGCGGCAGTCCTTCACCCCTTCTCTTCATGACCAACACCGACAACAGATGAACTGCATGGGCCAGACTTTCCTCCATTGTCCCGATTCTATCCTCAAGTTTCTGGACGTGAGCCGGCACTGATGTATCGATGTCCTCATACAGTAATTCTTGGGGCATCTCGCCCAGAAATTGTACTGTATCCACATATTCCTCGGAGGAGGTGGTAGCTCGGGACCAGGGCCGAATTACGCCCATTCCCGCAGCACCTGCCGCTTCTTCTTCCTCCGATATTCCAGCAAGGATTCCTTTAGTTAGGCCCGTCACCGCTGAAATTCCCACATCTACAGCTTGGGTTTGACTCTGTCGTTGCTGCCAACTCTGATCAGTCGACCCCCGCTGTCCCACCTGTGGCACATTCCACATAGCCACGTCGGTATAGTCCCAACTCATTAAATTGCGCCGAGTGGTCTCCCAATCCTGGGTGTTGTCGGCGCCTCTGGGGTCCCATTCCTCCAGTTGATCGGATTCTTTGTTCCACACAAACCAGGGTTGATTGCTGGCCCACGCCTCGATTGGCGTTCTGGACTGTTTGGGCAATTCCCAAATGATACTAGGTCCTTCTTCCATTGATGAACCGATTGTCCGTCTCACATCGATGAGCAACTGGGAGAACATTGTACTTGCTCTCCTCTCCCTCGTTTCCCTAGGTCTGGAGCCCCACTGCCTCGGTGTAGGCAGGGATATCAGGGGTTCCGCCGTCACCCGCGGTCGTGCTCCCAACTCCCTCTGGATGTCGTGGGTGCCAGCTCGCGTGGCTGCGAGGGGATACACTGTAGCAGGACCAGACTCCGTTCCCCTGGAATGGGTTGACTTGTTGTAGCAGTTTTCTCGCCTCCCAGGCTGGAGACATATGGATCAAACAAAGGGTCCCGGTCGGGCACAGCCTTGGTATCCGTCTCCTCCGGCCAAGGCATTGGAACAGAGGTTATTCGTAACAAAATGTCAGACTGTGGCTTACCAAAAGTTGCAACTTAGCCCACCTCTTGCAATAAGACAAAAGTCCATTGATTTCAAAAGGCTTTACTGAAGATTGTCAACGAATGGAGTACACATTCTAAGATACATTGATCTTAGCTGAACTGTAGAATTGTTACGAATGCCAAGCAAAGGAGTAGGTACAGAATATGCAGTTCCCCTCAGGCCCCATCCTCCCCCTTAGTTATCAAAACAAACGGCCTGAGGGTGAGAAAAGGCAAGTTTCTCAAGGGTGGCAGGAAGGCGGAGGTATGCAGACGATAACAATCCCTCTCCCTCTGCTAGGCTCCCAGCAGCGGTCTTCCCACCTGCAAGAAGCACACTTGACACACTGACAAAGTTAAAATGGAGTCTCTTTGGCTTAAACACAATCAGAACCTGACAGCTCCAACCTGGTGGAACTCTCTGTCTGAGATAACTCAGGCCCAGCAGGATCTTCAAGCATTCCCCCAGGCCTGTAAAACAGAGATGTTCCACCAGACTTTTGGTGGTTGAGGCAAGTGGGCCTGCTCTTGGCCTCCCACTGAGGTGGAGGGAAGACCCGCTCCTGGTTTTTAGTTCATTGTTGTACACCAGCCTCTGCGGACTCAGTGATTATGCAGGACTGTGAAATTCGCTGTCTGTTTTGAATTTTGCTGCCAGTTTTAATTATTTTAGCTGTATTTCTATTTATTGTATATTGTATTTTATTTTAATTGGATTGTGATCCGCTTTGAGCCTACATTGCGGGGAGAGTGGACTATAAGTCCAATAAATAAATAAATAAATAAACAATAAAGGAATATTGAGCAGCAAGGGGTCATTCAGTGCAGTTAATCCATTGGTTTATGTGGATCCCGTGCCCCAATGGCTGTAATCAATAAAGTATTTCCTGGCAAGAAGCAGTCAGGTAAGTGTTATCTAAAGTCATGGCTCATTGGCCTCTTCATTGGCCTCATGAGTACAGGATGCTCTCTGCACTGCCTGAGCATGTGTGTCACCAAGGGAATAAAAAGCAGTAGTTGTCTACTGTGGCTGTGAGTGACTGGAAATCACTGTTTCCCTTTCTGTCCCTTGGCCTGTACTGTGACAAACTGAATCCTCCTGACTCCAAAATGACACCCACGAGTCAGATCGTACTCCTTGCAATCTGTGGCTCCCTTTTTTTAACGATGGCAGGTAAGTTTTTTTCATAAAATTTGGGAGCTGGATTCTCTATGATGGGTGAAACATGCAAGAAAACTCTTAATGAACACATTTGACAGAAGTTTGAATGGTTGGAGAGGGGTACATAGATGAGAACGTCAAAAAGACAATGAATAACAAGTACACAATGAGAGCAAATGAGGACCAACTCTTATGACCATTTCAGCCAACTGAAAAGGATGGGAGATGATTAGCCTATATTGTCTTTCAGCAGCTATTGATCCTGATGATCCATGTATACATGTATAGCCCCAGGGTCAGAAATTGTAAGTGTATGTTGCCGATTAGCCTATATTGTCTTTCAGCAGCTATTGATCCTGATGATCCATGTATACATGTATAGCCCCAGGGTCAGAAATTGTAAGTGTATGTTGCCCTTTGAGGCTTCTAGGCAAGAGCATGGTGGAACAGCATATGCTCCAGAGATTCCAGCTTCTAAGCAGAATGTGAAGAATTGTCCGAGGTAAGGTGATCGATCCCTCAGGATGTTTTGTAGGCTCTGTACAACTTGATCCAGGTCAGTGAAGAGTAAAGATGTGATACCTTTTCAAGGAAATCTTGGCCAGCACAGATGACCCAGTGACTGATTGTTGCTTTTCAGAGCAGTGGGATCTCCATACCCAAGACCAGATCTCTCCTTGTCAACACTTCTTGTCTGGTGGTGGTTATACTAGGGTCTTCTCCCAACCCCTCCTGAAGATCCAGCAGCCACCTTTATGCTGCTCTTGCTGAGCACACAATACTTAGCTGTACGATCCTGGTTTCACACAACTATTTCTCAGCAGCACCACTGGGGAGGGGATCTTATTGCCTACTTTCTACAAGATCTTCAGTTGTTCCAGCTGCTGCTCACTGTTCATGCTTCCCAGCCCCATTCATCCAACTGCCCTGCCTCAGTTCTAATGCTCCTTTCTTTTCTGTTCTATTTATCCTGTTCCCACTCAGATTCCTAGCCACCATTTGCCACATATTGCTTGTCCACATAGTTCCTTCTGTCTATATTCTCTGTGTCAAGCATTTCTTAGCTGAGAGCCAAGCTACTAGCGACGCCTGACACAGGTTGGACCTCAAGTTTTGATGGGAAATGTAGGTGTCCTGGTCTTACAGCTTGGCTCTCCATTTAATTAAAGTTTACAGAACCCCCCCCCCCACACACACACACAGCGGAGGGGAAGGGGGGTGCCCAGCAAGAGCCCGACGCCTGCACTCCCCTCCCGACCGCATGTTCTCCCTCCCATAGACTACTGCTCTGTAAACTTCTGTAAGCTGCAAGACCAGAATGCCTAGATTTCCCATCAAAACTTGAGAGAAGCTGACAAGTGTCCAACCTGTGTCAGGCGTCACTTGTAGCTTGGCTCTCAGAAGACATTCCACATCCCTTACAGAAGCGGCAATGTTTATGACCATTCATTGTCATCAAAAGAGCTAAGCTATGGCAAAAGAGTAAGAGATTTGCAATCAGTGCTATTTTGGGATCACTGGCTCTGTCAGAAAGTGTTTTTTACTAATGTGCATAAGGTGATTGGCAAATGTCTACACAACGTACATCACTCATTCTCTTTTGCAATTCTGGTTTGTTAGGGCTATAATCATCAGGATTTATCTTTTGAAACAGATACTCTGCTGTGTCGACGCTGCAAGTCCACGAAGCCAGGGCAGCGTTGTATGCCACGCAGTACATGTTTGGCCAACCCTAGAATGCAGACCTGCCACATCATCAAAACATATCATGGTAAGAAAATATGAAATTCTATCCTACACAGAGGTATACCCTTCTAAGCTCATGAATTTAGACTTAGAAGGGAGTGACTGCACTCGGGATGGTACCATTCAACCATTATTTTCATAGTTCCCTTAGTTTTCTACATATAAACTCAAGGATTTTCTCTTCAATTCCATCCTCTTCTGATTTAATGATACCAAATATGGAAATATACTGTGCACAAGCCCAGATATTTTTGAGATTAGACAATTTCTATGATTAAAATATGGGTGCAGCACTGGCCATACCATATTCTATAATTGAGGAATGCCATGTTTATATTAATTTATTCTCTGAGCATTTGCTACTATGGAATGGCGCAGAACACATTGCTTAAAGTGTTGACAGACTGTGTAATACTCTTTACTCTGCCCTTTCATAATCTCTCTGTTTACTTACTGCACCTCATCGAATAGATGCTTCCTCTCCTCTTTGAATGCTGCAATCTCTAGTACTTCTCAAAGAGATTCAGATTCAACAGGCACCCCAATAAATGTAACTAATTTGCCCCATTGATTCCATATGATGAATTTAAAATTCTGTGGCTAGTTCTGTCATTTATTTGCCATTTGTTATGTGGTTGTCTGGGGTATGTGGTACTGTAGTTAGATATTTCAGGCTTAGGGGAACCCACCCTGAAGGGAATAGCCAGTAAACAATGGCTGAGCACTTCTGTCACAGCATAACTACCTCATACACTATAAAGAACCAAATCAATGACCCAAAGTATGTTTCAGTTGTGTCTCCCAGAGGTTTATGGTGAAAGATATAAAATGGAACTGGTAGAACTTCATAAAAAGGGAGAAATGAGGCAAAGGAAAGGGACATTTTGTTATCAAAGGGGAGGCACCATAAGCCACAAGATGCTGGCAAGTGGGGTCAGTTATAGATCTTGAATGTTCTGGATGTGGTGAATAGCATGTTAGTCTTTGACTGCAGAATACCACATTTGAACCTCAGCAGTGGACTTCTTGTTCCTTATCCCATGTGTAAAATGGGAAAAGCAGTGGCATGCGGTGAGGAAAAACAAGATTGTGAAGCACATTGAACAGCAGTCTAGAGGCAAAACACAAATGCTTACCCTTTCCCCCCTCTTCTTTTTCTCTTTCCTCCATCCATTGCAGATGGCATGCTTCAACAAAAGATCCTTAGCTGCAAGCCAAAGACAAGAGCAAAGTGTGGAAAAGTAGAAGGTATTGCAGGCATGGGTGTCCACTCTGAATATGACTGCTGCGAGGATAGTGACTTTTGCAATGAATATTTTTAAACACACCAGCAAGTCTGTACATTTTACTTTTATCTTGCTCCTTTTTCTGTTTTTGTCCCCCATGCCCATTGCTTCAGCTCTAAGTACAATTCCACATGGCCAAACAAGGAAGCTCCAATATGGTAAAGAATTTCCTAACTCGTTTTCTTTTGAAAGGTTATGTTTCTAACCCTCAGGATTGCAGAGAAAAAAATTGGGAAAATGCATACATAGCAATCCACTAGGGGCTATATATGTATATGTATATGTATCTTTCTCACGTGTATCTGTATCTGGATGAGGTACCGCTCATGGTAACAGAGCCTGCACATACTGTTTCTCTTCACAGTAAAGCAACTTTGACTATACACAAGAAGTTCTATTTAAAAACCAAAAGCAAAAAATCCTTCTGACTGGCTGAGTGCAAGGTCTGGAAGGTGCAAGATTCAATACTTTGCAAAACAGTTGAAGAATGGGTTTCTAGAAACTGCTCCATTTACACAGATCCAGTTGCTCTGCAGTCTGTAGTGCAGGTCAAAAAATCATATAACCTACATTCACAGATGGGAATTGAATTGTTCCTGCTGGCCGTAGACCTCAGACATAGATGATTTCAAATTTTCAAAACCAGAGCAGGGTCTCTTGATCAAAACACTTTCAAGATGAAGTTATGTGGCAGCCTGAGAACAGCAGGGGGACATTAATAAAGCTCTTTTTTGTGGCCCTCTAAAATGCTTCACACCATGGCACATGCATGCAGGATAATAACTCTCCTTCTCAGGGTCTCCCTCTAAATGTAGAACTCTCTGGGAATTCAGTCAGCTCTTAGGAAGGGCCATCAACCTATCCTCTGAGCATTGTTAACTCAATCATCTGCAGTCAGGCACATCTCCCTTTCCTCATTACATCACCTAACAATTCTTTATCAGTACCCCGCCCCCATTACAATAGAAGGTTTGAATTATATGGTGCCACCTTGCAGTCTCACACTTCTCAGCAGTGGGTTCATGGAGCCTACTTCTGCACCAATGTCAGCCAATCGTACTGCTTCTGTATTCACACCCAGGTAAGAAGGGCATACCAAGCTAGTTAGTTCCTCTGAGGCCTCTTCTATCAGTGCTGACACTGAAATTACTGGACTGCTTCACCATGACAGGCAGGGTCTGCATTTTCTTTCTCCCATTCTGCTTCCTTTCCTGACTTGACCGCCCATGTTTTTCAACCTGCACCCAACTCTTAGCTTCTCCTTCTCCCAATATCAGCTGCTATTCCTTTGCTGTCTTTTGGTCCCTTTTTGGGCAACACAGTATTTATCTCATTTCATCAGGGGACTAATAACTTTAATTGGACATTAGCTTAAAATCATAGAATTGAACCTGGATTGTGTAAAATGGTATTTACCTTTGGAATTGCAATAAATAAATTGCTTTGTGCTTTTGCTATTTGAATAATTCAGTCTCTCTATTTTGTACTGCTTCTGTTTTGCTTCCCCTTTTCTGTTATGTATCTTAATTAGATCAATAAAAATTACTTTCTGGTTAAGTATCTACTCCCCTTTCCTTCTTTCCTTCCCGAAGGGAGTTATTTGCCAGAGTGGGCAATGTGTATACCCCAGACCAGGGAGGCCTCAACCTTTTTGGGCCTGTTGGATACCTTTGGAATTATGACATAGGGTGGAGGATGCAACTACAAAAAGACTGCTACAGGAGGTAGAGCTACACACTGAGAGGAAGCCCAAATGAAGGGGCAATGAGGAGCAATTAAAAAATACTTTGGGAAAAAGGGGTGAGAGAGAATAAAACAAATACTGTTTTAATAAAACAACCAGACCAGATCTTTCCTTGTAAACACTTCTTGTCTGGTGGCAGTTATACTAGGGTCTTCACCCCGTCCTTTCTAATGACTCACCAGCCTCTTCTATGCTGCTCTTGCTGAGCTCACAATACTTAGCTGTGTGATCGTGGCTAGAGATGGGCACAATCCAAAAAAAATTGCCAATCCAGCTGATCGTGGATCGGCGCTGGTGACGATCCCGACTAAACGATCCACACTGATCATCTCCTGTTCCCAATCCGTGGATCGTGGATCGTAGAGGCCAAAGTGGGGCGCGCTGCTATTCCCAGCTATGTGGGAAGGTGGGTGTTGGCGGCGGCCCCCGGGCCCAGCGGGCACAGGGAGATGGCGACGAGCCGCCACCCCTCAGGGGGCAGGGGGTCTGGCTGCTCGTTGGCAGCACCCCCATGTGCCCGCCCGCCAGGCCAAAAAGGAGCTCACTGGCGAGAAAAGAACGGTGGGTGATGCCGGCGGCATCTGTGTTTGTGTTTGGCCGTCTGTGTTTGGCCGTCAGAGCTGCCTATCAGGGTTTGCAGGGATGAGATTGGAGTGCCCATGGCTACAGAACACCCCCTTCCCCCTCCCTCCCCTGGCTGTCTTCTCCCAACTGGTGACTGCTTTGCTGCTCCATGGTTGGAAGGAAGCCTTGCTGATCAAGGAAAGCTGGGCTTCCATTCGGGTTTCCAAGGCGACAGAAGGAAGGGAAACACAGCTCAGGCATTCCCCTGGCTCCGTTGCCCTGGGAATAAATTACTGGCGCCTGAGTGTCTGGCTTCCCGATCTGAGCACGATCCATCCCCGATCCATCCCCCCTCCCGATCGCTGGATTGTTGGCTGTGGCCGATCACGATCCGCTGAGTCATGATTGCGTGATCGCCATTATCGTGGATTTTTTGGGATCGTAATGCGGATCGTGCCCATCTCTAATCATGGCTCCAGGCATGACTTTTTCCCAGCAACACCCTTCGAAGGCACTGGGAAGGGGATCTTATTGCATACTTTTTACCAGATCTTCCATTGTTCTAGCTGCTGCTCACTGTTCATGCTTCCCAGCCCCATACACCCCTTCAACTCTGTTGCCCCATTTCAGATGCTTCTCTTCTCTTCTCTTCTCTTCTCTTCTCTTCTCTTCTCTTCCCTTCCCTTCCCTTCCCTTCCCTTCCCTTCCCTTCCCTTCCCTTCCCGTCCCTTCCCGTCCCTTCCCTTCCCTTCCCTTCTCTTCATCCTTTTCCTACTCAGATTCCTTGTCACTATTTGCCACACCTTGCTTGCCCACATAGTTTCTTCTATCTATATTTTCTATGTCAAGCATTTCCTAGCCAAGAAGACATTCTACATCCCTTACAGAAGATGCAGTGTTTATGAAATCCCTTACAGAAGATGCAGTGTTTATGAACATACAACAGCTAAGCCATGGCAGAAGAGGAAGAGAGTTGCAAAGAGTGCAGCTGTTGGGTCACCGGCTCTGGCTGAAAGGGCTTTTTACTAATGGGCATATAGTGATTGGCAAGACAAATGTCACCACAGCATACATCACTCATTCTATTTTGCAAATTTGCTTTGATAAGGTTATAATTGCTCTGACATGGATAGCCCAGGTGATCCTGATTTCATCAGGTCATAGAAGATAAGCGTGGTCGGCCTCGGTTAATAATTAAATGGGAGACCTCAAGAAAGACCAAGGTTGCAGAGGAAGGCAATGGCAAACTACCTCTTGTCATGAAAACCCCGCCAGGCATCGTGTAAGTAAGCTATGACTTGAGGCTACTCTCATCACAGGGTTATGAGAATTTATCTTTTGAAACAAATGGTCCACTGTATTGATGCTGTATGTCCATGCAGCCAGGGCACCCTGTATGCCACAAATTACATGTCTGGCTGACCCTAAAAGGCAAACCTGACACAGCCTCAAAACATATCTTGGTAAGAAATATAAAGTGCTATCCTAAGCCGAGTTATACCCTTTAAAGCCCATGAACAACCAACTTAGAAGGAGGTGATTCTGCTTAGGATGGCACTGTTAATCTATTATGTTCATAGTTACCTTAGCTTCTTATTTACACACTGAAGGACTTTTTCTTCAATTCCATCTTCTTTGGGCTTAGTGACACCAAATATTGAAATATATTGTACCCATGCATAGATATTTCTGAGAGTAGACATTTCCTGTGATTAAAAGACAAAAATATGGGTGCAGCACTAGCCATGCCACATTCCATGCTATTCTATAGTTGAGGAATGCCGTGTTTACATTACATTATTCTCTGAGTATTGGCAACTATGGAAGGGTGCAAAGCATTTATTGCTTAAAGTGTTGACAGACTCCTGTGTCTGCTTACTGCACCTCATCAAATAAATGCTTCCTCTCCTCTTTGAATGCTGCAATCTCTAGTATGTCTGTAATCCAGATTCAACAAGCACCACAATAAATGTAACTATATTTGCCCCATCGATTCCATATGATGAATTTAAAATTCTGCGGCTAGTTCAGTAACGTATGGTCACCCAACATGTGGTTTGCTGGGATATGTGGTACTGTAGTTAGATATTTCAGGTTTAGGGGAATCCACCCCGAAGGGAACAGTGGGTAGCATTAAAAAAAAGTTTGTACACATTCCCCCTTCCTGACAACAGAGTTAAATAGGTGAAATAACATAATGTAAGGGCTCACTCCCCTTGGGATGTGATTGGTGAATGCAATTAAGGAAAACAAGATGCTGCCGAGCAGGCCCAGTGCCTGCCTGCCTGCCTGCTGCTGCCACTGTGCTGTAATGAAAAGTGTTGTTATAACTTGGTTTCCCAGATTTTGTTCATCATTCTGGAAGCTGCTTTAATTGGAATGAAATAACAATTCCTTTGTGTATTTCTGTCTCATTTGTTTTGTTTTGCATGCCCCTAGTCATCAACCTATCCCATAAGCATTATTAACTCAATTATCTGTAATCAGACACATCTCCCTTTTCCCATTACATCCTCTAGGTATTCCTTAACAGTACCCCCTACAAGAGAAAGTTTGATTTATCTAGTGTCAGCTTACAATTTGGCAACCAGTAGGAGGTTTCAGGGCACCCAGAGATCACTTACCACCGGGCAGGCACCCTGAGAAAACACGCAGTGCATGTGCTCAAGGTGGACACAACAATGTCCCTTCCAAAAGTGATGTCATCACGTTGGCACCAGGAGTGTGTATGCATTTCACGCGCATGTGAGGAGCAGACTCCCAGTAAGTACTGGGTCCCCCCCTCACCCCACTGGGAGGGTAGAGGGCCCTGGGAACCCTCGCCCCTACACTAGACCCAAATGATCCTTATCCTGAAATGTGTGTTCACTTCTACATTGTTAGAAGATGCTCTTAACATACCTACCTCAATGTGGGGACCAATTTGGTGAATCTACACACTCACATGATGACTGAAGGGAACCTTCACATCTAGCTGTAGGAAACACCGGATGCAGCATCAAGAGGAGGCCTTGGCCGCTCAGCCACGTTTATTGGCTCTACAGGACAACGTAGTTAGCCATTGTGTGGCACAGGATGCTGGACAGGACGGTCCACTGGTCTGATCCCGTAGGGCAGATCTTATGTTCTTAAACACTTGACCACCACAGTCCCACTCTTTTTTTAATTTTAAAAAAGTTTATCTGGCAGCAAGCCATTTCTTCCATTCCCACATAATGAAGCAACAGAATTATCTGTTTTTGATCCTTACAGGAGATTTCTGCTTGTTCATTTGTCTTCTAACGTGTTTTAATGGCTGACGTGCATTTTGCATAGTATATTTCTCCAAATGTGTTGAAATGTATTTATTTTCCTTATTTAAAATGCTTATATAACCCGTCTTTCTCCCAAGCAAATCAACATTAGATAGTGAAGTGCACTGTTGTAGGGACAGAGCATGAATTAGGATATAGCAATTTTATCAGTTCATGCGGGATAAAATGGATTACCTTACACTGCAACTGTACATTTTAATAACATACAGTGTTAATCTGAGCATTGTTGTTGTTATTTTTAGTTTTGGGTGTACACTGAATATATACACACAAGAGCTTTTTTATCTGTTTAAGTGGTACAATAATCACTATTATTTGGGAACTGGATTTCAATGATGCTGCATATTAATACTTTTTTGAAATTCCAAATAAAGTATTATTTAAGGAATTAGACATTTTAGATATTACGTGATAGCAATGCATGCACATCTCTTTTTGTACACATTGATGTTAATATTTCAAACATTGTTGCAAGGTCATCTCAAAGTTGCATTTAAGTACTCATTTGGCACAATCTGTGTTATTTGCTTCTGCAATGTAAAGCAAGAGTTCATTTCTTATTATACTCTGTCAAAAAAAACAAGGCGGGGGGCAGAAATTAGACTCAGGAATAGAAAAAGGCAATGTAGCTTATATGTCAGCAACCAAGAAGTTCATTTGTTTGGTCCAAAAGATGTTTCTTTTCACAAACTTTTCAGCACCATCAAAAAGCGCTTTTCCTTTCAGCAGTTTTGATGATTGTGTCAAAGTGTGTGTATGTGTGTTCAAGGAGTGTGTGTGTTTGCTTATTCAAAGCGAGGACAAAGTTTCCTGAATTAGACACATTTACCCTCATGATGGCAACCCATTTAGTATGTGATCCTTGAATCAATATGATCATCTATGAAACTGTTCAGAGAGAAAGAAGAGACAGTAATGAGAAAAAATTAGATGGCTGTATAAGCATTGCAGAGAAGGGAAATGATGACAGTTAAGCAATCTGAAAATTTGTCAATGTTATCACTCTCACTAGGTGCCAGCAGGGTGAGGGCAAGTTGCTGTGTGGCCCAAGCTGCAGTAGAAAGAGGAGGAAGAGAAGATGGAGCTTAAAACAGGCTTCTTGGTGGCCTTCAAAACAGGGCGTTCTAGGTGGCTACCTACCTCATCCATACAGCTGGGCTAGCCTGATAGCTCTTATAATTGTTGCAGTACTTATTTATTTAGCCATGTAGTCCAGAAGCATCAAGTCAAATACTTCTGGAGAATCAACAGGAATGCACACACCCCCATCCATTTCCTTGCATTTGCCACCAGTAAGGTGGCTGTTATTATTTCAGTGCCCAACCTGGCTGTAAGCGAGACTGAAAAGTGCCCATATATTCATCTCATCCAAGGCTGAGAGGTCACCATAAGCACAATTCTCCAAGAATGGAATGCTGGAACCCAGCCAACATTAAAGAAATACAATATTACTGTAATATATAGATTTTACATCTTTCCAACACATTTTTGTTTTGTGTATGAGTGACTATTCCTTTATAAACCTAAGTGATGATCTTTTGTGGTATCAGTACTACTATAATCTTTTTTCTTCACTTGGCAGGTCTGCTACTGTGGATTGCACAGTCAATTCATTTGAAGCCATTGCTTTGCTACAATCATTAAATGTTCTGTGAATTTCCAAACAATCTATTGCATGGTTGTTGTGGGTTTTCCGGGCTGTATTGCCGTGGTCTTGGCATTGTAGTTCCTGACGTTTCGCCAGCAGCTGTGGCTGGCGTCTTCAGAGGTGTAGCTCTGTGACACTGTGACACTGAGAGATCTCTGTGTTTTGGTGCTACACCTCTGAAGATGCCAGCCACAGCTGCTGGCGAAACATCAGGAACTACAATGCCAAGACCACGGCAATACAGCCCGGAAAACCCACAACAACCATCGTTCTCTGGCCGTGAAAGCCTTCGACAATAAATCTATTGCATGATGGCCCACCAGTCACCCACTTCATTCATCTCATGAGGACAGAGTGTTCTCTAGGGTGCTTGTAATGTGCTTCATAAAAAAGCAGTGCACACTTTCTGATTTGAGTAAGTGGAGGTCAGCAACTTTACACTGTGACTAAAGCTCTGCTGTTGCACACAGAACCCTTCAGATTCCAAAATGTCTCCCATGGGTCAGATCCGTACAATCTGCACCTTCCTTTGCCTCACATCTGGAGGTAAGCTCCTTTTACAAAGGTTGAGGAAAGATCTTTATAAACAATTCCTTTGACGGAAGGATTTTTTGAAAACAAATTTTCTGTCTGGCAAACTAGAAGAAAATATATTAAACCATAAATCAGCGGAGGAATCCATTTGTTCTTGATGGGGTAACACTCCTCTGAAGCAGAAGGTTTGCCTTTTATGGTGCTTTTGGGGTCTCTAGACAGAGGCACACAATTATCTATGTTCTGATCAAGCCAGATTAGATAACTGGAATGTGCTTCACCTGGTTCTTCCTTGGTTCAGAAGCTGATGTGAAATGTGACAGCGAAATTACTTATTGGCAGTAACTATGCAGAGAACAATTTACAACCCTTTAAAGAAGTTGTTAGGTCCAATTTAAACAATGGGACCTTTAAGCAGCCCCACCCCAATGACATGAATGCAGGGTTCTTAAATGACCATCTCCTCCCACTCGGCCCATCAGTTACAACCTCACTGGAGGCCCTGCTTTGCCTCCATCCTTTTTCTGAAGTGAGGCAGGCTATTAAAATAAGAGGTCTTTGTAACACCTGAGCTGTGTAATGCCATTCAATTAGCATCAAGTCTTTTCAGCTTTTGGTGCCTGGTGAAAGCATATTTGTTTCCCAGATATGTGGCTCATTATTTGTTCCCCTCTTCTGTAGGGTGTGATACTGTTGGCTTTTCTGGTGTGACTTGTGTTACTCAGGCAGCCTTCTGGTTTAAGCTGCTGTTTTTAAAGTCGTGTTTCCCATGACTTGTCCGAGTTTTTAAAATTTTGCTTTACACTGCTAGATGCTGGTTCTCAACATTTTTGAGGTGCATAAAGATAATGTTTTTCTTTACTGCTGTTTTTAATGTGTTTAGTTTAGGATGAATAGGTATCTATATTGCTATGTTATTGTTTTGTTGTTCTTTGGTTTGATGAAGGCACCCTAAGGATCAGTTTGGGTAAGAGATGGGGCAGAAATATTTAAATATTAAATAAATCATCATAAAGCTTTTTCTTTTGCAGGAGATTCTCTACAATGCTTAAAATGTTTGGCCATTCAGCCAGGTGGACCATGTAGTCTCAAAACCTGTGAAATCAACCCAGAAACAGAAACCTGCATTGCTGTTGTAATATATTTAAGTAAAAAACTAAAGCTGAGACTTTATTCTTTTTGGACTCCCACTTCCATCCAGGCCTCACTTTCTTCTTGTTCCCTATTCTTTGGGTTTAATTATTCCAAGTGGCTAGTAGACTGCAGAGATACCTTGATCATATATCTATCCACTGCTAATAGGACAAACATGTAGGCTTTGATCCAGCAATGCATAAGTGGAAAGGAAAATCCATAGTGGCACTTGTATAAGCACTAGTGCAACAACTGCAGCAAAACAAAGACCTTAAATTTGATTTTTAATGGGTAATGATGTGTATCTGAAGCAATAAGTGGTTTAGTCTGTTTGCATTATTTTATTCCATCTGTTCTTGAAATTGTATCAAAAGAAATACATTGTACCATGTCTTGCACATGTAGAAAAGATAGTAATGATACAACCTCTTCCAGTTAGCACATGCAGACGTGGAGGAATAATTTTAGAACTTTTAATTGAGCAAAGTTTGTTCTGTATGTCGAAGTCTTCTTTGGAACCCAACCCTTAAACAAAACTGGCCATGCAAATTTGAACTCCAGGAACAATAACAGTAATTTAAGGATTAAATGTTCATGGTTGGCTGTTCGTGGGGGCCAGCAGGCTCTCCTCCAGCCATCATCCAAGTCAAAATCCCTATTGCACCATTCCCAGAGACCTGACCTGAGCAGGTACCAGGAAAGGTACCAATAATAAATAATAGCTTGGCCCCAGAGCCTGGCAGCAGCCCTGGAACTTGAAGGGGTAGATCCCTACTGCGCCACTCCCAGAAACTTTACCCTGAGGGTAAGCACATGAGTAGGAATTTTGGCACCCCAAAATCATACCCATTCGAAAGAAAAGAAAAGAGAGATGATTTTTAAAATGCTTGCTTTGCCTCCTCAAGAGGCAGCAAGAAGAGGGAGGAGACAGAGTGCCCAGGTGGTTTATGACACATCATCCTTTTAAATGGTCTTTAAAGGGCCATGATTTGCAATGGGTGGCAGTAGACCCGGCCTCCAGTCCAGAGACAGGTCTGCCTTGTCTAGTTGTTACAGTTGGTACCTGGAGCTGAGTTGGAATTTCCACTTCAAAACACACAGATGGTTGAGCAGCAGCAAAGCTTTCCAAGCCAGCAGCCTATAGCTTCTTGCTAGATTTGCAGATCCATAGGGCACAGCATAAGGCCTTACCAGATGGTATCAGCACAGAAAGCACCAAAGCACCACAGCTGAAGGCACCAATAGGGCACAGAAGCACAGCTAGATCCCAGGTCCCCTGTGGGGGTGGGGAATCCCCCTTTCCCACCCACTGCTCTCCATCACAACTCAAGTGGCTTGCAGGAAGGAAAGGTGGGGAAACAGGCCTCCTGGGTGTGCTCCCAGGGTGGCATGATGACATTCCCAGGAGTGACATCATCGTGATGTCTTGAGAGCGCTCCCATGCTCCCAAGTCTGTGTGATGACATCACTTCCTGGAGCAACAGAAAAGTGAATGCTGAGTCCCCCCTCCCACTAAGAGGGTAAGGGGACCTGGCAACCCTAAGCACACCCAAGCTGGGACCCTAGACCAATGATAGATATTTGGGCTGCTCTACCTTCTGATCAGATAAATGTACTTTCTCTTTTCTCTCCCCTCTCCCCTTCATCCCAGATGGGAAGATTACTGAGAAAATATTAGGCTGCAAGGAAAAGGAAAATTTGCCCTGTGGTACTTCGGGTGATATGCCAGGCCAAGGTTTGACATATGAACTTGCCTGCTGCACAGATAATAATTTCTGCAATGTAGACTATTAAGACAAGAGCAAAGACATCCATGCCTACATACATACATGCCTTCCCCTTTGAGATACCACTTTTTTTTGTTTTGTTCCCCAGGTTTCTGAATTAAAATCATGGTTGTATGCTCTGTTCATTTCACCCTTAAGCAAAAAACCTGAATGTAGCAACAACAACAACAACAAAGTCCTTACACTGTTGACCTTTCATATTTGGAGACAGAAGAAGTTTCTTATTCTCTCACTGCTAGAATTAGAGGCAGGGAAACACAACAGTGTTTGGGAGAATTATTTATTTATATTTTTATTGATTTGTATCCCACTTTTCTCTCCAGTGAGGACCTAAAGCAGCTTCTGATATTATTCTCCCCTCTTCCATTTTGTTTTCACAACAACAACTTGTTGAGGTAAGTGTAGGATGCTGCAGTCACCTAGAAATATGCTGAGGGCTTTCTTGAGTAAACCAAGTGTAACTTTATTTAGAACAAAGAAAAGAACCCACCACCCTCCAGAGTCTTTCACAGCAGCATATCCAAATCCATCAATAAAATATTGATAAATAAGATAATACAAGCAGAGACTTGCAAGATTCAATGAGGAGGGAATCCTATCATCCCGGCTGCCTACCAGCCCAGCCACTTAGCAGTTTTCAGGAAAATGTCCCTAGTCTGTACATGGCCCCGATCCGCAGCTTTATGAATCCACAGACAGCGCCATATGTATTGAATATTAGGTAATATATTGAAAGCGGGGTACCTGCAAAGACTTGTGGGGGGCATCTCATTTCCCCCTCCCCTTCTGTTTCCTCTTTCCCTTTCCTGAAAGCCCCCTAGCCTGTCTCCATTTTCTGCTCTCTTCTCTCCTTCCCACCTACTAGACCTTTATTTGCCCCCCGCCCTTCAGCTTTCCCCCATTCCATCTCCCTGGCAGCCTCTCCTTGAGAAAGTTACGGCCAAGCTGTGTGGTGCCAGTCACCTCAGTTGTATTGTGCTGGCCGAGCTGTGCTCAGTTGAATGGTGCCAGCTATGCTGGGCCATGCCCACTTGCATGGTAGGGAACTTGTATGGGGCCCAAGGACTTACAGGGGCACACCTCACTTTCCTCTGTATCCTCCTCCCCCACTATTTCCTCTTTCCCCTCTCCTAACAGCACGCATATCCTCATCTGTTCTGTCATCTTCAGCTATATTCTCCCAGTACAGTTTATTGTGTATGAAAGATCTGGCCAATTTACAGTGCAAGTCAATGGGCTTAGAAGAGTGCAACTCTGCTTAGGACTGCACTGTTATTCATGTAAATGCAAAGCCAACCATTGATATCAGGTTTTGTATCTCATTTTAGCTGCTCAAAGAGCAAGTCTGCAAGGCAAAGTTTCCACGGATCACTGTAGCTCTGTACATAAATCTGCTCAAAACTCCATTCCTTGAGTAGCTAATTTGCAACGTCATGGTCCAGCAGCCTCTTCCTCCATATACCTCCCAAGAGCAGAATGTTCTCTATGGTACTTTTGGGGTCATTAAAGGAATAAAAAGAAGCAGTCTGCCTACTTTATTGGACGTGATAAAGACCAGTATTTTTTCCTAGGTCACTTAGGCTCTGCTGTGGCACGCATTCCTTCTAATTTCCAAATGCTTCCCATGGAGCAGATCCTGCTTCTAGTCTTTTTCTGCTTAACACCAGCAGGTAAGTTGCAGCTGTACTGTCTTGTGTGAGGCTGGTATTGCAGGCAAATAATGCACATCCACACATTAACATGGGAAAAAATGGGCCACATTTTTATTGATTACAGCCATTGCAGTTTGGTGCTGCATAGGGCATAGATCTCTGGCATCAACTGACCTGCTTGCCTTTTGATGGAATACCAGCCTGCCTATTGGGTTCCAAATCTAAGGCTGGGCACCAATCTGAGGCACAGTCCTGATTAATCCTTGCCATGGAAGGGGAGAGCGCCTGCCAATGGTCCCTGAGCTGGGCACGTACCTTTCAACTTCTGCTCAGATCCCTTAAGGGGTCCCTGAATGGGTGAGCCACTCAGCCAGTTTGAACTCACCCTAGTAGATCTGGCCCAATGCCCCCAAGCAACCCAGAAGTTGTGATGGACACCCCAGTAGAAACTGGCAGCTACAGGGTGGGAGGTGACTTTCTCATCATCAATGCCGTGTGGAATGGCAGCAAGGCCCAGGATGAGCTGCAAAGGCAGCAGCAAGGCTTCACCTCCCCCAAACACCTTGCATGCTGTTAAAGCAACTGGGGGAGTATGGGAGCCTGGGGGCCTCCTCACCCTGTGTGATGGCAGCCACCACACCTCTGGAGTGGATGGTCCTTCACCTAGCCCGACCACCCAGCTGCAACCTGGCCCACTGTTAAGTCAGGAGAGCCCCTTTTCCTGCACTGAATTTAGCCTGTGTTAGTGCATTTTTTTTACTGGCTTAAAAGACCCAGAGTCTGAGATTTATAGGGACACAATAATGAAGATTTGTGGCCAAAATATTTTTAAAGGCTTCTGAAGCAATGGAAGTCTTTAGAATGAACAACTGAATTTTTTCTTTTTATGAAAGTCATAAAAATAAAAAATTAATTAACCATCTTTTTGTACAACAAGGGATTTTTGCAAGTCAAAGATGATACATCTTATCCATAATTGATGATTAAAACAAAGCTAACCAGATTGTGTTGATCAACTAAAGATTTTGATGCTTGCTTGAAAAAGAAAGATCATATATGGTGTCATCCTAAGCAGAATTACACCCTTTTGAGTCCATGGAAGTCAATGGTCTTAGAAGGGTGTAATTTTGCATAGCTTAGTACTAATAAGGAATTATCAAGAGCAGCTGCAAATTGAATTATATTGTTTTCTCAAAATAAAGGGATCTGATGTCTAAAAAAAAAGAAAACGAGAAAGAATGACATGGAAACACGGGTTCTGGGGAGCAAAAGGAACTTATGGCTTAACAAGGTATCACCCTCAAAAGCGCAGTTGTTGTTGTTAACATGGGGGCAAGATCTGAAAAAGTACAGGTTTGAGTCATTCCTAGCCATAACAGACAACACCTTATCTCTAATGTTTCCCCATTTGGCTATGGTGGCCCACAGAACAGAATATCAGACAAAAGTCTGAACTAGTAGGCAGGCTGATGTAGGAAAAAGAGATCTTTGAGGCATGCCCATCCGAGATGCTTTAGGGCTTTACAGGTAATAGCCATCACTATGAATTTTGCCTATAAGTAGACCAGCAGCCATTCAAGGTCATTTTAAAACTAGCAGGATACGCTCCAGCTAACTCGTGCTTATAAGCAGCCTTGCTACAGCGTTTTAAACATGTTGAAACCTCTGAACAGGCTTCGAAGGCAACCCCACATAAGTGTCTAATCCAGGTATAATCAGTTCATAAATAACTGCAGCCAGATTATTGTTTCAGTAGAAAGAATTATGGTTTTGGTAGAAAATTTATCTTTTGTAGCAGATGCTCTGAGATGTATTCACTGCATACCTAAGGACCGAGAGGGATCATGTGATCTTAGAATTTGTGAAATCAACCCTGCAACAGAAACCTGCCATCTCCAAAAAATTTATACATGTAAGTTAACCTCATAAGCTCCTTAAGTTTTCTAGTATCATATGCACAGACTGCACTTTATCCTTAGTTTCCACTTCCTTGTACTTGATGATACAATGTTAGAAAATATACTGCAGAAATGTCCTGTTGTGTCCTTTATTGTGAGCTTATAACCTTCCCACAACAAATATGATAAGCATGAAAGCAATGTTGCCCATGCACTTTTAATGCTGAGATAATGCTGTGCCACTAAGTCCCTAAAATCATAGAATCATAGAGTTGGAAGGGGCCATACAGACCATCTAGTGCCCAGTGCAGGATCAGCCTAAAGCATCCCTCTTTCCTTCTGAATTTTGTGTTATGTTATAAAAAGGATACTGTCTCAACTGCACTAATGAAGTCAAATCCTTGACCTCTGGAGATGATCCTGAATGTTGGCACAATGAAGGAAATAACTCTGCTAACAACTTTACTCACTTACAGTGCAATCATAAGAAGAGTTACTCCAATCTAAGCCCATTGATTTAAATGAGCTTAGACTGGAGGAACTCTTCTTATGACTGCACTGTTACTTACTTTCATTCTTAAGGTCTGCCTTTCTCACTGAAACTCAAGGTGGATTACACAGTGAAAGTCAATGCAGTCCATAGGATGAGACATGTAGTAAGAAATGTAATAGGATTAGGATGTGGAATCTGGAACAAAAGTATTTTATGCATGGTTACTTTATAGCGTCTCTGATTCAGTTCTGCTTCCCATGTTCTCCAGAGTTCTGCATGTGTTGGGGGGTCATAGGAAGCAGAAACGGGGTTTGACCAGTTTTAACCGTTTTTTCCACCTGCGCTCATTCCCCCATTTTTTTAAAAAAGCCAATGGCATGCTACAAGCATTTTGGGTTCTGTCAGTGCAGAATCAAATACTCCAGTTCTGCTTTTGAGACCCCCCTTTTTTTTCTTTGGAGCTGATTGGTCTATCATCCTCAGCTCCCGTTACTTTTTCTGCCATTTTTTAAATTAGCGATACCACAGTAACACTGCTTGATGTGAGAACTAATTTTTTTTATTAGCGGAAACGCAGTAACGCTGCTATGATATGACCACTCTTTTTTGTTTGGCGAAGAAGTAGTAACGCTGCTATGATATGTAAACAATTTCATCCGTTTTTTTGGTGGAGGGGGGAGTCAGCGGTACTGTGGTAACGCTGCTGTGAAATGTAATACATTTGTAATGCATGATTTTCCTCAGAAAAATGATCATCAGTGTTTGAAGTTACAGCACTGAAAATGCCATGAAGCATAAAAACATCTAATATGGAATAGGTTTAGTGTTCCTCCTGCAATGGCAGGTCTTCACCCCTGCCTTTTTAATCTAATAATGAGGTAACATTTCTGCGATGTAGATTTCGATCCTGTTAGGTAAATTGTCCTCTTGGCTCCAAAAGCATTTTTCCCTCACTGTGCTGTTTAGTGTCATTCTCCTCATAACAGGTTCATGGATATGGCTGCTATTAGAGCCCCTGGAGGCAGAAGGGTATCTTGGAGAGAGTGGAAGACGCTTGATCTCCTTGATATATGGGGGGAGGAGGTGCAGGAGGCTCTGGCAGTGAGACACCGGAACATCGACACCTTTGAGAAGATCGCACCGGAGATGTTGGTCAGGGGGCACAGGAGGACGGCTTTTGAATGCCGCACAAAAACCAAGGCTAGGCAGCAGGAATACAAATGGGTGGTGGGTGACACATACTGGAAAGGAGTGGAGGAAAAGTGATAAGTTCTTTGGAGGATTGGGGGGATTGGACGGAATAATGACAGAAGAAAGCAAAGGGGAATGGAAAGCAGAAAGTGGGAAAGACCTGCGCCTCTGGGTGTGTGCTTTGAATGAGCTGCTGAAGACACAATCCTTCTTCCAGGCAGAAGCCTGCTGGGCACAAGGGCACCCAAAGACCATTCTGGGGTGGGCTGCTGGTGCTGTCTCCCAGGATGTGTTGGGGGTGAGGGTGGGGAGGGGGACTTGTGCCTGGAAGAAGGATTTGTGTCTTCAGCAGCTCATTCAAAGCGCAAACCCTAAAGTGCAGCTGTTTCTTCCTGCTTTCCCCTTGCCCTTTGCTTTCCTCTGTCAATATTCCATCCCCTTCCCTTCCCCAGTCCCTCCAAAGAAATTTGCTGCTGCCGCAACTGCCACTAGTACACAGCTGCGGGCCATGAGGAAGAGTCTGCAGAAGTAACGTAGCAATGAAACTACGCAATTGCAAATTTAAAAAAACAACCCCCCCCCCCGGAAAACATGCCACTACATCAATTCATTCAAATGAGGTATTTGATATGTGTAAAATTACACCCAGACTCCAACTCAAAGCGGCTTTTGGTGGTGCATAATTCAGGAGAGCCATGCCGACTCCATTTCAAACGTATCAAATACTGATTTACTGGCTTCATGCATAAAACACTAAAGCTGAAACAAAGCATAATTTAGTATATTAAACAGTGCAGAAACGACATAATAGGATAATACATACAGTAACGGATGTGTGTTTGTTATGTACCATCAAGTTGCCTCTGACCTATGGCAACCTTATGAATGAAAGACCTTCAAAACATCCTATTGTTAATAGACTTGTTCAGATCTTGCAAACACAGTAACAGATAGTATCTACTGTACAGAGTAGTATAGTCCACAGTCTTTTTCCCTTTATAAAAGCATTCTTCTTGAATTGTTCTGTTATAATAAAACCCAGTTTCCTTCATAAAAATGCTCTCCTGAATAATTCAGTTTTGCATCGTTTGCAAAATGTCAGGAGAGTGGTAACCGTTCCATAAGAATGCACGTGTATGGGCAGTTGTTGATCTTGCTCATTTGCACGAGGGCACTGCAGAGGGCCCTATTAAGATGAGTGAAGCTGTTGTGGCAGAGCATGGGGTCGGGGGAAGTGGTCTTGCAGATAGGAGGATCCAACACCAGGGAAGTCTTTATATGTGATAGCCAATAACTTAAACTGAACCTGGCAACTATATCTATGTTTTCATCCTGTAAAAACCTGGACAAATGTGCAGATCTGTGCCTCACTCTGACATTGCACAATATTACTGAAGGCATGGAGAAAATGGGGGCTCTTGCATCATTGCCTCTCAGGAGGTTAGACAGGCAGTGGGCATCCTTGGCCAATATTAGCCATCTTTTGAATATACCATTCCCATATTGACCAGTTCCCATTTGCTCTGGAATCAAACATCTTGCCCCAGGTGAGATTTGCCCCTAGCATCACTAAGAAATCTCCCACATTCTGCATGTTACCATCCACAGAGAAGCCATACAGTTGTTCAGTGATACAGCATTGGTGGTTTGATGTTAGTGCTGACCAACAGGTATTGTGGTTGCAAGTGAGACACTGGTGTCTCTTTCCCTCCATTGTAGTAGTAAAACTTCTTCCAATTGTTCTGTGAAAGGGCTGGGCCCCAACTGTGCACCCCAAGTAAGCAGCCACATGCCGAGAGCTATTGTGTTCCCACTCTTCAGCTTGTGCCAAGAGGGTCACATCTCTTGCATAGGCTTGGCTTTATCTAATGAGGGCAAAAGAAAGCAAATTCCCAATATCTGGCTTCAATCCAAATTCCTTCATTCCAGTCTTATTTTGTCTTGCAGAAACCTGACTTTTTAGGTGAGCTACAAGATACCTAATGATGCATTTGAATTAAAAAGAGATTATGACAACAGAGTAATCAGAAATATAGAACTGTATAGGGTGGGAAGCCATGATAAAGATGAATAGAAAATGAAATGTACAGAAAATTATGGCTGGTGATGCACAGGTCTGGTCTCTCCCAACAATTGTCTAGGGAATGCTTTTGCACAACCCCATGAAGGAATGGAACATAGCCTGGCAACAAGTGAGAGATGAGGGGGGTGGGGTCACGGGATGCAGCTGTTGAATGATGATATGATGTCACTTCTGAGAAAACTCTGGAAGTGACATTATGCCTGTCTAGGAATCACTTGGAACTCTATGATAAAACCATAGAGTTTTTGGCAATTCCTAGAGAGTTATGATGCCATTTCTGGATTTTCCCTAGAAGTGTCATTATGCCACAGGCCTGGTGGCTATTTTTATTTTATTTAAGAATACAGTCATGGGTAAAATCATTCTTCAGACATGGACTGCATCTATGTTGTCCTGTCTCTTGCATGAAACTTAGAGTAACCTATTGCAAGGACTAGTTTTGCAGAGAAACCAAACAGAATTTATAGCAGTTTGGAATTTACTGTGGAGTCTCATAAACTACTGGAAAAGTGAACTCTTTTTTTTATCTCCCTTCCTCCTTTCTTTCACTCCTTATTCCAGATGGGACATCTAATGAGCTTATTCTTCGAGACACAATTCTAGACTGCAAGAAAAAGAAAGATGCAAGATGTGGTGTACATGGCAATGTGCCAGGCAAAAATATCTATGTTGAACATGCCTGTTGTACAGAGTCTAACCTCTGCAATGGGAATATGTAGACAAAGCTGAAAGGCACTCAGATATCTTAAATATTGGAATAGAGGTGACTCAGCATGCTGGATACTGAGGGGGGCACTATTTTCCTCTTTTGCTCTAGAATCAGACTGTGTAGATGTGTGATGCCTTTCTATGTCTGAGCTAGAAATTTCTCTATGACTCTCTCTCTTTTTCTAAGCCCTTTTTCTCTCTCTCGCTCCTCAAGATCTTTGCAAAGAAGCAAGGCGGGTTGACAGAGCTCTCCTGTGCAAGCATGCCAGATATTCACTCATGATCTCAAGCTCCACTCACATGCAGCTGGATTAGCTGCCTACTTGTAATAGGAAATAGTGTTATTCAGTTTAGGTTTCTATTTTTCTTCTGCTACTACATATATGCAAATAAATGTGAATCAGTTTCAATAAAAGTAAGTTTTTATCTTTTGCAATATGCTGTCTTGAAGAGTGTTTCCCCACACGCGATTCCACACTTTCCTGACTGTGCAACTTTGCAACATTAATTAATAAATATCACATAACACATAAATACATGTGTATGCACTGACTGCCCTGTTGGTATGTCTATCATACAATTTGGAGAGTATAAGAGTATGAGTGCCCTACCTGTAGGATTTGGTGGAGAAAACACATGCACTGCCTATGCTGAAGGCTTAAAGACTAGAGCAGGGCGAACATGAATTACTCACTCAGGAGATTCATTTTTAAACACTTTATAGAATTAGATCCCTTTGCTAGGGCTACTCTCTTTTGTACTCAATATCTACACTTTCCACAGCACTATCATCTTCATCCATTTCTCCAGTTATGGGTGAGATATCCAAACATTTATTCTATCTTCTCTCCTTTCCCCCTTCATCTGAGTTGGGAAACTTTATTAACAAATGGTACACCAAAAAAGAAATAAGGCATTATGGAGTGTCTTCTGATATGCCCAAATGGCCTGGATATTGAAATCTTCTGCTGCCAGGATAGTGACTTTTGCAATGAAAGATTTATATGAGGTTGAAAGCAACTTGGAAACCCTCCAAACACCAGCATATATGTTTGTCATTCCATATATTCTTTCCCTGTCCTCAAGTATTCAAGTCATCACTGGTTGGATGAGTTGTAATATGAGATTTCCTTAATTAGTCAGGGGAATTAGCATTAAGGAGGCAGCAAGAGGGGGTAACTGGGATTCTCTACCTATGTCTACGGGGATTGTTCCTCAGAGAACTCTAAAATAAGCAGGCAGATGTTCAACCAAAAAGGTTTCTTTATTAACAGAGGAATAAAAGGCAAGCATACAGGAAACCACACTCAGCATACATACAGGGCTAACTATGAATACAGTGAGGAAAGTGGAAAGCAGTTTTGAGGGAAGGGTGACAATTACCAATCTCAAAGAGGAGGTGGTCCATGGAGGAGCAGCAAAATGACCAGTGTTTCATGGAAGAGAAGAGGAGAAGCCCAAGCAAGTTTGGGGGCATGTGTTTGGATCCAAAGGCACACACACACAGAGCACGTGGCGGGGAAGCTCAGTTATAGGGCAAAACATTCCCTGGGGCAATGCTAATGTCTTGCTCCTAAAAACAATAATGTAATGGTTTGTACAGAAGTATGACAGTAAGTCGGGAAAGGTTTGATATGACTTTCTGGGATGTTCTATAGGTGAAAATATTGTACCACCAGAACCTATCCAGGAGGAGAAAGTAATTTACAGTCTGGTCAACGTGGAGCTTCTCAGTGACTCATTATTAAAACAGCTTGTGGTGGGGATTGTAGTAGCTCTGGAAAGTGTGTCTGCTGCTAACATGTCCTTGTAATTAGTGTAAACAATCTGGAAGTCATAATTTTGAAGCTTTATGAGCATCATTTGTAGGCACGAGGAAGCTTTTCCAAAGTGCTTGGAAGGTTTATGATCCAATTGGATTAACATTTGGATGCCAAACACATACTGATGGAATTTAGTCATAGCAAACACAATTGCCAGAAGTTCCTTTTCAACCTGCATATAGTTTTTCTCAGCTTGTGTCAGTGCTCTAGCAGCACAAGTAATACGTAGTTTCTACTGACCCTAAACTAGCTTTGGATACATCTGCCTATATTTCCAGCTGTTAACTTTAATCAAAATATCACTGTACAGGAGCAGTTGTGATGCCATAGTTAAGGTTACCAAAGGCTTTCTGCTGCTCATGTCCCAATTGGCAGAGATGGCCATTTCTTAACAAGGCACACTGGAGCAAAATAAGACTTGATTGATTTGTGATGCATTGTTTCAGGTATTTTATAGTCCTTGGAGTTTCTGAAGGCTTTTTTCGCCTGACACCATCTGATATTCTCTTTAGCTCGCAGGTCAGGTTCCTGTTCTGATGTTCATAGAGCAGAGATAGGTGTATTCAAAACAACATCCGTTTATTAACAAAAAGATATAGATATAGAAGCAACTGATTTCAGGACATAGGAACTCATGCAGTCTACAATTCTAACTAATAAGCAAAACAAATGAGCAGGGACTCTCGCCAGGCCATGCCAGTGGGAGCTTGGGGGATGGGAAGGAATATAGGGATGCCAGCATCATGTGTACCATGATGTCAGTTCCTGGAAAACCTGGAAGTGATGTCACATTCCTAGAGTGATATGATGTCACTTCTGGGTCTTCCTTTGAAAGTGATGTCATGCCATGCATTATGTGGGCTTTAAAAAATTTTTCTCCTACTGTAGCTTGGAGCAGCAGTGGGCAACAAGGGATGCCAGTGGAAGGTATCCCACCACTGTTGGAGAACTGGCAACCCCAACTACACCTCATGAGACTAAAAACCCACAAATATCCGATTTGGAAAAAATTGTTCTGCTTTAATCCATACAATAAATATACCACAGATTCCATTGATTAATAAACAATAAAGTAAGCATGTGATGCACAGTTTTGGGAGTCTGCATTTCCTCCCTGCCATTGTCTATTTTTTTAAATAAAACAAATGTTTACTGTCATTTTTGCTGAGAAAAAACCTGAGGTGGTATACAAGGAAAACTCAGGACAGAGCAGAGATAAGTTTCAGTTGATTCCTCAGGAGACAGATACATTTTAAAATGTTTTATAAACCTATTTTCATCCTATTATTATTCTGATTTGCATATACAATCTATTTCTAAATCTTCACTGTTCTGCTTTTCCTCCATTTACTTTTATTGTCTAACTAGCAACAAAGCCCGTTGTGTTAGATAATACGATGGGCTCTAGTGGGGCCTTGAGAGGGCCATGCCGCCTGGCTGCGTTCTGGAGAAGCCCACCATGTTACCCTCTGGAGAAGCCTGCCGTGGTGCTGCACTGCTCCCAAGTTCCTACAGAACCACGCTGGCCCTTCTTGCCAGCTCCAGGGCTAGTTGCGCTGGGTCCTGGAGTGCTCCTGTGGGCTTGATTCAGCCCACTGCAGAGTGCAGGAACACTCCATGGTGCATTGCAGCACCATAGCTGTGTTCCTGTACTCCACAGCAGGCCGATTTTGGCCCATTTGAGACTGAATTGGGCCCATTTGGGGCCAAAATCAGGCTACTGTGGAGTGCAGGAGCACTCCAGGGCCTTTTGTGCTGCTCTGGACTGTTCAGAGCCTGCTCTGGGGGGGGGGGAGAACACAAGACCTTCCGCTGCTGTGGTGGCCTTCTCTGGGCCTCTGGAGGGCCTTGGCGCCATGCCTGGCCTTCCTTCTGCCGTGCTGGGTCTTCCTGGGCCTCTGGAGGTCCCAAGGAGGCTGCAGAAGTGGCAGGAAGGCAAGCTGTGTTGCCAACTATTCACTTTTTACCCCTGTAGACTGTGCCTACATGGGGATAAAAAGTGAGTCATCGGTAACACAGTTTGCCTTTTATATCTTAGGATTCTTATTTATTTAGTGCATATTTATCCTACCATTCCTCCAAGGAGCTCAGAGTAGTGTACATGATTCTCTCTCTGCTGCTAATTAATCATCATAACAACCTTCTGAAGTAGGTTAGGGGGAGAGAGAGTGGATGGCCAAAGGTCATCTCGTGTTTTTCATGGCAATTAGAGTTTTGAACCTGGGCTTCACACATCTGAGTCCAACATTTCAACCACTACACCACATTGGTTCTTCACAAAAGGCTTTCAGCACAGCACTGAGTGAACTCTATTATTTGATTTGGAATCAGTTCAGTATTTGCAAGCTTCTTCAGTGGGTGTTCAAAAGAAAAACTCATTTGTTTTCATAGAGATTGCTCTTGGCTCATAATGCTAATGCCTATGCTGTTCATACAGTACACATTGTAACAGCATTCCCAGGACTAGTAGATTAAATTCATCTGCTTTGTACACCCTGTGGCACAAGCAATGGTAGAAAGCCATTTGGAAATTCAACTCACTCCCCCTCCCCCACACACATACATATACACACAAAAATGGAACAGGGCTGAGTTTTGGATTTGGATGAAAGTAAACAACTATATAAATGTTTGCAAGAAACAATCTAGATGATTGATGGATCAACTCCAATAGAGCATATACTCTGCAAACAAAAGGTGGGTGTTCCAAACATGGTATTCTCCTGAGTTTTTAAATTATTTATTTATATGTTAAAGCTTATATATAAAGTAAACAGGAAACAAAAATAACTGCAGCAAAGATGAGTGTGTAAAAGCCAAAACAGTGATGATGAAGATTATATATTTCCACCAGTCTACAGTTTAAAGATGGACAGAGGTCCATAACATCTATTTTGGCTTCAGTTAAATGTGTGCGTGCTTCTAGATGATCTTGCAATTCTAGTAACTTCACATTTATCTGTGAGACTTTAAGAACATACTTGGGTCTTGTGGAGAATGTTGCATATAACCCCACTACCACCACCAATATCTGAGTGTGCACGTTAGATTTCTGACAAAAGTTATAAATCTAATATTTAAAGATAGTATCATACTATAGCATCACAGCCATGCCTTTTTCAACTTAAATATGAAACCACCTTATATAGCTACAGGGAGATGTTTCTTTTAATTTGTGCTGCCCAAACACACTTGGGATGATGGAGGATACTGGCAAGTCACTTGTATGGTGCTTAGAAAAAATTAGGAATGTTAAAAAGCATAGAAACAGATTTTTTTTTCTAAAAAGTGCTCACATATGGAATCCTTCCAAGTGCAGAAAATACTCTCATTACTTTCTAGTTAAATTGTTAGCAAGAATCTTATACCGCAATCCAATTTGTTAGCAAGAATCTTATACTGCAATCCAATTTGTTCTTGGGCTGCAGGAAGGGGCAAAGCAGCCAGTATCCTGGCACTGCCTGCTCAGACACCCGCCCCCCCCCCCCGGGTGAATCGATGAGCTAAGCCATGTGCTCAGAAATTGTATCTGGGTTCTGATACAGCTCGCTTTGTTCTTTAATTTTTTTGCTTGGGTTTTTAACAGTGCAATCTGAAGAACACTTTCCTGGGTGAACAGAGCAGTGTAGGATTCTGAGTAGAGTTGTTTATGTGCTGATAGCACAAACTCAGATTAGGTAATGAATTCAACTATCATTTCCTTCAGTTTCAGTGTGAAACCTGAGACCAACTGAGCTGAAATCTGCCCACCAGTCATGTATGCTGGCCCCTCATTGTTTTCTATACAACCTAGGACTGAACAACAGATGGTATCTGGCAAGCCACAGCATGTTAATACTAGGGACAGGAATGCTATTAACTCCAATACAAACACATTGGATATGCAAACAGACTGATCAACAGCCTCAATTACCCAGTATCTGAATATTTATTCTCTTCATCCATCCACCATCCATCTTGAATGGTTGTTGAACAACTTTGCAGCCATACAGTAGATGTGGTGGGAGAATTTCAGTTCCTCATTCTGGTGGAGTTTCATTACTGCACAGTAGAGATGGGCATGAACAGCAATACGAACAAAAAAAGGCCACAAACAGCCTAATCTGTTGTTTGTGAACAAGCTGTTCGTGAGGCCCCACTCTAAATGAACAAGTGGTCGTTGCAAACCTCATTCGTTGCTGTTCATCTTGCTGTTCATAAAGCCAGACAGTCTGGCACCTGCAATCAATTCCCTTGGCAACTTAGGCAGGGATTGTCTGAACTCTGTCTGAACTCCTGCTGTTGCCCTGGAAACCCCAATCTAAGCCCAATTTAGCTTGATAGGTAGGTCTTCCTTTCAAGTGTGGAGCTCCAAATTTGTTACAACAAGGGAGCAAAGAGCAGGCGGGAGTGGGGCTCCCAGCTTTGACTTTGCAGACAGTAGAGAGGGAGAGACAGTTGCTGTTGGCATTTTGATAGAGTGCATTGGAGCTTGAATTTTCTTTATGCGTGGTGGGATAGGGATCTACCCATTCAAGTTCCAGGGCTGCTGCCAGGCTCAGGGCCAAGCTATTATTTATTATTGGTACCTTTCCTGGTGCCTGCTCAGGTCAGTTTTCTGGGAGCGGTGCAGTACGGATTGTGACCAAACTTGGATGATGGCTGGAGCAGAGCCTGCTGGCCCCCACGAACCACCAACCATGAACATATTCATGAACAGTGCCATGTTCGTGGTTGTTCGTGAGTCCCTGTTCATGGACAGCAACGAATAACAAACATCATGTTCGGTGTTTTTTTCTGTTTGTGCCCATCTCTACTGCACAGTAGGTGAGATGCCTCCCATGAGGCTGTGTGGAAATGCACACCCCAAAAATAATGTTGATGGTTGTGATGATGACGGTACAACAACAATAATAACTGCACTTATATACCACTCTTCAAGACAGATTAATGCCCCACGCAGAGCAATGAACACAGTCATTGTTATTATTATCCCCACAATACAGCTGGGGAGTTGGGGCAGAAGGGAGTGGCTTACTCAAGGCTACCTCCTAAGTTCATGGCAATAGTAGGATTTGAATGAGCGGAGTGCTGATTCACAGCTCAACCACTTAACCACTATGCACCAGCAGCTCTCTGGTCTTAAAATGCCACCAAATAGTAAGCTTTAAATATATAGTGTTTTTTTATA
This sequence comes from Eublepharis macularius, assembly GCF_028583425.1. NCBI lineage: Eukaryota > Metazoa > Chordata > Lepidosauria > Squamata > Eublepharidae > Eublepharis > Eublepharis macularius. The sequence continues at coordinate 196,877,605 of NC_072790.1, forward strand.
ATTAATTGATTTGCTCATTGTTTATATGCATGACTGGTTGCCAAACAGTGTGCAGAGACAACAGGTCTGTGGGGGAAGGGAGAGGAGGAAAGTAGGACTCTATCAGGCTCATGCATGAAACATTGGTGATTGCACTGACTGTACTGTTTGAATATGTAAAAAGGTAAGGCCTGAATTTTAGAAAACAGCCAGACTGCTCAGGACCACCAGACTACAACTGACTGGGGTAGATTGGCTCCTAATGCCATTTTAAAAGCAGTTATAGTTCTTTAAAAATTGCTGTGGAGTAGAGATGGGCACAGACCAGCATTTGCCTACGGACTGCAGGTTCGGGGTTTGTGGGCTTCCACGGACCACGGTCCATGAACTGTTAACGGACCAGGCCCGGTTCGAGAACTGGTTCAAGAACCGGTTCGAGTCAGAAAAGGCCTTGGTTTTCCCACAGATTTTCACTTCAGTCGACTTTCCCCACCAAAGGTTCTTATGTAACGCTCCTCGATTATCACTTTTCCAAAGAGACAAACAACAACTTCCCCTCCCCTATTCTGACTGATCCTTACCTGCCCTTGGGGGAAGGAGAGAGACTTGTGCTCCTGTCCAGGAGAAGTGGCTGCCCACAAAACCCACCTACATGGGGCTACATCAACAAGAGACGCCCTCCCCGGGGGCGGGGAGACCAACTCTCCATGATGGCTAATGAATGGATGGACTTGAGTGAAAGCCAACTCTGCAACAGGAGATCATGCAGCAATTCAAAGGCCCCTTGCTGGAATGGAAGGCATGCGAGGGAGGGAAAGGATGTCTTCCACACCTTGAGGGAAGGAAACTCATGCTACCCTGTTCAGAAGGGGCCTCTTTGGGAAGTGGACAACGAGTCCCACCTCAGTGACGTGGTGTGTCAGCTTGCTTGCTATCAAGCAAGCTGACCTGGGCCACTGTCCTCCTTGTCACCGGACTTTGGGGATTGACCCTCAGAGGGGCCCTTGTGCTCGCGGGAGCAGGACGGTCACCGACCAAACCCACTTCACCGAACATGGTGGCGTTGGCAAAGGAAGGATATGCTGGTTGGGGTTTGAGTGGCTGGAGAGAGGGCAGCCACCATGTGGGAGAGGTAGGTATCGACGGTGAAATGGGAGAGGAACCCCATAGTTTCAATTGTCTGAAACGGGCCTGTGCGGAGCCCCATGCCACAAGCAAGTTCAGCACAGTGTTCTTTTACAAATTTGTCCTAGTTTAAGTTGAGTCAAAGGACAGGAGGACAATACAGAATGTGTTAATGAAATTAAGTGGAAAATTAATAAAAATATTTTCTAAAAAAGAAATTGTTATGTGATTTCCTTTTAATTTATGTTTGAATTGTTGATGTGAAGGCAAAATTGAACTTGCACAAAATAATGAAATTGAAGAAGGCCACAACAAGAAAGGACAGAGAGAGGAGATGCTAGGCCAGACTGATGGTCCAGAAAACCAGACTCATAGCCTGCTCCTTCAGGACAGAGGATCTACTGAGAGAGTGGGTATTGAAATGATGGAACTTGGATTTGCTGTTAGGTTGCAGCATGTCATAAGAGATTATGAAGGGAGAGGCTTAGAGGTGAGAAAGAAAGTCTGGAGCAGAGAGGGAAGGCAGCTGTGGTGGGGAAGAATGGATGAGTTCAGGAGGAGGGCTTCCTATCCTAACATGGACTGGGGGTGTTCTGGAGCCTGACTTAAAGTGAAGCAACCTGCCATCGGTGCAGAGAGAGACTGGGGTTTCTCAGAGCCAAGATTCTGGGTCCCCAAGGTCCAGGTAAGGATACCCCAGCAGGGGGAGGTTGATCTTGACAAACGCCAATTGATCCACTAGGGCGGGATCCAGGCGTGAGCGGCGGGGACGGAGGATGTCTCCCTGGTGGGAGAACACCCACCCGCTCTGGACACTGGTGGGAGGGCAGGAGAGGAAATTCATGGCCACAGACGAGAGGTCTGGCCAGATGGCAGATTTACGTGCCCAATACTCCAGGGGATTGGATTCAGGGGACTCTGGCATCTCAGCAAGGTACTCCCGCACCATCGCCTCTGCTGAGTCCTCTGCAGGTGCCATCCTGTCCTTCCTCATGCCAGCAACCTCCCAGTTCAGCACTGAGGACCAGTAGTTGGAGTGTGGTGGGCTCTCATGGGATGAAGCGCCAGGCTCATCCTCTGCCACTTCCCCCTCCTCCTTTTCCTCCTCCGGCTCCTCAGCCACCAGCCCCTCTTCCGTGCCCTCTTCCCTCTGGCCGTGTCTTTTAGCCTGAAACCTGCAAACCTCTTTGCGAAGCTCCTTCTTCCATTGTTCTAGCTCACACTGGTGCATGGCAATGGCGCCCTTCACATGTGGATCGCACATGCAGGCCATTCTGTATGGCCACTGTTTGCAGAGAGGATGCAAGCAGGCGGCCACTCCTGCCTGCAACCTCTTCACCAAGTCCCTGACACTTGGAAGGGTTTCCCCCTGCTCCAGTTCTTTGGCCAGTGCCCGGTCCAGCCCACAAATCAGGGGGATGGCTTGCCCCAGGCTGGACTGGTAGGAAGAGAGGAGATCCATGGTGTCCTGAAATGGCTTGAGGATACACACCATTTGAGAGAGGACTAGCCAGTCCACAGAGCTGATGCTGAGCACATTTCCTGCATGCATGATGGGCGTTGAGGACATGATGTCTTGCAACACATGTCTTTGCTTCACCAGACAAGCTATCATCACGTAGGTGGAGTTTCAATGGGTTGCCATGTCCTGGAAGAGCTCATGCTCTGGATCTCCGCCCTCCCCCTGCTTCTTGTGCAGCTGTCGGGCAGACTTAATGCTGCGAGAAAAGTGGGTGCCGAAACAACGAAAGCCATCCAAGAGGTTGCTCATCTCCAACGTTCCCTGGTCCCAGCTGGGCTTGACCGTGCTACCCAACCCGAGAGCATCCCCCACAACCAGGTGCAGCTTATGGGCCAGACAGACAATGCCCTCCAGGGATGCCTCATTCAGGGCCACCAGCATGTTTCTACCAGCGTCCGTGACCATGTAGCCACAGACAGCATCGCCTGGGGACAACCAGTTCCTCAGTGAACCCGTTCAGCACAGTGGCAATGTTCTTCCCATTCTGATCCGCATCCATCCCCCGTGCCTGGAGCAGAACCACTCTTAGCCCGCCGGCAGGGGTGGCGCCTCCTCTCGGGCCCCCAATTTGACTGCGGTGTTCCGGAGGTCCTCCGGTTGCTACCAGTGGGCAGTGATGGCGAGGTAGCCGTGATGATGGCTGCTCCACAGATCTGCTGTGAAGTGCACAGTCCGCCCACTTGCTCTTGCCAGCTGATTCCTGACCATCTCTGCCACGCAGTTGTAGATGGTGGGCAAGACTCGCCGGCCAACAGTCTGCTGCGAGGGCATCATGAACCAGGGTACAAAATGATGCATTGCCCTGTGAAAGCCCACACCCTCCAACACAGACAAAGGGAGTCCATCCAGGACTATCATCTGAGCCAGTACATGAGTTCCTGCCTCCTGAGCTTTCCGCTTGAATCTTTTGCTTGGCAGGGACGAGCCAGAGGGAACAAGTTCCTGAAGGGTAGCCTGCGTAGAAGTTCCACTCCCACCCACAGCTCTCTCAGGAGTGTGAGCCTTCTGACTAGGGGTGGACTCCCGTTCCACTTGCCCTTCTCCCTGCTCAGCAGCCCTCTTCACCCCACTGCTTGATGTTTTTTCTTGAGCCAGCAGGCTTGGGTGATGTCTCTGCAGCTGCCTGCGGAGGACACTGGACGACAGGTGTTTGGGATCCACACCCTTATGCACCATGGCATTGCAGACTTGGCAACGCACCGAACATGGGTTGTTTGGGATGGTCCGGAAGTGCCGCCAAAGCGTGGGGTTAAAAGAGACACCAGGAATCTGTGGCTCAGGAGGAGGACAAAGCCTTAATGGTTGAAGTGTGCAGCTGGGCTGGGCAGGTGGAATGCAGGCAGGGGAAGCCACAGGAGATTGGGATGGGAAGGAGCTGAATGTTTCTGTCGGACCCTCCAAGACCCCTGAGATTGATCCACGGAGAGTGTTGGCAGCTGATCCTCAGTGGGCAACACTGAGAGCTCTTCTGCCTGCTCCTTGATCCCCAGAAGCAAATCTGTAGAACGAGGTGCTGCCTCTGAGGTCTCCCGGTCCCTGGTGCCACTTGCAATGGGCACCAATGGGCACCCAGGACAACCGTTGCAATTCTTCCCACCATGACCACTCTTGTTCCTCTTTCCAGCCCTCATGGTGCTATGAGAAAAGATCTCTACAAATAAGTGAGAATTTTAAATGAAGCACAGAGCCCCAAAAGCTTGGAGCAGGGTAGGGCAGAGCCAAGTGGCACCCAGCTGAACCCCAGTTGAGGGAAGAATGCACCACAAAAGACACTCTAGAGAGGCTTAGAAAGAAGTGAAGCAGAGAGAGCCCCCCAGAACTTGGTGCCAGTGTTCCTAGGGTGGGTGTTTCACAGAGGCCAGTAGCAGTCTCCCCCTGCACCTCAAAAGCCAGGCTGGAAATATCCCCCCAAGTCACCCACTATTTAGGGAGTGAAAAAGGCTTAGAAAGAACTGAAGCAGACAGAGCCCCCCAAAACGTGCTGCCAATGGTTCTAGGGTGGGTGTTTCACAGAGGCCTGTAGCAGTCTCCTCCTGCACCTCAAAAGCCAGGCTGGAAATATCCTCCCAAGTCACCCACTATTTAGGGAGTGAAAAAGGCTTAGAAAGAACTGAAGGAGACAGAGCCCCCCAAAACGTGCTGCCGGTGGTTCTAGGGTGGGTGTTGCACAGAGGCCTGTAGCAGTCTCCTCCTGCACCTCAAAAGCCAGGCTGGAAATATCCCCCCAAGTCACCCACTATTTAGGAAGTTAAAAAGGCTTTGAAAGAAGTGAAACAGACAGAACCCCCCCAAATGTGCTGCCAGTGGTTCTAGGGTGGGTGTTTCACAGAGGCCAGTAGCAGTCTCCTCCTGCACCTCAAAAGCCAGGCTGGAAATATCCCAAGTCACCCACTATTTAGCGAGTGAAAAGGCTTTGAAAGAAGTGAAGCAGAGAGAGCCCCCCAAAAACTGCTGCAAGTGGTTCTAGGGTGGGTGTTTCACAGAGGCCAGTAGCAGTCTCCCCCTGCACCTCAAAAGCCAGGCAGGAAATATCCCTCCAAGTCACCCACTATTTAGGGAGTGAAAAAGGCTTAGAAAGAAGTGAAGCCGAGAGAGCCCCCCAAAACCTGCTGCCAGTGGTTCTAGGGTGGGTGTTTCACAGAGATCAGTAGCAGTCTCCCCCTGCACCTCAAAAGCCAGGCTGGAAATATCCTCCCAAGTCACCCACTATTTAGGAAGCTAAAAAGGCTTTGAAAGAAGTGAAGCAGAGAGAGCCCCCCAAAACCTGCTGCCAGTGGTTCTAGTGTGGGTGTTTCACAGAGGCCAGTAGCAGTCTCCCCCTGCACCTCAAAAGCCAGGCTGGAAATATTCCCCAAGTCACCCACTATTTAGGGAGTGAAAAAGGCTTAGAAAGAAGTGAAGCAGAGAGAGCCCCCAAAACGTGCTGCCAGTGGTCCTAGAGTGGGTGTTTCACAGAGGCCAGTAGCAGTCTCCCCCTGCACCTCAAAAGCCAGGCTGGAAATATCCCCCCAAGTCACCCACTATTTAGGGAGTGAAAGGTTTTGAAAGGAGTGAAGCAGAGAGCCCTCCCAAAGCGAGCTGCCGGTCACCAGAGAGTAGGTGTTTCACAGAGCCTAATAGCAGTCTTCCTCCCCTTGCATCTCATCAGCAGCCAAAAAAAAACATGGGGGAATGAAGGCAAGAACTCAAGCAGACAACGCCCAAAGCTGCCTTGCACCCACTGTGGGTCTGTGAGTGGGGTGGCGTCACAGCATAATAGAACCCACCAGCAACCCAGAAAAAAGGAAGAGTTTGGGGGGGGAGGGGGGATTAAGTCCGAGAAGAACCCAAGGACTCAAAACGCAGAAAGAAATCAGAGTAACCCAATAGTGCAGTAAAAGGATTTTTTTTAAGTGCTCTAGAATAGAAACGAGGAGAAAAAAATTAAACAGGAATGGAGAAATGAGAAAGCTCTCTTGCACCAGAAGCCCCAAAGCCCCAGACACAAGCTGCACTCTCACCAAAAAAAAAAAAACCTTCCCCACAGCAAGCAGTTGCTAAACTAACTCGCGTCCCCGCGCCAGAAAAATGGAGCGGCTCTTCGCGCGCTTTGTCTTTTATGCAGAAAGGCTGTGATCTCTGACAAGCTCTTGATTGGCTGACAGAGCTGCCAATCAAGGTTTCCTGGGCTAAGATTGGTGTGTTCCAAACGGGGAAGGTGGCTCCACACCGCTGCCGAGGAAATTGTTTGAGCGGGAATTCTGGCATGATGGGCCAACGGACACACGGACAGAATGCCCCAATGTTCGGCGGTTTCGTGAGAAAAACATGCGCCTACGGGCCGCGTGTTCGCGAAGGACGAACTGGGTAAGTTCGTGACGAAATTAGGTCCGTTATGCGGTCTGTGCCCATCTCTACTGTGGAGCCTCAATCTGGGTCATGAACAGTGACCCCAGGAGCTCTTGCCCAGCCTCATGCCTTTCCAGGTGCTGAAACAGCAATGTGGGAAGGCTATTTTGGTTCCTGAAAAAGTGGAGCAGGACAAGAGCTTCTGGGGCTGCCAGGTGCACTATCTGGACTGGGGCCCCATGGCAATTAGTAAAGAACTGCAGCTGCTTTAAACATGGCATTGGTTACAGAAATGGAAAATATTACGCATCAAATCATTTCTGCCATGCCATCACTGGCCTTGTTAACACTCTGGGGTGAACAAAATGGAAGTGACATCCAAGGGATTAATAGTGTTTATGTTGATGATAGCCCTTAGGGTAATAGCAAAGTGTTGGAAATCTGCAGAATTTTTAACATTACATTATTGGTATTCTGAGCTATGGCAAACAGCTATGGCAGAAAAATTGACATATCAAACTAAAGTTGTTAAAGGTAAATCTAGCATGTCAGATTTCTATGAAACATGGCATGATTTTATTTCATATACGAATCAGAAAGGTATTCACCATCAAGATCTATCTAAGCCCTTCCTCAAATTATGGAAAAGGAATTGGGTATAAAATATACAAAGAAATACTCTAAAAAAACCCCATCAATGAATTCCTCTCTTGGTTATATACTAGATAGCATTCTGGACCTGACAATATCTTGTAAGATAATTTGAAAAAATGTGTTGAGTATCAAGCCCTCTGTCAATAATTTGATTCAGCATTGTCTATTTTTGTTTTTTTATATGCTTTTTTTGGTAATCTTTTTCTCCACGTTGGTAATTTAGTCAGTGGTAGCATTCCTTTCTGGTTTTTAAAATTTGTTTGGAAAATTAATAAAATAATTTTAATGAATAAAAAAATGGAGTTGGTAGCCAAAGGAGAGACCTGTGGCTATTGTCACATGTAGTTTAGCCCTCAGTGAAAAATCAGCTCCCTTTTCATGACTGGCGAGCAAGGTATGAGCTGCCTACAACTGGTGGGTATTCAAGTATCCCTAATTAATACTGGCCTGCATTGGACTTGGTGGGGTGTACCTTGCACAGGCCTGCTGTACACATATCCATGAGTACACGCTCTCTCCCTCTCACTCCTTGCATGCAGGTCTCCCATGTAGCTATCAACAAATATTCAAAAATAGTTAGAATTGTCCCTGTCACTAACTGAAGGCTCCACACACTAGAGCTGCTTATGTCTTTCTGCTATCCTGGTTTACCCCCAACAACACACTTTCTTCTTAGAAATGGCTCCAAGGAAAACCTGGCAGAAGTTGACAATTAGAGGGGTGAGCCTTCTTCTCTGCTGTATTGCAGATCTACAACTGCTGTCTTCTGTCAGTTGTTCTTTGGGTTGGCCCAAAGAAACAAAGTGATCATTGGGGAGCGGAGGAGAAGGTGGTGGAGATAGGCTTCACCCCAGCTCATGTATGCTAGCTGCTCATATAAATAACTTGGTCTAGATCCAACCAATTTGTTCCATAAGCACCCATGCATTCCTTGCAAAACAGAGGGCTCATTAAACTGAGTGAATATGCACATGCCAATGAAACAAATTGGTAGGCTCCAATTCAGTGATCTCATAATATATTTTAATAGCTTTCCTACCAAATATGAACAACTGGATGATTCCAGTTTTCTTGAACATATAATTCTTCTGATTTTGCACATCAAGTTTTATTCACAGAACATGTTTCTTGGAAAGCTGTTCTTGATGTTTCAGCACAATAGCCTTCCTTTTAAAGAAGGAAACAAGATGTTTCTACACAGGACTTTTTTTCTGGGAAAAGAGGTGGTGGAACTCAGTGGGTTGCCCTCAAAGAAAATGGTCACATGGCTGGTGGCCCCGCCCCCTGATCTCCAGACAGAGGGGAGTTTAGATTGCCCTCCGCGCCAATCTAAACTCCCCTCTGTCTGGAGATCAGGGGGCGGGGCCACCAGCCATGTGACCATTTTCAAGAGGTTCTGGAACTCTGTTCCCCCTGAAAAAAAGCCCTGTTTCTACAGAAGGAAACAAGATGTTTCTACATTTTATGCTTTTAATTTGTGCTATTTTTTCTGAAACCATAAAGGATTTTGTAGCACTGACAAACACATTTATTGAGGCATAGGCATTCATGAGCCAGACCTCCTATTGCCAGATGTGTCTGATGACATGGGCTCATGAAAGCTTATCTTACTACATAAAAGCTGAGCCATATTGGCAATGACTCAGCTTTTATCCTGGTGTAGGCACACTGAAGGGCCTGCAAGTGTGCCTGCACCAGGATAAAGGCTGAGTTGCTGGTGCAGCAGGCCTCTGATGGGCAGCAGAGTCAGCAGAGAGGCGCAGTGCAGCCCTGCAGCCACTGAAGAGGCAGCAGGAAGGCCGTGCTGGTGGCGGGGCTCCCCATGGCCACTGTGGGGCCTTGGGAGGTCCATGCCAGGCCTCCATGCTGCTGGCAGCAGGCCTCTGAGGGGTAAATGTGCACTTAAATTTCTATGGTAAATGTACTGGCTAAGTGCTGTAATAAAGAATCATCATCATAGGCCTCTGAGGGGCTGCGGGACCAGTTGGGAGTCACAGCATGGGGGAGCCTTGACCCCCATGGTCTTCCCACTGCCTCCACAGTGGCTGCTGCAGGGCTTTGGGAGGTCTGTGCCAGCCCTTTGTGCCACTGCTGGCAGGCCTCTTGGGGGCCACAGAGCTGCAGCTGCTGTGGAGGCAGCAGGAAGGCTGTGCTGGGGCCTTCTGGCTCCCCATGGCCACTGTGGGGCCTTGGGAGGTCCATGCCAAGCCTCCATGCTGCTGGTAGCAGGCCTCTGAGGGGCTGTGGAGCCAGCAGGGAGGCGCAGTATGGGGGAACCCCCCTGGGCGACCTTCCCACAGCAGCTGTAGCAGCTGCGGGGCCTTGCATTTATTTTGTATTTATTTTCACAATGGGTCGTCTTTAAGGTGCTTCAAGACTCTGTTATTAGGGATGCGAAAGGCCAACAACTCCTCCCATCAAGAATTCACTGTTGTAATGCTTGTTGATGCTTGTCATCCCAGGGTAATACACAAAAGAGAAACTCATAGAGAGCATACATAAATGGAGTGTTCATGCTCAGAGGCCAGTACACCTCTGAATTCTAAATGCTGGGGCCATACCATTGGGGAGGGCTGTTGCCTTCATATCTTGCTTGTGGTCTTGCAGGCTGCTATAGGGCATCGTACTGAATGGTCTCTTCTTGTATTCTAAAGGTGGTGATTCAACCAAACATGTACATAAAGGCACCCACACAGAGAGAGAGAGAGATCATAGCTATATGTTTTACTGGTTTTGGAATGTCTGTCTACTTTAAGCACATAAATGACAAAAATATTTCCAGCCTTGTAAAAAGTAACCAAGTAAATGAAGTATTTTTTTTTTTTTAAATCTGGCAATTTTATCTCACACTCATATAACAGGCCTAGTGAGAAGTTTCTATTTCTGCTTTTTAATGAGCTTTATTGACTACCACATTCATTCCATATGGTACACTTTGTGCAGTTACTAAAATGATATACAGGAGTTCATTTTCATGAGCACAGAGAAAGAAGTTGAACTATTTCTATCTCACCTTTTCAAAAATGCCTCCAGGCACCTTGGGAAATTGAGATCCTCTTGCAATGACCTCTCGGTCACTTGGGCTTGAATTAACACTTCTGTGCTCTGACTGTTCTTTTAAAGTATGAACAAGGTAGTACTATGCAGTCTGTTTATTAGTTTCTTGTGTATATTGAATGATTTCCTAATGGAGTGGACAGGAGCAGTGTGCACATATTTAACAGTGCAATCCTAAACAGAGTTACTCCAGTCAAAGCAGAATAATTCTGGTTAGGATTGCACTGTAAGTCATATAATGGTCGGGTTTTTGAAGGGGAACTAGATCTTTGAGTTCTGAAAAATTCTGAGTATAAGTTTCCTCCAACCTATGATGACCCTATGAATGAAAGACCTGCAAAATGTCCTATCATTAATAGACTTGTTCAGATCTTGCAATCTGGAGGATGTGGCTTCTTTTATTGAGTCAAGCCGTCTCATTTTAGGTCTTCCTCTTTTCCTACTGCCTTCAACTTTTCCGAGCATTATTACCTTTTCCAGAGAGTCTTGTCTTCTCATGATGTGACCAAAATACGGTAGCCTCAGTTTTGTCATTTTAGTTTCTAGAGAGAATTCAGACTTGATGTGATATAGAACCTACTTACTGGTCTTTTTGGTTGTCAGTGGTATCTGCAAAATTCTCCTTCAGCACCATATTTCAAATGAATCAATTTTCTTCCTGTCAGCTTTCTTCATTGTCCAACTTTCATATTCATACATAGTACTGGGGAATACCATAGTTTGGATTATCTTGATCTTGGTCCCCAGAGAGACATCCTTGTCTTTAAGGATCTTTTCTAGCTCCCTCATGGCTGCTCTTCCAAGTCTCAATCGTCTTCCGATTTCTTGGGTACAGTCTTCCTTTTGGTTGATGATTGAGCCAAGGAATAGAAAATCATGAACAATTTCAGTGTCCTTCCGCTTTAAAATTGTGTAATTCCTCAATAGAAGGGGAAAATGTAATGGTAGATATTTACAAAATATTAACTGCTTTTCTTTTGCAGGAACAGGCACCCAGCCTCTAATCAACATTCTTTAATGAATAGCTCAGAAGTGACATGCAAAACAACTTTGAACTGTAAACAGGATGTGAGTCTTTCTTTCCAAATAAAACTGTTAACCCACAGTTGAATGAGAAGGAAAAAGGAGAAATCATTAGAAGACAAGGAGAAAGAAAAAAACCTGACCAGACTGGTCCTTCTGCATGGAATACTGATCCAGAAAGATGTGTCCATGTGCGAGTGGTGCCATGCCGCCTGCTACTTCCCCATCATTTAACACTGAGTTACAATTTTTAATCAGAAAAGCCCCCACAGCCAGAAGACTTTCTGGACAAGATGAAATTCTTCCAGCTGCTCCTTGACCCACTGTCTTTGGAAGACTTCTTTAGTCACAGTGAGTGTCCCTGGCACAATGGCACCTAAGCAAAGTACAGCAGCAGCAGAGACCACTGGTTGGGCATCGAACAGCTCCACATGCCTGGGGCCTCCTCCGTGCAGCTCTTCTTTAATAATTGCCTTTCCTGTCCAACTTTCACCATAATCTGCATAACATGAGCCTACAAAGTCTTTGGCGGGTGGAGGACTCATTACAGCTTCATTTCCTCGATTTGGTTCAGTGTGTCCAGAAGCTGCTTTAATGAGTTGAACTAGTGAGTTCTGTGTGTAATTTTGGCTCATTTTTCCTGTTATGGTTGGTAATTAAAATGGTTGAATATTGGTGTTATATAGAAGAGAGATGGCATAATCACATCTATAAAATTATACACTTATGTACACTATAGTGGCTGAAAATATCAGACTAGGATTTTGACAAAACTCGGTTTGAGCCTGAGTCAGTTCCTCTCAATCTCACTCACAGAGTTGTTGCAATAATAAAAAGGAGAGGAAAGACATGTACACAGTACTGTGCTTCTTGGAAGAAAGGAAGGACATTATTTTATTTATGTATTTATTTATTTGAAGCATTTATATTTTGATGTTTAACAATAAGGGATGTCTCCCACATCTTAAAAGAACCCAGTCAAAATATTGATTTCAATCAAACTGACAAAACTGAGAGCAGCTTTTACATCTCTACTTTTTATGAAGAGGGACTTGATCCATTTTTTACAGGCTCACACAGGCTTGCAGTGCCCAGGCAAGTAGTGGTCTGATGGTTTGAGGGGAGGTGTGGTCCTCTGCCTTACATCCTGATCAGTCACCTGGTTGGTAATTACCTTGGCTCACAGGACATGGCTCTTTCTGTCAGACTATGGATGACAGGCTATGGCAGATAGATCCCTGTACCATTGCAGCAAGAATCCAAACTCTTGGTTAAATGGTTTTATTCAGAAATCAAATCATTTTCACAGGTATGACCATAGGGTTACTCAGAAGCAAGGTAAGTTACTAAGCAGTAAGGATCAATTTGACAGGAATAACAATACAAGAGAAAACCATTCTACTTAAAGATAATCACTCCCCCCCCCCCCCAACAGCAATTATATTTTTGGTGGGAACCATTCCTGAGAACTTCTCACATATTTCAGTTATCAAGTCTAGACAACGAGAAAGCAGGAGATCAAAGTTGAGACACAGTACTCATGGGAGTGAGCAGTGTACAAGGTCAGATGCACTGAGAGCTCCTTTGATAAGGCACCTGCAGTTACTGTGAGTCTGTGAACGCAAAGCAAGTCTGTGAAAGCAAAGCAGTTATGGCATGGCAATATGACATCAAGTTATAGCATGAATCACTGGTTCAGTAATACAGGTCAGCATCAAATAATGGCATAGATGGGGCAGACATGACACATTCCTTACAGACTCACATAGGCTTGCAGAGCCCAGGCAAGTAGTGACCTGACGGTATGAGGGGAGGTGCGGTCCTCTGCCTCACGTCCTGGTCATTCACTGAGTGGTAATGACCTTGGCTCATAGGGCATGACCCTTTCCTTACAGGCTCACACAGGCTTGCAGCGCCCAGGCAAGTAGTGGCCTGATGGTATGAGGGGAGGTATGGTACTCCGCCTCACATCCTGGTCATTCACCAGGGTGGTAATGACCTTGGTCTACAATGCTTTCCTGTCATGGTGGCAGGAAGGGTCATTCACCACTGGGTGGTGATGACCTTGGTCTACAGTTCTTCCCCATCAAGGTGGTGGGAAGGTTGAGACCCCCTAGATGAGGGGCTAGGCATACAGTCAACAGCCTTGGGAGGGCCAGACATGCGGCTAACAGAGCCCTAGAGAAAGCTGTGGGGAGGGGATGAGCATCTACTTTCTGTGCGCCTGCATAAAAGCTGCATTTGCCAACCTCTACAGAAGTGATAAGAGGGTGTGGCATAAGGCCATTATGGCCCTTTAAGAAACTTTGGGAGCAGGAGGGGTTTTTATTTGCCCTTTCCTGGCATAAGGGCTGAGGTTGCTGACCTCTACAGAGGTGGTGGTGTTCACTTATTGGTGAAGGGCAACACAATATTCTGCGGTAACCTACGGCAAGGGCAGTGGTTGGCACTAGGTCAACTGTGGGGTGCAAGGGCCTATGCAGAGGCTTGGCCCTAGCTGTGGCAGGTTATATTTAGGTAGACAGAGCGGCTAGTGAGCACCCAGTGGCACCTCCCCATTGGTGGGGAATTGGGGTTTGTTAGGAATTGGCTGGCAGGCTTTCCACAGCCAGTTGAGAGGGTAAACAGCCTGTGGGACCCCCTGTATGAGTCCTTCCCTCAGGTTCCCTGGCTTGGGGTGCTTGGAGTTTTAAGTGAGAAACCATTTGCCTGGCCAGCCAGGTTACAGCCATGTGCATGGATGGCTCGCACCTGGGGCAGTGGGTGACTCACCCAGACAGGTTAGGGAGGAGGTCCCTTGGTCCTCCTGACCTGTACCATTAGTGATGCCCTTGCCATTATTAAGTTTAATGTTGGTCAATAAATGGTCCAGATTTGTACCCAAGTCTTATGCCTGTCTCTTCATGCCAAATTGGGGAGGGGGGGCAATATTTCAAATGAGGCGGCACCATATATCTCTGCAGTGGCATTACAATATTAGCTGTTTTATTTTCAGGTTTTCTCTTCTGCAATTCTTCTCTTATTAGGTTGTGTTAAATCTGGTTTTCTTTAGTTTGTCCTAATTTTCCTTAATCTGTTTGCCAAAGAAGTGTGTAGTCATGAAGCCAGTCTTGTGTGCGTGTGTATATATATTTGAGAGAGTATGTAATCACTAGAAAATATATTCCATTCACCATTGCATGTTTTGGGCCAAGAACAAGACTGATAGCATAATCTATCACGCTGAACAACTGATTGTAACCTACCCGGTATCTGTATCAATTGCTCTTGCTAACCTCTGTTTTCAAAACTTCACCAGTTCCATATTTCTTGATCAAAAATTATTTTTTCCAAGCATCAATTCAATTTCTTAATACTTGTGCACCCTTTGGCATTCTCTAGTAGAAATCATCCAATATCATTATCCTTGGTGTCTTAATGTTTAGTTTCCGACCCTTTCCTTTGAGCTTTGTGAAATCATAAATAGGAGTTTTCATACTTTATATTGAAATCCTCCAACTTTTTAATGAAATCTGATATTGCTAGTGATGCCATGTCTGTTCCAAAACTTCTGACACAACGTTATATAAAGGTGATGGTTCATGTTGCAAAAGCTTATTCCTAGCAGAACTGTGAAATTAAAATACATGATCTCCTGGCCAAAGCAATAACTTGTGATAGAATATCTTGTATAAAGTCTTTTCTGTTCTATCCTTTTTAATGTGAATGTGTGGGAATTGCTTGGTCTATAAAATTACATCATACCTATATATAAAAAGGGAATATCACAGAAATTCTGTGTTATGAGGTTCAAGCAAATTGCTTACCCTGTGAATCCCACTTACAGCTTTCTGGATGCCTGTAACTCTTCTAAGCATGAGCAGTAGAGGATTCCTTGCCTAAGTTCAGTTCTACACATTATAGATTCAAGGCCAAACCAGATATAATTGCAGCAGGGCTGTGGCCAGGGTGCACTGCTCCACCTGGAGCACTCTTTTAAGCCAGTTCTTTGGATAGGTGACATAGAAGTCTCTGTTTACAGAATAAGAGGTTCTTTTTAGAATCCAAACATTATGAGAAGGAAAATCCTCCTTTAATTACTGTAAATATGGGTGCGGCAAAGTGCATGAAAAGAATGAGGGTAACTTAAAAAAGGATGGGGATTTTCTTCCAGTCCAAGGGCTGGATCTTTCCTGGCCATGATGTTTCAGCTCTCCTCTCCTCCCCATACAAACTGGCTGTAGATAGTTTGGCATCACATGCAAATGTTACAGCCCCTCCTCGTGACAAGGATTTATTGTCCAGGACAGCAGTACTGTGATCATATACCTGCCCCATTCATGTGTAAAGAGGGGAGTCAAATGTTCACATCAAAGCCTGCTAAACTCTCTCCCTCCTTACTTTCTTGTATTGCACCACCTCCCCATCCAGTCACAGAACCAAGTAGGAGACATAAAACATCAGGTTCAAGGCTATGCTAAGCCTTTATTCCTGGTATCTGTAGGGAAGTATTATTTTAAGCAGAGAGAGCCATTCAAAAAGGTGACCCTATTGTACAGATTGTACAAATTAAAGTGGTACTTCAATCTGTAATAGTGTCATTTTGGCATCCAGATACCTTGATGATGCTCAAGGAGTCCATGGTCTCAGGGAAAACATTATTTCCTGGGAAATGAAGCAATAAAACCTCTCAGATTGCAGGCTTGCATATGAGTTTCCTTTATGGAGACAAACAGGCAGGATAAAGATGACCATTTGCCCACCCGTCAGGAAGGGCTAAAATAGATAGCTATGTAAATATTCTGAACTAGGTTATAAATGGTTTGGGATATGCAACTCAATTTTATTGGAGAAGGGTTGCAAAGCCCCTGCCAAATTTCACAATAGGTTAAAATGAAACACACCCAGCTGGGACAGGCAGGATTAAAAGATCTGGATACCTAGTCAGAAGTGCACAAGCCAAGGTCCAGGAACAGGAGAAAAAACAGAATGAAATCTGCCTTGACCAGACTCTCTCTTTTTCAAAGTTCCAGCAGGCTCCCATCCATTCCAGAGAAGGGAATGCCAGGGTAACACCAGTGACTGTACAACTTAGGTAGCCTCTTATGTTTTATTTTCTTTCCTTAGTTATGTAGTGTTTTGATGTTGGTTTCTACTGCCTTGTGATCTAGAGAATTGAGATTGTATTTTAGTTGCCTCTTGGGCAAAGACAACAAGAAGAAAAGGGAATCAAGAAGCATTGCTGTTTTTGGAAAACAGGAAGCAACTTCTTAGAGCCTTGGGGTGGGGTGGGGGGACAAAGTGCTTTCTTTGCTGTTGCAGCCAATGGAGGCTGGAGCTTTCCTCTTGAATGTCACCCCCCAAGCTATTTTTTAAAATCCTTGATATTGCAGGAGAGAGGAGGAGAATTTGGTAATGACTGGCAGCTTGTTTGCTGAAAAATACCAGTATCATTCTAGCTCTGTTGGCTCCCTAGACAGACATTGCCACTCCTGCCCCAAACAGCCCTGCTAATGTAACATGTATTGCATTACTGGATTTGTACATGATGTTTTGTTTGATAAAACAGGTCTTACTACTAGCTATGCTTTTTAAGGTAGCCCTTTCCCTAAAATGTAAGCAAGTAATACAGTGATAGCATATATCTCTAATCCCTTAAGTGACTTAAGTAAGTTTACCTGTATATAAAAATGGTAAACTTGTATGGCTCCCTTGAGGAATTTTTATATATTGTGATCACTGTGTAAACTGTGTCCTTTTGTGACATGATAAAGCTAACATTTCCCCCCAAGAAGTTGATTTATGTATCTTGTTAGTAAATAGCACTCAGGCATAGGGTCTTTTCTTCTGTGGATCCTGAACAACATGAAGAGCAATGGATCCTTCTGCCCTCTTCCAATGAAACCTTAAAATACAGAACAGCACCCCAAACAGTTAGAATACTCATAATTTAACCAAGGATATAGTATAAGATAATAGATCTTAAATATGATATGCCTAATGTATCTTGATTAGAGATGGGCACAAACCGGGAAAATTCCAAACTGTGCAGTGCATGGTTCGTAGCGTTTCATGAACCACGAACCATGAACTTTCACGAATTTTCCCCAGTTCATGAACCATTTTGTTTAGTTACTGAAAACATCACTTCCGGGTCAGCAGATTGTCTGCAGAGAGCCCATCCCCCACCCCCATTGACCAAGAGACTAATTGATCAGTGCCAGGCTGTCTGCAGCAACGAACTGAAACAGAAACCAAACAAACCAGGCTAAAATTCATCACAGTTCATGAGAAATGAGCTCCATAAACCACTGGTTCACAAACCACCAACTGGCGCAGTTCATGACAAACTTTGGTTCATACTTCGGTTCATGCCCACCTCTAATCTTGATCTTTGAATCCAGCCCTGTTAGCCTTTTCAGTTTCACACTGGGCCAATGATACAGAGTGGCTTGGAAGCCACATGTGGCTCTTTTTCATGTCACTTGTGGCTCTTGTGAGCACTGTATTCCAATGTGACATCCACCCCTTGTTCCAGGAATATGGAAAAGGCCACAGCCCAAAAGGGGTTGGGGTAGCTCTTTTGGTTGATGGTAATTACAAATGTGATTCTCCACAAGCTGAGAAATGAGTATGGCTGCATTCCTTGCCAAATAATATTACATTTTCCCCTTAAGAAATCCAGTGCTTGTTACCAATGATACAAGAGCCTTCAAGTATGCTGAATGCTTCTGTACTGTAACCAAATACATCTTCTTCTCTCCTCTCCTGCTGCTTTCCTCCTGGCCAGAATGTAATTACTAATAAACATTACACTGAACACAATAAACAAATTTACAGGGCACATTCTGATTTAATTGAACAATCAGTTATACAGAAATTTGCCAAAACCTGCGGAAATGTTACATTGCACTCATTAGAGAAGATTGCTGTGACTGTGAATGAATACCCTGTCAGGGCTTTGAGTGGACTGATCTATAGCAGGATTCAACACAGTTGACATTAATCAAATCTCCAGATATCAGTTCCCCTTAACTGAGTTAGACTTGGCCAAACTCAAAATCTGAGCACAAGTGGCCAATCTACAGAAGGGGTGACACAAATGGGAAGGACCAAGGGACATTTTGTTGCATCTGAATGGGAGCTGGACAGCCTAGGGTACATGGGAATATTAGGATCACGCTGCTGCCTGCCTGCCTTGCTTCTTGCTTTCTAGCTCAGAAGACTAGAGGTGTTACCATCCCAAGGCAGCAGGAAGTGGTTTTCCTATGGCATTATCTGCAGTGCACTGTAGTTCCACGTCTACAAGAAATCATCTTCTATTTGGGATTTAATTTGTGCCACACTTGACAAGAGGCTTGGGCTGCTATTGATTTGCAGAATATATCATTTAACAATTTGGTACTATCACTTTTTATCCCAGCCTTCCTAAAATGACCCTGTGAAATAAGTTAAGGCCAAGGATTCAAATGTGAATCTCTTACCAGTCTCATTTTGCTGAAGGGAGGAGCTGTACAGGGGAGGGAGGAGTTTAACCCCTGCCACTGCCATTCAATTTCACTGTTCAAAACTCAGCTCACTGTTTTGTTGGTCCCATTTTAAAGCAGAAAATGTGTCCTTTAAAAACACAACCTTCCCCCTTTTTGAAATGCTGTTAATGAAGCAGGGAGTCTCATCTCCTCTGCTTGGGCCCTGAGAGGTGAGTAGCCCAAGGTGAGCTTCATGATTCAGCAGTGCTATTATTTGATATTTCTATGTATTCTAACATCAAAAAACATAGCGGACTATAATGCATCAAAGTCTATGACAGAAGAGAAGGACATATCAAAATGCAGCCAATCCTGGATAAAATATATGGTTTTATACTCACTCAGTTTGTACAGGGATGAGAAGACTGTCTCCAGTTGCTAAAGTCAAGGGTTTACTGTCTATAGTAACAACAGATGTGCCTTCCTGAAATGCAGGAACAAATTATATACTTTTATTCCCCGCACCACCAGGTTTTCCTTGGTACTATAAGAAGAGACAGTATTCACAAAGTAGAAACTAATTACAGATTATTTTATCTGTCAGTCTAATCTATAGAGCACCTTTCTGCACAATGAGTACCTAAAGAAGCTTACGTAGTTTGTTTTCTCCATTTTATCATCACCACAACTCAGTGAGGTAGGTTAGGCAGAGAGTATATAGATGGACACAGGTCATCCAGTGAGCACCATAGGAGACTAGGAATTTGAAACTGGGTCTCCCATTTCCAAGCCTGAAACTCTAACCACTACACTATACTGATTCTGTGGAGTGGCTGCTGTTGAACAGTAGCAAACATCTGGGGCCGGGAGAATCATACAAGTTGCATAGTAGAAAGTTAGCTGATAGTTGATGTCAGGCCTAGCCCTCAAAGGCCAAAACAAAAACCAAGGTTTCAGCTAGCAATACTGTTGTGGTTGCCTAACAATGGCCACAGAAGGCATTCATTTCTTAAAGCTTCAAATGCTGTTATTTTGGAGGGTTTTAATTTATCAATTTTGAGGGGTAGGGTTTAGATTTTCCTGCAAACTTGGGGCATTTTTAAGGTTGTAGAAAGATCTGTCTTGTCTGTTCATGACTCCTGTCTCCAAATTTAAGTATTTACTGATTTGGCCATGTTGAGAATTAGGTATATGGACAATTTCTGTTTAGGATTGCACTAGTGGAGATCCATGATAAAGCATAACTTATAAATTCACTAATTGTTCTAGATAATTCTGACTTCATCACTTGACTATAAAATAAAATCTTCAACATTAATTCAGAATGTCTTCACAACTTATGGAAGTTCCACCATGTAATAAAATATGAACTAGACATGGTGTTGGAAGTGCTGTGAATGCACTCCCAAGTGTTTTTTTTTTTAAAAAAAATTCAAAAAATCATGTATGCTGAGATTTGAACTCAGACTGTGGTGCAAGTAGAGGAGGGGGTTCCTGCCATTTTCCTGGTACTATTTTCTCAACTTGAAACAGAGCAGCTATTTGTGCCACTGAGGCAAATGTGTGTGTGTACACTTGAGTCACAGCTGACTTAAGGAGACCTCATAGGGAGATCAGATTATCTGGACCATCTAGTTCATGCTAAGGCAGTCATAAATTCCTGCATTATGACTAATATCAGGACCTTTATGTTTGTGCAAACTTCAGGTCCAGCAAAGAGCACAAGGAGAACATTTAAATCCAGTTCCCCCCTGTATCGTGGTCCAAGTTCAAACCAGAATTTCATATGCTTGATTTTAAAAGAAAAAAAATGCTTGGGAGCTCATTTCTGAAAGTGGAAAGAGATGTTACAAAGTAACTGGGGATGCTCAAGTGCAGGATTTTGTGTGGTCCTCAATTCATGTGCAGGCTGTCTCTTACTCGGTACATGGGCATGCTACTTTCACTGGAGTTCATTTGTGTGATTGCATTTGCAAGTGAGTATGAATGCCACCACCAAGTCAGGGAGGGCAGAGCACCAATTCAGCTGTGTTTTTGCAGAGAGAACTCTGAGGGATGGTAGGCTCCTCTGACTTGCCAAATTGAGTATCTTTAAGGTGTGAGAAAGTGTCAAGATCTGCATTTCAATGAAAGGATGTCAGAGGTGGGGAAAACTGGGAATTTGGCAGTTGTAAACAGAGAAGTTCCTTGTCGAAGATTAACTAGGGGGTAGCACAGGAAGCAAAGCAACGATATCAAACGTATGAATGTACTCATGTGGAGCAAATGGAAGTGTGACAGCGTGCCAGTGCATGGAAGTTGGAGGGGGAGCACATGAAATGAGGTACACTTGAGCACTTCTAGGTACTTCATAACATATATTTCAACCCTTACTGGGTTTCTTCAATGTTCCCTCTCCAGCAAGAGGTTGCAGCTCATACATTTTCCGTGATAGTTAATTCAGTCACCAGCAGTCTCATGAGTAGCAGGAGAATGGTATGGAGAAGGGTTAGGAAACAGCATTTATTAGTAGAGTGGTTAAGTGGTTCAGCTGTGAATCAGCACTCTACTGGTTCAAATCCCACTACTGTCATGAGCTCAGTAGGTGGCCTTGGGTAAGCCACTCCTCTCAGCTCCCCAGCTAATATTGTGGGGATAATAATAACACTAACTTGTTAGTGAGATTAGTGCCTCTGGCCGAGGCACTAATCCGTCTAGAAGAACGGTATATAAGCACAGTTATTATTTATTTGAATGATTTGCATACTGCCTCGTAACCAAGGGTTCTTGTAGCAGAGTACAGGAATAAAGAGAATCAGCTTTGCCAGACCATAAAACCAACCCCAAATATTAAACATAAAACTTTAAGAACAGCACTGGTTAACATTTTTAAACACTCACGGGATCTAAGGCTTGGTTTGGTTGCCCCCTTGTAACATCCATTTACTTTGCTGCAAGTTCTGGGAATGCGTCTGAATTAATGGATCCTAGTAGAGCAGATTTTCTTTGGTGGTATCATTGGATTTGTTTTATTTCAGCATCATTTAAACACAACACTCTGCATAACCAATGAGAACAAGCATCACATACCATCTGCCATATCCATATATCTGCATTCTTTCCTCTCTCTTCAGTTATTCCTTGTCCAAAAATTAAAACCTAGAAATGAATCACGAAAATGTAGTGAAATGTTTGTCCCAGTGATTTTTTTAATTTTTTGCATATGTTACCATAAGAAATTGTTTCCTTCAATGTAAAACCGATCAGCAGATATGCATAAGGGTGCATTCAGATATGGAGAAGAGAGTTGAACAAGCTATCTTACTGTGTCACTATACCTAATATTATTTAAAATAAATTGTGAAGTTCACATTGATCCAATATTGATCTGACATTGTTAAATAATGGGCAAGAATTTTTCAAGCATTGATTTTTAGAAAAACAAAAATACATATACTTTAATCATCAGTAAGTATGAGACTTGTGCTTCTTACAAAATATCGACTGCCTAATTGCTATTGTAAAACAATGGAAATAACTGTAAAAGAATTGTAATGAATTACTATAACTTCTAACAACATTAGGTAAAGCTGCTATGAATATAAACAATGCAATGGATTGTACATTGGCTTTTATCCTGGGTGTCTGCTATGTGCTGTCCAGCCACTTCTAACTTATAGAAACTCTATGAATTAACAACTTCCGAAACATTCTGTCACTGACAGTCTTGCTCAGGTCTTCCAAACTGAAGAAATAGCTCAAAAAAGAAACAAAGCAAAATAAACAAAAATAAACATGTTTGGAATAGCTATAGTAATTTCAGGTGGCTAATCACTAGAGGCGGGCATGAACTGAAATATGAACCAAAGTTCATCACGAATTGGGCTAGTTCATGGTTTGCGAACGGGCAGTTCGCAGGAGCTCATTTCTCACGAATGATGACGAACTTTAGCATGGTTCATTTGGTTTATTTCAGTTCATCACTGCAGACATCCTGGTGCCAATCAGTCAGTTTCTTTGGCAATGGGGGTGGGGGGGGGTTGGCTCTCTGCAGACCTTCTGCTGACTCAGAAGTGACTTTTTCCACAAACTGAATGAACCAGTTCACAAAGCAGGGTAAGTTCATGAAAGTTCATGGTTTGTGGTTCATGAAATGCGATAAACCATGAACCGCATGGTTTGGAATTTCCTGGTTTGTGCCCATCTCTGCTAATAACATAATTTAACTGACAATATCTCACTGGTCAAATTGACTGGCATGATAACTTTTATTTAAATATTCCTACCTCAGTTTCTCTCTTTTTTAAATAATATTTTTTATTGTTTTCCAACACATATATATACAAACATGAGACAGTTATCATTTTATTTGTCAATATCTGTTATCTATTTCTTTATCTCTTATATTTCATCTTATTACATCAATTGTGAGTTCTATTATGTCATTATACAGTTAATCAATATCATATTTGTGTTTACCGGTTATAGTTATTTGTCAACCATTTGTAGAAGGGATCCCATGGTACAAAGAAGTCTTCTTCCATTTGCCCTTTCATTAACAATGTTAATTTATCCATTTCCGCCATCTCCATTACCTTTGTTATTAGTTCTTCTTGCTGGGGGATTCTTTGTTGTTTCCAGTAAGTTGCTAATAAGATTCTAGCCGCTGTTACTATATGGATAACTAACAGTGCAATCCTATGGAGAGTTACACCAGTCTAAGCCCATTGAAGTCAATGGGCTTAGACTGGAGTAACTCTCCATAGGATTGCTCTGTAAGTGTTCTTGCTCTCTCTTTATATCTGACATACAGTTTAAAAGAAAAATTTCTGGTTTCAAAGGAATTGTTATCTGTAAGATATTTTGTAATAACTTATGTACCATTATCCAATATCTATGTCCTTCTTTGCAGGGCCACCACGTGGAAAAATGTCCCTATACCTTCTTTATATTTCCAACACTTATTTGACATATTTTTAAACATTTTTGCCAGTCTAACTGGCGTTAGATACCATCTATGGACCATCTTATATAAATTCTCTTTAAACACAGCAGATTTAGTTATTTTAACATTTACTTTCCATATCTTATTCCACTGTACTTGGTCAATATCATTACCTAAATTCTGTATCCATAGTCTTTTACATTTCTCCACCCCATCATTTTCTTTCATTTCCATTAGGAAAATATACATTTTCTTTACCTCAGTTTCAAAGTTATCCCCCCAAAGTTGCAAAGATTTCTTCTGTTGGATTTCAACATGATGATCATTCAACCAGCTTTTCAAGGAAAAGGGATCCATGACCTTGGTGTCATTTAGTGGGAATGGAGTTTCTTTCAAAAGGTCACCTACAAACAAAACAAAAATGCAGCAATGCTTTCCTTCTATTCATTTTTTGTTTGTTTGTTTGTAATTAACTTTATTAAGATATGAGTACAAGTACATGCTAATCAGGAAGCTGATGAGAAAAGATAACATTTGATGTTCATTAGAGTTTAAAATTTCTTAAGGGTTTCTGAAGGGTTGCCAACAGCAAGGGCTGAATCTATAATTATCTATAAAGCAACAAACATCGTGAGAAGTTCCATGTAGTGTAGTAGAATTGTGAACAACTCAGCAAAAGCTAGAAGAATAACACAGAAAACTATGCAAGACAGAAGCACAGCCACCACGACTATATGGACTCCCTAAAATTCATAAGGATTCAGTCCCACTCCGACCCATCATGAGTGCCATTGGTTCACCAATATATGAATTAGCTAAACATCTGGCCAATCTTCTACAGGACCACATCGGAAAAACCACATCGTACATCAAAGATTCAGCACATTTCATCAACAAAATCAGTTCTCTGAAACTCAATATGCAGGACATACTTGTCAGTTTTGATGTTGTGTCCCTGTTTACTAAGGTTTCGGTAAAAGACACAGTCGCACTTATTAATCAGATTTTTCCAGAGGATGTAACAGCCTTATTCCACCATTGTCTGACAACCAGTTACTTCCAATGGGATAACGAATTCTATGAACAGATGGATGGCAACAGAGCATGGCAAGCCTGCTCAGCCCAGTTATAGCAAACTTCTACATGGAACATTTTGAAAAGACATCTCTAGAATCAGCACCCCACAAACCAACAGTCTGGTTCTGGTTCATGGATGATACCTTTATCATTTGGAGCCATGGTGAGGAAGAATTGATAGAGTTTTTAAACCACCTCAACAATATCCACCTGAATATACAATTCACCATGGAGAAAGAAATTGGGGGAAAACTTCCATTTCTAGATACCTTGGTCATCCGCAAAGCAAACTTTCAGTTAGGTCACAAGGTCTACAGGAAACCCACTCACACAGATCGGTACTTACACAAAAACTCCAATCACCACCCTCAACAGAAAAGAGGCATAATAAAAACATTAGTAGACCGTGCAAGACGGATATGTGAACCACACTTTCTCAACGAGGAAACTAATCATCTAAACCACGCACTTCAAGCAAATGGCTACTCCAGAAATGAAATCAGAAGAGCAATTAAACCAAGGATAAATCAAACAACTAAGGAAAAACAGTCTCCCACAGGAAAAGTGTTTTTGCCATATATCAAAGGAATCACTGATCAGATGGGAAAGCTCATGAAAAAGCACAACTTACAAACAGTTTTCAGACCCACCAGAAAAATACAACAGATGTTATGATCAGCAAAAGACAGTAGAGACCCCCTCACCTCTGCAGGAGTATACCACATACCCTGCAGCTGTGGACAAGTTTACATCAGGACCACACAGCATAGCATCCAGACAAGAATAAAAGAACATGAAAGACACTGCAGACTTGGCCATCCGGAAAAATCAGCAGTGGCTGAACATAGCCTAACTCAAACAGGACACAGTATCCTATTCCAGGATGTCAGGGCTTGTTGCTGCTGCCGCTGGGCGGGGCACCAGCTGGGCCGGCCCTGATGTCAGAGGGGTGCCAGGGATGCTACAGGACCCTGCTCTGTGGAAGGAGGGGTGGTATACATCACCCAGACTCCCTCTCAGTCCACTTGCTGGCCTGCTCAACCTGGCCTGCTCACCCCCTGCGTCCTCCATCATCTTCTCCTCCCAGAACTCTCCTCCAAGTCTTCACTCGGCTCGGCTCGGCTCGGCTCGGCTCGGCTCGGCTCGGCTCGGCTCGGCTCGGCTCGGCTCGGCTCGGCTCGGCTCGGCTCGGCTCGGCTCCCAATCCACACCATCACTCCTTACTCACACCCACCACCTCAGAGCTCTCCCCAGCCAGCCTTTATAGGGCCTTCTCTCAACACCCCACCCTCCTTGCAGGTCTTGCCTGCCAGGCCACACCCCTCCTTGGCCTCCCAGCGTAGGCCTGGGCTGTCTCAAGCTGCTGCAGTTGAGGTAGCTGGCTGGTTTGCCTGGATCAGCAACAGCTGCGTCATGTTGGCTGGCTGCCAGGCCTCTCTGGCTGAGCTGATTACTGAAGGTAGGCCCAGCTGTGGCTCCTTGGCTGGCTGCCAAGCTCTTCCCACAGAATGCCTTCAGCAGCTTCACCTGGAGGGGCTTGGTTCTGAGCATCTCCTGAGCCAGGTTGCTGTCTTCAAGTTGAGGTGGAGGCTGGGGCGTGGCTCTGAGCTGCTTCTCCTCTCTGCCAGGTAAGAGCTCTGTTTGGGTAGCTGCTGAGTCCCTATTTCCCCTGCTTTTGGCCTCTCCCTCTGCTCTGCTGTGCCCCCTTTTGCCCCCCTGGAGGGTGGGTCTAGCTGGTGCCTCTCTGCCTCCTCTAGCCCTCTGAGGCCCTGGCCCTTTACCCCTTTCCCTGGGTGTAGGTGGGTTCTGACCCTGGTTGCTGGCTGGGGCTGCAGAGCGGCTGTCTCCCAGTTGCCTCCCTCCCAGCAAGTCTGGGGGCTGAGGCCCAGACCCCAGACGCAGGACACTAAAATCCTGGACAACACTTCCAACTACTTCGTCAGATTGCACAGGGAAGCCATTGAAATTCATAAGCACAATTTCAACAGGAAAGAAGAGCCTTTAAGAATGAATAGAGCATGGTTTCTAGTACTGAAAAACACCAGGCTAACAAAATACTCCACATCCTACAATAGCCCTGCAGAGAAGATTAGCATATCCATATGCAAAAGAACCTCCTCAGGATACAGTGAAGCCTCCCTCCATTAGCATTCCACACCCTTACAGGATGACTCAGCTCAACCCCACCGTCCTGAGTAGATATATATTACCTGCCAACATCATCTCCACACTGTGACACTGAGAGATCTCTGTCTTTTGGTGCTACACCTCTGAAGATGCCAGTCACAGCTGCTGGCGAAATGTCAGGAACTACAATGCCAAGACCACGACTATACAGCCCGGAAAATCCACAACAACCATCATTTTTATACCAGTTTTCCCTCATTCTTTCATCTATCTTATCCAAGCTGTCAAAACTTGTATATTTAAGTTTCCATAATAGTGAGGCTGGGAACACCAAATAGGTATTTGGTTTAAACACTAAATTATATTCTAGAAAGTGTAGCTCTTTCATCTGTTTTATCCAAGCCATCTAAGCTTATATGTTTGGATTTTCATAATAGTGAGGCTGGGAAGAACAGATAAGTACTTAGCTTAAACACTAATTTATGTTCTAGAGAGAATATCTAAGGTCTAGGAGTAATTGAAGAACTCCAAAGACCCAATTGTCACATTATCACTAGTCCTTTAACAGTGAATATACAATATCTAACATGTTACGGAACATCTAAACTTTCAGTAAGTCTGTGTTACATATCATTAAATATAGAGAGGTAACCTAAATCATAATCTATGTTTCTCCTTTCTCTCTTTCAAAATAACAATAGTGAAACCAGAAGGCTCTACAGCTCCATCAATTCCCCTCTCTCCTATCCCTTCAGAGCACATAAACAGTATAACAGGTTAGAGAGAACAGATAGACAAAGAGGTTAAACCTGTACTATTGGATCATAATCTGGATTTCATTCTCGTTTTTTCTTCTTTCTTCCTGTAAAATGATACATCAAGTCCTTTTCCCACCTGCATCCCCAAAGGCGGCTTTTCTTGTCTTCTAACCAATTCTGGAGGGGGTCAGTAAAAATGCTGCTATTTCTCTGCTTATTCTTCTTTAAGATACGATGCATACTTTTTTCCTCATTCAGAAATGGTACGCTGGGTTTCTTCTTCATAGGTCTGCTTCGCCCCTCCCCTCTGCTTGTGCCTTGTATCTTCACAGAGACGTACTGGTATATTCCTCCATTATGTAGACTGGACTTTTCCTCATTCTGCTCTAATTTTTTTCCAGCTACGTCTGTCCCTTTAGAAATTTCTTCTGCATTATTATCTTTTATAGTGTTTTTATCTACTTTCACTCCAAATATCTCATCTGCTTTAGTTAGTAATTCAGTCATCAATTTAGCAATTTCTTGCAAGTTGGAAAATATTTTTTCCGGGAAAGCCATTTCAAAGTTACTTATAGATGTTGTGTCCAAACTCTTGTCAAAGTGGTGAAAAGCTTCGCTTTTACTGTTTATGTTTTCAAAAATTTATTGCTTTCCAGCCCTCTGCTGGGAGTTTTCTTTGCAATCACTCTTCTGTGTCTAACTCCCTCCTCCCAGCATTCATCCAAGGCAGCCGCCTAGTAATCAAGCTGGTTAGCCCTCATAAAATCATAACACAATCTTCTTACTTGGAGGTAAGTCTTGTAGGGTCACTTTGCTCAGTCTTCCAGTTGCGTTTGTTTGTCTTATCAGGAATCTGTTTTATTTTGGCTTTAGTTTATTTTTGCTTGTCAGACTTTTGGCTTTTGCAGCTTTGTAGCCATATTGGCTTCTCCCTTCGTCCAGCATGGGGGCTTCCTGGGGGTTGCCAGTCCCCTTGAGCTCCTCCACCTTGTTCCAGCCTGTCCCCCTCTCCATGGGGGGACTTGGGGGCTTGAATTCTTGAGTCCCAAGGAACCAGGGAGATCACCGCAGAGAGCTTGTAACTCAACTGCCATGCCTTCACTGCTCCATCCTGGAAGTCCAAGTGATGAGTTTCTTTGGGGGGTCTGAGGGGGGGAGGATGAGATGAAATAAAGACAGAAGAAAGCAAAGGGGAAGGGAAAGGAGAAAGCAGGAAGGACCTAGAGAATCAGCAGGGACATTTCTCTCTCTGCCATTTCCCTGCTCCTCCCCCCCCCTCTCAATGTAAGCCTTGGACAAAGCTTCCACATGGAGCAAGGAACAGAAACTCTAGCTGGCTGGGGAGCAGTGAGCTCCCATCTGACCTTTTCTCCCCCTTGCTCCCTCCTTTCTTTTTTGCTCCCCCCCCCCCGCTATATACTAAAAGGAATGACGGGAGGATTGCCCATTGGAAATAATAGGAGAGGCTTGAAGGCCCATTGGAGATAATGGGAGCCAGGGATGCCAATTTACTTGCCTGGGCTCCATTGAAATGCATCACAACACAAAAAAAGTTGCAAAGAAAATGCGGAATGGATTTTCCATAAAGGTCTCTGGGACCAGATACAATACTCTGGGAGTGGAATGACAGTTCCCAGAGTGCAATGACTGTCCCTAGCTATAGAGTTTGTGCTCCAGGACTAGAAGGACAGATTTCAGAGTGGAATGACAGTCTGTGGAATAGGCTCAGTGCTCTGGGACTGGAAGGAAGCACCCAGAATGCAGTGCAATGACAGC
Source organism: Eublepharis macularius (assembly GCF_028583425.1). NCBI lineage: Eukaryota > Metazoa > Chordata > Lepidosauria > Squamata > Eublepharidae > Eublepharis > Eublepharis macularius. The sequence continues at coordinate 196,906,903 of NC_072790.1, forward strand.
TCCTGGGAGTAGAAGCAGCATTCTGGGTCTGGAATGACAACTCCCAGAGTGCAATATCAGCCCCTTGGAGAAGAATCTGTGCTCTGGGAAGGAATGACAGGTTGCACAGTGGAATGACAGTCCCTGGTAGTAGTAGAAGCATTCTTGGAGTGGAATTACAGGCACCACAATGGAATGACAGCCCCTGGGAGTAGCAGAAGTGTTTTTGGACTGGAATGACAGCCTCAGAGTGGAATGACAGCCTCTAGAAACAGATTCTGTGCTCAGAGACTGGAATGACAGGTCGAAGAGTGGAACGACTGTTTCTGGGAATAGGGTCAGGGCTTTGGGACTGAAATGACACCCCCTGTCATTCCACACCCACTGCCATTCCAGTCCCAGACCACTGATTCTTCTCCCAGGGGCCTGTGTTGATAGATCAAGATGGGTAGCCGTGTTTATCTGTAGCAGTAGAAAAAAGCAAGAGTCCAGTAGCTTCAATAAGACTAACAAAATTTGTGGTAGGGTATGAGCTTTCATGAGCCATAGCTCACTTCTTCACTACTGGACTCTTGCTCTTTTGTGTGTGTTGTAATGCATGTCAATGGAGCCCATGCAAGTAAATTGGCATTCCTGGCTCCCATTTTCTCCAATTGGCCTTCAAGCCTCTCCCATTATTTCCAATGGGCAATCCTGTCATTCCTTTTAGTACATCCCTTTCCCCCTCCCTAACTGGCATCAATTCTACTTCTCACCTTTCCTCAGGCTTTTTTTGGGGGGGCGGGGGTGCTGCTTTTGGTGGAAAGAGTGGCTGGTTGTGTGTGCACCTCCACTGAGGAAGGAGGAAGTGAGATGACACACACACAAATTTCCTTTCAGTCCCTGTGTGACAGGTAGGAGCAAATCACTGTTGTTGGGCTTAAAGTTGTTGTTTTAAATTCTATTACTTTCCTCCCCCCTTCCTCTTCTTTGATCTCAATGCTGTTCCTCCCTTCATTCCAGCATAGCAGTGCCCCACACTGCGCCCCTTCTTTATCACCTCCCTTCTCTCATCCCCTAGTTTCCATATATCACCCCACCTTCCCCCTTTCCCCCAATAGTTTAATTCTAATATTTACACACCATATGCTTAGCTGTCAGCTGCTGCTCACTTCAAACCCAAGGGTGGAGGGGGGGAGAAGGATGAGCATGGAGGGTAGTTCCCAAAAGGGATCTCTGACAAAGGTAACCAAGCAGGCCCTGTAAGAGAAGCCTTCCTTCTACTGCCAAGAGTCTCTGAGTTCAGAGAGAGGTGGGAACACACACACACACACACACACACACACACACACACACACACACACACACACACACACACACACACACACACACACACACACACACACACACACACACACACACACACACACACACACACACACACACACACACACACAAGGAGTTGCTGTTTCTGCTCACAAAATAGATTTTTGGCTCACAATAAGAAAAACAAAGACTGTTGTTATTTATTCACACATTTATTTAAAATTTAACATTTAAATTAAGAAATAAAAATTAAATTAAAAATGTAAGAAGTTTCAAGTTTTGTGCTTTCCATTTTTCCTACATTTCTTCTGTTTTTTTTAAATTGGTTAGTTGGGGGGGGGACACAAGTAGATATCTTGCCTCAGCCGCCAGAAACCCTGGCACCAGCCCTGCCCCCCCCCCCCATTACTATCTGTCCTCTGGAGGAAAGTATATAGGTACAGTATGGATACTTCTAGGCTCTGGTCATGGGCAAAGAGTGGGTTTGATGGGAGAACAAGAAGGGGGAAAGGGTTAAAGTCTTTTCCCCTCATACTACAATTCTGATTGGAATCAGGGTCCCAATAACTACTATTAACACTTCTGAAAAAAATGGGACCTCTCTTAATCATGAGATTCTGGTTGAGCTGAAATTAAAGTCCCATTTTACATTCTTCATTCCACCAGCTATTTCAAGCCCAGCACCCATCTCCTAAAATGCTACACATCCTGCTTTTGTACAAGAAGTCAACAGGATTAATCTGATATGTTGAGCACTATAGCTGATTCCTCCCTTCGGCATATTGAAAAGTATTATGGAGCCTTCACTGGGTTACATGATTCACAAGACCAGGTACCTCCCTTTTAAACTTAAAAGAAGCTCCTTTGCTAGCCTTTTTAAAGATGTCTAAAAGGCTGGCTGTCATTTTCCATTTCATTGCAAGGTTTATAGTTTTGTGCCTCTGTGAAATTACCTTCTAGTCCATTTCCTCCCTTGGTCCAGTTTGCTTGAAACTTGCAAGAGGGGCAGGTAGCACTCACGCCAATGCAATTTTGGTTTCATTTGGTTGAAAAATAGCCACTCCACCCCACCCCCTAAAAGTCCCCCATAGGGAATAATGGTAGAGCTATGGTTCTTTTTCCCCTCCCTCCTTTTTTTCCTCCACAAGTAAGTCGGATGTCTGGGAGCATCTTGCCCAGGGCCCATGGGAATAATTGCAGATCTGTGGGGGAAGTTCTGCAAAGGAAGCCTTCCTCTCTTTGTGAATGGAAAGAAACAACAGACCACAGTAAGAAAGGATGGAAGTTTTCAGCAGAAAAATAAAACATTTGTATTGTCAGTTAGCTGCTGTAAGAGTAGGAAAGTCAAATGAACGCAGACAGGTTTTTTTTTTTAAATGCCAATGGCTGGCTAGACTTTGATTACCATTTTAGGAATCAGTAGAGAGAAGTATACCTGCACAGAGAGGCACCTACTTTGGGGGTCTGTAAAATTGTGCCCCTTTGTCCAGTCTGCTTGAAACTTAGAGGATCTTTAGACCAGAGGGACAGTTTTGTGAAAATTTGGGGGCATTATCTTTATAAACAGCTGTCCTAGACCCTTGCATATAGTCCGCATTGAAAATAAAGTTCCTGACACTGGATCCTGAAAAAACACATGGATTTGAATCCCAAGCCAGTAATTTCCTGTCTAAAAATAAGCAATCACAGTGAAAATTACGTCTGAAGCCCAGATATGTAATTATAATGACATTTTTCTCGATGTAAATGATTGCTTAGGGTAGGTAGCCATGTTGGTCTGCAGGATTCAAGTCCAGTAACTCCTTGTAAAACAATAAGATTTTCAGGGTATAAGCTTTCAAGAGTTAAAGCCCAATGAAGTATCTGAAGAAGTGAGCTGTGTGACTCACAAAAGCTCATACCCTACCACAGATTTTGTTAGCCTTATAGGTGCTACTGGACTCTTGCTCTGAAGAAAGGAGCTTTGACTCTCGAAAGCTTATACTCTAAAAATCTTGTTGGTGTACAAGATCCTACTGGACTCGAGTCCTGCTGTGCTACACTCCTAATAAGTTATTAATAATTAGAACATCATATATCATGAAAATGATATATAGGCCATTTTCTTGGACTATTTGGTGACAGTATTCAGCCACAGCATGGGCCGTTGTCTTTTGACAGTAGCTCCAGCATATAGAACAACCTCCTCTATATAAGGCTGTATTTTTAGGTGTGTATTTTGCAGTTAATTTCACGCAGAAGGTAATATTTTGAGGGAAAGTTCTATAGCTGAGTTTTTCTTGTCTATTTTTAAAATTTTAATTGTCAACTGATGATCGAGATTTTTTGCAAACCATTCTGAGAAGCTGTTGTTGGTGGGAAATGCAATATATAATATTTTAATAAAGAACTACATAAGGGGGACATTCAGTAATAATGTGTACCTTGGTACTGGTAACAGATTAAAGGTAAAAAACCACTGGGATAAAATTTAATCAGTGCAATCAATAATAATTTTAATAACATGTTAGGAGGTTATTTATATCTTTCACCATTATGTAAAAATGTCTTCTTGAGTTTCAGGTTTGGGACCATTTCAGTAGGAGAGATTTGATTGTGCTAATATTCACCTTTCTTCTGTACTTTTCAGCACTGTCTTCATACGGTATAACAATCAGCATGAGAGAAGAAGTAATAACAAAGACTAATGATGGCTATATGTATTTAATGAGATTCTGACAGCAATGGTAAAATCAGGATTATTCCAAATGGCCAGGGCAGAGGGGGATTGTGGGACTCTGTTACAATGTTAAATGTGCTTTGGGAAGGCTGGAGATCTCACTATCCTGGTTGAATTCAGGTTGGAAAATAATATGAGTCATCCTCTTTCTCCATTCACGGCTGCTGGGACAGAGAGAAGAAAGCTACTGTTTCCCATGCAGCAGTATTTTAATTTAGAGAAGTATTAAAAAAGAGAAGAAGATATCAATTAAAGCACATACAATTTAAAAAAACAACATGATGAATGGATCATTGTCCTGATTCTGAATTTAGTTTATGTTACCTGGATTGGGCTTTCCAGTTTGATACTGCCTTGAGCTGAAAAACCTGTAGTAATAAACATTAAATAAGGAATCATCCAAAAGGGACTGCAAATAAAACTGCTAGTATAGTGTATAAGTTCCTGGCGCACCCTGGTGTACAGATTTGTGGAGGGTAGGATTATGATTGGCTGTTAGCCACAATAGCTGAATGGGACCTCGGAGGCAGAGTGTTTCTTGTTGTCAGATGCTAGAAAGCACTCTGCAGGTGAGGGCTGTTGTCTGTGGGCACTTCTTGTGAACATCCCTGTGGGCATTTGTCTTGCTGCTGTAGGGAGCATGATGCTGGGCTAGGTGGACCATTAGCCTGATCTAGCAGGCTACTCATGTTCTAAGTGTTTCTAATACCTCCCTTCTCATCTTCCAGTTCCTGGAATATAGAAACCTAAACAAATAACTGTGCAGCAATTCTGGATGATTCAGTAAGACCTATACTATATCCAGCATGCTTCTTTCCTCATCTCCATCACCTATCCACTGACCAGCTCATGAGTGACATCTTGTATGGTCACATAAACACAGTATGAGTGGCTCTGCTAGCTATATGTCTTGGTGGTGGGAAGTGCCATCAAGTCTCAGCTGACTTACGGCAACTCTGTAGGGTTTTCAAGGCAAGAGACATTCAGAAGTTGTTTGTCATTGCCTGCCTCTGAGTAGCATTTCATGCCAAGTCTCTTTAGCCCAACTGCACAATATTGGATCTCAGTAGGTACTGTTAGCTTCCCATTGCCTTTGCAATTCCCTGTATCAGAGTAAAAGCTTGAAAGGCACTTCGTGTCTCAAAACTTAAGTTATAGTAGTTTGTATTATACGCAATAAACAGGAGAAGACTTACTCTTGGATTATCGGGATAAGTTGTGTACCAAGATCCTCACAGTAAAACCACCTTTCAAAAAGAACATCAGTTGACTCTCCAACATAGTATCTGCCAAAAGGAGAGGGGGCGCATTTATTCAATAATTCTAACTTAAAATACAAGGCTGCTGGTATGTTGTTCCCCAAAGATATTATGCCACAGTAAAATGTATAATGATATTTTAAGTCAGATATGAACACTCTTGTTCCAACAGGATAATAAAAGTTACAGCCGTTGAGAAGTTTGAAATCTGATTTTAGAGTAAACTAAATGTATTTTATTCTATCAATGGAATTACATGTGTTGGCAGCAAATTCATGTTTTCAGCCACTGATGATATGGCATTTGAGTCAGTGCAGGCTAGAAAGACAAGCTAAGTGAGTTTCCAGGCATCATGGGAAAGACTAGCAGATTGTGGGATAAGAATAAATTAAAGAGTGAGCCGAAAGAAAACCCAAAATTAACAATATATATAGAGAAAGCCCCTGGTAACTAAAGAGGTTGAAAGAAAAAGAAAAATGTTGGATAGAATATCAAGGTCAGTATCACCACAGATAAAAACATATTAAATTACAAAATCTTTAGTCAAATTCCAAAATATTAAAAATAGTGCATTAAAAATCTATTCACTTTGGTTACATATATGGATAGCTTCCTCTAGCGTAAAAACGTTTTAAGTACATGGGGATGCCACATATTTGCAGACATCTTTCAAATGACCGGGTACCCTTATTTATAACATAATATATATGTTAATTAAACATGTTTTGGCCATGAGGCGTTCCTTAGCAGCTTAAATTTGTATAATGCATACCACATATTATATTATTTAGATTACAGTAAGCCTGACCAAAGCACTAAACATCCTCAGATAGGCTTTACACACTATTTGGCTATGATTCATCTTGACCTGGTTTGTAGAGGTAATTTTTTTTGTGCTAACATTATTTTTTTTCAATTGGCTTTTTACAGGTTTGAAATTGTAAAGTAGTCCAGATGTCTGGAATTTATGTATTCCATCTGGACTACTAATAATCACTATCTTGACAAGTGGTTAGTGATTTCCTAATCTATTAGAATAATGAAGTAGGATATACCCATTCCATATTTTTTACATCTTGTTAATGTAATTTAATTTTTAAATTATAGTTTATTTTTATTCTTTATAAAATACTCACAAAATTAATTCATTTTTTTTAGACAAGACTTTCTCTTTTATCTCTTCCTTTTTTAGAATTAGTGTTCTGGTCAGGCTTACTGTAATGTAAATAATACAGTATATGGTATGTATTGTACAAATTTAAATCACTGAGGAAGGCTTTATGGTCCAAACAAGTTTGATTTACATGTATATTATGTTATAAATAATGGTACCTTTGAAAGATGCCTATAAATATGTGAAATCCCCAAATGTATAACTGTAACTGTTCTTTTAAAAAAAATTACACTAGGGTAAATATACTCATATATGTAATCAAAGTTAACAGATTTTAATGTACAATTTTTAATATTTTGAATTTGACTAAAGATTTTAATGTAATATATTATTAGTTTCTTTGATATTGACATTGATATTCACATATCCAAGGTTTCTTCCTTTTCTTACAACCTCTCTGGTTACCTGTTTTTTTCTGGGTTGAAATACTCCACCTAGAAGCTATTTTGATAAAACAATACATATTAATTCCTGGGATAGGATTTTGGTGTATTCTGTTATGATAGTTGTGCCAAAATGTACATCTCATCTAACTGAGATGTTTTATATACACAATGTGTTTTTTCAGTATTGTGGTACAAGTTGTTTATTGCTTAGAAAGGAATGGTACATAAAATTAATTAAAAGGTAGAATATTATTTTTCGTTTAAATTTTTAAAATTTTTACTTCATTTATACCCTGCCTTTTTCCCCAATGGGGACCCAAAGCATTGTCCTCTCCTCCATTTTCCCTCCCTAAGGAATAAATAAATGGTACAATCTAGAACCATAACTTAGGGCCAAACCAGATGTTAGGTTTGGTATGAGGTGGGTCTGGGATCCCAGCTCTCAGGTAGGGTTGCCAGATCCCCTTACTGTCCTGGCAGGAGTTTGGGGACCTGGGGCTAATCTTTCTCGTGGCCCCAATATACTTTACTTGCTTGCAAAGCATGCATGCCCTGCACCAGCATGATGACATCACTTTCAGTGATGTCATTCTGGGTGACATCATTGCACAGGCACAGGAGCTCGAGTGCACTTCACTATGGGCTAATTTGGGCCCATTTGGGGCCTAAATCAGCTTGCTGCAAAGAGTGCGTGTGCTCTTGGGGCAGTGCAATCACTTGTGGGCGTGACGTCATTACACTGCTCCTGGGAGCATGCCTGGGAGGCCCGTTCCCACACTCTTCTTCCCCAACAGACAGGTGACTGGTGGTGGGTGGTGGAGGGTGAAAACGGGATCCTCCACCCCCACCGGGGAAATGAAATCCCTTCTCTCAGGGCTCCTGGCTCTGATATTGTACAATGCAGTGATGTTGAGGAACGGAAGTTCCAAGTATACGGAGACATGATTCAGCTTGAGACTGAGCCGAAAAAGCTTGGTGCTGTTCTATTTGTCCCAGAGCAGGGCTAATAAGGCCCCAAAGGTCCTCTGGACTCAAGAAAACAGTGGGAAGAAAAGCTGGAGCCGCCCTTCCCTTCAATGCTATAAGCCTGAGACAAATTTTGGTTCCCTGATGTCTCATTTGACTGTTTAAATATCAGAGTCAGGTTAGAGTGCCAGACACAGTATCTAGTTCAGACGTCACATTTCTGACATGTCAGAACAACCAAAAGATGGCTGTTGAGATCCAGGAAGGAATGAATAAAAAAACTATGCATTTTGGTGAAGACAGGATAAGACTGGGCCGAGGGCAAAGTTCTGTCACACTGATGGAGTGATAAGTTCACACCAAACCAAGTGATCAATAGTAGAGATGGGCACGAACTGCAAGACAAATTAAGTTCATCGTGAACTGGGCTGGTTCATGCTTTGAGAACCAGCAGTTCATGGAACCTCGTTTTCCACGAACTTCCACGAACTGGTCTGCCAGTTCATTTGGTTCATGTAAAAGCCCTTCCCCTTTCCGTGCCACTGTGAAGTGGCATGGAAAGGGGCATTTAACCCCCCAATCATCTGCTTGTCAGGGAGATCCCCGACAAGCAGCTGATCCAAACCTGCGGGGGTGAAATGCCCCTTTCCCTTCTGCTATGAAGCAGCACAGAAGGGGGCATTTAAATCCGTGGATCAGCTGCTTGTCGGGGATCTCCCTGACAAGCAGCTGATCCAAGCTAGTGGGGGGTAAAATGCCCCTTTCTCTACTGCTGTGAAGCAGCAGAGAAAGGAGTATTTAATTCCCCCAATCAGCTGCTTTTCAGGGATCTCCTCAGCAAGCAGCTGATTCTAGCCAGCGGGGGTGAAATGCCCTTTCCGTGCCACATTGCAGCATCATGGTAAGGGGTATTTAAACCCCATGAACCACAAAACTGGTTTGCGAACTGGGGCAAGTTTGTGAAAGTTTGTGGTTTGTGCTTCGTGAAACAAGATGAACCACGAATCACATGGTTTGTTTTTTTCTGGTTTGTGCCCACCTCTAATCAATAGGGTTCTCTTTTGGTTTGGCCAAGCAAGTTTAATGATCTAAAGACAGAACTGTTAAGTTTAATCACGTAATTTTGATAAAGACTAGATATACTATAGAAATATTTTGAAAAGAATGCTTGTGAATAATAAAGTGTGATCTTGTTCTGTTCCAAGTGAAACCTATCACCAGTAAAAAAAGGTCCCATAGTAGTGAGAAATCTGTTAGCGTTCGCAGAGAGTGATAAACAGCAGCTCTGTTATGAAGGAAATAGGGTTGTCGGAGGCCTGACTTGCAACAGTTGGGATGATTTTTAATGGAGAAGAGACTGCTCAGAGGCAGCACTGAACCCTTCAAAGGCCACCATTATTCCTTGCAAATGGTAAGGCCATTTTCTCCCAGCCAAGTTCCTATTAAATATTGCTGACTGGCTGCAAAAATAATGGATGCTGGGGAGCAGTTCAGTACCCCCTCCTGCCCATCCCATCTCTACTTGAAATTGCCCAGCTTTATTATTACTTAGTTTCAATCTGTGTTATAGCACAGATCTGTCACCAAAGATATAGTTTTTCCTTACTGTAATTTATTCACCTGAACTGACAAAATATACTACATTATGTGCAACTAATTACTCTAGAATAAATACCTTGTAAATTGCATTAGCTAAAGAATCCATCTAAATTAGTATTGGATTCTTGTGTGTATTTGTACAGATGTAAGCAGAAGTACAATTACAGCAATAAGGAGTGCAATTATAGCTACATTAATATTCGTCACCCTGATCCAGCAAGAGTGATCAGCCTACTTAAGCAGCTTGTATGCATCCTTCCTCATCAACACTGCAATGTTCATCAGAGCCTTATTGAACTGGATGGAGTATCTTTTGTTGCAAAAAAAGGGGTGCGCAAACATAATAAGTACTACATACTTGATCTTAGCCAAAAGGCCAAGAAGTGATAATAAGTACTATGAATTGTACATGGTCATGATTATTGGGGTAAAAAAACCAGTCCCCTCCCTCTTTATTTCAATGCAAGGTGTACTGAACACAATACAAACATGGATTTATATCTAATAATGCATAGACTTTATTAAATTAGTTTCCCAGATTCAAAATTACCCAGAAATTACAGATTGTGGTCGTACAATCCAGCCCTATTATTAAAACCACTAAGAGTTTTGTTATGGACTTTAATTGGAGTTTTATTGTACCCTTCTTTACTGATTCCAAATTATATGAGGTGCCATGTAAGCAAGTTTTCCATGGCAAGTCTTCCATAGCACCTCATTCAGAAAAAGGAGTATGTGGTGCTTTCTCTTATAGTCAACAGAATGGTACAGTCTCTGTTCACATGCATTTTATGTGTACATTGGAAACAATATAAACATTGGAAAAATATAAAGCAATGACATGGAGGTCCTAGAGTGTGTATCATATTTCACCTTAGACCATCAGTTTCTGTCTTTAGCCTTTTCCTTTCAATCACCAATCCCACAGTGTTTTTGTATCGCTGAGGAGAGTGTGGGATCCTGGCTGGCAAGAGAAATATCTGCCCAGAAAGAAAATTGAGATAATGTAAATGTTGTGTTAGGTTTTAAGAGTGTGCTCTGAGAAAAAAATTCATTATAATTTCAGATCTGGGATACAGAAAGGACACTTCTACTATTTATTCCTGATTTGGGGGCAGGACAGTACCAGTTCAGGATTCAAATCCATGTGGGGGGAGGGAGTCTGGAATTTTGGGACCAGTATTTTTAGTGGGGGAACCAATTTAATAACCTGGGGTTGTTTTTAAAGATAATGGCACAAAACACAGTCCTCCATCTAATCTAAAGAATCCCTATGTTTCAAGCAAAATGGACAATAGATTTTGATTTTACAGACCCCCTGAAGTTAGTACCCCTTGGCACTCTTGTCTCCATTGTTTCCTATGTGAGGGAAATTAGGGGTGTGCAATCTTGATCCAGGATTCAGAAAAAAGCCAGATTTTTTTACCTATCTGACTAAATCTGGCTTTTCCTAATCAAATCAGGGTAGTCTTTTAGAGGACAGTCAGTAGTAAGTTCCTTACAAATTTGGTGGAATTTGCTTGAAAAATGCCACCAACAGCCTACTGGAGATGCATCAAATAGTTTTCCCCTAGGGAATAATGTAGAGTGGTTTGGAGCACTTTCTTCAGAGGTCCATAGTGGACATTGCGGGTCCAATCTTCCTGAAACTTGGGTAATCTTTGCAGGACGGTCAGCAGTAGGTTCCTGGCAAATTTGGTGGAGTTTTCTTGAAAAATTAGCCGCAGCCCCTCAGATAGCCCCCAGATAATTTCCCCCTTAGGGAATAATGGCCAAATAAATCCAAAATTCTGTGACCTGTTTTAACCAGATCAGATAATCTTTCCCAGATTTCAGGAATCCTGGATTTTTTTTTGAGATCCCTGAAACCTGGATCCAGATTTCTTCTTCTTTTTTTTTTGGTGCACACATCTAGGGGAAATGGTGTCAGCCCAGCTGGCGAGCACAAGATCATGCTTTAAAGCAAAACAAAACAGCTTGGCTGCACCTAGTTTCTTTATATTTATTTTTTTATTATTTATTTTATTTTATCGTATTTATATTCCGCCCTCCCCGCAAGCAGGCTCAGAGCAGATAACATCATTAAAACATTTAAAACATTTCATTAAACATTAAACATAAAACATATAATCTTACAAAATCAAAAAGAGTCCAGTAGCACCTTTAAGACTAACCAATTTTATTGTAGCATAAGCTTTCGAGAATCAAGTTCTCTTCGTCAGATGCATGATACAGAGACTGGTCAAATACAGAGGAGGAGGGAGGAGGAGAGAGAAGAGGCAATTAGCGGGGGAAGGGGGAGGGAGCAACCAAAACATTCCTTTGCTAGTATATGTAAACATCTCCTTTTAGTGTGTGTATCAGTTGGCTTCAAAGGAGTTTGCCCTGTTAGTCTGTAGCAGCCAAACAGCTAGACCATCCAATTCCAATGCAGTATGAGCCTTCGATAACCACAGCTCTCCCTGCCAGATGCATCTGACAAAGAGATCTGTGGTCCCCGAAAGCCCACGCCAGGTGTCACTGAGCTCCCCCAGACCCCACCTCTGTAAAGGAAATCTGTTACCTGTGATAATGTGATAACCATTCATAGTCCCTATTCAGTCCCAGCTTGACAGAGTCAAATTTGCATCTATAATCTTACAGTGACTGATTGACTTCTTTTTTCACCTTTCCATTGAAAATGCTGCATTTGCTACCCTTCCTTGTTGTGGTCCTCTTTTCACAAGGTAAAGAAGAGTTCATTTATGGAAAACTGCTCCCCTGGCCCATCACTGTAATCTTTGACAATGGTTTAATTTAAAAAAAAAATAGAGCACATATGTGTGTGACTACATATGGCGAATCAATTGTCCAATTGCTGTGAGACACTTGTCTTCACTCCACCGTAAGGACACCTTAATGACTACTACTCTAAAGAGTGGATGGGGTAATTCATTCCACTGAAAATGTTCACGGGCTTAGACCAGCACCAGACCTTGTTAGAGATGGCAGCATGGAGAAGGAGGAGGAGCATCAGTAAGTACATGAAAAACAACACAGATTTTTGGAAGGTGTTTTTCATAATGTCTAAAAACCCTGGATTTGTGCTTACTAGAGTTGGGCACGGACCGGGAAAAAACTACGGGCCATTGTTCCGTGGTCCGTCATGTTTCATGGACCATAGACCATAAACATTTTATGGACCCGCCCTGGTTCATGAACTGGTTGGTCCATGGTCTATCATCACCAGTTTCCGTGCTGCTTTCAAGCAACTGGCACAGAAATGGGGGCTTTAAACCCTCTTGCTCCAGCTGACTGGCTGGAACAAGGGGGAAGTTTAAAGTGCCCTCCATGTCCCTTTCAAGGGGTGCAGAGGGTGCTCTGTTGCTCCAGCTGGTTGATGGTCTCTGCCAGTCAGCTGGAGCAAGGGGAGAGCTTAAAGGGCCTCCTGTGCTGCTTGTGAGTGGTGCGGAGGGTGCTCTGTTGCTCCAGCTGGCTGGTGGTCTCTGCTAGTCAGCTGGAGCAAGGGGAGAGTTTAAAGGGCCTTCTGTGCTGCTTGTGAGTGGTGCGGAAGGTGCTCTGTTGCTCCAGCTGGCTGGTGGGCTCCAGCTGGCTGGCAGGGGGAGTTTAAAGGACCCTCTGCCCTGCTTGGAGGTTTGCCAGGCAGCCCCCACAGTGGCGTGGCTGGAGCCGGCTACAGATCAGCTGTGCTGTGCACTCCCCTCCCCCTCCCCACAAAGCGAGGGAGAGGAGCTGGAGCTGTGGCGCGACTGAGTGGCTTGAGCTTGCCTGGGCCCGGCAGCCTCCATGGGCTGCACAGCTTGCTTTAGCTGACAGGTGGACTCCCCACTTGTCAGCTGAAGCAAGTTTAAAGCACCTGTTTCTGGGATTTATGACCCAAATGGACTAACAGACTGTCCAAAAGTTCTGGCGTCCATGAAAAACAGGCATCCCATGATCCACCAGTTCACGAACGCTGAACTGGGCCAGTCCATGTTAAATTTTGGTCCATTTTTTGGTCTGTGCCCACCTCTAATGCTTACGATTCCAGAAATAACAGTAATGACCCAAAACAGCAATTTTTGTGTGTATCTTTTGGGAAGTTTGGATGCACACCTCCATTAGGTTTCATTTTCTCCACTGCTTTCTTTCAAGGGGTTCTCATTTTTCCTCAGCTGTTGTAGGCATTCAAATGTTCATTGGCAACTGCGGCCATAAGAATATTAACAACAAAAGAGATACAATGGCTCCTTTCCCCTTGCACTGTTAATATAACAGCTTATATGGGGATATAAACGATTCCCCAACTAATTAAAAAATATAACGGTTAGACACAATTAAAATGAAAAACCAACTGCACTCTCTATGGAGCATGTAGTAAGTTAGCATAATTTGGGTTCTGTTAATATAAATTACAGAGAAACTTGCTGCTAGAATAAAAGGATTTCCAACATAATTATCCATCTGCATTACTCCATCATTGTAAAGGCTTGTTGTAAGTCAGTGTATATGATTTGCTTCTAATTTATTTCACTTGTACAAACTGTAGGACATAGACACCAGTGAGAAGCATGAAACTATGAAGGAAGATCTATTAATTGCATGAAAATGGGAGGAGAAAACCACATTTCACAAGCCAATTGCCAACACAGTCTAGAGTTATGAGAAAGTCTTTGAGATCAAGAACTGGCAAATGGAGGGCTGAAGACCACAGTAACTTATTTACATAGCACACTTCACAACATCAGAAGATACAAAGTAGGTAAATTAAATCTTGTACAGTGCCGGCTGAGGTTGGTGTTCAGTACGGGTGACCAACCTGCAGGAGAAACTTCAGAGGAGGCACAAGCAGTGCGTGTTTAAGGTAGTCGTGTGGACTGAAGCATTAGGGCTGATTTCCCTGGCAGTGGCATAAACTCTGATCTGCATTTCTGCTTGATCTCTTAATGCTACACTACTGCCTTCACCCTAGCTCAGTAAACTTTGGGGAAAACCAACCCTAGGGCATGCTGTATGTAGCCTATGCAATCACCCCCCAGATTCTGCCTGGCTCCAGGGCCTCGAACCTGGAGAATCTGCCCCAGAGATTGGCCAGTTGTGGAAGTACACTGGATGGGAGGGGGTGAGCCAGCTTTCTTTAAATAAGGAGAACTGATACCTTCTTTCTCACACTTGGTAGCTCTGGATAAGAGCATATGTGGAGTTAGGCTTTTATTTTGGGCTTTTAGTTAGGATTTTGGGTTTTGATAGGGTAGGAACCTTGTGTATTGAAGTAAACAAGCCAGGTTCTCTAAAAGTTTAAAAGAGCAGCCTAGTACTGGGTAGAAGCCTGTTAACTGTGGTAGAGGCTGCAAAAGAACCTTAAATGCTGAGGAGCCCTATCTGGAGGAAAAGGGGTTATTTTCTTTCCCCAGCTTTTGTGTGTGTGATAATTTAGGATCAGGCTCAACCAGTTAACTCCCAGTGAAGGAAAGATATAATCTCTGGGAAGTGAGGTTGCAAGCCAGTTGTACATTTGTTTTACTATTTGTTCCACACAAAACTTAAACTGTTTCTTCAACTTATTTTCTGTAAATAAATGTTTGGTTGTTGTTCTGTTCCATTTGTATACTATCTGTCAGGTAAAAAAATAGCTGTGGGAAGGGGATTTCTAATTACCTCACTATCAAGTAACATATTATCAGAGTCACAAATAAAACACCTTTAGGGAACCCAAAGCTACATGCTACCATCAAGTAAATAAAATCTTGTATCCTCCTTTTTATGGATATTGTGGTAGCTGGTATTTAAACAGAAGGAAAGTAGCTGCCAGAGTGTGGAGATAATTGGACAACATTCAGACCAGAGGACCTTTCATCTCACAGGTTTCCCCTCTCAGCTCTCCCTCCTCCTCCTCCCCCTAACATACCAGGGCTATGTCATAAATAAAAATCAGAATCAGCCCAAACTGTGCAGTCACAATAATCAACAAAAGTGGTGAGCAGGGGTCATTTCATAGAAAAAGAGCTGGAGGAACTCATTAGCATGATTCATTAGCATAACTCATTAGCATATGCCATGCCCCTTTCCATCACCAAAAGTGTGTTATTCACATAACTGATTTGCATATGCCACACCCCCTGACATCACCTGTCCTGGCTGTTTTGGACCCAATCCTGGCCATTCAGGGCCGAAATTGGTTCCAAAATGGCAATAAAGGGGCTGAAAATGGCTGAAAAGGGGGTCAGGATTGGGTCGCTGCTGAGTGGGAGAGTGATCCACCACCTGTTTTGGCTCCAATCCAGGCTGAAATGGGCCCGAAATGGCCGAGAGTCAGATGGGTGGGGCCACCTGTCATGTGCCCTCTTTGGGGAACTGCTGGAACTGTGTTCCTGTGCGTTCCCCCTCAAAATGAGCCCTGGTGGTGACTACCACGTGCTGATCATAATGTAGCCCTTTTCAGCCATTATGGTTTTGGTGCACCTACCTCACGTACCATGATGACACTCTATGTACTTTTGGTAAAGCTCACCATATTCTGTGAACATGGCAACAAGCATAGTTCTGTCTTCAGGATATTTGAACTCATACACTCAAGAATCTGAGTTTCCAGTCGTATACCGAAGCTGGAAAATATGCACATTGCTCCATTCACACAAAGTACCAAAATCATAATGGCTGAAAAGGGTGTGTATACACACATCTACCTACTACACTGTGCAGTCAAGTGGCACTGGCATTTACTTTTGATTGGATGTAACAAACATGCCCTAAGGATCACCCACTAATCGTATAATATATATTATATATATATATATATAATAAAATCATATAATATAATAAAAATATCAGGCTCTTTGATGCAAAAAAATCAGATTAATAATAATTTCTTCACCAGATCTATTCCATAATGTTTGTAAAATCTGTTCAGCTGCTTTTTGTACAGTGAGCTATCAAAGTGAATGTGTGGTTGCTACTGAATTGCCAAGTGTAATTCATTATTAATTAGTGCCTGCACCCAAATTGTGTAACAAAAAAACTTTACGTGCTGTCAAACTGTTGTGCTGCTTGAAGTGCTAAAGAGGTAAGTTACCAGTCAAATTCAAATTTATTATACGGTCAAAGACCAGCATAAAAGAAATACTACAGAACTACAGTCAATTTAAGTGGCTTGTCTTTTCAGAGAACTACTGCAATAAAAAATCAAACAAAACTCACTCTATGAGCAGTTTGCTTCAAAGATGCATATCATTTCATAACAATCATACCTTTACAAACCTATGCTTACCTCTCCTTCTTTAATGCAGATATCTTTGTGTTGTCCATTTTCTACTATCTTCAGGCACATATCTCCTTCCAGCTGGTAAAATAACTATGGTGTAAAACAAAAGAGATATATATCAATATGCCTGATACATCCTGACTTGGATCCCCAAACAATTCCCAGGGAAATAGGGCCTTCAGCAGTTTTGTGTGATCCAAGTGCAATTAAGTGGAAAGATTGTTTATAGCATATTTTCATTATATTTGGGTAACTGCCTTGGCATGCAGAAAATATTGCTTACTTAAAAAGCTCCCCCTGCCCTAACCTGATAACAGCTGAGCATTCCGAATTGTTTAGCCCTGGCAGTGCAGGAACAGGTCTACAGCTGCTTCTAAAAAGTGTCACATGCCACTGGAAGGAGGCGGTAAATAGTGTATGGGGGTGTTCTAGATGCCTCGCTATCTATGAAAAGAGGACTGACAGAAGTTGTTAAGATTGCCTTCTTCCAGCTTAGAATGGTCTTTCCACTGTAAATATTCCTGTGGAAGGTTGATCTAGTTCCAATCACATGTGCCTCAGTAATATCCAGTTGCTCCACTTTAAAGGTTTTTTGAGAATATAGAAAATTCTCAGTCAGTAATCTCTTCACAGAACTACACATTCCACTTGCCAAAGGTGCTCAGCCCCCTGGCCAGAAATGATATATTGAGGGGATATCATTGTTGCCAGTAGGAGTGTGCATAACAGGAAAAAATGAGCAAGTCTGTCTGTACATACAACCCATTGGCTCCAAAGGGGAGAGGCTGAGCCCTTAGCATTAACTCCATCAGCAGGAAGGCGATGTGCATAGCGTGCATGAGTTCATCCCCCCCCCCCCACTGCTTCCTGAGCAATCATGTTACGGCATTGGCACTGAGTGGCTCGTAGGGATCAAAGGCTTGCATTACACTGGGGAGGGGAGCAGCAGACGGCATGGTGCCATCAGTGCCAGCATCGCCATCACTACCCCTTTCTGTGCACTTTTATGCACAATGCAAGGAAAGGCCGGCCTGGTAACAGTCACATGGGCTTGTACATGTGGGTTTGAGGAGGGAGGGGTCTCCTTCATCCTCTGAGCCCCCGACTGCCACAAAGGCTCATGTAATGCAGATTAGGGTGAAAATTAGAAAGAAAAAGCAATTATTGAAGGAGACCCAGGAGGTCCCAGGCACATGGAACTCACTGATGTGTATTCAGTGGCCTTCTGCTGCTGCTGCCCTTCGCTTAGGTGCCATGGTGCCAGGGCTACCATTGTGCCTAAAGAAGTCCTCCGAAGATAGTGGATCAAGGAGCACCAGGAGGAATTTCATCTGGCCCAGAAAGCCTTCAGGCTATGGGGGCTTTTCTGATTAAAACTGTTAACCCAGCATTAAATGATGGGGAGGTAGCATTCATTGCACATTCACACATGCACACATCTTTCCAGATGAGTAATCCACATGGAAGGACTGATGTAGTCAGATTTTTTTTTCTTTTTGCTTCTCTTCTGGTGATTTCTCTTTTTTCCTTTGCATTCAACTCTGGGTTAACAGTTTTAGTCAGAAAGGAAGACTGACAGCCAGCAACCTGTCCAGTCTCCCACTTTTACTAGTAAAAAATAAGGAGAGAAAGGGGGCCAACCAACTCAGCCACAGCCTCTATGATTTATATCAGCGTAGACTCCTGACAGGAGAGTGCTAATCCGACTCAGAGAGCCATCCTAAACAGATTTACTCAGAATTCAACTCAAATTTATTGAGTGGGCCTTACTCCCAGGAAAATGTTTTTAGGAAGTCACTGCAAGCATCATTCTTATTTTGCTAATGCAAAAACTCAGAGAACACAATTTACCCCATGTTGAAGTCAACCTCCAAACTGCAATTTTCTCTCTCTTTTTCCCTCTGACCCTCCTTCCTTCCCTACCTAGATAAATAAAATATGGCTGTTGAGAGCCAGGCATTGGACATTTTTATTTCTTGTTTTCCTGCCTTAAAACAACTTTGAAGAAAGCAAGTCTTCCTACAGGTCAAATGATAAATGTATTTGTGTTTGTTTTTTAACTGATTCTACCTACAAAGATATACAAAGTGCATTTTTTTCAGTCAGACAATATTACTTTTACAGCCAAAGGCTTAACACGAAGTGTTCATTAAAGAATAATGATTAAACTATCATTATAATAAAACAACACAAATCAATAAATATACTAAAAGCTATCAATATGGCAAGCAGCAATCTGGCATGATAAAAATACTCAGATTAATATATCACAGTCAAGTGTGTCAATTTTTTCTGAGGTACTTAAAAAAAAGTCAAAGCACCTGTGAGTGGCTGTACTCAGAACTAGGACTTTGAAATGAGCATATGTGAGGAAAACACATCTATTTCCATATTTCTATTTTCCCTGTAAGGGAAAAGAAATGACTACTTATATCTTTTCTCTAGTAGGACAAAAGGTAGCTCAGAAGAAGAGATAGTGACGGAATTGTCCTCAAGAAAGAAATAAGCCTTCCATCCATGGAAATGATCCTGGCTATAGTTTCCCACAGCTGTTTGGCATGAAGGGGGTGGCGGGGGAAGAAAAATATTCACACAGCTAAGCTCTAGAGATACTTTGACTCTAAATTAGAACGACATTCTACAGGAAAGACTCAAGCTATTCACAATTATTTATTTATTTATATCATATTTGTATTCCGCCATCCCCGCAAGTGGACTCAGGGTGGATAACAACCTTAAAATAATTTAAAAACGTTCCATATTAAAACGTTAAAACATCATATAAGAATAGCAGCACTCTTTTGCCTGGTGGCAGCAATACACCTAATAACCAACGATATCGCAACCAACTGGATATAGCAGCGCAGTAACAGCAGCTGAAAAACAAACAGTGGTGGGCAACTTTCACAGGGAGGGGGGTAGATGTCGCATCCTCTGGCCAGTGGAGGCCCAACCTCAGCCATGAGCCTGGTGGAAAAACTCTGTCTTACAGGCCTGACAGAAAGATAGTAAATCCTGCTGGGCCCTGGTCTCAGAAGACAGAGCATTCCACCAGGTAGGGGCCAGGAATGAGAAAGCCCTGGCTCTAGTCGAGGTGAGGCGGGCCTCCTTGGGGCCAGGGACCGATAACAGTTGTTTTTCTTCTGATTGGAGGGTCCTCCAGGGAAAGACGGTCCCTCAAGTATCCTGGCCCCAGTCCGCACAAGGCCTTATAGGTCAATACTAGAACCTTGAACCTGATCCGGTACTCCACTGGCAACCAATGCAGCTCGTGCAGTATTGGTGTAATATACTTTCTATTTGGTGCTTTCATAATGATGCGTGCCGCTGCGTTTTGCACCAGCTGCAATCTCTGGGTCAGGCACAAGGGTAGGCCTGCATAGAGCAAGTTACAGTAGTCTAGCCTGGAGATGACTGTTGCCTGGATCACTGTAGTTAAGTCACAGGTAGACAGGTAGGGGACAAGTTGCCTGGTCTGCTGCAGATGGAAAAAAGAAGACCTGACAACTGCTGCGAACTGTGCCTCCATTTTCAGGGAGGCATCCAGGATCACCTGCAGACTCCTGACCTTTGGAACTGGCACAAGCTATGCCCCATTGAGGGCTGGGAGCCGGAGTCCTGAACCCAGTCTGCCGTGGCTCAAGTACAGGACCTCCGTCTTTGTTGGGTTCAGTTTCAGTCAACTCTGTTTTAACCAATCACTCACGGCTGCAAATACATGTTCCAGGACATCTGGTGCTGAGTCAGGCTGGCCATCCATCATGAGATACAACTGGATGTCATCTCCATATTGATGACACTCAAGCCCGAAACTTCGCACCAACTGGGCAAGGGAGTGCATATAGATGTTAAACAATAAAAGGGAGAGTATTGCCACCTGCAGGACCCCGCACACCAATGGGTGACAGGGAGACAATTTCTCCCCAAGCGCCACCCTCTGTCCCCGATCGTGGAGAAAAGAGATAAGCCACTGTAAGGCAGTCCCTCATATCCCCACATTGGTGGTGGGTCAGAAGATCGTAATTGACTGTGTTGAATGCTGCTGACAAATCCAATAATATCAGCAGTGCTGAACCGCCTCGATCCAGATGTCTGCAAAGGTCATCCATGAGAGCGACCAGTAGCATCTCTTTCCCATGTCCTGGCTGGAACCTGGACTGAAAGGAATCTGGGGCAAAGACATCCTTCAGGAAACCCTGTATCTGTTCCACAGCCGCCTGTTCAATCACCTTTCTCAGAAACAGGAGGTTCGAAACTGGGCAATAATTGACCAGGTCAGTAGGGTCCAGTGATGGTTTCTTCAAGAGAGGTCTCACCATAGCTTCTTTTAATGGCCTGGGAAAAACACCGGTGCCCAAGGATGTGTTAACAATGGCCTCCAATGAGGACCATAGACCATTGGCACTGGCCTTTACCAGCCACGATGGGCTTGGGTCCAGGGGGAAAGTCGTGGGCCTGATTGCAGGGTCCTGTCAATCTCCTCCCCAGAGAGTGGACTGAACTGATCAAATATTGACACGAAAGATGGCCAAGGGGTCTCTAATTCCTTTACTGTATCAACTGTGGCTAGCAAGTCATGGTAGAGAGACAAAAATTTATCAGCAAAAAAGCTCCCCAAAGCCTCACAGCTAATGTCCAAATTTTGAATTTGATGGCCTCCTCCTGGGAGGGAGACCAGTGACTAAACCACATTGAACATTTTAGCTGGGTGCGAGCTAGCTGATGCGATGGAGGCTGTATAGAACTCTTTCTTTATAGCCTTCACCGCCATCTCATAGGCTTTCATAAACATCCTATAACATGATCTTGCCTCTTCGTCGTGAGATTGCCGCCACACTCGCTCAAGCCATTTTAGCTCCCGCAATAAAATTAATTCCATTAAGTACTTCCTTCTGTGGCTGTCAAAACCCTGTACCTTTGTTACAAAATAAATATGCTGAGTTTGACATCTATTGTAAATTTAATGCTGTTAATATGTAGTGAAAATTGTTATTTATTTATGTTGTTATTTATTATAATGTTATTTATTTATGTTGAGCGAAAATTGTAATCCAACAGCTTGTTTCAGGTCATTATTTCAGGTAATTATTAACTAACATGTTTTATTCCTGGTATGAGTAAAGGAATAATAATATCGAGGGATGCTTTGAGCCTCCTAATCCAAAAGTGCACTAGTGGACTGACCAGAATTATGAATTTTTCAAAAAAGGCTTAAAATGGTGCTGCTCAGTTGTTTGGTAGCGAGTTGGGAACACTGAATACGGCTCCTCTCCTGAATCACAGAATGTTAAGCTTTGAGCCAGCGGCTTCAGCTTTTAGATGGCAAAGACGACGAACCTGCGTGTGCAGCACTGGTCTCTATGCACAATTTTCCATGTTGAAGCTTGCTTTGGTGCACATAATGCTCCCAGATAGATGAGGTATGGCATCTGCTTGGCATGCCGAAGGCCCGAGGTTCAATCCCGGCATCTCTAGTGGAAAGGATGAGGTAATAAAGGATGTGAAAGGCCTCCACCAAAATCCCCGGAGAGCTGCTGCCAGTCCGAGTAGACAGACTTGACTTGGATAGAGCAATGGTATGACTCAGTTCTGAGGTAATGTGAGGTAGTGGCTTCAAATAGCAGATATTGAAGGGCTTCAGTGTCTACCCCTGCCATCAACCCTGCCTCCTCTCAACACCTTTTCCAGAGCCAAAATGGCTAATTCTTTTCCCATTCTCCTCTGCCTCAGGCATCATTAAGCAATTTTAGCAAAAATATGCCATTGAGGAAAAGTGTGTGGTTAAAAAAAATGATTGGCAAGTAAACTAAATCTACAACGAACAAAGATTAATTTTACCTTTGCCAGTATTGTTAATATGTGCCAATATCTTTGGTAATATGTTACTGTCTGGACCTTAATTTGAATAAATCATTAGGACATATTTTATAATCTTTCCCCATGTGTATTTCAGGATTGCATTAATAAAAAAAAGAAATACACTGACATCTACTGGACACTTGGTGAAACTACAGTCCATGCGTATCAAATCTTCGTTTTAGGTAGGTAGGTGTGTTGGTCTGTAGTAGAAGATCAGGATTCCGGTGCAGTGGTGCCTTAGAGACCAACTAGGTTTCCAGAGTGTGGGCTTTTAAGATGCAAAGCTCCCTTCATCAGACACATGGAGTGGAAAAAGATAGGAGTCTTTAAAATCCAGGTAGAGGGTGGGAAGGGTATTGCAAATTAGATTGCCAGGAAGCTGGCTATAATACATGTTGTAATTAGCTAGGTAGAACATGGGGGTGAAGTGTGTAAAATCAGTAAATGTTTGTTGGCATTTAAAAATTGCTTTATTTTTGGCTAGCAGGATAACATATCAAACTGGAAAAGCTTGCTTTGCAAAAAAGTCACTGGGTCCTAACTGTTTAAAGGCAGGCAGGCAGGCAGGCAGGCAAGGCTGCTTTATGCTGTTGAGCTTCTCCAGATATCTTCTTCTTTGCTGCCCTAGCCAGCTTCAAGGCATGGTGCAGAATACGCACCTAAGCATCCCGCCATGGGTAGGTGCAGCAGTACAAAAAGGTTGTATGCCTGTTTTCCTGCTCCTTGCATAGGATCCAAGTAGTTGTGTAGGAGATACACTTTTGCAGCCTATCTTGGACTGCTACTTGCTATGGCAATGGCAGAGGAAGTGATGACAAGCATGCTACACCTTGTCACTTCCTTCCATGCTCCTGGTTTGATACCTAATTATGAATGTGTTGTAATTAATAATAATAAATACTACAACACAATCTGACAGTTAAAATCATCTGTCTGATCAGGCTTTTCATTGCACATCACTAAGTTTTCTATGATTAGGTAAAATATATATATAAAGCACGGCTGAGAGCAAGGTCCCCCTAGTTCCTCATTGTTTCTCACAATGGCAAGCTGGATGTTTCCGTTAAGTGTATTAGCTGGACATTCCATGTTGCTTTTGCCAGCAGCTGATATGCAGAGATATGCTGCTTCTGAACAGGGATTCTCTATTTAGCTGTCATGGTTAATAGTAGAGGTGGGCACAATCTGAAATACGAACCAAAATTCATCATGAACTGGGCTAGTTTGTGGTTCACAAACTGGCGGTTTGTCAGAGCCCATTTCTGATGAACCACTATGAACTTTTAGGCCGGTTCATTTGATTCATTTTTTGGTTTGTCACTGTAGATAGCCTGGCACTGATCAATCAGTTTCGTAGGCAATGGGGCGGGATGGGATTTCTGCAGCCCCAGAAGTGACATTTTCACGAACCAAATGAGCCAGTTCGCAAACTGGGGGCAAGTTTGTAAAAGTTCATGGTTGGTGAAACGTGATGAACCACGAACTGCACAGTTACTTTTTTCCTCCAGCCCGTGCCCATCTCTAGTTAATAGTTATGGATAACTCCTGTTCTCCTTGAATTTTACCATCTATTTTTACAATCCCTCTATCGTAGTCATCATCATTATGTTTATGGCAATGAATTCTGCAAGCTAATCATGCATTTCCTCTTTTGAAAGAGGAGCTCTCTTTGGTTTCTCATTAATTTATCTTGGAGTTTTTCCTACCATGTGATAGTATAGATTTCCTCACCTGTGGATTTCTGCCTCTTGTGCTTATGTAATATGATACAAAGGGTAAAAACAGTCTGATGCAGCAAGGGTATGTTCAGGCAAATCCTGGCTTATCTTTAATTGTTTAATAACTCACCTTGTTCTTAATTTTTCAACTATGCTAATAGTATATAAATAAATAAATGCACTATTTCTTAGAGATCAGAGCTCTAAATAGAATCTTCCTCTTCATGAAAGAGGACTGAATTGAAACTGACTCAAATTCCTAAAAAGGGAATTTTTAGGAAAACTCCCTAGAAACTCCCTAGATATGAGGAAAAATATCACTTCATAAATGTAAGAAGATTTAAACCCCCTCCCCCAAACATGGCCTGATGAGGACTGAAAATGCCCATTGTCCTTGGATTGTTAATTTTTTTATTTTTAATACAGATATTAAAATCCCATTTAAGGGAAAAGAAAAAGAATATATATATTCTCATATATATATATATGTGAGAAGAAAAAAGAAAAAAAGAGAAGAGAAGAAAGGAAATAATAAAGAAAAGAAGAAAAAATAATACATATAATATGTCTGGCCAGGGCCTTTTCAGTCCTGGCTCCGACCTGGTGGAACTCTCTGTCTGAGGAGACTAGGGCCCGGTGGGATTTGTTATCTTTCCGCTGGGCCTGCAAGATGGAGATGTTCCGCCAGGCATTTGGTGGGGGCTAGGCTGTCCTCTTGCCAGCCATACCACTGAAGACCGTCCACCACCCATACAGGAGCTCATAAAATGTGACATACTTATATCCGCCATCTGAGAAATTTTATTGCACATCGATAATGTTTTTAAATGCTTATTTATAATGTTTTCACTGTTTTAAACTGTATGTTATAAATTGTATGTTGTTACACCGCCCTGAGCCCATCCGACGGGGAGGGTGGTCTAGAAATGTAATAAATAAATATATAATAGATCATTTTCAGTTTTCTCTGTGACAAGTGTAACATCATTATAAACAATATTTTTGTAGCCTTATTGAAACATAAACTTAACCTTGGAGTTTTAAGTAAAGAATTAGTTAACTGAAGAGGCTGATGAAGATCATTACATGCCTCTTCAAGCCCTAAGACTGCATAACATATTGGAAGGGGGATTTGGGTCAGGAGAAAAACTTTCTCAAAACTTCCCCCCCCCTTGCCCCAATGATTCATTCCACAGCTTTAGTTTAATCGTAATAATAACAAGAGGCCTGAAGAAGAACATCAGCAGCAACAACCTTCAGTATTATTCTTTTAAGACAGAACCACCTCATTATGCAAAGAACTTTCCCCGTGTTACCTCCTCTCCTTCTTCAACATGATAATCTTTCCGTTGGTTTGGTCCACCAACAAACATTACATTCAGCTGATGGTGGTGCCTAAGGAAGAAAAAAAATTATAACTTTTCTATGCTGCCATTTTATTTTGAGAATACGCGAAATGTTATACAACAGCTCAGTCCTAAAATAGTTAATGATGTAATGACTTGAAACATGAAACAGTAACAATCAGCATAGAAGCCGAAAAAGAAAGACAAGAAATAAAAAAGGGTGTTGTGTAATATTCTCACCAAACCACACAAACTTGGCAAAGTGAAAATGTGTTTACAGTTCTGCTCCGTCTGTGTGTACACTGTGTGTACAGTTCTGCTCCGCCAGCAGCAAACTTCCCATAGATTTTGGTGAAGTAGAAATAAAGTTTATCAGTGCATTCTAAAAGCAATTTCTTGGAAGTAAACCGCACTGAATAGGCCTGAGTTGGACTCTGGGTAGTCCTGATAGGGGCTATTTTTACACGGCCACATGCCTGGAAGATCGCACGAAATTCGCAGCATAAAAGCATCATCCTAGCACGATTTCCTGGCATTATCCCATTTAATGGCCCTTTTCCTGACGTCATCGGGACATTAAAGGGGATTGTGCCGAGAGATCATGCTAGGAAGATGCTTCAAGCTGTGAGTTTGCGCGATCTCCCAGGGTGCGTGTGAAAATGGCCTAGGTCTGCTCTCTCTGTCTAAAGTTCAGCAAGTTATGTTGCCTAACAGGCTTCACAAGCTGAGGTCTCACATCAGTAGATCTCTGAT
Source organism: Eublepharis macularius (assembly GCF_028583425.1). NCBI lineage: Eukaryota > Metazoa > Chordata > Lepidosauria > Squamata > Eublepharidae > Eublepharis > Eublepharis macularius. The sequence continues at coordinate 196,933,206 of NC_072790.1, forward strand.
CTACTGAAAGAACATCATGAAATTGAAAGTCTCTAAGAGGCCCATGATAAACAATGAAGACAGTATGAATGCATACGTAATCTGAAATCATATGTTCTGTCACGTGGAAAAGTAGCAGCAAGCTACCCTGAAGCATTTCAGTGATGGCAGCCATTTACAGTGAAATCCTAAACAGAGTTATCGGAGTAACTCTGCTTAGCATTCCACTGTTATTGGCAAGTTCAGTGGCCACAAATGGCAGTATTTGAGAGAATACTGCCAACTATCACACTCATATCCTTGACTCGCTACATCTGCTCTTTTTCTATTGCTCAAGTTGCTATCTCTTGGTCTGCTTTGAGCTTTCTCTTGGGATGCTTTCTGTATACCAAATGGGAACACTTGTCTTGTTAAGCTGCTAGAGCAGAGCAACAAAGAGCATAAATCCACAATTAATATATTGTTGTGTAAACTTTCAGGACATGGAACCTCCTTTTTCAAATGTATGATGTGATCCCCTACATGGTTAAGTAGTCAATATATAGCCTGACTACAAAGAGGAGAAAAATATTTTCATAATTTTGTATCTGGGCAACTTTCTGCCCTGACCACTTTGTTCTTGTAAGCAGGGCCTTCTGCAAGTGTCACTCTACAAATGGGCAAAATCAACAGTGGTCCATACACATGCATTTTCTGCCATGATGCCCACCTAATAGAATGGCCTGCTTGATGAGGTCAGAAAGGCCCCCACCCTCTGGCTTTCCACAAACTACGCAAAACTAAATTATTCAGTAAGGCATTTTTACATAATTAATAGGACTATATCATATCTGAATGGTTCAGAGAGATACTTTAACAAAAGGAAATGGACGTGGACTATGTTAGTGTGTGTAGTAAATACAACCTGCTGCTGTATGTATAATCCTACTATGTAATTTCTGCATAGTTTAACATGTCATGTTAATACTTATGCTTTGTTTCTGCTGTTTCAGATTTTCGCTTGGTTTCAATTCCTGCATTCCATCCTATAACATCGCTTATTAGATGTCTCATTCTGTTCATTGCATTGACCTATACTGTGTAAACAGATTTGAGTCTCAGTGAGAAAAGCAGGCTATACATAATGTAAATAATATAAAATAAATAAATCTACTTCTTATAGTTAAACCTGGGGGAATTCCATCGTAACACATTCCAGAACAGTAGCCATATTAATCTGCTGTTTGCAAATGTGAAAAAGACATACTTTTACAAATGAATACCAGTTTGTCTTTTCAGCATTGGGGATGGCTGCAGAGTAAATAAAAAGGAAATCTCCGTCTTTGAGAACTATTCTTTCCAACATGTGTAGACCATTTTTTTCAAAATCCAAACCATAGTTATTTAAATTTCTAATTTAGTTTCAGAGTATTTCAAATGTACAGTTCTCTAATTTTAGTTATATGCTTGTTTACAAAATTTGTAGCCAGCTCTCCAAACCTGCTTAAGGTATCTAACAACTACACAATAAAACATAAATAAAACAATAAAACCCAGTCAATAAAAACAAATCATAACAATAAAAATCAATAAAACAAACCACGGACATTAAAACATGCCAATAAGAACAGCCAATTAAAGCAAGCCAGGGCACAAAAAATGTAAAAGCTCATAACACAAATATAACAGTGTAATATGATATAAGTCCTCATGTCATAAGCAGACCATAAATCTGCTAAAAAAGATGGATCTCTTTAGTTAAAAGCCTGTCTAGAGAGAACTGTTCTGGGCTGACACCTAATGGAAAGTAAAGTTCATGTCAGGTGGGCATTCCAAAGGTGAGGTGTAGGTTTGCTAGGTCACTAAACCATCCTGGCAGCAGGTGGAGATCCAGTGTTACCAGAACTGCTATTTTATAAGGGAAATTAGCAAGCAGTTCGGCCTGAGCTAGTGCGGATCCTTCACCAGTGTATACCAGAGTCAAACACAAGAGAAGAGGCTAATATTCAAATAAATAATGTTTACTAGAGGTGTTGCGTGAGCCTACAATAGCACATACATACATCGAACATACAAGAACTCAGAAACAAATGTTGGAAAGAATTAAAGAGACATTTGCATTAGCGGGTTCCCACTTGAGATCGATGAGAGAGGGGCAATATGTTACCTGTTCACAGTGAGAAGCAGGGATTCCAGCAGCGAGAGTGGTGGAGCAATGTATAATGCCTGCACTATGCACGCAGAGGGTCTATCTGAGTCGGGGATGGTGCGTGGTGAGTCGGCGACCCTTGTGTCAGGCAGAACCTGCTTAAATAGCCAAAATTTGTTCTGAGGCGGGGGGCCCTCGAGGCTGCCTCGGACTAGTTCTCAAGATGTTTTAACAAAAGGTATGATGGGTTACTGTTAGGAATTTGATGGGCCACTTTAGAATCTAATTGTGTGATAGTGACACCCTTGGGGATGGGACAAAAGGAAGGGAGGGAGTGCAGGACGGGTTGATTGAATCTGTCAGGAAGCCAGATTGCTCTTGATGTGATCAGCATGGAATGTCAATGTTCGATGGGCATATTGATATGCGTCCATTATTCATCTTGCACAGTCAGCACGGTGCTCTCGTCCCAGGGGCTTTTGCAAGCGATCAGCATATCAGGGCGAAGCAGGCTTCGGACGTGACAGGAGCCTTGCAGTGAGATGGCGGACTCAGGGATAACCATCCGCAGTAACTGCCCATTGCCTGAGAACCTGGCTGCCCTCTGGTTTGCTGATAGTGTGCATTCGTGGGCTTGCTAGCATGCTGCTCTGGGTAGTATGGCGGACCCAGGGCTTTCCTGCAGTGGCTTCCCTGGGGGTGTGGGCCAGGGGGCACCCAGCCCATCTCACAGAGAATCCTCCTTGCTTGTGCGTCATTGCTAGCTGCCAGGTCCATGGCCCAAGGTAAAGTTCATGTCCAGCAATGGGTCTTAGGGAGAGAGAGAGAGAGAGAGATAGAGAGAGAGAGAGAGTCCATAATCCAGGGAGGCAGAGGGCAGGCAGTGGTGACAGAGTCCATAATCCAAAAAGGCAGGAAGCAGGCACAAATGTCAGGATCCCTGATTCAGGAAGGCAGAAGACAGGCACAGAAAACCGAGTCCATAATTCAGGAGGGGGAGGCTGGCAACACTGGCACTTACCTTGTGTCCTGAGCAAAGTGTGTGTACGCTCCTATTTGTGTGTAATGACATCACTTCTGGGAAGTGACATCATCACACTGGCATGAGTGTGCTCCTGGGCTTTGTGTGAGGCTAATTTTGGCCTGTTTGGGGCTAAATTAGCTCAGTGAAGTGCAGGAGCACACTTACTTCAGGAAGTGATGTTGTTGTGCCTCCTGGGAGTGTGTATGCTGCATGTGTTGCTAGGGTGCCTGCCAGTGGCAGGCAATCTCCAGGTGCCCAAAACCACAATCAGGTAAACTGCTAGAAGATTGCTCACTACCAGCAGGTACCTAGGATCCCTAGTGAGGTGCCACCACTGAAAAATCCGAGTCTCTGTTGGCCACCCACCTTACCTCTTCAAGCAAGGTCACAGAGAGTCAAACCTGAGAAGAGGATCTTAATTGGCAGGCTGGACAATATAGGATGAAGCAGTCTTTCAAGCACCCTAGCCCCAAGCTGTTATGGCCTTATAGGTAAGAATGAGCACACTGAATTATGCCTGGAAAGAGATGAGCAGCCAGTGTAGGTCTTACAAAGCAGGGGTGATACAATTACTTCCAATAATTTGGCTACTGTATGCTGGGCCGGCTGGATTTTCCAAATAGCTCAAAGGCAGCCCCATGTTGAGGGCAGTACTGTAGCCTAATCACGGCACCCATCATTGTGGCCAGAGCATGCTTTTTGAGAAATGGCCGTAGCTGTTTCTGACAAAAGGTCACTATTGGGGTTGAACCATTCCTCTGTAACCTGTATAGATGATCTGAGCACATTTAGCTCCTCCTGGGAAATGCATTTGTAACACCTGGAAATGGTTCTCCAAAGGATAGAGGAGGCAGGTTTGACAGTGAAGCCTAACCTTTACCTTTATAGGATGTTTATACCCCAGTTTATCACAACACGTGCCCCTCTGTCCTATTTAGCCCCAAAAGACAGGCCCAACAAGTAGACTGGGGAGTGCCAGAAAGCATTCTAGGAGATAATGGTAATATCACAGAGGAGGTGCATACTATGAGTGTCCAAATGCAGCTCAGGACCCAGCACCACCCCCAAGCTATGTGCCTGCTCCTTCAAGGGGACTGCAACTCCCTCCAATAGGCTGGTTGCATAGGCCTCGAGCAACTTTGTCATTGACTAACAATGCCACAGTCTTTTCTGGAATGAGCTGCAATCCAAACACTGAAGCAACTAAAAAGATAGAAGTAGACACTTGGTTTGCTAATGGAGCAATGACTTTTGCAGTCACTAAGAACTAGATTTCTGAAGACATCTAATGAAGAATGAACTCTGCAGAGGATGATAAACATAATTGTTGGCTGATGTGACATCACACATTGCAACCATTTAATTTCCACCACTTGGTGACTAATAGATTTTAATTTTTACCCATTCCTGTAGCACAAAGGTTTGCATAAGGGTTGACAGTCCCTTGGTGGGCTGGGGAATCCTCCACTCCCTCCTCCACCCCCTGCCTCCGCTCACCTGGCTGATATGGGAGGAATGGGCCTCACTGTTGTTACCTGGCAACACCGCCATGCTCTTGGGTGGCATGGCGTACACTCATGGGCCTGAAATAGCCCAGATTGGGCCTGAATCAACCTGAATTGGGTCACTGTGGCATGGAGGAGTGCTCCCCAATGCCGCAATGTCCCATTCCAGGCCGATTCGGGCCCAATCTGGGCCATTTGGGGCCCAATTCGGCCCAATTTGGCGCCAAAATGGCAGGGGAGTGCTGATTCAGGCCTGATCCAGGCTGAATTCAGCCCAATTCAGGCCAAATCGGGCCCGAATCAGGCTCCCCCATGGAGTGTGGGAGCGTTCCTGGGGCAGCCACGGCGTGCATGATGGAAGTGATGTCATTGCGCAGGCCTGGGGGTGCGCACGCACTTTGTGCGCACATGACTGAGCAACCCAAAAGGCAGGTGCTGGGCCTTCCACCTCCCACTGGGAGTACAGGGGGACCTGGCAGCCTTGTTTGCATGGTGGAGATAAGATAAAAGACTTCAACCACTTCTATATTAATGGCTGGAATCCAATGAAAGGAAAACAGGAACGCAGCCAAGAAAAATAAGTCATGACTGAACAGCAGCTGTTTTGCTGATGATTGCTTTTCTGCAAGGTTGGGCACCTTTGAACAAGAATTCATTAGATTCTGGGCCAAGCTACACATGACGAATGACACTTGAACAGCAAGTGTATTTCTCCCTGTTCACTTGCCCTCCACTAAATCCACTTGCCGTTCAAGTGTCATTCGTCATGTGTAGCTTGGCCCTCTGAGGGTAAATTTGGCCTTATGAAGTTAAAGCACATCCACACAATCAGAAGGAATGGCAGATTAGAGTGGCAAATGGGAAGCTATAAGATTTTAAAGTCATTCACAATGGATGTGATTTCTGAGCTTCATTCACAGTTAAAGTATGATCCATTTTGATTTGGAAAAACCAACCTTTAATTTATTTGCTAGAGATAATCACAATTATTATGCAGTTTCCTCCCCTTGCAACTTGTCAGTAGTTCTACTGAAATTAAGAGGTCTACTGAGGGCCAAGCTACACATGACGAATGACACTTGAATGGCAAGTGTATTTCTCCCTGTTCACTTGCCCTCCACTCAATCCACTTGCCGTTCAAGTGTCATTCGTCATGTGTAGCTTGGCCCTCAGATATAGACAATGTACACTTGACTAATTCTCTGTGTGTGGGTATTTCTGCTTTTATATTTAAATCTTGTACTGATTTATTTACTTCATCTATAGTCCATATTTCACACTGAGACTCAACTGCAACTAAAAAAATACAATATAATATATCCAACTCAAAAAAATTAAGGAACATCGCACGAAAAACACAGTATAACAAGACAGTAAAGTAGAACTATAAGTTTAGAGAACAATGCAGTGAAAAATTACATTACATACTATAAGCAACATAATAAAGATGGATTACAAAATCCATTTAACCTTGCAACTGTTGCCAAAATAAACTTTCTCCCAGTCATTTCTGAGAATAACAAACATCGCTTAATGAACTGGACTAATGGGGTTGTGGTGAATCCTGGTTACACAAGAAGGAAAAACCATCAAGTTTCATGGTGATTATAATATTCTTGCCAGGCAACAATATTAAAAGGCATATCTGTGTTCATAAAATGAAAAGATTTGGAAGCTCTGGAGGCTGATCAACACAAATTCCTCACCAAAGCACAGTAACTAATTTCCAGGTGCCCTTATTGCTGGTTGGATTTCCATTTCTCTGACATTGCATCCCTGCAAATGCCTGCCAGGAAACTTAGATGGACAAAAATAACCTGAAGTATGAGAGTCTTGGAAATCCTCATTCTTTTTTTTTTTTTTGAAAAATTTTTATTGGGTTAGAATCCATTATTTCCACATTTACATTCAATTTTCCCCAATTTTTTCATCTCTAACCCCCTCCCTTTCCCCCCCCTTTTTGTTGACTTCCAACAGCTTTCCAACCCTTTGTCCCCTTTCCCTTACTTTTATTAGCTTCCTCTATCTAAAACAAATATATATTCTCCATTATTCTAAGCAGTACATCCTTAACTATTTTTAACATTATATGCCCAAACTGTAAGCCTTTGTTTCCATCTTAGATAAACAATTTATCCCAATTTTTCAATTTCAGGTATTTCTATATATCATAAACCATATAGATCATACATTCGTTTATGTCAAACAATTTGACTTATTCTCTATATATATTACTCATTCTATCTTTTTATAATAGTTCTATATATCTCTCCTCACGTAGTCAATCAATTTGACCCATCTATATCTTCAGACATTCAGTTTGGTACAAAACTTGTCAGAAAAAAAAGAAAATATTGTTAGTTAATCGCTCCTTATATTTAGTCCTTATAATTAATTATTTTCTCTATGTTCTGTTTGTTAACCTATATATATCTATATATATGTCAATCTATTAATCTGACTGCTTATTAATTCACATTTATCTCTTCTCCCCCCGGTAAAGTCTCCCCCCTCTACTTCAATACTTCAGTAGTTCTCAAACTGCCACAGTTTTCCTCCCACCTCCCATTTCTTCTCCAGGTATTGTTTCAGCTTCTCCCAGTCTGTGTTGAACTGCCCTGAGTCCAGATCTCTCAATTTTCTTGTCATCTTGTCCATTTCAGCCATATACAGCAATTTGTAAGTCCAATCTTCAATAGTTGGCACTTCTTGTACTTTCCATTTTTGCGCATACAAAAGTCTAGCTGCTGCTGTCATATAAAATATCAACGTCCTGTGTTGGGCTGGAATTCCCTCCATTCCCAAGTTCAGTAGCAGGAGTTCTGGGTTCTTATTAATTTGAAATTGTAAAATTTCACTCATTTCTCTTATTATTTCACCCCAGTACTGCCTGGCTACCTCACACGACCACCACATATGATAGAGGGAGCCCTCATGCTTCTTACATTTCCAGCATTTATTAGAAGTATTCAAATTCCCTAGCGCAATCTTCTTTGGTGTCATGTACCAACGATAGATCATTTTATAAATGTTCTCTTTGATATTAATACATGTCGTTGTCTTCATTGTAGTTTTCCACAAGTATTCCCATGCCTCCATTGTTATTTCTTTATTAAAGTTTATAGCCCATTTCACCATTTGTGTTTTAACTATCTCATCCTCGGTATACCTCATCCTAATTGCATTTTCCAGTTTTTTATCCCACAGATTCTGTGAAGCACTGAGGTCTTTTCTCTCTCTTGATTATACAATTTAATTTCTACCACTCGATAACCAAAGAAATTGCTGGACTTTTATGACCTGCTGGTTGTAACCTTGAAGACGGAGGAGCAAGAAATAATGGTTATTTTTGGACTAAAACTGCTATTCATTATTCACCTGCTCTTGGGATCAAAGATTACTTATGGCTCATTACTATCTTCAGTAGTAAAAGTCACAATGGTGTCAGGAATTTTGATCAAGAACAAGAATGACTGCATACCAGAGACCAACTTTGCTTCTAACAATTCTATAGTATTATAAAAGATCTCCATGGTCAGGCATTAAGGATCTTTGAGAAACATGTATTTCACTTAGTATCATATGCACACGACAGCGTACTTCAATAGCAGGGTTTAATTACTTACATAAGCTTATTGCACACAGGAGGCAAGAAAGCAGTTCTGTTTTCTTCAATCCATTTCTTTACGTTTACAAGCATTTCCTCCATTACACTATTTACTAAAAAGTGCTAAAGAAAGGGAATGAACTTGTACTACACTAATAAAATATTCTAAAGATGTAAATGGGTTTACATAGCACTAATGCAGCCTGTAGAAGATTGTAAATTATTCCCTTGATGTGATTGGCTGGTAAGAGTGCGCTTTGCTTGCTAGACTGCCAAAAGATCCTGCTGTGTTTGATCTACCAAAGGTTACTTTGTTCAAGTTAGTCTAGTAGGTCATTAGGTTATGTGACAATTGATTTGCACTATGTAATGATTGATTTGCAGTTCCTCTGACAGAAGCATCATTTGGATAAAGGACATGAACTAGCCCAATGCACTCATTTATACTGAGGTTTGTGACCCAGTCCAGAAATCTCTTTTAGTATCACCTCCTTTGCCTTCTATATAGAACATCATATAAGTCTGTGCCTTATGCACAACATACAAATGAAACAATATATTTGTTACTTTTTCAAGTACCATAGAACATTCTCCATCCTCTATTGTATTCAAACTAGATCTTTGGCACTTGAACATTGTCTTTGTAGATAAAACACATGGCATACCAATGTAGCCCAAAGGTTGCTTATTCTGGTTATAATGTTGGTGGGAGGGTTCTCAGATGCCCACTGGTAGTGGGCAAATTCGTGGGGGTTTGCCACTTCTGGAAGTGATGTCTCAGCGCCAGCAGTGGGAGCACTTACATGCTTCGTTTGGGCCTGATTTTGGCCCCAAACGGGTTGGACTGGCCCCTCATGGGGCACAGGAATGCTATCGTGGCCAGCTCAATGGCCTCACTTCTGGAAGTGACATCATCTTGCAAAACGTGCCTGGTCTGTCTTGCAAAGATGGAGCATGTGACAGACACAAGGTAAGTGGCAGGTTACCCCACCCCCTTCACCAGGAGGGTATAGGGACCTGGCAACCCTAGGATTGCTGGTTGGCTTGGCAGACTTGGTAGTGGTCAGATTCGATGGTTACATGCTGCAGTTAACACTTCAAAACAGGATATACAGAGCTTGTGTGTGGGGGTGGGGGTGGCTTTCTTCTTCCTGTCATCACAACTCTCTCTTGAGAATGACCCATTTAAAGTGGGCACCCTCCCCTCTGCCTTCCTTTTACTGACAGAACTGGCACTGCCCCACCTTCCCTCCCTTTAAGTACATTATGGAATTATCTGGCTGCTTTGAGGCCAAGCAGGAACTTGGAGGGGTCTAACTTACTTGGCCTTGAATCAATCACAGAACGTAAATAGAACCTGCTGGATCTGACCAATGGTCCACCTAGTCCCACATACTGTTTCACACCAAAAAAACCCAGTTGCCCTGGAAGTCCAAATAAATAAGGCATAGAGGCCAAGGTCCTTCCTTGCCTCTGCTTCCTAGCACGGGTTTAATGCTTCTGTAGATGGAAGCTCCCTTCAGTCATCATGGTAGCCGTGGACTTACTGCTGCTCCATGAATTTGTCTAATTCATGGCCATCACCTCCAACTGTGGCCATCTGCAGTTTAATTAGTCATTGAGTAATAACAATAATAACTGTGCGTATATACTGCTCTTCTAGACAGATTGGTGCCCCACCCAAAGCAGTGAACAAAGTCAGTGTTATTATTATTCCCACAATGCAGCTGAGGAGCTGGGGCTGAGAGGAGTGGCTTACCCAAGGCCACCTACTGAGCTCATGGCAGTAGTGGGATTCGAACCATTAGAGTGCTTATTTGCAGCCAAACCACTTAACCACTGTGCTACAGCAGCTCTCAGTAAGGAAGTATTTCCTTTTGTCTGACTTGCAACTATTTCTCAACTTCATTGGGTGGACCTGAGATCTAGTATTATGAGAAAGAGGAAAAAAAACCTTCCCTCTGTCTGTTTTCTCCACCCCATGTGCAATTTTATAAACTTCTATTATGTCCCCCCTTAGGCTTTCTTTTCTAAACTAAAAGTCCCAAACTCTTCAGTCTCTATTCGTATGAAAGGTGCTTCTGCCCCCTAATCATCTTGGTTGCTTTCATTTATACCTTTTCCAGCTCTGCAATATCCTTTTTGAGGCACAGCAACCAGAACTACATACAGTATTCCAGATTAAGGAGCCATATAGCTTTATCCAAGGGCATTATAGTAATGGCCACTTTATTTTCAATCCTTTTCCTAATAATTTCTAGCATGGAGTTTGCCTTTTTCACTGCTGCCACATACTGGGTCAACATTTTCATTGAGCCCATCAGCATCTGTTTTAAATTAGGAATGTTTGTTCCAATATGCATCGTTTACTCACATGCAGGGCTTTTTTTCGGGGGAACGCAGGGGAACGGAGTTCCGGAACCTCTTGAAAAAGGTCACATGGATGGTGGCCCCGCCCCCTGATCTCCAGACAGAGGGGAGTTTAGATTGCCCTCTGTGCCGCTGAGTGGCACGGAGAGCAATCTAAACTCCCCTCTGTCTGGAGATTGGGGGTGGGGCCACCATCCATGTGACCATTTTCTCTGAGAGCAACCCACTGAGTTCCACCACCTCTTTCCCCAGAAAAAAAGCCCTGCTCACATGGTATGTTGTTGCCCACTCACCCACTCAGGCACTGGGTGGCAGAAGACGGGGCACAAGGCAGAGCCTCAGAGTGGCGAGCCTGCACAGGGGAGCAGGGAGGCTTGGCCTCCTTGTTAGCAATTGCTACAAGGTCAACTGGTGGCAGAGAGTACAAGAGAGAAGGCTCAAAAGACTCTATGTGGGTTTGGGGGGCACTTGGTGGGTGGTATGTACCAGATGGAAACTTGGACTGTCAGACCCCTCAGAGGGGAAGAAGGGTTAATGCTCACAGGTCAGTGGGGCTGTTCCTCCTCACTGGAAATTTTATCTTTTTAAAGTGCAAAAGAGCAAAAAAATCCAAAAAGTAGACTTACAGCTCAGTGGCATGTCAGTAGTGCTTTGCTTGCAGAAGGTCCGAAGTGCAATGCCCGGCACCCACAGTTGAAATGAGGCACTAGAGAGATTCTGCCAATTAGAGGAGACTGACATCAACAGACCAGTGTTCTGACTGAAAATAGTAAAATCCCAAATAGGTGTTCTCTTGTTCTAACACTGGGAAACACAATTGCCCTTAAAAGAGACACAAAACATTAGCATGGCGAACTCTTTGTTTCATTCTTTGAACATCAGTTTTAGTAAATAAAAATGACTATCTATCTTCATAATAATGCAGTACAAATGTAAATGGTATAGTGGTTAGAGTGTCAGGCCAGGATGTGGAAGACCCCAGGTCTGAGTCCTTAGTCTGCTCTGGAAGCTTGCTGATGACCTTGGACCAATCACACATCCTCCTAGGATTGTCGTGAGGATAAAAATGGAGATGAGGAGAATGATGTAAGCCACTTTGGGGGGCCACTGGGGAGAAAAGTGGGAGATAAATTAAGTAAATAAATACATCATAGCATATGTAATACTATTTAAAGCAAATATGTCCCCACAATAGTGAAGCATAGCTATCACTCTTAATTTGGATTCCATAAGGAGTGTAACTTTGGGTCTAATTACATGTGAACTAGATGTGGGTTTAATGGGGGATGGAGGAGATCTTGACTGAACTCACATTTTCAGTGTGACCACACTCATCTTCAAAATGTGTTTTTTGGAGTGGACAGAATGAATTTGCACACAGAGGAAGGAGAAGCTTTGTCCATCCCGGTCTCCTGTGCACTTTTGCAGCTACAAGAAAGCCATGGTGGGACGGAGGGGAGGAAGCTGTTCATCTTACTGCTTGAGATATGTGTTTCCTGGACAGATACATGGAAAAGGCTGTCAGAGAAACACCCTGCCTCCCCCATGGCTTTTTTTTTTTTGTATCTGCAAAGTGTGCTGAGTAGAAAGCTTCTACCCATGTGCTTGTGATCCTATCCCCACCCCCCCACCACCAATCATTCTGAAGGTGAGTGCGATCACCCATAAAATGTGAGTTCAGTTCAGGTTTCGCTCCATTAAAGATGTGTTTAGTGCATGTGTAATCAGGCTCTTTGTCACTAGAGACTCACTTTGCAGGATCAGATGGGAAGGGGTTTGAAATGGCTTCTTCCTCCGAATCACTTGCCTTCTGAACTTCAGGCAACAGATGGCGCTGTGACCACATGAATCTGTGGGAAGCTCCCCCAGCAACACACAAGGAAAGAGATGTTCCAGACTTTCTAAAAATAACAGAGGCCTCTTGCCAAGCACTCACAATGTTTGTTCCTCAATGCTGGGAACAATAGGCCTACATTCCAGTGGTCAGCAAGAAGACCAGAGTCATAAATGCAGGGATAGTGTGGGTTTTGTGTGTGACATATCTTCTGAAACCAAGCTTTTAAAAGTGGACTGATCATTTGGTACTATGTAAAGTGACAGAGACAGATGGAATCTATGTAATTGTGTATTCATTTCTATGGGAATGGAGTGTTTTTTGGCTGGCATGCATGTCTCAGCCCTGGAAACGGAATCCTTCTCTCTGCAGTCCAGCCTTCAAACAGCTGGATATCAATTGAAACTTTCCTGTATTTTATAATCCAAAAGTCCTGCTGATGTTGCCCATATTCTTTGGCTTTACTCAAAAAGAGGTTTCAGGAGAAGACAGTGTTATTTTCAAAGCCATGATCAGCAAGAAAAAGAAATCGTGCCTCTTACCTTTTAAACAGTTCCATTTCTCAGTTTGAGCTTATCTCCAAAATGGCTTCTTATCCCTCAATCATGCTTTACTGTTATACTTTATACAGGAAATACCACCCACATGTACAGACTATGTTCTGCACATGCTAACTTATCAAACTGCAAAATACTGAGGTGTGGGAAGAGACCACCACTGCCATCCTAAGCAGAATTATACCCTTCTAAGTCCCTTGGAAGTCTATGCTTAGGAAGTCACTGTACGTTCAGCATTGTGTTGGATACATGTAGAATCACATGCCTCACTTCAAGCTTATACATTAGGCATCATACTGCTGCATTCATACGGGCCTGTTTTGCTGAGGATAAAACTGATAGTATATAGCTACTTTATTTATTTGTCCATCTATCTGTGTGTGTTATGTACATTCAAGTCACCTCTGACCTATGGCAACCCTATAAATGAAAGACATCCCAAACTTCCTATCATTAACAGATTTGCTCAGAGCTTGCAAACTGAAGAACTTGGCTTCTTTTTGTTGAATCCAGCTATCTTGTTTTGGGTCTTCCTCTTCTCCTACTGCTATCAACGAGAGCCCAAGGCAGTTTTCAACATATATGTACTAGCATAAAACATAAAATTATTTTAAAAATAGTGACTACAGAAATAAAAATTGAACATTGTGATCCACAACTGCTTTCCATCAAAAGCCACCAGAAAAAAAATCTGTACATATCATAAAACTTTAATAAAATGTTCTCTGGAATGGATTTAACAACAGCAGCAACAACAACAACAGCTTTCGATTTATATACCACCCTTCAGGACAAATTAACGCCCACTCAGAGCAGTTCACTAAGTATGTTATTATTATCCACACAATAAAACTCCCTGTGAGATGGGTGGGGCTGAAAGAGCTCCTAGAAGCTGCGACTGACCCAGGTCACCCAGCTGTCTTCAGATTAGAGTCCTGCACTCTTAACCACTACACCAAACTGGCTCTCTACCTTTCAACCCCTTGCAAAAGCCATCAAAGAAGTCACCCTCTTACCTTTTCTAGAACATCTTTCCAGAAGGTCAAGGCTACAACAGAACTGTTTCTTTTGGTTGAAACCATGACTTGGCTGAGGATGTTCTCACAGTTCTAAGAGCAGCAAACAGGATGCTGGGAGGAACAAATTTGGCACACAAGTTCATTTCAGGAGAAATGGTCCTTTAGATATACTGATTGTTTGGGATGTACTGCTTTGGGATATATTGAATCCATTGTTGCTCATGGATGTCTACATGGGTAATAATGACCAGGAGTACCTTTTACTGGCTTCAGCTGTATGTATCCTTTCCTAGACTAAAGGGATTTTGTCTCAGTTAGTTATGTCTTAGTGACATCCATACTAGACTACAGTTTTTGAGGAGCTGCCTTTGAAGAAAGTTTAGAAAACACAACTGGTAACAAATGTGTCTGTCAATATTTGGGCTGGTTCAGGTCCACCAAACTAATTATCGTAGGTCCCAGGCTCTCTGGGATTCTGGATGGTCTAGATTGAGGGTATCTTAAGGCCCACCTCCACCTGGTAGAGGTCTACCTTCTGAAATATGGCATACAGAGTCAAAAGAGAGGACCTCTTCAATACTGATTCTAAAGCTTCCTTCTAACAACAGTCCAGTTTGTACCATATTTGCCCATGTTTTGTTAACGGTTATTAACAAAAACATTAATAATAATTAATAATTATTACATTATTCTGTTCAGGCAGTTGGAGTTTAGATTTCTGGGGCTGGCTGTCATTTTATTTGATCTGCTTTTCTATGCCGCTGATTTCTGCCATTATTTCTTGTTTATGATAGCAAACCAGCCTTACAGGATGGAAGGGTAGAGTTGAAATGATTTAATAACGGGAAGGGCAAAAAAAAGTAAAGCAAGGAAAGGGAAAAAATAAGATACTGTGTGAGGTCTTCTGGATTCATCTTCCTCTTTGAAGAATGTTCCTCCTTTGTCAGTAGTTAATCACTAAAAAGAGTGGGGATTAGGTTGGTTGTAAAGAACCACACCTATTGATAGAGTGCAATTTGAACCTAGGCTTAGCATAGCTAACCCTGACTCTCAGTCTCTTTTTAATACCAAAGCTCAGTTATATGCTGTGCAAAGCAAAGCATGTGCAGAATGCTGCTGTCTCATCATCAATGAGCAACATGACCGTCAACTACAGGCCTGGGATTACAGCAAGTGATTTTCAAAGTGTTATTTAGCACTGGCCACAGGAAGCCTGTCCTGACCTGGGTAGCCTAGATGAGCCTGATCTTGTCAGATCTCAGCTGCTAAACAGGATTAGCTTTCATTAGTAATTGAATGGGAGACCTCCAATGAAGACCAGTGTTGCAAAGACAGGCAATGGCAAACCACCTCTGTTAGTCTCTTGTCTTAAAAACCCCACCAGAGGTTGCCATAAATCAGATTGAGGGCAGTCTCTACCACTATAGGAAGCCTGTCAACAGGCAATGAAGACAAGAGCCTTATTTTGATGCCCTTCTCTCAGAATGCAACTGGCATTCAGAGGTACAATTTCATCTTGCCGTTATAACTCATAACCATAGATAGACCTGCCCTTCATGATAGCATATTATGTGACTATGGAACTTTAATGATTAAAGCCCTTTACATATATTTCCTCAAGAATTTTTTACAACAATCCTATAACATAGGCTACTATTATTCATATATTGCATTGTGGGGAGGGGGGAGATGAAAGAATGGTGGTTTACCTAAGTCCATCTGCAGTGCAATCCTTTGTAGAGTTGTGCCAGTCTAAGTTTGGAGTCTGGACACCAATCTAGACTGGAGTAACTGCATCAGATTACACTCAGAATGAGTTTGAGATTGAAATGAGATTTGAACTGAGAACTTCTTGCTCCAAGCTTAGTCTTTTCAACATCAGCACAGCCCAATCTGTCTACTCCTTCCCCAACCCCCAAGCTGGCACTTTTGTCTGGCTCAAGGCCACCAGATCGCTTTTCCTTCCTTGTAGGTAAACACAAAGGAGCAACCTGCATGATCCTGGGCAGTTCCTTGTACTCTTTTCCCCAGAAAAGCTGGGCAGTTCTGCTGAGGCATCCACACCACAATGTTGATCTTGGAACAGGTCTTTTTCTTTCACTGTTTATATAAAAATACAGATGAAGTTCTTTCTTCTTTCCAGAAGACAGATAAATAGGGAACACTAATTGCTGGTCATAACATCAACATTGTCTGTAGTCACTTGTAGCAGAGCAAAGGAAAGATATGCCCCTTTTGGCTCTAACACAAGGCAACCCCCCACCCAGCTCCCAAACTCTGCTATTTGGCTCCGTTTGTTTCCAAGTGATTTATATTGCTGCTTACCTTTTCAAGGAGTAGTAATTGATTCGCATGTTAACTGCAGCAGTGAAATGTGTCTTTTTTAAAGGTTCTCTCTTCCCTCCTTATGTTGAAATAAAACATGCATCCTAATTCTATCTATGTGTACTCTGAAGTATGCACCCTGAGTTTCATGTGCATACAACAGTATTCCAACAGTTCCTGCAGAGAGTCCCACCGGATTCTGTTGTGAGGTAAAGATGCGGCATTGGTTTGTAGATTTGTTGCCTTGATCATACTATTATGGAATTACAATAAAAAGAACACAACTAATATTAAAGACAGAAACAATCACGTGAATCTAGCATAGTTCACCTCATCCCTTTCTGGCATCCCAGCAGTAAGCTTCTAGATTTTTCTGCAGTCACTGTAAACTGCTTCTGCTAATATACACGGGTGGACTTTGCAGGCCCTCATTTAGAGACAGTGCCTGTGTCTCAAAAGGTACCAAGGCACAGAAATGGTTCTCTCTTGTCCACTTGCCTGCAACTAGTTTTCCACCTGTTTCGGGGGGGTGGGGGAGGTAATTCTCCTGCTCATAGCAGATGGGGCGTTCAGGTGGGACCAATTCCACGTGAGATATTTTTTCTGTGGTGCTCATGTTGCTAGCATGATAGCTGATGAATTCTCATTTGCAACATATATTCCATATGGCAAATAGTAATCCAGTTACTCACCTTTATTAGCCAGATTGTATCCTCCCCTACTTTTTCATGCCAGTGTTATGATTTTCTATCCATCTGTTTGTTTTTTATTTTGGGGTGCATACACAAAGAAGAGTGGTCAAGTCGCAACCAACTTATTATGATCCCTCTCACGCTAACCTGGACTATTCAGTCTGCTGTACATACATATTGTTGCTCAAGAATAGCACAGTACTACACTCTTTTAAAAAACCTTATGCATTTGCATAGCACTTTTCAACACATCACACACTACTTGAATCTTTCGTAATGCTAATTGCTGGAAGATACTGAGTGTCCCATTATGGTCTTCTACATTGAAATGAATAATTGGCCTCCTACTGTTTGAAAGATGGGGAGAGAGCATTTCAGGAACTTTTCAATTGCTCTTTTGAATACTAATTGAGAGAACAGAGAAAAGCACTTGGCCTTTTATCTCTGCAACAGGAGCATCAACCATTCCTTTACTGAAGAACACTTCCTTTTCTGAAGAATTCTTCTCCCTAAATTTCCCCCCATGGTTAAAAGACAGTGGGACAGGGATCCCAACTGGTTGGGTGAAGGAGAAGTTTAACATTAAATGAAGTTATTCCTCCCTATGTTTTAGTTCCATTTCAGCAGTGGGCAAGACATGAGTGCCGATTCCTTCTGATTCTCCCCCCCCCCAAATCTCCCTGGTTAATGAATTTGTTCCTTCCTATGCAGCTGTCCCCTTCTCCTGCAGCTGTGTGGGAAAATCTTCAACATGGATGAATGCATTAATGACGTACCATGTTATTGTGTAATAGTGGAGTTCTGTAATATCCACTCTCTCTCAAAATAATAACATTACAAATATATGGCAAAATATGCATGAAGGATCAATGAAAGACATATCCACAGATGTCCACAGACAGGGCGCAGTGCATGCCCAATTAAACAAGTGTGGTTTTGTATTGTTGTAAAGTAGTAGCAGTGCTACAACATTGCCTGATTTCAAAAGCAAAAGGTGCAGTGAGAAAAAATATTTAATATATAATTATATATCTCTACTTGTTTCACTGCTTCATCAAGACACCTGTAAGGGAATTCTCTCTCTGCATGTTTCCACTTCTCTTCCTAGACTCTGTATTGGTGCAGGCCCCCTCCTTCTGTCAGCAAAGACACCATGACAGTACACTGTGAAAATGCAGAGGAAGGGGCCATTTCCTTTCATTCAAACACAAAGCATTCTTTCCCTTCCATACACATAACAACAACAACAACAACAACAACAACAACAACAACAACAACAACAACAACAACAACAACAACCAATTTATAAACCACCCTTCAGGACAACTTAACACCCACTCAAAGCAGTTTACAAAGTATGTTATTATTATTCCCACAACAACCACTCTATGAGGTAGGTGGGGCTAAGAGAGCTCTAGGAGAGCTGTGACTGACCCAAGGTCACCAGCTGACTTTAAGTGGAGGAGTGGGGAATCAAACCTGGTTCTCTGGATTAGAGTCCTGCTGCTCTTAACCATTACACCAAACTGGCTCCATGACAAAGATCATTCCAACAGCACCATGTGTCCCAACAACACCTAAGATCTTCTCTCCCCCCCGCCCCACACCATGTATTTAGCAAAAAGACTAGATTGTTCATGATTTGTACAAGAACCAGTGATATCCTCTTGAAACCTTATTGTTTTAACGGCTAAAGTTGCTGAAATGGAGAAAATCCTCTGTGTGGAATCAGCCTTGGTGAGAAACAGGGTGACTGGTACAACCACTGTATCTTGTTTGGGTACCCTGAATCATTGAAAGGGCATAGATGTCATCTCTACCCAAAGAACTGGCAGCTATACACAGAGAGGTCCATGTGTTTAAACTGCCAGTATCCATGTCCTCCTTGTTAATTATAGAATTCTGTGTCATATACATGGGATTCCCAGGAGGTCACCCATCCCATTATTCAGTAGACCCAGATTTGTTTAGCTTCAAACAGGGAGCAATGATAAGCAGGTCTGCTCAGAAGCAAGCCCTGTGCTATTCTGTGGGGCTTACTTCCAGCAAAGCATCCTTAGGGTAGCAGCTAAACATTTCTACACCTTGGGCCTTCCAATGAAAACCTGGGTCCACTTGACTTTGTGTGGAAAAAAGAAATCACAGAATATCTCACATATACCCCCCCCTCCCTCCCTCAGAGTACTTCATAGAAAAGCACTGCTCCTGCCATCAAATCAAGAAATAGACAGCATTCTTTGACCTAGAAACTGTGAAACAAACAACTCCCTCAAAAGGAAAAAAAACCCACTCTGCCTAAGAGCATTTAAACAACCTAATCTAGAAACCTTTAATAGTTTATTTTCCGCTTTTGGCAGCCCTGACCTCTGCAAGAGGCCAAGTGCAGCACCAAAGCTAGGCTGGAATGTGCAGGGGCCAGACTCCAAGCTATTTCAGTATAGATGATCTAACTGTGCTGTACTTCCAGCATTTATGATTTCCTAAAATGCAGGTGGCAGGGAATACATATAAGAGGAGTTCTGTGTACTGATGCCTAAATGCTACGCTGGACACAGAGAGAAAGTTATGATTTCATTCTTCTGCTTTTCAATAGCATGAGAGATAACAGTTCCAAAAGGTGGGCCAGTATGCATGCAGAGCATGGAAAAAGTGAGAACGGCGGGGTGCAAGTCCTTCCAACAGAGTAGGCAGCATACTCAGCAGCAGCTCTGGCCCGCTCTGGTCATGAATCTCACCTCACTGCATTTGATGGGCTTTAAAAATTGTGAGACACGAATTGGAATTTGAGAATTAAAATACAGGTAGTAATAATGTCATCATGGATCAGTGCCAGGTGCCATTCCACTCCGGGTTGCCCATTGGTGTTGCTTCCCGATTGCCCTGACCAGGATCGTTATGTGGCCAGATTGGATGCAAAGTGTCATATCATATCTGCCACCCAACGAAGCCCCTCTCTTCAAACCATCTATGGCATGTCTGTGAAAAGCCTTGAATACTCAAGGGCAGTTTGATGAGAATGGTAATGATGGATCATAACTTGCAACCAAACATGTTTTCTACCACTATTTCAGAACTGTCTTTCCCAAAGACAGTTGGTTGAGGCCTAAATTCAGATATGTTTAGCAGATACTGCTTCCAGTGTTGCTAGCAGAATAACTAATGTGATATAATAAGAGTGCTGGATTCAAATCCTCCCTCTGTTATGAAGCTGAATTTGGTCCACCATCTATCTCTCTCAGCCAAAGGGCCAAACTACACGATACTTCTGGGCCATTTCCACACTACTCACCTTCATCCGGGACGGGGCGCAAAGTCGTGAAAAAATGTGGAAGATAGCATCTTCTCACATGAGTTTTGCGCGAAGTCACTATTTTCCATGTTTTTTTTGTGACGTTGCACCCCGTTCCGGATGAAGGTGTGTAGTGTGGAAATGGCCCTGGTCATGAATTGGCACTGAATACTGCATATGCAGCTCTGCCACAGGGCAAGTAACTCCACACGTGGGCCCCTTTGGATTGGAAAAATGGCATGGGTAGGGGGAGGAGCATTGAAATGCTTGTGGAAGAAATTTCCCTGAAGTGGCCGTGTGGCTGTGGGGAATCAATTTGGGTCATGGTCAAGCATATTAGATAATTTGGCCCTAACCTACATCACAGGAGTGTTGTGAAGGTCATGTGAGTGCCTTAGAAGCAGGCTAATATAAAAATCAAATACATAAATATTTTCACCTGATAAAATCTTTTTTTTTTTTTACTGATCTAAGGGGGTCACTCATTGTTGGCTGCTCGCAGCCATTGTTTCCACAATAACATCTAGTAAAAAAAAAGTGTACCATGATGTCCTTGTGGATATTGCATTTCCTAGCTATAGTACATTGGCTTTCACCTAAAAATGATTGCAACATATGCCTCCAGCCAAGACATTACCAGGGAGATGAATGGGGTAATTGTGAATCAGCATCAGGCACATTTCCCATAACATCTGATTAGGCCAAATCCACACATGCCACTTAAATCCCTAAAGTTTTCAGCCTTTCTCCTGCTGTCAACGTACATGTGTGAAAAACAGAAAAGCAGTTTTAAACCTACCAGGTTTCTGATTCACGAAGGCTGATTTACAACTGCATTTCAGCCTTCCTGCATTTTATAAGGCACATGTTGCGTGATTTGGGTCTTAGATCCTAAAAAAAAACCCAAAATCTGAAATTCGATTGTGGCCAGAGAAGGCAGCAGGAGTCCAGTAGATGGCAGGATTGCACTCTGCATTCTCCCTAGCCTCTTCCCCCATTCTTCTTTCTGCTTTTTTATGGGCCTGCTAATAGCAACAGGCAGTCAAAAAATAATAATCAAAATACTCTTGGAAAATGTTCTCTAAAACAGATTTTTAGCAAATTATGCTAATTATGTCTCTTCAGGGAGTCATGGCATCTATCTTGGAGATTCACAGTTTGGGGCATTAAAAATATCTGCCAGTCTCAAAGCCCTACAACTAAGCTGAAAACAAAACAGTGTGCATGAGATTTCTGGGTGGAAATTGCTCTGAGCACAGGAAACTATAGCAGATAGCCGATTTAGATAAAACCCTCTCATCTGCAAAGCGTTAAGTCGCGACCCCCCCCCCCTTTAGAGATGTGACTATCCAAAATCAAACTCATATGTGAAACACTGCAAGTCACTTCCTGCATTCGGTTTTATTGTGGAGTCTCAGTGAGAAGCAGAGAAGCTTCAATGGTCTATTTATTCTAAAGTATCCCACTAAACTCAGTTGGAAAAAGAATGGTCATGGCAGGCAATGCAAGGAGGCTTTGTCCTGGTGCCCCCCAATCTATATTTAAAAAGACAAAGTTTATACAGACAGCAAAAGCAAGTATTCAGACTTCTCCTGGGTCTCGTACTATAGGGGGCTGCATATTTGACTGTTTCTCCCATAGAAGAAACTCCCTGAATATAGTAGTAGTAGTAGTAGCAATAACAACAGCAGCAGCAGCAGCATTTGGTTTATATACTGCCCTACAGGACAACTTAACATCCACTTAGAGCACTTTACAAAGTGTGTTATTATTAACCTCACAACAATCACCCCGTGAGGTGGGTAGGGCTGAGAGAGCTCTGAAAGAGCTGTGACTGACCCAGCTGTTTTTAAGTGGAGGAGTGGGGAATCAAACCAGGTCCTGCTGCTCTTAACCACTACACCAAACTGTCTCTAAAAAGAGCCAAACTGGCTATAGAAAGAAAGCATGTCAACAAGAAAGCTCAAGCTTTGTCTTTTTCTTGATGTATTTCTTTCTATATGCAGCTGGGTGTTTTCCCAAGTTTCTATTGTACATGAGAGGTACAGTTTTCAAATGCATGATCTTCTGCTTACTGCCTGAAGTAGTACATTCCAGGAAAAGCTTTGGCCAGTGGATTCTAAAACTTTCTTTAGAAAAAAAAATCACTCTTCTCCAAGAAGCCAGGGCTGGGTTTCTGATCCTTCTCCGCTCCTCTGTTTTATCCTCCAACCAACCCTGCAAAGTAGGTTAGGCTGAGGAAATGCAAGTGAACCAAGATCTCCCCAGAGCACAGATTTTTTTTTTTTAAAAAAACAGCTCTTCCCAGCCTTACTCTGATTTCCTAACTACTGCACAGCACTGCTTTTCATTTTGTAGATGGCATAAACTACATCCACCCACTCACAGACAGACACACACACATTGTGCCACTTAGAAAGAACTTGGGGAGCATCACACGCCTCCTTTCTGTATTCCAGATCACATGTGACTGCCTCCGGAGCCCAGTTTTGGCAAACATGCTGGTCTGACATAAGAGAGACTATTGTTTTGAGAGCTTTAAATGAGTCTATGTACTTAGTATGTATGCCAAAGGCGCAAATGACTCGGCTTTCAAAAACAAGGCGACTCTCTGGCCTGTTTTGATAAGATTGCTTTAGTTTTGAGTAGGGTTGCCAGCCTCCAGGTGGGGCATGGCATTCTCCTGGAATCTCGAGAGCTCTCCAGACTGCAGAGGTCACTTCCCCAGGAGCAAATGGCAGCTTTGGAAGGCAGGTTTTTAATGGCATCACATCCCCACTGAGCTCTCGCTACTGCCCAAACTCTGCCCACCCTGAGCATCACTTCTAACTTTCCAGGAATTTCCCATGCTGGAGATGGCATCCCTAGTTTTGAGGTGTAAAAAGTAGCCACAAGAGATACACTTTAAAATACAGGGTTTTTTGGGGGGGGGGGGATTAAGTTTTGAATAAACCCATGTGTAGGCCTTATATCTTTCTGGGGATCTCCATCTCCCCTTCCTTTCTGCCCCTCCCTCCTCTAATCTTTGGTAAACTTTGTGATTAGCTACCCTGAGCCTATTGGAAGGGCAGGAAATATTTCAAATCAATCTTTCTCAAAAGGTGCTGGGGGGAGGCACTGTTGACCCACTTCCTTTTGATTTTTCAAGGCTGGGTTAACTCTTGTGCCAAGTACAGAGCACAGCTCTAGCCAGATAGGAATCACTTCAACGGTGCTGTTGTCTGAGCATGTTCTAATATGACATGGCACTGTGAGGCTGCTCCCCCCATCTACTTGGCTGGGACATTTGGCCCTTCTGCAGTGGCCATTTCAGTAGGTCATTCTGTAACTGTTCTACAACCTTATGCAAGAATTGGTTTCTGGATTCAATTTCGTTCCTCTTCCCTTTCATACAGGGCTTGTTAGATGGCATGCTGTTATGACAGGGGCCCAGCTATTCTCCTCCTTGGACCATGAATTCACATTATCTCAAGTGCATCATCATCAACCAGAACCACTGCAATGACAGAGAGCATTTCCCAGCAAGAAACACACGACTGTCCTCCTTCCTGTAATCCCAGGGCTCTTTTTAAACATCTTCTGCCAATCAGGGCTATTCCCATCATCAAACAAGGAAGGAGCGGTCTCTGTCTCCAGCTGCAGGAATGTGCGTCTGTTCCTGAGTTTGCCTTTCCACCTCTATTCATTCATAAAACGCTCAGAGCAAGTGGCTGAACAGAAACAGCACATCTCTGAAATCCTGTGTTAAAAGCCAACAGGACAGTCTGTGCATGCAAATCTATTTTATTTTCATTTTCACTAAAAAGCGGCCAGGGAAGACTGCTAATTGGACTGGAGAAGTGATACTAGGGATTGTTTGATTGGAGTTACATTTCTGATCTGAAGTGGTCCCTCTCCCCAATAAGAGCTATTTGTTTGTTTGCGTTCGAAAGTGAAGGTACTTGTATTTTTCCCCTGGCAGGGCTAAAAGCAACGATTGTATATTGGGGAAATAATAATGTGTATTGGAGGGAATGTAAAATCCCCTCCATCCTGTGCTGCTGCTCCAGTCCAATCCCACCTCCCATGCAATGACTGCTTTTAAAATAAGATGTTCGGAGATTAGATGTCAGGCCACCCTCATCATGTGTAGCTTGGTCTTCAACCACAAAACAAACAAATCTCCCAGGAATCGGATCGTCTACAGGGGTCTAGTTTTTCCTGCTCTTGTCTGTCCTCTACAATTTTACAGAAACACCTATGTTCATCAATTTTGTAGACAATTATCTGGATTTTTTTTTGAAGGACCAGTTCAGCATAATTACTGAATCACTGTGGGATTGTATGTTTGAATGAGAGAACTGCTTCCTGAACAAAGAAAGCTAGCAAGTCAAGGGAAAGGATTTAGCCTTGCTATCTTCCTGGCATACTGTTTTTCTATTGACAAGGATTTATTTTTCCAGTGGCATAGCCTCTAAACATGCAGTCACTCCTAGCTGCAACTGGAAACAGGTACAGGCTTATAGTCATCATCCTGTAACATAAAGAAGTGGAGGATCGGCAGCAATGCTAATGCTAGTCTGTGCTGCAAGAGGAACAGAATGCAAGGAGTTCCAGAGTTAGCACAGGAGGCAAGCTGAGTTCGGCTGACATTGTGTGTAAATAGTGGCAGAAGCAGACGTTTGGGCTTGGGAGCCAGAGATCAATGGGTCTGTGAGGTATAGTTTGGCAGAGGTTCTCCTTGTTCTTGGACCTGGAAATACCATTGTGTGTTCCACGCTGCTATAAAGGGTGGATCCAAACATGTTTGAAAGAGTAAAAAAAAACATTCGTTTATTTCACTCTGTACCCAACCCTGTCCCTAAGGTTCAGGATCATGTCATCACAAAAACATACCCAGACAAAGAGATTTCATTTATTTGGAAAACATATTTGGAAAGTCCTTTGTTGTCTCTCAGGGAAACTGCCCAATCTCTGTCCTGAAGACCTGCAATCTTTTAAAAGCCTCTTCTATGCTTTGCTTAGAACTATTTATTTGCAAAGCTTTCTAGAACTACAGAAAAGCTTACACTGCAAAAAATTCCAAATGAAAACCGACTTGTCAGTTTTCATCTGGACCTAGTTTCTCCATTGTCCCTTACATGAAACAGGAAATTGACTGCAGGGTAAAGATGCCAGCTCTGGGTCTGGAAATTCCTGGAGATTTGAGGGCGGTATCTGGGGAGGCAGAATTTGCAGAGAGAGAGCTTAGTAAGACTCTGATGCCATGAAGTCCACCCTCCAAAGTTGCCATTTCTTCCAGGGGAACTGATTCTGATTGCCTGGAAATCAGCTGTAATTTTGGGAGATTTCCAGCCCCCACCTGGAGGTTGGCAACCCTATTTAATTGGTTTTCTCCATGTTAATTCATAGTGCTGCAAAAGTTCTGTAAACGTGCTGGAAAGCACGCTCCTGGAAAATGCAGCAAGCCACAAAAGATACCAAGTAGATTGATTTCGGGTTGCCTTCTAGCCTGAAGAAAAATGCCCTGTCCCTTTAACAGAAACTTAATAGGATATTATTTACTACCAAGTGATGATACTTCCCTCCATGCCATGAAAAGCTTCAAATTTACATTCAACACATCAAGACTTTATTAAAGAGACAGGACACTTTTTTTTCAGGCCAGTTGACATTTTAAGCCAAAATACCCATGTTTTAAAACTGAAATGGCCACACAGATTACTCTTGCTCTGCAGATGTCGGAGATGCACTGTCTGCTCTGTGTAATGATGCCATCTGTGTATCTTGGGTTCAATCCATAAATGAGGTTCAATGGCTGCCTCCCCCCACCATAGTAAAATTCCCCTCTAGTACTAGAGTTGCATAACAGAGCATTAATTGCCATAAAATTGGCCAAGATTACTCAAAGCTGTGCTGTGAAGCATATGCACGCTTCCAGCCCCAGCCACCAAAACATATTTGAAAAAAGCACTATGCAATGGAGTCTACTTTCCCATTCTTTTTGTAGTCTTCCCTCTGCAGTTTGCTTTTTAAAGGGCAAGTGACATCATCATAACCCCCGTAACTCCCCCCCCTAACTCCCCCCCCTAAACCAAGGCACAATTCTAAAGACGTGTCATACAGGGTCACCAAGGTTCAAGCATTGTTAAGACCCTATCTCTTTGGCCCTCTGAGCTATATCATGGAAGGGTGAGAGCATTTCACTGAATTAGATTAATTTTATTCTCTTCTACTGAAGTTTGGTTTCCGTTGACCACCCAAGGCCTCCAGGATGGACATATAAATACCTAAGCAAATAAATGCATCAAACAAGCCATCAAGAGAGACAGATGTTGAGGATATAACAAGGAAGGAAGAGGAACAGGCATGAGGGTGAAGGGCAGAGCACAGCTGCTAAAAGCTGTGCTGACTGTGGCTTAAAGCCAAGCCTGATGGCTGGATCTCACAGAAAGTGCACAAAGCTAGTGCCTGGAAAGTTTCAGGCTATCACAGTGAGACAGGAAGAGATAGGAGAGGGCTACAGGAGCAATGAGGATTTGGCATCCCCAGGCGATTCAGGGCCAAGATGCCAGGCTGGCTGCAAGAGATGACCACTGATCCAGCAGGAAGTTGCAGAAGAGGCAGCAGGTGACTCTCCTAATTCTGTCAGTTTAGCAGTCAGCCATTCTAACAACAGCTGGTGTAGCAGGAGGGTTGCAAACCTCCTGCTAGAGCCTGGAGTTCTTCCAGAGTTACAACTGATATCTAGGCTACAGACATAAGTTCCCCTGGAGGAAAGGGAAGCTTTGGAGGATAGGTGGACTCTAGGTCATACCACCCCCTGTTGAGCTCTCTTGCCTCTCCAAGCACCAGCCCCAAATTTCCTATGCCAGACATAGAACCCTATATCTTTTCAGTCCTGAGGTGCATTTGTCTGTTTTGTGAGAGCTCTTTTAAAAGTAGAAAACTGACACATTAAGGTAAAAAATAAATAGACATAGAAGTATTGTAAAAAATCAAGAAACACTCAAAAACATTGAAGATCGGTTGAATACCTTTCATACAGTGGAAGAAAGGAGCAAGAGTCCAGTAGCACCTATAAGAGAAGGGCATTGAGACATGGTAGGGCTCGGTGCCCTTCCAATCTGCGTCCCATCCCAAGATATACCTGTTGTGGGGCTAGGATATTAAACCACTCTCCGACACTGGCGCTGTGCAATGCCAGGTCCATAAATAATAAGACCAAAATGCTGCAAGATTATCTTGCAGCATTGAATGTGGACCTGGCTTGCGTGACTGAGACATGGGTGAGGGAGGGAGAGACGGTCGCTTTGAAAGAACTAGCCCCCCCAGGTTATACGGTCCTCCACCAGTCCCGGACAAGTGGTCGGGGGGGAGGCGTGGCTTTGCTCATTCGGGAGTCTTTCTCCTTCAGACCACTCCCCACCCCAAAAATTACTGGCATTGATTGTGTGGGCCTAGTGTTGGACGCCGAGGAGAGGATGGCAATATGCGTGGTGTACCGACCGCCTACTGCACCTGCATCTTCCCTGTCTGGTCTCTTGGAGGCGGTGGCCAGCTGGGCCTTGGAATTCCCGAAACTTTTGGTTCTCGGGGATTTCAACGTCCATGCTGACGACGATGCCTCCATGCAGGCCATTGACCTGGTGTCCTCCATGGCGGCCCTAGGACTCTCCCAGTTTGTTTCGGCTCCCACGCATCAAGCAGGTCACACGCTGGATTTGATTTTTGGGGCAGGGATGATGGTGGTCCTGGATGCCTATGATGCAGTGCCATGGTCAGATCACTTTGTTCTGAATTCTCGTCTGAGCATGCCGCTCCTTTCCCGGGTGGGCGGTGAGCGGATTTACACTCGCCCGCGGAGGCTTATGGATCCAATTGGTTTCCAGGCGGCTCTGTGGGATCCGATGCCCCTCCCCTGGCAGTACGTTAGATGAGCTGGTGGATGATTGGCATGACCGGCTTTCCAAAGCCATCGACGCTATTGCCCCCTGCCGTCCTCTCCGAGCCTGCAAACGGGTAGCTCCTTGGTTTACCGAGGAGCTTCGCCAGATGAAGCGGTCTCTGAGACGACTAGAGAGAGTGTGGAGGCGGGGGCACGATGAAGAGGCAAGAACATCTTATAGGACGTTTATGAAAGCCTATGAGGTGGCAGTGAAAGCAGAAAAGAGGGATTTCTTTGCTGCTTCCATTGCGTCCGCTAGCTCACGCCCGGCTCAATTATTTCGAACAGTTCGGTCCTTGGTCTCCCTCTCTCAGGGAGACCACCAAATTCTTAATTCAACTATTGGCTGTGAGGCTTTTGTGAGCTATTTTGCAGGTAAAATCTTGTCCCTTCGCTGTGGTCTGCCACCCACTGTTGATACAGTAAGGGAACTGGAGACCCCTTGGCCGTCTTCTGGGTCCGTATTAGACCATTTCAGGCTGCTCTCTCAGGACGATGTTGACAGGATCCTGCAGGGGATGAGGCCAACCACCTGTCCTCTGGACCCCTGCCCATCCTGGCTGGTGAAGGCCAGCTCAGAAGAGGGGCTACGGGACCATTTGGAGGCCATTGTTAACATCTCCCTGAGCTCTGGGGTTTTTCCAGGAGTGTTAAAGGAGGCGGTAGTGCGGCCCCTCCTGAAAAAAACATCTTTGGACCCCACCAACCTGTCCAGTTACTGCCCAGTGTCGAACCTCCCGTTCCTGGGCAAGGTGATTGAGCGGGCGGTGGCGGTACAACTGCAGGAATTCCTGAATGATGCTCTAGTCCTGGACCCATTCCAGTCTGGCTTCCGTCCTGGCCATGGGACAGAGACAGCCTTGGTTGCCCTCACAGACGACCTTCGCAGGCATCTGGATCAAGGCAGGTCAGCGCTGCTTGTGTTATTTGATCTCACAGCAGCGTTTGACACGGTTGACTATGATTTGTTGGCCAGCCGCCTTGCCGATGTGGGGATTAGGGGGACAGTCTTACAGTGGCTGGTCTCCTTTCTCCAGGGTCGTGGACAGAGGGTGGCACTCGAAGGAGATCTATCGCCCCATCACCCTTTGGTGTGCGGGGTTCCCCAAGGGGCAATACTCTCCCCAATGTTATTTAACATCTATATGCACCCCCTCGCCCAGTTGGTGCGGAGGTTTGGGCTGGGTTGTCATCAATACGCGGATGACACCCAACTTTTTCTGTTGATGGACGGCCGGCCAGACACGGCCCCAGACAATCTGGCCAGAGCTTTGGAGGCTGTGACGGCATGGTTGAAACAGAGCAGGCTGAAATTGAACCCAGTGAAGACGGAGGTCCTGCAGCTGGGACGGGGGCTGCCAGATGTTGGGATCCAGCTCCCTGCCCTGGATTGGTAAAGAGTCTGGGTGTGCTCCTGGATGCCCCCCTATCGATGGAGGCCCAGGTCACAGCGGTTGCCAAGTCTGCATTTTTCCATCTTCATCAGATCAGGCAACTTGCCCCCTACCTGACGCCCCAGGACCTGGCTACAGTGATCCATGCAATGGTCACCTCCAGGCTAGATTACTGTAACTCACTCTACGCTGGGCTACCCCTGGGCCTGATCCGGAAACTACAACTGGTCCAGAATGCGGCGGCACGGGTCCTGACTGGTATACCTTACCAGTCACACATCACACCTGTCCTGCGCCAGCTGCACTGGCTTCCGGTTGAATTCCGAATCAGGTTCAAAGTGTTGGTTCTTACCTTTAAAGCCCTGAGTGGGTTGGGACCAGCATATCTTTGGGACCGCCTCTCCCTGTACGTTCCCCGGAGATCGCTCCGATCAGCGAATAAATATTTACTTGTGGTCCCCGGCCCTAAGGAAGCCCGCCTCGCTTCAACCAGGGCCAGGGCCTTTTCAGTCCTGGCCCCAGCCTGGTGGAACGCTCTGTCAATGGAAACCCGGGCCCAGCAGGACATATTATCGTTCCGCCGGGCCTGTAAGACAGAGTTGTTCTGCCAGGCGTTTGGTGATTGAAGGGGGCGGTGCCATGTCGGCCTCCCACCTTTGGAGTGGGGAAGGTTCTCCCCACCACTGCACCTTGTTAATTTGTTTTATTATTTGTATATTGATTTTAGTTTTTGTTTTTATCGATTTTAACTGTTCACCGCCCAGAGCCCCTGGGGATGGGCGGTATATAAATTGAATAAATAAATAAATAAATAAAGATGTATTGCTGTTGTTTATATATAGTCTGCCTTTGTCACTGAGAGCCAAGCTACAAGTGACGCCTGACACAGGTTGGACACTTGTCAGCTTCCCTCAAGTTTTGATGGGAAATGTAGGCATCCTGGTCTTACAGCCTGGCTCTCCATTTAATAGAAGTTTACAGAACCCCGCCCCCCCCCACACCCAGCAGAGGGGAAGGAGGGCGCCCAGCGAGAGCACGACACTTGCACTCCCCTACTGACCTCATATTCTCCCTCCCATAGACTGCCACTGTGTAAACTTCACTTAAATGGAGAGCCAAGCTGAAAGACCAGGACACCTACATTTCCCATCAAAACTTGGGGGAAGCTGACAAGTGTCCAACCTGTGTCAGGTGTCACTTGTAGCTTGGCTTTGAGATCCAAGGCACATTACAATACTGCAAGTGAATACAACATCCTCAATGGGAAGGACATTCACAGAGCATGGTGTCACCTCATGTGGAAAACTGCTCATCATATCTCAAAAAAGACATTGGAGAGCTGAAAAAAAGTGTAGAAGAGGGCAGGGCAGCCATGGTGATCAAGGATTGGAGTACCTTTCCTATAATGAAAGGCTGGAGAGTTTGAGACTTTTCTGTCTAGAAAAATATGGCTAAGGGAAAACATGTGGAATTTATAAAATTACGCATATGGTGGAGAAAGTGGATAGAGGGAACTTCTTTCTCCTTCTCCCCTAATAGTATAATTTTGGGGCACTCAATGAAATTGTTGTGAGATAGTATCAAGACAGACAAAAGGAAATACTACTTTACTCAACAAGTAATTAATCTATGGAATTCACTAACAGTGGAGGTAGTGATGGCCAAGAGCATAGGTAGCTTTAAAAGGGGTTAGACAGATTCATGGAGAAGAAGTCTATTAATGGCTACTAAACATGGTTACTGAAGGGAGCCTCCATATACTGAGGCTGAAAAACTCTGAATACCAGTGCTGGGAGCCAACAGTAGGAGCGGGCTTCAGCCTCTATCCAGTGGGGTTTTGGCCCTTCAGAGCCACTGGTTGGTCACTGTGTGAACAGTATGCTGGACTAGAGGGCCATTGGTTTGATGTAGCAGGCTCTACTTAGATTCCATTTACATAATGACCCTTGCAGGTTTGGTTAAGAGCCTAGGGGTTATACTGAATCCAATGCTACTACTAGAAAAACAAGTTAAGGCAGCTGCAAAAAAATGCTTACTACAATCTCACTCTAGCCTGGAAAATGGCTTCTTATCTCAACACAGCTGACCTGGCCACCGGGATCCATGCTATGGTAACATCAGAACTTGACTATTGCAATGCATTATAGATTGGTCTCAATTGATGCAAAATGCTGCAACTCGACTATTATCAGGAGTGAGCAGGAGCTTGAACATCACTCCCATCCTACAGTCACTCCATTGGCTACCTATCAGTTACCATGCTCAGTTCAAGGTATTGGTTATTACATACAAAGCTCTTCATGGCCTTGGTCCTCCATACCTATAGGACTGCCTCCCTCCCTATGTCCCTCCATGGCACCTTCAGTCATCTGAACAGAGTCTCTTGCAGGTGCCAGCCTGTACATGGGTGAAATCAGCAGCAGCCCATACATGGGCTTTCTCTGAGGTGGCCCCTACCCTATGGAACGGCCTGCCTGAGGAGGTCAGGAGAGTCCCCATGCTCCTGGCTTTCCACAAACAATGCAAAACTGAATTATTCAAAATAGCCCTTTTCTCAGGTAAGACGGTGGTATTGTAGGAAAGGAGTCCCAGATGTTTCGCTAATGAGTTAGCAACCATAGATTTCACCATTATGTTGCCTTACATATTATCTGTTGCTTTAAATATGTACTCCTATATACTACCTGTGTTTTAGATTGTTTAATGTAAGTCCTAGAATTGATTATGTTCGTTTCAGCAATTCCTCAACCCCATAATGGACCCTTGCTAATACTATGTCTTTGTAAACTTATATTCATTTATCCCATGACATCGTTTATGGAAATGTTCTTGACACTGTATAGAAATGCCTGCCCTTGTCCTTGCCACTGATTGTACTAATCTCACACTATGTAATCCGCCTTGAGTCTCAGTGAGAAAGGCAGAATATAAATGACATAAATAAAATAAAATAAATAAACAATTGGTGGGTAGTGGCAAATTTTTCAGGAATATGGTTGAGTGCCTGACCGTGTTGCTATAGATTTTCCTCCACAGATACTGTGCAACAGAACATGACATTTTGACTGTTATGTGGGTGTTAACCTTGATGTCATCTCATCATAGTGGACCCATAGAATTGTGCTATTAGCCCCAAAATGCCAGATCAAACCAGCCAGCTTTCAACTTTATTGTTGTTTCCAGAAAATGCTCAAGCCTCAGCGAAAAAGAATTCTACTTCAGCTTAGTGTGATGGAAGTCAATGCTCCCTCCCCAGGATAACCTATTTCAGGACTTTAACTGTAATCATGGCTGCAATCCAAGTCATGTTAAGTACCTAAATCCCTATTCCAATGGGATTTGGGAATGTTTAACTTCTCTGAATTATACCTGGTCAGCATTTTTTTTTAAAGCGCAGTATTAAATTCGCAAATGCTAAGCTGTATGAGATGGAACACCTATTCAAAAGTCCATAAAATGTAGGAAAATCAACTTTGGTGACTCAAAGAGGGTACTAAAAAGAGGGGGGAAATTAACATTGAGTTATTCACATCCAGCCCAGGTGGACTTTAACTGAATTGTCACCTAACATCTAATCATGGTCTCATTTGTAAACACTTTTAAGTCAAGAGTAGCAAACTTCTAAAAGAGAGGCATTTTATTTTCTAGTGTTTTTGATATATTTTTCCATTAAAAAGTAACCCACTCATGAATCACCAGCTCCCTGATAAAACTGGTATTACCTAGCAGCAAACACTTGACATCTAAATACTTACATAATTAAGTATCTGTGTTTGGGCAGAATTGGGGAACACATTATATCAAAGAGATCATGCTAATACTGATTATCAACATTAAAGCATGGAACTTTTGAAATCACATTTCTTTTTCTTTTGCTGCAGACAAAATGTTTATTAACCTAGATTTAGTATTCAACCCTGTGACAAGCCATACTTTCTTATGGTTATAATTCATGTCATACTTTTAAATTATGGAAATATGGTTAGATTTTCCCACCACAGCCAACGGGAAAAATGTAATCTGGCAGGAAGTGACTGATCTAGTCTGATGCTATAGTGGGGATCAGAGATGGGCACGAACCATAACAAAATTGAACCATGAGGTTCGTGGATTTTCACGAACCATGAACCACAAACTGGCATGAACTGGGGCCAGTTTACAAACCAGTTCGTGGTTTGTGGGGTTTAAATGCCCCTTTCCACCCGCTTAACAGTGGCAGGGAAAGGGGCATTTGACAGTTTAAAGGGCCCTTTCCTGCCTTGCAAGTGGCAGGTCCCTTTAAACTCTCAGCTGGCAGGCAACAAGGGAGGGATCTCCCTTGTTGCCTGCCAACTGATAGTTGTGCAGCCTCCCAGCCCCAAACTTACCTTGCCGTGTGGGCCACCGGTGTCTTCCCCCTCCTCCCACAAGGGGCAGGAAGGCCATTTTTGGCCTTTTCCACCACTGGGTGGGCCTGCAGGGAGGTGGAGGAGGCCAAAAACGGCCTTCCTGCCCTTCAAATGGAAGCTGCGGTGGCCATTTGAGGGGCGGGAAGGCCATTTTTGGCTTCCTCTACCACCGAAAACAGCCTCCCTGCCCCTCAAATGGCCACCATGGTCACCATTTGAGGGGCAGGAAAGCCGTTTTCAGCCTCCTCCACCTCCCTGCAGGCCCACCCAGTGGCAGAAGAGGCCAAAAATGGCTATCCTGCCCCTTGTGGGATGAGCGGGTGGATGCCGCAGGCCCTCAGGGCAAGGTAAGTGTGGGGCTGGGGCTGGGGCTGGGATTTGGGCAGATTAAAGGGCCCTGCAGCTTGCAAGTGGCAGGTCCCTTTAAACTATCAGCTGGCAGGCAGTGAGGGGGATCCCCCCTGCAGCCTGCCGGCTGATAGTTTAAAGGGCCCTGGGGAAATGGCCATTCAAACTGCCCCTTTACGACTTAGGGCCAAGCTACACATGATGAATGACACTTGAACGGCAAGTGGATTGAGTGGAGGGCAAGTGAACAGGGAGAAATACACTTGCCATTCAAGTGTCATTCGTCATGTGTAGCTTGGCCCTTAAACGAACCAATAGACTAGTTCATGGAAGTTTGTGGAAACGAGCTTCCACAAACCACTGGTTCATGAACCACAAACCAGCATGGTTTGTGCATTTTTGGGGGTCGTAATTCGATTCGTGCCCATCTCTAGTAGGGATAGACAGGAAGAATTAATATGGCCTCTGTGGATATCATTAACTGATCTACTCTGATATAATTGAGAGCTTTGATAACCTTCAACTAAGTAGATGAATATTAAATGGGAAGGGTCTGTGCACTGACCTTATGATTTGAATTCAATTATCAATTAATAACTTATGGTAAATTATAAGTAGCATAAATTACCTGTGTTAGAATGACTGGTTACTGGTGAAAATCAACTTAAGCGGTCACATAACTTTTAAGAAGTTATGATCATACACACTAGAAGCCTGCCAATTGCAGGTTGGGGCAGGGACATGGGTAGGGGGGAGGAGATGGGCAGCTGTCAGAGTTCTGGTGATTCCCAGAGAGGCATGACATCACTTCCAGGTTCCTGAAAGTGATGTTACATCGTCACTGATGGCCATTTTAATTTTTTTTCTTTTTCCCTCCAGCTGCTGGAGTGGCCCCAGTGAACACATGACAACCATATCATACACATGGTTGCCTAATTGTTTAGAAGGGGGCAATGTGGATTTTCATCTTTGATACACATGAACCAAAATCCTGGAAAATCACAGTCTTCAGTAGCATGTGCCCC
The DNA here is from genome assembly GCF_028583425.1 of Eublepharis macularius. Lineage (NCBI taxonomy): Eukaryota > Metazoa > Chordata > Lepidosauria > Squamata > Eublepharidae > Eublepharis > Eublepharis macularius. The sequence goes on from NC_072790.1 coordinate 196,968,617, forward strand.
CACCTGGATAGCCCAGACTAGCCTGATCTCATCAGATCTCAGAAGCTAAGCAGGGTCGACCTTGGTTAGTAATTGGATGGGAGACCTCCAATGAAGACCAGGGTTGCCGAGTCAGGCAATGGCAAACCACCTTGGTTAGTCTCTTGGTTTATAAAGCCCACTATGGGGGTCACCATAAGTCATCCATGACTTGATGGCACTCGTCATCACCACTGTAGCATGTAAAAAGGTGGTATATGCATGCAAAATCTGCACATTGCCCTTTTTCAGGCAACATGGCAACCACATACATTGGGCAGCTCACAGGTAGTACACAATCCCAATATGTGCAATTAGCAGTTCCCATAGGCCCAGTTGTAATGCCTGGAAAGGGCTACAGCCTTCTAATGAAAACTGGCAGACTTGCTTGTATGTATGATTATTTATTTTAAAATACTTTCTGTTAACATCTTTCTGTATGTATTCCCTAAAAAGGAATACAACAGTATTAAGAATAATTTAATAAAATTCTTATATTCCAGATGGGTAGCTGCATTAGTCTTTAGCAACAGAATAAATCAGGTATCCAGGAGCACCTTAAAGCATAACAAATTTTCATAAGTCTGAGCTTTCTTCATCAGATGCATCAGATGCTTCATCAGATAAATCCATCAGGCTGGGGGTGGGGGTTACAAAAAAACAATTTCCTCTGAAATTACTCAAAGAGCCTTGTATTGATGCCAATGTGTGATTCGTTCGACATAGCAGGCATTTGTGAGTGTCTTGCCCCCCCCCCCCAGGGGGGCTGCTTTGTTTTGTGGCTGCTGCCTCCAAACCAGGAATGCCAGGAGCCCACATTGCCCATCGCTGAGCCAAGGGCCACCAGAAGAAAAGTAAATTTAAAAATCACCGTTGCACTTACAGTATCCGCCCCCCCCTCCAGACTCCTGCTGTTTGCAAGCTGCTGCCTAGCAACCCTTCTCCAAAAAGCTGCGTTATGTTTGGTTTCACCTCTGAACTGCCATTTTATGACCTGTTGTGGCTGGTAGGCCCTGGGGTTTCAGTTCAGAAAGGAGATCCTGCAAACCTGCCATCTGAGTCCCCCCACCCCTGTTCTAAACTCTGTGAGGCAGTGAACGTTTGAACACATCCCCACAACACATACAACGTTACAGAGATTATCTTCTCCTTAGAGATCATTAGGGGATATTGGAGAGTGTCCATGTTTCCTAAACATATGATAGCTATGTCTAAAGACTTGAAATGTATTTTCAACATTCTGTTGTCTAAAAGTTTGATCCTGGCTTTTAAAAATATAGTGGTGTAATTCAAAAATTTAGAAGCTTGCCTGGCTGGGCTGTTAGGTGTGTAATGCCAAGGCTGTTTAAGAATTCATAGCCATTACTCTGATGCCAAGAAGCTGCCTCATATCTAAAGACTGTGTTAGGGTAACTTGGGTGGACACCATAAATCAATGGGAAACAACAAAGATATTTATAGGCAAGTCATCTAATATACTAATGATTATTTAATTCATTAAACAATTTTAGTGAAACATAAATATGTTTTAACAACCTTTTAAAGTATGCTTTAATAACATTTTAAAAAGTGCTTGCCCCCCTACTCCTTATCCCTCATTTCAGTGCCTTTGTATAAGAAATTGGCAGCTGGTGATGTTTTTACTTCTTAAATGGAAAATGAACAGAAGACCACACTCCATTATATCTCCAAACATTAAAGAGACATATTGATACACTTCAGCAGGGGACATAGTCCCTGAGCTACCTCTGCAGACCCTTTGCGACTATAGGCCTGGCTGCTTATGCAGATGCCCGAAAATGATTCCTGAGTGACTTATCCTGCCCTCTCTCCAGCATGTTTGTGAAGTAAACGGTGAACAATGAGATCTCTGTCCCTGGCACTCTCTCTCAAAAAAGTGGTGTGTGTGTTTAATGTTTCCAGCTCTCAGATTCAGATTTGGGGGGTGGAGCCTGGAAAGGGTGAGGTTTGAGGAAGGGAGTGACCTGAGCAGGGTGTAATGCCAGAGAGTCCACCCTCCAAAGCAGCCATTTCCTCCAGAGGATTCGTGTGGTCAGTTGTAATTACAGGAAATCTCCAGCCACAGCCTAGAGGCTGGCACCCATGAGTGAGGCTGAACCTGCAACCTTAAATATGCACAATATATACTCTCTACGACTGTGCTGTTCCTCCAAGACGAAGCATGATGCTAGGGTAGGGTTACCAACTTGAATATGAGGCCTGGAGTTCTCCCAGAATTACAACTGATTTCCAGACTACAGAGATCAGTTCTCCTGGAGAAAGTGGCATCTTCAAAGGGAAAACTATACAGTATACCTTAGATTCTAGGTGAAATCCCTCCCCTGTACAAGCACTGCCCCTGACTAGAGATGGGCACGAACCACATTACGAACTTAAAAAACCCACGAAATTGGTGATCGCACGATCACGAACTGGTGGTTCGTGATTGTCCACGGCCAACGAAACAGCATTCGGGAGAGGCCTGGTTTGGTGTGTTCGGCCATGGTTCGGGAAGCCAGACACTCAGGCGCCAGCAGTCAATTCCCCTGGCAATGGAGCCGGGGGAATGCCTGAACTCTGTCTGCGCTCCTTCTGTCACCCTGGAAACCTGAATGGAAGCCCAGCTTACCTTGATCGGCAGGTCTTCCTTCCAACCACGGAGCTGCAAAGCGGTTACAAGTTTGGAGAAGACAGCCAGGGCAGGGAGGAGGAAGGGGGTGTTATGTAGCCACGGGCACTCCAATCTCATCCCTGCAAACCCTGATAGGCAGCTCTGACGGCCAAACACAGACCTCCTGCGTTGCTCAATGGGACCTGTGCATATAAATAGCCGTGGGCTCCCAGGCTGGGTTTCAGTTTCAGCGAGCAGTGGAGTGGGACAGAGCTCTTGCTTGCCAATTGCTAGCCTTTGGGGAGAGAGACTGAGAGTATAATTCAGCTTGGATTTTTGTGGAAGTTTCCTGGGGGCCTTGGATTGGAGAGGTTATAACTCCAAGATCCCTTTTGCAATCTTGTCCAAACTTGGGTGATGGCTGTAGGAGAGCTTGCAAAACACTCCCCGGGAATATGGGCTCTCTAAGTGCCACGGGGGCCGTTCCGTGCCCCTCAAATCATGAACCACGAACCGGTTTGGCAACAGAAAATGTTCATTGTGGTTCACGATCTCGGGATTGTCGTCGGCACCAAACCGTGAACCGCTGGTTCATTAAATTTTTTTTCGTTCATGCCCATGTCTACCCCCGACTCTCCAGGAATTTTCTAAGCCAGAGTTGTCAACGCTGTGGGGGATATATAATCATCACTGAACTGTAAAAAGAAGCCATTGAAGGAGATGAAATGGATCAGAGCCATGCTGCTGGGGAAGGGACATCTCTTTTGCCATTTTTAGTTTGAAATGGTTCCCTTCCCTTCAAGCAGGAGTTTATCTGGGCACTGAATTCAGAAACTTGTTCCAAAGCAAGGACCGTGTCTGTAGATAAACACATCTGTGTCTGATATATTTATATGAATGCTGATATATTTCTATCAATAAATATAATACAGAAGCAAAATGACTAAGGAGCCTATCTGAATGCTCCCTTCAGGACTGCTTGGCTCTCACTCTGCACTATCACCTTCTGACTGGTGGGAGTGCTGAATAGCGCAGTAAAATCAGCCCCAGTTGTAGCTGGGGGAAAGTAAGAAATGTAGTCTGGTGGCACTTAGAAACTTCTCTGTTGTGATTTGGGCGGGGGGATGTTCCAGTGGTTAGAAACCTGCAAAATAACAGGAAATCTCTTAAATCGTACTTTCCATTCCTGTAGTAAAAAATAAAAATGCATTCCAAACCCTAGCTATAAACATAAGGCAAAAGACTAAGTGATCATAGAGGGCTATATTTAGCTTTGATGAAACAGCATTCTGAAACTGGCAATGTTCAGAACTTTCTTTGAGCATCAGCTTCCAAGGATGCAAAATGAGTATTATTTTAATGAAGACAAATTTAAAGTCCCCTGCTCTCTAGCAGTAAAATGGAGTGGACTGCCATCATTTTTACCATTGTTCACGTTTTAGAAGCTTTGCTCATAATAAATAGAAAACTTACGGATGGGTTTTGTTGTGGCTGAGCAGAATAAGAACATTATTATTTCCTCAAAGCTTTTCTGTACTCTAAGCTAAATTATTATTTTATTATTGCTTAAAATATTTATATCCTATCATGTAACAAATGTTCTTGAGGTTGCTCGCAGTCTGTGTTTTAAAAAATTTACGAAAGCAATAAAATTAATACAATTAAATTAAGAACCCACAGCACTAAAATTTCACTGTCAGATATTGACTCTGTAGCAATAACAGTAGCAGTGGTAGAAAAACAAGGGTGACAGTATACACAAAATAATTAACAGTCATTAAAAGTGTTTTGAAAAAAGAAAATATTATCACCTAGTGCTGAAATCCAAAATGAGGCGCATAGATCAGGGCCTCAAATGAAACTGGGACTGATGGTAGACAATGCTTTAAATAGGGCTTTTTTCTAGGAAAAGAGGTGCTAGAACTCAGGACCACACAATGACGTCACTTTGGGTCAGCTGGAACAAGGGGGGAGTTTTTTAAAGTTTAAATCACCCTTGGTGAAAATGGTCCCATGGCCGGTGGCCCCACCCCCTGAACCCCAGACAGAGGGGAGTTTAGATTGCCCTCCGCATCTATCTGGAGATCAGGGGGCGGGGCCACCAGCCATGGGACCATTTTCAAGAGGTGCCAGAACTCCGTTCCACTGCATTCCTGCTGAAAAAAAGCCCTGGCTTTAAAAAAGGTAAAGGTAGTCCCCTGTGCAAGCATTGGGTCATTATTGACCCATGGGAGATGTCGCATCACAATGTTTTCTTGTCAGACTTGTTACGGGGTGGTTTGCCATTGCCTTCCCCAGTCATCTACACTTTACCCCCAGGAAACTGGGTATGCATTTTACTGACCTCAGAAGGATGGAAGGCTGAGTCAATCTTGAGCCGGCTATCTGAACCCAGCTTCTGCCAGGATGGAACTCAGGTCATGAGCACAGCTTGGGCTGCAGTACTGCAGCTTACCATTCTGCGTCAAAATGGCACTCCCAGGATGTGTACAGTGCAGTCAACTGAGTACCGCCATTTGCCTCCCCGCCTGGAGGGAGAGGACAATGGCCCATTCCTGGGCATCTGGGGAATTTGGTGGGGGTGGGGTCAGGGCCTATAAAGGCTGGCTCCACCTCCACCCCTTCAGCAGATGCTGCGAAAGCTCAAGGGTATCGGAGCATGGTCCGGCCTCAGCTTTTGCAGGGGGAGTGGCTGTGGTATGGCCTGCTTGCAGCCAGGCTCCCTTCAGTTGCGCAGCAGCAATGGACTCATGGCAGAGAGCCTCATGCGGCCCGGTTACTTGGCTTTCGCAGCGATGCTGCTTGGAGTGGCGGCGGGGATAGCAATTGCTCTGCGGCCCCACTTTGAGCGTCAGCGTGGCCTGCGGGTGTCACAAGGATTTCCTGTTGCAGCTAAGTGGGGCTTGGTTGGGTGGTTCACACAGAGCCTGGTGGTGCTTTGGCGTGGCTCTGGGGAAGCTTGGGCTTTCCCGGGGGGGCTTTCATCCTGCCTAGTTGGGGCCTTGGGGGAAGTGCTGATTGAACCCCCCCTCGTTTGCTTACCCCCAACCCACCTTTGCTTGCCATGGGTGTTGCCTGAGAGTTGGGGGCAAGTGATAACCCCCCCCCCCTGTTTGTTAATTCTTTGCCCTTCTATTGGCAATATTGGAAGTGCAACCCCACTCACCATTTTGTGTAGGCCTGTTGCTATTGTAGCCATTATAATTCCCATAGTTGGGCCTGTTCACTGGTGGGCAGTGCCCATTTTGCCTCAGTACAGAGGAGACCATTGGATGGTGGCCATTTTAGGTGAGGGCAGGTGTGTTTCCAGTTGGCTTAGTTTTCAGTGCCAGACAGAGGCACTTGTGGCCATTCCTATTTTGGCTCTAGGCAGTGGTCTTTAATAGGAAAAACAAATAAATAAGTAAAAGGGCAGCAAGCAAATAGCAATGAAGTGGAGGTAGAATAAGGAGAAGTAGAATACTAGAGTTTCATAAGGGAAGTGTGCATATTTAGTGGTCGCTATGCCACCTAAAAAAGGCAGTGGCCCGAGTAAGTAAACAGTAAGTAAACAGTCCCTCTGGACCTGGCAGTGTGGGAGGATTTCCTCACATCATTTAATGGGGTCACTTTTTGGCATGAGGAACTGTTGCTTGAAGCGGAATTGAAAGTTTCTTCGGATGCTTCGGGGTCGAGCGGCTTTGGGGTGTACTTCCGGGGGCACTTGTATGCTGAGCAATGGCCAGCCCATTGGCAAGACGGTATTATTACCAAAGACCTTTCTGGAATTTTTTCCAATCCTGGTGGTGGTCTGGCTGTGGGGGAAGGAGCTAGCTAACCATGTGGTCCACTTTTGGTGTGACAATATGGCAGTTGTGTACGTGATCAATTCCCTTACTTCCAGGTCTCCCAGGATTATGGGACTGGTTAGGGCCTTCACTCTTCGGTGCCTCAGGCTGAACATTTTGTTCAGGGTGAAACATGTTCCTGGTATTCATAACAGTGTGGCAAAGCTTTGTCTCGCCAACAGATGGAACAGTTTCGCCAGCTAGGCTGATGTTCAGCCAACCCAGATGCCCCTCAAGTTGTGGAATCTTGGAGTGCAGAGGCACAACAAGCTATCCGATTAGCCATCACTCCCAGTACTCAGAAATCTTATGACTGTGCAGTGAGGCAGTTTTCTGCATTCCCCCAGGAGGCGTCTTGGGAACAAGTATGGCCTATCCCTGCAGAGCATATTATGCAGTTCTGCATGGATCGTAAAGGCAAAGGCCTGTTTGTCAAATCCATTCGGGGTTTATTGGCAGCCTTGGTCTTTGCCAGCAAGGCACGTGGCCTGTCGGAGGTCACTGGGGATTTTTGGGTAAGAAAAATGTTGGAGGGTTGGTCTAGGGAGGTCAGGGCTCGGTCTGATGGTAGGCAGCCCATCTCCCCTTCCATCTTTCGGGGATTAGGATCTGTCTGGAAGCGTGTTTGTTTATCGGAATATGAGGCTGTGCTCTTTCATGTGGCTTCTCTGGTTGCTTTCTTCGGGGCTCTCAGGGTGAGTGAGCTGGTGGCCCAGTCACGTGCTCATCAGTCAGGCCGGGCGCTGTTGGTGCAGGATGTGCACGTGAAGGGTGAGGGCGGGGGGTCACCATCCGGATTAGGCGATCTAAGACAGATCAGCACCAGTGGGGAGGAGTAGATGCAGAGGAGTTAGCTGTGTTAGTCTGTAGTAGCAAAATCAAAAAGAGTCCCGCAGCACCTTTAAGACTAACCAACTTTATTGTAGCATAAGCTTTCGAGAATCACAGTTCTCTTCGTCAGATGCATGGAGGGCAAGAAGAAACTGGTCAGATATAGAGGAGGAGAGGGGAGGGAGGAGTAGATGCAAACAGCTGCTTCTGATATGGAGATCAGTTTGCTTCTGTTAAGGAAATCAGTTACTTCTGATGAGATAACCATTCATAGTCCCTATTCAGTCCCAGCCTGAGTCAAATTTACATATGAATTCCAATTCAGCAGCTTCCCATTGGATTTTGTTTTTGAAAGCTTTCTGTTGAACTACAGTGACCTTTAAGTCTTTGGTGGAATGTCCTGGTAGATTGAAGTGTTCTCCCACTGGTTTCTGGATGTTGCCATTTCTAATGTCAGATTTGTGTCCATTTATTCTTTTGCGTAGAGGTTGGCTGGTTTGTCCAATGTACAGAACAGATGGACATTGTTGGCACATGAGGGCATATATCACATTGGAGGATGAGCAGCTGTAAGAGCCAGAGACAGTGTAGTTGATGCCATTGGGTCCTGTAATTGTATTCCCTGGGTAGATATAAGGACAGAGCTGGCATCTGGGTCTGTTGCAGGGCCTGGTACCTGTGCTGGTGACTCTGCTAGCCGATTCATGATTGTAAGTGAGAAGTCGTTTAAAGTTGGGGGGCTGTCTGTAGGCAAGGAGAGGTCTTCCACCCAGGGCTTCTGAGAGAGAGGTATCATTTTCCAGGATGGGTTGTAGCTCACTGATGATACGTTGGATGGATTTGAGCTGGGAACTATAGGTGACAACCAGTGGTGTTCTGTTGTTAGTTCCTTTAGGTTTGTCCTGAGGCAGGCTGTTTCTGGGTACTAGTCTGGCTCTGTTGATTTGTTTCCTCACTTCATTTGGTGGGTACTGTAGTCCCAAAAATGCTTGTTGCAAATCTCTTAAGTGGGAGTCCCGATCAAGAGCATTGGAGCAGATACGATTGTAACGTAAGGCTTGGCTGTAGACAATTGACCGAGTGGTATGTTTAGGGTGGTAGCTGGAGGCATGTAGATATGAGTATCGGTCTGTGGGTTTCCGGTATAAGGTGGTATTTATCTGTCCATTATGTAGTTGTACAGTGGTGTCCAGGAAGTGTACCTGTTGTGTAGAGTGGTCCAGGCTCAGGTTGATAGTAGGGTGAAAGTTGTTGAAGTCCTGATGAAATCTCTCAAGGCTTCCTTCCCATGGGTCCAAATGATGATGTCATCCAAGAATCTTAAGTATAGTAGTGGTTTCAGTGGATGGGAGCTGAGGAAGCATTGCTTCAAGTCCGCCATGAATATGTTAGCATATTGTGGTGCCATGCGTGTGCCCAGGGCTGTGCCATTAACCTGTAGATATAAGCTGTCACCAAATTTGAAGTAATTGTGAGTGAGTACGAAGTGGCAAAGTTCAGTGGCGAGGTGTGCTGTGGTTTTGTCCGGGATAATATTCCTTATGGCTTGCAGTCCATCTGCATGTGGGATATTGGTGTATAAAGCCTCCACATCCATGGTTGCTAGGATGGTGTCACCTGGTAGGTTGTCAATGGACTGTATTTTCCTGAGGAAGTCAGTGGTGTCACGTAAATAGCTGGGTGTGCTGGTGGCATAGGGCCTGAGTATAGAGTCCATGTATCCTGAGTGGGGAGGAGTGGTTCAGCTGGGCCCCTGTGAAGAGCCAGATCTGTGTCTGGTCCAGACCCTTCGTATTTACCTTGATTTGAGTGAAAATAGTGAAAAGTAGTGAAAATAGACTTGTGTTCCGTCATAGCAATGGGACCCTTCTCACTTGATACCAGTTTTGGTCGGTTACTGAGAGGGCCCTGCGCAAACTAGGTCAAGTTTTGTTCCCATTCCTTTCGGATTGGAGCAGTGTCTACGGTGGCAGCAGTGGGCTACCCTGTGGCAGCCATTCAGAAGGTTGGCCGGTGGTGGTCGTCAGCATATCGGGGGTATGTGCATCCTCTGACGATGCTTTAATGTATTATGTTCTAATTGTTTTTTCTTCTTAGGTGCTGTGGTTTGCCATTGGAGGTGTCGGATCCTCATATGCAGACACAGCATGGTTTTCTGGGTGGTCCATCAGGCCAGGAGGATGCCGATGGGGTCCCAGCTTGGTCTCAGTCGCTGGGCCACAGTTGAGTGGCAGGGCCATCTGGGCCTTAGGTGGCCGGACCTGTTGCCACTCTTGTTTGAGGGGAGGAGTGCGCCTCCACCTCATTTCCTTGTCATTCACCTGGGTGGGAATGACTTAGGTTTAGTGAAGGGCAAGGCTCTTTCTTTGCAGATACATGCCAACTTATGTTATACAGGGGAGCAGTTGTCTGGGGTTTTGACTCTCGGGATGCACACAGCGCGGTCAACCAGGTGCCGCTATTTGCTTCCCTGCCTGGAGGGAAAGGACAACAACCCATTCCCAGGCATCCGGGGAATTTGGTGGGGGTGGGGCCAGGGACTATAATGGCTGGCTCCGCCTCACCCCTTGCAGTACAGGATTAGCTGGTTGCTATTTTACGGGACCACGTAGGAATTTTTTTCACTCTTTCCCAAATTGGCTGTATGGGAAAGGGTGTTTTTCGCCTACCTTGTACTGCTGGTCAGACAGTTTTTGTTGGTTCGGTTAGAAGATCTGCCCTGTTTCCTGGCAGGCTAGTTTGGGTAGGCAGAGCTGGCTGGTGAGCACTCGGTGGAACCTCCCCATTGGTAGGGATGGGGGTCTGTCTCAGATCGGCTGGCGGGCTTCACAGTTGCCAGCTGAGAGGGCAGATTGCCCATGGTACCCCCCTGTATAAGTCCTGCCCTCAGGACCTTACAGTTTGGGGGTTATGGAGCTTTAAGGGGGGAACCACTTGCCTGGCCGGCCAGATTACAGCCATGCACTTGGATGGTTTGCGCCTGGGGCAGTGAGTGTTTGCCCAGACAGGCCAAGGAGGAGGTCCAGATGACCCCTTGGCTCGGCCTGTACCTCTAGTTGCTGTTCTTAAGTTATTTGCCGTTCTTAAGTTATTGTTGGTCAATAAACAGCCCTGTTTATACCCAAGCCTTGTGTCCGTCTCTTCATTCTGAAAGGGGGTGTGTGTCAAAGGCTTACTTGATGTGATATCCTGCTGCTGAGACCCCAACACAGGAACCTCCAGAAAATGCTGCACTTTTATTTCTTAATTTGGTCATTCCTGTAGCAAGTTAACGCAGGAGACATTCCAAGGCACTCCCTGCCTCACAAAAAGGAGGTAGCCCACTAAATTGAAAGAGCCTCCTAAAGGCAATCACACAACTCTTTCCCCCTTCTAAACCATAGTGATGTTTCAATAATTAGAACTCATAATGGCCTTAATGCACAGAATGATCCATCAGGCAATCATCCCTGGATACAAATATCCCAGTCTTTCATCACCTCTGGAATATATAATTCCAGCTGCCTTTTCTGGCATTCATCATGTTATTGACTCCAACAATGAAACTTTCCTGGCTAGCCATTAGAACCCAAACCTACCAATAAAATCTAGACCTTTCATCATTGACTCAGTCATGGTCTAGGAGCACCTAAACTAACCCTAACCCAAACGTTGTGCTCCCAACTTACAGTCTATAAAAATAGGGATAGAAACCTTGGTATTTTGCAGCAGTTTTTCCATGAGCCTTCTTTCTGCTGCTCCTGTGACTCTCCAAAGAACCCTCAAAGATTCTGAGCCAGACTCAACCTCTGCCCTACTTTTCTTTTTACTCTGCACCAGATTGCTGCCTGGGATCAACCAGCACACAAGTGTTACTGTGCACTTTGGACCGTCCGGGACTTCCTCCCTATTCAGTACAAGCTCATATCTTTTTGGGACTCCCTTTACTGTCTTGTTTTTTATTGTCTAGGATTAAGGTTTTGTAAGGTAGCCACAGGTTTTTATCTTGTGTGAATGGAAATGCATGTTTGAGTGCACATTTAATTCTTGGTGTGCCTCTCACACTATTTCCCCTGTTCTATATTTTCATAGTAAAGATTCCTGCCATCCCAGCCAGTGGCACGCCACTTAGGCTGGAGGGCAGCCATTTGCCTCCCTGGAAGGGTGGAGTCAGACAGCTAGCCCTACGTCCGGGGTTTAGCTTCTGGGGGTGGAGTTTTGCAGCGTTAGCTTGCTTCTCCGCCCCCAGGGCTTCTGTCATGCCTCATGCTCGGGCGAAGCAGGACGTGCTGTTCGCTTCCCCTGCACGAGGCCTAGGGCGCCGTTTGCGCAGGCTTAGGAGCTGAGGCATTTTCTTCTGCGTCTTCAGCATTTGGCCGGTGGCTGCAGAGTTGACTGGTTTGGAGGGCTCTGTCGTTTCGCTTCTGACCGCCGAGCTTTTCGGTGGCGTGGACCTGACCGGGGCAGTGCTTTCCTGCACTCGCTTTTGGCAGTCTAGCAAGGCGGGTGGGGGGCCTTGTTGGGGGCAAGCCTTACTACCACTACCTCTTATTTGGCCAGTTTGGTTGTGCCCCAGCCAGGTAGCATTGAGGCCTGCGGGTTGTAGGGGCTGGGAATCAAAAGATGGGGCTATTTTCCCCAGTGTGTGTGCGGCTGAAGTTCGCGCTTTCTCTGCGCCGCGCCTAGGCACCGGCGTTAAAGGCATGGTGACCCTGGGCGCGGCGCTCACTAGAGGGTTTGTCGCTTCTCATTAATGGCGGGCAGTTTTCTTTGTGGCAGAGGGCCTTCCCCCTTCTGCTAAGGGTTTTGAAACCACGTCGATTCCCTCCCCCCCTTGAATCGGGAGGTCTTGGCTACCACTTGCGGTTTTTCTTTTTGGGGCATCCGCCTGGCGTCAGGGCTTTCTGGTGGGTGTGCTGCGGCTGCCATCTCCGAACAGCCGTGGGGGGGCAGCCATTTTGAGGTGGCCAGCTCTGTGCGGCCATTTTGAGCCTGGTTGGCCTGCCTGGCCCAGGGTGGGTAATTGGTTTCCAGTGCTGCTGAAAGGGGGTTTCACCCTTCTTTAATTGGCCTCTGGGGGACTTGGTGGCGCTTGGTGGCTAATTTAGCCGCTCGGCATCTCCCGACCCTGGTGGTGGTGCATAGTGGTTAGGCTGCAGACCAGAGTCTTGCTTCTAAGCTAGTGCCTGCATCTGGTTCCCCCGGTTGCCGTTCTGACTGACCAATTTTTGGGGTTGGCGTCTGGTGGTTCTGGGTTGTCCCTGTTGCTTGATACTGCTTATTATATTTGTATTTGGCTCAGAGCATAACTGGAAATAGGATGGGCACTAAGAAGGGCTTGGGCACATCCAAGGGCAAGCAGCCCGCTGTCCGCCCTTCCAAGCGGCCAGCTGTAGTTTTGTCCTCAGATGAGGAAGACGGGGGTTCTGTAAGGAGGAATATATTGGCCAGAATTGCAGCTTTAGAGCAAACTAGATTGTCAGCTGCCCCGGCAGCTGGGTCTGCGGGTAAAAGACCTATTCGGGCTACTTCTAAGTCTGCATCAATTAACAATATTTTATCTCGTTTGGCTGCTTTGGAGGGAACCTCTGATGCCGGTGCCTCAATTCCTTCGACTTTGGCTGGTGGTCCAGTCATTGAGGAGGAGGTGGTGGACCTAGTAACAATGGAGTTGGAAGGAAACTGGTCAGCCGATGCAGGGTAAGTGGCTTTAGTGGTACAGCCCCCAGATGCTGATGGTAAGTTTTCTTGGCCTTGGGGCCAGGCAAATCAGCCTTCACAACACGTTACATACACACAGGTGGGCTCCACTGGTGGGCCAGTGGGCGTTGGGCTGGCTGCTGACTGGCCCCATTGGGGCCAGGCGCCAGCACCGGTTCAGATGCCGGTTTCCCCTGGTTGGGTTTCTTCTCTGTTCCGTCCCAGGCAGGGATGGGACTTGTTCCGCCATGGGGTGCTTATATGGGAGTCCCTTGGTCCAATTATGGGACGGTGCCGTACATGCCTCTTGGTGATCACCTTACCCCTGCACTGAGAGAGAAGATTTTACGCGGGGAGTATGTTGATGTCTTTACCCTTCTCTTCAGAGAGCTGGAGAAGAAGGATAAGGAAGACCTTGAGGACAAGGATAAGGAGCGCTTTAAGTGCCGTAAAATAGATAGGACCTGGGCCAATTGGCTGCCGGGTTTCCTAATTTATGCTGGAGTGATTGCGAGGGCCCAGCCGTGGAGGGCAGCACCGCTCTTTCAGTATATGGACATCATATACAGAGCTCATACTGACTTCACCGGGGCAGCTTGGCTGCAATATGACGAAGAGTTCAGGATGAGGGCCACCCTTAATCCATCATTGCCATGGGATCAAGTTCATCAGCACTTATGGCTGCAGCTGATGACCCCGGCTAAAGCTAGTGTCGGGGACTGTTCCAATAGTGGACATATAGTGCAACAATCCTCTTCGGGCCCGTTGGGATCAGCCTCAAATGCTTCTGGTTCCCGCACCTTTGCAGGGCAGTCGGTTCAGCCCCGGCTGCTTTGCTTTGAGTTCACCTCATGGGAGGCCTGCAGCCGGAAGAACTGCCCGATCTGTAGGGGACCGCATGCACTTAGTGCCTGCAAGAGGCAAAGGCCATTTGGGGAAAAGAGGGGTGGTCCCGGGGGGCAGCCGGGTCCTGGAAAAGGGTGTAACGACACGGTTACCAAGGCTGAAATGAGTGCCAGTTGCTGTTAATCTGTCTTTAAAGGGGGGGAGGGGAATGGGCTGTTGGGCCAGGGAGAGGCCTGCAGGAGTCTTGGTGTCAAACGCCCTTCTTCCTGGTGTAACGAGCTTTTGCCCGTGTCTGAAACTAAGCTTCTACTAGCCAAGAGAAAGATGTATCTCTCTCCTGGAAAGCTTACAGCAATTAGTTCTCAGACCTGTCAAACAGATAAGTTCTTTGAACCAGCTGTTTATCAGTACATTTATTTATATAGGGTTCAATATTGCTTTGCAACTCTTTATCAAACACACACACACCTGTCTAGAGTTTATTTCACTTTATTGAAAATACACCCTAGTTTTTTAATGAAGCAAGTAATCAAAATATAAATGGCTATTAATATAAATCCTATAAAAACAGAACACAGAAAGGCAACAAGAAATAAGTTTGCTAACATTTCTTAATAAATTCCAAGTTTAACATAATCAAAGTTTCTATAAAATGCATTGGTAAAAATAAGTTCTCACCTAAATTCTCTCAAGAGATTTCTTCCATCAAAGCTCTACCATTCTATCTGTGTTTGCAATTTTATACCTCATCATATGCAAATATTTAAGGTCTATTCACATGATAGCACAAACAAACAATGATTGGTTTGACGCTTCACTGAATATTCATAATTTCTATAGTACAACCTTCCAATTAGTAAAAAATTATGTTATACTCAGATCTGCAAAACAAAACTACAAATCTCTGAGAAGTGTCAGGAAAAGTTAAGTTGAGCAATCACCATTGGTTGAATCTCTGATAGAGGAACATTAATCCCGATAGAGTCCACTATGGTCCACTATGGTTGTTGTGGGTTTTAACTGTCAAAGGATGAAAGCACACCCGTTAGAATTACCTAACACATAGAAAAAACGCACAGACAGTTCATGCAAACTTTAAAAGTTCATCTAGAGAATACAAGAATTTGGCCTAGTATTACTCAGTATTGATTATTGTCATGTGCTTTTATCTATATTGGTATAACACTGGACTACAACTCCCAGCTGCCCCGGGCCAAGAAAGTGCGGGAAAAATAAGGGGTGGAGCCTGAATAGATATACCCAGCCGATCCTGAGGAGAAAAGTCAGTCGCCTTCTTGGTTGAAGAAGGAGAGGCTCCTGCTGCTGGGTGAAACCCAGTTGCCTAGGCCCTAAATGTGGAGGGCCTGGGAGGCAGCAGAAAGGAAATAAAGGGGGAACCTTGCCTTAGACCACTACCCCCTTAAGGTAGAGTAGGGAACAGTGTGGTAGGGAAAGCAGACAGCGGTTCTCTTCAGTTTGATTTTCTGCCCTATGAGTTCTGAACATGGGGGTCTACCCCTATGTGTTGTGCCTTTACCTGCTTTGTATATAGTGCTCTGTATATAGTTATTAAATTATACTTTTTTGAATATAAAGAACCTTGTGGTGCTCTGACTACATAACCTCCCCCACTTGGCATGCTACAAGAAGGGAGGGAGCCCGGGAGAAACTGATCAGGCCAGACCTTGGTGGGTTGCCAATTCTCCAGGGCCTAACCAAAGATTGGGCAATTCATTTCTGTTGGGTTAATGACTTATGATTTTTGATTATGATAATATTTAGCAGAGTAGAGCTTTGCACAGCATATAAAGAATCACAGAGACGTGTTCAGTTTCTAAAATAATGTTTACTACATAAAGGATAAAATAATAAAGGTTACATTGGTGATAAAATAAAGAAGAGCTAACTAGCTTCTACTTCCTTACATTCTCGAGGTAACTGTGCAACAGACTAGTGGGCAATGGCGTCCTGGACAAAGGAAAGAATGTTAATTGCCCCCAATAAACTTGGTCAGCCAATAATCGATCCTAGATTAGTTCATTAGGCATGCAACTCCCCTTTGCCCTGTCTGGAACAGTTACTCGACACTTAACTGGCCTCATGCTAATTAATTATGCCTAGCTAAGACACAAACAGATTAACCCTTTCATGACAGAAGTGAATGACACGTGCAAATCCCAACAATTTCCCAGAAGGAAATTCAGCCAGAGGGGTCTCACTGCCCCTCAGTCAGGCAGTGAACAAATCAGTGAGTAGTGGCAGTGAGTAGTGGGACTCTCCCATCCACGGAGAGTGTGAGCCACGCCCACCAGGGATGGTGGGAGGCGGATAGCGGGGCTAGCAGGCCATTGACGGTGGCTCAGTTGCCCGGACTGAGAGCCAGCGCCCGTTCTGCCACAAAGGGTCCCAGTCCAATAAAAGTGAGGGTCCTTGAGGCCATGTTGGCAGCTTACCCTAGGAGGGAAGACGCCCAGTTTTTGTTAGAAGGTTTCTCGTTGGGTTTTCGTATTCCGTTTCAGGGACCTAGGACTTCCTTCATGTCATCCAATTTGCGTTCTGTGGTTGGCATGGAGGAAGTTGTGCTGGCTAAGATAGCGAAGGAATGTGCTGAGGGCAGGGTTTTAGGCAGGGTTTTAGGCCCTTTCCCCTACCCTGGAAGGGTGGAGTCAGACGGCTAGCCCTACGTCTGGGGTTTAGCTTCTGGGGGCGGAGTTTTGCAGTGTTAGCTTGCTTCTCCACCCCCAGGGCTTCAGTCGTGCCTTGTGCTGGGCCCACCCTCCTCACCCTATTGCAGTGCGGGACTAGCCGGTCGCCTTTTATGGGGCCAGGTAGGAATTTTTTATCTCTCCATCCCTAATTGGCAGCAGGATGGGAGTTTTTTTTGCCTACCTCGCACTGTGAGACAGGTGGGGTTAATTGGCTTGGTGGGTCTGAGTTAAGGTCCCTGGGAGCAGGAGTTCAGTTAGGGAAAATTCTGTAGCGGGCCGGTGAGCACCCTTGGCACCTCCCCAATGGTGGGGAATCGGGGTCTGTCAGGAGCGGCTGGCTGCCGTATGGCCCATCTGTGAGGTCAGACACCCTGGGTGGGGAACTACTGGACAAGCCAGTCTCCCCCCACTGCCGTACGGCCTGGTGGGGGAGCTTTACAGGGGTGAACCACTCTGCCTGGCCAGGCCGGGTCCCAGCCATTTAGTGGATGGCTCGCATCTGGGGCAGCGGGAGCTCACCCAGACAGGTCAGGGCGGGGTCCAGGAATGACCCCAGGGCCTGACCTGTACCGCTAGTTAGGCCCTTGCCGTAGTTGATGTTTACTGTTATTGGTTTAATAAAGCAGCCCGTTTAGAACCCAAAACTTTGTGTCTGTCTCTCATTCCGCCTAGGGCGGCAATTCAATTCTACTCTGTTTTCCACCAGTTTATTTCTGGAACCTCTTCCACTATATATGGAAGACTATCACCTAGGGATAGTTGCAACTGATGAAGAGAGCTGTAGTTCTCGAAATCTCATGCTACAATAAAGTTGGTTAGTCTTAAAGGTACTACTGAACTCTTTACTATTTTGCAACTACAGACAAACGTGGCTAATTCCTCTAGATCTATTCATTAGGGAGTGATCCCTTTAAAAAAATTTACCCTGGTGCACATGCCTGACACATGTTAGGGGGTACAAAAACGCAAACAAACAGGAAAGTCTTCCTCCCAAAGACACGCAGAAAACAGAGAGCCACCAGGCTCAAGGAAGAACACCAAGGGGCACCAATATGAAAACTTCCGTTGTTAATCCCAAAAATCCATGCAATAATACAATTCAATGTGGATGCAATGGGAATGCAATACAAAATACAAAATGAATGTAATACAAAAGGCCAATGTGAGGCAAGATCAGTACATCTGTAACAAGGCTTAAATAAGCCCATATGCCGGCAGTCCGTAAATGAGTCCAACCGGCTAAACCGGGGAAAGACAGTCAACACAATGCATCTGCCAAACAGAATTGCAGAAACGAAGGGTGTGGGCGACGAGTTGGGTCGACCTGTTCACTGCTCGTTTCAGAAGTACATTCTTCTTTCTTCAGGCCAAAATCTATGTGAACAAATCACAGAAGGGAAATATTTTCACACCTCCCCCAATGTTTCAGCAAAACAATATCTTCCCTGTGTAAAACTTACTGACAAGGAACCGCTCTGCATCTTCCAGTTCAAGTCCTTAAAGTAAGTCTAACGAATCGTTTGGATAAGGGGTCTGAGCCTCTCCCATAATTTATACAAACGCTGTGCCAATTTAATTAAAGTGAAAGGCACCAAATTTCATTAAAGTGAAAATCACCAAATCCGACTCTGCTGCAATTTTAATCAATGCAAAAAATGCAAAAAATGCAATAAATACCTTAAGATGCACTGAGACTGAGACATTGATTAAAATTGCAGCAGAGTCGGATTTGGTGATTTTCACTTTGCATCCACATTGAATTGTATTATTGCATGGATTTTTGGGATTAACAACGGAAGTTTTCATATTGGTGCCCCTTGGTGTTCTTCCTTGAGCCTGGTGGCTCTCTGTTTTCTACATGTTAGGGGGTATACATGTACAGTGCAGCCCATTTGAATAACATGATGCCAGATAGCTGTTACTTATTGGACAGACCCATTGTCTCTTACTGCATTTCAGAAGTTTTATGGTTGTTGCATTTTGTTTAGCTGAACACTTTAGGCACCTCTGGGCTTCTGTTTAATTAAATATGCAGCACTTTGCATTGGCATAGCAGACTGCTTGCAAGATTTTTGTTCACTTTTATTTAATTCCATTTTTTGTTTTCATGAAATACAGCAAACATGGATTCCTGTTGTGTGAAAGGAACAAATGAAAACTATAACGCACACAGCTTTACAAGCTGGGTATAGACTGTAATCCTCCTTGAATCTCACTGAGAAAGACAGAGTATATATGTAATATAATAAATAAAGATATACGCAATAACTATTGAAGGAAAAAATATCACTATAATATCCTAGAGTCCTAGACACATTAATTTGGGACTAGTTGCAGCTTGAGTCAGTTTACAACAGTCCCTTGCAGTACAGAAGTGCACCAAGTCCCAAAACAAGCTGGACAAGTACTCATTTTTCTTTACTAATTCTAAGATTTGTTTGGCTCTTCTGGATATTTTCTTTGGTTAATAAAGAGTTTATCATTCACTAAAGAAATGGCCATTCTGAGGGAACTCTTGCAACATGATCCATGATTGTTTGGTGTGAGGGCAAGAGAAACATGGTTGTTGGGGGTTTCTCCGGCCGTGAAAGCCTTCGGCAAGAGAAACACTTTGGGACACTTATGGATGTACCCAGTGACGTATTTGCAGGGCGGGGTGTGTGTCAAATGCTATGCCAAAAGAAATGATCACTGGGTCCTGCCATCAGATTTAAAAAATATATGTTTGAAGCAAAGGGCTTTTGGAAGTGCCAAAGAGCATCTACAAGTATGAGGGGTCTTGACATTGGTGCCAGGAGGCCTCATATGACCCCATCTTCTCTCTCAATAGCAAAGCAGAATGTGAAATTTCTGGACTGATATTTTAAATTCTGGGTTTTTTCTTTCATTTTGGAATATAACCATAAATATGGGGATATTTCTTGTATAAAACTGTTAACTGTTCAGTTCTGTAAAGACAATCTTTCCTCTCTAATCACTCTGACTGGGAGACTCCAAATTGTAGTTGGATGAAAAATGGATGGGAAAAAGTTCTTTCCAGTCTCCACACCCTTAATAAAGGAGGGTTAAATAGTGACTTGTAATGGTGAAATTGAGATTTAAGTTCTATAGATCAGCATTTCATCTAATTTGGAAGCAAGCTCCTTGTCCAAGCAAGAATGTTGCATGTCATCTTATGAAGACAATAAGAAGTCCCCTTTACAACCTGTTTCTATGTGATCTTGGTAAGGTTTCAATGTAACATCAAAGCACCTGGAATTAAGGTTGAACTTTTGTCTTCACCAGGGGCTCAAGAGCTATGGATTCCAAAGTGTAAGTTTTCTTTCAAAACAGCCACGGCTCTCAACTTCTCAGGGTTTGCATGTGTGAATGAATGGCTGTTATTACCATCCTTACTGTGTGCTGCTAAGTGCTAATCCCTTGGCCTCTGTCAGAGGCTTAGAGAGGGCAAGGACATCCGCATATCATTCCAATTTTAGTATATGTGCTGTCTAAGGCAGCACAAGGACAAGGACTTAATGTAAACATGCTAGCCCAACAGGACCAAATCAGTTTGTTCTTGGTGAGGACTATAATTCCCCTTAAATAGATTTCTTGCTGTCTCACTTTTGTCTTATAAGAGAGTGTGCATGGCTTGAGGAAAGAACACTTGCCTTTCATGCTGGATATCCCAGGTTCAGTCCTTGCCAAATCTGGTGAAAAGGATTTGAAGGGTTGCCTGATGCCTAGTGGAGCTGCTGCCAACTGGATTAGGTAGTACTAAGCTTGACGGGTCTGATTCAACATAAGTTCCAAAGCACAGGTAGCAAGAAGAGAAAAGACTTGCAACACCCTAGAGTTCCTGGCAAATTCTTTCAGGCACTACCTTATCAAACGCACAGAGCAAATCATTGCAAGGTGATTTTTCCTTCTAATGCTCTCTTGTGGATGCTTTCTTAGGAATAGAACTTCAAAGGGTCAGGAATTCAAATAGCCCTGCAGCTGCTACCAACAATCAATTACACACAATCAGGGCTCCCACCTGGTTATGGAAATGTTTGAAATGGCTTCCCATTAGTTGGCCAAATTGCCTAGGGGCACCCTGCATTTACAAAGGCCTCAAGACAGTTTGCACTACACAACATTTAGAAGCCATATAAGGACCATATTTAAAAGTACAGTAGTAATAATCACCAGAAATCATGCATCTGACAAAAAGATCTGTGGTTCTCGAAAGCTTATGCTACAATAAAGTTGGTTAGTCTTAAAGGAGCTACTGGACTCTTTACTATTTTGCTACTACAGACTAACATGGCCAAGTCCTCTAGATCAATCACCAGAAAAAGATTGTCGTAATATCACACATCCCAGCAACCTTATAAATAGACAAAATTCTTGGATTCCCCCTGTATATAAACACAAATCCAGTTGTAAACAGCCAGGTCAAAAGACCATGAAATGTAAAAGTTAGTTACAGTTCTATGTATTTATAGGCATTGGTGGGAGGGTATTATTGTATATTTTAAATTTGAGTTTCTAAGATTCCTTGAATCACAGGAAAAGTGAGAGACAAATACTTTATTTAAAAAATAAATCTAACCATCCATCCATCCATCCACATATACCAAATGTATGTAAGATAGAACAACGTGACCCTTAGATAACAGCAGCAGTCATAAAAGATGTGCCTTTCTAGTAAGACTATGCTAAGTAAACTTTATGAGAAAGAAGCCTATGATCACAATCAGCCCAAAATGAACAGAATCAAATTTGTGGATAAATTTAGCAATTTCACTCCCAGGTCTCCTTTCAAAGTCCTTTAGCTGAACCTTGATGGATTTGAAGCAACTGTTCTAGGAGAGTTAAATGATTTCCTGCTCATTTCTACATTGTTGAGGTCTGATTTGCATCCATTTCTTATGTCTTGTTTAGAGGCCACCTTGTTTTTCCAGCATTCTGTTTTTTTCTTCTTTGCTTAAAAATGGCTAGACAGGAGCTTTTACTTGGTAAACATTCTTGGGAAATGCGCCTGCAGGACTTCAGTAATGGATGACTTTGTCAAATGGATTTAGAAGGAGATTGAGCGTCACTTCTTTTATTTTGACTTTACATTGTTTAAACTAATCTTTGACTGCCACTACAAAATGAATTGTTTGGTTAGCTTCCTCATTCTGCTATTCGCAAGTTAGCCATTTTTGTAAAAACTATGTGTTCTATAGACGCCCAAGTTATATGACACTATGTAGAGAGACAAGCATAAGGAGAGGCAGATGTTGCATCAGCTTCCCAGAATGCTTTTGTTTGCCAAAATACCATATTTATTTAGGTATTTACATTCCACTTTTCTTCCCTTTGGGGACTCAAAGCAGCTTACTAACAGCCCCAGAAAAAAAAAACATTTAGGCAAAACAAAAATGAAACAGAGCTCTATATAGGATAGTTCCAACTCCTTGGCTGGTCTTGAATCAATTGGACAGGCTCATTCAGGCTGTGAGCCGTGGGCTAAGGGCCAAGGGCCAAGACCCCTTTGGCCCTTTCTCTTCCATTCATGCCAAAGGTTTGTGCCACATGGGGCTGGATTGGCCATTAAGGCCACTGGAAAAAGTCTTGATAGACTGGTGGCCTAGAGCACTGTCCCCCCTACTGGAGCCACCCTGGTCTGATGAGGCAAGACTTGCCTCATGCAGAGCAGCCCCACACAAAGTGAGCATGATCCAGTGGTCCATGCTTTGTGCAAGGTGGGTGGTCTTGAACCATCACAGCTGCAAGCTGGTAGCCCCCACTTTGCGTGAAGTAGGTGGGGACCAGTGGCCCTGGTGCTGGAAGCCCTTGCTTTCTGTGGGGAGGGTGGGGACCAGCAGGTCTCACTTTGCTTGAGGAGAGTGGGAGCCAGAGGCCTTCACCTGCACAAGGCAGGCACAAGCGGGGCTGCTTTCAATACAAGTTGGTGGCCCTCGCTTTGTGCCAGGTAGGCAGGCATGGGTCAGTGGCCCTCACTATATGTGAGGTGAGTGGATGCAAGCCAATGAAAGTGGTGTGTGGGATCCATCACAAGCCAGCAGCCCTTACTTTGGGTGAAGCTAGTGAGTGGGAGCTGTGAGTCAGCTTCCTTTGCTTTCAGGCTGCTCTACCTTCCTGCCCCATTAGGACTGGGGGGATGGGCTAGGAGTGGGACTCTTTTCCAGGGGCATTTTGCCTTCCCAATCCGCACCTGGTGCCAGGCTAAGGCTACATACTTGCAACAGAAAAGGAACAGGTACTCAGCCCAGAACCCATTCATTTGGCTCAAAGATATTCCCAACTTTTTCTTCTACCCGTTGTTGAGCACTATGTGAGTAGAGATGGACATGAACTGAAATACGAACCAAAGTTCGTGATGAATGGCCTGGTTCGTGGTTGCAAACCGGCAGTTTGTCAGAGCCCATAACTGACGAACTTCCATGAACTTTAGGCTGGTTCATTTGGTTAGTTTTTTGGTTTGTCACTGCAGAAAGCCTGGAGCCAATCAATCAGTTTCTTAGGCAACAGGGGATGGACTTCCTGCAGACTTTCTGTTGACCCAGAAGTGGCCTTCTGCTAACCTGGATGTGATGTTTTCACGAAACAAATGAACCGGTTCACGAACTGGGGCAGGTTTGTGAAAGTCCGTGGTTCGTGAAATGTGATGAACCACAAACCACACTGTTCTTTTTTTTCCTGGTTCATGCCCATATCTGTGTGTGAGTATTTACCAGGGAACTTGTGTTTATATTGCGCATGCATGCTGTAGGGTTTTCAGTATGGAATTTATATTTGTTTGGATCCTAAGTGTCCTTTCCACTTTCAGGGCACTTCTCCTTTCCACAAATTCTCTCCTCTCTCTGCAGCTCCCTAGTTTGACCTCATGGTTCCTGATGGCCCATTGATCCAGGGGGCCGCAATTTCAGGAAGAACAGAACTGGGGGTAAGATCCAAGCCATGCTAATTATAAGCACAATGGTGATTTATTGAAACAGAAATTACATTGAACAATGAATTTATTTTATGAGGAAAAACTGTCATCTAGAAACAGAAAATGGTATGAAAATAAGGAATCACGTGTTTCATTTGCACAAAGGAGATGAGAGTGAAAGAACCATTAGAAATCATCTCCATTAAAGATGCACAAAAAATGTAAGAGTGTTCTAAAAGATGAAGTTGTGGAGCGATGCTTGTTTTATACCCTAAATTAGGTGAATGAAAAACAACTTCTCTGGTTACGACAGTGCTTTCTGAGTTTCCTATCCTGGAAACTGTTCCTTGTAATTTTATGAATGATCTACAAACTGGCAAAACAACCACATACTTGACCTCCAAAATGCTGCTGAAACATCACTATTCTCTAAATAAATTTGCAATCAATGTTCTTTTAGTAATGCCAGTAATGGCTCTTGAGAAAAGTGTTTCCACTTCAGCATTTGAGGTGTCTAAATTTAGGGATGTCTTCTTCCATTGATGCATGGGAGAGAAGTTATTCAGCTAATCTCTGTTGACACTGCAGGAGTCACATGGGAACTGGGAACTCCCTGGCATGAAAAAAAAATCTTTTTAGTCAGTGCTTCTTTTGTAAAAAAGGTGCTCCTATATAAGGTTGCACCTATTTCCTCCAATCCCCCACTCAAGAGTAGAGATGGGCATGAACAGCAATATGAACTTTAAAAAAAACATGAACAGCCCAATCAGCTGTTTGCAAACAAACTGTTCGTGAGGCCCCATTCTAAATGAACAGGTGGTCAATGCAAGCCTTGTTCGTTGCTGTTCATCAAGCCAGACAATCTGGCTCCTGCAATCAATTCCCGTGGCAACCGCAGGGAGGGACTGCCTGAACTGTGTCTGACTTCCTGCTGTTGCCCTGGAAATCCCAATCTAAGCCCAATTTATCTTGATAGGCAGGTCTTCCTTTCAAGTATGGAGCTCCAAATTTGTTACAAGGAAGCAAAGAGCAGGGGGGAGGGGGGCTCCCAGCTCTGGTTTTGCAGACAGTGAGGGAGAGACAGTTGCTGTTGGCATTTTGAGAGAGAGGCAGGGAGAGTGCATTGGAGCTTGAATTTTCTTTGTGTGTGGTGGGATAGGGATCTACCTCTTCATGTTCCAGGGCTGCTGCCAGGCTCTTGGCCAAGCTATTATTTATTACTGGTACCTTTCCTGCCGCCTGCTCAGGTAAGGTTTCTGGGAGTGGTGCAGTAGGGATTTACCCCTTCAGGTTCCAGGGCTGCTGGGGCCAAGCTATTATTTATTATTGGTACCTTTCCTTGTGCCTGCTCAGGTAGGGTTTCCGGGAGTGGTGCGGTAGCGATCTTGATGGCTGGAGGACAGCCTGCTGGTCCCCACAAACAACGAACAATGAACATGTTCATGAACAGGTCATGTTCGTTGTTTGTTATTCGTGGATGGCAATGAACAATGAACACCGTGTTCAGTTTTTTTCTGTTTGTGCCCATGTCTACTCAGGAGTGGGGAAAATCCTCCCCCAAGGTGCTGGTACTCAGTATCAGAGAGTACCACCACAAAAAAGCCCTGCTTTTAGTCTTCCTCCATTTCGAAATTTGGTAGGCATTTAAAAAGAGCTGTTTCCGAGAGCCAGGTCTGGAGGTTTGATATCACAGAAATAGCCTTCCCACTGGTGTTCTGAGGTAGAAAGTTTTTGAAATGCCAAACACATTTGGAAGCCATTTAGGCAGCCATGGGAACATTCCACTATCTTCCTTGCATCATCTTTCCATTTAGTCAAATAACAGAGCAACAGAGCGGCATAAAGACAGCCACAAACCCAGAATGACACAACATGGGCCCATCCCATAACATTCCCATTTATAGGGATAACAACTACACACCTATGTTTGCAACAAATTTGGCAGTGTGGATTTGTTGGTCTGTTCTCTACCAGGATGTGGGAGTGGATCTTAGTAGAAAATGTCTCTTGCTGCAAATGTTTCTCTAGAAGTTGCCAAAATAGCTCTTCCAATAAACTTTGAAAACATTCTTTAAAATTGGTACCAAGAAAATGAAAATCAATGAGTAGCACCAAGCAATTCTAAGTGCCTGTTTATACAGGATTCACACAGGATGCAAGACCATATGCCCACAAGTTTTGCTTCTGGCATCAATTTTCCTCTAAGAATTTGATGTCAATATATCTAGTTCTCAATATGGCAAAATCTGTGGGTACTTAATCTGGAGACAGGAGCTGTAAACAGACAACACAGATACTTGATAGATGCTGCGCTTGTAGCTTTAAGAAATGAATGCTCTCAGTGGCCATTTCTAGAAAAAACACAGCAGTAGTGACAGGTTTCATACCATGGCTTCAGTCAGTAAAAGGCAGGGGGGAGGGGACAGGGTTGCCAGGTCCTTTTCCCCTCTCAGTGGGAGGGGGGACCTGGCACTTACCTCTACTTTCTTATCACACTCTCCCAGCGGGACACAATTGTCAGGTTCTGCTTTGGGCATTGCCCAGTGAGGCACCAGCATGCTTGACTTCAGCCTTAAAGGACCTTCAGGGAATATGCAGGGTCCCACTCTGTGGAAGGAGGGGAGGGTATACCTCACCCTCACACCCTCTCAGTCCACTCGCAGGTCTCTTCAACCTGACATCGTCCCAGCTGCCCCCATCCAGCTGTCGGCGGCGGTGGCGGTGGCGGCGGCGGCGGCGGCGGCGGCGGTCCTGGTCCTGGTCCTGGTCCTGGTCCTGGTCCTGGTCCTGGTCCTGGTCCTGGTCCTGGTCCTGGTCCTGGTCCTGGTCCTGGTCCTGGTCCCTCCTGCTGTTCTCTCAGTCTTTCTCTCTCCTCCACTCCTCTCCACCACACTCCTACACAACAACCCACCCTCCCTGTGGGTGGACTTCCCTTATATCCTTTCCCTCATTCCTGTCCCCACCTGCCAGCCACACCCCTCTTTTGCCCTCTAGCATTGACCTTGGCTGCCTCAAGCAGTTACACTTGGGGTAGCTAGCTTGGCTGCTTTAGGCAGCTACAGCTGTGCTCTCTTGTCTGGCTGCCAAGCCTCCTCTGTTCTGAGCTTCCAGCAGCCTCAGTTGGTCTCTATTA
Organism: Eublepharis macularius; assembly: GCF_028583425.1. NCBI lineage: Eukaryota > Metazoa > Chordata > Lepidosauria > Squamata > Eublepharidae > Eublepharis > Eublepharis macularius. Next base: position 196,995,180 of record NC_072790.1, read on the forward strand.
TTCCCTTCCTCCCTGTTTGCAGGTTGGGGCATGGCCCTGTGCTGCTTCTGCTGTCCTGCTGGTAAGGTTGCTGTCTGTCTGTCTGATGGCTGGCTGTTCCTCTTTCCTGTGCCTTCTCCCTCTGCCCTGGTCCCCTTCTGGCAGTCCATACCTCCCCTGCCAGGGCTCTTAGTCTTCCACTGGAGGGTGGGGCTAGCTGGCTTCCACCTGCTCTTTCTGACCCTCTGGGGATTGGGAGCTGCTCCACCTTCTTGTGGCTGGGGTGTCTCCCCCCCTTCTATTGTTGGTCCATGCTGGCCCAGGGTGTCTGTTGGGGTGGCTGGGTATTGGTCCCCCAACTGTCTCCCACCCCCTCTTCCTGGTAAGTCCGGGGGATGACCCTCAGACTCCAGATAACAATGACATCACTTCTGGAAGTCATCATTCCTGGTGACGGGCATGCTCTCAACCTTCATGGGGACCAAATTAAGGAAGTTATGTTGTTGCAGCCGGTGGGAGTGCAGCCACTGTGTGCCTCCTGGGCCTGTCCTCCAGGCCTTCCCCCCACCAGCCAGGTGAGTGGCAGCTGGGGGAACAGGCTGGAAGCAGGGGATTTCCTGTCCCCACCGGGGCACCTGGCAGCCCCAGGAGGGGGCAGGGCCCATTCAAGTGCTACTTTGGACTTTGAGGGAGGATTTATTGGGGATCAGGCCTAGCAGTAACTGCTCGGCAACTTGCTACCATGTGATGTGCATGATTCACCCAGGCCCAGCTACTTGCTACTGTTCAGCTAAAACCACCTACAGTATAGCTAGTGTTGTATAGTGGTTAGAATTTCAGATTATGATTTGAAATTCTGGCCCTGATTTGAATCCCCTTTGAAAGCTCACTGGGTGACTTTTGGCTTGTCCACACACTCAGGTTATGCTTCCTCACAGGTTGTTGTGAAGATAAGATGGAGGAGAGGAGAATGATGTAAATTGCTTTGAGTCCCCACTATAGAGAAAGGTATGGTATAAATGAGGTAAATAAACAATAGGTATAGCTGAAGATGGAGTAGTAGATAAAAAGCAGGATGGTGGATGGTGGCAAGCAGAGAAGGAATCATGAAGGCTGCCAGGAGGAGGAAAACTGGAAACAGTGTGGGGAGAAGAATTAAGCAGGATATGAGGTGCCCCTTGCAGGTCCCCCACTGTACAAGTGGGCCCAGCCCAGCTGGTACCACACAACAGGACCCAGCTCACTGACTGACACAATGCAACTCATCCTGAGTTTTACATGAGGAGAGGCTGCTGGGGGAGGGAAGGGGGAAGCTGAAGTCAGAGAAAAGATAAAGGTAGGTTGGCTGGTGATGGTGAATGGAAAAGAGCAAAGGAAGCAGGAAAGGGAAAAGACTATGGGGGCTTTCAAGGAAGATAAAGGAAGTAATGGGGGATGGGAAAATGAGAGGCCCCCTCAAGTTCTTGCAGGTTCCTTGCTTGTAATATCTAAATTGTACATACATGAATTCTTCCACATCCATGCAAGCTTGATCTGCATGGTCTTTCCTTCTGTCCCAGTTTTATTATATTGGGCATAAGTGGCGAGGTATATATGCATGAAAAATCAAAAAGAGTCCAGTAGCACCTTTAAGACTAACCAATTTTATTTTAGCATAAGCTTTCGAGAATCAAGTTCTCTTCATCAGATGCCTGATACAGAGACTGGTCAAACACAGAAGAGCAAGAGAGGGAAGAGGCAATTAGGGGGGGAGGGGGGGGGGAGGGGGAGGGGGAGGGGGAGGGAGGGAGCCTCTTCCCTCTCTTGCTCTTCTGTGTTTGACCAGTCTCTGTATCAGGCATCTGATGAAGAGAACTTGATTCTCGAAAGCTTATGCTAAAATAAAATTGGTTAGTCTTAAAGGTGCTACTGGACTCTTTTTGATTTTGCTACCACAGACTAACACGGCTAACTTCTCTGCATATATGCATGGAGACTCTGTTTAATTGCCACATCAAACATGGGGTGGCAGTGGCAAAGGACAGGTGGGTTGTGATTCCACAGCTCCTTAGCTCATTTTTCATGCCAAGGGCTGGAGAGGTTGCAGTTTGTCTGCATATGCATATCTATCCAGTAGCCTCTGCTGAAGATGTCAGAGACTTCAGTGAGCTCAGTGAGTTTGGGCTTTTCTTGTCATCTCCAGCTATGAAGAAAAACAGGCTAACAGCAGCTGATGTTGCAGTGCATACGTACACCTACCCAGCAGCCATAGAATCACCTATCACAGCAAATCAAAACCAATGACAATGGCATTATGGGACATTTGACAGGAATTAAAATGGCCCTATCACCTTACTGTCATGTAATAAATCATACTCAGGGTACCAGACCTGGATAGCCCAAGTGAGCCTCAGATCTCAGAAGCTAAGCAGGGTCAGCCTTGGTTAGTAATTCGATGGGAGGCCTCCAGCGAAGATCAGGGTTGCAGAGCCAGGCAATGGCAAACCACCTCTAGTCTCTTTCTATGAAAGCCCCTCAAGGGGTTGCCATAAGTCAACTATGACTTGAGGGTACTCTCTACCACCACTCAGGGTGTATTGCTCTAATTGATGTCATTTTTCTTTTTTACTATGCTTTCAGTTCGTGTTACCTATAAGAATTTGCCTTGCTTCTTGTAAATTTGGGTTTGTTTTTTTTTTAAAAAAATGCCAGCGCTTTTGAGTTTTGCATTAAAATGTGCTCTGTAAACAAAGTATTCTTCTCTTTTTGTCAAATTACAGGCTGGTTATGTAGAATATAATTCTTACAACAGTTTTGTGCTGGTATGAGGGCAATATTGTACATTGGAAACATTGGGTCAAACAAATAAAAAGGTTTTGCATGAAGTATATTTAATAAAAAGAGAAGTTTTTTTTTACTTAAGTTAAACTTCTTGAAATCTGATTTATTAAACTGTACATATACCACATTTCTTTATACATAGTGAACTCAAGGTGGATTTTAAGTTAAAATGAAACCAAAACTGTGAGTTGTTTCAGGTCAGTGCTCCTTCCTGTTTAACACACATTTCTTTTACGTGAAATCCAGATTTTCCCTGTTCTTCACGTTCACAGCTGCTGGCCTGCTTTATACTTAAGGCTGGGAAAAAATATATATATAAAGAGTTGGGAAATTGCTACATTTTAACATTCTGGTGGATTTTTCACATAAAACAATGTTAGCAGTTGTAAAACTGTTACTATTAGAAGCTGCAAGAACAGCATTGAGTAGTAATATATACAGACCCCCTTGAATGGTTTTTGTTCAAATTTGTAGGCAAGTCTGTTTGCTTAGCTGTGGATGTACTTTTGCAATAACCCAAATTGTAGGGTTTTGCTGTTGCTTCCTTTAGTTATTTCCATAAAACCTAAGCTTGCATGAAATCAATTTGCATTCCTTGTGGATGAAGTCATAGGTTTCTTTGCAAGGTTAGTTTCAAAATAAGTTCTAAGGTGACTCAAACACTGCTGGATGATTTCCCTAAACGAAGGGAGGAGGGCATTCTGTTTGGGTTATTGGTCGGTTGTTTTACATACTGAGAGTAAGTGGCTGACAAAATCATGAGACTTTCTTTCTCTGTGCAACAGATAAGCCTGTGCTCAGTTCCCCCATTAAAAATTAATAGGACTTCAAAGGGCTCAACTTTGGCTTAACTGTGTCCTTCCTTATTTCTCAGCATAGACTTAGATATTTGCAAAGGAAAATTATACATGTATACAATTATAATGCAATAGCTAAGTCTGTGGGTTTTAAACTGAGGGGTGTGACTAGATCAGAACAAGGAAATGTAAAGGCTGCCAATTCACTCATGACTAGGCCTGTGGTCCCCACCCTGTCAGAAACATTCTGTGGGTTTTCCTCAATTTGCATATGCATAGTACAGGGCTTCCCCAAATGGTGCCCGTGGGTGCCATTGTGCCTGCTAATGCCTTTTCTGGTGCTCACCAAGTATTTTTAGACTGGGGGGGGGGGGGCAGCCAAGTGGCGATCTTGCCCAATAGAGCTTTTGATTGGCCATTGGCAATTCAACTGACTGTGCAGATTAAAGTAATGTTGTTTCCATGGCAGCTCCCATCACAGTCCTGGTTTTATTCTCTCTCACTCCTCTGTGCTCTTGGACTTCCTCTGTGTGGTTGACTCCACCTCCTGTGGCACTTTTTGTGGTTAACTCCACCTGCTAGCACAGCCATTTTGTCATTGTGCCCACCTCCCTGTGTCAGAATTCCAAAGGTGCCCAGAGGCTCAAAAAAGTTGGGGACCCAAGGCGTAGTGTGTAACTGGGATCAGGACAATGAAGTACACGGAGAAGGGGCTTCAGCCTTCTCCCATGCTGTGCTTGAAATGGTTCTGTGGGGGGCTGTTTGGTCCATTGGGAAAGTCCACATATTCAGGGGGGGGGGGTTAAAGCCCCTTATCCAAACACACCATGACTCTGATCTAAATTGGACTGTTACACAGGATGGGGGGCCCAGACCCAATCTGTGTACTCTGTGACATGTGAATTAAATGCCATAAAACACTTATATATACAATGATATACAAAACATTCTTTTATTTTCATACTGAATCTCCTGAACCTTTTGCTGTTGGTAAGCTATAAGTTTCTATAACAGAAATATAGCATTAGAAATTATTAGGAAAAGGAATGAAAATAAAGCAGCCACCGTCACAAAGCCTTTTCTGTGGTGCAGCCACATTTGAAATGCAATGAGTACATTCACATCCGAAAATCACAATAACAATAGATAATTACAATCAGACACATTCACATCCAAGAATCACAGTTATGGTAAACAATGAGGAAAAGTCCGCAGTATCTGGGTTTCCATTTTAGTTGAGAGAAATGAGAAACACTCTTGAATGACTGGAGCTGGAGATAACTGTTTGTAGAACGCTCTTGAAAAAGCTGGTCTGAAACAGGAGAATTGATAGCTTCCTGTTGAGAGGTTCTTGGTGGCTGTGAATTCACCTCTTGCTGAGACTTGCGGGTTCCAGTGGATCCTCCGGCCCAGGAGACGGCATCCATGCCAGCCACTTCCATCTATATAAGAGCAAGCAAGGCAACATTATTATTGGAATACCTACCTTGACTCCAAGTCTCAAAAATATACTTCAAAGACGAGACATGTTTGTTGCTAACTATAACTGTGATTCTTGGATGTGAATGTGTCTATGATTGTAATTATCTATTGTTACTGTGATTGTTGGATGTGAATATACTCATCATTGTATCCTTTTGAGGCACCTTGCACTTTAAATATTATTATATATTTATGTTTAATTTGAGGTATTAAAATAGATTTAATGCACGGTGCACTTTAAGAACGGATATACTGTTGTCCCCGGTTGGTTTCTGTGTTTTGGCATTTTGTGTACTCTGTGGCACCCCTCTGTTGCTCTCTCACTGAGGCAGCACTGAACTACTACTGCTTTGCTTCCCTCAAACATTCTCCCCTCAAAAAGATGGCTGGATGCTGGAGTGCCACTCCCATAGGCTCAGAGATGAAACAGCTGAGTGGCTGTTTTACCTTTCAGGGGCAAGACAGCCTCTTATCCATCACTTGGCCCCTTTTGGAAACTTACTGACACAAGTGAGACCTTTTTCGGGTATGTTGTCAATGAAGCATATTTACAACATAGTAATATTAACAAGCTATATAAACACTGTTTTACAGAAACCGAATTAGAAAATAGTTAACGCCACAGTACCACTTTTCATTTTTACATATCTATACAAACCATTTTTTCTTTTGGAACAGAAGACACCTTTGCATTTACATCTTCCTGGATTACAGAATCTAGAACACCACAAAATATCCCAGGTGGGGCTTGAGCAATGTGGCATATAGTGGGACAATGACATCCTGTGATTTGTGGATATCTCCCAAGTTGCAGTCACCTTTTTTGCTGCTGCATCACTCTTATTGCTCATATTTAGCTTCTCATCCACCCGTATCCCATGATCTTGTTCATACACACTGCTACCCAGAACTTTATTCCTCATCCAGTATGCATACTTTGCATTTTTATTACCCAGGTGGAGAACCCAGCATTTATCTGTGATCAAATCTTGTTGAATTCTATCGTTTACACTTTATTACAAGATTAACAAGCAATATAAACATTGCTTTACAGAAACTGAACTAGAAAATAGTTAATGCCACAAAACACTTATATATACAATGATATACAAATCATTATTTTATTTTCATACAGAGAACACCTTTGAGCTTACATCCTCCTGGATAAAGCATCTTTGGCCACTATGAGAAACAGGATGTTGGACTAAATGGACCCTTGGCCTGAACAGCAGGATTTTTCGATGATCTTAAGTGTGAAGAAAAAGGAATGCACCGGCTTGCTATCCTCGTGGTTCATAACACATACAATGTCCACTAAATGGTGGGTTGCTATAGTCAGAGCATGGGCTATAGCTCTAATCATCCAGAGGAGCAGATGACAAGCTTCAGTTCTTCTGCTTGTTTCTTCTGCTTGAAACAGATGATCTCCACTATTGTCGATAGCCTGGACCCCCTTCGGTATGTACCATCATTAACTTCTGCCAAAGACCTCTGGATTTTGTAACCCTCAATGATCATGGAAACAAAAGTTTGTGATACTGACTGCATGCCATTTAGTTTTCCTTAGGTGTGTTTGTGCAAGGTTTAAATGAAGCAAAGATCATAAAGAGCAAGAAAAATAGTGCTTTTGGAACTAGAAAAGAGAAAAGATATTATCTTATAAGATCATTACTTAACATTTTACAATGGTGTTATTGACATAAAATTATGGTACAATGTTTAAACAGAGCCGTAATCTTGAAGGGCAAAGAAAATAGTGCACTTGGAAACAGAAAGAGCAACACAAAAATCTTATAAGGCCATTAGTAAAATTCCTCCAAAGGAGCTACGAGCATAAATAACTGTAAAACCTTCACATGTTGGCAATTTAACGAAGCAGAATTCTTACAGAACTGGAAGGTAATTTGAGGGTCATCTCATCCAATTTTTACTGTGGAAGAATGCTCTAGACTTGACAGTACCCAGAATATTTCCATCCCATTTCATTCTTTAAAAAAAACACCAGGAAAAGGAGTTATACAACTTTTCTTTTGCTTAATGTATGAATAGTTAACCAACTGCAATTGTTGAGAAGACCAGATATGTTTAGCTGCCTGATTATGTACTTGGGATAAGTATGCTGAGAACTCTGACAAGAGCAAAGTTCCCGGATGACTTTACCTTGCTCAAAGTCCCTTGATTGCACATAAGGCGAGTCCCTTCCTGATCAAACAGCCTCCATATTCCTTGTTAAAGTTCACCTTGAGCTGGGCTGAGAAGTCTGGCACCTACATAGTAGCCAGTTGTGCCCAGGGTCAGGCCATTGCAGTTTGTGCACAATTTGAGAACTGAATCATCTCATTTACTAGAGAAGAAATAGTATGCCCTGGAGTCATGGTTGGGTCATAAAATTAACCAACTTGTATAGTAAAGCATGCAACTGCTAGGAGCTTGCACCTGCAAAGCCAGATGTATCTTTTAAATGGCCTACATCAGACAGACAGCATTGCACACTGTTTGTGCTTGCACAGTCAGTGGCATCTATTCAAGAAGAGATTGCAAGCACTGAACAATTAATGGGCAGAGACCAAAGGCACTCAGAGAAGGTCTCGAGACTCCAGCTTCTTAAACTGATTTTTTTTTCTTTTTACATATATACCTTTATATACCTCTATACCTATTTTTATACTTTTTAATCAGCTGGTAGCTGTGAGAAAGCATTTCAATTGTGTGATAAAGCAGAATAATTGTGCAAATCAAATGCATCTGAGGGCCAAGCTACACATGACGAATGACACTTGAACGGCAAGTGGATTGAGTGGAGGGCAAGTGAACAGGGAGAAATACACTTGCCATTCAAGTGTCATTCGTCATGTGTAGCTTGGCCCTGAATAGCTCACTTAATGATTGGCACCCTGCTGGCAACTGGATGTGAACTGAACTTGTGGGTGCTTAAACATAACTAATTTGGTGGGAAAAAAGAAGAGATTATGGCATTTCTATTCAAACACTGTAAGATGGAGTAGGAGATGAAGGAAACAGAATGCATCTAAGCACCATGCATGCATGCTATTGCTGACTGGTTCACATAATACACTGGCATCAGTAAAGCATATCCACGTGAACCAGTGAGGTGTAGTGGTTAGATTATTCAGAGATCCTGGTTCAAATCTATGTTCTGTCATAAAGTTTCCTTGGGTCAGTCACTTTCTCTCAGCCAAACCCACCTTGCAGGGTTGTTGTGAAGATTGCATGTACAGGACACTGAGCTTCAGGGAGGATGAAAATGTATTAGATAGATAGATGACAGATGGTAGACAACAGATAGATAGATGGCAGGCAAGCAAGCAGAAAGGAAATGTGAGCCAGTCAGTAACTGCATGCTTGCCTGGTGCTATTTGAAGTGACTTCTGATTCCATACTGCCTGCTTATAATCACAACAAGTAAGGACAGAATGTCTCCTTTCCCTCCATCTTCACAGTGACAGCTGGTTCACCTGTTACATTTTTCTATTGCTCTAGTACCTATTATTTACCACCTCTCCAGCCACTGCTGTTGTTAAGTTAAATCTACGCAGTTAAATGAGCATCCAAATCAAATAAATGAGTATACAAATAAAATAGGTAACAGTTGTAGAGAATAACACTAAAGTGATTTAAAAGTTTAAAATATATCTCTTAAGGTTTTCCTTCTGTGTTCTGAAAAGTGGCTCAGTGTGGTCAATTCACTTGTATCTTTCTTAAATATAGTAGCCCAAAGTGGCCACCACAATATTCCAAGTCCTAACATGAACAAAGCATATGAGGACAACTGCCCCGGTGTCTTCCTTACGGATCTTCTCTTTATGTCTTGACTTGGCTTCTGTCTCTGATTCTGCTGATCATCTGGTCATAATTAATTCTGAGGTTTTGAGAAAATCAAAACAATTTAAGAGATGATCTATTCTGCTGATTTTGGCTGCATACTTAGGAGTCAACTCCAGCACAGCAGGACTTATTTCCAAGTAAACATGCCTGGCACTGGGCTGCACGTGTTAGAGGTGGGCAACAACAAGAAATTAGAATTCGGAGTTCTGTCATACATCTTTTTTTTAAAAAAGTGAGTCAGAATCTTCTGTTTCCAAAACAATGCTAATTGTATCACAAGAATGGGGAACTACATTTCTATGTATAACTCCCCTCGTTTCAGTGTAATGGGGATGCAATTGTCTGGGGTTGTTTCTTAAACCTAAAGGATCGTCCTTCCCAGATTTCAGGCCAAAAGTATCAGTGTTCTACAGGTCATTAGCAAGCAGCTATTGGGCATGAATGAGCCTTCTCCTCATTTCCTAGGATCCTCGAGTAGGAGGATATCATGTTTTTAAATAAAAAATATGGTTAAGGGGACTTAAGCTCTGTATCCTTTTGCTTCACTTCAGTGCATTCAATTTCTTTCCATTCTTTTTCCAGCCTAGCTGACATCACCCCCACCACCATTATTTATTGTCTGCCTTTCTCATAATGGTGCCCTGCCAAGACAAAACTGCGTCCAGCGGCACAAACTGATTTAAATGGATTGTTGGTGAGGCAAAAGAACTCACTTGTGCATTCTCACAGCCTCCCCCCCTAAACTGAGTAGCTACCTGCCAAACAGCTACATAGGCTTCCTTAGCATGCCAGAGCAACACGCTATGAGTCTCTGGTGTTCTAAGGATGCAAAGCTTCTTTGAATTGGTAGCAGCCCTGTTTAAATGAGAACCTGCGTCACTGCAATGTTCCACAGGGAAATGTTTAAACAAGGCCTTTGTGGGATGGCGCAGGGTTTAACTCCCCTAATCCATGTGCTCTGGTTTCGTTTAAAAATAGATCCACCAACTGCAAGTGCTTTAAACATGAACAGTAAGTAGTCTACAGAGGTTAATAGCAGCTAAGGAGGAGTTTTGCTGGGGAAAAGGCCCGGCTGCTTTTATGGGAAATTAAAGATGATGCAAGAACTCAGATGCTGAATCAGCAGTTCTTCTCATATAATTAAACAATCTGATCCTTCCTTATCACTGATCACTCGCATCTAGTCCGGTTTGATGTATATTCCCTCTCCCCTCCCTCCGTTAGTCTTGGGCGTGTCTATGTGTGAGGCCTCTGCTTATATCTGCCTTTGACCACCCCAGAAATTTAACTGAGCACAGCATATTATTCCTCTAAGGAAATAAATAAATAGAGCAGAACGTACCTCCAGGTTAGGGGTGAGGGAGTGTTTGGACATTTGCCTCTGTCACCTATCTCTGCAACATTACACACCAGCCGGAAGATGCAAGCAACGTATTTCCTTTTGTCTCCTCAAGGTTTGTTGGCCCAATAACACTGCCTAGCTGTCGTGGAGGGAGGCAAGCTATAGCCTCTGCAACTCTGTCCTCTCTTGTCTCCAGTCAGATTCAGACAAAAACCTATATAACATGCATACAACCCCCTTCCCTCTAATACTGAAGCAGCTCAGGCAAAAAGGCCACTTCATTATATACACTCAGAAAGCCCTCTAAAAGCCAAAGATGAATGGGGCAATCACTGAAAGAAAGTGGAAGCAGCAACCACAAAAGTGCCAATCAGTTTGAACCTATTCAGAAACATCCTGTAGATGCTGAATTGCTTTTTGCCCTTACTGCCCCAGCCCTCCCCCGCCCCCGTCTCCTGCTTCACTGGAATTCAAAACAGACAGCGTGCCAGAATAACCATCCTATTGGAATATTTCTGCCTGCTCCTGAACATCAGGAGGGAAAAAATTGTTCAGATTCAGAACATTTCCATTATTTAGAAATGGTGGTTTTTCGGATTGGATCTTGTTTGGTCTGTTTCTGACTGCACAACCCTGGAATGTATCTCTAAGTCAACAGCACATTCTCATCTTTCCTCTTGTGAGAAACCTCCACATTCAGAGGCAATAAACCTCTGAATACCAGTGCCAGGAGGCAACATCAGGGGAAAGTCTAGGCCTCTATCCTCTGTTGTTAGCCCTCAAGAGGAACAGGTTGGCCACTGTGTGTGAGACAAGATGTTGGACTAGATAGACCACTGGTCTAATCTAACAGGGCTCTTCTTATGTTCTTATGTTCTTACTCCCCCCCCCCCCAACAGTTAACTCATTTTCCTCTGGTTGATCATGTTCTTGCTATCGCCAGTGCAGACGCCAGAATTAGAGGGCACAAGAGCCTAGAATTGTCATGGAAAACTGCAGCTCCAAAAACCTTGTTGTCACCTCTGTACCATTTAGTGTTACCAAATGTATGATGTGACATAACTACAACACAACTTTCCCTGCCCCCCCCAATAATTCGCTGAATCTTGATGGAGTGGAGAAACTCACAGTGACGTCACATCCTGTGACTTTAGAGAGAAAGAAAAGGAACAGGTGATTTGGGTGGTAGATAAGCAGCTCCCATAATGTCTAGATGCACAGACATACTTCTGTCATGTCTTCCTTCCGTTTGGGGCATGTTTCTCTTTTGCTTCTGGGGAGAACTGAACCTTTCTCTTGTTTCTCTGAGGATGATCATTTTAGATTACTTTAATCATTTGTGTTAAGTATAATATCTTTTATCACGTGCTGGGAAGACATGGCAGGACTAATGCATGGAAACAATTCCAGGGCATGTTTTGTGATTAACATACCAAACTAGTTTCCCACCAAGTCTAATAATTAAAAGCATTAAATGTATTTGCAACACCCATGCTCCCAGGATGATGAAATATTACAGTTATGAATCCCTTGGAGCCATATGTTTATGCATGCTCATGGATTTGTAATTTCACACGAGGCTATGCCTTGAAAATCTGCCAGCCTGTGTTGTTGCTGTGCTCCATATTTCCCATGCACATGATTAATAGTCATTATGAAAAACCATGTCATGGATCTGATGCCTTTGTTTGTGTGACCTTCTTTTTATAACAGCTCAATTTTCATGTAATTCCATAGTTATATGCATAATTACAGACAAAACTTGCAGGTAGCAATGTTGCTCTATGAGAGAACAAATCCAAAAGTAACAGTCAGATGATATGTTGCTCAGGGCCAGACATTGGAAAGGAATAAACAAGGTTTCAAGGTTAACTGAACTCTTCTTCAGGCTGAACATTAAACCAAAAAACAAGTGGGAGCAAATGAAAAATGATGTAGCCATGTATTATGAAAATAGTCTGCTGTTTGTAAAATGGAATGGAAAAGGCAAGATACAGATTTGCTTTTATTAGACTCTGTTACGCTCAAAAAATATGTTACCAAAGGCTTCTCGGAGCAAGAAATTATGGCTTCTTTCCCTTTAGACATATAAATGCCTGTTTGCTTTATTCTTCCAATATCCTTGAAAGCAAAATGAGAACTTTTTTTGCACCTAAAACAAGCTAACTTAATTCAGTTTACACATCTACTCTTCATCAACGTACCATCTGCACACCAGATTTTTTTTTAACCATGTGCAGCTCTTAAGAATATATATAAGAGATGTCTTGTGGATCAGACCAGTGGTCCATCTAGTTCAGCATCCTGTTTCATACATTGGCAAATCAATTACCCTTATGGGCCTACAAACAGAACAGAGAGGCATCTCCCATTTTTGTTTAACATATAGCCTGAATAAGAGTTATGGTAAACTCAAATTTTTGCTCACAGTTTTAGTTGATCTGTTTCCATGCTGTCTGATGTTACAAATGGATGTCTGGCATCTGTGTGTGTGTTAGAGCAGACAACCTCCAAGAAAGGGGTTACCGAACACTAAATTGATGGTGAAGGATGAAGCCATAGAAGAGATCCAGACTGATGGTGTTTCCAATGGTTCACATGAGATGTGAGCTACTGCTTGGTTATGACAATTGCAAATATGTAATGTCAGCTGTCATGAAAGTTTAGCGAGCCCCAGGAGATCATGGGATGTCAACCCTGGGATAGGCGTCAATTAGCAGAGGTCCTATATTTTTGTTTATCAAATGATTTGTCAGATCAGAGGTGGGGGGCATGATGACAACAAGAAGTTCCCTGGGCTAATCCACATAGAACAGACATAGTGGTAAAGCAAGACCTGTTAGCTCAGGTTGAAATGACACTCCAGAGATATAGAGCTGTCTTATTTCACTTTCTAGTTTTTTCCTTCCATAATTTATCATGCAGTGTCCTGACATCATCATGCCACGTCTTTCTCCGCAATGTCATAAGCTGCCAATGATGTTCAGTAGAGTGAGGGGAAAAAAACAAAAGTGGGATCCACTGGTAAAAAAGGAGGAGGTTGTCCCACCTGGCCACTGTGACTGTCACTGTCAGGTCTGATGTCAGCCCACTTACCATGGCCCTGCCTGGAGGCAACACCACTGGCCAAAGCAGGCTGGGAAATGGTCACCTCTGCAGTAGGGGGAAATGTGAGGGCTGGAGCAACACTTCTGCTGCTGTATTTCTTCCACAGGAGATAAAATAAAATCAGGACTTTTTTATGCTTGAAGGAGTTCCCTCAGGTTATGGCTGGCAGCTCCCTTTAAGTTCTTTCCAGCATGTGTTGTTTACTTATCTGGCCTAGGCCTGTCCCTGTGGATCCGTGTCTTGGCTGTATCCATGCTAGGGTAGCCATTCCCAAGATGTGGCAGGGGAACTTCTTCCACATCTCATTGCCTGCCCTTGCTTCAGTGAGCAGTGAGGGGGAAATGCAGGGGCCTTCACTGATGTGATGATGTCATTTTCAGCCATGTTGTGGCAATTTACCATAGAGTTTTGAGTGATGTAGTGACATCATTTCCAGTTATATGGCCAGAAATGATGTCATCACATTGCCAAATGCTGCTCTGTAAGTTTTTCATCCATGCCCTTATTCTCGAGGTATTAGCCCCCCCCCCCCCCGGAGGCACTCCCCATGCTAACCAGCACCTTCTCAATCTACTAGTACAGAGACAGACATACTTAACTGACTTTTACGGTTGCGGAGCTCACCTTCATCCTCTCACTAAACCAGCATGATTTCTACCAAGCAAGCATCCACTGCTGCCCCTAGCCCCACCAGCCAGGCCTGCCACACTTCCAAAAAGGCTATGCTGTGGATCAAGGGATCTGCATGGAGAAAATCCCTGTGGAATGGTAGCTCTAATAAGGAGGGGGATTGAGTGAGAGTGAGTGAAAAAGTTTTCAAGATCCAACTCATGGTATAATAATGGCACAACATGGGGCGAATCGTGCTGACTGGTACAGAGGGGCGTGGAGAAATAGACACAGGGCTGTTAATTTTGGCATCAGAGTGTGTTTTTGCTGGTAAAGATCTTATGTGGACACTTTCTTCCACATGCATATAACCCTTCCCTGGATCTGTTTTTATCCTTGCATCAGTTTTTTTAAAATCACATAATATTTTGGGTATTTCATTTTGTGTTATGTAGTAGGTACCTCTGCTTTCTGCTGAGGCCTATGGCTGATGCATTTACTAAATTAATTATATCTAAACACAGTCTTGTATGTTGTTATTATTTCATCAAATTGCTACATATTTTCAGGGTTTTTTTAAAAACTTAAAGTCAGGTTTAATTTTACATTAACAACTGATCTGTCCTAAACAAGCTTCTCCCTCAGGATGGTTTCAGCTTGAAGTGTTATAAAGTAGGATTTTACAGCTTTTTAACTAGGAAACTTTATCTCTTCCCAGTGAACCTTGACTCACAATTTAAGTGTTGCTGAGTTCCCATAAAAATTGTTTAACACTGGCATATTTTAGCTATGCTAAAGTATTTTACATTGCCCGTGAGATTCCTAGAATCTCTTTAGAGAATAGAGGGCCCAGCTCTAAGAACAGTTACCCAAAGTATCTGGAGTTTTTATATCCTGTTCACATATAAGATCATAACTTTGACTCTATATTAATTCAGCTAGGACACATGAAGACACATGAAACTGCATTATACTGAGAGCTAAACTACAAGAGACAGATTACACGAGAATGCTCACGTGAAGGGAGTCGCAATGTTAGCCAGGAAGCTAAGTTCTAAAAGAGATCGGAAGGCTCTGTCAATTTCCCCTCTCTACAGAGCCAGCAAAGATGCTCCTCAAAGGGTTGGTTTATTTCCTCTGTACCTCCTGGAAGGGGAGGTTAAAGCTTATAGAGCCTTCAGGCGGTAAAGAGGAAATTATCAAACCCTCTGAGCAGCTATCTCCCTGACTCTGTAAAGAGGGGAAATTGACAGAGCCTTCCGATCTCTTTTAGAACTCAGCTTCCTGGCTAACATTGAGACTCCTGTCACGAGCACATCCTCATGTAATTCATCTCTTGTAGCTTAGCTCTGAATCAGACCACTGGCCTATCAAGGTCAGCATTGTCTACACAGACTGGAAGCATGTCTTCAGGGCTTTAGGTGGTAGTCTTTCACATCATCATCAGCTACTTGATCTTTTAAAGTTGGAGATGCTGAGGATTGAAGCTGGTACCTTCTTGCAAACAGGTGCTCTAACCACCAAGCCACAGCCCCACCCACAATTAACCACGCTTTGGACAGATAAAGACAGTCTATTCATCTCTCTATATAAAGACAAGTGTACTGACTGACTCATCAATGCCCAGCCCAAATCCCTGGGCCTAAAAATATGAAATTTGGGGAGAACATTCTTTTCATGATGTAAACACCCACTAAGAAGGGATTTTAAGAAATTCACCCCCTAAGGGGGTTAAAAGGGGTAAAATGTGTTTTCCCAAAGGGATACAGCTTCCCTGTGTGGCTGGCAGGCTGCTGCATGCTTGTGCCTCCGCATACTTCCAGCTTGGCCACTCTTCCCTGATTGGGCCAGCCTTTCAACGTCATTTGCATATGTGGGCTGATTGGGGCTCACAACATTCCACACCTCATCCCCCCCCCCCGACAGTTGGAACACAGAGGTCATTTGCATAAGTGGTCTGTTTGGTCCTCACCCCCCACATTCTAAACAGTATGCAGTTGCTATTGGGAGTCATTGCATGTGTGTCCTGAGGTAAAATGCACCTCCCAGTCTTCCCCTAAAAGTTCACTAGGTTGCCAATCTCCCTGTGGGGCCTGGGATTCCTCTGAGGCTGGCAGGCTCCTGCCTGTTTGCACCCTTCTCTCTGTGGAACTCTGTGTTCTGAAGTAAAAATCAGATAAAAGAAATGGCAGACAGTTGAAGAAAGATGGTTCAAGACTCCTGAATAGGGATTTTATATAAAAGTCAGTATAACAACTGAGTTTTAAATGTTCATGGGGAGATGGTGCATGACCTTTCTAGGGGCCATTTCGATGCAAACTTCTCACATCAACCTGCCGAAGTGCCCACCACACCACCCCTCCTCAGTCCAACTCCACCTCACACCTCTCACAGCCATCACCACTTACTGCCCCCAAGAAGTCTCCTCAAAGTGGGGGCTCGATTGATCCTGCTCCGAAACCTCAACCCACCCAAACTCTGCAATGGCACCAGACTGAGAGTGAAAGCCCTCCATAGAAATGTCATCATGGCCACATTGTTTACCGGTACTGCTTGAGGGGAGCCAATTTTCATACCATGCTTACCACTCATACTATCAGATAACCCCACCGAGTTCAAGAGACTGCAGTTCCCCCTCAAAGTCTGCTTTGCTATGATGATCACAAGTCCCAGGGTCAAACACTGAAGGTGGCAGGAATTGACTTGAGGGGGGACTACTTCTCACATGGGCAGCTCTATGTGGCCTGCTCTAGAGTGAGCTCACCCAGCAGCCTGGTGATCCTAGCACCTGAGGGGAAAACCACCAATGTGGTCTACAAAGAGGTCCTTCAGTAGGGTGGGGGGACAGTTGTACATATTTTTCCCTTTAATATTATATACCCATAAGTATTATAACTGGATTTAAAGTAGTTAAATACCATAGTGAAGCAAGGGTGTCCAAGGGGCGGCTCCGTGCCCTCAGACTGGGCCTCCCCCTCCCCCATCGACGCCCCCACCGCGACCCCCTTGCCAGCCGGCACTTACCTGGGCCCGGGCCCGGGCGATGACACGAGGGATGGAGACGCCACGCCACCGGCCACGGCAGCAGCAGACGCCCCGAGCCGACGGGAACTGACGGCCGCCGCTGCCATGCCGCGACAGGAGCCCCGCCGCCAGGGGCGAGGTGAGGCGAAGAGACGACAGCCGCCCCCGTGGCTCGACCAGCAGCCCTCCCAGCGAGGCCGAGGGGGAGGCGGCCAGAGGCCGCGGGGGACGCAAGGGCCGGCCGCACGGCGCAGACGAGTGCAGTGGGATGCCGCTGCAGGCGCGGTCGGCCGACAAGGGCTACGCCCGCCAGGGAGGTGGATGCCGGGGCGGAGACAGGCCAGCCAGGACGGCCCCCTGGCCAGAGGCCTGCCCGGCCGTGCTGGGCCATGAGGGGCCGGGGCAGCCATCCCTCAGGAGGAGGGGGAGAGACCGGCAGGCAGGGGGCAGGGAACACCGGCCAGCAGACCAATGACGTGAGGGCGTGTGGGGCCGGTGTGTGTGGCCACACCTGGCCCAGGTGTTGGGACTAGCCTTGGGGGCAGGCACAGGGGGAGAGGGGTGGAAATGGCACTAATGAGGGAAGGTATTTAGGGAAGGCAGAACCCCAGGCCGAGGAGGAGGAAAGTGGATGGCCAGTTGCCCTGACATTGAAGGAGCAGCTGGCTGGGTGGAGCTAATTGCTGACTGGCTTGCCAGTTCAGACGGTGGCCGCCCTTTCTGAGGCCTAAGGGGAGACGCCCTCCGCAGGGGTCTCCGGTGCACGCCGGCCAGGCTGCCCGCCTGGCCGGTCAGAGCCCCAGCACGGACCCGTCGCAGGCGCCCCGCCCCGCCCCGCCATCACTGCCGTCGCCAGGGGGCGCCCTCCCGCCTGACAAAGGATATCAAGCTAGGCCCTTCTAAAAACATGTCTGAGTTTCCCCGTCCTCTTCCGAGACTCTGCTTTGTGTCCCTTTCTGATATGAGGTAAATATGAGCCTTTTCCATTATGTAATCTAATTTGTGAAGCACTCTTTCTGACAATTCACTGCATACTGTACCTGCTAATTTTCAGCACCAAACCAAATCTTTTAAAATATTCCCAATCATTTTAAATATGATTCTGTGCCCTTATTTTATGTATTCTATGCCATTTTGGAATGTTAGTCTACTTTTTTCTGTTCTATGTAATGTCGGATTCTGTTGCCTCTATTGGTTTTTATTGACTTTCATTCTTTTCTTTTTTTAATGTTTATATTAGAAAACATTCTGGGTGACTTATTCAAGGAACAAAGAAAGTAAAAGAAGAAAGAAAATAAAACTGGATTATGATTATGAAGGGATGTTTAAATAGTGTTGAAGGAAAACTAATTCATTATATAAATATTTGCATAAAGTAGTCTTGATTTCCTAAAGGGGCACATACTTATTATCAGTGAAGTTTGATCACCCCCTGAATCAGTTAACAGCCTGTCTAGAAGTTATGATTTGCGTTGTTGAGCTTTCAGGAAATTCTTTGCTTGTGTTCAAATGGTATGTGCAAAAAATACACTCCAAACTCCAATTGCGTATGCACATTCTCATATTTGTTTCCCACAACTTCCCTGCATCTACAGCCATCTCCCCTTTCAATCTGCTGTTCACAACATTTTATACAGATGGAACATATTAAAATTTCACAGGTAAAGTCATCCAGTTGTGCAGTGTCTTCCTCTGTCTGTTACAGTTGCCTGTCACAGAGACAAAAGCAGGTGACTGTCAGATCTGGAATAATTTCTGCATGTGCATTGTTGTAGTGTCTCATGAGAACTGTAGTTATTTTTTTCTGGGAAAGGCTTAGCATTCCCTGGACCTTCATCATTTAAAGAACTCTTCTTATTGGTTCTTACCATATTACAAATGTAGCTTATTTACTAAGGAGCATCCAATTTATGACTATGTATCATATGAAACAACCTGTGTAGGAAAGCCACCAGCATGGACGGTTGGCATTTCACAAATTGTGTAGATATAAGGCCAAACCAAAATGATTTCTGCAATGATTTATTTAGTTTGATATCACCCTGTAATGATTTACCTGTTTGTCCCCCTACCCCCCCTCCCCGATGTGAGGTGGGAAGCCTGGCACTTACCATTGTGGTCTCCTCACATGTATACAAAGTATGTGCAAGTGTTTCTGGCCTGTGTGATGATATCACTTCCAGGAAGTGATGTCATTGTGCAGGGCATATGCCATCCTGGGAGCGCTCCTGTGTGCCACAAGGGACTGATCTGGACCCAGATCGGGCCAATTTGGCCAAGATCAAGATTACCATGCCCACAGCAAGGTTGTCACGCACATTTTCCACATTCAATTGCAACCTGTGTCAAATCAGCTATATTGTGACACAAGCAAGGAGCAGGAGAGAAACAAAGTATACCATGGCTGGGGGAAAAATGAAGAAAGTTGCTTTTTTAAAAATGAAGAATCCTTATATAAAGATTACTCCTGATAAACCTTTTTTAAAAAAAATCAGTAATCCTGATTTTTGTTATCAAAAGCACTGATAATGGAGAAAACTTGCCATGTGGACATTCCTTTATTCTACTGAGCACTGCATCTACATAAAAGATCACCTGTTTGGCTCTTCTTTGTTCAGGATTTGAGCTGCTTGTGGCTGAACACTCACCTCCAGGTCTCCAAAAGTTATGTCAGCAATCTGGCTTTTGTAAGACCTTGCCACATAGATAGTCGGCAGTGCAGTACCTTGTCTTTAAACCACTGTGATCTATTAGGTGCACAATGGCAGATTAATTAATCATTAAAGGCATTATTAGATGCTAAGAGTAACTGAAGGTTGCTTGCTGCTTTTTAGATTCCAACAAAAAAGGCAATGGCTTTCCCATAAGAGGATACTTTGAAGAAGAGAACATTGGTCCTGGTGTTTGTTTTTTCCTGTCAACAAACCACTCTTATCATACGTATATAGCCATCTGCCACCTGCTTGGAGGTAATGAAACTGAAATGCTCCCAAACATGTTGTAGAAGTAATGAGATGTTCTGTGATATGAATGAAAATCTTCTCATTTACAAGCCTAGTGGTTATGCAAGGGCAAAATCCCTTGGTGAACAAGTATGGAATTCTTGAGTATCTGAATGGACTGGATTCCCCCCCCCCCCCATTTCTGGAAGCAGAAGCTATTGATATCTGTGTCCTAAATCCAGGAAGAGTTATCTCCCCTCACATTAGCATTGGTAAGAGCATTTACTCTTGAATATCTCTGAAGTTATTTTTATACAGAGATTCTTTGTAAATGTGTTGGTTTAGTCACAGAGAAAATGTTAATTGATGAACTACATATTTTGGCTGTTTAATGTATAGCTTACCTTCCTCTAAAGATTGAGGGAAGGTTTCAAGAATTGATATGATTTGTACAACCAAAGAATTGGCAGTATGGACAAAAAAAGTAGAAATAATGCCAAGAGTGAATTTGGACCACAATCCATTGTTTTGGAAAGCTGCATTGGGACAGAAGAAACTATGATGGAGAATAAATGAAGACTTACTGCATAATCAAGAAAATATGGAATACCTACAGAAAGAAACAAAATATTTCTTTCAAACTAACAAAAATAATGAAGTCTCAACCCGGGTGGTATGGGATACATACAAAGCAGTAATAAAGGGAATATTAATTACTTTAAACAACAGAGATAAAAAAGGAAGCAGGAGAAAGCTCAAGAAATTCAAGAGAAACTACATAAAAAAGAGCAAGAATTAAAGAAGAAACCAGGGAAAAATCAATAGTACAAGAAATTAAAATATTGCAGGAGCAAGTAAGAGCAATGGAAAATAAAGAAGTAGAATGGAAATTGAGGACATTACAACAAAAATCATTTGAAGGAGCAAATAAGCCTGGAAGGTATTTAGCCTGGCAATTAAAGAAAAAAAAGAGAGAAGAAAATAATTAGTAGAATAATTGAAGAAGGGGAAGAAATTAAAGAACACTATAGAATTAAACGAGTGTTTTATAAGTATTATGCAAAATTATTTCAAAGGAAAGCAATACCACAAGAGAATATAGATCAATATTTGCAGAGAATAGATTTACCAACCATATCAACTACTATGAAAGAGAAACTGAATGCTCCAATAAAAGATGAGGAAATTGAACAAGCTATAGATGCGGCAAAGACTGGTAAGTCACCTGCACCGGATGGGATTACAGTGAAGTTTTATAAAGTAATGAAGAAAGACCTAGCTCCAGCTTTAAGAGTTGTAATGAATGACATACTAAAAGGAGAGGGTCTTCCAGATAAGTGGAATGAGGAAAATATTACTTTGATACCAAAAGAGTCACAGGAACTGACTGATGTTAAAAACTACAGACCAATTTCGCTAATAAACAATGACTATAAAATATTGGCAAGAATATTAGATAGACTTAAAATATGGTTAATGGATTTTGTAGGAGACGATCAAGCGGGGTTTTTACCGAACAGACAATTAAAAGACAATTTGAGGGTGGTTATAAATGCCATTGAATATTATGACAAGTGTCCAGATAAAGAAGTTGGGGTTTTTTTGCGGATGCAGAGAAAACCTTTGACAACTTGAAGCTGGCGGGCTCGTTGCCACCTACCTGGAGATCCAGAGGGATCCTATTAGGCTCTTCTGATATTGCTGGTTTGGACACTTACCTTTACATTGACCATCCTGATGTGAACACAAGAGGAAGAATCATTCCAAGGACTACTCCAGCATACTTAGATTATAGAATTGTCATTGACTCTTTGCAGCAACTATGGGACAGATGTGTGTACTTGTTGTATTTATAGATGTATGCATTGTAAATATTTGACTGATTGTACATTTTTTGTATTCACTTGGTGAGTAAGACACAAATAACAAAATATTTTGATATAATAATCATAGATTTATTGGGTTCCTAGGGCTTGTGCCCTTGTTGTAGTCTGTTTGGGTTGGGACCCCTCTCTTTTTTGTTGCTGGTGTTTGCTGTTTATAGTTGAAGACCCAGTACAAATTCTGCCAAGCTTGTTAGCTAAGATCAAAGAGTTTGGAGATTTAGTAGGCTTTTATATCAATAAAAAGAAGTAGAAAATAATAACAAAAAATATGATGAAGAAGAAGCAACAAGAACTGATGGAAGTAACAGATTGCGAAGTGGTACAAAAAACAAAGTATCTGGGAATAGAGCTGACAGTAAAAAATATTGATTTGTTTAAAAACAACTATGAAAAGCTCTGGACTCGAATTGAAAAAGATATGATAAAATGGAACAAACTAAATTTATCATGGTTAGGTCGGATTGCTACAATTAAAATGAATGTGCTTCCTAGAGTTATGTTTTTGATGCAAATGATACCAATTGTTAAGGACAAAAAACAGTTTGAAAAATAGCAGAGGAAAATATCGGAATTTGTGTGGGCAGGAAGGAAACCTAGAGTCAAAATGAAAGTGCTTTGTGACGCAAGAGAAAGAGGTGGCATGCAATTACCTGATCTTCGATTGTACCATGAAGCAATATGTCTGGTATGGTTAAAAGAATGGGTGTCCTTATCCAATCATAAGTTGTTAAATTTGGAAGGCTATAACAAACTTTTTGGATGGCATGCATACTTATGGTATGATAAGTATAAAATGGACGCAATCTTCCAACACCATTACTTGAGAAGAAATCTATTGTCAACTTGGTTAAAATACAAAAAATGTATACAGCAAGAGAAACCAATGTGGATTGTTCCGGCAGAAGTAATTAACCTGAATTTGGAATATAAAGGAGATGAATGGCTTACTTACAAAGAACTATTAAAAACCGAAAACAATGAGATGAAACTTAAATCGAATGAAGAATTACCATTTAAATAGTTATCGACAAATTAAAGACTTATTTGAATCAGATCAAAAGAAGGTAGGTTTTAGAAATAAAAACTCAGAATTAGAAGAACTTTTATTGGGGGATAATAATAAAATAATTTCTAAAATGTATAAATTATTGTTAAAATGGTATACTGAAGATGAGACGGTTAAGGTTCAAATGGTAAAATGGGCAATAAATTGTAATAATGAGATTATGATGGATGCATGGGAACAGCTGTGGCAAAATACTTTAAAAATTTCAACGTGTACCAGTATTAAAGAGAATGGCTATAAATGATATACAGATGGTATTTAACACCGAAAAAGTTAGCCATTGCTAATAAGCAGCTATCCAACAAGTGTTGGAAATGTAAAGAGCATGAAGGTTCTCTATTTCATATGTGGTGGACTTGTGATAAGGCTAGAGACTTCTGGTCTAAAATATGTATCGAAATGTCTTTAATACTCCAACATAATGTAGTTAAGAATCCAGAAATGTTATTGTTATCCTTGCATTTAGAAGACATTGATAGAAGGGACAGAGTAATACTGTACTATATGATAACGGTGGCAAGAACTTTGTATGCACAATGTTGGAAGAAAGAAGAAATACTGAAAACTGAAGAGTGGATACAAAAAGTGTTATATATGGCGGAAATGGACAAATTAACAAGGAAACTGAGAGAGCAAGATCCGAAGGAATTTTTTGAGGACTGGGGGAAATTGAAGAAATACTTAGAAAAAAGATGGGATGTTAAAGGACAATTATGGACTTTTGAGTGTTATTAAGTAAGATAAGATATAATGTAAATCTTTACCATTAAGTTTAAAATGACAACTAAGAGATAGCATTTGTAACAAGAAACGGGGGGTTGAAGTGCTGTTGGAAGTCAATAGAGGAAAGGGGGAGGGGAGGGGTGGGGAGCATATACTATATACAGGGGATAATTAGTAAGTAAGATGTAATAATATGTATGTTATGTTAACCATCCAATAATTAAAAAAAAAAAGATTGAGGGAAGGTGACTGAATTATGCAAATATCAAAAGCATGATTTCACATCCTGCAATTCAAAACAGATGCAGGATAAAAGCATAGATGTATAGAAAGGTAGATGTATAGAAAAATTAGATATATTATAAGATAGATGTATATAAATGACAGATGTCTAGAATATATAGATATAAACAGTGGATTTCTCTTCTATTAAGTGGAATCTGTGAATTTAGGATATTCAGTTGGTACAGTCCTGCTAGGATAGTGTCACTTCAAAGTGAAGAAGGGAGACAGCATAACCCCCACTTGTCAGTTGGAACCTGACA
Source organism: Eublepharis macularius (assembly GCF_028583425.1). Lineage (NCBI taxonomy): Eukaryota > Metazoa > Chordata > Lepidosauria > Squamata > Eublepharidae > Eublepharis > Eublepharis macularius. Next base: position 197,019,349 of record NC_072790.1, read on the forward strand.
TTTTGGAAGAGGTTTCATGCACATCCTTAGCACATTTGATTTCCACAAGCAAAGAATCTTCTTCATGTAAAGGAATATTAACATTGGCAAATCATCTTATGCAGAAATGGTTGAGTCCTAGAAAGTTTGCACCATATGATTTTTCTATACATGTGTGTTGGCTTACATCTAAACTAGCAAAGTATCCTGTAAAGAGTGGGTACATTTTCCTCCACCGTTCCTCAGAATGAATGTAAGAAGCTGAACGTGCAAGCCACACATCCTGCAGTGGTTCCTGTCAGCCATATTAATTTGCAGGGATCAGTGAGGGCCGAAACCACCAACACACGTGGACTGCAGGGATCAAGAGTGAAGAAACAGCATTTCTTTTTCTTGACGTAGAAGTTGTCCAGATGAACCTTCACCCATCATTTCCCCAACTCTTTCAAAATGGAAGTCCTACCATCTGCTTAACATCCAAGAATGCACAGACTCGAAGATGAGGCAGTTTCCTTTCCAGGCTCCAGATCTATGTTTTTAATGAATATCACATATATGTGTGTTTATACAGAAATCTGCTTTATCATTGTATCTTGACAAGTACTGTCTGCTATGACTAGTGGTAGCTGTTCAAGCTCTCAGCTAGAGAAAGGTCTTTCATCTGCTACCTAAAATCCTTTAACTGAAGATGCTAATGATTAAATCCAGGAATGGTGACATGCAAAATAGGTGCTTTTCCCCTGAGCTATGGCCCCTCACATGTATTTCAATTCATATTTTTAAACAAAACCAAACCTGAATAACATACCAGAGGATTTCTTCCTATTTCCCCCTCAAAATATCAGCATTGCTTCCAGCTGGCTATTAGGTTTTTTAAAAAAAAATCAGTCAGGACTGGTTTTTCTACTGCCTCTACCTCAGGCAAAGTACACACTCTGTGACAGAAAGTTTTAATTGGTTGTGTGCAGTTCAGGAACAATGGCAGCCAAAAATGAATGGTGAAGCCTAAGCTCCCACATGGTTGCAACACATTCCTCTTTCCCTACATATATTCGAATGTAGCCACCTGTTATACTTTATAGCTTAAAGAGCTTCTGTGATATAAAATTGTTAGCGTGCCTTATTAGGAGTGGGGAGACTTGAGTGAGCTTGGATCAGTCACAATTAGACATGGGCATGAAAAGAAAAAAATGAACATGGTGTTCGTTGTTCATTGCCATCCACGAACAATGAACATTGACGAAAATGATCCTGTTCATGAACATGTTCGTTGTTCATGGGGGCCAGCAGGCTTTCCTCCAGCCATCAAGATCCCTACCACACCACTCCCAGAAACTCTACCTGAGCAGGCAGCAGGAAAGGTACCAATAATAAATAATAGCTTGGCCCCAGAGCCTGGCAGCAGCCCTGGAACCAGAAGGGGTAGATCCCTATCTCACCACACACAAGGAAAATTCAAGCTCCAATGCACTCACCCTGTCTTTCTAACAGCAGCTGTCTCTCCCTGAAAGCCAGAGCCCCCCCCCCTCCGGTCTTTTCCTCTTGTAACAAATTTGGAGCTCCACACTTGAAAGGAAGACCTGCCTATCAAGCTAAATTGGGCTTAGATTGGGGTTTCCAGAGCAACAGCAGGAGTTCAGACAGAGTTCAGACAATCCCTGCCTGAGTTGCCATGGGAATTGATTGCAGGTGCCAGACTGTCTGGCTGGAACAGCAACGAACAGCAACAAATGAGGCTTGCAACGACTACCTGTTCATTTAGAATGGGGCCTAACGAACAGCTTGCTCACAAACAGCAGATTGGGCTGTTCATGGGTTTTTTTTAGTTTGTATTGCTGTTTGTGCCCATCTCTAGTCATAATCTCTCACAAGGTTGTTGCAAGTGTAAAATGGAGGAGGGGACAACAATGCATGTTGCCAGCAGTTTGTGGCAGTAACAATGGGATAAAAATATAATAGACATGCTGTCTTGAGAAAAGAGGTCCACCTCATGCTATGGTAACAATAAGTCTGGGGTTGATTTTAAAGGAGCCATGGGAAGATCCAACAGAGAATAAACTTGAAGGAACCATTTTAGCCTTGGGATTAAATGTACTTTAAAGAGTTCATTGAATTAATGCAACCCTTAAGAGTTGTGAGGTTAGCCAAGACTGGTTCTTCATCAGCTCCCACAACAGATAGGGTTGGAACTGGGAACACATCACTCTGCCATGTTTGCCTGATCCAAAGGAGCAAATAGTCTTCTACACCATATAATCACATCTTCCTTCATTTTCGGTGAAGTTGCCTGGAAAGTCTAGGAGTTAGAAATGCTTCAATGCATGTTGTCCATGGAAAAATCACTTTTGGCTATTTATTGGGGAAAAGGGGAGAAGGATGAGTATCCCAAAGATCAGCTCCAGCAGCTGCATATTGAAAAAGGCAACATATGCTTAGAGGATCACAAATCTATGCCTAATGTATAGTTCTGCCCTGAGACGTGGCTAAGCCAGGGGAAGCAGTTTAGTTTAAGGGCTTAATATAAGATGCTTTGGGTCCACACTGGGGAGGAAGGTAGGATAGAAATGCAGTTTTAAGAAGTTCATATTGGGGCCACAGCGTTGGACAAGGGAAGTACTGGTTAAATCTATTGATCTTCTAGAACCTTTTGATTCCACCTTTCCTCCCCAGAACTCAGGATAGTCTGCATCTTTCTCCTTCTTAATTTTACACTTGCAACAACTCTGTGATGCAGATTAGGCTGAAAGAGACAGTGATTGGCCTAAGGTCACCTAGTGAGCTTCATGGTAGAATAGATATTTGAACCTTGGTTTCCCAGATTAACTTTCAATGCTCTGACCATTACACTGCACTGGCAATGTGATCCTTAGCCCTGGTAAGGACTATCAGCCCTTATAGAGCTAATGGGTCCCTGGGGATGCGAGTTTCTCCATGGAAAATGGTGCATATTGCTGAGGCCCTGATCAGAATCAGGGCTACCCAACAGCAGTTTTGAAAGAATTATTAAACACACAAGGAGATATGATGAGCATCTCTAATACAATATTACAAGGGAATGGTCTTCAAAGTGCAAAAACCAAAAGAGGGGACCAATCAGTCCAGAAAGACCACATGAGGTTCTTACGAAAACCAATGTGCAATTGAAAAATCCAGACCATCACACAATAAACTGCAACACTTATAGTCTCATTATTCTCTATTAATTTCACAGGTGCAAAATCACCATAGCCGCACGAACTTCTATATGCGGTCAATGTACAAATAAAGAATCCAAACCATCAAACAGTAGACTGGAATGCTTAAAGATATGTTTCTTTCTCTATTGCTTCTCACAGGCACAGAGTCTCTTCGGCCGCAAAATCATTCATATGCAGCAAAGCTGTTTTAACCCACCGTATTGCCCCAAAGGGAGCTCCCGGTGGGAGGTTGGCAACGGGTATGCCGGCTTCATCGTTTCCCCATTTCGCTGTACCCTGCTTCTTCACCAGCCTTTATAGTATGCAGTAACGTATTATGTTCTTCAACTCTAGCTTATTTCTGTCTGTGAGTTGAATATATCCTAACTCGTGCAGATTTTAAAAAAGACAATTTTGAATCTGAAAAAGTGATCCTTTCCTGCACACCACCCATCACCCCCAACTCTTCAGAGGGGTGGGTTATTTGACTTAGGGCAATCATTCACACCAACAATGACTGATACCTTCTCTTTTCTAAATGAGAGACAGGTGAGTCTCCAGAGAAGTTACTAGCCATTAGTGAAAAAGAACGTGCAGGTCTTCCTGTGAACTTCCTCTGCATTTTTTTTGTAGCTTCCAAGCATATGGTACTGTTTATTAGTATGGTTGTATGTAGAAAATGATGGGAGAGGAGGAGGCAGAGAGCAGTAATATTTATCCTTCAGTGATATTTTCTGGGTAAATATTTATTAAGTCAATCCAGAAGCTGATCCTATGGACAGCTGAGGACTGGCAGCTCTCAGATGATCGGCATGTTCATGGAGAATAAAGAAACAATAAAAAATCTTGAAATATTTTCCCATGTTGGTCAAAGAAGGCTGAGAGTTTGGATCTTGGTGTAAAAATGGCTATGCAGGTAAATGCTAATTTTCCAACTGTAGAAATACACATTTATGGGGCTCCTAGGAGACTGCCTTTTCCATGATAGGTCCCCTATTTTAATAAAATGATGCCTTCTCTTAAACAGAGGATGCTCTCTGGGTTTTGATACTAGCAACAATATCCAGAAATCTGCTTGCACTTTGTCTAACTGTTATTTACACAGATAGCAGGGCTTGTGAGGCAGATGATAACCACAGGCTGGATACTATGGGAGGAGGCATTCCTTCAAGTACCTTGTCCCAAGCCATATATGGCTTTAATAGTAAGAACCAGCACTTTGAATCATGCCCAGAAACAATGGACAGCCAACACAGATCTTTTAGCACTGAGGTTCTGGCAATAACCTGGCCCTTGAATTTTGGACAAAATGAAGTTTCTAGACCATTTTCAAGGGCAGTCCCAAGTAAAGTGCATTACTTGGATGTAGTCAGAGCATGGATCACTCTGGCCAGATCATGCTTTTCAAGGAACGGCTGAAGCTGGCGTATCAGCCAAAGCTGACGAAAGGCACTATGTGCCACAGAGAAGAGGCAGGTCAGGATATGGCAGTATACCTAAGCCATAAGCCTTTTCCTTTGGGGTAGTGAAACTCCTTCCAGGAAATAGTGACTAGTCCTCAGTCCTTGAGCAGCTTTGTCATTATCAGCTTATTTGAACATTTGAATGTTCAAATAATTGATCCTGCTGCTAAACTGATGAACAGTCATTCCTGAAAATATCCTGTTCGTGGTAAAATGAAATGATGGAGTCTTCACATACTTCTGCTTTTATGAGCTCCACATTTCTTGTAATAACCTATTAAATGTTCTGTGTTTGATCTCTGGAACGGAGTTGCAAGAAAGAAAAACCTATGCCCTAACACTTGTTCTGATCTTGTAAAAACTGACTTTGTCTGTTTCTGTTCTCAGATCTAGAGAATTAAGTCATTCTTATTTAATTTCTTCTGTTTCAGATAATGGAAACAAATCATAACCCACCACCATCTATATGAAAAGCCTCATAATCATAGCGGCAAAGATTCAGAACAGAATGATTAGAGTTCATCTGTTATTGAAGGAGTTGGTGAGTCATCAAAACTTATAAAATATTCTGACTTTATTGGAAACTTTCTTTTAGAAAGTCTGATATTTTATATTAATGTTTGAAAGATTCTGGTGCTTTGTACAGATGATGACTGACATTCATTACCATCCACTGTGATTCTGCTAGTTCTTGCATACCTTCCTCTGTTGGCAACCATTTATGCTTTTTTAAAAATTAGTTTCTGAAAAAAAAACACCCCAAAATTCTACTGCACTGCTCTCAAGAACAGCCAAATTCTAGGAACGTTATTCCAAACATCCCATTAATAAATGTGTTTCATTTTCATTCTTTTTATTCTTCCAATAAAACAAGGCTTCAAAGTCGAGCATCCACTTCAAAGCAGAACACAAGGGCCTTGTTTGAATTGAGATGGCTCTCTGGGGTTAGGTGGAATATGAACTCATAGTGATGTGTAAAACAAGACCTGGGAAAAGCAGCTGTTGGGCTTTTCTTACTTGCATTTTCCCACCCTGAACTCAATTCTTCATGAACTCTTTTCCTCAGACTGTTTGTTCATAGTCTTCCCACACATGACTGCCCCGACTGATTCAGCCCATGTTATCAAACCAAACTGAAAAATTTAGTACAGCAAACTGACAAAATCATCATCTCTGTCACGGATGTTAGACTGACTAATGGTGACAGGCTCCGAGTCTGTTTTCCCTTAGCTTTGAGTCCACTTGATCATGGAAATACACTCATGGAATTGCTGAGAATGCAATGTATTCTAAGGAACTCTACAACTCTTTCTCCTTAATTCATCCACGATGGAGTAAACTTCTTCTTCCTCCCTACAACCTTTATCCCTGAAGCAAGAATATTGCCTTTTGGACCATAATCCTAGTGGTGGGAAAAACCTTATTTGTAACTTCATTTGCCTCTGCTTATATGTAACATCTCTCTTTCCGAGTTCAAAATCAAAACTAAAAGTTGCAGGCAGAAAGCCAACTTCTGTTTTTGTTTTAGAAGTAAAAAAGAATATTTTAATCATTTCATACTTCTCTGCACTGTCATCCCTGACACACTTGTTTAGCTTTGCTATAGGCTCATTTCCTAGGAACATTTGATTCTGCCTGGTCTAATTTGCATAAGCTTGTATTCATGATGACTTGTTCACAACATTAAATAATCAGTATTCTGAATAAGTTGGGGTCTGCAAAATTGACAGCCTTCAATATGACAGCCAGCAAGGCAGTCACCATTATCACATGCTCATGGTTGACTGGGTTGTTGGAGTTACGTATGCCCCAGATTTATAATGGGTATGTTACACACATGCCAAATGTATGTGCTGGTATGTCAGCATAGTCAGAAACATGCATCATGTCATCACATACTAAAATGCGCCTATGCAAAACATTTGCAGTACCATTTAGAACAATTTTGAGTGGTCAATAAATTCAACTTTTTCATGTAATTGAGGGCGGAGCTTGCAATGTGCAATCAAATTTTGATTTGATTAGGGAAGTGATATCATATCAGTAAAAATGCTAGTGGTAATAGTAAGGTAATAATAAGTAAAATAGTAAATTTCAGCCTGCACGTTACAGGGGCACATGTGGTACTACTGACCGAAGCAACATGTAGCTGAAAAATAATACTATGTCATTTTACTAGTATGTTTGTATTCCTGCAAGTTGTAATGAGGAAATGCTAAAACAATGCATTGTGCATTTTTTCAACCATATTTTTGCCACCATCCCTCCTAAAGGTTAAGTGACATACATAGTTGGGCTCCCTCTAGTTTGTCCTCACTACTACTTTCTGTTGGGTTGGGATATTGACCGAAAGTCACTTTTGACCCCATTTCTTCTTGATCTTATTTGGACACTTTAGGCACTACACCACACAAACTACACATTGATGGAAAGATGCAGGTGTGGCGGAAAAGAAGCAGCCAAGTGTCTCCTCAACCGTATCATGTACCTTGGGCCCAAGAAAAAACTGTGAAATATTTAACAGACTCTTAAGTTATGTGGATATTTCTGCTGCAACATAGCTATATAGCTAATTATATGGAACAGGACAAGAAAAATTTCTTTTAATTTTGACCCTGAATATAAAGAGTGTTCATTTAACAGGCCTGATATTTTGATAATTAATTAACTAGCGTAAGTGACTCACTGATTTCAGCTAGTTTATTTTGGATTTTGTCCACTATTCCCATTGTGTGTTTTGTGTGTGAGGTTTTTTTTTCTTGCTTTGCTTTGCAGCAAGGAGGAATCCATCATCAAAGACAAGCTGTTTGTTAGCTGAGATGTCAGGAGAGCAATGAAAGCTGACCCCCTGGAAAGTGAATCTTGTATCCATGAGAGTAATTTTAGAATAACTCATAGCTGGGGAAGAAAATAAAATCCTTTGGGGACCTTTCAGGAACATAATCAAACAACAATGAACGTGTATGCACCACACAATGAAACATTTGATGACGAAACAAAAATGAAATCATTTCACTAAGGAACAAAGCCCAACAGGGCCTCACAGTAGATAAGTTAGTCCAGGAAGTTCTCTCTTGAATCAGAAGAAAACCCTTGAGACCTGCACAATGTAAAACAATAAACAGTAGTGAATCATTTCAAAAGAACAGTTTTGCTAGTTTGTTTTTGTTTTTTTAAAATAGTATTTTAAAGAGTTCTGGGTTGCACTTGGATGGTTTCCTGAGAGGATACAATCTCCCATTCTGTTGATAAATATAATTCATTTGTTCAAATTTCTCTAGACCATCCCAGAAGTTGGAGGGGCCATTGCTCAATAGTAGATTACATGCAAAAAGTTATATATAGAAGATATCAGGTCCTGTTCCTCCTGACCCTCAAGGGTTCTCATATTGTACAGGTTGTTGTTCCCTGCCTGAGGCTCAGCAAACCGCATGGCTGTTTTCCTGCATTGGCTCAGCACAACCCCAGGACTTATTTTTCCAGGGTTTGGAAAGGGCTACAGAAATTGAGAGGAACATGAGAAAAACATTCATTCACAGATGGTTGGATATACACCAACACGTTCCCTTAGGCTTATAGCAGCCACAAATAGCATCCCATCTTTTCATGCATAAGTTTTTATGAAAGTTATCTGAAGACCCATCCTACTTCCTTTTCCTTGTCTCTTAGGGTAGCTTCACATGTTACATGTTTGGAAGTGCGGCTGCCAACCTAAGATATTTTTTTAATGCTGATCTTAAAATGTAATATGCTATTATGAACTTAGTCCTGGGGTGCGACTGAAAGGAATGATGGATAGGAATTTATTGGAGAATGTATTGTTAGGCTTGGAGGCAAGGGGGCATCTTCTGAGTGGTGGATACCCCACTTTTCTCCTCAATGTGGACCCAAAGTGGCTAACATCATTCTCCTTATCTCCATTTTATTCTCACAACAACCTTGTGAAATAGTTGCAGGTAGGTATTCATCTGCAGTAGAACAGCAGGATTTGGGTCCAGTGGCACCATAGAGACCAAGAAGATTTTTCAAGAGTATAAGTTTTTTAAAGTCAAACTTCCTTCTTCAGATATCTGCCTAGCATCCACTAGTGTTTCTATGGATGGAAGGATTTCTACTTGAAAAGCACATCTTTCTTGCCTCCCTCTTCCATTACAGCCCAAAATACATTCCTTTGTAAAATAGTTTTTTATTGGATGGGCCAATACAATCGGATTAAAACACATGTACAGTTCATTTTATTTCCCACAGATCTATTTCCCCACCCCTCCCCTCCCCCTTTTCCATATTGACTTCCAACAGCACTCCAACCCCCCATTATTATTATCACATTATTTCTATACTATAGTTGTTCTTATCTCGTTATTGGTAAAGATCTTAACTAAATCTTATCTTACTTAATATCTTTAAAACCCTTCGAAAGTTTTTATGAAAGTTATCTGAAGACCCATCCTACTTCCTTTTCCTTGTCTCTTAGGGTAGCTTCACATGTTACATGTTTGGAAGTGCGGCTGCCAACCTAAGATATTTTTTTAATGCTGATCTTAAAATGTAATATGCTATTATGAACTTAGTCCTGGGGTGCGACTGAAAGGAATGATGGATAGGAATTTATTGGAGAATGTATTGTTAGGCTTGGAGGCAAGGGGGCATCTTCTGAGTGGTGGATACCCCACTTTTCTCCTCAATGTGGACCCAAAGTGGCTAACATCATTCTCCTTATCTCCATTTTATTCTCACAACAACCTTGTGAAATAGTTGCAGGTAGGTATTCATCTGCAGTAGAACAGCAGGATTTGGGTCCAGTGGCACCATAGAGACCAAGAAGATTTTTCAAGAGTATAAGTTTTTTAAAGTCAAACTTCCTTCTTCAGATATCTGCCTAGCATCCACTAGTGTTTCTATGGATGGAAGGATTTCTACTTGAAAAGCACATCTTTCTTGCCTCCCTCTTCCATTACAGCCCAAAATACATTCCTTTGTAAAATAGTTTTTTATTGGATGGGCCAATACAATCGGATTAAAACACATGTACAGTTCATTTTATTTCCCACAGATCTATTTCCCCACCCCTCCCCTCCCCCTTTTCCATATTGACTTCCAACAGCACTCCAACCCCCCATTATTATTATCACATTATTTCTATACTATAGTTGTTCTTATCTCGTTATTGGTAAAGATCTTAACTAAATCTTATCTTACTTAATATCTTTAAAACCCTTCGAAAGACCATAATTGTCTCTTAACATCCCATCTCTTCTCCATATATTTTTAAAGTTTTTTCCAATCTTCCAAAAACATATTCGGATCTTGATCTTCCAAATTTCTTGTTAACTTGTCCATTTCAGCCATGTACAACAGTTTCCTTGTCCATTCTTCAATTTCAGGTATTTCTTCTTTCTTCCAGTATTGAGCATATAACATTCTTGCTGCTGTTATCATATAATATAACAATGTCTTATCATTTCTATTAACATCTTCTAAATGCAAGGATAATAAAAACATTTCTGGATTTTTAACAACATTATACTGAAGTATCAAAGACATCTCTTTTTTTTAAAAAAATGTTATTGGTGAGTACATAGTTATTACATACATTCCCCATCATACCTAATTTATTTCAACCCCCACCCTTTCTCTACCCCCTCCTTATAGACTTCCAACAGCTTTCCAACCCTTAACCTATCTTATTACTTAACTTATTTTACATTAACTTCTTCTAAATCATATATGTATTATATCTCTTATTCTAAGCATATTCAAATTCTCTTATATATACTCTATCAAATCCACTAATATATCCATTCTCTACATCACTATTTAAACTGTATATTTTTGATAAAGTCTCTTAATAGTAATACTAGCTTAGGTTAATTAATAGCTAAATTTTCCCATTAGTGGTAAAGTTACTTCTCTCTTCTATTTAAGAAATCACAAATTAATAGTTCTCAAACTGCCACAGTCCTCCTTTCACATCCCATTTTTTTTCTAGATATTGTTTCAATTTCCCCCAGTCTGCAATATATTCTCCTGGATCAAGGTCTTTGAGTTTTCTTGTCATTTTATCCATCTCAGCCATGTACAGCAATTTGTAAATCCAATCTTCTGTAGTTGGTATTTCTTGTACTTTCCATTTCTGCGCATATAAAAGTCTTGCTGCTGTAGTCATGTAAAATAACAATGTTCTGTACTGCATTGGAACATCTTCCATTCCCAAGTTCAGTAGCAGCAATTCTGGGTTCTTATTTATTTGGGTTTGCAAAACCTCATTAATTATTTTAATTATATCTCCCCAGTATTGCTTAGCTACCTCATAAGTCCACCACATATGGTATAATGATCCTTCATGCTTTTTACATTTCCAGCATCTACCTGACATATTAGTATTTCCTCGTGCAATTTTCTTTGGTGTTAGATACCACCTGTACATCATTTTATATACATTCTCTTTAATATTTGTACAAGTTGAAATCTTCAGTGTATTTTTCCACAAATGCTCCCAAGCTTCCATTGTTATTTCTTTATGAAAATTTATTACCGACTTCCGGTTTGGGATCCATGGAGGTCTAACACAGCTCTAATCGTGGAGCTGACCGGGCTGCCGTTTAAGCGGCTGGCGGGGCAAAATCAAGCCCGCGGCCAACTGTTCTCAGGCGGAGAACAGGCATAGAATGCTCAAGCACCTCAGGGCGCATTGATCTCGGGCGAGGGGGGGTCCTATGCAACAGATCCTCTCCCGACCCTTGAGGTCCCACCGTAAGACAGGTCAGCTATAATCTCTGCGGCAGTCCTGGTGCCAATGCGGTTGGCATAAGACCTACATGCCAAAGATTCAACAGGGGAAAGAAGAGTGGATGGGAATCTAAGATTGAAACAGCGATTACAACCCAAGGAAAGTGAATGAGAAGGTAAAGATCACTATCTCTTGAAACAGGACAGATTATTTAAAGTAAAGAAGAATTAAAGTAGACTTTTAAACTGCAACAGACTAAGTATAAGGAGGGGAGGACCCGGCAAGAATTATATTAGAAAAAGGACTAAGTTAAACGAAGTTATTAAAGAAATTGGACTATTGTTTTGAATACCTGTGGCTATAAGGAGATATCAGGCTGTGAGAAAGTTTCACCATTGCGAGAACTGCTGTGGGAAGTCGGGAAACAGGAAGTACGTAACAACAATAGAGTTGCTGGAGAGAGGCAGCCCTTGCCGGAGGGCAGGAAGTAGGGAATCGCCATTTTTTAAAGGGGAAGAGCCGCGGCTTCAGCAAAAGAGGAAGTAAGCCATATTGGATTACAAAAATCATAGAGGAACCATAGAGAAAAGACGCCCGACATTTTGGACTCTTTAAAAGTTTTTTTTTTTGAAAGACCGGGACATTTAAACTAAAAGGACATTAAATTAAACGCCACGGAGCTAAGGAAGAGAGCGGACTCGTGGGAGCGAGCCAAAGCAAGCCCCACGATGTCGAAAAAAGAGTGGCAATCGGCGATAGAGAATTTGGATAAAAAACTTTTAGAAGTGATTAAAGAGCTCAAGGACATGAAACCGGAGTTGGTGAAAGAGGTTAAAGAGGTTAAAGAGACAGTGAAAAATGAGCTGGCAGAAGTGAAGAAAGGTATGGAAACAATGCAAAATGACCTGCAGGGAACACAGCAAAGAGTCAAGGTAGTGGAAAGTGCGGTGGAGAACTTAGCAGATACGCAACGAACAGAGATGAGGGTGATGAGGGGGAGAATGGCGGTTGAGGAAAGTAAACATATGGAGAAGCAGCTGAGGTTTCGCGGCTTGCCGGAAGTGGAAGGAAAGACAGCTCAAGAACAGATTGCTGAGGTGTTAGCTGAATACCTGGGGAAGGAGGAGGAGGAAGTTGTGGCTATCCTAGATATGGTATATCGTGTAAATTCAAGAATCGCGACCCAGAGGAAACTACCAAGAGATGTGATTGTGCAATTCACGACCAGAAATATAAAAGAGAAGATTGTGACTAAACAGTTTCAAGATCCATTGGAGATTGATGGCAAGACGATTATTATCATGAAGGAATTACCCAGATCGGTGTTGTTAGATCGAAAAAAATATAAAGCTCTAATTCAGATTCTGAAGGACATGAAAATAAGGTACAGATGGGAACTACCAGAAGGAGTGTCCTTTGAATTTGGAGGAGCGAAAAAGCGCATCAGATCTGAATCAGAGATGGAGCAGTTTATAAGGGACAATGAAAAAGACTTACCAGCAACAAGATTATGAATATGGAGTGCAAAGTTTTATCTTGGAATGTAAATGGACTTAATTCACCGAATAAGAGAAAAAGTATTTTCCACTGGCTATTAAAACAGAAATGTGATATTGTATGTTTGCAAGAGACTCATATTAGAAAACAGGATGCAAAGTATCTAAAATTGAATAAATTGGGCAGTGATTTTGTAGCGGCCTCTAATAAGAAAAAAAGGGGAGTGGTATTGTATATAAAAGAGGAGCTACAGCCAAAGTTAGTGATGAGAGATGCGGAAGCCAGATTTTTAGCAGTGGAATGTATATGGAATTTAAAGAGAGTACTGGTGATTGGAATTTATGCACCTAACGGAGCAAAAGAAAGCTTCTTTGAGGACTTGAGGAAGCAATTAGATGAACTTTCTTATGACCAGATAATTCTTGCAGGAGACTTCAATGGAGTGACAAACTTGGAACTAGATAAAAAGTCAGTAACTGCACAAAAGAAAAGAGGACTATTACCAAAGACGTTCTTTGTATTGACGCAACAGGAAACTTTAGAAGATGTATGGAGAAGACAAAATCCCAAAGGCAGACAATATACGTTTTTCTCCGCGAGACACTCTACGTTATCAAGAATTGATATGATCTGGGCCTCAAAAGACTTAGCGCTTTGGACTAAGGACGTGGAAATAATGCCTATGGTAGGCTCAGATCATAATCCAATTATGTGGAAGTTGGGGAAAAGGAGTAAAAGGAGAGGATGGAGAATAAATGAGGATTTGCTGCAAGAGGGAGAAAATATGGAGATGTTGAGAAGAGAAACAAAGTTTTTCATACAATATAACATGAATAGAGAAGTACCAACCAACAAGGTATGGGACACCTACAAGGCAGTAATTAGGGGCATATTAATAGACTTAAATGGAAGAGCCAGGGAAAAAAAAGAGGAAAAGAGACAGGAGATCACGGAGAAAATAAAAGCCAAAGAAATACAGTTAAAGAAAAGACCAGGGAAAAAGAAAATTTACCAGGACATTAAAATTCTTCAAGAACAGCTGACAGCAATGAATAACAAAGAATTGGAATGGAATCTTAAGAGAATGAATCAAAAGGCGTTCGAAGGCACAAATAAACCTGGGAAATATTTGGCATGGCAATTGAAGAAGAGAAAGGAGAAGAAAATAATAAATAAAATCTGTGAGGACAATAAAATGTACCTGGAACAGACAGCTATTAGCAGAGCCTTTTATAAATTTTATGCCAAATTGTATAATAAAAAAGAGGTGAATAAAGATTCAATAGCGACATATTTGGAGAAAATGAAGCTCCCAGTAATTTCGGAAGCTTGGAGAGACAAATTGAACAATGAAGTAACGGAGGAAGAAATAAGAAAGGCAATACAGTCAACAAACTTGGGAAAGGCGCCAGGACCAGATGGACTTACAGCCAAATTTTATAAGGTAATGGCTAATGAACTGGCACCATTCCTAAAAGATGTGATTAATGGTGTTTTAAAGGATCAACGGATCCCAGACACTTGGAGTGAAGCTAATATATCACTGATCCCCAATGAGGGGCAAGATTTGACTAACGTGAAAAATTATAGACCTATATCGTTACTTAATAATGATTACAAAATTTTTGCGAAGATACTGGCGGAAAGAGTGAAGGGATGGCTTTCTGAAGTTATTGAGGAGGAGCAAGCTGGTTTTTTGCCAAATAGACAAATCAAAGACAATTTAAGGACAGTTATAAATGCTATTGAATACTATGACAAACGTTGTGACAAGGAGGTTGGTTTCTTCTTTGTGGACGCTGAAAAAGCGTTTGACAATTTGAACTGGGACTTTATGTTTGCCACCATGGAAAAGCTACAAATGGGAGAAAGATTCATAAGAGCAGTAAAGGAAATTTACAGAGACCAGAGTGCAGCAATTGTGGTGAATGACGAGGTGACCAAGAAATTGACTATAGGTAAAGGAACAAGACAAGGTTGCCCGCTGTCTCCACTGTTGTTTATTTTGGTTTTGGAAATACTGATGATACAGATACGAGAAGACAATGCAATCCGTGGAATAAAAATAAAGGACTTTTCTACAAGGTCAGAGCATTTGCGGACGATATAATGCTAATTGTGGAAGATCCAATGGAGAATATGCCAAAAGTAATAGAGAGGATTAAGGAGTTTGGAGATTTGGCAGGATTTTATGTAAACAAAAAGAAGTCAAAGATACTATGTAAAAATATGACTAAACAAAAACAACAACTATTAATGGAAATAACAGACTGCGAAGTAACAAGTAAGGTGAAATATCTGGGAATTGAACTGACTGCAAAGAATATAGATTTATTTAAAAACAACTATGAGAAACTGTGGACTCAGATAGAGCAAGACTTGATTAAATGGAACAGACTGAACTTGTCATGGTTGGGAAGAATTGCAGTAATTAAGATGAATGTGTTGCCAAGAGTGATGTTTCTGTTACAGACAATACCAATTATCCGAGACTCTAAGCAGTTTGAAAAATGGCAGAGGAAAATATCAGATTTTGTTTGGGCAGGCAAAAAGCCTCGAGTGAAAATGAAAGTGTTACAAGATGCAAAAGAAAGAGGCGGAATGCAACTGCCCAACCTAAGACTTTATTATGACGCAATTTGTTTAGTGTGGTTGAAAGATTGGATGATGCTGAAAAACCGGAAATTACTGGCCTTAGAAGGATATAAAAAAATATTCGGATGGCATGCATACTTATGGTATGATAAAGTAAAAGCGGACTCTATGTTCTTACATCATTATATTCGGAGAAGCCTATTCACAACTTGGAAGAAGTACAGAGATTACCTACAAGATGGAATCCCCTCATGGGTGGTTCCATATGAAGTAATAGATCCGAGAACTGTCGATAATGAACAACAGTGTTTAACATACAAGGAGATAACCCGAATGGAATTTTCTAAACCCAAAATAAAGACGCAGGACGAGTTGCCTCCAAGTTACGATTGGTTTCAGTACAGACAGATCAGAGATCTCTATAATTCGGACTGTGTGAAGGGAGGAATAAGAATGGAGAATTCGGAATTAGAACAGGCACTTTTACAAGAGGACAAAAAGGAAATCTCTAAGGTATATAAAGTGCTGCTGAAATGGTATACTGAAGATGAAACAGTTAAAGTGCAAATGGTGAAGTGGGCTATAAACTTTAATAAGGAAATAACAATGGAGGCGTGGGAATACTTGTGGAAGAATACAGTGAAGATCACGACATGCACCAATATTAAAGAGAATGTCTACAAAATGATTTATCGTTGGTATATGACACCAAAGAAAATTGCGCTAGGGAATTTGAACACGTCTAATAAATGCTGGAAATGTAAAAAGCATGAGGGATCTTTGTATCATATGTGGTGGACTTGTGAGGTAGCTAGGCAGTACTGGGGGGAAATAATAAGAGCAATAAGCGAGATTTTACAATTTCAAATTAATAAGAACCCAGAACTCCTGCTACTGAACTTGGGAATGGAGGACATTCCAGCACAATATAGGACATTGCTATTTTACATGACAGCAGCGGCTAGACTTTTGTACGCGCAAAAGTGGAAAGTGCAAGAAGTGCCAACTATTGAGGACTGGATATATAAATTGCTGTACATGGCGGAAATGGACAAAATGACAAGGAAACTGAGAGACCTTGATCCAGGACAGTTCAACACGGATTGGGAGAAGCTGAAACAATATTTAGTGAAGAAATGGGAGGTGGGAGGAGAACTGTGGCAGTTTGAAAATTACTGAAATACAATAAAAGTAGAGGGAGGTGACTTTACCGGGGGGGTGGAGAGTTAAATGAGAATTTCTAAGCAACTACTTTATTAGACTATTATATATAGCATTAAGTATTATAGGTGTTATTATAAGAATTATAATGATAGAAATTAACTAATTATAAGGAAAGAAACTAAGTAATTTCATTTCTGGCAATAATCGTATAATGGAGATAATTTTATAATTGCAATGAAGGAATTTAAGCAAGGTGGGAAAATATATATTAATGTATAGATTATGTATTAAATTGACTTAGTTTGGAGGTATATATGGGTCAAATTGGTTGACTATTTTTGGTGGATAGTTGCATAATGGAAGAATAATATAATTATATAATTAAAACAGTATGAAGATAAGATATGTAGAAAAAGTAATATATAGAGTATAAGTTAAATTGGTTGACTTATATTGAATGTACTGTTTATAGAAGTATCTAAAATTATGCTAAATGAGGGATAAATTGTTTGTCCCATATTGAAGATGAGATTATAAAATAGAGTATAGAGTACCAAAATTAGCTAAATGATTATTATCAAAAGAAAATATGCCAAGAATGTATTATTTAGTTATGCATTATTTAGTTGTTAAAGTAAGTAGGAAGACAGAAGGAGCACTGTGTTATATAGATAAGCTTAGAAGAAAGTGAAAGTTTACGTTTGATAGATAGAATAAATTTGAAATGAGTAAGGGAAAAGGGACAAGGGGTTGGAAAACTGTTGGAAGTCAACAAAAGGGGGGGAAAGGGAGGGGGTTAGAATTGGAAAAATTAAAGGAAACTGATTGTAATGTACAATTTAATGACATCTAATCCAATAATATATATATATATTTTTAAAGAAAATTTATTACCCATTTCACCATCTGGACTTTAACTGTTTCATTTTCCGTGTGCCATTTTAGAAGTATTTTATAAATTTTCGAGATTTCTTTTTTACCTTCTTGTAAAATCACTTCTTCTAATTCCGACTTTTCCAATCTTATTCCTCCTTTTGAACAGTCCAACTTGTAAAGATCTCTGATTTGCCTATATTGAAACCATCCATAATGAGGAGATAACTCTTCTTGCGTTTTTATTTTTAACCTTTTATGTTCCATTATTGTTATCTCTTTATAGGTTAAACATTGTTGTTCATTATAAACAGCTCTCGGATCTATTACTTCGTATGGTACCACCCATGAGGGGATACCATCTTCCATATCGTCCTTGTATTTCTTCCAGATTGTGAAAAGGCTTCTTCTAATATAATGATGCAAAAACATAGAGTCCGCTTTTACTTTGTCATACCACAGATATGCATGCAATCCAAACAGTTTTTTATGTCCCTCCAAAGCCAGCAATTTACGGTCTTTTAGCATTATCCAATCTTTTAACCATACCAAACATATTGCTTTGTGGTATAATCTTATATTTGGCAGTTGCAATCCACCTCTTTCTTTCGAATCTTGTAATACTTTCATTTTCACACGGGGTTTCTTGCCTGCCCACACAAAGTCTGAGATTTTCCTTTGCCATTTATCAAATTGTTTGAAATCTCGGATAATTGGGATTGTTTGCAACAAAAACATCACACGTGGTAACACATTCATCTTGATTGCTGCTATTCTTCCCAACCATGACAAGTTTAATTTATTCCATTTTATCAAATCTCTTTCTATTTGTAACCACAGTTTCTCATAATTATTTTTAAATAAGTCTATGTTTTTCGCAGTCAGCTCAATACCTAGATACTTCACTTTATTGGTTACCTCTCAATCCGTTATCTAAGTATCAAAGACATCTCAACACAAATTTTAGTCCTAAAGTCTCTAGCCTTACAGCAAGTCCACCACATATGAAATAGAGAGCCTTCATGCTCCTTACATTTCCAACACTTATTAGAAAGCTGTTTATTGGCTATGGCTAATTTTTTCGGTGTTAAATACCATCTATATGGCATTTTATAGCCATTCTCTCTTATACTGGTACATGTTGATATTTTTAACGTATTTTTCCACAATTGTTCCCACGCTTCCATTGTTATTTCATTATTACAGTTTATTGCCCACTTTATCATCTGTACCTTGACTGTTTCATCTTCTGTGAACCACTTCAATAACAATTTATACATTTTTGAAATCGCTTTAGTATTATCTCCCAACAAGAGTTCTTCAAATGCTGAGTTTTTAATTCTAAAACCTGTTTTCATTTGGTCTGAGTCAAATAGATCTTTTATCTGTCTATATTGTAACCAACCATACTTAAAGGGCAACTCCTCATTTGGTTTGAGCTTCAGCTCTTTATCTGCTACTTCTGTTAAGTCCTTGAGGGTAAGCCATTCTTTTCCCTTATACTCTAAATTTGGGTTGATCACCTCAGCTGGTATAATCCACAGTGGTTTCTTCTGGTCAATATATTTTTTGTACTTTAGCCAAGTCAACAATAGATTCCTTCTCAAATAGTGGTGCTGGAACATTGCATTTTATACTTATCGTACCACATATATGCATGCCATCAAAAAAGCTTATTGTAGCCTTCCAAGGTTAACAAATTATGATTGGTTAAAGACACCCATTCTTTTAACCAGACTAGGCATATTGCTTCATGGTAAAGACGAAGATCAGGTAACTGCATTCCACCTCTTTCCTTCACATCACAAAGTACTTTCATCTTTACTCTTGGTTTCTTTCCTGCCCACACAAACTCCGATATTTTCTTCTGCCATTTTTCCAATTGCTTTTTGTCTTTAATGATTGGTATTGTTTGCATTAGGAACATAATTCTGGGCAGCACATTCATTTTAACTGTGGCGATCCGACCACAGTTAAACCATGATAAGTTTAATTTATTCCATTTTATCATGTCTCTTTCAATTATTCTTAAATAAATCAATGTTTTTAGCTGTCAGCTCTATTCCCAAATATTTAGTCTTATGTACCACTTCACAGCTTGTAAGTTCCCACAATTCCTGTTGCTTCTTCTTGGTCATGTTCTTAGTTATTATTTTTGATTTATTTTTATTTATAAAAAAATCCTGCTAAGTCTCCAAATTCTTTAATTTTATCCAGTAATCTTGGGAAGGTTTGTATTGGGTCTTCTACTATAAACATCAAATCATCTGCAAAAGCTCTTAATTTATAAGAAGATCCCTTTATTTTTATCCCTTTTATGTTGTCATCTTCTCTAATCTGCCTTAATAATATTTCTAAGACCATAACAAAAAGCAATGGTGATAGTGGACATCCTTGTCTTGTACCTTTCCTTATTTCAAACTTTTCTGTCAGGTCGTCATTGATACAGATTGCCGCTCTTTGTTCTTTATATATTGTTCTCACTGCTTCTATAAATTCTTTACCTAAATCCATCTTTTCCATTGATGCGAACATAAAGTCCCAGTTCAAATTGTCAAAGGTCTTCTCTGCGTCTGCAAAGAAAAAGCCAACTTCTTTATCTGGTTGTTTGTCAAAATATTCAATAGCATTTATAACCACTCTCAAGTTGTCTTTTAATTGTCTGTTTGGTAGGAATCCAGCCTGATCCTCTCCTATAAAATCCATTAGCCATATCTTTAGCCTGTCTGCTAATATTCTTGCCATTATTTTATAGTCATTGTTTATCAGTGAAATTGGTCTGTAGTTTTTCACATCTGACAAGTCTTATGATTCTTTCGGGATCAGAGCAATCCTCGCTTCATTCCATGTGTTTGGAAGTCCTTTTCCTTGAAGATTCATTATATTTTTTAGTATCGATACAAGGTCCTCCTTCATTACTTTATAAAATTTAGCTGTGATCCCATCCGGTCCTGGTGCTTTTCCAATCTTTGTTGCTTCTATTGCTTGTATAATTTCTTCCTCTGTTACTGGAGCATTCAGTCTCTGCTTCATTTTTTCTGATATCCTTGGTAAATCTGTTTTTTGCATATATTGATCTATTTCTTGCAAGTCTACTGCCTTCTTTTGAAATAGTTTCACATAATATTTGTAAAAGGCACGTTTGATTGTTTGTTGATCTTTCAATTCTTTTCCTTCTTCTATTATCTTGTTAATAATTTTCTTCTCCTTTCTCTTTTTCAGTTGCCAGGCTAGGTACTTTCCTGGTTTGTTTGCTCCTTCAAATGACTTCTGTTTTAATACCTTTAATTTCCATTCTAGTTCCTTGTTGCTGATGGCTCTTATTTGTTCCTGCAGTATTTTGATCTCTTGTCTTATTGATTTTTTCCCAGGTTTTTTCTTTAGTTCCTGTTCTTTTTTATACAATTTCTTCTGTATTTCATGCCATTTCTCTTGCTTTCTTTTCTTGTCCTTGTTATTTAGTGAAATTAAATTTCCTCTTATTACTGCCTCATATGTATCCCATACCATCTGGATTGAAACTTCATTGTTATTATTTATTCGAAAAAATTGCTTTGTCTCCTCTCTCAAATATTTCAAATTTTCTTGATTTTGTAATAGATCTTCATTTATTCTCCATCTTACTTTTCTCCGACCCATTATCACTTTCCATAATATTGGATTGTGGTCTGAACTCACCCTTGTGGTCTGAACTCACTTTCCGGATTTCTTGTTACCTCCCTTTATATTCCTGTTTATTTGTAAGTCCACAACACCGTTGAAGTCTCCAGCCATTATCATTTGGTCATATGAGTCTTGATCCAATTTGTCCATTATTTCTCTGAAAAACTGGTATTTTGCACCATTGGGTGCATAAAGACCTATTATCAATGTTTTTTTAGCATTTACATTAATTTCCACGGCCACATACCTTCCATTTTGATCTTGAAAAATTAATTTAGAGTCTATAGCCTCTTTAATATAGATCACTACTCCTTTTTTCTTTTGCTTGGACGATGTTATATATTGTATTGTCGAAGGCTTTCACGGCCGGAGAACGATGGTTGTTGGGGGTTTTCCGGGCTGTATTGCCGTGGTCTTGGCATTGTAGTTCCTGACGTTTCGCCAGCAGCTGTGGCTGGCATCTTCAGAGGTGTAGCACCAAAAGACAGAGATCTCTCAGTGTCACAGTGTGGAAAAGATGTAGGTCATTTGTATCTACTCAGGAGGGGTGGAGAATGACTCAGCTCAACCCCACCCCTCCTGAGTAGATACAAATGACCTACATCTTTTCCACACTGTGACACTGAGAGATCTCTGTCTTTTGGTGCTACACCTCTGAAGATGCCAGCCACAGCTGCTGGCGAAACGTCAGGAACTACAATGCCAAGACCACGGCAATACAGCCCGGAAAACCCCCAACAACCGATGTTATATATTCTTTTCCTAATTGTTTATTTTTTAGATATTTAATATCTTGATCCTTAATATGTGTCTCTTGTAAACAAATTATATTGCAATTTTGTTTTTTTAGCCAATGAAAAATTGATTTTCTATTTTGGGGTGAGTTTACGCCATTTACATTCCACAATAGTAGTTTGTATTCCATTATGTTACATTCTTAATGGTCTGGGAAAGTCCTCCACATTTTCCTCAAAAAACTTTTCCATCTGCTCTCTTGTCTTGATAGTGACTCTTAAAGCTTTATAGTAAAAACTTAGTTCTTCTGGTAGCTCCCATCTGTATCTAATATCCTTTTCTCTTAGTTTCTGGGTCAACTCTCTATATTTTTTCCTTTCTTGGAGAATCCTTTTTGGCATCTCTTTCATTATCTTGATTCTGTTTCCCTCCACTGTTAAGGGATCTTCAAAGTGCCTTTTAATAATTTCCTCTTTCATTCTTTTTGTTACTAACTGCACAATAATATCTCTTGGTATCTTCTTTTGTTGTGCATAAGCTGAATTAATTCTGTATACTAGATCCATATTTGCTGTTATTTCCTCTGTTTCTTTATCTAGGAATTCTGCCAAAATTTCTGTCATTTTTTCCAAATTTTTATCTTGGTCTTTTCACTGCTGTTTTAATTTGCAAAGTT
The DNA here is from genome assembly GCF_028583425.1 of Eublepharis macularius. Classification (NCBI taxonomy): domain Eukaryota; kingdom Metazoa; phylum Chordata; class Lepidosauria; order Squamata; family Eublepharidae; genus Eublepharis; species Eublepharis macularius. The sequence continues at coordinate 197,041,900 of NC_072790.1, forward strand.
CGATAATGATCTTTACCTTGCGACGATTCTGCGGGTTGTCTGTGCTGTTTCCTTCACTTATAGTTGGTTAGAGCTGTTACTAAAGCTTGGTTTCTGATGATCTTAAGCCAATTAAATGACTCCTGAGGTACTGCAGAGATAGTAGCTCGCCCTTCTCTGAGGGGACCTCAAGGTGGTGGGGAGAATCCTTGATTCAGAACATCCCCTCTCACCGAGATCACACTCTCTTGGGGTTGCGTAGCATTCAAGCCCAACTTCTCCCTGAAGTTGGGTCAGCAGCAGGTGTTCAAGCGCCTCGCTTTTCAAAAAAACCAGTGCCTTGGATAGCCCAGATCTCTAGGCTCCTTCAGATCGCCATTAATCCCAAACCAGAAGTCCCCCAGCCCAAAATACATTCCTAAATGGTGCTCCTTGGGGACAAGAACAACATTTCAAGAGGCATCTTGGGCTGCAAAGACACAGCACTGAATCATCTTTGTCCATTCAGAAAGTTTTCATTCACTATGGTTGTTGTGGATTTTCCAGGCTGTATAGCTGTGGTCTTCTTGGCATTGTAGTTCCTGACGTTTCGCCAGCAGCTGTGGCTGGCATCTTCAGAGGTGTAGCACCAAAAGACAGAGATCTCTCATTGTCACAGTGTGGAAAAGATGTTGGCAGGTCATTTATATCTACTCAGGAGGGTTGGGGTTGGGCTGAGTCATCCTGTAAGAGTTTCCCAGGGTGTGGAATGCTAATGGAGGGAGGCTTCACTGTATCCTGAGGAGGTTCTTTTGCATATGGATTGGTGCTTGATGTGCTAATCTTCTCTGCAGGGCTATTGTCGGGTATAGAGTGTTTTGTTAGCCTGGTGTTTTTCAGGACTGGAAACCATGCTCTATTCATTCTTAAAGTCTCTTCTTTCCTGTTGAAATTGTGCTTATGCTTGTGAATTTCAATGGCTTCCCTGTGCAGTCTGACAAAGTAGTTGGAAGTGTTGTCAAGTATTTTAGTGTCCTGGAATAGGCTACTGTGTCCTGTTTGAGTTAGGCTATGTTCAGCCACTGCTGATTTTTCAGGATGGCCAAGTCTGCAGTGTCTTTCATGTTCTTTTATTCTTGTCTGGATGCTACGCTTTGTGGTCCCGATGTACCCTGCAGATGTGGACAAGTTTACATTGGGATTCACAACCTCTGCAGGTACAATCCACATTGGTGTTCTTTCATTCAAATATCGCTTGTATTTAGTCCATACTGCAAATAGACTCCGCCTCACAAAGTAATGCAAAAACATCGCATCAGCCTTATTCTTTCCATACCATAAATATGCATGCCATCCAAAGGTTTTATTGTACCCTTCCAATATCAATAATTTATGATTTTCTAGCAACATCCAATCCCTCACCCAAACTAAGCATATGGCTTCATGATATAGTTTCAAATTTGGTAATTGGAGTCCTCCTCTTTCCTTTGCATCATATAACACCTTCATCTTCACTCTAGGCTTTTTTCCTGCCCACACAAAGTTTAAAATTTTTCTTTGCCATTTTTCAAATTGCTTATTATCTATCACAATTGGAATTGTCTGCATTAAAAACATTATTCTTGGTAATGTCTTAATGTCTTAATGTCATTATTCTTGGTAATGTCTTAATTGCAGCAATACGACCCAACCACGATAGATTCAACTTATTCCACACCATCATGTCTCTGTCTATTTGGTGTCAAAGCTTATCATAATTGTTTTTAAATAGATCAATATTTTTTGCAGTCAACTCAATACCTAAATATCTTATTTTATGAACCACTTCACAATCCGTTATCTTCATTAACTCTTGTTGTTCTTGCTTAGACATATTCTTACAAAGCAGTTTAGATTTCTTCCTATTTATATAAAATCCTGCCAAATCTCCAAACTTTTTTATCTTCTCCATTAACTTTGGCATATTTTGTAGAGGGTCCTTCACTATTACCATCACATCGTCTGCAAAGGCCCTCACCTTGTATGTATATCCTTTAATCTTCAAACCTCTAATTTCATCATCTTCTCGTATTTGTCTAAGTAAAATTTCCAACACCATCACGAATAACAGTAGAGAGAGTGGACATCCTTGTCTTGTTCCCTTTCTTATGTCTAGCTTTTTTGTTATTTCTCGGTTGACAACTATGGCTGCAGATTGATTCTTATATATCGCCTTAACTGCTTGAATAAACATCTTACTCATCTGTACTTTTTCCATCATTGCAAACATAAAGTCCCAGTTCAAATTGTCAAAGGTTTTTTAGCATCCACAAAGAAGAAACCAACTTTTTTCCTGGATTTTTATCATAATATTCTATCGCATTCAATAACATCCTCAGGTTGTCTTTCATCTGCCTATCTGGTAGAAAGCCTGCCTGCTCCTCCCCTACAAACTCCACAAGCCAGGCCTTCAGCCTTTCAGCCAATATTTTTGCAAAAATCTTGTAGTCATTGTTTGTTAAAGATATTGGTCTATAATTTTTTACACTGGTTAAATCTTGTGTTTCTTTTGGTATTAATGTAATATTAGCTTCATTCCACGTTTCCGGCAGATCATCACCTTTTAAAATTGCATTTATCACTTTTTGCAGCAACTCTTTCAAATCTTCTGCCATTACTTTATAAAATTTAGCTGTAAGGCCATCTGGTCCTGGCGCCTTTCCCATCTTTGTAGCTTGTATCGCTTCCACAATTTCTGTTTCAGCGTTTAATTTATTTCTCAATTTCTTGGGCACCGTTGGTAAAATCAACTTTTGAAAATAATCCTCTATTGAATCAATTAGTTTCTTCTGATACAACTTTGCATAATACTTTAAAAAAGCCCTCTCTATTGAATTTTGATCAAACAGTTCTTTCCTGTCTTCCATGATCTTACTAATTACTTGTTTCTCTCTTTTCTTCTTTAACTGCCATGCTAAATATTTCCCTGGTTTGTTAGCTCCTTCAAATGATTTTTGTTTCAGCCTTTTCAACTCCCATTCCACCTCCTTATTTTCCATTGCTCTTATTTGTTCCTGCAGTATTTTAATTTCCTGTTGTATTTTCTTTTTACCCTGTCTTTTCTTTAATTGCTGCTCTTTAAATTTGATTTTTTTCTTGAATTTCTTTCAACCTCAACTCTTTGTTTTTCTTATCTTTGGCATTTAAGTCCATAAGAACTCCCTGAATCACAGCTTTATACGCATCCCATACTTTAAAAATTACCACTCCTTGATCCACATTGTATTGTATAAAGCTTTTAGTCTCTTTCTTAAGAACATCCACATTAACATGACTACTTAACAAATCCTCATTTATTCTCCATCTCCTTTTTCCCCCTTTCGTTCCAAATTTCCAGAACACAAGATTATGGTCTGAACTAATTTTTGGCAAAATATCCGTTTCTTTTGTACATACAGCAAGCTCTTTTGATACTCAAATCATGTACCCTGCAGCTGTGGACAAGTTTACATTGGGACCACAAAGTGTAGCATCCAGACAAGAATAAAAGAACATGAAAGACACTGCAGACTTGGCCATCCTGAAAAATCAGCAGTGGCTGAACATAGCCTAACTCAAACAGGACACAGTAGCCTATTCCAGGACACTAAAATACTTGACAACACTTCCAACTACTTTGTCAGACTGCACAGGGAAGCCATTGAAATTCACAAGCATAAGCACAATTTCAACAGGAAAGAAGAGACTTTAAGAATGAATAGAGCATAGTTTCCAGTCCTGAAAAACACCAGGCTAACAAAACACTCTATACCCAACAATAGCCCTGCAGAGAAGATTAGCACATCAAGCACCAATCCATATGCAAAAGAACCTCCTCAGGATACAGTGAAGCCTCCCTCCATTAGCATTCCACACCCTGGGAAACTCTTACAGGATGACTCAGCCCAACCCCAACCCTCCTGAGTAGATATAAATGACCTGCCAACATCTTTTCCACACTGTGACAATGAGAGATCTCTGTCTTTTGGTGCTACACCTCTGAAGATGCCAGCCACAGCTGCTGGCGAAACATCAGGAACTTCAATGCCAAGAAGACCACAGCTATACAGCCCGTAAAATCCACAACAACCATCGCTCTCTGGCCATGAAAGCCTTCGACAATAATATTGTTCATTCACTGTTCATTCAGAAAATGTTAGGTTAAAAAAAAAAGAGTTCATCCACAGACCTGTCTCTTGTGTGATGTAATAGCTGTAAGATATAGAACGGTTCTTCCTTACAAATAAATGCATGTTACTTGTAACCCGCAATAGTATTATTTCCATCCTATGTCTGCAGTGTGACAGAAATGATCTGCAAATATATGGCTGGAAAACATTATAAAACATCCAAGCATGTTGGTTAGCTGGTGATGAGGTCAAATAATTTATAAATAGGGCTGGGTCACTAATATACTTAAGTTCTGGCAGGGCATCTTGTTTTAAACATCTGCTTTTTCAGTTATAAATATATTTCAGTTATATATATATATATTTAGAGGCATGGCTTCCTGTACACCACTATTTTTATTTTTATTTCAGGAATAACAACAGAGGGTCTTTGAAGAGATACATATTGTGTGTTACACATTGGTAATTCCATTGTGAGGGGCAATTCCATTGAATGAAACTCTAACAAATGTGTCAGTATAACTAACTTGGTCTTGAAGACCACAAGTAGGGAGTCTAATCTTTTGGCTCAGCTTTACCTAAAATGACCTAGTCTGTGTTTGCAGCATCCCAAACAATATATTTTTTTCATGGAAAATGGGACAAAGTGATGATTATAAAATGCTCCTGCTATGGCAGAGCAGTGGCAATTCTAGATAGTACAATTTCTACCATCCTGCAGTATTAAAGAGCTTCTATAACCCCACACAAGACACAGCTTTACAGAAAATGAAAAGAAGAAAAATAAAATTATGAGTCTAGAGAAAACAGTCCATGAGGAGAAGTTAAACAAATTCTCTGGAAAATCTCAGCCTGCTTGCAGGAAGGGCGGGTTATGAATCGAACATATAAATAAGTAAAAAATAAATAAACCAATGGCATTTGTTATCAAATATGTGGAAAGTTTACTTAAGAGGGAGGGCCAGCTCCAGGGTTCGGGAGTCCTAGGTAATAGATCTTCCAGTGGCCTGTCCACTGAGTGTGCCATCCCCTGCAAGATTCATACACATACAAACACAAATTGTGAATTGCCTTCATCCAGAAAGAAGAAACCAAAAACATTTTTTTTGCTTTTTCAAGCATCATCCATTCTTGCCTAAAAAGAGTATACAAGAGTCACACTCCCATATTCCTCTGATGAGGTAGTGGTCCAAAGGGTCACGTCTACAGGGTAGACGTGACTCAGGCAGCTGTGAAGAAGTGCCTGGGGAGCAGCTCTTTTGCAAGCTTGTTAGTCCAACTTCTCTAAAAGGAAAGTGGCAGTCACCCTTTGCTCCCTCTTCCAGGCATTTCTAGAAGAAAATGGGGAAATGCCACAGAGATCATTGCCATTTTGCCAAAGACTCTCTCAGTTTCACCTCCCCTTCTAGGAGGCAAAGAGGAAATAAAAAACCCTCCGAGGAGTGATCTTTGCTGCTCTGTAGAGAGAGGAAATTGACAGAGCCTTCCAATCTGTCTTTTAAAACTCGGCTTCCCAGCTAACATTATGACTCCCTTCACATGAGCATCCCTGTGTAATTCGTCTCTTGTAGATTACCACCTCAGTCGGAATGAAAGGCAGATAAAATATTTGGGTTCTAAAATGGGCTGCTTTATTAACATTTCAACAATAAAAACATCAACTATGGCAAGGGCCTAACAAGCAATACAGGTTGGGCCCTGAGGTCACTCCTGGACCCCGCCCTGACCTGTCTGGGCAAGACACCTGCTGCCCCAGGTGCGAGCCATCCATCGAATGGCTGGGACCCGGACGGGCCAGGCGAAGTGGTTCACCCTCTTAAAGCCCCCCCACCTGGCCATACAGCAGTGAGGGGAGATTGGCTTGTCCAGGGGTTCCCCACCAGGACCGTACAGCAGCTAGCCACTCCTGACAGACCCCAATTCCCCACCAATGGGGAGGAACCAAGGGTGCTCACTGTCCTGCTCAACTTTTCCCCTAACTTAAATCCTGCCACCACAGAGGCCAAGCCTCTGCTTAGGCCTCGGCACCCCACTGTTTTTTTGAGTGCGAGGGGGACCCTCAGCTCATCCGCCAAGCTGATAAAGTTGGCCAAAAGATGAGCACATTGCCCAGACTGCAGGGGCCCTGCCAGAAGAAAATCATCTGAATAATGGGAGGTGTCGTGGCAACGCTGCCTGCAACGTAATGCCCATCCAAGAACGTACTAAAACACTCAAAAACTGCACACAAAATAGAACACCCCATGGGGAGGGCCCTGTCCATATAAAATTGACCCTCAAAGGCAAACCCCAGAAGTTCAAAGTCCTCTGGGTGGACTGGGAGGAGGCAAAACACCAACTTAATTTTGCATTTTGCCATCTCAGCATCCCAGCCACAATGCCTAACTACTTTGACCATTTGGTCAAAGGACGTTTAATGCACTGAGCACAAGTGCTCAGGTATTGCGTCATTAACTGAACCACCCTTGGGATAAGACAAATGGTGAATCAGCCTAAATTCCCCAGCTGCCTTCTTAGGTACCACCCCCAAGGGGAAAACCCTCAAGCTAGGAACTGGAGGGGAGGGGAAAGGGCTCAAAATCCTACCCTCCACACATTCCTTGGTTATCTTGGCCCTAATAACATCCTCCATGCCAACCACTGAATGTAAGTTGGGTGACATGAAGGTACTTCTTGGACCCTGAAATGGGATCCGAAAACCAAACCGGAAGCCATGCAACAAAAGCTGGGCGTCAGCCCGCCTGGGGTAGTCAGCCAACATGGCTTCAAGTACCTTCACTTTTATTGGGCTGGGACCCTTTTCCAGGACCCTGCTGCCCACCTGAGCCGCCCCCTTTTCTGCCAAATGATTTCTGTCTCTTGCAAGCGGTAAAGGGGTGTGGACCCCTACAGATTTGGCACTAATGACCAAACCTGGAGTTCTTCTGGCTACATACACCTTGTGAGGTAAACTAAAAGCAAAGCAGCCGGGGCTGAACTGACTGCCAGAGCCAAAGTACCTGCAGAGGATTGCTGCATGATATGCTCACTATCAGAGCTATCACCCATGTTGGACTTCGCCGGGGTCATAAGCTGCAACTATAAGTGCTGGTGCCCCTGGTCCCACGGCAGCAATGGATTAAGGGTGGCCCACATCCTGAATTCTTTGTCGTATTGCAGCCAAGCTGCCTCAGTGAAATCAGTATAGCCCCTGTATATGATGTCCATATACTGGAACAGGGGTGCCGCCCTCCAAGGTTGGGCACGTGTGATTACACCCGCATAAATAAAGAATCCTGGTAGCCAATTGGCCCAGGTCCTATCAATCTTGTGGTGCTTAAGGTGCTCCTTATCCCTCTCATCTAAATCCTCTTTATCCTTATTCTCCAGGTCCCTGAAGAGAAGGGTAAAGACATCCATGTACTCACCCTGCAAAATTTTCTCCCTCATCGTGGGCCTAACAGCATGGCAGCATCACCAAATGGCAAGGCCCTGAAAGGCACCACCCCATAATTGCTCCATGGGACCCCATAATAAGTGCCCCAAGGGGGAACCACTCCCATCCCAGACTGTGCGTGCAAAGTTGACGGCCAAAAAAGTGGCCCCAACATCTGCCCTGTAAATGGGGTGGGACCCCAATGCAACCAGCTACCGGTGCCACTAGTGGCTAGGACAGCTCCCGATGCACCTGCTTGCGTGTAAGTGGAGTGAGGCATGGCTGATGAAGCGGGAGCAGAGGGTGACACACTTGTGCCCAAGGCCAAGCACACCCTTGCTGAGGCCAAGAACTCTTACCATCGGTCTCCGGTGGTTGAACGACCAGCGCCACTTGACCCGACTCAGCCGTCCAACTCCCTTCAGACATTGGTGGTCCTGCATCCAGGTTAGACTACTGTAACTCACTCTACGCAGGGCTGCCCATGGGCTTGATCCGGAAACTTCAACGGGTCCAGAATGCTGCTGCGTGTGTCCTACCTGGAGCTTCATGTAGGACACACATTACGCCTATCTTGCAGCAGCTTCACTGGCTCCCAGTAGAATTCCGGATCCGGTTCAAGGTGTTGGTTTTGACCTATAAAGCCCATCAGAGGTCCTTTCCACCTTTGTTCACCAGCTAGATTCTTGCAAGGTTTGTACTTTAAACCATTGATTCAACATTGACTTAATTTGGACATTTTGATCCCTTCTCCAAATTCTTCCCATGCTCTCAAAACATTCTACTCCAGAATATTCCACTCCTGTTTTTTGGTCAAATCTAAATGACAGCTCTTCCAAAGTGGAGATAGAATTGGCTGTTAGGGATTTAACTATTTTCTTAATCCTCACAATATTTCTTTTCCAACTTTTTTTTGAGTGGGGGGGTGTCCCCATAGTAGACTACTTTTGTCCAGTTTCTGGTTTTTATAATACCATCTAAGATGCGGGAGTTTCATTTTCATGTTGTATTTACTTGGTACATTTCACTTTTCATTTTTTTCTTTTGCTGTAATAAAATAAACCTGGTTAGAGAGAGAGAGATGCCAAAGCCATTCTTTTTCCAGCAACCAGAGCTTGCTTGTTCAGCACTGCTGTCATTCCCTTAAATAATCATCATTCCAAGAGTGATTTTCTTCCCAACAGAAGACTAAATATCCAAATTCTTGACACCAATAACTTTTTTAGGCCAGGAGCTGTGGAAAATATACACAAGACAGCAGCTCAAGAATCCTTATTTCTCACACTCACAAGGCATCTTCTAGGCTACAATTCAACAAAGATTAAGCATTTAATTGGGCTTTAGGACACCCTTGGAGCTACACTGTAGGAAAAAAGAGCAGAACTGATTTCTCAGTTATTGCAAACATGCAATAGCATATCCTCTAACTTTGACTTTTTATTTATTGAATTTTTTGTATCACTCTTCTTCCAGAAAGTTGTAGGGAACAGTGTTTTAGAGATGCAAGATCAAGAGATGCAAGATCACAAACCAGAAAAAGCTCTGCCCTCAGTAAACACCTGGTCATGGACACTGTAACAGATGTGGTATCTACTTTTTTCACTGTTTTGGATCTCTCTACTGTACCAGCTGTTGACACATACCAACAACACTGTACTTTCTGCATAGGACTAGAAGAATATGTCAATTGGCAAAAATATCTACACATCTGCAGTCACCATCCTAAACACACCAAATAATTCATCATCTACAGCCAAGCTCTAGGTTAAAGTCACTTCTGTTTCAGTCTCTATTAAAGAAATTCTCACCTGCAGGATCTACAGAAGTCATTTTTGGAATTATAATACCCACATGATGTAATAAGGAAACAGATTGACAAAGCCAGAATGATACCATGGGATAATCTGCTAAAAGACAGGCCCAACGAAACAACAATAGCGGACACATAGAGCTCTCAGCTCAAACTAGTTCAGCGCACAATTAATGACTTGCAACCCACGCTGGACAATGATACTCTTCTGTCACAAGCATTGGGAAGCAATCCTTTTCTTGCCCACAGGCAGCCCCCTAACCTTAAAAAACTTCTCACTGTTATTGTACTTCCCAGTAGAGATGGGCACGAACAGCAATATGAACAACAACAAAAAAGCCACGAACAGCTCAATCAGCTGTTTGGGAGCAAGCTGTTCGTGAGGCCCCATTCCGCATTCCAAGCCCTCTTTGTGGCATTCATCAGCTGTTCATAAAGCCAGACAGTCAGGCGCCTTTCAATCAATTCCCCTGGCAACATAGGCATGGACTGTCAGAACTCTATCTGAACTCCTTCTGGCTTTCTTTCTGGCTTGTAACCCCTCAAAGTAGCTTCCAGCAGACAGTCCAGTTTTTGCCACTGTGAGGAGAAAATGACATGAAAGGGAGAGACACATGGATCATGCCTTTCCTGGGGTGCAATCTCTCTGAAACTTGGGGATCTTCAGAGGACAGTGAGGACTATGTCCCCTGCAAATTTGGTGGGTACTGGACATTGGGAAGGCCAGTTTGTAACCCCTCAAAGTAGCTTCCAGCAGTCAGTCCAGTTTTTGCCACTGTGAAGAGAAAATGACATGAAAGGGATAATGGCCTTTCTTGGCCATGGATAATGCCTTTCTTGGGGTGCAATCTCTCTGAAACTTGGTGGGTCATCACAGGACAGTGATGACTATGTCCCCTGCAAAATTGGTGGGTATTGGACATTGGGAAGGTCCTCAATTAGCTTCCAGCAGACAGTCCAGTTTTTGCCACTGTGAAGAGAAAATGACATGAAAGGGGGAGACCCATGAACTCTCCTTTCCCTGGCTGAAGTTCAGCTGAGTCCCAAGGGGGCTGTTCTGGCTCCCACGAACCTCCAACCACAAACATGTTCATGAACATGTCATGTCCGTTGATGTTTGTGAATCCCTGTTCATGGATGGCAATGAACAACCAACATCATGTTCGGTTCTTTTCCTGTTCATGCCCATTTCTACTTCCCAGCACAACATGCACTCTAGAACCACGACCTGCAATAAACCAAGATGCCAATTCTGACCCTATATTTACTCTAACATCACAGTCACTGGACCTAACGACACCATTTATAGCACCCTACGTTCATCCACTTGTTCATTTTCCAACATTACATATGCTATCAAGTGTCAGCAGTGCCCTTCTACTCTCTACATTGGACAAAAAGGTCAGTCCCTAGATAAAAGAATAAATGGACAAAAGTCTAAAATTAAAATCTGAAGGAGGAAGCTCTCTGACTCTCCTGCTGTTCTACTGCAGGCCAAGATGGCTACCCACCTAAAACTATCTCTTTGCTGGGGGAATGTAACTGAAGCCTATGGAAGTGGCTTATTTATGGCTTGCTTACAGATGAATTAAAAACTAACTTCTAATGGGAAGTTGATACTTCTTTTGGAAAGGCGTATTTGCATAATCATGTCACTCCCTGGGAATTATAGATGGTTCCATCTGCTCTGCTCACACCACTGAAAACCAGTCATGGCTGAGTCCCTTTGAACTGGAAATGCAACCACTTCCAAACAGACCCAGGAAGCAAGAGAGGGTTTTAGATCAGGATCGAGGACATCAGCAGCAGAACATTTTTGAGAAACAATCAAGAGAAAAAACATAAATAAAGAAGATAATCCAGACAAAAGTCTAGTTCATGACAATTAACAAAGGCTTCATTGAGAATAAGGATTTGACATTAGGAAACTTTTGCAGGTTTTACAGTTCACTTCGTTTCACAGCAATCGACAACAGTTTTTGGTTTTGAATACTTGGTCTGCTGATCACTGATGATGACATATGAACAGAATTTGTTTAATATTCCAAGCTGGAGAAAAGCTTCTGGGGAAACTCTGTTGTATTTGTAAAATGGCTGAACATTATGAACCAACCAGACTCATGTACCAGATTCATATACTGAATAATTATGAATGTCACTAGAAGCAAACTGAAGTCCTGTGAGACGCCCATACCTTGGAAAATAAGAATGGTGATACCTAGGAGGTCCCTATTCTGAAATTATTCTTACCTCTCATACCCACCAGCAGTTCTATTGGTCTGCTCCATCTTGGATCTATGGCAAAGCACATCCTTTTTGGTTTAGGGCCCATCAGCTTAAAAGCAATGGCCAATTGCCTTGGGGCCGTAGAGGGGTGAAAGCACTTTATGCTGTCAGCCCTGTAGAAATCTATATGTGATTGTGGTGGCTGCCACAGTTGACCAGGTGCCAGTGCACAGAGTAGGGGGAAAATCTGGATAAATCTGTGCATCTATTCTTAGAAGAATGGAATTTTCCATAGCTGTCAAGTTCGGGCACAGGACTAGAAGTAACCAACCCAAGCCATACATTTCGTCGGTTGTTTACTTTTTACAGCCTGTCTCTGTAATGGTTTGTAATTCACAGTTAGGCAATAAGCTCATTGCTTTATTGTTTCACTTTGAAAACAGAGCTGTTTCTTTCCTCTTTCAGTGTTTGCGATATGGATCACAGCAATGCCTCTAACATGTCTGTACCTGGAAGGTCAAGGCAGGGAGTGTTTTGCCTGAACACAATACCTGTAACTGTGCTAGCAGCAGTGATTGAGCTCACTGGCTTGATAACATCAATGGGAATGTTTAACCGTGTGGATTATTAGAAGGGGGGGGGGTGACTTGAAGCTTACACATAGGCCAGTTAACTACCATAAATATAATTGCTAAACTGAAAGAAATAAAGAAAAAGAAGAAAGTTGGGACTTAACAGAATAAATGATTCTTTATACTGGGCTTGTCAGACGTTGCTGGATCCGGACAAGTGCTGAAATGTGTTGATTGCCCTGGGCCGTGCACCAACACACCCTGTTTCAAATTCTGGTGCTGGCTATCTATGGATTGATCACTGATCAGTCTCTGTGAATACTGTAGGTTACATTCTGCGCACAGACCAATGATCTGACTCAGTATAAGGCAGTTTCCTGGATTCTCATGCGTTCAAATGAATAAACTCACATCTCCCATGGGAAAAAAATAAAGTGGTGCAGTATTTGTTAAAAAGTAAAATATATTATCATTTAGGACCTATTTTGATATAAAGATTCTTGCTTAAACACAAAGAGAATAGTGTGCAGCCATCTGCACTAGCTGCAGCCATCTGGCTCATTCTGTTATCTTTGGAGGTGGGAGAAGGCAAGAAGCTTTCACACATAATGCGCTCTTGCAAAGTGAATGGGTCTTTAAAGATAGAGTACTACAGATAGAGCTTATGTAACACCTTATATGTCCTCTCACACTAAAGTTTTTCAATGGAAATTGTTCAGATATTCAGCATACATTCTGCAGAAATCCAGTGAAGAAGAAAGAAAGCAATGTGCATTGATGTGTGAACAAACCAAACAGAAGGAAACAGAATGGCTCAGTTTGGACATAATGTGAAACCAGAATTTGGTTTGCTGTAATGCAAACCCTGGTTTGCCTTGACAAATGCTGATTTCATCTTTCATTTCATCTTTCTCCAGCTTCCCATGCAGAGATCTAGCTAGGATCCCAGACTGCATTGTAGTGGTTTGGCATATTCTACCTAGCCACAGAGTGGATCATATTCATACAATATCATACTAGCCAGAGTTAGTTGAATGAAACCATAATTTTGTGTGATGCCTGAATCAAGCCATAGAGATCCTGTATAAAGCATTTATTGTATTTGTTGTAAGAGAAACCAACTATATGCCAATAGATTATTTGAAACAAACCACAGGAAGTTGTCATCTCCTCTTCCATACTGAAATTGGCAGATTCAGTGCCGAGATACTGAAAGGAGCACAGACATTCAGTATGTGGCACCTTTTCTCTTTCTCTGTAGCTGTTGATACTGTCTTGGTAAGCTCTTTTTGTGCTCCAATTAATATTTGTCCTCTGGAACTGAATGCTTTCACTTTATCATGTATTCCTGAAAATCCATATAGTTTCCCCCCCAGAACCACTGCTTTCTCATTTCCGCCCAGATGGAATCCTGGCTTTTTAAAGGGCTGGTTTGATCGTCATTTGCGCAGCTTCTGTTCTAATTATAGTGTAGTCAGATGTAAATGACAGAATGCTATTGGCTTGTACCTGACTTTTCCCATTTCCCTCTCCCACTGCAATTCAATGAATCCCTTGAAAAAAAAGTTGTTCCTGGGGACCTACGGAGGGATCAAAGGGGGAATGAAGAGTCAGTGGAAATTCCTGTGCCCTCTTCTGAAGATCGAAATGCCCTGAAGTGGAGCTGCATGGTTATATACAAGCCATTGTGTCTCTGACTTTGGAACTGTGACTTATGATGCACATGGTGAGTGAATGTGTGCAAACCCAACTTTCTCTGGCTGCCTTTTAACTATTTACCTGTTCTTTGTGGTCAAATTCTTGTGGAAGGAATAGTGGTAAGTCCCTTCACAGTTTGCAAACAAAATGACCTGAAACTGACAAAAAGTTGATCTAACTGTCACCTATTTTTTTCCCTTGAAATTATAATACAGTTACACAGGTAAAGGGGAAAATCTTGTCAATTTTACTTCTTAAAATTGAACTATGTGCAGCCTTTCTCCAGCTCTGGAATGCTGGATGACCTTGGGCCAGTCACTCATTCTCAGTATAATCTACCTCACAGGGCTGTTGTGAGGATAAAATGGAGAAAGACTGAATGTTTTAAACCACTTTGGGTGCCCATTGGGGAGCAAAGTTGATGCTCTCATAATAGTAGAACTTGGGAGGAGGCACCCAGTGAAGTTGATGGGTAATAAATTTAGGACAAGCAAAAGGAAATACTGTACTCAACAAGTAATTAAATTTTGGAATTTAATGATGGCCATGAGCATAGATGGCTTCAAAAAGGGAATTAGATAGATGCACGGAGGAGAGGACTATCAGGGCTAGCCATGGTGACGGAAAAGGATCTCTACATACAGAGGCAGCAAACCTCTGAGAAACCATGCTAGAAGGCAGCATTAGGGGAAGACCTTCTGTTAGTTGGTTAGTTATATTCTGTCAGAAGGCCCTCCAGGGCAACTAGTTGGTTACTGTGTGGAAAAGGTTGGTGGACTAGATAGACTACTAGTCTATCTTATGCTCTAGTTACTTTAATAATTTTCTGAAAGAAACACAAACCATGAACATTTTGTTGGTCTTTAAGGTGCTCCTGGACTTGTACCTTACAGTTTTCATTGATTACTGAATGTGTGTGTAAGGTGCACACATACAGAGCAAGACATAATCATGTGAGTGTTTGTGTTTTCAGGACTTGTGGCATTCAATGTGTACAGTGACACATACTTACTTCTGTTCTTAAATACAACCACATTTCATTAGGGCTCTTTTTTAAACACCACAAAATCAATCAAGGTAACTAATTTTTCCCAAATAATACTGTATCTATATTAGAAATAAGCTAATTTATCAAATGCCTCCAAACAGACGAACAAGGATTTGAAGCAGCACAGCTGATGCAAACGCTATGTGAGAAGAATGTACTGTATTGGATGATGAAGTATGTTGTATGCTTTTCAGCACTGAAAAATTACAAGCAGGATGAGTCATATATACAGTCTGTCATCATTTCTTGAGCCATCCTAACAAGTAATGGGGTGATTAGCCTGTTAATAATTATAAACTTATTGTTCTTCAGATTGATGGTTTGTTGTCTTCTGGGTTCATTTCACTCTAATGTAATAAAAAAATGTCTTTTGAAAAGCCTGTGCTGACATATTGAAATGTTTAAGGCCCCAAAGTGTGAGATGTCTTCTTGTCTGAGATACATTTGCACATGGTAGGAGGGAGAGGACCATTTGTTCCAGTTGTTATAAATATTTATTGTATTGAGATGGGGTTATGTTTACCAGGAGAAGTGTGAAAAATAGGCACATTGCAGCAGTGTTTACAAACGTCTGGCTGAAAATGGCTTTTATTAGATAGCCTGTGGATAGAATTTTTGCAGACTATGAGTCACTCATTGCACCACCTCTCAAAGCTGCTTGGCAATGTCAATTGCATAGGTCAATAGCACATTCCTTAGAAGATATGTTACCTCACCCACCTTTCAAGCAACAACTCAACCCCCCCACCCCCACAGAAAAAAGAATCATAGTGGGGAGAGGGAGATGCATGCTGTTCATGTCTTTCCCCCTTCTGATCTCTGTCTCTCTGTCTGTCTGTCTGTCTGTCTGTCTGTCTAATATATAGTTTTAGACTGCCCTTCTTCCAAAGTGCTCAAAAGGAACAGCACAAGCTGAGCAGGCACATTTCCTGCATGTAGGACCCATTTCAATGTGGATTTAGGCCTGGGTTTTGGGATGAAAATGATTTTGATAATTTTGGTCATTCAGACTGTCCTGAGGGCAGTTGCACACACACACACACACACCCCGAAAGATCAGGTTCATAGCTTGGGGATGTTACTGGATCCTGGCCTATGGTTGGAGGCTTAGGTCTCCTCTGTGGCAAAAAGCACATTTTATCAGCTATGACCATTTCCAGAAAAGTGTGATCTAGCCACAGTGATCCATGCTCTGATCCCCATGTGATCTGCATGGGGATACCTTTGAAAATGGTCCGGAAACTTCAATTGATCCAAAATGTGGCAGCCAGTCTATTATCCAGGACTGGTTACAGGGATCATACCATTCCTGTGCTGAAAAATCTGCACTGGTGAGTGGTGACTCATCTGTTTCCAGGCACAATTCAAACTTCTGTTTCTTCCCTTTAAGGCCCTAAACAATGTGGGTCCAGGGTGCCTGAAGAACAGTCTCCACCCATACTACATGCCTGCCAGTTAAAATCTGCCTCTCAAACCCTGCTCTCTGAATCCCTGCCTTCAGAGATGAGTTGAGTGCCATCAAAAGGCAGGGCATTTTCTGTGGTCATAAATCATAGAATCATAGAGTTGGGCCTTACAGAGCACCTAATCCAACCACTGCTCAATGCAGGAACAGCCTAAAGCATCCTCAACAAGTATTCATCCAGCCACTGTTGAAGAGTGCCAGTGAGGGGGAACCTACCACATTCCTAGGCAGCTGATTCCACTGCTGGATAACTATTTATTTCATATTGATATCACGCCCTCCCCACAAGTGGGCTCAGGACTGCTAACAATATTTAAAAACAATATAAAACATTACATCTGTATAAATATCAAAATAGCATTTAAAACAGCGACATTTCGTATTGTGAGGCAGCAGCATCAGGAAGACTTACATTTTGCATGCATACTGCGGTGGACAGTTTTTCACAGGGGGGGGTTAAATTTCCTTCCCTCCCCCAGGCTGGTGGAGGCCCAGCCTTAGCCATGAGCCTGGCAGAACAACTCTGTCTTGCAGACCCAGCGGAAAGACAATAAATCCCGCCGGGCCCTGGTCTCAGTAGACAGAGCATTCCACCAGGTAGGAGCCAGGACCAAGAAAGCCCTGGATCTCGTCGTGGCCAGGCGGGCCTCCATGGGACCAGGCCCCACTAATAGCTGTTTTTCTCCCCATCGGAGAGTCTTCTGGGGAATATATGGGGAGAGACGATCCCACAGATAAGCTGGCCCCAGTCCGCATAGGGCCTTATAGGTCAATACCAGATCCTTGAATCTGATCCGGTACTCCACTGGTAACCAATGCAGCTTGCATAGTATCAGTGTTATGCGCGCTACTTGATGTTCTTGTAATAACATGTGCTGCTGCATTTTGTACCAGCTGTAATCTCCAGGTCAGGTTCAAGGGCAGTCCCACATACAGCGAGTTACAGTAATCTAGCCTAGAGATGACCATTGCTTGAATCACTGTAGTTAAGTCACGGGTTGACAGGTAAGGGACAAGTTGCTTGGTCTGCCGGGAGGACCTATCAACTGCTGAGACCTGTGCCTACATTTTTAAGGAGGCATCCAGGATCACCTCCAGGCTCTTGACCCTTGGAACTTGCACAAGCTGTGCCCCATCAAGGGCTGAGAACTGGAGTCCCGAACCTAGCCTCCCTGGCTCAAGTACAGGACCTCCGTCTTTGTCAGGTTCAGCTTCAGCTGACTCTGTCTCAATCAACCAGTCATGGCTGCAAATGCATGTTCCAGGGCATCTGGGGCCAAGTCGGGCCATCCATCCATCATCAGGTATAACTAGGTGTCATCTGCATACTGATGACACCCAAATCCGAAGCTTCGCGCCAACTGGGCAACGGGGTGCATATAAATGTTGAATAATAATGGGTAGAATATTGCCCCCTGCAGGACCCACACGCCAATGGGTGACGAGATGACAATTTCTCGGCAAGTGCCACCCTCTGTCCCCGACTATGGAGAAAAGAGACAAGCCACTGTAAGGCAGTTCTTCGTATCCCCACATCGGCGAGGCGGTGAGTCAAAAGATCATAATCGACTGTATCAAACGCTGCCAACAGATCCGATAATATCAGCAGTGCCGAGCCATCTTGATCCAGATGTCTATGAAGATTGCCTGTGAAGGCGACCAGCAATGTCTCCATCCCATGTCCCGGATGGAACCCGGACTGGAAGGAGGCTAGGGCTGAGACATCCTCTAGGAAGCCCTTTAACTGTTCCACCACTGTCTGCTCAATCACCTTTTCCAGAAACAGGAGGTTCAAGACTGGGCAGTAATTGACCAGGTCGGAAGGGTCCAGTGATGGCTTCTTTAAAAGAGGTCTCACCACGGCTTCCTTTAATGGCCCAGGAAAAACCCTGGTGCTCAAGGATATGTTAACAATGGCCTACAACAAGGACTGTAGCCCCTCCATGCTGGTTTTTACCAGCCACGATGGGCATAGGTCCAAGGGGAATGTGGTTGGCCTGACTGATCGCTGGGTCCTGTCAATCTCCTCCCCAGGGAGTGGGCTGAACTGATCAAATGTTAGCTCCAAACATGGCCAAGGGGTATCAAGTTCCTTCACAGTATCAATTGTGGCTGGTAAATCGCAGTGGAGAGACAAAATTTTATCAGCAAAAAAGCTCCCAAAAGCCTCACAGCCAATATCCGAATTCTGAATTTGGCAGCCTCCCTCTGAGAGGGAGACCAATGACCAAACCACATTAAACAGTTTGCTGGGCACGAGCTAGCTGATGCGATGGAGGCTGTATAAAACTCTTCACAGCCTTCACCGCCACCTCATAGACTTTCATAAACATCCTATAAGATGATCTTGCCTCTTTGTCCCGAGATCGTCACCACACTTGCTCAAGCCGTCTTAGCTCCTGCTTCTTCTGCCGAAGCTCCTCTATATACCAGGGAGTCCGCCTTGCATGGGGGCAAAGATGGTGATGGGGAGTGATTTCGTCGATGGCTTCGGAGAGCCAGCCTTGCCAGTCCTCCCCCAGCTCATCTAATGAACCACTGAGGAGCATAGGATCCTGCAGAGCATTCTGGAATCCAATCGGATCTATAAGTCTCCATGGGCGAGCATAAATCAGCTTGCCACCTTTGTGAGGGGGAGTGGTATCCCCAGCCAAGCCTTCAGAACCAAGTGCTCTGACCATGGCACTGGTTCTACTGCCTCCAGATCCACATTCAACCCCATCCCAAAGATCAAATCTAGCATATGGCCTGCTTGATGTGTAGGTGTTGATACAAATTGAGAGAGTCCTAGATGGAAGCTACCAGGTTTGCAGCCTGCACAGAGGAGGCATCATCGGCATGGATGTTGAAGTCCTCCAGCACCATCACTCTGGAGTACTCCAAGGCCCACCCAGCCACCACCTCCAGCAGGCGCAACAGGGTATCTGCTGGTGCGCTAAGCGGTCAGTTCACCAGACACCCCATGCCAGGTCTACACATTCAATGCCTGAGATCTTGGGGGCAGGGAGCGGCTTGAAGGAGAAAGACTCTCGGACAAGGATTGCCACCCCCCCCGGCCTCCTATTTGAGACTGATGAAGGACCAAATATCCTGGGGGGGGGTCAGTTCTCCCAGAGCGACCGTTTCACCCTCCCTCACCCAAGTTTCAGTCATGCATACCAGGTCCACATCACTTATTGCAAAGAAATCTTGCAGTGTTGTGGTCTTATTTTTTATGGACCTGGCATTGCGCAACATCAGTGTTGAAGGGAGGTTCCTTCTCCCAGCTCCATCACCAGTGTATCTCAGGATAGGATGCAGGTTAGAAGGGCACCGAGCCAAACCATATCTCCGTGCTCTTCTCAATCAAGACTGGCTCCCACCGTCATACCTCCCACATCCCCAGAGGACTGGAATCCCTGATCCTATGCCAGCCCCTGACCTTTCTTTTAACCAACTATGCAAAGAATCTTAATATGGTGGATTGGTGGCGGACTGAAATTGATAAACTGATTACTCCTGTGTTGCCTTCCTTGTACTTTTAAATACTTCTATTGTACTGTTTTTATATTGTTGTTTAATTTTACAATTTTAAATCATTATTATTTTAAAAAATTTTTATTGGGTTAGAACATTAATATTTTTACATTACATTACATTCAATTTTTCCCTAATTTTTCGTTTCTAACCCCCTCCCTTTCCCCCCCTTTTGTTGACTTCCAACAGCTTTCCCACCCTCTGTCCCTTTTCCCTTACTTCTATTAATTTCCTCTGTCTAAAACAAATCTATATTCTCCATTATATTAAGCAGTACATCTTTAACTCTTTTACTTATTATACATCCAAACTATACTTCTTTAGATAAACAATTTATCCCATTTTCCAATTTTGAATATTTCTATATATCATAAACCATAAAAATTTCCCACATTTAAATCAAACAATTTAATTTGTTCTCCATATATTAATCATTTCTTCTTTTTATAGTATTTCTATATAACTCATCACATAGTCAGTCGTTTTAACTCTTCTATACATTCAGTTTGGTGCATATAAGTCTTATCAAGTAAAAAAAAATATTGTTAATTACTCAATCCTCATGTTTAAACCGTTAATTATTCTCTATCAATATTCTATCAATTAACCCTTACATATCTATATATATATCTCAATCAATTAATTAATCTAACTGCTTATAAATTCACATTTCTCTTCCTCCCCCGGTAAAGTCACCCCTCTCTTTTATACTTTTATTGTACTTCAGTAGTTCTCAAACTGCCACAGTTTTCCTCCCACCTCCCACTTCTTCTCCAGATATTGTTTCAGCTTCTCCCAGTCTGTGTTAAACTGCCCTGAGTCCAGATCTCTCAGTTTTCTTGTCATCTTGTCCATTTCAGCCATATACAGCAATTTGTAGATCCAATCTTCAATAGTTGGCACTTCTTGTACTTTCCATTTCTGCGCATACAAAAGTCTAGCTGCTGCAGTCATATAAAATATCAACGCCCTATGATGGGCTGGAATTCCCTCCATTCCCAAGTTTAGCAGCAGGAGTTCTGGGTTCTTATTTATTTGAAACTGTAAAATTTCACTCATTTCTCTTATTATTTCCCCCCAGAACTGCCTAGCTACCTCACACGACCACCACATATGATAGAGGGAGCCCTCATGCTTCCTACATTTCCAGCATTTATTAGAAGTGTTCAAGTTCCCTAGCGCAATCTTCTTTGGTGTCATGTACCAACGATAGATCATTTTGAAAATGTTCTCTTTAATATTAATACATGTCGTTGTCTTCATTGTAGTTTTCCACAAGTATTCCCATGCCTCCATTGTTATTTCTTTATTGAAATTTATAGCCCATTTCACCATCTGTGTTTTAACTATCTCATCCTCAGTGTACCATTTCAACAATACTTGATATACCTTGGATATTCTTTTCTTATCTTCTTTAAGAAGGGTCTGCTCTAGTTCCGAGTTCTCTGTTCGTATGCCCCCTTTTGCAGAGTCCGAATTATATAAGTCTCTAATCTGTCTGTACTGGAACCAATCATAGTTAGGTGATAGTTCCTCTTGCGTCTTTATTCTAAGTTTAGATACTTCAGTTTTAGTTATTTCTTTGTACGTTAAACATTGTTGTTCATTATCAACAGCTCTCGGATCTATCACCTCATATGGAACCACCCACAAGGGGGTTCCTTCTTGTAAGTAAATTCTGTACTTCTTCCAGATTATATATAAACTTCTCCTTACAAAATGATGCAGGAACATCGAGTTGACCTTTACTTTGTCATGCCATAGGTATGCGTGCCATCCAAAAAATTTTTTATATCCCTCTAGGGCTAATAGTTTCTTATTCTTTAATGTCATCCACTCTTTTAACCAAACTAGGCAGATTGCATCATGGTAAAGTCTCAGGTTGGGCAGTTGCATTCCGCCTCTTTCCTTTGCATCTTGTAGAACTTTTACTTTCACTCGAGGCTTCTTGCCTGCCCAAACAAAATCTGATATTTTCCTCTGCCATTTTTCAAATTGCTTAGAGTCTCTGATGATTGGTATTGTCTGTAGCAAAAACATTACTCTTGGTAACACATTCATCTTAACTGCTGCAATCCTGCCCAACCATGACAAATTCAGTCTATTCCATTTGATCAAATCTCTCTCTATCTGAGTCCATAATTTTTCATAATTATTCTTGAACAAATCTATATTTTTTGCAGTCAGCTCAACTCCCAAATATTTCACCTTACTAGTTACTTCACAGTCCGTTGTTTCCATTAACAATTGTTGTTTCTGCTTAGTCATGTTTTTACATAATATCTTTGACTTCTTTTTGTTAATGAAGAAACCTGCCAAATCACCAAACTCCTTGATCTTATCTATCACTTTTGGCATGTTCTCCAATGGATCTTCTACAATTAACATTATGTCATCTGCAAATGCTCTAACCTTGTATGAATAGTCCTTTATTTTTATTCCTCGTATTTCCTCATCTTGTCGTACTTGTGTCATCAGAATCTCCAATACTAAAATGAACAACAATGGAGATAGCGGGCAACCTTGTCTTGTTCCTTTACTAATCATCAATTTCTTGGTCAGTTCATCATTCACTACAATTGCTGCAGTCTGGTCTCTATAAATTTCTTTAATTGCTCTGATGAATCTTTCTCCCAGTTGTAGCTTTTCCATAGTGGCAAACATAAAATCCCAGTTTAAATTGTCAAACGCTTTTTCAGCGTCTACAAAGAAGAAACCAACCTCTTTATCACACCGCTTGTCATAGTATTCAATAGCATTGATCACTGTCCTTAAATTGTCTCTTATTTGTCTATCCGGCAAAAAGCCTGCTTGTTCTTCCTCTATGACTTCCGAGAGCCACCCCTTCAGTCTCTCCGCCAATATCTTCGCAAAAATTTTATAATCATTGTTAAGTAATGATATAGGCCTGTAATTTTTCACGTTAGTCAGATCTTGGCCCTCTTTTGGGATCAATGATATATTCGCTTCACTCCAAGTGTCTGGAATTCTTTGATCCCTAAAAACTCCGTTCATCACCTCTTTTAGGAATGGTGCCAGTTCGTTGGCCATTGTCTTATAAAATTTAGCCGTAAGTCCATCTGGCCCTGGCGCCTTTCCTAAATTTGCGGATTGTATTGCCTTACTTATTTCCTCATCAGTTACTTCACTGTTCAACTTATTTCTCCAAGCTTCCGAGATCTCTGGAAGTTTGGTTTTCTCCAAATATGATGTTATTGATTCTTTGGTTACTTCTTTTTTATTATACAGCTTAGCATAGAATTTATAAAAGGCTCTACTAATGGTAGTTTGCTCCAGGTACGTTTTATTTTCTTCACAAATTTTATTTATTATTTTCTTTTCCCTTTTCTTCTTCAATTGCCATGCCAAATATTTCCCAGGTTTATTAGCACCCTCAAAAGCTTTTTGATTCAGTCTTTTAAGGTTCCACTCCAATTCTTTATTACTCATTGCTGTTAACTGTTCTTGAAGAATTTTGATTTCCTGATGTATTTTCTTTTTCCCTGGTCTCTTTTTTAACTGTGCTTCTTTGGCCTTTATTTTCTCCTCAATCTCTTGTCTTTTCTCCTCTTTCTTTTTCCTTGCTCTGCCATTTAAGTCCATTAGTATGCCCCTTACAACCGCCTTGTACGCGTCCCAAACTTTACTGGTTGGTACTTCTTTATTCACGTTGTATTGTATAAAAAACTTTGTCTCTCTTCTCAATATTTCCATATTCTCACTTTCCTGTAACAAGTCCTCATTTATTCTCCAGGCTTTCCTTTTTCTCCTTTTTCCAAATTTCCACATAATTGGATTGTGATCTGAGCCTACCATCGGCATTATTTCTACCTCCTTAGTCCATAACGCTAAGTCCTTTGAGGCCCAGATCATATCAATTCTTGATAATGTAAGATGCCTTGCAGAATAAAAAGTAAACTGTTTGGTTTTAGGATATTCTCTCCTCCATACGTCTTCGAGAGTCTCTTGTTGAATCAACTCAAAAAAAAACTTTGGCAATAGTCCTCTTTTCTTTTGTGCTGTTGTAGTCTTTTTGTCTAGTTCCAAATCTGTCACTCCATTGAAATCTCCAGCAAGAATTATTTGGTCATATACAAGATCGTCTAAATGCTTCCTTAAATCCTCAAAGAAGCTTTCCTTTGCACCGTTAGGTGCATAAAGTCCGACTACCAACACTCTCTTTAAATTCCAATTACATTCCACTGCTACAAATCTAGCTTCCACATCTCTCATAACAAATTTTGGCTGCAGCTCCTCTTTTATGTACAACACCACTCCTCTTTTTTTCTTGTTAGAGGCCGCTACAAATTCTTTGCCCAGTTTTCCAGATTTTAAATATTTTACATCCTGTTTTCTAATATGGGTCTCCTGCAAACAAACAATATCACATTTTTGTTTTAGTAGCCAATGAAAAATATTTTTCCTCTTATTCGGTGAGTTTAGTCCATTTACATTCCAAGATAATGCTTTACACTCCATATTCATGGTTTTGTTGGTAAGTCTTTTTCATTGTCC
This sequence comes from Eublepharis macularius, assembly GCF_028583425.1. NCBI lineage: Eukaryota > Metazoa > Chordata > Lepidosauria > Squamata > Eublepharidae > Eublepharis > Eublepharis macularius. The sequence goes on from NC_072790.1 coordinate 197,066,271, forward strand.
TTGATAAATCTCTCCATCTCCCGCTCAGATCTGATGCGTTTTTTTGCCCCTCCAAACTCAAAGGACACTCCTTCCGGTAACTCCCATCTGTATCTGATATTCATGTCCTTCAAAGTCTGAATTAGCACTCTATATTTTTTCCTGTCCATTAACACTGATCTGGGCAGTTCCTTCATTATGATAATCGTCTTGCCATCAATCTCCAATGGATCTTGAAATTGTTTTGTCACAATCCTCTCTTTCATGTTTCTAGTTGTAAACTGCACAATCACATCCCTTGGTAGTTTCCTCTGGGTTGCAATTCTCGAGTTCACACGGTACGCCACATCTAGGATAGCCACAATTTCCTCCTCCTCCTTCCCCAGGTAATCAGCCAACACCTCAGTCATCTGTTCTTGCGCTGACTTCCCTTCCACTTCTGGCAGACCACGAAAACGAAGCTGCTTCTCCATGTGTTTAGTTTCTGCAACTGAAATCCTCCCCTTCACCAGTCTCATCTCTGTTTGTTGCGTGTCTATTAAATTCTCCATCGCGTCTTCTACTGTTTTAACTCTCTGCTGCGTTCCTTGTAATTCACTACTAATCGTTTCCACGCCTTTTTTCACTTCTGACAGCTCCGACTTTACTGTCTGTGTAACTTCTTTGACCTCTTTAATAAGCTCCAATTTCGTGTCCTTAAGTTCTTTCATCATGTCTATAAGTTTTTTGTCCAAATTTTCTATTGCCGATTGCCACTCTTTTTTCGACATCGTGGGGCTTGCTTTAGCTCGCTCCCACGAATCTGCTCTCTTCCTTAGCTCCGTGGCGTATATTTAAACGTTTTCCTTTTTTTCGAATGTCCCAATCTTTGCCAAAATTAATTTTTTGTATCCAAAATGTCGGGCGTCTTTTCTCTATGGTTTCACTATGTTATTGTAATCCAAGATGGCCTACTTCCTCTTCCGCTGAAGCCGCGACCCTTCCCCTTTCAAAAATGGCGATTCCCTACTTCCTGTCCGTCGGCAAGGGCCGCTTCCCTCCAGCCACTCTATTGTTGTTACGCACTTCCTGTCTCCCGTCTTCCCACAGCAGGTCTCGCGATGGTGTCTTTTTCCCACAGCTCCGAAACCACAGGTATTCAAAACAATAGTCCGATTTTTGCAATAACTTCTTTAACTTTAGTCTCTTTTAAAATACAACTCCTGCCGAGTCTTCACCTCCTTTTCACTAGTCTGTTGCAGTTTAAAAATCTACTTTCTTTCCTCTCTGTTTTTATCAATCTGTCCCGTTTCAAGAGATAGCGATCTTTACCTTCTCTTCAGCTTTCTCGGGTTGTAATCGCTGTTTCGATCTTAAATTCTCCTCTCGACTTCCCTCCCCGATCGAAGCTTGGGTATGTAGGTCTTATGCCAGCCGAATTGGCCCCAAAACTGCCGCAGAGATTATAGCCGACCCGTCGCAAGGTGGGACCTCAAGGATCGGGGGGGAGACTCCTTGTGTAGAGCCCCCCCTCGTCCGAGATCTAGCTCACCCTAGGGTCTTGAGCGTTCTTTGCCTGCTCCCCACCTGAGAGCAGTCGGCCGCGGGTTATTTTCACCCCTCCGGCCGGTTAAAACGGCAGTCCGGTCAGCTCCACAAATGGAGCTGCGTTAGACCTCCATGAATCCCAAACCGGAAGTGTCAATTTTAAATCATTATTAATGTACTGTTTTATAGAATGTAATCCACCCTGACCTGCCAATTCAGGGAGGGCAGAATAGAAATTGAAGGTAAAAAAAAAAAAAAGATAAATGTCCACCACCTTCCAGCTCACTTTCCGTTTCTTGCCACAACAGTGGGAAGAATGTTTTTCACAGAATCACAGATTTCATAGGTTTTTCACAGAATCACAGATGTTTTTCACAGTATCATAGAGTTGGAAGGGGCCATACAGGCCTTCTAGTCCAACCCCCTGCCCAATGCAGGATGAGCCTAAAGCATCGCTGACAAATATTCATCCAGCTTCTTCTTGAAAACTGCCAGTGAAGGGGACCTCACCTCTTCCCTAGGCAACTGATTCCACCTTTGAACTACTCTGACCGTGAAAAAGTTTTTCCTAATATCCAGGCGGTACCTTTGTGCATGTAATTTAAGCCCATTGCTTCGGGTCCTACTCTCTGCTGCCAACTGGAACAGCAACTTGCCCTCCTCCAAATGACAGCCTTTCAAATATTTAAAGAGAACAACCATGTCCCCCCTCAATCTCCTCTTCTCCAAACTAAACATTCCCAAGGCCCTCAGCCTTTCCTCGTAGGGCTCAGTCTCTAGACCCCTGATCATCCTCATCGCTCTCTTCTGCACCCTCTCAATTTTGTCCACATCCTTTTTGTAGTGAGGCCTCCAGAACTGTACACAGTACTCCAGGTGCAGCCTGACCAAGGCAGTATAGAGAGGGGCTATGACCCCCTGCGATTTCGATGCAATGGCCCTTTTGATTTTTAAAAATGGTGGTGACACATGCAGCATGATGCCACTTCTGGGGAAAGCCATAGCGTTTCTGATAATTCCTAGAGTGATGTGACATCTTTTCTGTTTTTTTCCTGATAGTGATGTCACAGTGCACTCAACACCAGTTACCCCCATGTCCCTGCTTCCAGAAGTTGCCAGGCAGGGCTAATAACAACTGCACTCTTCTAGATAGATTAGTGCCTCACTCAGTGGTGAACAAGGCCAATATTATTATCTCCACAATACAGCTGGGGAGCTGAGGCTGAAAAGAGTGGTTTACCCAAGGCCATCTGCTGAGCTCATGACAGTACTGGGATGTTAACCAGCAGAGTGCTGATTTGCAGCTGAACCATTTAACCACTATGCAACGTTTCTGTAAATTGGATCTATCTTTTTTACCTCTGTGCTGCCTTAATAGAACCCAAAACCTGATGCATGACCTCAGAGCCAAGAAGCATTTTTGTGGGCTGTATATAAATATGTAATTCAAAATTTGGACGCTCGTGATCACGCCTACTATATACAATCATATGAATTATGAAAGAAAAAAATGTTATTTATTAAATGACACATAAAAACATACAATGGTAAGGGATTTGAAGTCCAGGCCAAGCCATGGAAGAGTCCTGGGGCCCAAGGAAAATGTATTCATTTTCCTGTCTTGCTTGGACCCTGCCTGATCATGCCTCATTGTTCAGGCAGACTTAACAATGTATTATGTGCTTCCAGTTCATTCAAAATGCTGTTTTCTCTGTAAAGAGCTGTCTGAGAGAGCAATTTTGAGTTGCTTCATGATGAAGTAGCATTGCACACATTAGGTCTACAACCATTCTACAGCACAGCACAACTCTGAAACAGATCCTTAATAACTGTGGAGAACCTTCTTGAGTAAGTACCATCTAGTGTGACTGGAAGGGAAGAGATGATTCTGAGGCAAGAAATTTTCAAGGCAGGGACATATTCTTAATTGCTGTAAGGGCTGCAGTACAGAAATGTGGGAGGGTGGATTTCAAGCAGCATATTGTGTATTTGCTACTTCTTTTGGGCTCACACTGGGACTTTCATGTTGCTTTCCATTCTGTGGTTCAAGACACTGAAATACTATATCCTGACATTTTAAAAAGCATCTGTTTCAGCATGTTAAGGTAGTTCTGTCTGGCTCCACCTTTGTTTGGTCAGGTGTCAGCTCACCAAATTGAATTAAAGCCTCTATTCATTGTGCCACCTCTGCTTGACATGGTTAGCACCACCTCTAGATTTTTCACTGAGCCTCCAATAATCCCAATAAAAACATTTTGTTTTTACTTAATAAACCCTTTGTACTTACTGTGTTCTGTCACTAAAAAGGCCTTCCCTAAGTAGGAATTGACTTTTCTGACATGCTCAGCGGCCAGCCATGCAATATAGTTTGTTATTGAGAGGCACAAAGGGCCTCACCTGTGCACAACTGCTTAGGTTATTTTTCTTCCCTGTGAGACTGTATCAAAAGAAAGACATATTTATTTAAATATAGAGCGGCATCCAAAAGTGCCCTTCCACATATCTTCCACTCAAAGAGGGGTGGTTTTACACTTCACGTTAGGGTATTGCTGGAGAAAAACAGCCCTTCACTTGTATAAGAGTTTATCAGAGGTTACACAAACTCTGGTGTAAGCAGAACCATGAGAATAGCTAGAGGTGATCATAGCACCATATGGGCTCTGGTGCAAGCTCTGTATTTGCCTATCAGTTTGGCAGGGTTTTTTTCTTCTGCTTATGGCTGTCTGGATTCAATCCACAATAAGGTGCAACACTGAGCAACCTTCCTAAGGAAACCTGAAGCTCTGCCATGGAAGACAGTGAGTGCAGCTGTGGAAGAACTGTGAATGAGGCCCTCTTGTGGGAAAATAGCAGTCTGAGGTGAGACTAATGGAAACCCAAGGAAGGTCCTTTTTGTCTGCGGTTTCCTTTTATGGACACCCCCCCCCCCGCCAAGAAGTCAGACTGACAGCACTTTTGAGACCTTTTGTGGGAAATAGAAACAATTTCTTACTGAAGAATGGTGTGTTTCATCTGGCACTAGTTTTATGACTTGTAATGCTGCTGTTTTATCATTGTTTTAAGGTATTTTATGCTTTTATGATGTGTTTTTATTGTTACATTTCTTTGTCTGTTATATTGTCTGTTATATTGATTTCTACCTTCAGCATCTTTTTAGTATGGAAACACAGCACATAAATGGGCTAAAACATTTTGTGCACCTATCTAGCCCCCTCAAACTGGTTATCCCTGTTATCTTCCTATGCTGAAGGTATTCAAGCACAATAATTTTCAGCATTTTCAGTTACAAGCCATAACATGTGTCCCTCTACATTAAACAATTGTTGTTGATGGTGCTGTTAGTGTATTTACCCACCTTTGTTCTCTTTCTAGGATAATAGCAAGCAAAGGAGGACAGCACTGTTCAATCTTTAATGATTGATTAGAAGAATGAATGTTGGCAGGTGAGGCTTTTGATTGAATTAGTAGGCAGAGGGATAGAAAACATGCTCTGGCAGGCATGCTCGGAAGTAAAAAAAAAAAATCCCTGTTCAAAATGAGGTCTGCAAGTAAGTATCTCCTGATGCTAGTGAATCCTTCTGCCACTACTGTCTTTCCTCCCAAAAGATGCTTGGGAAGAAAGCAGTTGGAACATTTCTCCCATTCACTTTCAAAAAGCAGCAAAAGCCAGGATATTTTATCTTGAGAATTTTCAGAGAACCCTCATAAAACAAAACAAAATGGCATCATGCGACATTGCAATGTCACTTTTGGCTTTAATAATAATAATATAACATTAGATTTATATACCACCCTTCAGGACAACATAACACCCATTCAGAGCGGTTTACAAAGTTATTATTATCCTCATGGCAATCATCCTGTGAGGTGGGTGGGACTGAGATAGCTCCAAGAAGCTGTGACTGACCATCCAGCTGGCTTCAAGTGGGGAATCAAACCCAGGTCTCCAGATTAGAGTCCTGCCACTCTTAACCACTACACCAAACTGACTTTCTACCCAGAAATGATCTCACTGTATCATACAATGGTCTAGGATTTTCCTGAATCCCTACAGTAAAAGCCCTAGAAACCAGGGAAATTCTTAGAATGTCACATGACAGCACTTTCTGGCATGCAGCTGGAAGTGATGTTGCAGCATCATGTGACATCCCTGTGGGGATCAGGCCCAGTGCCTTTTTAATATTAAAACTGGACTTTGATTTACCTTTCCATAATCAAGTTGGAGAAGCAGGAAGCAAATGGGGCAGTTGAATGGCCATTTGCTTCACACTTCCCTTCACACTTCACATAGGATGCTCGAAGAAAGTGACGATCCTGGGATAAATTTCTTGTATGTTGTTTTAGCCTTTTGCCTTGTCATAAACATCAGAGACCTGTGAGATGAGTCCTATGTGAGATATATGGATTGAGGGCCATCTAGCCATGGCGGCCTAGGTAAGAGGCTGGTTTCAGTGGAGGGGACTCCTTCTTTTCCCCTGGAGAGGAGAGTACAAAAGGAGTAAGCAGCCCTTTAAGTAGTGCTGTTCCAGTGAATCTTAGGATAGAGGACAGGCAATTGTGTATGGTATGCCTTCTCCTCCTTCCTAGATATTGGACTGCCCATCTCAAGAAGTAGATCAATACGGTATACTCTAGGGATCTCATTCCCCCTGTGGGGGATCCCCCACTTTCACCTTCTGCCCCCCGCCTCCACTTACCTCGATGGTGGTGAAGGAAGGCATAGGAATGGACCTCCTGGGCATGCTCCAGGAGCAGTGCAACAACATCATTGACATCATTGTGCCACCCCGGGAGCACTCCTGTGCTTCGCCATGGGCTGATTTGGCACCAAATGGGACAAATCGGCCCTGTTTGAGGGCCAAATCAGTTCGCTGAGTGGTGTGATGTCACCAGAAGTGACATCACCAGAAATGATGTCACCACGCAGCCACAGGGCTGAGTACATGAGTACAGATAGCAAGAAGGAGTTAACAGCCAGGTCTCCCCCTCTTCTGCCCAGAGGGTAAGGGGGCCTCGCAACCCTAGGTAACTTTGACTGTGTAAGTTATACCAGGAACAACTGGTTTTTTAAAAATTTTAAATAGCTCCAAAGCCTTGATGATAACTCTATTTTTCCTTACTTGTGTGCTCTTTCTCTTTTGGTACTTTGCTGTAGTAAATAAAGTCCTATCTTGGTTAAAATAAAGTAGTGTCAGATCCCCTCACTTGCCAGCTGCCTGGTCACCTACCAGAACTTTGTTTTACTCTCAGGGGCTAACCAACTCTCCCAGTGGCTGGAAGGGAAAAGACTGGTTCCTAGCCAGGGTGGTGGCACAGTACCGAAGAACACAGTATCAGGGAGAGGAAGGAACCCCTTCCTCAATCCCACCCCCCATTCCCCCCACTGCCCTGTTGAGTGGTAGCAGGGAATGGCTACTGTAACTGTGGATCTATTAATGGGATTTATTAGACAGGGATCTATGCTCACACCTGTTTGCTCCTAACATGGGACTCACATTGGGAGGAGTCTGAGAGAGTTATCTAGTGATTGCTCTGGTATGACCTTCTAAGAGGGATAGGCTTTCTTGAAGTGCCTTGTGAACTTCCTTGGATTTCACAATCCCTCGATCTCTGCTAGTGTGTGACAGTGTGAGCTGATGTCTCTTATCTGTCAGAGACCATCCAGTCACCCACCTCCTCATTGGCTGGCTGAGCTCCCTTTTATGAGCTCCACCCTGTAGTGGTGTAGGCCCAGAGCCAGCTCAACTCATTGCAGCAAGCAATATCACCTGGAAAACTCCCTGGGAAGGCGACTGCTGCGCTTGCTAATGGGGAAATCCCCACCCTTCTCCCAGGGCAACGGGATCCAGCTGGCCATCTCACAGGTGATCATGCCTCTCTTTTCCCTTCCCTTGCCAGCTGTGTGGGAGCAGCCTCTTGGGGATGAAGATTGAGTGAGGCATCTCTGGATATTTGAACCTCTGTCTCCACAGTTCCCCAAAATGTGGTGACTGTGAGGCTCCAGGTGGGCGCACCACAGTCCTTCAGACAATAGCGAGTGCTGTGTTTCCTCTGCCCTTCCCTTGTTTTTTGTAACATCAGGAAACCATGCCAGCATCAGCATGCATTGGTTGGCTTCTTTCATGTGTGACTGGCATGGGAGCATTCTCAGCATGCAGCTCTGTGATTGGTAGGCATAAGTAGTATTACTACGGACCACTGCAGTTGTTATGCTACCATCTTTTTTTAAAAAACAACTAGCTGAACTCTCCAGTGGATGCACTAATTTCCTAGATTTAGGACTAAGCTAAGTCTCTCCTGCTTGGCTTACCTGGCTCGTAGCATCAGTCATTGTCAATGCCAAGGATAGCCTCACACATACCGAATTTCATTTACTGAAGTTAATAATTAAATCCCTAGTGACTTTGATCATTCATAGGCCCTCTGTTCTGCTTCTTGGTTTCATAAATATTTACAAGAGTCACAAGGCCTCTTTATTTGGCTATTGTCCTAGTCAATGTTTATTGTTGCTAAGTTCCTGCCTGAAGTGTGTTCACTTCTAATTGACCTATTTGGGAAAGGGAGTCGTCAGGCCCATAAAGGGATTATTGCTCTTACATTGAAATTGCTTTTTCTTCTTTTTATGCTTTTTCTTTTCTTTTTCTTTGTAGAAGGTTTATTAAGTTGTTAGAACAGGTGGGAAAAGAAACACAATTGGAAAGCATTGCTGTGTGGACATCACTATGTGTATCTTTGTACACTCGTGAAAGAGCATAATTCTAAACTTAGGAGATGGTTTGAGGCCAGGCCTATGATGACCACCGCTCCTGAATAGAGATGGGCATGAACCGCATTACGAACTTCAAAAACCCACGAAAAAGGCGATTGTGTGATTGCGATCCAGCGGTTTGTTATCGGCCACAGCCAATGAACCAGTGGTTGGTAAAAGCCTGGTTCGGTGTGTTCGGCCATGGTTCGGGAAGCCAGACACTCAGGCGCCAGCAATCAATTCCCCTGGCGACGGAGCTGGGGGAATGCCTGAACTCTGTCTGTGCTCCTTCTGTCGCCCTGGAAACCCAAATGGAAGCCCAGCTTACCTTGATCAGCAGGTCTTCCTTCCAACCACGATGCTGCAAAGCGGTTACAAGTTGGGAGAAGACACCCAGGGCAGGGAGGGGGGAGGGGGTGTTCTGTAGCCACAGGCACTCCAATCTCATCCCTGAAAACCCTGATAGGCAGCTCTGATGGCCAAACACAGACCTCCTGCGTTGCTCAATGGGACCTGTGAATATAAATAGCCATGGGCTCCCAGGCTGGGTTTCACTTTCAGCAAGCAGTGGAGTGGGACAGAGCTCTTGCTTGCCAATTGCTAGCCTTTGGGGAGAGAGACTGAGAGTATAATTCAGCTTGGATTTTTGTGGGAGTTTCCTGGGGGCCTTGGATTGGAGAAGGTATAACTCCAAGATCCCTTTTGCAATCTTGTCCAAACTTGGGTGATGGCTATAGGAGAGGCTGCAAAACACTCCCCGGGAATATGGGCTCTGTAAGTGCCATGGGGGCCGTTCCATGCCCAATGAACCACGAACCAGTTCGGTAATGGGAAATGTTCGTTGCGGTTCGCGATCTTGGGATCATCGTTGGCACTGAACCGCGAACCGCTGGTTTGTTTAATTTTGTTTGGTTCGCGCCCATGTCTACTCCTGAATGCCTCATCTCTGAAAATCCTTGTTCTAATTTTGTTTCATATCAAAGTGAGACAAGTTCACGATATATACTGACCTCATAACAATTATACGTAAAAGTCACAACTTGTGCAAATCAAATCCACAACTCTTTATTTTTGTGCATTTTCTCTTTCCTCAAAAGCACTAAATAGTGACTCTGTGCTGAGCACAACCTACCTGTCAGTCATCGTGGCCAACCAGGAGGTGGGATCCCTTGAAAGATTTCTATGCAAATGACTATTCATGCACAAGTGGACACTCTAAAATTGCTTCTTGCTGTCTGCCTGTGCTAACTGAAAGCAACTATATCTCCACTATCTTTTCTGCATGCATAAAACATAGCATAAGGTATTCTCAAAATTTCAAAACTAAACTAAATGAAATGTGAACCTTCTGCTGTACGTTCCATAGCCTCCTGCTCAATGTTAATTGATTTCCTGACATTTTACTGGCTTATCACAGTATGTAAAAAGAGGGACTGTAACTCAGCGGTTTCATGTTTTGAAAGGAAGGTAACAGTGTAAATTCTTCAGTTCACTCACTAAAAAGGTTTATGAGTGTAGTTAGATAGCAAGGCTGTTAAAGACCTTTCCCTGAGACCTTGGAAAGCTACCAGACATTCTAGGTTAGATGGATCACTGACCTTAGTTGCATATAAGACAGCATCTTGTCCACTTATGTGGTGGAGCAGCAAGAGAGACGGAGAAGGACTTGGGAGTCCCAGGTTCAACACATTGCCTTTATGTTCATTGGGTGACTGTGACTAGTCACATTTTCTCAGCCTAACCTACATCACAGGGTTGCTGTAAAGATAAAATGAGAAGGAGACAATCATGTACCCTGCTCTGAGCTCCTTGGAAGAAGGGCAGGATAAAAATATCATAGAAAGATATATAGTCTTATGCCCCTTTCGCACTCACTCTTACAGTGTGGTAACTTCCTGTTTTGCGTCCCATGTTTGTCTGCCTTTTACATTCCTGAGGTAGTCATATGACCCAGCTCCAGACTTCGTTAGGTTTCCCCCACAGTATCTGGCTGCAGACATAGTGCAGTTAGAAGCCTTGCATGTTCATGGTTGTTCATGAGTCCCTGTTCGTGAATGGCAACGAACAGCGAACATCATGTTCATTTTTTTTCTGTTCATGCCCATCTCTATTCAGAAGCCCACAAAGCCTGTGGCAGAAACAGTGCCTGATATAAAGTATAAAATGAAGAAAAGAACGCAAAATCAAATTGGGAGCAGAGAGTGTAAAACACGTAGGTGCAAAGCTGCAGCCACGGCGATAAGGGTGACTGCTCCAATCCAGCAGTTTTAGGGTTGAGTGAAAAGGGCCTTAGAGCAACTGCTCAAATCCAGCAGTTTTAGGGTTGAGTGAAAAGGGCCTTAGAGCGGTGGAGTTTGAATAGGAGAAATTATTGGTGATTATACCTTACCAAAAGTACAGTTAATTTTTTAAATCAAAGATGGACAAAATCTCACTGTATTGAAATAAATTCAGAATATAGATTGCCCTCAACAATGATGTGAAAAAGGTCTGCCTTCCTGTATGGCATCATTCCTCTAGATTATGACTAGAAGAGAGAAGAGCAAGGCCTGTTTAGTGATTGCACTCACTTTGTGGAAATCACAACAGAAGAGTATTCATATACTACCCCTCCAACTAGCTTTTGTCAGCAATTTTAGCAAGATTTCCCCCCCTGTAGCCTGAAGACTAGTGTGTGACATTTTTGAGGAAAAAGTGGCAGGTGTGGGTTTTATCATATGATTTCAGATTGTTTTTATCTTGAGATGATATTACATTATATTTTTATTTTGTCATATCAATATGTTTGGAGAGATGATTTCAACATCCTCTTGATACATTTTGCCCCTTAAATTTTGGAGTTTTGAATTATCTATCTAAAATGGAACTGATGCATTAGGAATTTGTACATGGATTAAATACTGTAAATAAGCAATCTTTATGTGGTCATGACATGCCTATGATTCCATCAAAGGCTAATTTTTTTAAAAAAAAGATTGATTTACCTATGTTTTCTGGTTTACATCAAGTGCATAAAATATCACAAAACATGATATTTTATACATACTCTCCCCCTTGCTATTTATTTTATTTTATTTTATTTATTTCAAATTTGTATTCTGCCCTCCCCGCAAGCAGGCTCAGGGAGGATAACAACATATTAAAAAAACAATTAAAATACAATTAAAATTCATATTCATTAAAAACAACACATTTAAAACAAGATGGTGGACAGACTTCACAGGGAGGGTTTTATACACCCCCTTTTTTTCCAGGCCAGTGGAGGCCCAGCCTCAGCCATATGCCTGGCAGAACAACTTTGTCTTGCAGGCCTGGCGAAAAGATAGTAAGTCCTGCTGTGCTCTGATTTCAGCAGACAGAGCGTTCCACCAGGTGGGAGCCAGGACCGAAAAGGCTCTGGCTCTAGTTGAGGCTAGGTGGGTCTCCTTGGGGCCAGGGACCACTAATAGCTGTTTGTCACCTGATCAGATTGTCCTCTGGGGAATATATGGGGGGAGACGGTCCCATAGACATGCTGGTCCCAGTCTGCACAGGGCCTTATAGGTCAATACTAGAACCTTGAATCTGATCCGGTACTCCACTGGCAACCAATGCCAGTGTAAGAATGGTGTTATTTGCGCCCCCTCGTATATATACACCCCCTCGCCCAGCTGGTATGGAGTTTCTGACTTGGGTGCCATCAATATGCAGATGACACCCAATTGTTTTTTTTTTATTAAAGAATTTTCAACATATAACATATAACAAGAACAACAGTAACTGCATAAACATAACATGGTGCTATACATAGTTAAGCTAAAGCAAGAGAGTAACAACAGCAGTTTGTGCGGATAAGTTAGATAAGAGGTGTCCACCTTTGTCAACGTTCAAATACAGTACAAGGTAGGCGTTAGCTTTGTAGGGGGAATGATAAACAAGCAAAGCTAGTATATTACATAACAAGCCTATAATTCAAATCTCAGGGTTTATAACCGTGTAATAGGGAAGCTTAGAGACCAGCCATGAATTCTGGGATAGAAAGTCCAAGAAAGGATACCATTTCGAATAAAACTGTGTAGTTTTAGAGGGGTTCTGCAGCAATCTGATTCTGTCTGCTATCTTATCCATCATAAGGTGATTCCACACCATTCTGTACCATATATCAAGATTGGGTGGAAAGTGCGATTTCCACCTGAGTGCAATCGCATTTTTTGCAGCTACCAAGAGAGTTCTGAACAAATCTTTCCTTATTTGGGGAATTGCCAAATCTTTCCAGAGATCTAGGAAAACAAGTTCCGGGCGTAAGGGTATCTCATAAGCTGTAATACGAGAAATTTCACGGAGAATCGTCTGCCAGAAGTCGGCTATATAGGTACATTCCCACCAGCAATGCGGGAAAGTACCTTGCCCTCCGCACTTTTTCCAGCAAAGGGAAGACCTGCCAGGATATATTTTCGCTAGCTTTTGGGGGGTGAGGTACCATCTGTGGATAAGCTTGTAGGTTTGGAGTCTCACACTGGTAACAGGGGAATTAATCAATGCAGATGCCCAAACTTGCTCTCTATCTTCCTGTGATAATTCTGTCCCGCAATCATGTTGCCATTTGTTCAACAGTGCCTCATTGCTTGGTTTTTTGGTATCAATCAGTATGTGATAGAATTTTGACAGGAGGCCTTTACGAATAAGTGATCGGGAGTCTAGAAGAGTTTCAAGTGTAGTTATCGGTTTGGCCATTATGCTTTTTATATCCAGTGCATTTAGGAGATATCTCAGTTGGAGATAGAAGAACCAAGGGATTTCCTTGCCCACTTTATTGTTCAGTTCTACCCTGCTTATGATACCGTCCTTAGTAGCTACGTCTAGCAACCTTAAGTCTCTTAAGTCTTCCCAAGAGCGTAGCGCTGTTATATTGTGCTGGTGGGGCATGCCCTTATGGGCCGTGAGTACTGAAAAGCGGGATATAGCCGGGAGGAGGACCTTTTTGTATCTGTCCCAAAGTTTTAAAAGTGCCTTGAGGAATATATTGTGGTGTACTGAGGGAGGACGGAGGCTCGGCGTGGACCAGAATGTTTCCCTCAATGTTTTTGGCTGGGAGAAGACTTGCAATATATCAGTCCAATCAGAGTGCCCGGTAGAATGTAGGATTTGAAGGACATCTGACAGCCTGGCTGCGTCGTAATAGAGCCCTATGTCAGGATAATTAAAGCCTCCTGCCGCCCTAGGGGCACTCAGGATCTTAAAGGCTATTCTGGGGCGTTTGTTCTGCCATAGGAATCGGTTAAAAATTGTCTGCCACTGGTTGATAATTTTACTAGAAGAAGATCAATTTCAGGAGGACAAAGGATTTTATCAAGTGATATCTTTCATACCACGCCAGATTTTGCTTGTTCCATTTGAGCAGGAGGTGTTTAATTTCTTTAAGCTTTTGAACATGATTCACTTGGAGTAGCTGAGCCGGATTAGATGGGATATTTATACCCAGATAATGAAGGTGTGTTTTGACCCACTGGAAATCAAATTGCCGTTTTATGCTACTACATGTTGCCTCGGGTAGATTTACAGGCAGAATGGTGGACTTGCTTGGATTTATTTTCAAGCCAGATACTTGCCCAAATTGAGAAAGTTCGTCATTCAGAAATTTTAGAGAATCAAGTGGTTTTGTGATAAATAGTAAGATGTCGTCAGCAAATAAACATAGCTTAAAGCTGTGGTTATTAATTTCAATGCCTTGAATTCTCCTATCAGTCCTTATCGCCTCTGCCAGAGGCTCTATAGCCAGAGCGAAGAGGATAGGGGATAGGGGGCAGCCTTGGCGCGTGCCTCGGTGGAGAGAGAAGGAATTGGACGCTATATCATTTAGTTTAATTCTCGCACGGGGGCCCTCATATATTGCTTTGATTATTTGTAAAAATTTAGAACCAAAGTTCATTTGGGAGAGAAGCACTTGTAGGTATGGGATCTCAAGGGTGTCGAAGGCTTTTTCTACGTCCAGTGAGAGGAACATGGACTGTATATTATGATGTCTACTGAATGTCAAGATATTCAGTGCCTTGTAGATATTATCTGAGATGTCCCTATTGGGAATAAAGCCAATCTGATCCGTACAAATATAGTTTCCAATAAAGGATTTAAAACGGTGGGCAAATATAGAGGTGAAGATCTTATAATCAACGTTTAGTAGGGAAATTGGTCTGTAAGATCCAGGGTTTGAAGGATCTTTACCCTCCTTGGGAATCATAGTAATTATTGCCTCAGACCAGGTTTTGGGGAGGGTCCCTGAGATATATACATCATTACAGGCCAGTAATAAGGGTGGGGTTAAGACCAGGGCAAACTTTTTATAGAATTCAGCCGGGTATCCATCTGGCCCTGAGGCCTTATTGCCCTTCAGTCTTTTAATAGAGTCCAGTAGCTCCGTAGTGGAGATTGGACTGTCCATTATTCTGCTATGCGCCAATGTCAATTTTTTGATGTTTTTGTGGTTTGAGAGATATTTTCTGATCGCCATATTATCAGGTTTAGTTGATGTATATAAGTTCGCGTAGAATGTTTTAAACACCTGTAATATTTCGGGGGATTTAGAGAATACCTGTCCTTTGGCATCTTTTATGAGCCTGATATATCTATTGATCTTTTTCTCCTTAACTTTCCAGGATATACAGCATAGTGTCCTAGGGGAGTGATTCCAGTGTTTCTGTTTCAGATACAAGAGGTTTTTTTGGATTTGGTGAGTCTCAAGAGACTCCAAGGCTTTACGTTCGTGTAACAGCTGCTTATAGATTTTTTTACTACCTCTTTCTTTGTGCAGACGTTCCAATTGGTGGATTTTATCCATTATAAGTTGTTTTTGAAGCCTTTTTTTTTATTTAGGGCAGCAGACAAGGCTATCAGTTGCCCCCTTAATACAGCCTTAAGAGCATCCCACACTGTTTGGGGTGATATCATGTCTGTCTGGTTGTCTGTAAGATATTGAGTGATATATTGTTCAATTTTCAACACATTGTCTTCATGTAATATTAGGTTTTTGTTGAATGTCCAGTGCCTCTCCTTTTCATGCGTGCTTTCCAGGGATAATTTACAGTCTACCCACGCATGGTCCGAGTAGTCTATGTTCCCTATATTTGAGAGTTGTACTCTGTCAATCAAGTCTGGGGACACCAGGATGAAATCAATCCTGGTGTAGATGTCGTGGCGGGCCGAGTAGTACGTGTAATCTTTAACCAGCTTGTTCATTTCCCTCCATATATCTATTAAATGGAATTGTGTGAATAGCGCGAGCAGTTTTGTGTCTTGGCCGGGATTTTTGGGAGCTCTTAGCATTTTAGAAGTTTTATTACGGGTAAATGAGGATTTATCTAAACTGTAGTTTGCTACATAATTAAAGTCTCCTCCCACTACTACCGGTCCCTCTTGGAAGTTCTTCAACTTTTGCAGAACCTCTTCAGTGAATTCTAATTGCTGTGCATTAGGCGCATAGATTGTAGCTAGTGTGAGTAATTGCCCATTTAACTGGCCCTTTATAAACAAGAACCGCCCCCTGTGATCTCTTAGAGTGGCTTTATGCACAAATTGGGCCTTTTTGGTAAACAAGATGGCCACCCCTCGGGATTTTGAAGAGCCCTTTGCATGATATTGCATTTGTATCCACGAGGCCTTAAGTTCCGCCTCAAAATTTGCATGCAGGTGAGTTTCCTGTAGCAGGACTACATCTACATTAAGCTTTGCTAGGTTTGACAGAACTCTCTTTCTCTTCACTAAATTATTTAGCCCCCTCACATTCTGAGAAACAATGTGAAGACCTGGTTGTGATGCCATCTTGGAGAGGAAAGAAGTCAGATTAGTAAGGATAACCCTTAGGGAGATGTCTAATATTTTCGATCAGGGGTCGTGTATGTCTAGATCTCTAGCGGGAGTGTTGGAACGACTGGCCCAATATTATATGGAGGATTAGAGTAGTACGGTTAAAGACACCTTATGTACCAAATAAAGAGTTGATATACAGGTGCAGTAAAATTCAGATAAGAAGATTACTATCTGTTACTAAGCGATCAATCAATCAGAAATTCATTACTTTAAAAGCAATCATACAATGAATTCATGGTTAAAAAAATAAGAATCGAAGCATGTATCATAAATTCAATAGAGGGTACAATGGGTAAAAATCAGGTTGTTATATTAATAATGTATAATATTTAATCTAACCCCCTTTTTCTTTTAGAGTGCGTAGGCAATCAATCAATCCATCAGAGAGCAAAACTTAGAATCGTGTTACTCAAATAGGTTGCTATGTTATCTCTCCCTGAGTAGTAATGCCCTTACCTTCAATTAATCCTGAGTAATTAACAAAAGCAATCATTCAATGAATTCATGGTTAGAAAAGAATAAAAATCATGGCATATATTATAAATTCAATAGAGAATACAGTGGGTGAAAATCAAGTTGTTATGGTAATAATTTACAGTATTTAATCAAACCCCTTTGACTCTTTGAGTACGTTGGCAGTTAAAACAGACTATCAGTGAGCAAAATTTAGAACTGTGCTTCTGAAGCAGGCTGCAGTGTTAACTTTTCCTGATTAATAATGCACTGAACTTCAATTAATCCTGAGTGTTCAATAAATTATTCAATTGATTGGAAATTAATTAAAATTCTCTCTTTTAGTATCCTAATGGGGAGCCAACTAACCTAATGGATTTACCTCTAATACTAAAACACTAACTTGCCTTAACTGTCAATATCAACTATATACAACAAGCACACAGCACTTTACTATACTTTATATTTTCCTGAAGTGTCTTAAACAAAACAAACAAACAAACAAAAAAATTATTTTGTATATACAAATGCAACAATTGTGTACTAAGAGAAGTAAGAAGCTTCTTCAGTATATTGAAAACAATTAACTTGCTAACCAGTCCTCAGCAGCCCCTTGAGTGGTTCCTGCAACGGGGCTGCTGCAATTAAACAGTAAGGAGGACTGTCTGTGGAAAGGGCAAATAGGGAAGCAACCCCTTCAATCCCACCTCACCCACCCCCATCTGCTAGTAATCACAACAAGATAGGGACGTTCTAACACAACATATTTGGCCACGTATCTTACACTTGAAAGTCAGGTGTCCCGAACGGGTATTTTACTATTTTTCTGAGGAGACATTGGCAGGCTCCGTTTTCTCTTTTGTGTGTTGGTTTCTGTCCCCATGGTGATCTCTATGCCTAAATCACGAAGGAGGCGAAGGCCGTCCTCGGGAGTGGAGACCAACTGTTGCTTGCCGTTCACCTTGAGACGCAGCGTTGAATAGCGGGTCCAACCATACTCTATTCGGGCATTCCTAAGCTCTTCAGTTATGGGCTTGAACTGTCTTCTCCGTTCCAGGATCTCCGTCGGCAGGTCTGTGAAGACGCTGATCCGCCCTCCATTATGGGACAGGAATTTTCGCGCCCTTGCTGTTTCAAGCGTTATCTTCCTTACTCTCCAGTCCAAAAAGACGGCCACAACATCTCTAGGACCTCTTCTCTTGTCCGGATTTTTGGGACCCACTCTATAGGCTTTGGTTACAAGCATTGCAGGGGTTTCCTTCAGTTGCAGCTCTGCCGTCAGCCAGCCCGCCAAAAAGTTAGAGAGGTCCGTATCCACGGCAGTATTCTCCTCTATCCCCCTAAATTTCAAATTAGAGCCCCGCATTTGGATTTCCATATCCAGGATCTTATTTTGAATACGATCGTTTTCTGATTGCAGGGAGCGAACCTCCTCCCTCAAAACGGCATTTTGGTTAAGAGCCTGATCTGATTTTAAAATGGCAGAGTCCATAACTATCTTAAGGTCACGTAACTGTTGAGATAGCGGCTCCATCAGATGGGTGATTTTGTCGGAGAAGCTCAGCTCAAGCTCTTGCAGCAGGGTTTTCAATGCTGGGTCGTATGAAATCGTTTGCATTTTTCGCGCCTCAGCATTAGCCACGACGGCCGCCATGTTGTTGCTCGCTCCTTCCCCCTCCCCCTCAGCACCTTCAATCTGCGACGCCGGGAAGTAGCTTTGCAAACTTTTCCCTGCCTTATTATTATGTTTCTTAGAGGATAAGTCTTGCTTACCCTTCATGCTACGATGTGTAGAACGTTTTTCGAAGCTGTTAATGGGGTTTTGAGGTGGAATTGAAGCGGAGCTTCAGCTTCAGGCATCCATTCCTCTCGGTGCCGACGCCACGCCCCCAATGACACCCAATTGTATCTGATGATGGATGGACAGCCTGACTCTGCCCCAGATGTCCTGGAATGTGCCTTTAAAGCTGTAACTGGATGGTTGAAGCAGAGCTGGCTGAGATTGAATCCCATGAAGACGGAGGTCCTGTGGGTCTAGGGTCCCACATGCGGGTGTGGGACTCTGGCTCCCTGCTCTTGATGGAGCGCCACTTAAGCCAGTGTTGGGAGTTAGGAGCCTGGGGGTGGTCCTGGATGCTTCCCTGTCTATGGAGGCACAGGTTGCAGCGGTTGTTTGATCCTCATTTTTCTACCTAAGACAGGCTCAGCAACTTGTCGACCCATGATCTTACGACAGTGATCCAGGCAACAGTCACCTCCAGATTATACTACTGTAACTCGCTCTACATGGGACTTCCCTTGGGCTTGATCCAGAAACTGCAGCTGGTTCAGAATGCAGCTGCATGAGTGATTGCCAGAGCTCCAATCATGGCACATATAACACCCATCCTCCATCAACTGCACTGGTTACCAGTTGAGTACTGGGTCCGGTTCAAGGTTTTGGTGTTGACCTATAAAGCCCTATGCGGACTGGGTCCAGCATACCTTTGGGACCGCCTCTCCCCATATGTTCCCCGGAGGTCACTTCGACCAGCTAATAAGAAGTTGCTGATGGTCCCTGGCCCCAGGGAGGTCCATCTGGCCTCTACCAGAACCAGGGCCTTTTCAGTCCTGGCTCTAACCTGGTGGAACTCTCTGTCTGAGGAGACTAGGGCCCGGCGGGATTTGTTATCTTTCTGTTGGGCCTGCAAGATGGCGATGTTCTGCCAGGCATTTGGTGGGAAGAACAAATACAGAGGGCAACACTGTGTGGTAACACGAGTATGTAAGTAACAACCCACAACAGTAAGGTCCGATGACCAACTCCCAACTGCAGCTAGGATGCCAAGCCCACAAGGAGGAAGAAGGGCCACCACGCGCTCAACAGGGCTCAAGCTGAACTCCTGTTTCGGGATTTCTTTTTCAAGAGCGCAGTATATTGGTGATTGTGCGGTTCTGCGATGCTTCACTCACTCCTCTATCTCTATATGGATACCAGATATCAGATGCGGACTTGGCATTCTTACTGCAGATTCTCCCGGTTGGGAGTTGGTCATCGGAATGTGTTCGTTGGAAGACCCCTGCAGTCAAGAAGAAAGGAATATATTCTACTTTGATTAAGAGACTTTATTGGGACGTTATTCCCTGGGGAGGTTTGGCTTATTGGTTTGTGCATTCCTTGTGTTGTTCTGGAATTCTAAAGGAGTTGGCATTATCAGCCTTATTCAGAAGACCTTCATATAAAAGTGTTTGGTAACTTTTGCCATATTTGTGTGTTGTATAATTCATCATATTGTGTTGGTTTGTAGACCTTACTGTTGTGGGTTGTTACTTACAGGCATTTGGTGGGGGCTAGACTGTCCTCTTGCTGGCCATACCACTGAAGACCGTCCACCACCCATGTAGGAGCACATAAAGTGTGAGGCAGATCATTATGTAAGAGCCAAGCCCTGCGCCTAAAATGCTGAATGTTAATATTTATACCCGCCATTTGAGAAATTTTATTGCACATGGAATAATGTTTTTAAATGTTTATAATGTTTTTATTGTTTTAAACTGTATGTTATAAATTGTATGTTGTTACACTGCCCTGAGCCTGTCCAACAAGGAGGGCGGTCTAGAAATGTAATAAATAAATAAATAAATAAATAAATAAATAAATAAATAAATAAATAAATAAATAAATAAATAAATAAATAAATCCTTATTTACAGTTGTATCTTGATTCCTTTTTGTGTGGTATGGAGCCTTTCCCCTGTGGTTTTTCTTAAAAATCAGGTGTACAAAGATTTACTGTATGCAGCCATTTAGCTGCCCTGATTAATGTTTTAGACCAGTTTGTTTTCTTCTGATTATTTATGCATAAACTGTCTTAGTTGGCAACTGGAAATAGGGTGCTGATGACCATTAGAAGATGACTAAACAACAGACGTTCAGAAGGTGCTTGATTTTCTGGCATGAATTCAACCACAGTTTCTCTGCTGAAATTTCTGCCCTTCCCCACTATCTACCACAGACCCCATTTTGCACCTTATTCTATTCTTCAGGACAAAATTTAGGGGGAAGGGTTTAGTTAGGTGAAGCAGAAAGAAGTCCCACTGTGTGGATGGTTGGAGACACACCTCTGGGAATGCAAACGTGTCACAAATAAATATTCTTGTCTTTGTCTCATTTTGGAGAGCCAGTGTGGCGTAGCAGTTAGATTGTTGGATTAAGACCTCAAAGCCACAGGTTTAAATCCTGACTCTGTCACAGAAGCTTGCTGGGTGACCTTGGGCCACTTATACACTTTCAGCCTTACCAACTTCAAAAGATAAAGAGGAGAGAATGATGTAAGCAGATTTGAATACTCATTGGAGAGAAAGGAGGGGTATAAATTAAGTAGATAGATAGACAATCAGACAGACAGTTTTTGTTATCCTTGCAGGAACATCTCATTCTTTTCTAAATTTCTAAATAGATTGCATGAAATGGGTCCTTTTTGCTTAATGATCAATATTTGTATATTGCTGCTGGAGCCCATGTGCTGTGTTTGATGGGTTTTCTTATATGAGACAAAGCTCACAGAGGATGCAGAAGTGGGAAGCTATGAATATATGAACAGTGAGAGAAGAGGAGATAGAAGTTTATGAGAAGCATGGTGGTGTTAAAGGGAGTATAGCATTTCCAGATGAGAAAATGTCTAGAGGCAGTTTATATAGCTTGGAATCAAGTGGCAAAGGGTTGTATTGGGAGTAATATAAAAGTAGTCTGCTATGCTAATTTATTGAGTTAAAGGCCTCCTTTAATGGTTTGAATTATTTGCAGCTTCCCCAAAGGAGATGCATGGGAGGTAGGAGCAAAGTGTTAATTCTTGGGAAATGATAAAATTAAATATCTCATTTCAATTTCATTAGTATCAACAAATCCAGACTTAAATTTAAGACTTTTTTTCTTGAGGGTGTAGGAGAGGAGGTGGTGTGGTAAGAGATATTTTATTTGCAAATATCAGAATCAGAATAAGAATGGCAGAGCTGAAAAGGAACTTAAGGAAATGATCCAAAGTCAGGAACCCTGCCCCACACTTTCCAGCTACAAGGGGGGGCCCTGTTTGGCAATAATTGGCCCTTCCAATGGCTGGGCTCCTGATCTGGATAGCCCAGTTAAGCCTGATCTTGTCAGCTTTCAGAAGCTAAGCAGGGTCGGCCTTGGTTAGTAATCGGATAGGAGACCTCCAGTGAAGACCAGGGTTGCAGAGGCAGACAATGGCAAACCACCTCTGTTAGTCTCTTGCCATGAAAACCCCACCAGGGGGTCACCATAAGCCAACTCTGACTTGAGGACACTCTCCATCACCACCACAAATGGCTGGTACAGCCCCAGCATCCCTGGGACCTAAGTCTCAACTGGAAGGAGGCCCATGCTGAAAGCCCAATCCACCTTGTTCCCTACGCCCACCAAGGCCCTGTCCCATCTCAGCATTGGACAAGCAACAGGCCACCCCACTCCCAGCTGTTCCTTTGAAAGGCAGGCCCCAATTGAGCCAAAGAGGACAATCCAGACCTTTCCGTCATGGTCAGGTAACAGACATGTGGCAGGAGACAGAGTGTTGTGGGTCATGCCAAAACCCCTCTTCTCCATCAACTGAGGCATCTCCAAGGGCTCTCTAAAATTACACAAAAGGGTGTGGCAACCCTGAACACTAACTCAAGGTAGCTGAATCCTGACAGAAACTTAAAGTGCAATGCTAAACTCAATTATACCCTTCTAACTTCATTAGTAGTCTAATCCCTATCTTGTACGCACTGGCCCCAATGTAAAGTTCATTTGTACATAAGCCCTACTGAAATGAAAAGGAAGGAACAGTTCATTGAAGCTAAGTCCTATTGATATCAATGTGATTTGACACATATTATAAATGTGATGAGGGAGGAACTGGATCAGGCCCTATCATACCAACTGGCCACATCTTTTCCCATGCACATTGGCCATAATTTATGCAAGAATATCTATTATGTGAATGAGTAAATCTCTCTCAGACGGTGAGCTAAACATGTGTAAGAAAGGAAAGGGGCCAGCTGGAATGATCCCCCCAAACCTTAAACATGCTTTGACTGTACACACATGTAACATGTATACAAATAAAACTTAACTGAATCTTCCTGTGCGACTTTGGGCCAGTCACACATTTTCAGACTAACTTACCTTATGGGGATTTTGTGAGGATAAAATGGAGTAGAGGAGAATGGCACAAGCTACTTTGTGTCCTCATTGGGTAGAAAGTCAGGGCAGAAGTGAAATAAATAAATAATTCAATTTGCTCCTATTATGAAGAACTATGTCTTGCAAATTTTCCAGAGTGTAGTTGAAAACTACTCTGAAATCACAGCAGACTTATTAAAGAGAAGGCTTAAGGATGTTCAATCCATTCATGAATTGCATATCCAGATATAAGTTAGATATGTGTGTGTTATATGCTCTCAAGTCATTTCTGTCTTATGAATTATCAATCTTCAGAATGACCTATTATTTACTGACCTGCTCAGATCTTGCAAAATGAAGGATGTGGCTTCCTTTATTGAAGCCATCTAATTTGGTCTTCTTTTCCTACTACCTTGCACCTTTCCTAGCATTATTGTCTTTTCCAGTCAGACTTGTCCTCATAATGTGACCAAAGTATGATAGCCTCAGTTTCACCATTTTAGTTTCTAGGCTGAATTCAGTCTTAATTTCATCTAGAACCCACTTATTTGTTCTTTTGGCCATCCATAGTATCTGTAAAACTCTCCTCCAGTACCACATTTCAAATGAATCAACTTTCTTCTGGTCCATTATCTTCATTGCCCAATTTTCACATCTATACATAGTAATGGAGACTCACACAGTATGAATGATCTTGGTCCCCAGCAACACATCTTTACCCTTTAGGATATTTTCTAGTTCCTTCATGGCTGCCCTTGCAAGTCTCAATCTCTTTCTGATTTCTTGGTTGCAGACTCCCTTTTTGGTTGATGACTGAGCCAAGAAATCACAAATCTTTAACTATTTCAGTTTCTTCATTGCCAACCTTAAAATTGTGTAATTCCTCAGTAATAATTATTTTTGTCTTCTTGATATTCAGCCAAATTAGAGTCCTACTGCTCTTAACCACAACACCAAACTGGCTCTAATAGTTCTCTTTAACTCTGAATGCCAGTCACTGAAAAGCTGCATTTAGAATTTTAACCCTATTTCGGTCACCTTTTGCTTTCACTTCTTGTCTATCTTTTCATCAGTTATCTATCTAGGCTTTTCCTTTTCTTTGGCTACAGGGATAGTCTTTGCACATTTTTCCTTAATAATGTCTCTAGTTTCAGCCCAAAGCAATTCCAGTTCCCAATAAATTAAACTTAGTAATTAGGGGTGTGCACTAAAACAATAGTATTTTTCAGATTTGGGTATCCAGAATACCATATATATTCAATATTTCCAATATTCAGGTCCAAGAATTCTGGTATAGTATTTGGATTCAGGTTTTATTCAGAATTCAGAATATATTCAGCTCCATTATTCCCTATGGGAGAATCTTTCCAAGGAGCTGGAGGGACCATTTTTCAAGCAAACCCCACCAAAATTGTAGGGAACATAATCCTGCCTATCCACTAAAGACCCCCACCCCAACTTTCAAGTAAATTAGGTCAAGATGTCAAGTTCTATGGGCATCTGAAAAGGTGCCCCCTCACCACTCTCCATTATTTCCTATGGGAGAAAAAAAATTATCCAATGCTTTCTCCAGGGCAAAGGTAGAAGGCCAAAAAAGAGCCTTAGCTAAACACAGAAGCACAATCCATGGGCCAAGCTTCCCGATGTAAACAGAGCTAACAAAGCCAAACAGGATGGGCATCAAACCAGAGAATCCCAGCAGAACCAATGCCAAACCCAAGAATCCTATCAGAATCAAACTGAAGTGAGTGAAACTTTTACAAGCCCAACAGAACAATGGAACAAGCATCACTCACAGATGCCAGTTGGAACCCAGGGCCAATGCAAGTCCAACAGAACTAAATGAAGCCAGAGTTTCCAAGCACCCAACCTGGCAAGCCAGTAGTACCAAGGCAGCCAGCCAGATCTGGCAATGGCATATGGCAAGCAAGCAATACTTTTTTTTCCCAAATTTTTTTTATTGGATTAGATTATAATATTATTCAAAACATACATTACCCCCTTATAAATCTTTTTCTAACCCCCTCCCTTTCCTCCCCCCTTTTTGTTGACTTCCAACAGTTTTCCAACCCTAAGTCTATCTTATTATTTAATTACGTAATATCTCATATATCCTATTATACACACATTTAATACTCTTTTCTCTAAGCTTATTTAATCTCTACTAAAAATACTCTATAATATAAATTTCCCTTTGGATGCCTCAATTAAACCACATATCCTACATAAAATAATACTAGCATAATAATATATATTAGCAATCAAGATATTAAAAGATATAACATTGTATTCATTTTACTTTCCAATCACCTATGTTCTTTGCTTTCCACCATCATCCTAACTCTAATATTAGCTTAGACTCTAATACTCTATTACTCATCCATCTTTTACTATTTTTGTTCTAGGCTTCTTTTAAATCTATAAGGTAATTGTTATATTCAAATATCTCTTACATACACTTTACTTAAACTATATATTGTAAATAATATCTAACTATCTTAATTATCCATAGTGAAACATCCATTATTTAGTACTCTATAGTTTTTGATTTTATCATAACTCCATTAATAGCTTAGATTTTTATAATTAAATTCCCCCCTCGGTAAAGTCACTTCTCTCTTCTTCTGTTACATTTCAATAATTCTCGAACTGCCACAGTTCTCCTTTCACGTCCCATTTTTTTTCTAAATATTGTTTCAATTTCTCCCAGTCTGCATTATACTGTCCTGGATCAAGATCTTTAAGTTTTCTGGTCATTTTATCCATCTCAGCCATGTACAACAATTTATACATCCAATCTTCTATAGTTGGTATTTCTTGTACTTTCCACTTCTGCGCATACAAGAGTCTCGCAGCTGTAATCATGTAAAATGACAATGTTCTATACTGTGTTGGAATACCTTCCATTCCCAAGTTCAGTAGCAACAATTCTGGGTTCTTATTTATTTGGGTTTGCAAAACCTCATTAATTACTTCAATTATATCTCCCCAGTATTGCTTCGCTACCTCACAAGTCCACCACTTATGATATAGTGATCCTTCATGTTTTTTACATTTCCAGCATTTATTTGACATGTTAATATTTCCTAATGCAATTTTCTTTGGTGTCAAATACCAACGATAAATCATTTTGTAGACATTCTCTTTAATACTTGTACAAGCCGTAGTCTTCAGAGTCGTTTTCCACAAATATTCCCACGCCTCCATTGTTATTTCTTTATTAAAGTTTATAGCCCACTTCACCATCTGTACTTTTACTGTCTCATCTTCTGTAAACCATTTTAAAAGTACTTTATAAATCCTTGAGATTTCCTTTTTACCTTCTTGAAAAATTACCTCTTCTAGTTCTGAGTTCTCCGTTCTTATTCCTCCTTTCAAACAATCCGAATTGTAAAGATCTCTGATCTGTCTATATTGAAACCAGCTGTAAGGCAAGCAAGCAATACTGATACACACACACACACACATACAGAGAGTAATGCTGCCTCCCTTCCGCCTCCTCCTGGGAAACCTACAAAGGAGGAAAATCAAGCTGCTGTACCCTTCAAAATGCAATTCCTAGCTATTCCCAAATATATCCAGATAATTCAGGAATGTAAATACTGATTTATCCAAATATACCTGAATATGACAGTTCTACTTGGATATACCAAATAATACTGAATTTTTGGAGAAGATTTTTAAACCAGATATACCAAATTGCACTTCCCTATTAGTAATGCAAATCTGTTCTTTACATAGTCTTTAAAATCTTCAGGAAGTTATTTAGATCATATTTTGGCACTATGATTCTTTTAGTATTTCTCAATTTTATTCAGCTATTGGTTTTGTTATAGCAGAGAGAATAGATCTTCTCCATCTTCTTTTTCCAATCATGTGATCTATATGATTCTTGTATTGCCCATTTGGTAATTTCCATGTATACAATTGTCTATTTGGTTGCCTGAACCATGGGTTTGCAATGAAGAAGTTGTTGGCTTCACAAAATTCTATAAATTGCTCTCCTGTTTCATTTTGTATTCTTAGTCCAAATTCTCCAACAGTGTTTGATTCTGTTTTGTCTCTTA
This sequence comes from Eublepharis macularius, assembly GCF_028583425.1. NCBI lineage: Eukaryota > Metazoa > Chordata > Lepidosauria > Squamata > Eublepharidae > Eublepharis > Eublepharis macularius. The sequence goes on from NC_072790.1 coordinate 197,093,046, forward strand.
TTTTTGCATTCCAGTCAGTCACCTATGATTACAAGGGCAACTTGTTTAGATGTATGATCAGGGTTTTTTCCTGGACACTTGCGTAAAAGCTTTCAGTTTCTTCCTCTTTAGCATCTGTAGTTGGGGCATAAACTTGAATGATGGTCAGGCTGATAGGCCTTCCACAAAATCTGATTGATATTATTCCATCAGACATTGCATTATAGCTCTTGCCTACTTGTGCTATGTCTCACCTCACTATAAAAGCAACAACGTTTCTTCCAAGTTGACCATTTTCACAGTAAAATGCTTTATAATTTTCTGTCTGAAAATGTCCTAATCCAGTCTGTGTTAATTCACTCTCACCCAGGATTACAATGTGTAAACATTCCATTTCTTGTTTTATGATTTCAAGCTTACTTGGATTCATACTTCTCATATTTCATGTTCCTATTATATGTGTTGCACAGCTTTGGACTTTCCCTTCACATCTATTCAGAATAGCACTATTTGCTATTGTCATCTGCTCTTCCCGAGTAGCCAATTGAATGCCATCCAGCACAATATCATCTTTCTTTTTGGATTGTCTCATCATAAGATTTTTGAGGTAAGAGCTTATCAGAAGTAGTTTATCATTGCTTTCTTCCACATAGTACTTACCAGGGTTAGCTGAAGTGTCGCTGCTGTTGTCTGTGAAAGATCCTCCACCAGTGTTACCTTCCACTATTACTCCTGCCCAGCAGCTATCCTTCAAGGTTTTCTCCACCCCTCCCCATCACTACTGGAACTGTCCATTCTTTTCTGCTGATATGACTGTTGGTTTATGAAGGGGGTGTATACATCTTAGTCTGGCATCTCAGCATTGACCACTCTGCCTTGAGTGACTCTGCTAGGAGTTTAGACTCTTGATTGAGTCTAAACTCCTGACAGTATTGCTTTCAGATTCACTGACACTCTCAAACTCCCTCACCAGATTAAGGTGTGTATCCAAGAGGAGGTTTAATGCAGTCTACATGCCTACATATCTGTTGCTACAACCCATGCAAAGGAGAATGAATTGTATGCATTTCTTGTTTCCTGAGGGACTTCAAGGGGAAATAAATTTCATAGATGTTCTCTTGGAAACCTTTGTAGAGGATTTAGTAGAGTGTGAAAAGAGGAAAAGGAAGAAAGAGGTTAACTATTCGTTGGCCTTGACTATGGTTGCTATTTTCGTGGTGATGTAACTGACTTCCTGGATTGTCCTTTGGGGTTTTGTGTACATTTTAAGCACAAATCATGCCTTTGATCATTTTTAATCTGTAAGGGGTGAATTTTGCTTCATTGTCTCTTGTGAGCTCTTTCTCTTCACAAGTTCAATCTTGATCATTTACCTCTGAGATCTTTTCTGATTCATTTCACAATGGGTGTGTTGCTGGGATCAACCAAGCCAAGGGGATAGTCATATGTAAACAAATGAAACCTTACTGTTTATATTTCGATCAAGAGACTTTATGGCTTAGCTGTAGCTGTGTCAGCAGTTGCCATGCAAGCTCTGTTGTATTTGAAGAGATCTTAGCAAAATTTGGAAAGGGGTGTGGAAAATTGGCTTCAAAACACCATCACACCCTTCTCAAACCTCGAGGCAGTATGAACTCTAGCCTGGTTCCTAGCTGCTAGTCATCTTGTAGAATTATTCCAGTTGCTGAGAATCACCTTGTATTTGTGAGAACTTTTGCTGCACTCTTTTTTACTCTTTGCTGTTAGCTAGAATAGGTCAGAGTTTGAAATAGGCTTGTATACCAATGAATTGGTGGGCACTTAACATCTCCCCTGTGTTTAGCTTGGCAGCCCCACTCTACAGGAAAATCATGTGTTGAATCAAGGCCCAGCTGGCTAGGGGATTGTGTTTGGGTTTCTTGGTGGGTCAGTTGCAATCATATAGGACTGAAAGAGGACAAGTCTGACAATGGTTGCAGTGCTCAACTACCCCGGTGTTTCCCAACAAAAAGAAAACATCTATGTAATCTGATTACTTTGGGATTAAAATCACCTGATCAGTGCAAACTGCCCCACAGTGCAAGCAAAGTGTCATCTCACAGCAGAGGTGTGAAGGTCCTGGGGCAGGGGGGAGACAGAATTTGGGGGGACAACTGTGATGAAATACTTCTGTTTTGGAATGGGTGCAATGCTTTTTAAGACAGGAAGCAGATTTTTTTATGTAAGAAAATCTGCAGCATTAGATAATGATAAAGGGGGGCTGCAAGGTCTTGAAGGGGGCATCTCATTTCCACTCCCCTGCTGTTTCCTGTTTCCCTTTCCTGGAAGGCTCCATGACCTTTCCCTTTTCTTCCTTTCTTGTCTCCTTCCCACCCACCACCAGCCTACTTTTATCTGCCCACCCCCCATCTTCAGCTTTTCCTTCTTCCCCCTCCCACTCGTAGCAGCCTGTCCTAGGAAACTCTAACTAAGTTGCATGGTACCTGGCCAAGCTAGTCCCATTGCACACTGGGGAACATGCAAGAACTTGTAGATGACATCTCAATTTCCCTCTTTCCCACACTATTTCCTCTTTCCTTTCTCCTGGCAGCCCCCATAATTTCAACTTTCTCTGCTTCCCACCCACCAACAAATGTAGTTTTTATCTAGCCTCTATCTTCAGCTATATTTATTTATTTACTTCATTTATACCTTACCTTTTCCCACAAAGCAGCTTACATTGTTCTCCTCACCTCCATTTTATCCCCACGATGACCTTGTGAAGTAGATTAGCCTGAAGTCACCCAATGTGCTTCCATGACAAAGTGGGGATTCAAACATCTGTCTTCCAGGTCCTAATTTGAAACTTTAACTGCTGCACTATGCTGGCAATTATGGGGCAACTGTTGTTGAACAGCAGCAAAAAGCTAGGCTTGTATGAGTCATGAAAGGTGTTAAGTAGCAAGTTGCCTCGTGGTGAATGCTAGTCCTAATGAGTCTTCATTCGAAGGCCAAAACATGGGTCTTTTCTCAGGTTTGTAGAAAGATCTCTCTAGTTTGTTTATGGCTCAGATCTCCACATTTAAGTATCCACAGATGAGTTCATTAGACTTAGATATATTGACAAGCAGATACCCATGAGAAACTCACAAGAAAATTCCCTCACTGGTCCCTGTTTTGTATTCTGGTTTCTGACACCCCATAGCCAACTTTCTCTGTCCTTTCTTTTCACTGCCACCTCCCATCTTTTCCCATTCTTGCCATACACCTTCTTCTCCACCCAAACACTGGTTCTAACCTTCCCCTTGGCCAGCCACAAAGCCCTCTGATTTTTGCTCAACCACCATTGTCTCACTATTCTGCCCCTTCTGTGTGCCCACCCCTCTCCTAGCCACTCTCTTTGCCCACTCTCCCTTTCATCTGCCTACTCCCTCAACACCATTGCCTCAGTTGCCCTCTCATCACAGTAGAGGGCAATTAGAACCATCATACCTCCAATTGTGAGCTAATATAAGTACATTTGTTTCCAAGGAAAATAGATTGCCAACTTGCAGTCTATGCCCAGAATTAGAGTGCAGAGGTGCTGTCTGTGGATGATGGGATGAAATCTGGTATGGTGTAGTGGTCAGGGTGTCAAAGTAGGACTGGGGAGACCTAGCTTCAAATCCTCACTCGGCTATGTAGCTCACTGCATGACCCTGAGCCTGTTATTGTCCCTCAGAGTAACATATCTCATTGGATTGTCACATGGATAAGGTAGGGGGACAACTATGAGTGTCATTCTGAACTCATTGTGAGGAAGGGAGGATTAACATGAGACACCCAGAAGCAGAGCAATGAGTGAAGAACTGGACTAGATTTCTTCCTATTCATGCCTCTCCCCTTCTTCCCTGGCTTCTTTTTGGTGGCAACATGGTTGTCAAAGAGAGGGAGTCAACATGGTCAGGAATCTGCCAAGGCCCAAGACTGGCAGAGAACTCATTGCTGACCAGATCACATCTTCCAGGGCCCATCTTCCAGTGGAATAGATGCCCAGTGGCAATGGAAAAGACAACATTCCAAAAAACTGCGCTTCATTATCTTTCAACACATTGTTGCAGCGGCCTTTGCATTTATGTTCCATTTCCCAGTTGGAGGGGTAACATAATGGGGCAATGAAACATAACTTTCTAGAGAAAGAGAATTTCACTATACTTCTTCCAGATGCCTCTCCTCTTGGTGTACCAAAGACCCAGTTTCTCTGGGTAGGCTTCTCACACCAGCAGGAGAAGTCTATGTTGGCCCCGTGTTGACAGATGTCCCAATGGAAAGAGTAGATGGGCGTAACAGCGTTGAGCCACTACGAGAAAGTGCCAGGCATAATTCCTAGGTCAAAAACATTCATTAAAAAGAACTCATTGCTTTGAGAAGTCAATTGATTTTTGGAGCTGAAATAAACTCAAAGAACAGAAGATTATAATATTATAATATAATAGCCTACATCTAAAAGGCTAGATTCTGGAGTCTATACAACAAATGACTACAGATTACTTTTACAAATGGTTCATTTTTATTTTATGACGGTATTAGACAATTCTGTATCCTTTGGAAATGAATCATTTGAGTCATACCGTAAGGGTTCTGCCTGAATGATTCCTAAATGCAATAGCATAATGAAAGAAACATTCTTGCAAAGCAGATTATATGAAGCATGTTTGGTATTATTCCATATGTTGTAATGTGGGACCATCAACTCATCTCTCAGGTGCAATTAGCTGCTCCATCAAGCACAGCATTTGGTCCTTTGGAAGGCAAGGCGAGTTGATCAGCCATGACGAGCAAGCAAAATTACAGCAAGACCCAAACTATTTGGAAAAATAAGCAACCAAACAGATCCTTTAGGGCTACAAATTCTGGGTCCAAGACACAGCTGGAGACAGTGAAATATGGCACAAGGGAGGTTTGTAGTGGAAGAGAGGAGAACGAGTTCAGCACTGGTTCCCATAGACTTTTCTAATGGCAACTCCATATATCCTATATTTTGTGCTATCAACAACATTTGAAATGCTTCAGCAATGCAATTAGGCTGTAGCCCTATGTATACATTGCTGGAAGCAAGCCCCACTGGATGCAGTGGGAATTGTGGCTGAGTGTATAGGCAGAAGAATGGACTGTTAACCAACAAGCTTTGATTATAGTTTAAATACCAGTACCATCTTCCATGATAATAAATTGGGCTGATGCTTGTAGAGGTCATAGATCAGAATCATAGAGTTGGAAGGTACCTCAAGGGTTATCTAGTTCAACCCTCTGCACAATGCAGGAAATGTATAACTACCTCCCCCTCACACCCCCAGTGACCCCTCCTCCATGCTGAGAAGATGGTAAAACACCTCCAGGATCCCTTGCCAAACTGGCCTGGAGGAAATTGCTTCCTGACCCCAAAGTGGAGATTATCCTGCATGTGTAAGACTGAGCCATGTGAACTAAGTACTGATGTAACCCCTCCTGCCCTGCCTCTCATGATCTGCCTAGGTTCACAGAATCAACATTGCTGCCTGATGGCCATCTAGCACCTGCTTTAAAAACTCCTAAGAAGGAAAGCCCACCTCCCGAGGAAACCTGTTCAACTGAGGGACTGCTCTAACTGTCAGGAAATTCTTCTTAATGTTGCAACAGCTTCCTTGGTATCAGAAATGAAAAATGTCTTTCTCTTCCAATTGTATTCCAAAATTAGAAGAAAATAAGCTTTCAGGATGAAATGATTTCTGGCATGCAATTTTGCCTAAACTAAAAATCCAGTGGTGTTTTTGAAATCTCACAACTGCCATCAACTCAGCAAGTGGCCTTCAGTAAGCTACTCCTCTCAGCCCCAGCTCCCCAGCTGTATTGTGGGGCTAATAAATTTCCAGCTCCCTGCTGCTGTTTTTAAACATCAAAAAATGATCAGATCTTCCAAAGTTTACCGATCTATCTTAAGAGTTACATAGCACAGATTTAATATTACTTGGGGAAATAATAAAAATGATTAGAATAGTTACTTAAAATTTCTAATTTCTGTTCCTTTAGCTAGAGAGGTCAAGAGAAGACTGAGAGCAGAACCACAAGTGACAAAAGGCACAGATTGGACACTTGACTGAGATTTTTATCTAATATAACTCTACCTGGATCCTGTTTCAGTCAAGGGATTGCCATCTAGCGGATGATAAAAGTGATGGATTGTGCAGTCTAATTCTCATTAACAGTAAGCCTTAAGCAGAGGCAATTTACTTCAAATACTGGATTGGACTGAAAAAGCTTATGTTGTTCATTCAGATTCTACAAAAGCAATCTTTAATAATTCTAACCATCCTGATCGCTGGACCCCATATTGTCTTTAGTATTAGTGCAGTAGCAGCTCAAAACATAACTGTGCCTACACAGTCCTATTTCTCCTGTGTGTTATTATGTGCAAAGAACAAATGGATTATTCAGTTGTGTGCATCTCCTTTCCATAGGAGATACTTAAAACTACTGTTTACAACCATGAAATTCTGTGACTGTTTCTACATAGCAGAAATCTTTAAAGGCAAATTGGCAGAGTAGGACATTTATTGAATTTACCAAATAGAGAATGTAGTGTTATTATTCACAAACCAAACTGTGATTGTCAAATGCCCACTGGGGGTGGGATATCTACCGCACCCAGTGGCTCTTGGCTACCTGTACTCCAGCAGCCTGTAGAAGAAGAAAAAATCACTATCAGTGATGATGTGACGACACTTCCAGGAAAAAACCCAGAAGTGATACCAGTCATCTTTAGGAATTGCTGGAAATGCTATGCTAAAACCATAGAATAAAACCACAGTTTCCAGTGGTTCCTAGAGAGTACTAGCATCACTTCTTGGTTTTCCTTGGAAGTGATGCTACACTGTTGCTGACAGAGTCTCCTCCCCGCCCCAGATTCCCACTCATTGCAAGGCACTGCCTGGCAACTCTATGGTTCATTAAGCATTAGCAGTATACATCCATAAGATTGACCCATCCGGAGGTGCTGCTGAGTTTCCTTACTCCTTAGCACATTATTTCATTAGATGAAAGCTGAGACTTCAGCCATTGTGACAATACATCATTAGAATGTTAGATGACAATAGCAATTACTGGTTTTTAAAAACTTGCAAAAGCTTTCCAGTGGCACTGCATGGGAAATGGAGTCAATGGCTGCTAGAAAAGGCAATTGTGTTGTACTGAACTGTTAGGAAGGAACACAGTGAAGCTGTCTGTTGAACAGTCATTAACAGCTGAATCAATCTCCAAAAGAATTGGTTCCTTGATCCTTTTTCCACTCTTGTTCTTGATCTTCTTAGAAGTGAAGCTCATTTATTTGGCTGGTTTTTGTTTGGCACATTATTCACTTCTGCCTTACTGTTGGATTTCTCTCCATTGTTAATCCCCCCCCCATCGGAAAAAGTGTTCTGATTGGAAGAAAGATCCTCTGAAAAAGCTTATCTCTTTGCACATCCCATTTGTTTTGCACAATGGTTAAATTGCTGAAGTGACCGATTGCCAACATCCTGCTGAGAATCTCCCTTCCTGTCTTTCCTCCCCAACTCTGGAATTGTATCATTTTGTTTGTTTATTTAACATGCTACTGGTTCTGAACACCCAGGAGTCCCACAGCCCTCTTGCCTGGTTTTGGCCATCCAGCTTCACCATATACCAAAGCACCCTGGCCTTCAGTGCCATATCACATGGGACTTAACTCTCAGGAGCGCTGCCTGCCTGGTGAACCCTTGGTGTAGTGGTGGCCTCCATTCAACCCACCAGTGGTGGTGTTGACATGGCCAGCTGGCTGGCCTGCCCAAGCGTATATGAGCAGCTAGAGCAGCAGCACTGAGGTCAGGGTGCTCAGTTTGCCCAACAGACATTCCATCCTTCACTGGCCTGCTCAGCTCCTGCTTGAGAGCAACCATGAAGGAGAGCTGCTGCCTCTGGTGGTGAGAATACATTTTACTTTTAATAAATTCACTACTGTTTTACATACTGGTTGTTCTCCATACCACATAGATTTCTAGTTATGACGTAAACCCCACTCACTCCCCCACTATGAGGCAGATTTTCCTTCCAAAACTGTCAAGATTGTTTCCTGTGACTAGGCAGCCTCTGGTAGCATGTCTCTGGTGTTATTTAAAGGTATTTTTGTCCCACTCTTTAGAACATATATATTTATGGTCTATATCCCAACCCAAATATTTGGTAGGGGAGAAGCAGGAGCCCATGTCTTCTTCAAATGAAATGGCACTAGAGGCTGAGTAAAGTTCAAAAGGAAACAGCAGATTTATTAAACAAGCAGGGCTGGTATATAGGTAGGCAGGAAAAGTACAGCTGAGCTAAACTTTTATTGTAGAACAGAATACTTCACAGGTACAATAATCTTCTTAAAGTTTACTTCACAAGCACAATAATCTTCTTAAAGTTTAGTTTAAGAATTTACAGATCTTAAAAGTGAGAGGTTGGTAGTTTCAGACTTAGGTTGCATTAACAAGGTTCCTTCATAGATGTCACTTTACAGTTTAGGTGTTCTGACTTCAATATAGCACTCTTTTCCCTTTACATGAGACCCAGGGTCTTCCTCAGAGACAAAACCCCCTTTTTTAGACACTGGGCAGAATTATTCTTCTCCAAAAGACATAACCCTAATCACTTGGCTGAAGGGGAGTCTCCTTTCACTACCCATTTCTTCTGCCAACAACACCCCCCCCCCCCCAGTTCTATCTTGTCTGTGTAAATTATTGCTGGCTTTCACACTGAAGCGTTTTAACTAAAAGTCTTCTTTAAACCTAAAGCTGTCCCAGTTAGGGCAAACTTTTCCTTTTTCTCACACAGAGGATTACTGGCTCGACTATCCTTGTCAGACTCCAAACTTCAACTCCTTCAACAATTCTGTCAGCACCAATTGTTACCTTCTCACTGGCCAATCAGAGCCCATCAATCATTCTCCCTTCAGGCAGTTTTTTAAACCCTTTCTCTTCCACTCTCTGGAACTTAGCAAACTTAGTAAACCTTATGTGTAAATGCCCACTCCACCACACCAGTGTTCAAGCATGCTGTTTAAAATAGACACTAGGGGAAGGGAGGCAGCCAGCTACTAAATTGCCATTTCCCCAGTATCATACAAGTCTGCTAAGTTGTGTCTGTGGTCCCTGGTCTCTGGGTAGTGGGAGACACAGGCACTAGATGGAGCCTTATATCAGTAAAGGGGAAGGGAAACTGAGAGTACCGGCCCTCGATGGGTAATGCCCAAAATAACCTGTTGGTGGTAATGTACCAAAGGAGAAGTCAGAAAGGAATACCTTTTGAGGGCTGGATAAGATGGGGCAGCAGAATGTCCCTGGGCAGAGACTTGGGCTTAGCAGAGTGGTGCTTGTGGGTTAGTGGGGCTGTTTTACCACAGCTACTAGTAACTTAATTAGGAGGAAGTGAAAGGGATGCACTCCCAACCATCAATTTGTAGTATCATCCCAGCCACTGAGAATCAGACCCATAGCCCCATTCTTTCATCTACATAGTATAATTTTAGTTTCCGTGTTTTGCTCATGACAGGTGTAGTGGTTAGTGATGGTTAAGAGACTTGGGTTCAGAGCCCACTAGATGACTTAGCTGACAACTGTCTCTTCATTTTATCGTAGTCACAGAATTGCCATGAGGCTCGAAGGAGGAAGGAAAAACCATCTATGCTGCTCGGAGCTCCTGAGAGCAAGGGTGGGATGAAATAGACAGAAGTAATGCAACATAGTTCAAGGTAGCAGATTGTGAGAAATGTAAAAATGAAAGAGAGTTTTTTTTTCTGGTTCAATCCTATTTGTAGATATTGGCAAGCCCAAACATGAAAGTCAAGCCAAACATCTTGCTGTAGATTAGGCAGAGGCAGTTTCTTGTTCAAGTGATGCTGTTGTTCTAGCATGATGTTTGCAGTAATATTCTTAGCTGACTGCCAGCTTCTCCATTAGGCACCATCCCCACTCCACCCCTGTGCTCCTGGGGTTTATAACTTGGCTGTAACTTTCAGTTTCCTCTTGGTTGAAACTTGTCATGTGAAATCTCAGCCCAAGGGATATTTTTTTTCTTTTCTCTTTGCCTCCAAAAGGATTTTACATTTCTGAATATATTTATAAAACTGGAAAGTGTTTTCCAGCTTGGAGGAGTCAAGCATATGGTTTGCAGCCTGGATCTGGTTTTCATCAGCTATTTATGTAGCCTGCATGTATATTCTGAAAAATGCAGTATCTTACCCTTAAGGACATTTCTCTGCCCCTTATGCTTGCTTGTAAACCATTGTGAATGGATGCTGTGATATCTTCTCACATCTGCAGACAATCCGGAGTTTTGGTTGTTGTGGATTTTCCGGGCTGTATAGCTGTGGTCTTGGCGTTGTAGTTCCTGATGTTTCACCAGCAGCTGTGGCTGGCATCTTCAGAGGTGTAGCACCAAAAGACAGAGATCTCTCAGTGTCAATCCAGAGTTTTGACTTCAAAATATTAAATTTGCCAGGTCCATGGTGTGCAGTATAATAAGTGCCTCACATGTTTATCAAAGTTGAAGCGAATTAGACTGCCCAGTGGTTCAATCCATACAAAGAGATACTATTTGGGAAGCTGTTATATTAGTCCTTAATTTGAAAGGCCTAGGTCCTCAAGAAGGAAACAGGGCAGAATTTTCTGACCATCCACAATATACTCAGATCAGTCACAGTTACATCTTGGTCTGGTTTCCATTTACATGATATATGTAAAAACACTGAATGCTTGAAGGGAAAGGTAGGATCCCATCTACTGGCCCCATCCATAACCTCTGTGTGTTCAGCCAAACTTTCAATCAACTCATGCAACGGTAGACACATCAGCTTTATATTCAGAACTGGGGACTCTGACTGCATCTGTGTTTCAAATCACACGAAGAGAGCCTCTACATGTACAATTGTATGAATATCAGCTCTTGGAATAAATAGACAAAGAAGGTGGGAATGATCTACATTTTTAAAATTAACATGAATCATGCCTTCGTGAATTAAACCGTAGTTTTGGCTTCTTTGATAGAAGCAGCCATGAAGAAGGTGTCCCTGGACCCAATAGGCTAAATAATTAGTGCCCTATGGCCAACATTCCATTTTTGAGCAAAGTGCTAAAGTGGGGCCATGCAAGATCTTGTGGCCTTGGAGGAGAGGGATCATCTAGACCCATTTCACTTCATGTTGAGGTCTGAATTTGGGGTGGAAATGGCCTTGGTCACCCTGACTGATGATCTTTGCCAGGAGAGTGACAGGGAAGTCTATTCTCCTGGAGTGTTTAGCAGTTGTCAACAGCTGCAGTATCTTCCTGGAGAGGCTGGTTGGGTTGGGAGTGAAGAGCAAGTTGGCTGGTTTTAGAAGGTGAAACCAAGGGACAACTGATGGATCCATGCCACTGATGACACAGAGTCCTGCAAGGATTGGTTTTGTACTCATGCTTTTTAACATCTACCTGAAACCACTGGGAGAGATTGTCTGGGGATTTAAAATAAGGTGTCCCCAATATGTGGGCGACACTCAGCTCTATTTCTTCCTAAGAGCAGAGTCTAGTGGGTCTATGGAAGTCTTGAATATACAGATGCAGAAGTTAATAGGATGGGTAAGGACAATAAACTTCTCAGGAAAGTTGCTCGAGGTTGCACTCCTATGAAAGTGCAAGTTCATAGTTAGCAGCTGTGGCTGGAAATTAGCCTATTGGGAACCCTATTTCAGGTGGAAAGGTAGCAAAGAAATGTTTTAAATATTAAGTAAACAAAAAAACCCCTATGGTTGGAGCACCTTTTGTAACTGTTACAAGTTGTTTTCCAACATGTTGGTCCAAAAGTTACAGCCGAAAAGCCAAAAACACCATCCATGTAATACCATTTTTATGACTCACATAATTGTATGTAAACTTCTGAGTTCTCCAGAACTTTTCATCAAGCCAGAGTTTACAACATAAAAGAGAAGAGAAAAGAAGATATTTCAAGGTCATCATGATCTTAAGACTAGTGATGGGCATGATCCAAAAAAAAAAATACCAATTAAGCCGTTTGTGGATCCGTGCCGCTGCCGAACCCAGGCCACCGATTCTAACCGATCAAGTCTCATTTCCAATCCGGAATCAGGAAAGCCAAAGCGGGAGGGCGCCCCGCTGTTTCCAGCGATATAGGAACGGTGGTTGGTGGCAGCAGCCGCCAGGTCCGGCGGACGGGGGGCAGCGGCGATGAGCCGCTTCTTGAGCTGGCTGCAGCACGAGTGGCTCGGCAGCTGCCTGCCCTGTTCACCTGCCCCACAAGACAAGGGGCAGCCAGCTTGCCCGCGTGCCCCTTGTCCTGGGGAAAGACGAATGGTGCAGGTGGCCTCCCAGCCTCCCGTGCTGCCTTTTGCCTTTCCCCAGGACAAGGGGCAGCCGGCATGCCCACACGCCCCTTGTCCTGGGGAAAGACGAATGGCGCGGGCAGCCTCCCAGCCACCCACACTGCTTTTTGCCTTTCCCCAGGACAAAGGGTGGCTGGCTTGCCCACGCACTCCTTGTCCTGGGGAAAGATGAACGGCACAGGCAGCCTTCCAGCCACCCGCACTGCCTTTTGCCTTTCCCCAGGACAAGGGGCAGCTGGCTTGCCCGCATGCCCCTTGTCCTGGGGAAAGGCGAACTGCGTGGGCGGCCTCCAAACCACCCGCACTGCCTTTTGCCTTTCCCCAGGACAAGGGGCGGCTGGCTTGCCCACATGCCCCTTGTCCTGGGGAAAGACAAATGACGCGGGCGGCCTCCCAGCCTCCCGCGCTGCCTTTTGCTTTTCCTTTGTGCCCATGGCTTCAGAACACCCCCTTCCCCCTCCCTCCCCTGGGTTGCTGCTCCGTGGTTGGAAGGAAGCCTGCTAATCAAGGAAAGCTGGGCTTCCATTCGTGTTTCGAGGGCGACAGAAGGAGGGCAAACACAGCTCATTCCCCTGGCTCCGTTGCCCCGGGAATAAATTACTGGCGCAAGAGTGTCTGCAATTCCGAACAGAAACCGATATATCCGATCAAGTCCCGAACAAGCAAACCCCCGACTGCTGGATTGGTTGCCGTGGACAGAACCAATTAGCTGAGTCACGATGGCGCAAACGCCAAAATCGGGGTTTTTTTGAAATCGTAATTCAGATCATGCCCATGTCTACTTAAGACCCTTCCAGGTCAGGAAATAGTGGAACTTTTGACTGTCAGGGTTGAGTTTCAAATTGCTGCTGGCCATGCTTTGAAATGTATGATCTAGTCACAGTGATCCACTCATCCAGGATACACTAGCCTACTCGGTTTTACATGGGGCTACCTTTGAAAAAGGCACAGAAACTTCAACTCATTCTGGTACTGGCATTCAGAGGTTTACTGCCTCTGAATGTGGAGGTTCCCTTTGGTCACCATGGCTACTAGCCACTGATAGACCTGTCCTCCATGAATCTGTCTAATCTCCTTTTAAAGCTGTCTATGCCTGTGGTCATCACTACATTCTCTGACAGAAAATTCCACATTTTAATCACTCATTGTGTAAAGAAGTATTTCCTTTGGCCATTCAAAGTGCTGGTCCTTACCTTTAAGGCTCTAGACAGCTTGAGGTCAGGATACTTGAATGATCACTTCCTCCCATTCTTTCAAGCCCTCCAGTTAAGCTCTGCTCTCTGCCCCCATCACCTAAAAAAAGTGAGGTGGATGGTGATCAGATACAGTGGTGATGTCTTGCTTTTCAGAATGCTCCCCCCCCCTCGAGTTTTGTTCAGATCGCAACTCACCGTATTGTACGTACCAGGCCAAAACATACAGTTTTACTCAAATTTTTGATTGAAGAGTTCCATCTTCTTCTTCTTTTTGCCTACTTTAGGCTGCTGAATACATTTTATGTCTTTAGGGGGTTCTTTGCTTGTTTTATTGATGGGTTTAATATTGATACTTTTTATGGTTTTGATGATGTTTGTTGCATTTTTAAAAAAGCCACCTGGAACAAGTCTTTGTAGATGCTACATATACATTCCTTAAATAAGTAGAAGTTATATAGTTCCTACCCAGTGATCTGGGTATGTGTGTGTGGAGGAGGTATTGCTAAAGAGCACTCATTGGCTGCCAGGCATACTTCTTAATAGAAACTTCTTGCACATCATGCATTCTATCATTAACTACATAATTCCTTATGAGTTTTAAGATCCATAAATCAGGATTATATTTATTACCAAGTAATATGGCTGCTCTGAATTTGAACAAAACCAAGTTTTGTAAGTCTGGATATATGGGCATTTTTTAAAAAGAAATCCTTTAAAAAATTAGTACCTGTGCTGGGGTTGAGCATGAATGTGAATGGATATTTGTGGTAAGAGGAACAGAGATTTGCTTGTCTGGCTTGGTTTGACCTAGGGGGACATTTAATACAGCATCTCTATCCACTTTAAATGCAGTTTAAAAATATTTGTAGGTCAAAATGGGTGATGAGTTTTGGCCAGAATGTGGTATGTGGATGTGGTTTCTGCAAACAATTACTCTGCATACTTGAACACACTAATTGCTTTGGCAAACTCCAATGAAATGGTTGATTCAGTAACTTCTGTGCAGGCTCTTTTAGAGAAAGAAAACTGTAGGAACTAGGATTGTTGTTTAGTTAATTCTTGCATCTTTCTGCTAGATGGAAGCTAAACATTTCAAAAGTCAAGATTGTTTACCAGATGGCAAGCTATTGTCCCTTTGGTAATAATAAACTGCTGTTGATTGTCCCAAGTGAAAATATTTTAAATCTTACATTCTGTGTTGTCATGTACCTTCCTAACTTTACACATTACAAAATTGGACAAACAATTTTGAAGTGAACTGAACTGAACTGAACTGAGACTAATGAATTTAGAAGTGTCCTAGATCAAGAGAAAACCTTCTCAAAGCTCTTAAAAGAGAATCACAAAGGACACCCAGCAGGATAGATATTTATATAATGAAACCATAAGAACATAAGAACCCTTCTAGATCAGGCCAGTGGTCCATTTAGTCCAGCATCCTGTCTCACACAGTGGCCAACTAGTTCCTCTGGGCATAGAGGTAGGGTTCCCCACTCCAGGTTGGGAAATTCCTGGATATTTGGGGAAGCAGCCTGGGGAAGGATCTCAGCAGGGTACAATACCAGAATCCACTCTCAAAAGCAGCCATTTTCTGCAGGGGAACTGAACTCTATACTCTAGAGATCAATTGTAATTCTGGGAGATCTCCAGGCCCCATCTGGAAGTTGGCATCATAATGAAAAACTAACATGCAAAGTGCCAGATTTATTCTGAGACAAAATGGGATCCATTTCTGAGACTGGCAAGGTTCCCTTCCAGAATTTCACCGTACATGTGCCTTTCTCAAAACTAGCTAAATGTGACCAAAACATTCACGTTTCATTTTCAGAAATGCCAATAATTTGTTGGAGAAAGTTCTATGTTGTAGTAGCCTACTCTGAAGGGGCAAAATTTCCCTAAGAGAGCCCTCAATCATGCTGAAAATATATAGGTAACATGTAGATAACACCTATCTCCACCCATTCTAGGACAAAAGTAGGCCACACGCTAGATTTGATCTTTGGGATGGGGTTGAATGTGGATCTGGAAGTGGTAGAACCAGTGCCATGGTCAGACCACTCAGTCCTGAAGGCTTGGCTGGGGATACCAGCCCCCCCCCCTTGGAAGGGTGGTGAGCTGATTTAAGTTTGCCTATGGAGACTTATGGACCTGATTGGGTTCCAGAATGCTTTACGGGATCCAATGCTCCACAGCGGTTCATTAGATGAGCTGGTGGAGGATTGGCAGTGCTGGCTCTCCAAAGCCATTGATGAAATTGCCCCCCCCCCCATTGCCCTCTTTGCCCCCATGCAAGACGGGCTCCCTGGTAGACAGAGGAGCTCCGACAGAAGAAGCAGGAGCTAAGACGGCTCGAGCGAGTGTGGCGACGATCTCGGGAAGAAGAGGCAAGATCATCTTATACGATGTTTATGAAAGCCTATGAGGTGGCGGTAAAGGCTGTGAAGAAAGAGTTTTATGCAGCCTCCATAACGTCGGCTAGCTCACGCCTGGCAAAATTGTTTAATGTGGTTCAGTCATTGGTCTTCTTGCCAGAGCGAGGCTGTCAAATTTTGAATTCGGATATTAGCTGTGAGGCTTTTTGGAGCTTTTTTGATGATAGAATCTTGTCTCTCCACCACGACTTGCCAGCCACAGTTTATTCAGTGAATGAGCTAGAGAGCCCTTGGCTGTCTTTGGGGCCAATATTTGATCATTTCAGCCCACTCTTTGGGGAGGAGATTGACAGGACCCAGCAATCAGTTAGGCCCACCACATGTCCCTTGGAACTATGCCCATTGTGGGTGGTAAAGGCCAGTGCTGAGGGGCTGTGGTCCTTGCTGGAGGTCATTGTTAACCTTTCCTTATGCTCCAGAGCTTTTCCTGGGCCATTAAAGGAAGCTGTAGTAGGCCTCTTTTAAAGAAACCATCGCTGGACCCCACTGACCTGGCCAATTACCGCCCGGTTTCGAACCTCCCATTTCTGGGAAAGGTGATTGAGCAGGCGGTGGTAGAATAGCTTCAGGGCTTCCTGAAGGATGTCTCGGCCCTAGACCCCTTGCAGTCTGGGTTCCATCCGGGACATGGGACAGAGACGTTGCTGGTCGCCATCACAGACGATCTTCATAGACATCTGGATTGAGGCAGCTCGGCGCTGCTGATATTATTGGATCTGTCGGCAGTGTTCGATACAGTCGATTATGATTTTTTAATTCTCTGCCTCACCGATGTGGGGATACGAGGGACTGCCTTGTAGTGGCTTGTCTCTTTTCTCCATAGTCAGGGACAGAGGGTGGCGCTTGAGGAGAAATTGTCATCCCACCACCCTTTGGTGTGCGGGGTCCCCCATTATTGTTTAACATCTATATGTGCCCCCTTGTCCAGTTTGCGCGAAGTTTCGGACTTGGGTGTCATCAATATGCAGATGATACTTAGTTGTATCTGATGATGGATGGATGGCCCGACTCAGTCACAGATGTCCTGGAACATGCTTTTGCAGCCATGAGTGGTAGGTTGAGGCAGAGTTGGCTGAAACTGAACCCGACGAAAACTGAGGTCCTGTACTTGAGCCATGGTGGATTAGGTTCTGGACTTCAGCTCCTGGCCTTTGATGGGGTACCGTTAGTGCCCATTCCAAGGGTTAAGAGCCTGGGGGTGATCTTGAATGCCTCCCTGAAAATGGAGGCACAGGTCACAGTGGTTGTCAAGTCTATTTTCCATCTGCATCAGACCAGGCAACTTGTCCCTTACCTGTCAACCCATGACTTAACTACAGTGATTCAAGCAATGGTCATCTCTAGGCTAGATTACTGTAACGCACTTTACGCGGGGCTGCCCTTGAGCCTGACCTGGAGATTACAGCTGGTGCAAAATGCAGTGGCGTGTGTTATTACGAGAGTGCCAAATAAGGAGCATGTTACACTGATCTTACACGAGCTGCATTGGTTGCCAGTGGAGTACCAGATCAGATTCAAGGTTCTGGTATTGACCTATAAGGCTCTGTGTGGACTGGGACCAGCATATCTATGGGACCGTCTCTCCCCATATATTCCCCGGAGGACACTCTGATCAGGGGACAAACAGCTGTTGGTGGTCCCTGGCCCCAAGGAGACCTGCCTAGCCTTAACTAGAGCTAGGGCCTTTTCGGTCCTGGCTTCCACCTGGTGGAATGCTCTGTATGCTGAAATCAGGGCCTGTCAGAACCTACTATCCTTCCGCTGGGCCTGCAAGACAGTGTTGTTCCACCAGGCATGTGGCTGAGGCTGGCCCTCCGCCGGCCTGAAAAAAGGGGTGCATAAAATCTTAACCCTCCCCGTGAAGGCTGTCCACCATCCTGTTTTAAATGTGTATTAATAGAAATACACTGCTGTTTTAATGATGTTTTAATGTTATGAATTTTTATTGTATTTTAATATGTTGTTATCCACCCTGAGCCTGCTCGTGGGGAGGGCGGAATAGAAATTTGAAATAAGTAAATAAAAATAAAAGCATTCCCTGGAAATTACAGAGACTATGTACATTACATAGGGGGAATGGTTGAATCCTCTGTTGCCCTACCCCACAGCCTTGACACAATTTTTGGCATCCTCTGACTGCTATTTAGTTTTTTTTAAAAATGAGAGATTGCAGCAAATGTCTTTCCCTGTTAATGCTCTTAGTGGTAAGGAAGGGCAGTGTAATTAAATATTTGTGGCTGAGGTCTCTGATATGGGGCTACTCTTACCTGAAGAGAGGGGAGGCCATCAAAACATATAGGGGAATATGAAACATGACGAAGACATCTCATTGTGCATCTCTTTTTGCAAACATCATTTGTGTGATAAATTAGCTAATGTTCAGACATGTTAGTGAACTGGACAAACATCACCAGACACATGAACAAGAATCCTTTCCACCAGAACTGGAAAGTTAGATTAGCTGTCATAACAAATAAATTTCCCCTTTTAACTAATTGGTTGCTGAAGGAGATGTGAACAGCATTAGTTATTTAAGCACGAGGAAAATGTCTTTACAGCAAAGCTTGATTAAAATTAGCACAGCTGATTGTGCTTAGATGAAAACATTTCATGTTCAAATTCACCAGTGTCATGAAAAACCTCCATAGACATTCTTTCAGGATTCCTGTCATAGGTAAGTGAGTGGTGCTTCATGTGTACTCTAGTTGCATTTATTATTTTTATAGTTCTCCAAGGTTTTATTTTAGCTGATTCATGAGGGAGAGGGATTGGGCTTCAGCTTAATCTGCAGAACTTCTTTTCTCATGAGCTCATCTGTGATAAAGGCCCATTTCCCTGGGTGTCCTTTTTCCCCATGGTGGGATCAGCTGAAGCCAATTATCAGTGGTTTTCGGAATCTTGAATAATCATAAATTGTTCCATTTCTTGATGCAATCTGCTCTTTGAAAATTAATTTTTCAGGAGCTGGTAGGTTTGATTATTCACAAGATCAGTACAGCACATTAAAAAGTTACTGAGGGGGGTGGGAGTAGTGTTGACAACAGTCTGGAGAAAACTTATCTGGCCCCTCTGATAGAGACTTAATGTGATGTTATTTACCAGTGAGACCATTTGCTTCCATGCCATGAAAAGGTTTAGCTGCCTATCTCCACACATTAAAAGTCTCTATGAAAGGGGCAGGACATTTTTTTCCAGGCAGTTGGTAACTCAAGGGGATAGGTAATTTTTCTTGAAAATATTTTTTTGTGGCATATCTTCATTGTTAAAGAAAATTGAGACTTGGTTCCAGTGCACTGATATTTCCCATGTGCTCAGGTCACACCACGAGGTTTTATATACCAGAGTTCAACCCATCTTGCATCTGATGAATTGGATTCTAGTTCATGAAAGCTTATATCACAGTAAACATGTTCTTCAAAGTAACATGAGATTCTTTGTTTTGAGTGCAACAAACGAACATAGCTTTTTCTGTGGAAGTCACTCACACTATATCTGTAGATTAAGCCACTCAACTAAATAATTAACTGAACAACCACCTCAGATTTTGCATACTGAGTTTCATTTTTTAAAAAAATATTCCTCCATATGTCTACTATCATGAAGAAAAAATGGTATGTCTGTGTCTGGGACAGCCTCAGCAACCCAAACTCATTTGTGGATCTGGGAAGGAGGAAGCAGGAGCCAGAAATTTGGTGCAGGCACACTTGGCCCTCTGCATCTAGTTCTGCCACAGAAAGGCAGTCCCTGTGGCTGCCATGCCCCAAATATTCCAGCCTCTCTTAGAGGAGAGGCCAGAGGGGTGGAGCTGCCAGGGCAGTTAGGTGGAAGGTCACTGCATCTACACTGGGGTAGAACTAATGACAGCTGAGAAGTGCCACATCCTCCCTTCAGTATTACCCTCCTGGAAATCCAGGAAAGACGAGGAAGGGGCAGGTATTTCCCAGGAGTTGGGTCAAGAAGAGAGGCCAAGGAAGACTCTCTAATGCCCTTCAGTAGCTAGATAACAGAAGGGAGCATTGGACAGAGAGAAGAAAACCTGGGTGGACTTTTCCCGTTCCCTTCTGTGGACTGTGGACTGAGGCCAGTTGAGGGCCTCATTGAGGACTGAAGGGTGTCTCAGTCCTGCAAGATTGCAGACACTCACATCCAAGTGTTTTGTGATCAGTATGACAGATTAGAGGATCCATGGCAAATCTTTGAACACAGCTAAAGAATTTCTTCTGAAATAAATATTAATGTTGAAAAAAGGACTCCCACCTCAGAATTCTAATAAAACCCATAAAACACAAAACTTCATTATATTCATCATATGACAAACATGTCGATAGTCTTAAGGAAGTGAGAAAATACAGGTTTTATTAACGGTGCATTCCCTCTGTCCCCAAAGCCATGTCTGGGAAATTATATTGAGTTACAATGAAAATATTTGCTTCCTTTCCTTCCTCAATAATGCCCGTGTGTCTGTGTCTACACTGTATTGTTTCTAATTCCATTCATTGAGACCAGAATGCAAAGTAGTACTTGCACCTGCATGTAAAAGTATGCTTTGGACAGCGATAAATGGAGGTTCAATGGAGGTTCAGCATATGAGATAAAAGAACTTCTTGTACAAATAAGTAAAACCTTGGCTTATAAGCTTCAAATTTAAACAGTGATTTATCCAATGGCATAGTCTCATTCCAGAGGAATTCTGAAGGCCTGTTGCCTTTGTTTAAACAATGAAAGGGCAGACACAGTCATAGGATCATTTGGCTCCAATCTGATTTTGTCACTAGGATTTTCATTCTCATCTATTTTTCCATTTTCCATTCACTGAAAATATGATGAGGCTAAAAGTGAATACGAGAATGCTATAGGAGACATAGGTGACAACTAGTATTTCAGCTGAAGTGTAAGCTGAATAGATCTTTGCCCAGTGAAGCTGACCTGCAGTAGGTTCAGAACTAATCAAAGGAAGTTGTTCTGTCCAATTAACTTATAGAATTCACTACCACAAGAAGCAATGGCCAGTAGTGTTTAGCTGTTTTAAAAAAAACAAAAAACATTAGATAGATTCATAGCTGACTCATCTTATTGATGTAAATGGAATCTCCATGGACAGAAAGAGAATACTTCTGAATATCAAAGGCTCAGATAAACATGAGGGTTAATTATCACACTGCTTGTAGAAGATCTGGCTAGACATTGCTGGCAATAGCATGCTGACTCCATGGACCTTAGTTTGAGCCAGGAACTCAATTTGCATGGTCTTATTTTCCAGCATCATAAACATAGCCTAGATTATGTCCCATGGCACAGAGGGGTAAGCTGCAGTACTGCAGCCCAAGCTCTGCTCATGACCTGAGTTCGATCCTGGCGGAAGCCAGGTTCAGATAGCCAGCTCAGGGTTGACTAAGGGCCAAGCTACAAGTGACGAATGACACTTGAACGGCAAGTGGATTGAGTGGAGCACAAGTGAACAGGGAGAAATACACTTGCCATTCAAGTGTCATTCATCACTTGTAGCTTCGCCCTCAGTCTTTCATCCCTCTGAGGTCGGTAAAATGAGTACCCAGTTTCCTGGGGGTAAAGTGTAGATGATTGGGGAAGGCCACCCTGTAAAAAGTTTGCTAAGAAAACGTCATGATGTGCCGTCCCCCCATGGGTCAGTAATGACTCGGTGCTTGCACAGGGGCCAACTTTACCTTTACCTTTATGTCTATCTAAGACTCTTGAAAATGATCTCAGTAGGTGCCAAAAGCTGTAGACAGAGGAATCAACATATAATAGACCATTGTGCTTATCCTACTGCATTTTTTTAGTGAGGGACTCTTTAGCCACCTCATAATTCTTGCACTAGCATTTATTTCCTGCATTCTAAAACAACTGACATCAGTTTGAGTTTCCATTCCAAAAACATGTTTAGAAAGCAAGAATCTGGAATGCCATCTGTAGTCTTCAAGTCATTTCTATAATTACATTTTTTTAAAAATCCTACAAAGACTTAAACAACTTTCACCCCACTATCAACCTGAGCCTAAACCAGTTCAAATTAGGGTTCCCAAGTCTCCTACCCTCCCAGTGGAAGGGGGGACCTGGTACTCACCTTTAGTAAGCCTTTGAGCATGCTCTCCTGACACTGATGCAATGACATCATTTCTGGGAGTGACATTATCACACAGGCAATAATGGAAGTGCTCCTGCACTTCGTGGAAGTGCTCCTGCACTTTGCGCCAGGACAATTCTTAAAGCATCAGCCTGTTTGGCACCCAAATCAGCCCAGCACAAAGCACAGAAGAACTCGCATGGCCTGCACAATGATGTCACCCTTGGAAGTGACATCATTATCATTTTTAGTCAGAGACCTGTGAGAAAAGTGTTCATTTTGGTCAAAACAGGAAAATGCATGGAAGTCTGAAAGGGGTTTTATGCTGGCTAAATCTGGCAAATTGTGTAGAAGCCTGTGAACCTAATTCTGTCTAAGTCATGCAAACTGCGTACACCTAGATCAATTTGTGTATATCTGAGAGAGAAATTAATCTATCTAGGTCAGGCAAACTGTGTGGAAAGGCCTGTCTGTGTGGATAAGAAGAGAGTTTATTCTGTTAGTGAAGACCTTTGTGGAAAATTAGATTGTGTGAGTGTGTTAAAAAGCAGTTTTGAAAATGCAAAGTAAAAAAAAAAACCTTTTCCCTTCAATCCCAATTCTATCCCTCCCAGACAACCAGCCAATCCCCTCCCAGCTAAAGGAAAAAAAAAACTAGTGAGACTAACAACTCTCAAACCAAGCAACAGAAGAAGTACTCCAGAAGTCTTCCAGGTATAACTGGTCTCAGCAGGCAGCAGCAGGAATCCATTCACTCCAGGTCAAGATCCATTCACAGTCCAAAGCAGGCCAGAGTCCCAGACCACACAGAGAGAGCCAACAGGCAGCAGCAGCAAGCAGGCATTGTCTCTCACTCTCCAGGCCAGAGCAAAATGGAGGCTGCTCTGAGGCAAGCCTGCCTAATCTAACTCCTTGCAGCAGTTTTAAAAAGGCACTCTCATTCCAGAGAATCCCACTAGCCAGAGAACAAGAGCTCCTGCAAGGATTCACCACTCACTCCCCCCTCCCTTCCTCCTTTTTCACTTCCCTCTCCCTTCTTCTCCTTCCATCTGGTTAAAAAAGGTAGGAAGCAATGTTTCTTTGCTGTTTCTTAGCAAAAGAAGAGCAAGGAATTGCCCAGCCATGATTTCCAAAGTTTGCCAACTTTTACTGAATGAATTCAGTAAACTTAAATTCTGTTTTACCAAACCTGATTCAGTAATCCCTTTTAAGTTCGAAAATACTGAATTTTACTGAATCAGGTAAAATTTGGTATTTTTTACCAAATATCGAACCCGAATCGCACACTCCTAATCACATGCTGACCATTCTGTCAAAGTACCATCTATAACAAGCCTTCCTATATTACCAGTTAAACTGAGGAGGTTTAAGTAGTGGCAGCAAAAACCTTTTGATGGAGTCAGGGAGGCTACAATATAAAGGTCACACAAACACAAAAGGGAAGGTGTTCTTGAAGTAAAAGTTTAGGTAAAGTAGAGAACACTTGAAGCTCTGTGTGAATGGAAGTAAAAAGACCAAAGCCCTCCTGAGGTATAAGTTTAAAGTGAAGTAAAGTAAAGAGTTGGACTAAAGTCCAAATGCAAAGGTTTTTAAAAAGTTTAACAAGTAAAACAATACAAAGACCATTATTCTAAGTGCATAAGTCTAGGACTGACTCTGTTTATAGGATCAGACTGCAATTCTCCCACATCCCATTTCTAAAGCAATGCCTATACTTTCCCATTTTTGCATTGTTCAGCAGAAAGCACTCTGATAGGACATGTTGGAGAAATGGTACATATCTTCCCTTATGAAGAATATAAAGACGAGAGTCAGGAATCATGGATCCGGGAGGGTGTCATATAGTATATTTCTATAAATCAAATAAGCCTGAAAAATAAAAACCAGCTTTGTCTTGGCTTCAGAAAGAGCTTCCCACAGCTTCTCTAACCCAGATGTAAGATGGCCTCTAGCAGCTTGTTTATTTTCAAAAGAGATCGCTTCAGTTAGTTTGCGTCCTAGTGGTTCATCCAGGCACAATAAAATAATCATAAAATTATAATGTTCTACCATGAGTGGGTTTCATAACAGAGGGACTGAAATCTCATTATCATTTTGGATCTGGAAGCAAAGATATTCTGTTTGGTCTCCTGCACCTACTAGTAAACATTTCCCATAACAGAAGATGCATTTTCCGTTCTGCCAAAAGATATTTCATTCTAATTATTTATCATATTCACTGAGCATGCTTTGCCATAAGAAATGGTCTGTTGTCTTTAATATTTTTAAATAATCTTTAAGGGACAGATTTGTTAAAATTGCTAAGGAAATACTATTGGCCAGTGTTTGGGCTAAATTATTTTTCACATGTACAATCCAAAGAATATAATAATACTGCACACCCCTCTGCATATGGAGCCTCCCTTCCAATACCTTGAGAGGATTTTGCTTTTAATCAACTGAGCCAGAAAGCTGGCATCTGTGCAATGTTAGAGAGACCAGCAAGAGTGAATCTAAGAACCTGCAAGTCAGGCCATTGATCCCTTGAGCTTAGGATTGTCTACTTGGCTAGCAGAAGCTCTCCAGTGTTTCAGGTTGTAGAGGTTTTTCCAGGCTTCTACTGTCTGAGATAGGGTTGCCAGCTCCAGGTTGGGATATTCCTGGAAATTTGGGGGGATAGAGCTTAGGAAGGGCATAGTTTGAAGAGGAGGGACCTCATACACACCACCCTCCAAAGCAGTCATTTTCTCCACAGAAACTGATCTCTGTCATCAGGAGATTGGTTATAATTCTGGGATATCTATCGACCTTTTATAAAACTAGAAGTATCAGAGTTAAATCTAGAGTTTTTCTGCATCCATAGCATGCATTCAAGCATTCAGCTGCAATTTTTCTCCTAAACCTCAGTTCTAACTTAGCTCTGTGCCACAGCAAAGCCTACAGGCCACATACTCCTGCATCATATGCCGCTTGTGATGTCCTCATGGGCTAAAATATGGCAAGACATTAACATAGTCAGAGGTGTCTACAAACAGGAGACCAAAAGTAACACGGGGATTAATATAAATGGGAGAAGAAAGGATGTTTGCAGCTTTCAAATCAATGGCACATACAAATGTCTAACTTTGGTTGGATAATGCCCCCAAATTGTGCATACTTGGGATCAGATTGTTGGGCAGCAGGGGCAAAAAGAGGCTGTCACCTCCAACCTCGGCTTTATTGCTAAGCTTTACCTTGCTCCAAGGCCTTGTTTTCTATGCTAATTTGGGTGTTGCCAGGCTGCCATTAAAAGCACAGGAACAAGGCCAGTAAAAAAAGATAGCAAGTTTAAGTGGGGTCTGCCACCCTATAAAAATTAATGAGTGCCATGACTTCTGCATTGCAGTAAAGTAGAAGCACTGTTATGGTAGGGTGTTTTTCCTCCTCTGTTCTGTCTCTGCACCTTCCAGTTCTGTGAAGCTGGCAAGCACTTTTGTTTCTCTTCTGTGCAGCCAAAGGGGAGAAGGTGGCTTGTTTTCACCTGGAGAACTGGGCTAAGAATTCTCTTTTCCTTGCCAAACCATGGGGGATTGCAGAGTAAGCCACAGGGTTCAATCCATGATTCCTTCTTTTCCCTTCATGGGTGGGAAACCCCAGAGCAAGCCAGACAGGTTTCATATCCTAATGTAAATTCAGAGAGACAGCAAAATTTTCTTCCAAAGTATAAGCTTCAGAAATTTTATATTGCTGCTGAGATGAGACCCTAATCGGAGGGGATTTTCTGCCACCTGTTAATACTGCAGGCTTAAATGGAAAAGTTTCCCCAGCCCTCTGCTAGCACATGCAGGAGCCATGTGAGTTAAGGTTGTTCTCCTTCTCCTTTTTACCAGCAGAAGTTCTGTACCCTGCTGGCTGCAATTTCAACAGGTGAAGATTTCTTCCACCACAAGGATGCAGTCTTGGATTGCAAATTCATCTCTTGAATTGCTGTTGGTTATTAAAAAAAATCTCTGGCGCTCTACAGTGAAAAATGAATAGAATTTATTTGTGAGTGGAGTCCTATCCTGTTCCTAGATACAAGCTTTCTTACCACTGCATTTTATTTAAAAAATGTGTACAAAAAGTAACCTTTATGAACAAGATGGAGCTTTGAAAGTAACCCATACTTGCCCCATGACTATATTTGTTTGGGGTTGAATCCTATGAACTGTGAATGGGCTCATGGAATGGATTGTGCTGCCCCAACTCACTTTTCCCTGTGATTTATAAAAAAAAACATTCTTGAGGGGTATGGGGCCCTAGGAGAAAAGAGGGATATAGTTCAGGGGCTGCAGCTTGAGGGAAATCATACCTGACATCTTTCACAAACCAAGTAGCCGCTTGTATAATTGGTGAAGGGGGCTGTTTTTGGTACAGCTGCTCCATGCCACATCCTTAAGTTCCTGAGGGTCCTCCAGAACTAGAACAACTCTGGGAAGGAGCTGGAGGCTGCAGGGAAAAGGGGAAAAACAATTATGTGAGCTCTTCCTTTTCATGGATTGGCTTGTAGGAGCCAACTCTGATTGAAAGAGAAAAAGGAGGACAGCCTTTAACAGCTGTATTACAGCCCAGCAAATTTTAGCAGCACTGTTTTTCTCACTCTTGTGTGACAAGCAACTCCTGCCAAAATTTCCTAAACAACTACTAAACATACAGAAGTTCCATATTCCTCTGCTTCTGGTCACTAGAGTGAGTTAAAATGTTGAAATGGCCATCCAAATCTCGTTATTTTTAAAACTGTCTTTGAAACCTAACTTTTTAGACTCCAGAAAATTATATTTGGCATTATTTTCCCAGACTAAAAGTATGTTAGTTCCCCCTTGCTTGCTTACTAATTAGAACCATTAGTTCAACTCTTCAACACTCCAGTTTCTCTGTTCTAACTTATAAATGAGAAATTTCTAGCTTGCTGTGCCTTTTAGCTTGGGGTCATTGGTTCTAGGAGTTCTCATTAACAGGCCACTAATATTTACTGTTTGATCACTTGTTGGAGGTTTAGTTTTGCAGTCTATTTCATTTTCTGTATGTTTTATTAAAGTAATGAGCTTGAGATAAATGCAACCCACAGGCTTT
Source organism: Eublepharis macularius (assembly GCF_028583425.1). Classification (NCBI taxonomy): domain Eukaryota; kingdom Metazoa; phylum Chordata; class Lepidosauria; order Squamata; family Eublepharidae; genus Eublepharis; species Eublepharis macularius. The sequence continues at coordinate 197,120,151 of NC_072790.1, forward strand.
TAGTAGGTCATCCTACACCCCCTACTCTACCCCCACAGGTAGAAATTGAGCCAAAGAAGCAAGAACATGTTCAGCATTGCTTTACTGAATGATGTTAATGATGGCTTGATCGTTGTTTTATAAGAAGGAGCTTGGCTAGTGCATCAGAGCTCATTAACAAAAGGTGCTCTGAGCCACAAGGAGGGCCTCTCAGAGGTCGAGAGGCGTGGACCACTTCCATTTTTTTGATCCCCCCAGCATAGCTGCTACTGGGCCCAGTGCAGCTCCCAGCAGTTGCCACTAGAGGAGGAGTTAGATACATTTTCTGTGCAAGCATAAATAATGCTCTTGTTTTTTGTTGGGGATTTAAACCCCCGGATGTATTCTTTAATGTGTTTGTATTTTTATGCGAACCCGGGGCAGAGTCCCTCGAGTTTTGAGTCAATGTGTGGATGCAACATTCTATCATGTGATGGACATGTAAGAAGGCAAGAAAATATTGGACAAAAATACATGAAGAGATGCAAAAGATATTAAAGTTCCTCTTTGAGCCGAATCCTAAAAATATGTTATTAAATATTCTGCTTAGTAATACTACAAAAGCACACAGCAAACTTTTTAAATATATGGTTACGGCAGTGAGAGTAGTATATGCAGCAAAAGGGAAGACAGAATCTTGTCCAGATGTGACTGAGTAGATGAACAAATTGTATGAATATGTGTCTATGGCCAAATATATATATAATAAACCAATCTTAGAATTTCAGAAAAAAATGGAAAGACTTTTTTGACTATGCAGTTGAAAATTTAAAAAAAAGATAGCTATTACTAAAGCAGACCAACTATAAAATTAACATTTTAAAATTTTGAATATAAAATGTTGTGTGTATGTAAGTAAGAGGATCGATAGGAGAAATCGTTTGTAGTATAATATGCTGTTATATATTCTGTTTCTATTATTTTATGTACTTTTATAGCTTTTGCTTATATTATTTTGTGCATTGCTTACTGTCTTTACAGTTTACTATTTTTTCCTTTCAAATAAAATTTAAAACTTAAAAAAAATGCAGCACTGTTTTCTGTTAGTGTGGCCTCAATCCATGGATTTAAGTATCCACAGATGGGGCCAGTCGTGGCTATTAGAATATCCAAGTGGGGTTGTAGATTGTGAAGACAGCCACCCTGGTTATTGCCCCACCCAAACTTTCTTGTTGGCTTCCCTCCCACCCAGGAACCCCTCCCTCCTCCTAACTCCCAAATACCATTTTCACTGTAGCCCCTGTGTGTTGGAAAGTCCCTTATTCTTTCCCTCCTTGAAACACCCTTATTGTTTTGCCCCCTCATTGCCAGACACCCTTACCCAGTCCCAAAGTTGATGGTGATGTTGGGGGGAGCAGGGAAGTTAACTGCCTTTGTATTGTCGAAGGCTTTCACGGCCGGAGAACGATGGTTGTTGTGGGTTTTCCGGGCTGTATTGCCGTGGTCTTGGCCACGGCCCAAGACCACGGCAATACAGCCCGGAAAACCCACAACAACCATTAACTGCCTTTGCTTTCCACCTTCTTAAACACGCTTGCCTGCCCCCCCCCCTTAGGGTTTCTGGTCCCCTAGTGGGGATGGGGAATCCCTTGCTCCCACCCTCCACCCCTTGCCAGTGAGAGGAAAGGTAAGCAAATGGGGCTCCTGGGGCAACCTTCTGCCATGGTGTGGCAGTGTCACTTCCAGAAGTGACATCATTGCAAAGGCCGTGGGAGTACTCCTGCACTTCGTGTCAGGCCAATTTGGGCCCCAAACAGGCCAATTCTTTAAGAAGCACAGGAGCACTCCTGCAGCCTGCATGATGATGTCATTCCCAGAAGTGATGTCATCGTGTCACCATTGGGAGCATGTGTGCACAAAGATTTACACAAGGTGAGTGCATGATTCCCTCTCCCACCAGGAGAGTAAGGGGACCTGGCAATCCTAACCCTCCGGATCCTTTCCTGTTTCTTTCCCCCCACTGATTCTTCCCAGTTTCTTCCTCTCCTCCCAAAGGCCCTTCAAGGTTTCTACCCCTCCTCCAGTAATGTGCCAGTTCTTATTTGGGTGTTCTCCCAGCTGCGGGGCCCTTATCCGGATCATGCATGTGGTGATCCAGATTGAGACCTCACAGCAGTTTTTTAAATAGCAAAAATCATCTGTAAAATAGGAGGGTTGGCAAGAATCACAGGAGAGTATTACAGGGAGCCTCTCCTTCTCCCATTTGCACTGTCAGCTGCCTCTGCTTCCTTTTCTGTCAATGATGGCTTTGCCACCCAGCAGATTGCATGTTGGAAGCAGTGTCTTCCCCCTTCCCTGCCACTCCATGTCCTCTGTCTTAAAGGCGGAGGTGTTAGGTGCATCCCCCCTACTGCTCAGCTCCCTGCCCCAGCTAGGGTCCCCCAGCCAGGCTTTCCCCCAGACTCATGGATGGCTGCAGTGTTTCTCCTATCCTGGTTCATTGCAGTGCCATTAGGTGCAGTGCCATTAGGATGATGGCAGCAGAGGTTCCCCATGCCTTTCATCCAGGTGGCTAGCATGCTGCAACTGTGGCTGTGGCATTTGGCTCCACCCCTTAGTGACAAAGGGAAGTTTTTTTCTAGTTTTCACATTTTTTGCAATGGGGGGGGGGTTCTCCAAGGTTGTAGAAGCATCTGCCAAGTGCCCAAGTGCCCCCAAACAATGGGAGCACTTGGCTATTAGTATAACTGATGATGATGATGATGATATTAATTCACAGTGCAATACAGGTGGTATGGCCCAGTAATGGGACACAAATTTAAAGTTGCATGATGAATGTCTTCTTCTTTGAATCCTTTTAGTGTATCTCTGTGATTGTGTGTATAAGCCCACTTGGAGGTATCATCAAAGTCAAAAATTGAGGCCAGTTGTGAATGCGAGACGTGGGCCAAATGCCCCCTGCCCCACCCCCTGTGATCGTCCCTGCCCACAAGTCCCATCTCTGACTTTCAAAAGCAGGGAAGAGTTTGGGATCAGCCTCTCACTGTCAACTCCGTGCACAATCGGTTAATCCACCCTATAGACAGAGCAAGCCTTCCTAAGAACACTTTCCTGGGGAAAAGATCAAGATGGGTAGCCATGTTAGTTTGTCTGTAGCAGTAGAAAAGAGCAAGAGTCCAGTAGCACCTAGAAGACTAACAAAATTTATGGTAGTGTATGAGCCTTTGTGAGGCACAGCTCACTTCTTCAGATCAGATGGCAGTAAGCCCCATTGAATTAGGATTCTAAGTAGATCTGCTTATGATTACTCTCTAACAGTGTACTCCAAAACAGAGTTACTCCAGTCTAAGCCCATTGATTTCAGTGGCCTTAGATGGGAATATCTCTGTTTAGGATTGCACAGCAAGTGATCTAACTCTGCTTGGATGTTACCGTATATGCATATATATACTGCAAAATTTGTAAGAAAGTGTAAATGCATGTTCACTTTACAATTGAAACAGGTTTTCAGTACCTGGATAAATGTGGGGTTTATATTGTATACACATTCAACTGTACATGCATTGAATGGAACGTGAAAATTATTAAATACATATATAAAGAAAAATCTAGTAAACACTGTACCCAGATTCTACATGTGTTCTCTGTATTTTGTGAAGAGTGGTTGTAACTTGTGCACAGGGCTCCTGTTCTTCCAGTTCACATGGAGAGATCTGACATAAAATATTTTCAGATACAAAAAAATGTTTATAAGTAATTCCTAAAAAATGGAATTTAGTCTATAAGTAACTCCTCTACATTTAAATGCTGATCATCAAGTGCAATGCATACTTAGCGTGGTGATTTTCTTCTATTTTCTAGTTTCTGTGTAATTATGTAAAACAGACATGCATGCACACATCCAGACACAGAAAGAGATTTACTATATAAATAAATCACAGGAAGACATAAACTTCCTTTATTTAAAACATTCATTGTGCAGCTAGAAGGAAATATTATCACCGCAAGTGCTTCAATAAGTTTCAGGATGTAAACTTTGTTCTTAGGGGGATTACTTCTATGGCATTTTGTTAACCTATCAAAGCATTTGAGGATTATCTTGCAAACAAGTACATGCCTCAACTTCAGCAATACATGCCAGTCTGTTCCAAAGCAGAATAATATTACCTTTTTAGGGTTAAGCTATATAAGACAGTGAAAGATCATTGATCAGATTAGATGCAGAGCTCTGTGATCAACTTTCCAGGTGGCTTAGTTCAGAAGGGGGGCAGAGTGTGTATGAGATTATTTCTCTCAAATACACATCTCTCATAGTTCCTATTTGCTCCAATGGGGAAAGTTTGAAGGCAACCAGTATATTCCCCACAATAACTTCCTGAGAAGAAATTTAGACCTGGAAAATTGTATTGGGGGACTTTAAGTCCCCCCTGTGCAATGGTCCAATTCCAATTAGCTCCTTGGTTCTAGTACTTAGATATCAATATCCAAGATCTGTCAGGGTCACATCTATGTTGACCTCTTTTTAAAATGCTATTTCAAAATCCTACCAGGTGAATTGCCCAAGGCACAACTACTGACATTCTACTATAGTTTTATTATTTATTATTATTTATTAATAAAATTTCTACTCTGACTTTCTGCCTTCACAGGGCCTCTTAGGTAGCTAATACGTTTAAAACACACAAATTTAAAATATAACCATAAAAGTCATTAAACCCAACATATAAATGCATCATTAAAACAATTTTAAACCAGAATTTAAAATAAATTCAAAAGATAAAAACATTAAAAACAATGGGGAAAGAGGAGGGATCATTGAAGGAATGCCAAGTGAAACAAAAGAGTCATAACTTTCTAGATGAAGAAGGCAACAAAAGGGGGCAGACGAGCCCTCTCCTGGGTTGCCACCTCCCTAATCTTGGAAGATGGGGACTCCTGAAGCAGGGCCTCCAACTATGACAACAGTGATTGTGCATGTTTATAAAGGAGCAGGTGCTCCTTCGGGTAGGTTAGTCCCAAACCATACAGGGCTTTAACAACCAGCACCAGGATCTCGAATTGTGCCTGGAAACAAATTGAAAGCCAGTGCAGATTGGTCAAGACTTGAGTGCTATGTTTCCTGTAACCCAGCCAAGTCAACACTCTGAATGCAGCATTATGCACTAATGGAAGTTTCTGCACTTTCAAGGACAGCCCCCTTTTAGAACGCATTGCAGTAATCTAATATGGATGTAACTAGGGTATGTACCACAGCGGCCAGATCTTTTCTGTCCAGGAAGGGCCATAAGTGATTAAATAGTTGAAAATGGTGAAAGGCATCTCTAGCCACAGTTGGCACCTGCTTATGCAACAATAGGCCTGGGTTCAAGAGCACCTGCAAACTATGGACCCATTTCTTCCAAGGAAGTCCAACCCCCTGGGTCACACTTTAATGGCTGGATCAGAACTTGCACTCACGAGTAGCACTTCCATCTTGTTGGGATTAAGCTTCAGTTTATTATCTTACATCCACTCCAAATCTGCCTTCAGGTACTGGTCCAGGGTTTCTACAGCCTACCTGAGATCAGTTGGAAGTGCAAGATAGAGCAGAGTGTCATCTGCATATTAGTGACTTCCTAGCCCAAATCTCTAGATGACCTCACCCAGCCGTTTCATCTAGATGTTAAAAAGCTGGGAGATAGGATGGAACTATGTGGTACTCCATAGGCCAAAGGTCAAGTGGCTGAGCAGTATTTCCCCCATATCACCTTCTGAAATTACTCTCCATGGTAGGACCAGAAGCATTGCCTTCTAATTCCAGTTTGGAGAGGCAGTCCAGAAGGATACCAGGACTGATGGCATCGAAAATCACTGAAAGATCTGGGAGAATCAACAGAGTTATACTCCTTCTGTCCATCTCCTGGCACAGGTAATCCACCAGGGTGATCAAGATTGTTTCAGTCCCATACTGAGGCTTATAAACAGCATGGAAAGGATCTAAACAATTTGCCTTATCCAGGAAAGTTTGAAATTGTCCGGCTACCATCCCTTCAATCACTTTGCTCAAGATTGCAACATATGAGACAGGTCAATAATTACTAAGATCTCCTAGGTCCAGGGTAGGTTTCTTTAGAGTAGATTTCAAGGCTGGGGCAACCACCCCCTCCCTCACGAAGGCATTAACGAACTCTCAGACCTAGTCAACCAGTGCCCCCCCCCCCCAAGATTTAATAAGCCAGGAATAGCAAGACTCATACAATTATACAGTGGACCTCAAATTTCCAAGGATCCTGTCCACATCCACAGATTGAATAAACTGAAAAGTTCCCCAAACAATTGGACAAGTCAGCATCATGGCACCATCTGACTCTGTAGTTATCAATGTAGAGTCCATGTTGGAAAGGATGGGAGAGATTTTATCTGTAAAGTTCTGAGAAAAATGGTTACAATGGGCCACTGGGTTACTTCATCCTGCAGGCTAGATCTCAACAGGCCTCTGACCACCTGGAACAGCTCCACTGGCCTACACTGTGCAGACACAATGATGGCAGAAAAGTGAGCTTTAAAATGAGCTTTTGCGAATGTCTTGTGTATTCATTCTGAGTCTTCCTCTACTTGGTGTTGTTTCCAGACACCAATTCCAAAATAATCATCATGACTGTTGAAAGAAGCACTGCATTCATTTTTCTTTCTTGGCTAAGAATGCATTGAGACTGGATCACAACAACAGGAAGGATGGTGGAACTACAGTTTCTGATTTCAAACCTGGAAGCAGCATAACTCTGCTTAGGACTAGACATGGGCACGAATGGGGAAAAAAAACCCGAACAGGCTGTTTGGTGTTTGTTCACGACGACGAACATGAACAGCCGGCCAGACCCGAACATGTCCCATTACTGAACGTGTTCGGTGTTTGGTGTTCATTGGTGCCAGAGCACCCCTCTTAGCACTTAGAGAGCCCATATTCACAGGTAATGTGCAGCAGGCTCTTCTCCAGCCACCATCCAAGTTTGGTCAAGATTGCAGAATGGATCTCGGAGTTATACATTCTCAAATTCGATGCCCCCAGGAAACTCCCAATCAACACAAATGGAGCCACCTTCCCCAGTTCACTTGTGCCCCGTGCGGTGGTCCTGAAGGCATGCTGCCTCCCCTCTTGGGGACAGGGGGTCTGGCCGCTCACCAGCAGCACCCCCCATGTGCCCGCTCACTAGGCCTCTGGGTCGGAGGTGGACAAAGCATCAGCTTGTGCAGCAAGGTGGGTGAAGAGTGCAGCTGCCGGGCCTGGCGGGTACGGGGAGGCAGTTGCATGCTGCCTCCCATCTCGGGGGCAGGGGGTATGGCCACTCACCAGCGGCACCCCCTATGTGCCTGCCCGCCAGGCCTCCGGGTCGGAAGCGGACAACGCATCCGCTTGTGCAGTAAGGTCGGTTAAGATTGCAGCTGCCAGGCCTGGCGGGCATGGGGAGGCAGTGGCATGCCACCTCCCCTCAGGGGGTGGGGGGTCTGGCTGCTCACCAGCGGCACCCCCCATGTTCCCTCCCACCAGGCCTCTGGGTCAGAGGTGGACAATGCATCTGCTTGTGCAGCAAGGTGGGTGAAGACTGCGGCCGCCGGGTGATCAAGGAGAGGAGGACCCAGGGGTTCTGGGTGCGGTGATGAGCTGCATCTGGAAGATCCTGTGAGGGGGACAGGAAGACCCCGATCCATCAGCGGCTGCTGTCTTGACCCACTTCCCTGCCATCACGGAAAGGAGGGGACGGGGTGGTACAAGTGTTGGGGAAGGGACTCGTGGCAGTACACAAGAGGAAGAGGAAGAAAGAGGGAACACGAAGTGGTCAGGGTGGGAGAGGGGGACCCAGGGGTTCCAGCAGTGGTTACTGGCTGCACCTGGTAGATCCTGCGACAGGGCCTGGAAGACCCCAATCCGTCAGTGGCTGCTGTCTTCACTCACCTCCCTGATGGATATAGATTTGGAGGGTTTTTTATATACTTACTTTTATATACTAAACCTATGCTTTTTCAGTATTACATGCTTTGCACTTTTTCTATGCTCAGGAGCCAAAGTACTACTTGTAATGTAACCTGTAAGAATATTCTATAGATTCCAATAGAAATCAGTACCAGAGAGCCTTTTGTAGAAAACTGATTTGATGCAGCAAGCTGGTTTTGGCCACCTGTGGTATTATCTTCCTTAAAGCTGAGAAGAAACTGGGGAAAAGGGCACGAATAGGAAAACATCCCTTCCTATCCACAGATTTCAGTTATCAGAAGATATCAAGGCACCAGATTGAGATTCATTGGCGCCCTTGAAAGTATTATGCCCAGAAGAAAGTAGGTAAAAGGTTAGACAGTGTCCTTCCAAAATGAGGGCAGAGGAAAAAAAAACTGTGAAGACTAGAATTCCCCCAAATAGAGGGGCCAGCCCAGAATCGCATCTTTAAATCAGAACTGACCCTAGTTATGTTACGAGCCAGTAAGACAGCAAATATTAGAATATTGTAATATTGTTATGATTATCTGAAAGTATTAATTGCCTGTGTTTCTATTGTAATTTTGATGAGCTCTGGACACAAGGAGACCACCTACTCCTGTGAAAATGGGCTCCTCCATTGTTTAAATTAAACAATCATATATTGCTTCATTCTACAGGACTCCGTGGTGTGTGTGTCTCTTATTGTGATTGGTGAGAGGGACACCTAAGGCACAAGTTTGTGCATAACATCCCTGACATCACGGAAAGGAGGGGATGGGACAGTGCAAGTGTTCAGGGTAGGGAATCGTGGCAGTACCGAAGAGGGAGACGAAGAAAGAGGAAACACACAGTGGTCAGGGTGGGAGAAGGGGACCCAGGGGTTCCAGCAGTGGCAACCAGCCACACCTGGAAGATCCTGTGAGGGGCATGGGAAGTCCCCGATCTGTCAGTGGCTGCTGGCTTCACCCACCTCCCTGCCATCACAGAAAGGAGGGGATGGGGTGGTGCAAGTGGTGGGGAAGGAACTCGTGGCAGTACCTGGGAGAGGTAGTGGTCCCAGAGAGGGAGAGGAAGAAATAGGGCAGTGGCAGAAGCTGCCATCACCCACCTTCCTGCCTTTGCGGAAAGGATGGGAGTTGCTGCCTGGGACACATTCGCCCCCCAGCTCAAAGGGGTCCAGACAGTCTCATTGACAGGGGAGCTGCCACGCTGTGCAACCAAATGTATCCCTATATGGTATAATCGGCTTTGCAATCGCAACTGAGCTGTGTAACCAAGGAGGGAGCAGTAACAGGATAGTCCCTCATGAAGCAGTGGCTGACATGACCCGCTGTCCTGCCTTCATGGAAAGGATGGGATAGACGGGACAGGACACATTGCTTGGATGGGTCAGAGTGGTTCCTGAGAGGGAGAGACAGAAACAGGAAAGCAGCAGCTGACATCAGCCACCTTCCTGCCTTTGCCGGAAGGACATGAGTCGAGGGACCCATTCCCCCCTGCTCAGAGGGCACAGCATTTGCAATGGATAGGGGCACTGTGCGGCTCAACTATATGTGTAACAGCTCCTGAGCTGTTGCGCAAGTGCCCAAAGGAGGCTGCTGCCAGCATCACTCACTTTCCTGCCTTCACAGAAAGGAGGTGTCATGTTGATCTGGCTGTGCCAGGAAGGCCTATTAAGGTCTCAGAAGCCTGTTAGCAGTGGGAGTGGGCCTGGCTAAACCTGACCCAAACATGTCAGCCCTCATTCAAGATACCCACAGGGCTCAACGGGTGTGGTGACAGCATGGAGAACCAAGGGGCAAAATGTTTTAGTAGCCTGCGGAACCCCACACACTCCACAATAGATATGGGCAAGCCATGTAGGGCAATCGTCTCTGCCAAGATGCGAAGGCCAGCCTCCTGAGCCCTCAACCTCGATGTTCTAAGTGGCACTGTCCCAGACCCCAAGGGGACAACCTCCGTGAGTGTGGTCTGCCTGAGCACTCCGCTCCCACCAGCATCACCCTCAGGGCAAGGTGACCCTCCCACTGATCCCTGCTCAGAAGAGCTGGTCGCCCCCTTTCTTCCCCCAACAGATGTTTCGCTGGACGAGGATGGAGACCACAGGCTCGGGTGGTGCGTCTTCAGGTGTCTACTCAGGGCCATTGACAACAGGTGCTTCGAGTTTTTGCCCCTGCGCACCAGGACATCACAGGCACAGCACCACACCATTTGGGGGTCATTTGGAAGGGCCCGGAAGGGCCTCCATATGGAGGCACTGAAACATGGACTGCTAACTTTCCCAGGAGAAGGAGGATGAACGGTTACAGGCTGCGCTGCAGAGCTGGCCATGGACAACGGGGTGAGGGGTGGACTGCAGGCAGGGGCACCACCGAGAGTTTGGGATGATGACAGAAAGGAACTTTCATGAAACACAAACCATTCCTCCAGGGATCCGTCACTCACCCCCTCCTCAAAAAGTTGAGAGAGCTCCTCTCCCCCCAGTGAAAAGACGTCTTTGGCCTCCTCCACAGCCCCCATAGGTGAATTTGGGGGAGCGGGAGGACTCTCTGCTACTCACGAGCCACACCCAGTACTGCTTTCCACAAGTAAACCAGGGGCCTTCGCACTTCACCCCATGACCACCCCATGACCACCCTTGGCAGCCAACACAACAGGAAGACTCATTGTGCCACCAAACTAGAATTAAGGAGGACAGAAAAGGAGAGAACACTGTGAGCCCTTAGTCAAGGTGCCCACTGAGCTTAGCCCCAGGGCCTGGCAGCAGCCCTGGAAACAGAGGGAGAGGGTAAAGCACTAGCCCAGCACTCCCAGAGACCTGACCCAATCAAGCAGTGATAATAACGTGAGCCCTCAACCAAGGTGCCCACTGAGCTTGGCCGCAGGGCCTGGCAGCAGCCCTGGAATCAGAGGCTGGGGCTAGAGCCCTAGCCCAGCACACCCAGAAGCCTGACCACATCAGGCAGTGATAATAATGTGAGCCCTCAACCAGGGTGCCCATTGAGCTTGGCCTCAGGGCCTGGCAGCAGCCCTGGAACCGGAGGCTGAGGCTAGAGCACTAGCCCAGCACACCCACAAGCCTGACCACCAGATCAGCCACTGTCTGAAACTGATGATGATGATGATGATGATGATGATGATGATAATAATAATAATTAGGGTGAGCCCTCAGCCAAGGTGCCCACTGAGCTTGGCCCCAGGGCCTGGCAGCAGCCCTGGAACCAGAGGGAGGGGGTAGAGCCCTAGCCCAACACTTCCAGAGACCTGACCAGATCAGGCACTGATAATAATGTGAGCCCTCAGCCAAGGTGCCCACTGAGCTTGGCCCTAGGGCCTGGCAGCAGCCCTGGAACCAGAGGGGATAGCTCCCTATCCCACCCACCACAAACAGAAAAAAGCCCAGCTCCAATGCACTCTCCCACTCTCTCCAAAATGTTATTAACAGCTCTGTCCCACTCCACTGCTTGCTGAAACTGAAACCAGAACTGGGAGTGTAGTGCCCTTTTATAAGCTGAGGACTCTTGGAGAAACGCAAGAGGCCTGTGGTTGGCAGTCAGAACTGCCTAACAGGCTTTGCAGAGATGAGATTGGAGTTCCCATGGCCACAGAACACCTCCCCTCCTCCATCCCTCCCCCCTGGTGTCTGCTCCTACGTTACCCATTGTAACCAATTTGCAGCTCCACGCTTGGAAGGAAGACCTCCCCATCAAGCTAAGTTGGCCTTTGATTGGGGTGTCCGGGGAGACAGAGGGAGTGCAGACAGAGTTCAGGCACTCCCCCCCTCCATTGCTGAGGCAATTGATTGAAGGTGCCTGAGTGTCTAGCTTCCTGAACGGTGGCCGAGCACAATGAACAAGACTTGCGTCGACCGCCTGTTTGGCTGGAATGGCACATCACGAACAGCTTGCGAGCAGCTGAGCGGCCTGTTTGTGAGTTTTTTCTGTTCGTAATGCTGTTTGTGCCCATGTCTACTTAGGACAACAGTGCAACTGAAATGTGTGTCTTATGTTACAAGATTTCTTCTGGTGGCTGCCTTTTCATTCTGGAAATACAAGTGTCTCTTGAGTTTCTAATAGAAGATTTTCTCCATTCCAGTCCTCTATGCCACATTCCTCTCTTCCTTAATTTTGATTTGACTAGGAGAATTTCTAAAACAATTCTAAAATTGCATCCTGTGCAGCATGTTCAGTGCATTTTGGTCATTTACTTTTCTCCCCCTAATTTACCATTGCACACCTGTGAACTGATTAAATTTTAAAAAATCGCCATGTGGTTGTATCTATGGTTCGCCAAGATGTTTTTTGTTTGGTATTTTATTGATACACACATATGGTTCTGCCATGCAAAAAGAATATTGATGCAGTAATGCAGAGAATAACATCAAAATTAGTTTTTGTGAAATATATGATCAACGTGCTTTTGCACAGCAGTAACATAATGAGGTATTCAAATAAATTGTGGATACCACTTTGCAGACAATTTAAAAATAAAAAAATAGATCAGTAGAAAACTCTGCTTTGGAAACAAGACCAGATAGTTTTGAATTCTAAAATCTGGAGGAAATATGATGAGAAGAATTTTGGAAGTAGCTACTCATTAGTGCCCAAGAATTCACAGTAACCAAGTAGCCAGAATAAGCCTTTTACTGAACAGGAAGTATAAACAGGGAAAAAAACCCAAGTATGGGAAAAATCAAAGGGAACAATACATCATACCCAGCTACAACAGGAAAATTACTTTATCTAAATAGAGTAATGTCACTACTGCCTTTCTCGACATATATACTATCCTTAATCCTTAATACATGTGATGCTGAAATTGCTTGAAAAGTAGTGGTGTTTTAGGCACGACTTAGCTCAGAATATGTGCTCATTGAGACAAGCCATTGTGTTCCATTCAGTTGCTAGGTAAGAAAGCTGAAAGCTCTATTTTTTTTCTTGACACTTTGAAAATCTTAGACCAAAACATTTTGGCCTTTTCACAGGTCCACCACATATGGTAAAAAGAGCCATCATGTTTTTTTACATTTCCAGCATTTATTTGACATTCCACTGTTTGCATTTGCTAGTTTTTTCGGTGTTAAGTACCATCTATAAATCATCTTATATCCATTCTCTTTCAAATTGTTACATGTGGATATCTTCAAAGTATTCTTCCAAAGAAATTCCCAGCTTTCCATTGTCACTTTTTTGTTAAAATTTATTGCCCATTTCACCATCTGTTTTAACAACCTCATCCTGTGTATACCATGTCAGCAAAATTTTATATATTTTAGAAATCATTTTCACTTCTTCACCAAACAGAATCTCTTCTAGTTCTGTATTTTTTATTCTAAAACCTACATTTCTTTTGTCAGTTTCAAATATATCCTTAATTTGCCTATATTGTAACCAGCCATACTCAAATGCTAACTCATCTTTACCTTTTATCTTGAGGGTGACTTTCTCTCTACTCAATAATTCCTTATAGGTTAACCAGTCTTCCCCTCTATAATACGTATTTGGGTTCACCACTTCCGCTGGTACAATCCACATAGGTTTTTTTTCACCCAAAAACTTCTTGTATTTTTGCCAAATCATGAAGATATTCCTTCTCACAAAATGATGCTGAAACATATCATCCATTTTATATTTCTCATACCATAAATACGCATGCCAACCAAACAAGTTATTGAACCCTTCCAAAGCTAATAATTTTAGATTAGATAATTTCACCCATTCTTTCAGCCAGACCAAGCAAATTGCTTCATAATACAATCTCAAATTTGGTAACTGCAAGCCTCCCCTTTCTTTTGCATCACACAGTACCTTCATCTTAATTCTCGGTTTTCTCCCAGCCCAAACAAAATCTGAAATTCTTCTTTGCCATTTGTCAAAATGCTTCATTTCTTTAACAATTGGAATCGTTTGCAACAGAAACATCATTCTCGGTAATACATTCATTTTAACAACTGACATACGTCCTAACAATGACAGATTCAATTTGTTCCATTTCAACAGATCTCTCTCTATCTGCGACCACAGTTTTTCATAATTATTTTTGAATAGATCTATATTCTTGGCTGATACTTCTATCCCCAGATATTCCGTTTTCTGAACCACTTCACACTTAGAAACATTCATTAATTGTTCTTGTTTCTTTTTTGTCATATTTTTGGAGAGCAATTTCGACTTTGATCTATTAATGATAAATCCTGCCAGATCTCCAAACTCTTTAATTTTATCTAACAATATTGGTAATGTCTGGATTGGATCTTCTACTATAAACATTACATCGTCTGCAAATGCTCTGAATTTATAAGAAAACCCTTTGAATTTTATACCTTTAATATTGTCATAATCTCTTATTTGCCTCAGAAGTATTTCTAACACCATAACAAATAATAACGGTGAAAGCGGACATCCTTGTCTTGTACCTTTTCTTACCTCAAAATTTTCTGTCAAATCACCATTTACCACTAACGACGCATTTTGTTCAAAATATATAGCTTTCACTGCATTAATAAAATCTTGCCCCATATCCATCTTTTCCATAGTCAAAAACATAAAATCCCAATTCAAATTGTCAAAGGCTTTCTTAGCATCAGCAAAAAACAGGCCTACTTCTTTTTCTGGATGCTTATCATAATATTCAATGGCGTCTAACACCACTCTCAGATTATCCCTAATTTGTCTGTTCGGTAAAAATCTGGCCTGCTCTTCCCCTACAAATTCTATTAAAAATTTCTTGAGCCTTTCTGCTATAATTCTTGCAAAAATTTTATAATCATTGTTTAATAAAGATATCGGCCTATAACTTTTGACATTTAGTAAATCTTGTGACTCTTTTGGGATCAGTGAGATATTTGCTTCATTCCAAGTCTTCGGGAGATTTTTCTTCTTAATAATTTCATTCATCAACTTTTGTAGAGGCTGCACCAAGTCTTTTTTCATTACTTTATAAAATTTTGCTGAAATTCCATCCGGACCCGGTGCTTTCCCTATTTTAGTTGATTCTATAGCATCTAAAATTTCTCCTTCTGTTACTGGAACATTCAAGATCTCTCTCATTGTCCTTGAAATCTTTGGTAGTTTTGCTCTTTCCAAATATGCTTCTATTTTGTCTAAATCTATCATTTTATTTTGGAATAATTTTGCATAATATTTGTAAAAAGCTCTTTTTATCCCTTGATGGTCCATCATTTCTGTTCCTTCTTCTATTATCTTCCCTATAACTCTTTTTTCCCTTTTCTTTTTCAATTGCCAGGCTAAATATTTCCCTGGCTTGCTGGCCCCCTCAAAGGATTTTTGCTGCAGAGATTTTAAATGCCATTCTAACTCTTTATTTTCAGAAGTTCTTAGTTGTTCTTGTAATATCTTTATTTCCTGAATTATTGATTTCTTCCCCGGTCTTTTCTGTAGATCTTTCTCTTTTTTGGAAATTTTCTCTTGTATCTCCTGAAGTTGCTTTGCTTTGCTTTGCTTTTCCCTGCTGTTCAATGTGATCAGGATCCCTCTGATCACAGCTTTATAGGTGTCCCACACCGTATGTGTTGGGACTTCCTGACCAGCATTCAGTTGAAAAAAGTCCTTTGTCTCTTTTTGAATTATTTCAACATTCTCTTGGCTCTGTAGAAGATCTTCATTTAATCTCCACCTAAACTTCCTGACTCCTCTCGCAATTGTCCACATCGTTGGATTATGATCCGAACTCACCCTTGGCATAATTTCTTTCTTTTTTTTTTTTGAAAATTTTTTTATTGGGTTAGGATCAATTATTTTCACATTACAATCAATTCTCCCATTTCCCAATTTCTAACCCCCTCCCTTTCCCCCCCTTTTTGTTGACTTCCAACAGTTTTCCAACCCTTTGTCCCTTTTCCCTTACTCCTTTTATATTCCTCTATCTAACAAATATATATTCTCCCTTTATTCTAAGCAATAATTCTTTAACTATTTTTGATACTCTGTACCCTAACTTTGAGTCCCTTTTTCCATGTTGGATAAACAATTTATCCCATTTTTCATAATTTCAAATATTTCTATAGATCATAAACCATATAAACCATACATTCATATAAGTCAACCAATTTAACTTATGCTCTATGTGTTACTCATTCTACATATCTTCTTCTTTCTGCTTTAGTTATATTTAATTACATTACTGTTTTTGTTCCCCTTCAATTATAAATCTATATAACTATCATCATATAATATCAATCAATTTGACTCATATATATCTTCAGATAAACTTATTCAGTTTGGTACATTATACAAATTTTACCAAAAATAATGTTAATTAGTCAGTCCTTATGATTAATCCTTATGGTTAATTATTTTCTATCAATATTCTATATATTATTCTACATATAATAATCTAATGACATAACTGCTTAGAAATTTTCATTTACCTCTTCTCCCCCCCGGTAAAGTCACCCCCCTCTGCATTTTATTGTATTTCAATAGTTCTCAAACTGCCACAGTTCTCCTCCCACCTCCCATTTCTTCACCAAATATTGTTTCAGCTTCTCCCAGTCTGTGTTGAACTGTCCTGGGTCAAGGTTTCTCAATTTTCTTGTCATTTTGTCCATTTCCGCCATATACAGCAATTTGTAAATCCAGTCTTCGATAGTTGGCACTTCTTGTACTTTCCATTTTTGCGCATACAAAAGTTTAGCTGCTGCTGTCATGTAAAATAACAGTGTCCTGTGTTGAGCTGGAATGCCCTCCATTCCCAAGTTCAGTAGCAGGAGTTCTGGGTTCTTATTAATTTGAAATTGTAAAATCTCACTTATTACTCTTATTATTTCCCCCCAGTACTGCCTAGCTACCTCACACGTCCACCACATATGATACAGGGAACCCTCATGTTTTTTACATTTCCAGCATTTGTTAGAGGTGTTCAAATTCCCTAGCGCAATCTTCTTTGGTGTCATGTACCAATGATAAATCATTTTGTAAATGTTCTCTTTGATATTAGTACACGTCGTAGTCTTCATTGTAGTCTTCCACAAGTATTCCCATGCCTCCATTGTTATTTCTTTATTGAAATTTATGGCCCACTTCACCATTTGTACTTTAACTGTTTCATCTTCAGTATACCATTTCAACAGTACTTGGTATACCTTAGAAATTTCCTTCTTGTCATCTTTTAAAAGTGTCTGCTCTAGTTCTCCCTTGGCATAATTTCTATTTTCTTTGTAATCAAATTTAAATCCTTTGTCGCCCAGATCATATCAATTCTTGAAAACGACTGGTGTCTTGTCGAATAAAATGTAAAGTCTTTTATTTTAGGATTCCAGCACCTCTAAATATCTTCCAAATTTTCCTGTCCAACCAATTCAAAAAAGGATTTTGGTAACTTCCCAGCCTTTTTGTACTGTAATTTGGATTTCCTGTCTAATTGCAAATTAACCACCCCATTAAAATCTCCAGTCATTATAATTTGCTCATACGAATACTGATCCATTTTCTGAATTAGTTCCTTATAAAAATCATCTTTAGCTCCATTTGGTGCATATATACCTAAAACCAGGGTCTTCTTGAAATTCACTATAGTCTCTACTGCCAAATATCTTCCCTCTTTGTCTTTAAAAATTAATTTAGGGTCCAATTCTTGTTTTATATAAATCACAATCCCTCTTTTCTTCTGTCTAGCAGATGCCCAAAACTCTTGTCCTAATTGTCCATTTTTTAGATACTTACAATCTTGCTCTTTAATGTGGGTTTCTTGTAAACATGTTATATTACAATTTTGCCTCTTGACCCAATGAAAAATCATTTTACGTTTTTGGGGTGAATTCAAACAATTAACATTCCAAGATATTAGTTTGTACTCCATATTTCTACTTTTTAAGCACTCCTGGAAAGTCTTTTTCAATATCCACCAAAAACACAAGCCTCGTTCGTTGCTGTTCGTCTTTCTGTTCATCGAGCCAGACAGTCTGGCACCTGCAATCAATTTCCTTGGCAACTTAGGCAGGGATTGTCTGAACTCTGTCTGAACTCCTGCTGTTGCCCTGGAAACCCCAATCTAAGCCCAATTTAGCTTGATAGGCGGGTCTTCCTTTCAAGTGTGGAGCTCCAAATTTGTTACAAGGGAACAAAGAGCAGGGGGGAGGGGGTTCCCAGCTTTGGCTTAGTTTGCAGCCAGTGGAGAGGGAGAGACAGTTGCTGTTGGCATTTTGATAGCGAGAGTGCATTGGAGCTTGAATTTTCTTTGTGTGTGGTGGGATAGGGATCTGCCCCTTCAAGTTCCAGGGCTGCTGCCAGGCTCTGGGCCAAGCTATTATTTATTATTGGCACCTTTCCTGCTGCCTGCTCAGGTCAGGTTTCTGGGAGTGGTGCAGTAGATGGATGATGGCTGGAGGAGAGCCTGCTAAATAGGGAATGTCTACCTCAGATGAGCAAAATCCCCTGGCTTTGTTCCATGATAATTTTTTCCTGATTATTTGCACTTAGACATTCTTTTCCTCTAACCTTCCGTTCTTCTCTTAGAATTTTTTTCATGTTTCAGCCCAAAATATGTATCTGAATACATATTTTAGTTTTCTATTCCACATGACATTTCACATTTGCTTGATTGAATGAACACTGCAGCCTCATGTTCCCCCAGGTTGAATGTGTGGAAAGGACTTGTTTGGGTTGGAAGAAATTGGGGGGGGGGCATGAAATGTGTCTCAGAGATCAGCTGCTGCTCCTCAGGTGACAAACCTGTCTGCTTCTGTGTGTTCTGTCATTGTGCCAAGACAAGAGATATATAAGTAACATGTAAACAAATGCATTTTAAATGATGATGTCATAAGTAGAGATGGGCACAAACAGAAAAAAAAGAACATGATGTTCGTTGTTCATTGCCATCCATGAACAGGGACTCACGAACAACCACAAACATGGCCCTGTTCACAACCATGTTCATGGTTGGCTGTTCGTGGGGACCAGCAGGCTCTCCTCCAGCCATCATCCATCTACTGCACCACTCCCAGAAACCTGACCTGAGCAGGCAGCAGGAAAGGTGCCAATAATAAAGAATAGCTTGGCCCAGAGCCTGGCAGCAGCCCTGGAACTTGAAGGGGTAGATCCCTATCCCTTAGAACAAAATTCTAAGAGAAGAACGGAAGGTCAGAGGAAAAGAATGTCTACGTGCAAATAATCAGGAAAAAATTATCATGGAACAAAGCCAGGGGATTTTGCTCATCTTAGGTAGACATTCCCTATTTAATTCTTACTGCATTTGATACTAATGGTGAAAACTGATTATAATGATAGTTTAGCATTAAAGAATAAAACTTTACTTAAACCATTGTTTACACAGAAACTCACTGAATAATATTTCAAGGCATATCTTTGAGCCTGTATTTATCTTGCCCCATTGTGGTTTGGTAAACGTGTTTCTAAACCAAAATGCCATAGGCAAATTTGCTGACATCTTAATATGTCAGAAAGTCAGTTAAAATTGCTTCTGTTATATTTTCAGGAAAACAGACTGTGGAGTTATGTTAAATCCTAAAGTGAGCCCAACTGCAAAGGACTTCAGAAACAGTAGACAGAAAATCCCCTTTAGGGTTGTTTATCAGAACATAATTTGTGTGATTTTATCAGATTGATAAGTTTAATTTGTGATGTGATTCATTCTTTTTATACATAAACACAGTAAGAAACCCATGATGAGACTTTTTCTTTATTGAGATGAATGCAATGGAAGGGGGGGAAAGAAAATGTAGACCTGGTAGCAATTACAGGATTGAGTGTGGTTATACTGACTTCAAAATCCAGTGACAAAATCAGGATTTATGGCCAAAAATCAGGATTTATGGCCAAAATGTTCAAACCTGCAAAATGGTAGAGCCAGACTTATAATTAGCTATTAACCATTGAATAGAACTGGCATTATTTCAAAGGTTGACTCTAGCAAGGAAATCAGATACACACACACACGATTTCCTACGCAAGATGGGTAGCTGTGTGTGTCTGTAGCAGTAGAACAGAGCAAGAGTTCAGTAGCACCTATAAGATTAACAAAATTTGTTAGTCTTAGATATCTGAAGAAGTGAGTATGACTCACGAAAGCTCATACCCTATCACAAAATCTCTTAAGAGGTTCTTTCTTCTTTCTCCTTCCATTACATCCTTGATTTCCAGCTGAACATAATGCCAAATGAAATATGATTGTGGAGACAGTAGGACTCATATTGGTTTTCCTACACTTAGACAACGTCCCATGTTTTTAGAAGGTCTAGGATGGTATGAGTCTTGTCCCTCCAGTTCTATTACTCCCTTATTCTATGAATAAATTCTTCAAAGCAGATTTTTAAAAAGTTATTAACAATGCCATCATAAACAGAGTTATGCTCTTATAAGCTTGTTGACTTAGGGTTGCATGGTAAGTGATACACTACTCCAAATAGCCCTGACCTGGATAGCCCAGGTGAGCCTAATCTTGTCAGAACTCAGAAGCTAAGCAGGGTCAGCCTTGGTTAGTAATTAGATGGGAGACCTCCAATAAAGACCAGAGTTGCAGAGGCAGGCAATAGAAAACCACCTCTGTTAGTCTCTTGCAATGAAAACCCCACTAGGGGTTGCTATAAATCAGCTATGACTTGAAGGCATTTTCCACCACCACTCCAAAACAAATATTTTAATCTTGGCAGTTTTGAGGAAGAGTTATCTTCCAAAGCACTTATTTGGGATTTGGGATTACCTTTTTACTCAACACATTCACAGTAAAGGAGGTGAGATCTTGGCAGAAGGCCACACCCCAGCCTATGTATGTTCAGAAGAATGCACAAACAGGCATTGTGTGCATATGCATGTACGTTGGTTAGGTCTTCCACATTGGGAATTCTGCAAAATACAGCATCCCTAGTCACACTGATAAGCCTTCTCCTGTAGACTTTATGTACATACAGTTTCTTTACACAGTATAAATATAAGGAGGTTGGAACAGAGCTTAACAGTGTGAGCCCCCTCCCTGTGCATAATAACTTACCTTGGATGTACTGGGGTTGCCCTTACCCTCTCTCTCTCTCTCTCTCTCTCTCTCTCTCTCTCTCTCTCTCTCTCTCTGTCTGTCTGTCTGTCTGTCTGTCATCTAATCTGCCTGCCTGCCTATTATTTTTCCACATAGGATTGTAAACATAACAGCAAACAATGTAATCCTATCACCCAACCTCTCACCCTCTTCCCCCAGCTGTCAATATGTGCAGAACGAGCTGCACATATAGGCAGCTGAGAGCAAATACAAAATATATATATATAAAATATTTATATCCCACCTCTTCTTTTGGCTCAAGTTTAAAACTTCCTCCAATCTAAGGAGACTTCCTTAAAATTAAGTGGCTCTTCCATTGGCAGAAAAAAACACTTATGCTGAAGGAAGGCTTCTTAGATCAGAGGAAGGCTACTTGGAAGATGTTTGGATCTACCCCAATGTACAGAATGGTTCCAGATTCCCAAGTTTCTCATTCGTGTACAATTTGAAAGGAACCTGGCTCGTGTTGCCTACTGCCTTGCTATCAGAATTGTCACATCATTATACATCTCTTTTTTTTCCTTTGAGTTATCTCACCTGCAATAGATTCCATTGGTCATACCTCCATACTTGAATGAGCTATTAATTATAGTGTTTCTACCATGTTTGAGATAGGAGAAACCTTCCATTTCCTGGATGTGACCACGTTCTGGGGTAATCTTTTCTTCTATAGTTTGAATTTGCCAGTTTCTGAAGCAAAGTGATCTAGTATCCTTTCCTAAACCATTCATCCTTGTATTGAGAACAAATTCCAATTCTCCTCCATGCATCTAATTAGAGACTTTGGTCAAGAATCATAACAGGCTTGACGCCAAGTTCTCAAAGCCACATTACTTGTATGGGGATGGGAGAGAACAAAAATGGTATACAAGTCCAACCATAAAAGCACTTCCTCTGAGTGAAAATGTTAGATGTACGTACACAGCTAAATTAAATAGCTGAGCTAAAATCCTGCTTCAGATGAAGTGCAATAAGGAAAAAATGTGGTATGTCTAAACTCACTTTGGTGAAGGCTGCAAAAGAAAAGGTCTGTATATAGTTCATCTAATGGGAAAGCATGCAATGACAGAACCCACCTGACGCTATCAACATTTGTAAACAAAGCAGCCACTGGTGAATGAATTCATTTGTTTCAACATACAGATGTTTCAGTTCTTTGACAGGCTCTGAAAGTTAACTGAAGATTAAATAGAAATCACAGTAGTGGGGAGGAGAATTGCAGAACCAACCTATGAAAGAAGGGTGCATTTTGTGACTAAAACTTCTATTCAAGACACAAATGCTATTACTGGAAGAGTTCCACTGGCATATACTTTGCTAATCAAAAATACTTTTGAAAATTCCTTAATCTGGAAAGCTCTAAACTATGAAACCTGCATGAAATGCTTTGAAATAACTCAGCAAGTCAGCCCATCAACCCCTAAAATGGTTTTACCAATTATTTTTCTAGTGGCACGTACACATGATAGGTGTAGGAGGAAGCCCTCATCATACATACCCTTTAATGGAAATAAATAAAACATGAGGAGAATCTACTCTTCGGCTTCTTGGAACACCATTTCAAATGATGAAGTGGTTACTGTTGTATTCTGCGGTAATGCCAAACTCTCAAAGATGGTTATTATTCATCCTAAACAGTGTGTGAGAATGCCTGATTTCAGTTTGTTCACTAATCCAGTCCCTGGCGTTTTAACTCGAGAAAAGTACACAATGACTAGCTTCCATGATGTGAAGAGTTTTCCTCTATGGAGGAAGATTTTCATCAGTGAAACAAGGGAAAGTCTCTTCACTTAGGAGAAGAGAGTCATTGGATGCAATCTGTAGCTTCTCTAGAAGCAGAAGAATTGCCCGGTTTCAGTTCATAATTCTTCAGCAAATATGTTCTGCTGTGCACAAATATATTGTGATGCAATCATTTGTTTTCAGTAGGGTTTACCATTATGCCAGTAGTCTGATTGGTAACTTGTCACTCATCTGGTACTCCAGCCTAGAACAAGAGGCACTTCCCTATATGTATCAAAAAGGATCACTCAGCCAGTTAAATAAGGCTCAGATTGACATGATGATACCAAGATGGACATTAAGCAGAATTTCAGGACAGTGAGAGGCTGGATACAGGAAGATTCCAAGTGGTTTCTGAGTTGTAAGCTAAAAGTGGTAGACTTGAATCCTATGTAAGAAATGGTTGGTGTCTGGAGTTGGTGGACAGTGGAAGCTCAGGAACTGAAAAACTGGGGACAGTAGAGTTGAATGTTCTAGAAACTGGAGGAAAACTTCTCTACAATGACAATTCCCAAATTTCTTAATGATTAGGAAACCCACCATGAAAAGTGTGTTTTGCTCAGAAGTTAGTTTCACCAATTTCAGAACCTAGGCAGATCATGAGAGGAAGGGCAGGAAGGGTTACATCAGTGCTTAGTTCTCATGGCCCCTTCTTACATGCCCAGGGTAATGTCGATTGCCACTTTGGGGTCAGGAAGCAATTTTTCCCATGCCAGTTTGGCTATGGATCCTGATAGTGTTTTGCCATCTTCCTGGCATGGAGCAGGGGTCACTGGGGCAGTTGGGGGGGTAGTTGTGAATTTCCTGCATTGTACAGGGGGTTGGACTAGATGATCCTAGTGGTCCCTTCCAACCCTATGATTCTATGATTCTATGATTCTATGATATATATTCCTCAGTTCTTACATTCTTTCTAATACACACTGTCAAAATAAAATTGTGGTAATCTGGCCTCAAGCTTTTAAGAAGTGTTTTATCCTAAATCAATATAGAGCATTAGACATACGTCTAGCCATATTAATTCAGCTTTGTGAACTGGACCTAGAATTTTACGCCCCCAAAATGAGGTCTGCCGTCGAGTTATTGCGGTCCCCGACATTCTTGTAGTGGGTTTCCAGCTGTTATCTTTGCTCAGAGGTTTTCATGGTCTTCTAGTCAGCAATAATGAAATACCCGAGAAGCCTTTCACTACAATATCAGTAGGATTAATGGAAGGCTGCAGATTCTTTTTTCTAAAATGGTGCAAACAAAGGTGGACAAATTGAACCGAAGACTTCAGTATTTGAGCTGAAGGATTCCAAAAGTGATAGGAAGCTGTTTTAGCAGGGGTTAACTGAATTGCAAAACAGGAAGCAGCAGAAAAGTTTAATAGAAGCCATGATTCATAATGCTTCCTATGGAAATTTTAATTCTGGCAAAGATTAAAAAGATGATTTTTGAGGGGGTACTGAATCCAAGGAGTGCCTTTAAATCTAATTCCTATGCAGCATCTATTTCTGTTTGCTAAAGATCTTTTAAAAAACACTCTCACACACCTTTGGCTACATCTTCATTTTTCTTGGCATTTACATAGAAAGAACTGTCCAAGACCATTAGAAAAAAAGGAACAGCCAGGTGGCAAGTCTATTTGCCACCTAGTCAGCTGTGGAAAATACAGAATGATTGAATGAAAGTTTCTCAAAATAACATGAATGCTGAGACAGAAAATATGCCAAAGTGAGGAATTTCTGAGTTAAAGGAAATTCTGTTACCCCCCACTGAATGAGACTGGAGTGTACATTCAACATACCAGTCACGGTTATTTTAGTGTCAATGTTCTTTCTCTGTACTCTTTCAGGTAATGTAAAATTTGAAGCTGTGTTTCCCAAATGCTATACTGGGTGGGCACCTAATGCTATGCTGCAAGACAAAGAGTTTAAAGTGTACCTGGAAAAATTAAGTCACCGGGTTGGATACATCCACCATGTCATGTCAGTTGAGGAAAGGAAGTCCCATTCAACATCTTCAAAACTGTAAGGTCATAGATCCAGTGAGAGACACTGTTTATACCTTCCTTCATTGATTTGCAAATCTAGATGATGGATACAATGAAAGATGATGCTGCCTTTCCTCAAGATTCTGTGCTACAGGACCTGAATAGCCCAAGTAAGCCTCATCTCATCAAGTAAGCCTGATCTCATCATCTAGATTCACAAATCTAGAAGATGGATACAATGAAAGAAGATGCTGCCTTTCCTCAAGGTTCTATGCTACAGGACCTGAATAGCCCAAGTAAGCCTGATCTTAGCAGATCTTGGAAGATAAGAAGGATCACCCTTGATTAGTAATTGAATGGGAGGCCTCGGGGTTGCAGAGGCAGGCAATGGCAAACCACCTCCGTTAGTCTCTTGCCATGAAAATCCCACCAGAGTTGCCATAAGTCAGCTATGACTTAGAATCATAGAATCCTAGAGTCATCTAGTCGAACTTGCACAATGCAGGAAATTTATAAATACCTCCCCCCCACACACACACACAGTGACCCTTACTCCATGCCCATACTTGACAGCACTCTACCACTATTGTGCTACAGAACACAATCCAGATCTCTAAATTAGATTTTGTTTCTACCTTGCAAGCAATGAACACAACTCATTTGCTGTCATGCTAACTTATCTGTCCTCATGCCAAATTTAATCAATGATACATTTTCATTTTGTAGAAATAGCAAAATTGTAACAAGTGCAAAATTGATGTGAAATGATGGAAACAAGAAAAAGAGACATGTATCCAACAAAACATTAGTGGAGTTCATCTCCAAGTAGCCAGTGTTGCAAGGATTGTTGCTGAAGTAGCACTAGATATGGCATGGCTCTTGTGTTAGGCTTCCCAGGTGCCCACCAGTGGTGGGCAAACTCCTAATAGTTTGCCCCATTGCCCACTGATTGCTGGTGATTGGTGCATGGTTGCAAGCTGTCTGGTGATCACCCACCACCAGCAGGCAACCTGGGCAAGCGCATGGTGGACACGTTCCTGGTGGGGTGCAATGATGTCACTTCCGGAAGTGACATCATCATGCTTCATGAGGGAGTGTCCCCGAGTTTTGCAGGGGAAATTTTTGACCCCAAACACTCTGTCGGGATGTATCTCTCACCAATGAGTACTAAGTCCCCCTCCTCCTGCTGGGGAAGTATTGTTACCGGGCAACCCCACTTTGAAAATGCATTCTTTAACTGCATTATTAAATTATTAATTTAAAATATTGGCAAACATACATTTAGGCTAATGTTCTGTTGCTAGCACTATGTCTTGTGCAAGCTGAGATTGGTCAATGGATACAATGAGTTTTTCTTTGCATAACAGCTTATTAAATTTTACTTTATGCTAGCAGAAGGAGACCAGAAGATTCACGGCAGAGGAAAAAAAGAATCAGTAACAGTAATGAGAAAAGCAACATCAATGGCAACAAAAGTATGCAAATGAAGTTAAAAATTAATATAGACCAGTTCATCTTTAGTTTACAATTTAGCTTAAGGAACATAATAGAAACAGCCCCTTATGGAACAGAAGGGCCTCAGTGTATAATTGAGGACAATTCAGGGCTTTTCTGAACCAAAGAAGAAGCAGCCATCCTTCTAGGCACCAGAGGTAAGGCTGCCATGTGCCTGCTGGGAGTGGGAGATTTCCCATCCCCAGTAGGCCTTTCCCACTGGTAGTCTAGTGGCCAGAGGGCGAAAGATTTTTTAAAAAAATCATAATCAGTGACTGTGTGACACCACTTCTGGAGAAAACTGGAAATGCCATTATACCTCTCTACATATCACCAGAAACTCAGCGTTAAAACTGATGTCATTTCTGAGGAAAACCCAGAAATTATGTCATTCCTCTCTAGGAATCACCAGACATTCCATAGATATTCTGACAATTCCTAGAGACACGTGATGGCACATACAAGTTTTTCCCAGAAGTGATGTCATGCCTTCACTGACAGCCACACCTCCATGTTCCTATCCCTGGTTGCCAGGCTAAGACTGGCAACTCCTGCTGGTTGCCAGGCTAAGACTGGCAACTCAAATCAGAGGCCCCATCATATCTCTATAGTGGGACTTAGGAGATGCTCGCTGCATGCTGGGAGGCATAGTTCCCATATCAATTACAGAGTGATGCAATTCCATCCCTTTCCCCAAAGCATTATTACTCAGAAAGCATGGCCCTATCCACGAACTCTGTCTGATTTAAATAAGGGGATGGTGGGAAACTAGGAGGTAATATGACCAGTTGTGAGGATGCCTGCCTGTTGCTTGAAATATAGTGAACTGTGCATGCAGTTTTAACTCTTAAGTACTGTGTTCCAAGTATCATGAATTTTGGAAACAATGCCTTAAATTGTTTCTTTGTGTCTGCTCTCACACCCATCTTGTTTAAAAATGCATACCTCATTTTCTTCTGTGTCCAGTGTATGCCAGCAATTAATCCACATTACTCAGTCAAGAAATTTTAAGGAAAATGGGGAGGGCTTCTCCATCTTTCCTCTATTGAAACAATCTCTGTAAAGTAGGATATGTGGTGTTTTTTTGACTAGGCTATTGGCTAGAAGAGTTTAAGCAACAACAATACGATGCCTTTGCAATAAAGAAATGCTTGTTCTCTAATTGAATCTTTAAGTGACATATTGATTGCAAAAGCTAATCAGTCTAGAACAACAAAGGAAGGCATAGTTTTATTATTGTAAATCCTCTTTTAGTCTTGTTTTCTCACTATCTGAAAAAGGCCATCTGGTTAAAATATCACCTCTAACCTCATTTTTCTGTGTCTGCTGAGTATTCATCAATTGGAAACCTACTAACCTAGGCTAATAAAGAGAGCAGTGTTTCAGAGATTTGGAGCTGCGAAAATATTCCAGATGAATCTGCTGTGGAATTGAAGAAGAAAAAGAAGAAGAAATTCATACTGAAACTGGATTTACTATTTGATTCATTCACACAAGGAGATGTGTACAGTCACAAGACTGGATGACAAACTAAGGTATTTTTAATTTTCAAAACACAATAACTATTCACATGTCTGGCAAGTCTGCCTAATTATATACTAATAGGAACACACCATAATGAAAAGTTCACAAGGTCTACATTAGGTCACCGTTTGTTTCCCAATGCAATTTAAAGTCCTAGGTCTGACTTTGAAGCTGAAAATGGCATGGGATCTCTGGAAGACTCTATTATGATTTTGCCTATGCTCTTAGCTCTGCAAGACAGGTGCAGGGAACATGGAGAGGGCTACTTCATTTGGCATGCCCCACTTATTGAATGCCCTTTTGCCCAAAGAGAGGGATTTGCCAACTGTAAGAAAATAAGCCTTGGAAAATACTCTCGTTATGTTTTTTTACTCTGCCACACAAGGCAATACTACCTAATTTGGTTTCCCTTGATTCTTTACTTTGTACACCAACTGAAATTAATTTCCAGTTTTGTCAATACTATGTCTTCCATTTTTTCCACTGCTTCCAGCCTTCTAAGTATCTCCTATCTAGGTTAGAGAGACATTTGACCAGCTGCTGTTTTTAATAATTTCCATGAGATGTTTTCAGTTTTCTATCTTCCCAGCATGTCAGTGACACAATCTGATACCAGCTTGCCACACCCCATGCCCACTGAAGCATATCTGATGGGATGCAGCCAAAGAGGCCTTAGAAAAGACAGAGGACCACAACCTAAAAAAATCTGTCGCATCCCCATTTGTTTTTGTAATGCATAGCTTGATGAAGCATTGTGGAGAACTAAAAAGCTTGCGCACTGTGTTATGTCATTCTCATTGATCCTAATAAAAGATGAGATGCAGGGAACATGGAGAGGGCTGCTTCATTTGGCATGCCCCACTTGTTGAATGCCCTGATCCACTAATGAGTTAGGAACCATGGACCACCACTACGTTGTACTGCATTCCTATTAATGCCATGTCTTTCGGAACGTGTATCTATTTACTCTATGGCACTGTTTATGGAAATGTTCCTGATATTGACTGTACTAATCTTACACTGTGTAATCCTCCTTGAATCTCAGTGAGAAGAGCAGACTATAAATGACATACATACATACATACATACATACATACATACATACATACATACATACATACATATATATTACCTAGCCATTGTTTGGAGAATTTCCTTTGGGCCAATACAGCTACCTGCAACTTCTTTCCTTTCATTCAGTGACTGCTATCCACTCTTCTGAAGTACACAAGGAAGAACAAAACTAATTTAAACCTTTTCTCCAGACTCTAATGCTAAAGTTGCTTTACTTACTGAAAACTACAATTCCCAGAATCATCTGTCTTCCTTCTTTAGTACCATCCCTCAACCTAATTTCCCGTCCACTTCATATCATTTTTCAGAATTGTTGGTAATATACATCATGTTCTTTCATTTCTTGAGAGAATGTTCAAAGATATCTTGGGGTTATATCTCATAATTTCTCTGTCTTTCTGCAGCGGAGAGATTTTCTCCATAGACTACTACCTGATAAGAGATAAAGGCAGACATCTCAGAAGCTTTGCTTTCTCTGATATCCAACAACAGCCCAAAGACAATGTTCTTTTCTGCATGGTCAGGTTACAGTGATTCAGATTCCATTCTGCTTCTCTTAATCTCCAGAGTTCCCCATGAGAAAAGGAGGCATGATATGCAAAACTGAACATTCACCAGCTTTTCCACAATTTTTTTCCTGGTGCACATAAGGCTACTTTTTTTGAAGCCACTGTTGACTCACTACACTGTTGAGTCGCCACTGATGCATCCTATATGAGTGCAGAATTCTTAGTCCTGTACTGCTTCCCCTTGCCCCCCAAGACCCTGATTGGTTGGCTACCTGGTGGAAACCACTCCCTCCCAAGCTCTCCATACATCCCCTCTTAATTTTTTAAAAATGAGGCAAGGATTATAACACTACAATGTCATTTCTCACACAACTGTATTGTGAAATCAAGACTGCAAATTCATAACCTTACAAACTGTGTCCACAAATCACATTTATATCAACCGACCAACTCTTTGGCATTAGGAGAAGCCTGACAACAAACACAACTGAGCATCCAAACAAGCAACCAAGCACCATTTTATCCTTTTTTTTTGTTAGGGGAGAGTCGCAACACTGTGACATTTGTGCATTCTACCACTTTAAGCACAATGTCCATCCCATTCCCTGATTGTGATCCATATTCCCCACTGATCACTTCTTTGGTTTCCTTTTTTATTTCCTTTCTTTACAACCGTGGTTCATGGTAACGGTGATTTGGAAATGGGGGGGACTCATCTCAAGGATCCACCCTCCTCATCCCAGAACATGGTCACATGATGTGAGGTGAGTGAGAAAGCAGTTGAACATTCTACTCTGGCAGACAGGCGCCATTTTGCACTGAGCAGACAATTCAAGCTACATCAGAGCAATGTCAAAACACTGCAATGACTTCCTGAAGAATCTGGAAGTGGTTTCCCCCCAGAACTCTGCAACCAATTGCCTTTCCAGAATTTTTCTAAAAACATTGGTGGGCATGGGACTGCCCGCTTAGTGAATACAGGCAAAGGGAGGTGGATGGTGGACATACTGGGTTCCAACATTGCAACATTATGATGCATGCACTGCTTTTTTTAAAAAAAAGTGATGATGTCTCCAGCCCCTGCAAAAGGCAGATTAAAACAGTGTCTCAACATGTCTGGAATAAAAAAGCAGATTCCAATTCTCTTTGATGTCATGCAGTGCAGAATGCTGGAGCACAAGCCAACTCAGAAACAATCAGTGTGAATACTCAAAAGCGCCGTGCAGAATGTGTCAATATCATCACCCAAAAGCTGAAATATCTATAGTATGTGTGTGTGGGCGGGTATATACTATTTTTCTGCTGCTAGCCTGTTGCATAGGACAAAGCAAATTCAATAATTCATTTAAAAATTCTCATTCAGAAATGATAGGGCCTGAAGTTCTGGAATTTCAACTGATCTCCACTCCACAGAGATCATTTCCTTTGGATGAAATAGCAGTTTCAGAGGGTGGACTCTATGGCGTATCTGCACAGCTCCCCCTTCCCAAGCACCACCCTCCCCAGCCTTCACCATGAAATTGCCACCATCTGAAGATGGAGATGGCAATCCTAAATAGGACTAATGCACTCATAATGCCCTCCTCATGACATTCCAATGATCCCTAACAGTCCCGACCCACAAACCTATTAACAACACTTTCCTAAACCTCAGTGACCTGAGGAGGCTGCAGTGGTTGCAGGCAGGAAAACAGGTAGGGCATGTTCTTCTCTGTCCCTCTCTCCCTGCTTCCCAATACTGAAAATACTGTCAGATATCAAAGGAAGCACATTGATGCTGCTAACACAAACTGTCAGGTGGGGGGAAGGGGAAAGAAGGGGAATTCAGACAGGGAAGTGTTTGGGTTTAGGAGGTGGATGAAAAGAGAAAGAAAGAGAATTGGAAAATAGGAGAGGGCAAAAGAAAAGCATGCAGCCCAAAGACTTCAGCCCTCTCTTGCTTGCTCCACAGATATGCACAAGAAGTCCCCTTGGAACAGTTCAGTTACATTGAAGATAGGTTATAGTTACAGTATGACCTGCTCAGCAAGAGTCTGGTAAACTGCTATGCCCAGCACATTCTATGTCTAACTACACATAGGTTTGATCAGACGTAGGTCATTCCAGGAATCTTAGATTGGAAATTCAGTTTTCTACGTGGTTGCAGTTTCTTTCATTTTGGAACAGCTGATACTAGATTTTCAAGGAAAACTTTCTTTAAAAAAACTCTAACTGTTATAATTCTCATAAGCTGACTGGATGAAGTTCAGAAATATAGCATTTTTAAAAAAAACAGTAAGGTAAACAGCAGAACTTTGCTTCTATTGTAACCACACAGCGCCCATCCAAGCATACAGCTCTTAGCCTTACGGCTAAATTGGTGTTAAGCAAATAAAATATCTCAATGCTATGGAAAGATCAGCTGATAAATGTGTTGAGGAAACTGAGCACAGGCCTCATTTGATTTATGCAGTTTGAACTATGTGTGGTTGCAGATGTCTTTCCAGAGTTTTGCACGGTTTGACTAGCCACAAATGGCATAAACACAACCCTCTGGAGGAGGAAAAGGAATTCAGAGAAACATATTAGTCAGCTGTGGGACTAAGTTTTAGAAAGTTATCTTGTTCGATTTGCATATCCCTATTTCCATATGAACTTGTGCATCTTTGTGAATCTAGTGCATAAATTACTGGATATTAGTCTTTTGTTAATATTTGTCTCCTGGATTTTCCTGTCTGGAGAGGAAAATCTAGGAAGTGAATGATAATAATAGCATGAGATCCCCAGTCTTCTTGAGCCTGTGAGCACTTTTGGAATTTTGAGGACAATGCACCAACACAAAATGGCTGCTGGGGGTACTACTGCAAATGTACCAATTGCAAAAAGATGAACGTTGCAAGCCAAGTAGAGAGGAAGACAGTTGTTTCCACATGAGTACTCCCTGTAGACACAAAGGTGATGCCTTATGGACTGTTCTGAAGCACCTCCTACTCCAATGAAGGGGGGGAGACAGGACTGCATCTTTGCTTTGGGGAAGGGGTGCTTTGTCAAAGAAAGCGATGGCCTCAGACTTACCTGGGGCCGGTTTGGTGCCGGCGCCGGGGGGAGGGAAGCGTGGCGGCCGCCATGTTGCTGGTCTCGCCCGGTTGTCCTGGGGCGAGGCCAGCCAATAGTTTCAAACCCCGGCCGCCCAATCGCGGGCGCCCGGGGCGTGGCCGAGGGGGAATCGCGTCCGCGGTTCTCCCTCTGGTCCGGCCGCACAGCATATATGCCTGCGGCCGGGCCCCGCCCAGCTCAGTCGCCGGCGGAGTTCCTGCAGTGAAGAGCGGAGAAGGCAGAAGAAGCGGAGAAGGCAGAAGAAGCGGAGAAGGCAGAAGAGCGGCGGAAATCCGAGCGGTCGCCGGTCGGAGGAAGGGGTCGGAGCTGAGCCTCTTTCCTCCGCCGCAGCTGGGAGTGCTTCGCCGCCCGCATCGGCAGAAGACATCGGAGGGCGCCTGAAGAGCACGTCGGCACGAGGCTTGAGCTGGGCCTCGTGCCTCGTGGGAGCAAGCGGTGCAGCGGCGGCGAGCAGAAGGAGGGTCCCGGAGGTTCCGTGTCGGCGGGACTCGGTGCCGGCGCTCCGGGCGGACAGCGGGGTGGGGCCAGCCGGGCCTCGCTTCTTCTGCAGCCGGTCCCTCTCCCTCTCCTTGCCGAGGCGTGGGGGGAGGGTGATCCTGACCCCCCCTCCAGCTCGGGGCGAGCACCTGGGGCGGGGATCCTACAGTGCGCGGTGCAGGGCCAGCGTGGCATGGCCCCCTCCAACAAGGGGAAGGGAACTCGGGCGGCCGGGCGGCACGGGGGCAGCGGCCCTTCCGTGGCCGGGGGGGCTCCAGCCCGTCAGCGGCAGGCCGGGGGGGCAGGGCCAAAGCCCCCCCTGGCAAAGGCAAAAACCACCACCCCCCGGCCCGCGCAGGAAAAAAGGGCTCTGCCACTCCTGGGAGCTCTAAGGGAGCTGGGCAGTCCACTGCCTCGCGGCCAGGTAGGGAGCGGAGTAGCTGCCTCCCCAAGGCAAAGGGCCCAGGGCGCGCGGAGGCCAAGCGCGGAGGGCCTTTACCCACCACGCAGGCCTCAGAACGGGGGACTAGAAGGGCTAGGCCGGCCAGGGTGGCTACAAGTCCAGGCTCCCCTGAGCAGGCACAGGCGCCTGAGTCCTTGAGCAGCATCGGCCGGGCCTTGGAGATCCTGGCGGCCTGTGTCGAGCAGCTGGGGAACTCCGGGCCGGGGGTGGGTCAGCCACCCCCTGGGCCCATTGAGGTCCCCCAACGTGGCAGAGGCACACAAGGGAAGAAGCGCTCTGCCCAATCCCGGGAAGCGCCACGCTCTCCCTCGTCTAGCTCAGCGGAATCCAGCAGCAGGGAGCGGAGGAAGCCAAAGAAGGGGCGCAGGCAGCGCAGAAAGAGGACCCGGCGGCACCACAAGGATTCAGACAGCGGGGATACATCAGGTGGGTCATCGTCATCAGAGGACGGTTCCTCTGGGGAGGATTACTGGGAGGTGGCGTCGGGGGTCCCGGGATTACCGGCCTGGGCAGCGCGGCGTCGCTCTAGGGGGCGCAGGGAGGAGGGTGCCCCTCGGGAGGTCTGGGGCGCGGACGATAGCGCCCCCCAGGCCTCGTCCTTCACGGATGACGAGGA
This sequence comes from Eublepharis macularius, assembly GCF_028583425.1. Lineage (NCBI taxonomy): Eukaryota > Metazoa > Chordata > Lepidosauria > Squamata > Eublepharidae > Eublepharis > Eublepharis macularius. The sequence goes on from NC_072790.1 coordinate 197,154,081, forward strand.
CCCCCCCGGCCTTCACCTGTCCCGCAGGGTGCGGGAACGCATCCTGGACGGTTACTACCTGGACATCTTCTCGCTATTAAAACCTGAAGCGGAGGATGGCAGGTCCGCCCCTTCATCTAAGCGCGATAGAAAGGTGGGGAGGAAGGTGGTGGCCGAGCGCACGTTTGCCAACTGGCTGGAGGGATTTGCGGTATATATGGGGGTGATCCAGGCGGCCTACCCTAACCGGGGTTGGCACCTGTCCAACCACCTTAGCAACGTCCTCCGGGCCCGGGCCCTGGCCGGGGAACAGGCAGCCATGGAATACGACGAGGCCTTTCGAAAGAGGGCCTCCCACAACCCCCGTGCACGGTGGGACCTCATCAACCAGAAGCTGTGGCTCTGGTTGGTCGGGCCGCACATGCGGGGCAGGGGAGACGGGTCTCGTGGCTTGCGCTGGGCAGGCCGCCGCGACAGGCCCAGGGGCCCCTGCTGGGAGTACAATCAGGGGAAGTGCTTCCGTCCCAAGTGCCGGTTCGATCACAATTGTGATGCTTGCGGCGGCCCCCATGCCCGCCCATCTTGCTCCCGGGGTTCTGCCCCGTCTCAGCCCTTTCGAGGGGGCCGGTCCTCCGCTGCAGCAGCTCGGAGGGACGGTGGATCGGCCGCTGCAGCTGCCCAAGCCACCAGCGGCGGCTCCTAGTCCCGCTCAGGTTTCGCTGGGCCTCGCCAGCACCCCCATCCGGCTGGCGGCTCTCCTTCCCCTCCTGGCACGCTATCCGAACAGGCAAGCCGCCCAATATTTGAGGGAGGGCTTCTCAGTGGGCTTTCGTATCCCCTTCATGGGCCCCCGCGTGGCCACCACTGCTGGCAACCTAAAGTCTGCCAGGGAATTGCCGGTGGTGGTCGCGGCCAAGATCGCCAAGGAGGTGGCAGCGGGCCGCGTGGCGGGTCCCTTCGTATCCCCTCCCCTGCCTAACCTCAGGATCTCCCCGCTGGGGGTCGTCCCTAAGAAGACCCCCGGTGAGTACTGCTTGATACACCACTTGTCCTACCCCAAGGGCTCGTCAGTGAACGACCTAATTCCCCCTGAGTGCTGTTCGGTCAGGTATGCCTCACTGGATCAGGCCATCCACCTGGTTAGGGCTTGCGGGCCGGGCGCACTTATGGCCAAGTGCGACGTCCAGTCAGCCTTCCGCCTGCTTCCGGTCCACCCACTCGACCACTGCCTCCTGGGCTTTAAGTTCCAGGGCGGGTGGTATATTGACAAGGCCATGCCCATGGGGTGCTCGGTGGCCTGCGCGGCCTTCGAGACATTTAGCACCTTCTTGGAATGGGCGGCCAAGGAACGCTTGGGGTCCCCTTTCGTCACGCATTATTTGGATGACTTCCTGATAATGACCCCCCCAGGTGGCTCGGCTTGCGCCGACCACCTCAGGTCTTTCCAGGCCCTGGCCCGTGAGCTGGGGGTCCCCCTCGCGCAGGAAAAGACGGAGGGCCCCTCTTCCTGCCTCACATACCTAGGTATCCAGCTGGACTCGGTCGCCGGCCTGTCTCGGCTCCCTGCTGACAAGCTGGCCAGGCTCCAGGCCCTCATAGCCTCCACCCTCCATCGGGAAAAATGCACTCTCAGGGAGTTTCAATCCATCATAGGCCACCTTAACTTCGCTTGCAGGGTGGTCTCCCCAGGGCGGGCCTTCTGTTCCCGCCTTACCAGGGCATGTCGGGGGGTAGCCGCTCCCCATCACCGCATTCGGCTCAACAAGGGTATCAAGGCTGACCTCCAGGTTTGGCTGAAGTTTTTGTCCGACTTCAACGGGGTCTCCTTTTGGCAGGACGCCCTGGACCTGGGCCCGAGCTTGCAAGTCCATTCGGATGCGGCTGGGAGCCTGGGGTTCGGGGTCTATTTTAGGGGGCGCTGGTGCGCTCAGCGCTGGCCCCCCTCTTGGGTGGGCTCGGGGATCCTCAGGGACCTTACTTTCTTGGAACTTTTTCCCATCGTGGTTGCTGTGGTCATTTGGGGGCCACAGCTGCGGGACAGGCGGGTCACTTTTTGGTGTGACAACCTAGCAACGGTCAAGGTCATCAACCGGCAGTCCTCTCGCTCTGAGCGGGTTATGTGCCTCATCCGCCGCTTCGTGCTAACATGCCTCGCTGCTAACATTACCTTCTCAGCCCGCCATGTTGCAGGTGTGGATAACGGATTGGCCGACGCACTATCTCGATTCCAGATGGAGAGGTTTTTCGCACTGGCTCCAGAGGCACGACGCACCCCCGACCCCTTCCCGGAGGAGCTGTGGCTGATTGGAGGGACGCCGTAATGCAGGGAGTATTGTGCTCGGTGGCCCCGTCCACCCTCCGGGTGTATTCGGCAGCTCTCACCCGCTTCTTGGCCTTTGCTGGAACCGCTGGGGGTGATGGGTCTTGGCCCACCTCTCAGGTCGTCGTCCTGCAGTACCTGGTGCATCTCAGGGGTCTGGGGCTTTCCCCTCGTTCCATGCGGAGTGATTTAGCAGCCGTCTCCTTTTTCAGTAAGGCCCAGGGCTTCCCCGACCCTTGCAGCGGTTTCATTGTCCGCCGGGCCCTTAAGGGCTGGGCCAGGCTCGCCCCGCTTCCCCCAGACTGCAGGCGCCCCATCACACTGGACATCCTCGAGCGCGTGCTGCACGCTTTGCCCGGCCTTTGTTGGTCCCCAGGCGAGGCCCGGCTCTTTCGCGCCGCCTTCATGGTAGCCTTTTACGGTGCTTTCCGTGTTAGCGAGATCGTGGCGGGTTCCCGTTCCGACACGTCAGGCCGCGCCCTGGCAGCCTCTGACCTGACCTGTTCCCCCCGCCTCGTGACCATCACCCTGCGGCGTTCCAAGACCGACCAGCGTGGCCGAGGGTCCACCGTCACGCTGCGGGCAGCTAGGCGCCAGCTGCTTTGCCCGGTTCGAGCGGTCAGGGCCTTCCTGGATTCCCGCCCCCCCTGCCACGGGCCCCTCTTTATACATGAGGACGGGTCCCCCCTCTCTCGGTACCAGTTCTCCTCGGTGCTCAGGGCTTGCCTGCTGGCCGCGGGGCTTCCCCCCATGCAGTTTGGCTCACACTCATTTCGCATAGGGGCGGCAACCGTGGCCGCTGGCTTGGGGCTCCCACCGTTGGTCATTCAGTCCATCGGGCGCTGGCGCTCCAGCGCTTTCCGTTCCTATATTCGCCCCACCGGGGAGGCCTCGCACTAATGTTGTGGTTTGTTGTTATCTCAGGCAGGAGGAAGAGCGTTTGGGTGTGCGGCCACAGTATTGTCCACTGGGCGGGCAAGTACGCGGCTACCTCTGGCTGGGGCCAGCACCTGGGACTGGATGACCAACTCTGCGTCCGCTGGATGGGGGTCCGAGGCATGCTGTGGGAATCCCTCGTCCCCATGCTTGCGCACCAGGCCCGGCTGCAGCGCCCGCCGGACGCCATCGTAATTCAGCTGGGAGAGAACGACATCGGCAAGCGGGATTGCCCCGATCTGAAGCGGTCCATGTGCGCCGACTTGGAGCATCTTCAAGGACTCTTCCCTCGGACGACCTTCCTCTGGTCGGATCTGCTGCAGAGGCGGGCCTGGCGGGGGGCGCGCTGCCCCAGGAAGGTGGACGGCATCAGGCAGAGGCTTGCTCGTGCCATGGAGCGGTTTGTCTTGGGGAGGGGGGGCCTCTTTATTCAGCACCTGGACATTTCGCACCGCCTGGAGGCGCTTTTTCGGCCAGATGGAGTCCATCTATCCAGCTGGGGGCAAGACCTCTGGTTGCAGGACATCAGGGACGGCCTGCTGGCCTGGCTGCGGTTTTAGGAGCGTTGGCGGGGAGCCCGGGAGGCCGGCCTCTCGTGGCGGTGGCCATCGGGTCAGATCTCGTTTGGGGGGGCCAGGGCCTGCGCGCCCAGGCCCCTCCCTTAGGGGATTCCCATAAGGAATCTTGGGGGTGAGTTCGGAGGAGCATGCCCAGCTCGGGGGCAGCTAGGAAAACTCACTCCCAGGTGGCTGGGGAGGCCACTCAGGGGTGTACACCCAGGTGACTCCCCAATATGGCCACTCCTTGGGTCCCCCCCTCAGCATGGCTGAGGGGGGTGGGTTATTTGGCTGGCAGGCGGGCCAGCCGACTCGATCTGGGATCTGACCCTCATGCCGCGCCAATGCTCCTTTGTTATGTTAATAAAGTTGTGGCCTGTTTTACTCCAACATCATTGTCTGTCTGGTTCTGTACCGGTCCTTCTCTATCTCAGCTGTGGTGGGGGGAGGCGGCGCAGCATTCCCTCCCCACTCTCAGCGTAGGCAGCAACAAACAGGCACCAAGAAAACTCAATGATGCCATGTTGGAGATAGCTGCAGTAACCAGTTCAGTGTAGTGGTTAAGAGTGTGGGACTCTAATCTGGAGAACCAGGCTTCATTCCCCACTCCTCCACATGAAGCCAGCTGGGTGACCTTGGGTCAGTCACAGCATCTAGGAGCTCTCTCAGCCCCACCCACCTCATCAGGGTGTTTGCTGTTGTGGGAATAATAATGACATACTTTGTAAACCACTCTGAGTGAGTGTTAAGTTGTCCTGAAGGGCAGTATATAAATCTAATGTTGTTATTATTATTATTATTATTAGCCAACAATGTGTGGATCCAGCCTTTATTTTTACAGTAGTTTCTATTTCCTCATACTTAATTTTTCCCATTGAAATTTAATGGATTTAGCAACATTATTTTTATGAATATTAGTGGTATATGAATGGCATACTGTATAAAAATGGTATAAAAATGGCATAAAAGAAACCAAAGAATCAACAACAGCAACAAAATGAGGAAGACCGAAAGTGATGACAGTGACAATATATAAAATGAAAAAGAAATAAAAATTTTCTTATCAGCTCAGCTGTTCTCTGTGGGATTTTCAGAGAGTGCAGCACCCATTCTATGAATAGGACCAGGCTCCTTTTTATCCGTGCCTACATAACCCAAGCATAGTTTATTTATGTAGAATGTTCATGCCAGCTTTTTAAACTCAGGCTTCCAACAATAAATATAAAAGAGAGTAACACTACTGATAAGAAAAAATACAATAAAAGAGTAACTCTACTGATAAGAAAAGAGTAACACTACTGATAAGAAAAAATACAATAAAAGCAGCATGACACCAGCTTGGCTCAAAATGCTTTAAACAGACTAGAAAAGTATTTATTCAGGTCCACCAGAGCTATATGCTATGTCTTTGTGAACTTACATCTATTTACCCTATCGCATTGTTTATGGAAATGTTCCTGATATTGACTGTACTAATCTCAACCTGTGTAGTTTGCTTTGAGTCTCAGTGAGAAAGGCAAACCATAAATGACATTAAATTCATATATATATATGAATATATATATGAATATATATATATATAAATATATTTATATATATATAAATTAAATAAATATTTATATATATATATATACATTAAATAAATATAAATTAAATATATATATTAATATATGTAATGTTAATATTCAGAGGCAGCAGGAGACTGAGGGCAGAAGAAAAATGATCAGAAAGCCTGGGAGAATCAAAGTATTTTTGCCTGGTACCTAAAAGTGTGTAAGCTGACACTAATGAAGTTTCTATGGGAAAGAAGTTCCATAGTTAGTGTGCTTTCCACTGATAACTCACCAAACTTACCTGTGAAAGTGAGAGCACACAAAGCAGAGCCTCAGAATCAGATCTTAACTGACATGCAAGTTTATATGTGAATAGGCAATTCTTTAAATAACATGGCCTCAAATCATGTAGGGCTTTGTGTGTAAATATCAGAACTTGGATTGTGCCCAGAAAAGATTCAGTAACCACTTTAGATCTTTTAATATCAGCAAGATCTTTATACAAGTTGAAGCTTCCAAGCAGTTTTCAAAGGTAGTCACTAGAGATGGGCATGAACCAGAAAAAAAACGAACCATGGTTCGTGGTTCATGGTTCGTCACGTTTCACGAACCACAAACCATGAACTTTCATGAACCTACCCCGGTTCGCAAACCGGTTCATTTGGTTCATGAAAACATAACTTCCAGGCCAGCAAACGACCACTTCTGGTCAGCAGAAGGTCACTTCCGGGTCAGCAGAAAGTCACTTCCAGGTCAGCAAATGGTCTCCAGAAAGCCCATCCCCCACTGCCTAGGAAACTGAGGGCCAAGCTACACATGACGAATGACACTTGAACGGCAAGTGGATTGAGTGGAGGGCAAGTGAACAGGGAGAAATACACTTGCTGTTCAAGTGTCATTCGTCATGTGTAGCTTGGCCCTGATTGATCAGTGTCAAGCTGTCTGCAGTGATGAACTGAAAAATGAACCAAATGAACCACCCGAAAGTTCATGGCAGTTCGTCAGAAATGGGCTCTGACGAACTGCCGATTCGCGAACCACAAACTGGCCTGGTTTGTGCCAAACTGCTGGTTTGTATTTCTGTTCATGCCCATCTCTAGTAGTCACACATAGAGTGCATTCTAGAAGTATAACCTGGGATACAATTAGATCATGGATTACTAAGTCCAAATAATGCTGATGGTTGAAGCCAGCTGGAGACATTACATATGAATGTTGTATAGATGCTTATTCTAGCTGTGGTACACACACAATTGTACGTCTCAAATGTATTTTTAGGGTAACTTCATATATTAATGCTTTTCAGATCTACATTGAAGAATGCTTTAAGTGTATTACTAAAAATGTAATGTAGAAATTAGATTACCATATGTACAAATGTGATATATTATTATTCAGGGGCACTTACAGGGAGTGCAATTCCCTGTAAGTAAAAAACCCTATTTTCTGCCTTGTCACGTGTGTCAATGGACATGGACATGAGCTGGAGCAACCCTCATATTACAAATTTTATTTTTATTAATTTACTTAATTTATACACTGCCTTTTTTCTGCAATGGGGAGCCAAAGTAGCGTCCACTCCTCCACTGTATGTGTCTGAGGAAGTGACACACAGACACTCATGCTGAAAGAAATGTTTTTAGTCTTTAAGTTGCTACTTGACTCCTGTGTAATTTTGTTACAACAGCTACCCCTCTGAATTTAAAAACCTGACGCTTACATCGGTAAAAGTAATTAATATTGGAATTAGTCCTTTCCCCCAAATGACATGAAGGTAAATGTTATTAAATAAAGTCAACACTTGCAATGGCTCCCAGCTCCAGAATATGCCAAGGAACCAATGACAACTAGTGAGGCAAATTGCCAATTCAAACTACAGATTACACAGTGCTGGCTGAACATACATACCCTTACCTCCTCTGGTGCTTACAAGTAAGGGCAGGAATGTTTCTCCTTCCTTTGTTATCCCACAGCAGTGGCTCTCAACTCTAACTGGTAACCCCCCCTCCCCCCCACACACACTACTATATTGAATCCTTGGCCATCTTGCAGAGCAGAAGATCAAGGCCTTGTGCATAATAGGCAAAGTTTGCTGCAAGCATCACCCACAGATATCTAGCATCCTCATATCATAGTAGATGGGCACAACTGAACTGGAGTTCTGTTTGCCTGTTTTACCAAAATCTGCCAGCAAAATAAATTAATCAGTTCAGGCTCCCCAGAATATGATGCAGTGGCACGCATCATTATGAAAGCACCAAATGTAATACCAAATATTGGTATTACACCAATATTGCATGAGCTGCATTGGTTGCCAGTGGAGTATCGGATCAGGTTCAAGATCTTGGTATTGACCTATAAGGCCCTGTGCGGACTGGGGCCAGCGTACCCGAGGGACTGTCTCTCCCCGTATATTCCCCAGAGGACCCTCCGATCAGGAAGAAAGAAATTGTTATCAGTCCCTGGCTCCAAGGAGGCCCGCCTGGCCTCGACTAGAGCCAGAGCTTTCTCAGTCCTGGCTCCTACCTCGTGGAATGCTCTGTCTACAGAGACCAGGGCCCGACAGGATCTACTATCTTTCCACTGGGCCTGTAAGACAGAGTTGTTCTGCCAGGCTTATGGCTGAGTCTGGGCCTCCGCTGGCTGGAGGATACAACATCTACCCCCTCCCTATGAAAGCTGCCCACCACTGTTCTTAAGCTGCTGCTATGTTCAATTGTACTGTTGCATTATTTATTATTAACTGTATTGCCACCATCAGGAAAAAGAGTGCTGCTATTTTTTATATTTTTGTATGATGCTTTTAAATGTTTTATATGGAATGTTTTAAATGTTCTTAATGCTGTTCTCCACCCTGAGCCTGCTCGCGGGGAGGGCAGAATACAAATACGATAAAATAAAATAAATAAATAAAATAATAAAATAATAAAAATCAGAGCAGTAAAGATATGACTGCAGGATATATATTTTACTATGAGGTAGGTACATCTGCTAGACATGAACCATCACTTTTGATTTTAAAAATATTGGCTGACCTGTGAATTCAAAATGTGTATTTCTGAGTGAGTAGCCTTAAGCTTTTGTAATGGCACTTTGATATTTCAAATGTTGATAGATTTGGAAGTACAGAAACACTGAACTTTTGACATTTTGTTCTGCGTTTCAACATTACTAAACGGCAAGATTAAAACAAAATAAGCACTTTCAAGTGCCCTTGCTTTGACTGAGAGAATCACAGACATGCAGAATTAATCAAGTTAATATCACTACAGCTGTCAAAGAACAGCATACAGTATTTTTAATAATGCTGTTTAAACCATGATACAACACACTACGTGGGAGATGGTGAATTCACACAATAATATATAAACAGGGCCGGCACCACCATTAAGGCGGTGAAGTGGGCGCCGTGGGTGCTGAGGCATCCAAGGGGGTGCCGGAGAGGGTGCCGGGGGCGGAGGCATGTGCCACAGAGCTGGAGTGCCTGTCCCACAGCTGCTGCAGCCGGCCAGCCCCGCACTGCCATTACCACCAACACATGCCCCTGGCCAGGCGCAGCAGCCACGGGCCAGGCACAGCAGGCATCCGGGGTGGCATGCGGAACCTCCCCAGCTGCCCACTGGCCAATGGGGCTGGCTTTGCTGTGTGATGACATCATCATGTGGTGATGTCATCATGCAGTCTGGGGGCATGCACGCGCATTGCATGCGTGTGCACATAAGGCCAGCCACAGGCGCCAGGAACCCTGGCAATGCTCCTGTATATAAACAATAGAAGTATACATCTATTGTATACTGATAGCCTATGTGGGACAGTAGTTACAGTGTTAGACTAGAATTTAAGAGTCCCAAATTTGAATCTCTCCTGTCATGGAAGCTCACTGGATGAGTTACACATGAGTTATACACTCTTTAACTAACCTACTCGTACAGAGTTGTTCTTGTGAAGGTAAAATGGAGGATAGAAGAATACCATTTTGAGTCTCATCTGGGAAGATAAGTGAGAAATATCTGAAAAAATATTATACACAACAATCTTACTTCCCCTACTGTGAAATGCATTAATTAAGCAAGTAAAGCTTTTATCATCGCTTTACACATGCCTATATGTGATACCTATATGCATCACATCAATATGGTTCATTTCAGGGGACTTAGAAGGGGGTACCTCCTTGCAAATAACTCCTTGCAAATAAATCTTTTGTCTGTTTAATTACCATGTGCTAGTCACAGTAAAGGGACAATATTTATAAAGCTGATAACCTAAGAAACTGGATGTGTTGTTAATAATTTTACATTTGACTTCTTATGAAACTTAGTCCTTTGGCGTGATAACAAACAGACACGTTTAAACCTAGATCCAGCACCTGCTTGCATGATGGCTCCCAAAGAAAATTCCAGCTGCACCATTGAACGCTGCTGAAAGAGTAAGGAGGTGTGGTGTCCTTATTGGTGGGTGTCAAGAGGCGGTAACAGAAGCTCCAAGTCCACAACTGAAGCATACTGCAGTTATGCAGCTGCTGAAAGATAGCAGAATGCAGGATAGGTAGAGGTGGTAACATCACTTGGAGCACCATGTTCTCTTATACTGGCGATGGATAGGAGCCATAGCTACACTGCTTGAACATCATCACTACTTCTTGATGCCCTCCAGCAAGGACACTACATTCCCCTTCAGCTGTACTCTATGGAGGGAGCTGTAATCTTCCCTATGACCTTCTACATGAACTGCTGATACCCAGATCTTCCCCAATCACACAGAGGAGGGTGGATTGATGGGGTGATTTTAAAAGTGAAATTTTTGTTCGGGTATATCCACTACCTCCATCCACTGCATACTTCTTCACAGCTGCTTTCCAAACCAAGCTCATTTCTAGTTTCAGAGTTTTTGAGGTGAAAAGCACCTGGTAGTGGGGAGGGCAGACTAAGGAGTTGAAAACCACATGGGGGGATAATTGAGAAGCCACCACCTATTTCTATATTTATTGTTTTAAATTATCAATTTCTTATATCTGAAAGGTAAGCAGAAATACCCCAGATTGCATGCTTCAAGAAATGACAGATCCTACAGACACATAATACAACGTTGTGACTTTTATATTTGCAGATATCCTGTTTTATCCTGTTTTCCACCCACTTCACAAAGACAACTCAGTGCTTGAAGGAACTGCAAACTGGGATGTGCTAGAGTGGCCTAAGATAAATTTAGCTGAAGCCAAGAATGCCCCTGGTTTTGGCTTTGAATAGTATGCAAAGCAGCCAAGGACATTGGGCAGGCTGGTTCAATGTCAACATCAAGTACATAGTGTATGGCACTTTATAGGGAACCCAAGTAATTATATATATCCTATATCAATTGCATAAAATATTCAAAAGAATCACACACTGACCCACATGGAAGGCACCACTATCTAGGTGTAAGAAAACAGTGATAGCAAGCTATTGTTGACAGCCATGCTCTTCTTTTGAAAGCTTTCGAAGGCTGATGTTTTTCATTGATGCTTTCAGGGCTTTGCTGAGTTTTTTCTGTTGTTGAATATTTATTCTCTGCTTCAGTTTGAAGGCTGCATTTCTACATGCACTTACAAAACTCTCTCATCTACATAGAGCTTACTTTCAAATATATATGGGATTAGATTGCAAGTTTATTTTGTAAGAGTTTTGTTGTATTTCAGAACAATAAAATTATATTGCCAGTTGCTTTGCGAATAGGATGGGCAGGATACATATGCTTGAACACCTGCAACAGATAGGCAGACACCATTTCCAGTACTTGAGACAGCATCTCTAATTAATACAAAGAACTGAACTTGGGACCTGCTGCATGCAAACTGGCTGTTCTTATCACTGCTTTGTGGGGCCTTCCCAAAAGCATGATGTAATGAATATGGAAGACACTTTTGTAAAATGATGCCTACTCCTTGAACTTGGTGAGCATAGTCTAAGAAGAAAACAATAAGGAATGCATTTACAGATACAATCTGTATGAACTACTAAATACCATCAATAATGGATGCTCACAAGATCCTTTTAAAAAACTGGGATTTACTACTGGGTCAGTTTCAGAGAAAAGAACGAATTGGGAAAAGTATAAAAGGTTGGTAGCATCACAGCCCTTAGAAAAGCTGGTTTACCTTAACAAATTCATATTGTGTTGCCTACATTCATTAGCTAAATACGTGCTTAGTCATTACTGCATTGTGTTGTATATCACTGAGGAGGCTGTTGCACTGAGTCCTTGTACTCTCCACTTCTTGGAAAGTCACCCTCTCCTATGAATGAGGATATGAATATTAGGAGTGTGCACTGAGAACATTTCTTCTTCAGCTTTGGTTCTGGGGGTTCTAGAAGAAATCTGTTCCATTACTGGTGTGTTTCACCTGGGCCAGCATGGGCTTGGGTCTGATCTGTGTGGGGCAGCTGTTTTTGCACACAGTTCTCCTCTAACCTCCCTCGGTCCACCAAGTTTGAGAGCATGCAACAATGGGATTCTATGTTAATGGACCTCGAGAAATGCTTGGGGAAGACATGCATCAAGGCAAGTGTTGGGCAGCTGCACACACATGCACACACTATTCTTTTGGGGGAGGGGGAGCTGGGGAAACAAGGCTCTATTCACATTTAACTAAAAACTGCATTATCCAAAAACACATTGATTCAATGAGTTTCTGCTCAAGCATACGAAAACTCACGTAACAATGGACCCCAAAGAAGGTGAGTGTTGGCGGGCACACACACAATTGTGGGAAATGTACTGGCAAAGCAGCATCAGCACAGCCTGCTGGTATGGCACGCAAGCAGGAGAGTGCACCATTGACAACCAGCATAGCACACTGAAATTAAAAACAAAAATAAAACTTCCTGCCAGTTGCTGGTGTTGTGCCAGTAAATTATTGAGAGACAAGAAGGAAGATGGCGACCAGTCCAGATGCGTAACCCGGAGCTCCGTGGGTTTTATCTCTGTATTTACCTATTTTTCTATTTTATTGTTTTAATTGAGTCTCCTGGGTATATAAGTCTGGCTGCTTGTCCTTTGGAGCTAATCTGGATAGCTGGCAGGGCTGCTGTGTGTGGACTCTGAATTTTATTGTCAGCTGTTTAGGAGTTTTGCAGACTGCCAGATTTTAAAGGCCTTCTAAGATATTCCAAACAGCACTTGTATCTGAAGGGTGTTATTCAGTGCTCCAAAGAATTCTTGGGCTTAATGGCTTCAGGCAAATGGCCAAGAGATATGGGGGAGTCGCCCCTTTTGCCTAGTAACAAACAGATGAAGACAGGAGACTATTTCCCTCTAAGAAACAAATTTGAGCTGGCTTGTCCTGAATTTACTATTGAAACATCTAACCGCTTTTCCCCTTTGGAAAGACATACTCCCCCTGAAGGAGATGGGGACCCAATATGTTCACCTGACAAGGGGAATGTAAAAGACGCTGAGCCCTCAATAGAGGCAGGGTCCTTAAAGATACAGCAAAGCCAGCAAAGCTAGCAGCTGAATGTTTCAAATGAAGAGGCATCTCCATCTGCTGTATATTCCCTTCTTGACTTAATTGCCAGTACAGTTGAACGTCTCTTCAAGAATATGGAAAGTTTGGCAGGGAAAGTCCATGACCTTACCTCAGAAATAAAGCTGCTATCAATGAGGCTAGATAAGCTGCAACAGGTTCAGTGGGGGAATGCTCCATTGAAACGACCTGCAAGCCTGCAACAGGCTTGCCCACTTAGTGGTAAGACTCTAAAGCCTTTGGGGGAGAATTCAGGCCCAGAGGGTGTGGCTATGTACAAGAAGAATATCCAACAACTGGTCCAACAAATACCTGGAATATCCAACAAATACCTGGTGAAAGTGCATCTTAAAGAGCTCCTACAGTTAAAATACCATGATATTGACTTGGAGTTGGTTGAGCATCTCAATAGTAGGTCACAATCGCAAAAGATCCTACTCACCTTCAGAACCTTGAACATTCCAGCTTTGATTTTAAGAGCCAAAGAACGTCTGTGGTCAAAGGGGGCCTTCCCAGTGCGATCGTTTCTAAATGTACGAACAGCAGCACTATTGGTTGAGTCACCTTTAAATGGGAAAGCTGCCCCCTGTCAGGGAGAAGACCCTGACTTGAGTGAGATGCAGACCAAGCTGACTGGTCTGACTGACCAACCTGACTGTACCGGAAACTCTCGTTCATATGTTGAGAGCATGGAGGCTCAGATTAGCCAACCTGTTATTGTTCCGACCTCAGGCAATCACGAAATCTCTATGGACGCAGAAACAAAGAATAATAGTTTGGAAGACCCACAAGAGAACAAGAATCCACCTCAGAAGGCGGTTCTACTAAACAAGGACTTTTCCATGGACATTGAAACTCTGGATAAGAAAGTCTTGAACTCCTTTATTAATCTTCCCAGATCTGAACAAGAAGCGATTGTGAATAGACTGGATGCTATAAGAACAAGACTTCATGGGAACATCTCAGACAGATCCTGTCATAATTCCTCTTCCCCACTGATTGATTTGACCTCTCCTATAAAACCCCAATTAGAACCCAAGGGGAACTCACAGATGGTGACGTGCAGTGAAATCCACATGCCACCAGCAATGACTAAGAGTCCCCTTCTGAGTAGCAAAGGAGAGATTGTTTGGCCAAGTACATGCCAATTAATCAAGAATATATCAAGAGATCGACTCTGAAAGAGATTGACTCATAAATCCTTATTCACCACGACCATCAAAGTTCTCTACTGCCCTGGATATCAAAATTGTCTCTTGGAATGTGGCCGGCTGGTGGAACAAGGCCAAAGATGCTGAATTTATAAGTTACCTTAAGGGTTTTGATGTCATATTACTTCAAGAAACGTGGTCTCAAGGCCAAGTTCAGCTGGAAGGCTTTAGGTCTTACTCCCTTCCAGCTTTTAGGACTAATGCAAGAGATCGATTCCAAGTTGGTCTCTCTGTACTGGTTTCTTTACATCTAAACTCAGAACCTATTATTTTACAGAAGGATAGGTCTATGGAGCAGGTTATTAAGCTTGTCTTTGACAAATTTTCATTAATTGTTGTAAATATATATGTACCTTCATCTCTAAGAAATTTGTCCCTTTCCCAACATTGGGAACGATTGGCCATACTTATGGAGGAATTGGAAAGGAAATTTCCTTCTACTGAGATTATTTTAGCGGGTGATTTTAATGCAAGAGTAGGCAAAGATTGTAGAATTTTTTTCAAAGTTTTTGGAATTAACCAAGATGACACTCTCCCACCTATTTTCTGCCATACAAGATATTCCAAGGACAGCCTCTTAAATTCCGCAGGTATTTATTTCACCAAATTCTGTACACAATATAATAGAATCTGGCTAAATGATCTAGCTACCTTTCCAAATTCTGGCGAATTTACTTTTGTTTCAACAAGGGGCTGTAGTGTAATTGATTACGTCTTGGTCTCCCCCTCACTGAAACCTTATGTTAAAGACTTCACCCTGGGTGATTTTATTATTAGTGACCATCTTCCTCTTATTTTGACTCTTTAGGTTAACTCCTTCACAAACTCTCTTGGTAATCCTGTTCTAGAACTTCCTGAGACTGATTTACTTCCTAGAATATTCTGGAATGGCTGCGTAGAATGGGAAACTCAGCAACTCTTAAAATCTGGTCCTCTTTTGGAGTATAGGTCTTCTCTAATAAGTGCAACTGATCCTATAGTATCTGTGTCAGCCTACAACTCCCTAATATCTCATATATCTGAATCATTATGTGTGAGACCTGGTACCCTGAACAGAGGGATGATTAAACAGGTAAATCCTGTAAACTCATGGTTTGACAGAGAATGCAGGGAAGTAAAAACTCTGTTACATAGTGTCTATAGTCATTATCATGATTCAAAGGCTCCAACTCTGGCGCCTGAATATTTTAACCTTAAGAATCAACTGCATCAGCTTACCAAAAAAGAGGTATGGACACATTAAGACTCAATGGGACGAGCTATATTATGCCTCGACCTTAAAGAACTCAAAAAAAATTTGGGCTATAGTCTCGGGGGCATTTCGTGCTGACGATCCCTCTATGTCTGCCATTTCCTCTTATGTTTGGTTCCAGTATTTCTCATCATTATTCTCTCAAGAGCAAATTTGTACTGCTGATCCATCTGAGTCTTCTTTAATGGATTTACCTGACTGGCCACCGGTGGCACCAGAGGAAATCAAAGAATTAATCCTGCAACTGAAATTGGGAAAGGCCCCTGGCCCTGATGCCATCCCCTCTGAAATGTTAAAATTAGACCCGGACTGGTGGGCTGCCCCCCTTGCATCTCTGTTTACAATAGTAGACAGAACAGGCATAATTCCTACGGTGCGGCTGAACACAATAGTGGTCCCGTTATATAAAAAGGGCGACCATACTAACCCTGCCAATTATAGGCCAATTAGCCTACTCTCCATAATGGGCAAGCTATACACTAAGCACTTATTGGCCAAGCTTAATTTCTGGATGAACAGAAGTGTATTTTAGGTCCTGAACAGTTGGGCTTCTGTAAAGGGAAGACCACGTTTGACCACTGTATCACCCTATCCCATTTAATTAATAAGTACACTGTGAGAACTAATCTGAAATTATTTGTGGCCTTTCTGGACTTAAAGGGAGCACTTGACTCAGGGCCAAGCTACACATGACAAATGACACTTGAATAGCAAGTGGATAGAGTGGAGGGCAAGTGAACAGGGAGAAATACACTTGCCGTTCAAGTGTCATTCTTCATGTGTAGCTTGGCCCTCAGTTAACAGGGATCTTCTTTGGACTAAATTAGACAGAAGACTTCTTATGCTTATTAAGAAATTATATACCTCAAACACCTGCCAGATTAAGTGCTCATTAGCAGGCACACTGACTCCAAAGATTCCTGTTGACAAGGGTGTCAAACAAGGTTGTATTTTATCTCCCTTTTTATTTAATCTTTTTCTCAGTGACCTTGCTGATCACCTCTCTGATGCTGACTGTCATAGCCCAAAACTTGGTGTGACCCACGTGCCTCTGCTTCTATACGCTGATGATACAGTTTTGATGTCTTGCTCTAGAATTGGCTTAAGACGCTTGCTGACTCGCTGTATCGACTTCTTTGCTAAAAACAAGCTTCAGCTGAACTATGACAAGTCAAAAGTCATAGTCTTCTCTAAAACTTGGAGACCATATAAATGGGCCATGGATGGGAAGGAGACAGAACAAGTTAAATATTACAAATACCTAGGTATCTATTTTCAATATAATGCAACTTGGTCCACCCACCACAAGTCTGCAGCGAAGACAGCTGACATTAGTACTTTAGCTATAGCACGTTTTTTTTTCTCCAGAGGTAATCAATTTGTACCAGCTACTTCCAAAATTTTTAAGTCCAAAGTGATTCCACAACTATTGTATGGCATTCCGATTTGGATTAGGGCCTTTGACAGGGTCATTGAACGTGTCCAATCTAAATTTCTGCAAAAAATCCTGGGCCTACTGAAGTGTGTTCCATATGCAGTTATTTGCTTAGAAACTGGCTTAATTTTAGTGGAAACGAGGGCATGGCTTATGTCATTCAAATACTGGCTACGGATACATTATAATTCTGACCCTGGGAGCTTTACATATCAAATGCTTTCAGAGTCCAATGTGTCAAACTGGTCAGCGTATATCATGGAAAAAATGGAAGGCATGGGTATATCTGTGGACTCACTGTCTATGTTAACATCAAATGCGGCATTTCATCAAATTAAGAGTAGGTTGCTAGATATCGAGCGCCAGAAGTTATATAGCCTAGCTACTAAAACCTGCTCCTCCCTAAGCTTTGACGTCCCCCTCACTGTAGGGAGGATGGCTCCATATTTATCCTCCTTGCAGGTGCCACAACTTCGTAGAGCCTTTTCTTTGGCCAGGCGCAATGCTATGCCTTCGGCCATTCTACATGGCAGATTTAACAGGATAGACTATTCAGCTAGATGCTGTTTATGTGAACAAAAATGTGTCGAGTCAGTTACTCATGTCCTTTTGCACTGTCATTTGTACGCTGGTATACGTCAAACATACTTAAAAGCTGTCTTAACTAGTATGATGGATTGTTCTGACTCGCTCAAAGTCTATAGACTGTTGAACGATTCCTTTCATGATGTCACCGAGAAGGTGGCTGAGTTTCTCCATTCTGCCTTGAAGTTGCGTCAAAGGATATCATGGAGTTAAGCTCTAAATGTATTTTTGTATTTGTAATACAGCATTCTTTTAACTTTGTTCTTTCTTTTTTGTAAGTGGAGAACTTGAATTGCTGCTATATGCCAATAAAGGCTAACTTGACTTGACTCAGTAAATTATTACCTTTGAGTCCTGCTGTTATGCCATGTTTTCCCAAGCCTTGTAGTTTCATTTCCAAGATGAGGGGTGAATCCTTCTCACCTTAATCTGATTTGCAGCAGCTCTGGACTCCCTGTTTAAAACCACTGGCTGCTGGCCTGACCTTGCACTGTGCATAAAGTGCACAGAAAGAGAGGGCTAGATGTTTGGGGTTTTTTCATGTAAGGGAAGTAGATAGAGAATGGCCTTCTTTCCCCCCCTATTTTTTTACTAATAAAAGTGGGAGACTGGACACGTTGCTGTTTGCCAATGTCCCTTTCCAACTAAAATGTTGACCTAGAGTTGAATAAAAAAGAAAAAGGAAAAATCACAAGAAGACATGCAATGAGAGAGTCCCCTTGTAGTGCCAGAAAATAAAAAAAAATACATCCAGATGCATATGGAATACTGATCTAGAAAGACTGGGAGGGGGGGGTGCATATGTGCAATGTGCATGCCTTCTATCTCACCTTCATTTAATGCTGGGTTAACAGTTTTAATCAGAAAAGCCGCCATAGCTAAAAGGCTTTCTGGGCAAAATGAAATTTCTCCAGGTGCCCTTCAACTTGGCGGATTTCTTTAGTCACAGTAGTGTCCCTGCACCATGGCACCTAAGCGAAGGACAGCAATAGCAGAAGGCCACTGAATGGGCATGAACTAGCTCCACATGCCTGGGACCTCCTCAGAGCATTTCTCCTTTAACAATTGCTTTTTTGTTCCAGTTTTGATGGTTCTATACTGTACTTTCCAATTTTCTTTCTAATTTTCACTCTGAATAACATGAGCCTTTGTGGCAGCCAGGGCTTGAAAGCTGAAGGAGACCCCTCCCTCCTCCCTGCATTGTGTATAAAAATGCACAGAAAGGGATGACACTTGGTGATGGTGATGCTGGTGCCCACAGCACCATGCCATCTGCTGTTTCCTTCCCAGGCACAAAGCAAACATTTTGTGATTTGATCCCTATGAGCCACTCAATGCCAATGGCATAGCCCAGGAAGCACTGAAGAAAAATTGCACTCCTGCACATTGCACACATCCCCTTCCCACTAACAGAGTTGATGCTAAAGGTCTAGTCTCTCCTCTTTGGATCCAACTGGTTGCATGATGAGTATAGACAGACTTATCACTAAGGAGAACAAGATTCTGCCTGGCCTGCCTGCATGGCTCTTCACTGTAAGAACCAAATGAAAACAAACTTTTCAGCAGGGGGGAGTCATTTGGTTGGTTGCCATTAAAGAAAAGAGTTGCAGATGCTGCTGCCTGACACTGCTGGCTCAGCGCCTGACTGCCTGTGCTGCTGCTGTGTGGTAAGAACCGAATCAAAACACAGAAACTTTTTTTGGGGGGGGGGAGTCATTACAGCATCATTTCCCAAATTTGTTCCACCATTCAGGAAGTCACTTTAATGAGCCAAACCAGTGATTTGTGTGTATTTTGGCTTCTTTTTGTTATGCACACCTCTAATGAATATGATAAACCTGGTTGTTAAACAAGAAAAGAGAACTGCGCTGAACTGATATACATTTCTCCGGGTACTAGAAAGACACTGATACTCACAGCAATTAAGAGAATGTTGGACTTTGTAACATTGATGCTGAATGAAGGTACTGAGGGCCAAGCTACAGGTGACAAATGACACTTGAATGGCAAGTGTATTTCTCCCTGTTCACTTGCCCTCCACTCAATCCACTTGCCAGGCAAGTGTCTTTCGTCATGTGTAGCTTGGCCCTGAGTGTTTCAGCTTGATCTCAGCTTCCTAGTGTTTGGTAACTGCAACCTTTGTGATTACAGAGGGCTTTTTGACAACCAATTACACTAGAAGGGAATGAGTGTCCTTTCTCTCCCCTTTGTATGACGGCATTGTAGGTTGTCATACACATATTATACTTCTAATTAGGGTTGGCATTAGGGTTGCCAGGTCCCTTGACTCCCCTGGTGGGAGATTGGCAGTCTGGCACCTACCTTGTTGTGCTCCAGGGTCTTTGCTGTGCATGCTGCCCACGTGCATGCTCCCAGCTTGTGTGATGATGTCACTTCTGGAAAGTGATGTCTTTGTGCAGGTCAAAGGCGGCTTGGGAGCGCTCCTACGCTTGATTGGCCCGCAGCAGGGCATGATTCAGTCAAAAATGGGTCTGCTGCAGCGTGCATTTGGGCCCGAATCATGCTGCTGTGGGCATGGGAGTGTGCTGCACCTCCCAGGGGTGCACCGTGCCACCCAGTGGGTGCCCCAGGGAGCACACACCTTGTTGGCCAAGTAAGTGGACACAGGGGAAGGTGGAAGCAGGGGATTCCACACCCCAGACAGGGGAATAGCAGCCCTAGTTGGCATTCCGGAATTCCTGAGCTGAAAATATCCATAAAAATTGCTGTTTTGGGTTGTTACTAGAGATGGGCATGAACTGCATTATGAACTTCAAAAACCCGTGCGATCGCGATCCGGCGGTTCATGATTGTCCTTGTCCAACGAACGTGCGTTCAGAAGAAGCCTGGTTCGGTGCTTTCGGCTGCGGTTCGGGAAGCCAGACACTCAGGCACCAGCAATCATTTCCCCTGGAAACAGAGCAGGGGGAATGCCTGAACTCTGTCTGTACTCCTTCTGTCGCCCTGGAAACCCAAAGGGAAGCCCAGCTTACCTTGATCGGCAGGTCTTCCTTCCAACCACGGAGCTGCAAAGCATTTACAAGTTGGGAGAAGACACCCAGGGGAGGGAGGGGGAAGGGGGTGTTCTGTAGCCATGAGCACTCCAATCTTATCCCTGCAAACCCTCTGATAGGCATCTCTGATGGCCAAACACAGACCTCCTGAGTTGCTCAATGGGACCTGTGCTTATAAATAGCCGTGAGCTCCCAGGCTGGGTTTCACTTTCAGTGAGCAGTGGAGTGGGACAGAGCTCTTGCTTGCCACTTGCTAGCCTTTGGGGAGAGAGACTGAGAGTATAATTGAGCTTGGATTTTTGTGAGAGTTTCCAGTGGGCCTTGGATTGGAGAGGGTATAACTCCAAGATTCTTTTTGCAATCTTGTCCAAACTTGGGTGATGGCTGTAGGAGAACCTGCAAAACACTCCCCGGGAATATAGGCTCTCTAAGTGCCACAAGGGCCATTCTGCACCCCACGAACTACGAACCAGTTCAGCAATGGAAACTGTTCGTTGCGGTTCGCGACCTTGGGATCATCGTCAGCACCGAACCACGAACCACAGAGTCATTAAATTTGTTGGGTTCGTACCCATGTCTAGTTGTTACCATGATTTTTCACAATGCTTGCACAAATCTGGGATTCATAGGCATTATAGAAAGCCCTCCCCACCCAAGTCTCTATTTTTAATGTTTGAATGCTTACTCAACAACAGGTGTCCTGTTTTGTCCTGTTTTTCTTTGATTCTCCAAATTTCCCAAGCAGTGGCCCAGGAAAGTGGCTCCAGGCCACAAGGTACAGTCACATGGCCTAGCAGAGCAACAGTCCTGGCTTGCTTCTTCCCCTTCCTCCTGTCCTTTGTGGGGTGGGGTCTTTTTTCCCTCTGCAAAAAGGATGGCTGGGGCACCTTGGACCCTTTGTTTGAAACTTATGGGGCATTTAGTAGACAGTTAGCCAGCTCCTTTGAAATTTTGGTGTAATTTGTTTGAAAAACAGACACTCTAGTCTCTCCCCCCGCCCCATATCCCCTCTAGAGAATAATGGCAGAGCTTCAGATCTCTTTCCTTACCCGCTTTGGGGTGGGGCACAGTTCTGCATAGGGATTTGATTGATTGATTTATCAAATGCAGTATATTTTGGTGGGTAGCCATGTTGGTCTGCACTAGAACTGTAGGATTTGAGTCCAGAGGCATCATAGAGACCAACAAGATTTTCAGGAAGTAAACTCTCAAGAGCCAGAGCTCCTTTCTTTGATCTGAAGAAAGGAGCTCTGACTCTTGAAAGCTTACACCCTGGAAATCTTGTTGGTCTCTAAAGTGCCTCTGGACCCAAATCCTGCTCATCACATGCACTCTCTTTTTAAAATGTAAACTATTTTCAAAAGTTGCAAGGACAGGATGGGGAGGTTTCCTGCAAAGGAAGCCTTCCTCACAAACAACAGACTACAACTTGGAAGGATGGCAAAAACAAAGTTTTCAGTGGAACAGTAAAAAAAAACAGCTACTGTAAGAGTAGTAAAATGAAACAAATGCAGACAGGGTTTTTGTTAATGCTATTGGCCAGCTGATGCTCTCCTGCATGGACACCACTTGACCACCTGCCCCTATAGGAATCAGTAGAGAGAAGTGCACCTACACTGAGAGGCATCTACTTCAGGGATCTATAAAATCATACTTCTTTGTTAGATCTGCTTTAAACTTAGCAGTCTTTAGATTAGAGGGAGGACTATGTTCTGTTCAAATTTGGTGTTATCTTTAGAAACAGCTGCCCCAGATCTTCAAATGCATTTCCCATTGAAAGTGCAGAACCCAAAAAACCACATGGATTTGAATCCCAGATCTGTAAGGTCCTACTTGGAAATTGGCAATCACAGTGAAAATTTCCCTCTTTAATCTGAAATTATAACAAATTTTTTGTTGGCATACCCTTCTACTTCTAAAACTAGTGAAACTAATATGGATGCAATGGGGGATTCCTGGAAATGATGGATGAAACAGTAACAAGCTCTGCCTTATTTCCAAGACATAAAGCTAAATTTTAAAAAACTACGGTGCAAGTTGCAGCTTGCTCAAGCAATCCAGGCATATGGTTAGGCTTATTTTTAAAGAACTTGTAGAATGTTGAAATATGCACAGGGAAAAATTTATGAAGCTCGGCTTTCAAACATTTTAAAAGAATATTGATTGATTAACACACACACACAAACACCAGAGTCAAAGCTACCATTTTTATGTGAATATTTTGAAAGAAGGAAAATAATGGCGGAACAGAAGGCACATGTACACTATTTGTAATGGTTTAATAGTCATTCTGTCTTTACAGGGGTCTTGGGGCCTATAGTTCAGGGAGGAATGTTATTAGTATCTAGCAAAACTTTCAGTAAGATACAATGTCCAGAATTCTTTGTGAGAAGCCATGAGAGTGAAAATTATATTTAACCAATCCACCCAATTTGTAGTATGTGATACACACAGAGAGAAAGAGAGATAGACATTTAACATCTGAATTTAATGTTGCAGAATACGGTTCCTCTTGGAAATCCAGCAATCCTTTTTAGGAATTTGAGTCAGTTTTTAATCAATTCTTCTTTTATGAAGAGGAAGATTTGATTAGATCTCATGTATATGATGATAAGACTTATTTGCCTGGATTGTCTTTGAAGCATTGAACAATGGTTAGCATTTTTTTTTCTTTTGCTAGGTTGATTTCAAAATGTTAGTAAGAAATGATATGGTCCCTGATGTGGATTCAAGGCAGCTTACAACATTCTCATCTCCTCTACTTAATCTTCACAACAACCCTGTGAGGTAGGTCTGCCTGAGTGTGTGTGGCTGGCCCATTGTCTCTCAGCACCATCCTTTGGCAGAGTGGGGATTTGAACTTTGTTCCTACAGATCCTGATCCAGCACTGCCAGAGGAGAGTAAGGCAAAAGCACAGGGCCAGTTAGTTTAACAACAACAACATCATCCGATTTATATACCGCCCTCTGGACAACTTAACACACATTCAGAGCAGTTTACAGAGTATGTTATTATTATTCCTACAACAATCACCCTGTGAGGTGCGTGGGGCTGAGAGAGCTCCTAGAAGCTGTGACTGACCCAAGGTCACTCAGCTGGCTTCAAGTGGAGGAGTGGGGAATCAAACCCGGTTCTCCAGATTAGAGTCCCGCCCTCTTAACCACTACACCAAACTGGCTCTTAGTTTGGTGTAGTGGTCCTCCAGCCCCACATGATCCACATAATATCTTTGATTAGGACCAACCAAAATGACACAAAAATCAGCATGTAAGCAGAAATGGCTGAAATTATAAAAGGGCACACATAGAGCACCATAAACAGAAACTACACTATTGCATAGTAACTCCCCCCCTTAAAAACCCTTAAAGATAAATTAATGAGAAATCAAAGAGAATTCTTTTTTTGAAAGAGGAAAAGAGAATAAGAGGGACCAATTGCTATTTCTAAAAAAGAAAAATGGGGCGGGGGAGGGATCCCTCTCCAGAACAACTCCATTGCTCAACAATGTTTAGTCCCAGATCTCTGTTTGAGCTCAGTAGCACCTTAAAGACAAACAAGATTTCCAGTTTTTGAGAGTCCCGTTCACAGATAAAGAGAGCTTCATTAGTCAAAGCTTACACCCTAAAAATGTCACTGGTTTTTAAGGTGCTACTGGACTTAAATCTTGCTCTTCTACTGCAGACCAACATGGCTATCTACCTGAAACTAGTACTAGATCTAAAAAAGGTTGAAGATGACAAGATTAAAATAATGCTCAAATCCTGGTGCTGGAGCGTGCCATCAAGTCATAGCTGACTTATGGCAACCCCTGGTGGGGTTTTCATGGCAAGAGACCAACATAGATGGTTTGCCATTGCCTGCCTCTGCAACCCTAGTCTTTTCTGGAGGTCTCCCATCCAGTTACTAATCTACCCTGCCTGGGCATTCAAATCCTATACAAACACAAATCACTAGCAACAATCCCTTCACCTTAAGACACTGTAAACAGGAAAGCTCCATATGTTTATGAGGACTCCCTGTCTGGGGTCAATGAGTGCAAAAATCTACTGGTCCAAAATGACTCCAAGAACATCACCAGGTCAGTCTGGCTAGGAAGACATTTCCATTCTTGTGTATGTAGCAAGGTTTGTTATGCTATTAATCCAAAACAGTCAGGAGGAATCACAAGCTGCAAGAAAAACACTGTGATAAAGGTCATTAAATACAGGAAGTTAATAATTGCAATACAATAACATTTATTCTTATCAAATATTATGTGTTTTCTTATAAGAATATAATCCAACATAGAAAGCATACAATTCAATCAATGTACATGCTCAAATTCAAACCAAATAGTCAAGTAATATTATGTTAGAATAAATATAACTAGACATGGGCACGATCGGAATTACGGTCTGAAAATTGCCCCGATTTTGGCGTTTGCGCCATCGGGACCGGGCTGATCGGTTCCGTCCACGGCTCCCGGTTCAGCGGTCGGGTGGGGCACTCTATCGGGTCTCGATCGGATCGATCAGTTTACATTCGGGATTGCAGTCTGCAGACAGTCTGGTGCCAGCCATCTGTTCCTGAGGGAACGGAGCCCCGTGGAAACGGAGCCTGGGGAATGCTGGAGCTGTTTGCCCTCCTTCTGTTGCCCTGGAAACACGAATGGAAGCCCAGCTTTCCTTGATCAGCAGGGCTTCCTTCCAACCATGGAGCAGCCAGAAAAGTGCGCGCCCATCTCGTCCATTTGGGAGAAGAGAGGAGAGGGCGGGGGAAGGGGGTGTTCTTCTGTAGCCATGGGCACTCGAATCTCATCCCTGCAAAGCCTGAGAGGCAGCTCTTACAGCCAAACACAGCCCTCCTGCATACCAGACCCAGGCTTTATAAATAGCCATGTGCTGCGCAACGAAGTTGCACTTTCCGCTCGTGGGCGGAGTGGGACAGAGGCGAGCTCTCGCTTGCCGCTTTTGGAGAGAGAAAGCGCAAGAGAGAGGGGGGGGGAGCTTTAGCTTTGGGCTTCAGCGGATAGGGAATTAGGGAATAGGGAGATATCTCCTCTGTTTCCAGGGCTGCCGCCTAGCTCTGGGCCAAGCTCGGTGGGCACCTTGGCTGAGGGCTCAGGTCTGGGGGGGAGTGTTGCAGCTGGGGTTGGGCTCTATTCCTATTCTCTCTCTCTGCTTCCAGGGCTGCCGTCTAGCTCTGGGGCCAAGCTCAGTGGGCACCTCCTTGGCTGAGGGCTCACACAGTATTACACACTCTAGTGCCTGGTCACTCTGGTCTGGGGGAGTGTTGGTGGTGGGGCGCCCTCTTGCGTCGGCCTTCTTCCTTCTTGATGAGTTTCTGGATTATCACACATTTTGAAGTCTTCCTCAGAAGAGCCATGAATACGTATAAACCATACAGATATCAAAAAATGTCATCAGGAAAAAATAATGATTATGCGGAAGACACCAATCAATAATTCTTCCAAGACACAGACTTTCAACCAGTCATACAGTGAAGAAGGCTTTACCAATAGGTATAATTGTTTGAAGGTCTCCCTCTTGAAAGAATAGTTGATTGGTGCCTTTTTCAATATCTGCATGGCTTATACAGTGCTTGTACAGTGGTGGCGCTTAATGCAAGAACACACATATACCCTGTTGTGCAGCCGAATGCTGAGCATCAAAAGAAAGGATTTGCCCCTCATCATGGGAACAAAGCTGCAAAGCACAAGGAAATATAGCTACAGGCAACAGCAGGATGTAAAGATAATAATTTATTGGCATTATCATCACTTAGAAAAAAGAAAACAGTGAACATAAGCAGGATTTTTAAAATGTCACTATGCAGGTTGGCGCACTCTCCTGTTGGGGTGCTACCACTGCCACCCTGCTACTGTTTTGCCAGTTTCCCTGACACTTGCCTTTGTTATGTATGTGTAATATAAGGAAAAAATCAGTGGAGTGATGGCTTAGAGGGAGGGGGTTAATGGTCAATGCAGTTTTTGTTAAGTATGAAAAAATTTCCCCAGAGCCGCATTCCCCCAACTCCCCTTTGAAAAGAACAGTGTGTGTGTGTGTGCCCAGCCATCATGCACTTTGGTGCCCTACTCAAGCATTCTTTGTGATCTGTGAATACCAAATCCTGTTGTGTGTGCCGTCAAACTTGTTGGGTCAATGGTTTAGAGGGAGGACTATGTTCTGTGCGATTTTGGTGCTGTTAACTGCAAAAACAGCTACCTGAAAGACTCTCTAAAGTGTCAGTGCAAAGAATGGGGCTGAAACTCATAATAATGAAAAAAAACAAAACAAATGGATTTGAGCCGAACTGGCAACATTCCACCTGGAAAACACCAATAATGGTAAACAGTGCTTTCGAAAGCCCCAGATTCAAAACTGAAACAATTTTTTTCTCAGTATGTATCTCTACTGAATCCTCATACTGACTCCAGGTTTGCAGCATGGAAGTTGCTGTGTCTTGGCTAATTCCTATCATGGTCTGATAATATAGGAAGGAACCTCTAGATGATATAGGAAATGACCACCAAGACAGCAACTATGCATACCAGAACTGTCTCACTCAAGAGCAGAGTTTTTTTTTTTTTTTTTTTTTTTTTTAGTTTCAAAAAATTTTATTGAAAGTGTAACAAGTAACAAGATCAACAGTAAATGCGTAGAAAAAAGATGACATCATACGTAACAATGTTCGGATACAACAATACATAAACATCAAAACACTAACAGTTGGCAATATTCAAGTGTGCAAATATTATACATAATCAACAGGAGTCTAATACAGTGTTAAGCAAGCTAATTATAACAGCATCGGGAGAATCATGTACAGGCACATCCATTATGTCGCAGAGTAAATCCATATTTCAAATTTCGGGGTTTATAATCGCGTAGTGAGGTAGCTTAGAGATCAGCCATTCATTCTGAGATAAAAATTCCAGGAAAGGGTACCATTGTGCGTAAAATTGTGTAGGTTTGGAGGGGTTATGCAATGCTCGAATTCTGTCTGTGATCTTTTCCATCATAAGGTGGTCCCACACCACTCTATACCATATGTCAAGAGTGGGAGGGAATCGCGATTTCCACCTGAGTGCAATTGCAGCCTTTGCAGCTGCTAGGAGAGTTCTGACCAATGCCTTCCGCAGATGGGGAATATCTAGGTCTCCCCAAAGATCCAAGAAGACAAGTCCCGGGCTTGGGGGTATCACATAAGTCGTGATACGGGAAATTTCCTGGAGAACCGCCTTCCAGAAAGCAGCAACACTTTTACACTCCCACCAGCAGTGTAGGAACGTACCCTGCTCCCCGCATTTTTTCCAGCAGAGTGGAGACCTGCTGGGATATATTTTCGCCAGCTTTTGGGGAGTAAGGTACCACCTGTGGATAATCTTATAGGTTTGGAGGCGCACATTGGTGACAGGGGAGTTAAGCAATGCAGAGTGCCAAACATGCTCTCTATCTTCTCGTGTGAGTTCTATCCCACAGTCCTGTTGCCATTTATTGAGCAGCGCTTCAGTGTTTAGGGGTTTGGTATCAAGCAGGGTGAGATATAGTCTTGACAGGAGACCTTTACGGTTAAATGAGTGGGAGTCCAGAAGTGTTTCAAATTTAGTTGGTGGTTTAGTCATTACGCTTTTTATATTCAATTCGTGCAGAAGATATCGCAGTTGCAGGTAGAAAAACCAGGGGACTTCCCTGCCCAGGTTGTTGTTCAAGTCTACTCTGCTTATGATACCATCCTTGGTGGCTATGTCCAACAACCTCAAGTCCCGCAGGTCATCCCAGGAGCGCAGTGCGGTTATATTATGCTGGCGAGGCATGCCCTTATGTGATGTGAGCACTGAAAAGCGGGATATGGCCGGGAGAAGGGAATGTTTATGTCTGTCCCAAAGCTTCAGCAGTGCAGCAAGGAACATATTTTGATATATGGAGGGAGGACGCAAACTTGGGGTAGACCAGAAAGTCTCTCGCAACGTTTTTGGCTGGGAAAAGGTGCCCACTATGTTTATCCAATCAGAGTGTCCAGAGGGGAGTAATATCTGGAGGATGTCTGTCAATCTGGCTGCATCAGAATAGAGCCCTATATTTGGGTAGTTAAAGCCCCCTGCTGTTTTAGGGGCGCACAAAACTTTGAAGGCAATCCTAGGGCGCTTATTCTGCCACAAGAATCGATTTAATGCCGTCTGCCATTGGCTCAGAATTTTGCTAGGGATTTCAATCGGAATTGTTCTATACAAAAATGTCAATTTTGGGAGGACGAAGGATTTTATCAAATGGTATCTTTCATACCATGCCAGGTTTTGCTTGTTCCATTTGAGCAGGAGGTGTTTGATTTCTTTCATCTTTTGGACGTGGTTTACCTGGAGTAGCTGGGCTGGGTTGGGAGGGATATTTATGCCCAGATATCGGAGGTGTGATTTGGCCCACTGGTATTTAAATTGCCGTTTTATGTCGTTACACGTCTCCTCTGGGAGATTCACTGATAGGATGGTGGATTTGGCTTGGTTTATCCTCAACCCCGATATACACCCAAAGTGAGCAAGAACAATTGCCAGAGCCTTTAGGGAAACAAGTGGGCACGTAAGAAACAGCAAGATGTCATCAGCGAATAAGCATATTTTGTAAGTACGTTTGTCTATTTCAATGCCTCGAATCCCTTCATTGGTTCTTATCTCCTCTGCTAAGGGCTCTATCGCGAGGGCGAAAAGGATGGGGGAAAGGGGACACCCTTGGCGCGTGCCTCGGTGTAGAGTGAAGGGATCGGACGCTAAGTCATTAAGTTTGATTCTTGCCTTGGGGCCTGCGTATATCGCTTTAATTGTTTGTAGGAAGTTGGGGCCGAACTTCATGTGGGAAAGGAGCATCTGCAGGTACGGGACCTCCAGGGTGTCAAAAGCTTTTTCGACATCCAAGGAGAGGAGTGTGGTTTGTAATTTGCTGTGTCTACTGAATGTTAAAATGTTCAGCGCCTTATAAATGTTGTCGGAGATGTCCCTATTGGGGATAAAGCCTATCTGATCTGTACAAATATAATTTCCAATGAAAGAATTGAAGCGTCGTGCATATATTGAGGTAAAGATTTTATAATCGACATTCAGCAAAGAAATCGGTCTATACGAACCGGGGTTAGAGGGGTCTTTGCCTTCCTTGGGGATCATGGTGATGACTGCCTCAGCCCAGGTTCCAGGTAAGGTCCCCAATTTATGCACCTCATTACAGGCCGATAACAGGGGCGGGATTAATACCAAAGCAAACTTTTTATAGAATTCGGCCGGATAGCCATCCGGCCCAGATGCCTTATTGCTCTTTAAATTCTTAATGGATTCCAGCAGTTCTGCGGCGGTGATTGGGGTATCCATTAATTGGCTATGTTCCGCTGCCAGTTTTTTAATGTTCTTATGGGTTGACAGATAGTTCCTAATTGACATTTTATCTGGCCTGGAGGAAGTATATAAATTTGTGTAAAATTTTGTAAATACATCCAATATTTCGGGAGATTTAGTGAACGTTTGTCCCTTGTCGTTTTTTATGAGTCTGACGTGCCTATTTATTCTCTTCTCCTTGACCTTCCAGGACAGATAACGTAGGGTCCTAGGAGAGTGGTTCCAGTACTTTTGCTTTAAATATAAGATGTTCTTTTGAATTTGGGACGTTTCAAGTGACTCCAGAGCTTTGCGCTCATGGAGCAGCTGTTTATAGGTTTTTTTGCTGCCTCTATCCTTGTGTAAGCGTTCCAATTGGTGGATTTTATCCATTATGAGTTGTTTTTGGAGTTTTTTCTTCTTATTTAGAGAGGCAGAGAGAGCGATCAGTTGTCCCCTTAGTACCGCCTTAAGAGCGTCCCACACCGTTTGGGAGGATGTCGTGCCTGTTTGGTTATCTTTGAGATATTGGGTGATATCTCGTTCAATTTGTAGGACATTGTTCTCATTAAGTATGAGGTTTTTCTGGAACGTCCAATGCCTCTCCCTTTCGTAGGGCCTATCTAGGGATAATTTGCACGTTACCCAAGCATGATCCGAATAGCTTATGTCTCCTATGCTGGAGAGTAGTACTCTGTCTCTCAAATCTGGGGACACCAGGATATAGTCGATCCTGGTGTATACGTCATGGCGTGGGGAGTAGTATGTGTAATCTTTGGCCAGTTTGTTCATCTCCCTCCATATGTCCACTAAGTGGAACCGAGTAAATAGCGTGAGCATCTGTGTGTCACGATTAGGGTTCTTAGGCCTTCTTGGCACTCGAGGTGCATTGTTGCGGGGAAATGAGGATTTATCTAGGTCATAGTGTGCTACATAATTGAAGTCCCCTCCCACAATTACTGATCCCTCCTGGAATGCCTCTAATTTTCGGAGGATTTCTTCCGTGAACTCCAGTTGCTGCGTGTTGGGCGCATAGACAGATGCCAGTGTAAGCAATTGTCCATTGAAGTGCCCCTTTATGAATAAAAACCTGCCTCTAGGGTCCCGTAGGGTGGCTTTGTGTTCAAATTGGACCCTGTTTGCTAGTAAGATTGCCACCCCGCGGGATTTGGAGGAGCCTTTTGCGTGGAATTGCAATTTTATCCATGGGGCCTTAAGCTCCGCCTCATAGGATGCATGGAGGTGTGTTTCTTGGATCAGGGCTACATCTACATTTAGTTTCGCCAGGCTGGTCAGAACTCTCCTTCTCTTCACCAGGTTGTTTAAACCCCTCACATTTTGCGAGACAATATGGACATGTGGTTGTGAGGCCATTATAGAATGGGTAAAAGTAGAGTATCAGAATTGGTCTTTGAAGTGAAATGTACTGGTATTGCAGAACCAAAAGTGCAAGTATAGAGACCGCTAGCAGGCGTGTAAGGGCTCTTGCCTCAGTAGTTTATAATAGATATGAATGAGATGGCTGAAATGATCTAAGCACCAAAGAAAGGGTCAATACGTAAATGCAATAAGATTCAGGTAAATAAATCACTGTCCGGTGTTAATTAATTAAGCAATCAAATTTCATCACTTTGAAGGCAATCATGCAACAAATTCATTGGAAAGGAACGAGAAATCGTATCACAAAACACAAATGCAATGAAATGTATAGCAAGCGTAAGTTAATCTACTATGTTGGTAATTTTCAATAAATAATTAATCGACTTCCGCCCTTACCCTTTCAAAATATGATGGGAAGCAAGCAGACTGTCAGTGGACAAAACTGACAGTTGTGATAAGCTTGTAGTCTGCTATGCTACCTCCCCTCTCCGATTATGGATGGATCAAACAGCAATTAATTCCAGGTATATGATAATCAAGTTACAATCAAGTAAGTACCAATTAATTAAAATTTCTTATTATTACCGTATGTAGGAGTAGACCAAATTAATAGATGTACCTCTTAACCTTAAATCACTAAGTTGCTTGTGATTTGCTATGTTACCTTCTCTCTCTGATTATGGATGGATCAAACTGCAATTAATTCCAAGTGTACAATTTGCTAATCAATCAAGAATCAATTAATTAAGATGTTTGTTTGTTACCTTATGGAGGAGTAGATTGAATTGATGGATGCACCTCCTAGCACTAAATTACTAATTTGCCTAACTACCTTAACAAAGTTATATACAATAAGCACGCAGCACTTTAATGTTGTTTTTGGTAAAAGCTTGAAAGTGTAGATATATTCAATTAACTCACTATTTATACTCCTTTAAACCAACTGTCCCCAGACTTGTAATAAATGATTAATTAATTCTTGCCCTTACCTCTGCCCAATGCAGTAAGGAGCAAGCAGATAGTCAGTGGGTAAAACTGCAAGTTGTGACTGGTGTATAGATTGCTTCGCTACCTCCCCCCCTTTACTAACGTCGGATCAAGCTGCAAGGAGTTCCGAGTATCTGATATGCCAATCAAGAAGGTAGTAATTAATTAAGATTTCTCTTTATTACTTTATGTAGAAGTGGATCAACCCAAGGGGCGCACCTTTTAATATTAAATCACTAACTTGCCTTAACTACCGTACTAAACTATATACAACGAGCACTCAGCGTCTTGTTACTTATTTTCCAGGAAGAACTTGAAGAGTGTATTTATATAATTATCACAAGATCTAATATTTCTCTAAAGCAACCGTCTCCAATAGAGAAATAGAAACTAAGGTGCTACACAGTCCTCAGCAGCCTCGCGAGAAATCTCTGCAACGAGGTTGCTGTAAATAAACAGAACGGAGGACTGTTTGTGTAAGGGGCTAATAAAGAAGCAATCCCTTCAGTCCCACCCCAACCACCCCTACCCACGAGTAAATTAAGTAAGATTGGGACGTTCCAACACAACATATTCTGGTCATAAGTCCTACCAGTCAGAGCTTCAAGTGTCCCGGACCGGTATTTTATTATTCTTCTGAGGAGACATGGGCAGCGGTCGTTTTCTTTTCTGAGAGCTGGCCTCCGTCTCCATGGCGACCTCTATGCCTAGCTCACGTAGAAACCGGAGGCCTTCCTCGGGAGTAGAGATCGGGTGCTGTATGCCCTTCAACGAGACTCTCAATGCAGAATACCGGGTCCAGCTGTATTCTATTTGGGCATTTCTGAGTTCCTCAGTTATCTGTCGGAGTTGTCGTCGTCGCTCCAAAATCTCGGCCGGTAGGTCTGTATAGACGCTGATTCGCGCTCCATTGTAGGAGAGGAATTTTCGCGCCCTCGCCACCTCAAGCGTTTTTTTCCTCAGCCTCCAGTCGGCAAAGACGGCCACCACATCTCTAGGTCCCCGCCTCTTATCTGGATTTCTGGGGCCCACTCGATAAGCTTTGAATATAGTCAATGCATGGGTTTCCTCCAGCTTTAGCTCCGTCATCAGCCAGCCCGCCAAAAAAACGGCCAGGTCTGCATCCACGGCCACATTTTCCTCTATCCCCCTAAACTTCAAATTAGCACCCCGCAGCTGAATCTCCATGTCCAGGATCTTATAGTGGACACGATCTTGTTCTGATTGTAGGGAGTGGACGTCCTCCCTTAAAGCCGCAGTCTGGGTAAGAGCCTGATCCGATTTAGCGACCACAGAGTCCATCACTATCTTAAGGTCAGTTAATTGTTGTGATAGTGGTTCCATTAGATGGGAGATTTTGTTAGAAAAGCTCGATTCGATGTCTAGCAGTAGGGCTTTTAGTGCTGGGTCATAGGAAACCGTCTGAGTTTTTCGCGCCTCAGCATTCATCATCGCGGCCGCCATGTTTGCACTCGTTCCCTCTATCTCCCCCTCCGTACCTTCTGCTTGCGAAGCTGGGAAATAGCTCTGCAAATTTTTCGCCGCCTTAGAGTTGGGCTTCTTTGCAGTAAGATCTTGCTTACCCTTCATACTAAGTTGTGTAGAACGTTTTTGATGTGCTTATCGGGGTTTAGGGGTGGAATTGAACCGGAGCTCTGGCTTTAGGCGTCCATTCCTCTCGGTGCCGACGCCACGCCCCCCAAGAGCAGAGTTAAATAAGCTAGTCTCATTTTGCCTATTCTAACTGGTCACAGTTCTCATGGCTGCTAGAAAAAAGGTCTTTTTTACCCTGGTTCTCTGAGACCTTAAGCTCAAGATTGAACATTGGATATTGTGCATTAAAAGCATGAGCTTCGCCAAACAAAACTATGGCCTTCCCCACATCTAAGTAGCAATCTTGCATCCAGGTATTTCAGTCCACCGCGCAATATAGAAAATCTTTTCTTACATAAATGACTCTGCCTTGCCTGACTGCTCCTTAAGACTGGAATGCTAAAACCCAGCCAAAACCCCACCTCTTCCATGAAACATGTGTTTTTAAGCCCTAACTTCTGATCAACAACAAAAACGAAGCTTAAGAGGTGGGCACGGACCGTAAAATGGACCAAAATTTGACACAGACCGGCCCAGTTCAGCGTTCATGAACTGGCGAGTCATGGGACATGAGTTTTCCACAGACCTGATGACTTTTACCCCAGTCTGTTGGTCCATGAATCCAGACCAGGTTTAAAGCGCCCGTATCCATGCCCCTGGCTTGCAAGCAGCGAAGAATCGGGTGCTCCCCCATGGGACTGGCTTCAGCTGACAAGCCCTGGAAGTGACGGACCATGGACCAATGAACCAGTTTGTGAACCAGGGTGGGTCCGTGAAAAGTTTGTGATCTGTGGTCTGTGAAATGCACCAGCCCACGGCCCAATGGCCCTGGTTTTTTCCCCAGTCCATGCCCATGGGTGATGGCATTTGCTTACATTCATCCTTTGTTGAAACAAAAACTTACTATTCTCTCCTCACACTATCTATAATTACATTGTGTGTATAGGAGAGATTGCAAACACAGCCTGCCAGTACTGCGAAATCAGACATTTGTCAATAACCAAGCCTGTATAAGAAATCCTAACATCCGTATCCTATTAAATGTATTACTACAACACTCTGGATAGCATTGTAATGACTATGACCATTTTAAAGCATCCACTTTTTCCACTTCACTTGCCAAAGAACTGCCATTTCCTTTGATCTCAGTGTAACTGAATTGCTGGACTTGTCAAACAAGAGACATTGCTAAATAGCACATTCATGCAAACTTCATTTTTCTGACTTATTATATGCTCTATTGAAAACCAGAACTCCTATTTTCTTTCTGGGATACCTTATCCCATACACCTATTGGAATCTCAAACTGCAAGCCATATAAGATCAGCTATTATGGGGGCATATCAATGGTCAATCTATCCAAGAATACTGTGGTTTATAAAGGCCAGATGTGCAGCCTAAAGAGTTTTGGGAAAAGAACATGGAACACCAAACATAATTTGTCAGATAATAACACATCTACTATGGAATAGGCAAGACTGACCAAGAAGTTCTGTTGTGTTCTTGTGCAATTTTGTGATTACTTGCTTTTCCCATGAGACAGCTTTAGTGGCAACTGAAAGTTCAGGGATAGGTAGAATACATTCTAATCAGGCTGTAGTCCTAAGAAGAGTTCCATCATTTGAGCCCATTTACGTCATCAGACTTAGAAAGGCTTAACGCTGCTTGGAATTGCACTGCTTGACCACTTTCCTGGAGTATTGGATTGGATTGGATAAAAAGGGATTTTTATTCTCAATTGAACAAAATGGGATTTAGGATTGCTGCTTAAATCCAGGAGAAGGGAATATCCAAGTCTGATGGTGATAGAAAACTCCTCCTTAATGATGAGTTTTGTCAGAGTTGAAAGCTACTGGAGAGTGATATTAGCAGCAGAGAATAAATGCTAGAGTAATGGCAGAGAGAAAAAATTGCTAAAGGCAGGGCTTTTTTAAAGCAGGATCTCCCCAGATCTGAGATCCAGCACCTCTGAAAAAAGATTACATGACTGGTGGCCCCACCTCTGGCACCCAAAGTCCCATGGGCCATCTCTCCAGGTGGAGTTTCTCCCGGGCTGCCTGCTTCCCCAGCCTTTCTGTTCTTCCCTCCCTCCCTCCTTCCTCTTTCTTTCTTTGCTTCCTTCTTTCTTTCCCTCCCTCCCTTTCTCTTTCCATGTCTTTTCTTCTTCCCTTCCTTTACCTTCCTTCCTGAGGCACCGCCGCCACCTGGCTGGCTGAGAGGAAGGCCGGGAGTGAGAAGAAAGGAAGAGAAAGCCACCCTCCTGTTGCTCTTCCTGTGACCACCACCACACCAAGCAAGGGGTGAGAGAAGGAAGAAGGCATGTGGCTGGCAGGAGGTGGCAGCAAAAGAGCAGTTCAGCAGGGTGCTCCCCCCTCAGCCACCTCACAAGGAAAGAGTCCCTGTCCTGCCCACCAACTTCATGGTGGTGCTGGTGGAGGTGCCCGCCGAGGGGGAGAAGGAGGAGTACGAGGGGGATAACTGCCTCTGCCACCCCCAGTGGAGCCAGGTGAAGAGCCCAGCAGCGGGAGCCACAGCAGGCAAGGCGGCAATGCCCAGTGGTGGCAAGTCGAGAGCAGCCTTGTGGAGTGAGGCGGGGGCGAAGGTGAATCTCAGGGCTTCTTCGCTACCTGCACGGGGCAGATGAGGCAGCCAACTGGGCTGGCCCTTGTCAGGGTTAACAGGACAGGCAGCCACTTCCCTCCTCCTCCCTGCCCCAGTCTTTGGGAGTGAAGGAGCCTCTTGGAAGGCTCCGCCACAGAGGCCAGTGGTGAGCCAAGGCGCTGCAGCTCACGGCTGGCTCTTGTTTGTCCAGCCAGCTGCTCCCACAGGGGAAAGAGGGGATTGTTCTATGAGTCCCCCTCTTCCAAAGAGATCTATGAGCCCCCCTCTTCCTGGTAGAGGGGGTTGTTCTATAAGCCCCCCCCTTGGGGTGGGGGATCTTTAGGAAAGAGGATGTAAGAACAAATTGTCACAAATTAGACATTAAAAGTGAAAACACTCAGAAACCTGAAATTAAAAAGGATGAAATGTTTCAGCAGAAATCAGTGCATGAGCTGGTGTGGAGCTTCATTGGTGAAGTGGAGTCTGTGTTCAGTCAATGGGGAAATGGGAAGGAGATGCTTATAAGGGATCTTTACTTCTCAGCCTTTTTTTTTTTGCATTCTGCTGACTCTTCCATGCAGTCTTTTGCATAGCATGACTTAAATGGTCAAGAGACTGACAGTATGTCATGTTAAATTGCTTCTGTTTTGTTTTGGCTGTGTATCAGCTTTCTGCTTGCTTTCAAATTTATGCAGTCCATACCCTATTGTATTATTGAATGTCCCAGCCGCAGATCATATTGACTTACACTGTAATCCGCCTTGAGTCTCAGTGAGAAAAGCAGACCATAAATAACATAAGTAAATAAATTGGACATTACCTATTCCCACAACCTAGGAAAATAGAAGAATCTGGATTTAAGACTGTTTAATGCCACTGCTTTCTTTCAGATTTAGGTGAAAAGTCATAAACTAGTGATGGGTGGCTATATCCTTTATGGTATCTGGACAAGCCAATCTAAGCCGTGAGATATTGTTGCTCTAGGGTTTCCTGTTAAGCTGAAGTAACATAATGGCTTTGGGCTGTGATCCAGGAGGTCCCTGGTTCAAATCTCACTTCTGCCAGGAGCTCACAAGGTGGCCTTAAGTACTATCAACCATCCATCTGCAATATGAGAACAACACTGGCCTACCTTACAGGGCCATTGTAAGGGTTACCAGTAATATCTGCAATGCTCTTTGAACAATGAAATTGCTATAGAAATACAAAGCATTATTATTTCACTTAGAAAAAGTGCAATAATACAAAACACTGTAGCTTTGTCTTTATTTATTCCCTTATTGGACTTCTATCCCACCCCATCCCAAAGGCAGGGTAGCTTGCAATACTTTAATTATCACTCTTGTTTATGCACCAGCAAAACTGCAGCACTGGAAAAGCAATCATAAGCAAACCCCACTTAGCTTCCAAGATCTAAGATCAGGCTAGCCTGGCTATACTGCCCCAATTAACACTTATGCTAAAATAACTATGAATAGATCTTTCATCCACACGTTTTTCTAATCATGTGGCAGTGAACTCCATATATTACAGATGCACTCTTTAATATCCAGAGGAGTTAGCTGTGTTAGTCTGTAGTTGCAAAATAGTAAAGAGTCAGTAGCACCTTCAGGACTGGATCGACAGGGGGCAGGGGGGGTAGCCTGTCCTCATCGTCACCGAAGAGGGGGCGCTGGGCGCGGCCGCCAGCCGCCGGGAGCACACAAGAGCTGGCAGCAGCAGCAACGCGGGTGGCTGAGCAGACGGCTGGGAAGCTGCCCAAGCCGTTTGCCTGCCCCGCTGATGAGGCAGCTGGCTTGCCGCACGTGCCGGACAGGGAGCATGTGGCAAGCTGGCCACCCCATCAGTGGGGCAGGAGAATGGCATGGGTGGCTCCCAGATGTCTACTCAGCTGCCCAAGCTGCTGCCGCCACCAGCTCCATGGCGCACCGTGCACTGGGGCGGCCAGCTTGCCATGCAGGCAGCATGCCTCCAGGCCCTGCGTGATGATGTCATGGAAGTCAGCCTACGGGGGAATCCCAGACTTGGGTTGCCCTGGCCATGGGTAACCCTAGATCTGGCCCTGAGCACCTTTAAGATTAACCAACTGTATTGAGGCATAAGCTTTTGAGAACCACATGCATAAGTAGGTGTCATCAAAATATTGATGGCACCCAATACCAATGCCTCAGAAAATCTAATTCAAAAGTCTTTTAATCAAATGGATTCTAGTTTTGGAAAAGGCGTGACCAAACTTGCAATTTGCTGCTCACAAAGTAGATTTCTCGCTCACAATACTGCCCCGCTTAGAGGGAACATTGCTGCCAAGTAAGGGGCGGGGAGGCAAGAGGACCCGAATAGAAGGAGCGCTCTGGGGGGGGGGGTGCGCCCTGTGCCATGACCTTGCTTCCGGAAAGTGAGGTCACTTTAAGTGTGGTCACTTCCCGGAAGTGATGCCATTGTGTTTCCAGTGGCGCACACACTTCACACGCGCACGTGTGATAATAGAGAGATCCATCACCTCTTTGCCTTTTGCCCAGAAAAAAAACCCGACTAAAGGAGAAGGAGGACCTTCATTCAGTGCTGCAACACATGTTTTTGTACAAGACCCCTCCCCCTAGGATTGTTTCACCAGGTTTGCAGTTTCAAATAAGGTCTTCTACAAATGGGCAAAAATCAACAATTGCTGGTACATATGTATTCTCTGTTGTGACTCCCACCTTGTCCAATGGTCTACTTGATGAGGGCAGGAAGGTTTCCACACACTGGTTTTTGCAAACTATGGAAAACTGAATTATTAAGGAGGGATTTTATAAACAGCTAGGAGGGCTGTACCGCAAGGAAATGATTCAGAAACATGCTTTGGTAAAGGGATACCGACTGCAGACTATACTACTGTGTACAGTTACTGTAAGTATACGTATACTAGATAATTTTTGCGTCATTTAACATCATGTTTAATTATTTATGCTTGTTCAGCATCATTTTAGTTCTGCATCAGATTTGTTTGTTTCAAATTTTATGCTATCCAGATCCAATTGCATTATTTATTGGATGTCCAAGCTATTGATCATACTGATTTATGCTATATAATCCACCTTGAGTTTCAATGACTGACAGACAGACAGACAGACAGACAGACAGACAGACAGACAGACAGACAGACAGACAGACAGACAGACAGATAGATAGATAGATAGATAGATAGATAGATAGATAGATAGATAGATAGATAGATAGATAGATAGATAGATAGATAGATAGATAGATAGATAGATAGGCTAAGAAGAAGTGAGGGACTGGCCATAAGGAACAATCAAATGATTAGGAAACAAATCAACGACTAAACATTACACCACAACACAACACATCAAACTATACTACACTATAATATAATTTTTGTTTCATTACCTTCATTAGTAACTGAGGCCATTATGATTTACAACTATTAGTTAAGAAGTCTCATTCTAGTGCCTCCTTGCCCTCTTCACTAGCTAAATATTTCTCACCAAAAACCAAATTTATGAAAACTGGATGCCTCCAAATGCAATCCAGTTGCTAACAATCTGAGGAAAAACTTGAAACTGACAACAGTTTATGACTAAGTGCCTCATCATGATTAGGTGGATTAATCCAATTTTCTTCCCCTATACCCTATAGTAAGTCAATAAGCTGCCATGCCTGGAGAAGAATAACATGTTTCCCAGTGACATTGCTATTCATCATCAGCAATGAGTCTTTACCACTTAGTTTTGAATTTGAGTGTATTTCATATATCTATGCAAGAAAAGTGACAAATGTATCTTAGAGTACTGATATGCAACTCTTGGATTTAAGTCCTACTTTAAGCTATAAACTCCAGATACAAAATCAGACATACTTTCATATATGCATCTGTATAACTTCTACATTCTTAAGCTTCCCACATTTCTGTGGAAACCAGAGAAATGTGCAAGAGATTTACCCTTCTTCACTGAAACTAATAAAAGACTTGTATCTGTGAGACATCTGGAGTCATAGGAAGAGCCCTGCTGTATCAGTGGTCCATTTAGTCTGGACAACACAGTAACCAGATTGCAGTCTTCATCTTGAAAGTCATAACCCTGCAATAACAATTTAATTACAACAACAATACCAGTTATACTAACCTTAACAATGTGATTACAAACCTGAAAATCTTATCTAGCTCTTTATCAAACATCTGCTGTTAACCTCAATTCACTGACTCCATCCCTACTGGCTAAACCAACTACTTCATGAGGGGTTATAGAGACACCATCTTTCTGGACTCCCTCAGAAGCATTCTTTATGTTGCCACAATCACTCAGGAATATACTGAGGGTATTTTCTTCACCTTCCTTCTCCCAGGTGCCCCTTTCAGCCCCTCAAAATCTGTCCCTAGAGTTCGTGGGATCCATGTAGAGGAAAAGATATGACAATTGAAGGGCTGGCAAACCCTGGAAGCATGGGGGTGGGGGGGGGCTGTCAGGATGTCACTTCCAGTTTTAAACAAAAAAATTATGTCATGATTAGACATGGGCACGGACCAAAAAATAATAATGACCTAGCGGATCATGGTTTGGTGCGGACGATGATCCCGAATTAGCGAACTGCAATGACCATTTCCCGTTGCCGAACCAGATCGTGGTTCGTGGTTCAGGGAGGGCACAAGGCGGCGCGTTGCTATTCCCAGCGATACACAAATGGTGGCTGATGCCGGCAGCCACCAGTCCTGACGGGCACAAGGAGACGGCGAGGGGTCTGGCCGCTCACTGGTGGCACCCCCCATGTGCCTGCCCGCCAGGCCAAACTGAAGCGCGCTGGTATTCCCAGTGAGAAAGGAACGGTGGATACTGCTGGCAGCCGCCGGGCCTGGAGGGCACGGGGAGACAGCAATGAGCTGCCTCCCCTCAGGGGGCAGGGGGTCTGGCTGCTCGCCAGCAGCACCCCCCATGTGCCCGCCCACCAGGCCAAAGTGGAGAATGCTCATATTTCCAGCAAGAAAGGAACGGTGGGTACTGCTGGCAGCCACCGGGCCTGGTGGGCATGGGGAGATGGTGGAGAGCCACCTCCCCTCAGGGGGCAGGTGGTCTGGCCGCTCGCCAGCACCCCTCATGTGCCCGCCTGCCAGGCCAAAAAGGAGCATGCTGGTATTCCCTGCGCCACCAGGAAGGTGGGTGGTGCTGGCAGCCGCCAGGCCTGGTGGGCACATGGAGGCGGCAGAGAGCTGCCTCCCCTCAGGGAGCAGGGGGTCTGGCTGCTCACTGGCGGCACCCCCCATGTGCCCTCCAGAAAGGCCGAAAAGGAGCGTGCTGGTATTCCCTGTGCCACCAGGAAGGTGGGTACTGCCAGTGGCTGGTGGGCCTGGCGGGCATGGGGAGGTGGCAGAGAGTGGCCTCCCCTCAGGGGACAGGGGGTCTGGCCACTCGCCAGAGGCACCTCCCATGTGCCCGCCCGCCAGGCCAAAAAGGAGTGTGCTGGTATTCCCTGCGCCACCAGGAAGGTGGGTACTGCCGCCGGCCGCCGGGCCTGGTGGGCATGGGGAGGTGGCAGAGAGCCTCCTCCTCTCTGGGGGCGGGGGGTCTGGCCACTTGCCTGAGGCACCTCCCATGTGCCCGCGCGCCAGGCCAAAAAGGAGTGCACTGGTATTCCCAGCCAAGGCAGGATAGTGGGTACTGCCAGCGGCCACTGGGCCTGGCGAGCACAGGGAGGCGGCGGAGAGCCTCCTCTCCTCAGGGGGTGGGGGGTCTGGCCATTCGACAGTGGCACCCCCCATGTGCCCACCTGCCAGGCCAAAAAATAGTGCACTGTTATTTCTGGCGAGGGTGGGAGTGGACATGACATTCGGACGGGGGCCTGATCCCCCAGCCACTGCGGGTCCTCACCCAAGGGTCCCACCGAGGAACAGTGCGGTGGTGGCAGCCAACAGTCCTGCCTTGCCATAAAGGACGGGAGGGAAAGGACCTGTCATGCGGGGGGTAAGTGGGAAGACCCCCCCACACACACACCAAACTCCAGGCCAAACAGAAGCGTGCTGGTATTCCCGGAATAGGTGGGAGAGGACCTGTCATTTGGACAGGGGCCTGATTCCCCAGCCACCACGGGTCCTCATCCAAGGGTCCCACTGAGGAACAGTGTGGCGGTCGCACCCGACAGTACCCACCTTCCTGCCTTTGTGGGAAGGACATAAATTGAGCGACCCATTCCCCCCTGCTCAGAGGGCTCTGCATTTGCAATGGATGGGGGCACCGTGTAACTGAACTATATGTGCAACAGTTCCTGAGCTTCTGCACAAGTGCCCAAAGGAGGCTTCTTTCAGCAGCATCACCCACCTTCCTGCCTTGCCAGAAAGGATGGGAGGGAGAGGACCTGTCATGTGGGGGGTAAGTGGGAAGATCCCCCCGCAACCGCCAGGCCAAAGAGGAGCGTGCTGGTATTCTCTGCATGGGAAGGAGAGGACGTGTCATTGGGACCGGGAGCCTGATCCCCCAGCCACCGTGGGTCCTCACCTGAGGGTTCCAATGAGGAACAGTGCGGCAGCAGCTGCCTCCCGAGCCATCAGCCTCGAGGTTGTAAGCGGCACTGTCCCAGACCCCAAGGGGACCACCTCCGCCAGCGCGGCCTGCCGGAATGCTCTGCTCTCACCAGCATCACCCTCAGGGCAAAGTGATCCTCCCACTGACCCCCACACAGAAGAGCGGGTGGCCCCCTTTCTCCCCCCCAATGAATGTTTCACTGGGTGAGGAGGGAGACAGGCTCGGGTGGTGCCTCTTCAGGTGCCAAGTCAGGGCCGTCGAAGACAGGTGCTTTGGGTTTTTGCCCCTGTGCACCAGGACATCACAGGCACGGAACCGCACCACACGGGGGTCATCAGAAAGGGCCCAAAAGTGCCTCCATACGGAAGCCTTGTAATGCCAACCGCTAACAGTCTCAGGGAAAGGAGAAAGAACGGTTACAGGCTGCGCTGCAGGGCTGGACAGGGACGACGGGGTGAGGGGTTGACTGCGGGAGGGGACACCACCGAGAGTTTGGGATGGGGATGGGAGGCCTCTTTCATAACACACATACCATTCCTCCAGGGATCCATTGCTCACCCACCCCTCCTCAAAATGTTGAGAGAGATTCTCTCCCTCCTGCGCAAAGACCTCTTGGGCCTCCACAGCCCAGATAGGTGAATTGGGGGGAGCAGCAAGACTCCCTGCGGCCTCTGAGCCACACCCAAAACTGCTTTCCACGACTGAACCAGGAGGACTGTCATCGCACTTCATCCCACAACCACCCTTGGCAGCCAACATAGGAAGACTCATTGTGCCACCAAACTAGAATTAAGGAGGACAGGAAAGGAGATGACTCTGTGTGCCCTCCGCCGTGGTGCCCACCAAACTTGCCCCAAGGGCCTAACAGCAGCCCTGGCACCAGAGGGAGGGAGGGAGTAGAGCCCTAGCAAACCACGCCCACAGATCTGAACAGAACAGGCACTAATAACACTGTGTGAGCCCTCAGTTGAGGTGCCCGCTGAGCTTGGCCACAGGGCCTGGCAACAGCACCGGAACCAGAGCTGGGGCTCCAGCCATAGCCCAGTACACCAAGATGCCTGGGCAGAACAGGTACAGTGACTAAGAATAATAATAGTAATAATAAGAATCATAATTAAAATGATTAGGATTGTGATAATAATACGAATCATTTGGTGAGCCCTCCGCTGAGGTATCCACCGAGCTTGGCCCCAGGGCCTGGCAGCAGCCCTGGCACCAGAGGGAGGGAGGGACTAGAGCCCTAGCCCACCGCTCCCAGAGACCTGACCAGATCAGGCACTAATGTGAGCCCTCAGCCGAGGTACCCACTGAGCTTGGCCCCAGGGCCTGGCAGCAGCCCTGGCTCCAGAGGGAAGGAGGGACTAGAGCCTTAACACACCACTCCCACAGACCTGACCAGATCAGGCACTAATGTGAGCCCTCAGCCGAGGTACCCACTGAGCTTGGCCCCAGGGCCTGGCAGCAGCCCTGGCTCCAGAGGGAATGAAGGACTAGAGCCTTAACATACCACTCCCACAGACCTGAACAGATCAGGCCCTGATCAATAATCAATGTGAGCCCTCAGCCGAGGTGCCCACTGAACTTGGCCCCAGAGCTAGGCAGCAGCCCTGGAACCAAAGGAGATAGATCCCTATCCCCCAAATCCAAGCTCAATTGTATTCTCAGTCTCTCTCCCCAAAGGCTAGCAAGTGGCAAG
This sequence comes from Eublepharis macularius, assembly GCF_028583425.1. NCBI lineage: Eukaryota > Metazoa > Chordata > Lepidosauria > Squamata > Eublepharidae > Eublepharis > Eublepharis macularius. Next base: position 197,198,534 of record NC_072790.1, read on the forward strand.
CAAGAGCTCTGTCCCACTCCACTGCTCGCAGAAAGTGAAACCCAGCCTGGGAGACCACGGCTATTTATAAGCATGGGTCCCATTCAGCAACACAGGAGATCTGTGTATGGCTGTCAGAGCTGTCTATCAGGGTTTGAAGGGATAAGATTGGAGTGCCCGTGGCTACAGAACACCCCCTTCCCCCTCCCTCCCCTGGGTGTCTTCTACCAACTTGTAACCGCTTTGCAGCTCCGTGGTTGGAAGGAAGCCCTGCTGATCAAGGTAAGCTGGGCTTTCATTTGGGTTTCCAGGGCGACAGAAGGAGGGCAGACAGAGCTCAGGTATTCCCCTGGCTCCGTTGCCAGGGGAATAGATTGCTGGCGCCTGAATGTCTGGCTTCCTGAACCGTGCCTGAACGCCCCGAACCAGGCTTCTCCTGACCGCTAGTTCATTGGCCGTGGCCGACCACGATCCGCCAGGTCACGATCACGCAATCGCCATTTTTGTGGGTTTTTACGTTTCGTAATGCAGTTTGTGACCATCTCTAGTCATGATGCCCTAGGGATTTTCAAATCTCTATGGTTTTACCATAGAGATTTGAAAATCCCTAGAGCATCCTGACTAGAGATGGTCACAAACTGCATTACGAAACGTAAAAACCCACAAAAATGGCGATTGCGTGATCGTGACCTGGCGGATCGTGGTCGGCCACGGCCAATGAACCAGCGGTCAGGAGAAGCCTGGTTCGAAGCCTGGTTTTACCATAGAGGTTTTTTTTTTTTAATTCCTGGAGCATTGTGATACCACTTCCTGTCCTGAAACTGGAATTGACATCTCAGTGTTGATTGACTCCATTCTCATCCGCACTCCTTCATTCCATTGAGTGGGGGAGTGGGATGGGGAAGGTCAGAGGGGGTTTGCCTGCCAGAACTGGATAAGTGGCAACCCTATCAGTGAAGACAGGGAATCTGGTAAAATTTCCCTTTCCCTGAAAAGCTCCATGAGCAGAAGAGGAGGGAGGTTTTGTTATATTCCCTCTCCCCACTGCAGCACAGAAACCACATGGCTTTTTGTCCACAAGGTTCCTGGAACCTCTGGCACCATCTTTTCAGTACTGCAAAGAGGCTACTGAGGAAAGGGCATCCTACTTAAGATTCATGTCCACCACTGCATTGCACTGGCAGTCGGTAGGATACAACTTAATGTCAATTTTAATGTTGTGCTTTTAGGGATCATTGTTTTCATGATTAATGTCACTGTTTAGTACTGCACATTGCCCTGGGTGCTGGAAATGACTGAAAACCCATACAATAACTTTGAAATAAATGAGTAGCAAGGCATTCTTTAATGCAACAAAAGCCTTTATTTGATGGGCCGCAAAGGATTTACACACAACTCCTGCGGTGCTTGTAGGGTCTTGTTCTCATGAAGTGTTTGATTTCTCAATCCCTTTGCTGTCTTTGAAAACCAATGCTCAAATTGTTATGCTGAAAAGAAATCTGAGCAGGGAAGTTATTTAGAGACCTTTTGCATGGTTCCCATTGTAAAGAAAGCCACTTCCTGACCATACTCTGTCCAAAGAAAAACAAGCCACTGGAGTTTCCCTCTTGGGTAAATGGCTGAAGAAAAGAGGGAGACAGGAGGGGAGGAGGGATATCCAGACAGATAAGGGAGGCTGTAATGTGGAAAAATAGACAAAACCAAGTTTGTATCAATAGAGTAAAAGACACTTATCTATGCGTCAACTAACCATCCTTCCCAGTTTGATTACACTGTAAAGCCTCCTTTCATTAAATATCAGTGCTCTTCTTAGAAAAACAGCCATTCTTGTCGGTCTCAATTTCTGAATGTCTAAGCTTACGAAAGTATCCAAAGCTCATAGGATACAAAAGCATGCACTGCATCTCAAACTTACTTCGTTCTACTTCCATTTCAAAAGACACAAATCAAGGAACAAGAAGGAAATCAGAGTTCATCTGCATGCACTATAAGAATATGCACATAGGTTTGACTGAAAGGAGGTATGTTTAGCCCATCACCATCAGAGACACTATCCTTTGCCTCTGCTCATTGATCAGTGTACAAACAGAACTCAGGTATGCATATTAAGGGTGTGTAAAACAAAATAAATGAGCCATAAATAGACCCAGAAACAGCTGTCCAGTTCTTTAAAGTGGCTCCTAGAACAGTGAAACAAATTCTGGAAACAATGCTGTAATGACTCCCCCCATGAACATTTTGTGTGTGTTGGTTCGGTTCTTTCCACACAGAGGCAGCACAGGCAGGCAGGCACTGGGCCAGCAGTAGTAGGCAGCAGCATCTGTGACTGTTTTTCTTATTGGAAAACAACCAATCGAATCCCATGGAGAGAGACTGAGCCCTAGTGTAGTGTAACTGCATTGGCAAGGAGAATGTGCACGTTGAGCATGAGTGCATTTTGTTTTCGGTGTCTCTGGGACAATGGCATTGCCATTGAGTAGCACATCCTCATATGGATCATTTTGCAAAAGTGTTGCTTTGTGCCAGAGAGGAGAGCAGCAGACAGCATGGAGCCCTCGATGTTGCATTGCCAATCCCTTTTTGTGCACTTTTATATACAATGAAAGGAACAACTAGCAACCAATGTCCATGTGGGTGTGCACACGTAGGTTGGCAGAGGGAGGGGTCTCCTCTAGCCTCCAAGTCCCCAACTGCCACAAAGGCTCATGTTATGCAGATTAGGGTGAAAATTGGAAATAATAAATAATTATTAAAGGAGCCAAACCAAGGAGGACCCCGGCACGTGGGGACTGGATTGCTCATTCAGAGCTCTTCTGCTGCTGTCCCTTGACTAGGTGCTGCTGTCACTAGTCAATTCTGACTGCAGAAGTCAGTCTAATGCAATAGGTCAAGAAGCACCAAGAGAGTCTTCATCTTGCTCAGAAAAGACTTTTCTCAACCCTGATTAAAACTGTTAATCCAGTGTAAAATAATCAGAGAGAGCAGGGATGTGCCCTGTGCACAGCTCCATGCAGACACTGAAGTCTTTTCAGATCAGCATTACATGTTGAGCCATCTGGTTAAAGACTGAAGTCCCTTCACTTTCTTTATTGAGGCCATGGCTTTGGCTTCAGTTTAACTTCTTGTCCTTCAACTCTGGATTAATGGTTTTAGTCAGAAAATGGAAACTGAGTGACCTGCCCAGTCTCAAACCTTTATTGGTAAAAAAACATTGAAAAGGATGAGGCTCTCATTCCCTCAGCCTCCCATTAATAAAACCAAAGGATCCCTCCAGCCCCTGCTCCCAATCTCACTGTGGTGGACTGTTTTAAGAAGGAATCACTTGTATATCACTGACTCCTATATTGATGGCATGGCAGCACCCCCCAATATTTCCCAGTGGTGTATCGCATTTTGGATTCAGCCCACCACTGCTTTCCCAGCCAGTTTCCTGCCATTGTGTGCTCCTGCCAACACTTGCCTTCTTTGGCATTGGCATCGTTGTATCTATTGTGTGTATGTGTTTTATGCTTGAGGAGAAACGTGTTGGATCAATGGCTTTTGGATTAGGAGGGTGAACTAATTGTTGAAAACAATATTGGCGGGTTTTGGTAAAGCGCAAGTATAACCTTGTTTCCCCACCCCCAAAAAGAACAGTATGAGTGTGTGCATTCGCCCAACACTCACCTTGAAGTTACAGAATCACAGAATCACAGAGTTGGAAGGGGTCATATAGACCTTCTAGTCCAACCCTCTGCCCAATCCAGAATGAGCCTAAAACATCCCTGACAAATATTCATCCAGCCTCTTCTTGAAAACTGCCAGTGAAGGGGAGCTCACCGCCTCCCTAGGCAGCTGATTCTACCTTTGAACTCTCTGAACATGAAATTTTTTTTCCTAATATCCAGCTGGTACCTTTCTGTATGTAATTTAAACCTGTTGCTTCAAGTCCTATCCTCTGCTGCCAACTGGAACAGCTCCTTGCCCTCCTCCAAATTGGAGCCTTTCAAATATTTAAAGAGCAATCATATCCCCCCTCAATCTCCTCTTCTCCAAACTAAACATTCCCAAGGCCCTCAGCCTTTCCTCATAGGGCTCAGTCTCTAGACCCCTGATCATTCTCATCACTCTCTTCTGCACCCTCTCAATTTTGTCCACATCCTTTTTGAAGTGAGGCCTCCAGAACTGCACACAGTACTCCAGGCGGCACAGAGAGGGACTATGACCTCCTGCAATTTCCCAGGTCATCCTTCTTCCCTTTCTTAAAGATTGGGATAACATTCGCTCTTCTCCAATCTTGTGGCACATCCCCAGTCCTCCGGGAAGCCTTGAAGATGATGGACAGAGGCTCTGCAAGTTCTCTAGAAAGTTCTTTGAGCACTTCTGACTGAGTGCACGCCATCTGGCCCAGGGGATTTGTATTCATCCAGTGCAGCCAGGTGCCTCTCCACAATCTCTCTGTCAATGTCAACTAGCCCCCTAGGTGTCCTGTCATGTCTACTACCATCTCTAGATGGGCTCAAGTTCTTCAGGGAGAAAACAGAGGCAAAAAAGTCATTAAGCCTGTCTGCTTTTTCTCTGTCCATTCAATAAATGTGTACAATGCATACAATAAATATTTGTGTTTATTGCAGTGAATATTTTGGCTGTACTAAATACTGGCTGTGAAGAAGAAGTGCTGAAATGAGCATATTAAGAAGCTGGCAGGCTCGTTCCCAATCTCCCGGCCAACCTTTTGGCCGATTGCGAGGCGAGTTTCAGCCGGAGGCATCATTGCGCATTGGATTAACACACAGTCAGGAGGAAGCAACGAATTGGCCTTCTGTCTGAGTGCCACAGTAGCCATTGGGCTTTAAAAAAATTTGTTGACGGATTGAACATAGCATTCACAGGTTACTGGATTGTGTAGGAATAGGACTGAATAAACAAATGGACTGAGAATTCACATTGTTGATGATATATATTTATTGTATGCATTATACACATTTATTGAATGGAATATAGAGATACTATTTTGTACACCTTGTAGTGTGTTTTTTTTCGGGTTCTGAGATTTCTCTCGTTTGGGTTGGTCTATGAAAATCTAACCTACAAGTCTGGCTATGAACTTCCTTGCCTCCCCCCCCCCACAGCAACTGGAATTCAAGGAGGACATGGTCACTTCCCCCTAAGGTCCCCACCACCTTCACCCCAGCTACCAATTCTTCCCTGTTGGCTAATATTAAGTCTAGTATGGCCGAGCCCTTTGTAGCTTCCTGCATCATTTGAAAAAGGAAGTTAACAGCTAGGCAAGTCTTTCCCATATCATTTATTGGGATCTGTAAATGCCAAACACTGTTGTTGTGTATGTACTCAAACTTGGTGGGTTGATGATTTGCAGGGACGTCTATGTTCTGTGCCATTAACAGCAAAAACAGCTGCTCCAGAACATCATTTTTCCATCCCTCCTTGGAAAGAACAGTGTGCATATGCACATGCACAGCCAACATCCACCTTGCACATGCACACAATGGGCTGAAATGCATGATAACAACAACGACAACAATCAAATGGATTAGATCTGAACTGACACTGTCCCACCCAGAATAAACCAATAACTGAACAGAGTTTGTTTGGAAGCCTTGGATCTGAAACCGATTAGGAAATTTCCTCAGTGCACACCTCTAATACATATTGACTTATATACCATTTACCTAAATTATATTTAAAAATACATGGAACTTCTATTGTCACCATCTGGACGTGTCTCCAGAATACTAACAAAAATATTGGGGAGATCTAATTTTAACACCTCCTTCTACATTTCAAAGACCACCAACTTCTATCACAACGGTTTGGATTCTGGTCATGTATTAGATATTTATCCCACCTTTCCCATGTGCTTTTTATCTTCACAGCAGCTGAGTGAAGTCAGATGAACTAAGATAGAGTGGTCACCCAGCATCTTTCAAGGCAGAATGAAATAAGAATATTAACTAGGTTTTCCTAATCCTTACCCAGCACTGTAACCATTGGTTCATTCTGCTCCTTGAGATGCAACACATAATTTTGAATAAAAAACATCGTGCATGCTTTGCCACATCTGCTTCACTTGAAAATGAGAATTATTCTACTACAAAGCCCAAACTACCTTTTCTGGTGCATTTCTGATAGATATTTTCTAATAAGCCTTCCCTCAAGTACTGTCTGTCTGAGGTTTGATGGAATTCTACCAGGGCAGTACACTGAGGAGTCGAAAGGGTGGGGGGTGCTAGACAGAATTTTTTGCATGGGATGTGATTTTCATATGGGGTACTTTCAAAGAAGAAACTCTGCATATGATAGTGGAAGTGCTACAGAAAGGACTGTACCAACCAAAAGCTGTCAGCTTCTTGCGAGCATCAACACAACTTTAAGATTATGTTGTCCTTACTTTATCACTTGATGATAAAGCCATATAACGATCAAGTCACGTTTGACCCTCCCAAAAGTTCTCATGAAAATGGTAGATAGTCAGGTTTTTTAATTATTATTAATTCAAGGAGAGTATGCAAAAAAAATGATACTGGGAATGCTTTGAACCAAAGAATTGTTTGTGCTATATTCCTTTTAAAAATTTGTCATGCCTGCCCACCCTCCAGGGCAAGAACCAATTATGATACTTGGAAGTACATCTCATTCAGCAACAGTCTTGCTCTTTCACTTTTTTCCTTTCATTCCTTAGTTTTTAGCTTAATGAAAGACTTCCTGTTATTTCCCTGTTAGCAACTATTCTTGCAAGCCTGTGAATAAACTGTTCATTATAAGCTCTTGTTTGAGGGTGGTCTTAAGCGCTCTAACAACCCCAAATCATCACTCTTATTTTTCAGATTTTTAATTTGTATTATAATAATGCAATTGCAAAATAACTATTATAAACTTTTATTTCACTTGCTACAAAGTGAAAAAAGCAAGGAACAGGAAATGAAATAGACTAAACGGAAAGCAGCCTCCAGAGTGCTTTGAGTGGAAGAACAGCATAGTGCTGCAACTGTGTTCTGTTTTTGAAAAATAATCACATACAAATGAATCGTGACAATTCGAAACCCAAGTATTATTGTGGAATCAACCTGAGAGGAAATCAACACAGGTTTCCACCTCAAACTCCCCTCCCCCTTCTTTTCAAGCCATACCCTGTTCCTTAAATAAATAAGAATTTCTACTGCAGCCTGTTTCCTTACTTTTACCAGCGAAGCAGTATGTTCTATTTTTTCTTTTTCTAAAAAAAGTTTGCAAAACAAAAATCTAGATGACAAGAAGTGAGTTCCAAAATGATAAAATATAAAAGTAAAGGGGCTGAGCAATCCAAATAGTTCTTGCCAGGGAGATATAAAAAGAGACGACACAAACATTCCTAGAATAATTTATGCTGAGTTCAAGTTGAAACCATAGACATAATGGCATATTATGCACTCTCTTGCTGTTCCATTTTTGAATCAACAACATGAGCTCACCTTTTGCCCTCTGCACACAACCCTCATTTCCTTCATGTGGTGTAGCTTGGCTTGGGCAGCCTCTTAGGAAAGTCTCTTTTCACACAAGAAAACAGCTATGTGGAGGGAGAAGGTGGGGAAAGGAGAAGTCAGTATTTGAGGATGAATGAATGTTCTCTCATTTCTTTTTTATAGTTGTGTTTTTTGTCAACATTTTTGAGTCTCTGCTTTTCACTGGAAGTTTTGTGGGATTTTTAAAATCATGTATGTCTGTTGTACAGTTTCATTCACAATTAATATTTAATGTGAACAATTTACATTATTTATACATGTAGCGTGAGTATAATGTTGATTTATTGCTGCAGAAATAACACTGAAAATATGAATTTTTTTATGGAGCAAATTTGGCTGTCGGAAAAAGATTTCTGAGTCAAAAGAGCATGGATGAGTATTACCAAAAAAACAGTCAATGTTAAAGACTTTTCCTCTATCAGTGAAGTCTTAAGCTCAGTTACACCTTTCTAAGCCTATTGACTTCAATGGACTTACAAGGGAGTAATACTGTTTAGGACTACACTGTATGCTTAACAACTACCATTCATCACCATTATTGAACCATTTCTCTTCTTTTCTTTTGCCTTTCCTTTATAATTTGTATAATTTCTTTTTTTCAGATATGTTTGTTTTATTGGATTACTCTGAGGCCAAGGTGATGTCTCTTTAATTTTAGACTGATGCTGTTGACCATTTTAGGTCAGCTTGTGAACGGGGAAAGTAAGAGACGCTCTAGTGGATTTATGTACTTTTGCAAATGGACACATGAAATGTCTCTGTGCCAGGTCTTTTAGATCTGTCTGCTACTTTTTATACCGAGGAGCATCAAATATTATTAGATCTTGTGAAAAAAGTGGGATTTCAGGGGTCATACCCTGGTGGTTTCAGAATGCTCCCCTCTGCCTCAGAGCATACATGAAGAATTTATATCAGAGAGGCTAAACTACCAGTTTGGGATTGAGTTGTGATGTCTTTCAAGGCTCCATTCTCTAACACTTCTGTTCAACTATTAAATAAGATCATCCAAAACTTTGGACTTATACAGCCCTAGTGGCCTATGAGCAGAAAGTCTGACCCAGGACTGAAGTTCTGGATGGGTATGCACTCCCCTTGAAGGAAGAGGTCCATAGTTTGAGATGTTCTTGAGACCAAGCTTACTGTTAAATAAACAGGTGGCAGCTGTGGCTAGGAGGGCCTTTAATCAGCGTTGACTGCAGTGCTCTGTGTGAGGCTCCTTCCTCACCAACACCCCCACCTGACTGTCTGCCATCCTGCCAGCTCCCCAGGCAGGTGTCCTCCAGCCTCAGAGGGGCAAGGAAGGGGATTACACCACCTTGTTCCTTCTCCTGCCCTGGAAGTGACAGAGCACTCCATCTGCCTCTCCCTGCAATTCCTTCCCTGCCCTCACAGGAACTTGCCTTTAAAAGATTCCTCTTGCCCCACCTTCCTGGGCCTTCTCCCAGTCCTCACTCAGCCTGCCTGAGTGGCCCTTCTCCCTGCCTATTCAATGGGAGGGCTGGGTAGACTCTGCAGTCTTCCAACCCCATCCATTCCATCTCAGTCCAGGGCAAGGTGTTTGCTCTGTTTTCTGTCTGGCTTGCCCCCGCTGCTTCTGAAGCCTCTCCAGTGGCTCCCTTGGCAGCCTTGGGCCTGTGCTTACCCAGCTTATGAAGCTGACAACCTCCCGTGGGCCTGGCTGAGGATGAGCTGCCTGGGCAACTGAAGGAGAAGGGTTTTTAAGTCATTTGTCTGCAATGGATGCATACAGTTTTACAGGAAAAAATTGGTAGGAGAAAAATAATTTTAAAATAAAGACATGGGTTCTTTTCTCATAAGGGAGAAGTAAATCAAAATAAGAATATTTGAATGAAAACTGCAAACTTGAAAAATATAGTCTCATCTCTGTTCTAGAAGAAATAAATGTGTAGCATTTTTATAGTTGTTGTGCTTTGGAAAACAATACCATTAGGGGTGGAAAAGCCCATATTTTTGCACTGCTGTTTCTGTCTAATCCAGGCAGCCATCATAGGCTGCATGTGATCAGAAGAGGAATGAGATTTAATGAATAGCAGTAAATGTACTCTGTGGGGTTTTTTTAAAAAAAAAGCACATTCCAATACTTTTTTTCCAAGCAAAGTCCTAACCTTTGCTAAGAAATAGCTGAACTAAGGTTTTCTTTAATGAAAAGAACCCATTGTAATCAGAACTGTGGAGAATATACATCCTGCGTACATTATAGACTTGTCAGATGTTCTTCATTATGGACCAGAATTCCCTTTGGATACAAGGTCATCTTCATTCAGTATAGGCACAATGTGGTTTTTTGGAAAAGGTTTCATTTCAAAATTAAACATATTAACATAATTTCTTAATTATCCTGTCCTATGTATCCTATCCTATGTATACTTAATTGCAAGTATATTCTCCTGAATCAGTTCATTATTTCAACTGACATTTTCTTTCAAGTTACTATATGCTTGAAAGGTTTCTTTTTATGAAGAAAGCATTAAGAAGAAATCATAACATTCAAAGACTCATACTAAACTGATTCAGAGCATCCTAAAACAGCAGTCTCATTGATGAGAAAACCTATTTTTCATGAAGTGGCCATCTTTTTATTGTGGAGAATTCTTTTCCCTCCTATGAGTAGAGTAAGCAGTACAACATTTATTCATTATGCACATCGCTCTTTCCCTGCCCCACCCCCATCAGAACTCATGGTCACGTACAGACCAAAGGAAACATTTCTTTAAACACTGCATAATTAACCTGTAGAATTTACTACTACAAGATGTGTTCATTGTCTCTAGCTTATAAGTCTTTGAAGTATTAGACAAATTTATTAAGGATAGTCAGCAATTGCCACTAAATGGAGTCTCTATGTTCAAAGTCAGTGTATACCTGAATAGCAAGTTCAAGTGCCAACTAACATGGAGGGCTGTTGCCTTCATGCCATGCTTGTAGGTATCTCAAAGGCCTCTGCTGGTGACTGTTGGAAACAGAATGCTGTACTGGTTTAAGCTGTAGTCAGACTCAGCCAGCCAGTTCTTCTGCTCTTCCTACTGCTTGGGACAACAGCTCTGAATAATAATGCAACAACTGTGTCAAATTGTTCTAAATGAGATAATTATTTATATCTATGAAGTAGCTTCTCCTGGATGAAAGAAACAAGATCTGGCTTTTACATTACAAAAAAGAACCATTTCACTTTCAAACACATATGCATTCTTTTATCACATGCAAGGTCAAACTGCATGTAACAAAAGCGGCCCATAATCCTATGGTCAAAAAGACAACTCCCAGAATGTATTTCCATTGACCCTGAACTCCTGTTTGCTGCCTTTATCCTTCTCAAAGTAGCAATTTTCTTCTACTTGTTGCTCTTCAGGTTTAGCTGGAAGTGACACATACAAAGTAATGAAAAGATAATCTCCCTAAGACCAAAGGAGAGTTGGCTTGATATTTGAAGTAGGGAAATTGATAAAAGCAAAACAACAGCTGCAATAGTGTGTTGTGTCATATGATAGGTTCCTCGAATCATTAACATGCTACCTCACAGATCTCACAGTACAAAAGAATGTGTGACCTATGACTGTTCCCACAGAATATTTACAGCAACCACAGACTGGCCTGAAACATAACACTTTGCCACTTTGGACTACATTTGGCCTCACACCTGTGCAACATAGGTGTCATCAGCTTCTTGAAATCAAGTCAGATGGTGCAAAGGAGGATATTTGAATTGCCTCACCAGATGCTGCTCCTTACTTCCCCGGGAAAACCCAATTTTGACATCAGGATTTTTTAAAATTGCATCTTCATTGAAATATTTGTGTAATCAGTTATGAATAGACATGGGCATGAACAGAAAAAAAAACTGAACATGGTGTTCATTGTTCATTGCCATCCATGAACAATGAACATTGATGAACATGACCTGTTCACGAACATGTTCGTTGTTTGTTGTTCATGGGGGCCAGCAGGCTCTCCTCCAGCCATCAAGATCCCTACCACACCACTCCCAGAAACCTTACCTGAGCAGGCAGCAGGAAAGATACCAGTAATAAATAATAGCTTGGCCCAGAGCCTGGCAGCAGCCCTGGAACTTGAAAAGGTAGATCCCTATCCCACCACACACAAAGAAAATTCAAGTTCCAAAACACTCTCCCTGTCTGATGGTTGTTGTGGGTTTTCCGGGCTGTATTGCCGTGGTCTTGGCATTGTAGTTCCTGATGTTTCGCCAGCAGCTGTGGCTGGCATCTTCAGAGGTGTAGCACCAAAAGACAGAGATCTCTCAGTGATGAGAGATCTCTGTCTTTTGGTGCTACACCTCTGAAGATGCCAGCCACAGCTGCTGGCGAAACGTCAGGAACTACAATGCCAAGACCATGGCAATACAGCCCGGAAAACCCACAACAACCATCGTTCTCCGGCCGTGAAAGCCTTCGACAATACATCACTCTCCCTGTCTCTTTCTCAAAATGCCAACAGCAGCTGTCTCTCCCTCACTGTCTGCAAAAGCAGATCTGGGAGTACTGTCTACAAAAGCAGAGTTGGGAGCCCCCCTCCCCCCTGCTCTTTGCTTCCTTGTAACAAACTTGGAGCTCCACACTTGAAAGGAAGACCTGCCTTTCAAGCTAAATTGCAACAGCAGGCGTTCAGACAGATTTCAGGCAGTCCTTGCCTCTGGTTGCCAAGGGAATTGATTGCATGTGCCAGACTGTCTTGCTTGCCGAACAGCAATGAATGAGGCTTGCAATGAACACCTGTTCATTTAGAGTTCGTTTAGAATGGGCCTCATGAACAGCTTGTTCGCAATTAGCTGATTGGGCAGTTCGTGGCTTTTTTTAGTTCGTATTGCTGTTCGTGCCCATCTCTATTTATGAATAGTCTGATAAAGGTATGAATGGATCCTCCCCATTCATCTGTTCCAAGATTTTGGTCTGTGCTATATTCTAGTTCCTCTTAATTCCAGTTATACTAAGATCCTGGCGCTCGGGGGAGATCTATTGCCCCGTCACCCTTTGGTGTGCGGGGTTCCCCAAGGGGCGATACTCTCCCCGATGTTATTTAACATCTATATGCGCCCCCTCACCCAGTTGGTGCGGAGGTTTGGGCTGGGTTGTCATCAATACACGGATGACACCCAACTTTTTCTGTTGATGGACGGCCGGCCAGACATGGCCCCAGACAATCTGGCCAGAGCTTTGGAGGCTGTGACGGCATGGTTGAAACAGAGCAGGCTGAAATTGAACCCAGTGAAGACGGAGGTCCTGCAGCTGGGACAGGGGCTGCCAGATGTTGGGATCCAGCTCCCTGCCCTGGATGGGACACCACTGGCAACTTTGCCAGTGGTAAAGAGTCTGGGTGTGCTCCTGGATGCCTCCCTATCGATGGAGGCCCAGGTCATGGCGGTTGCCAAGTCTGCATTTTTCCATCTTCGTCAGATCAGGCAACTTGCCCCCTACCTGACGCCCCAGGACCTGGCTACAGTGATCCATGCAACGGTCACCTCCAGGCTAGATTACTGTAACTCACTCTACGCTGGGCTACCCCTGGGCCTGATCCGGAAACTACAACTGGTCCAGAATGCGGCGGCACGGGTCCTGACTGGTATACCTTACCAGTCACATATCACACCTGACCTGCGCCAGCTGCACTGGCTTCCGGTTGAATTCCGAATCAGGTTCAAAGTGTTGGTTCTTACCTTTAAAGCCCTGAGTGGGTTGGGACCGGCATATCTTCAGGACCGCCTCTCCCTGTACGTTCCCCGGAGATCGCTTCGATCAGCGAATAAATATTTACTTGTGGTCCCCGGCCCTAAGGAAGCCCGCCTCGCTTCAACCAGGGCCAGGGCTTTTTCAGTCCTGGCCCCAGCCTGGTGGAACGCTCTGTCAATGGAAACCCAGGCCCAGCGGGACATATTATCGTTCCGCCGGGCCTGTAAGACAGAGCTGTTCCGCCAGGCGTTCGGTGATTGAAGGGGGCAGTGCCATGTCGGCCTCCCACCTTTGGGGTGGGGGAGGGTTCTCCCCACCACTGCACCTTGTTAATTTGTTTTATTATTTGTATATTGATTTGAGTTTTTGTTTTTATTGATTTTAACTGTTCACCGCCCAGAGCCCCTGGGGATGGGCGGTATATAAATTGAAAAAATAAAATAAATAAATAAATCCTTTTAATTAATTCCAGAATTAGATCCAGAGCATTTTGCTGCAGCTTTGTATTAACTGCTCAACCAACAGCACCTGCCACTAATGTTTAGATAGTACTGCAAATAATCATGAAAACAGAATACAATTAATGTAAGAAATTTGCTACCAGTTTAAAGTGCTCAGTGCCAAACAGTTCATTAGTATAATGATTACAATTTATACAGTCGTTACAGTACAAATATTACAAATACAAAAAGTAAGTATTGACCACGTCCGTATAAGGTAGTCCAACAGGAGGGAAAACTTCTTTTATTACAAACTTAAAGATTGTTTGTTCTTAGCATCAAGTCCTGAATGTTCCCTTGTAAATGTGGAGTGATGTTCCAACATGCAGTCTATGGTGGACAAGACTGCCTTAATGTGCGCTGAATACAGTGCGTGAACTTTATCCTGATTGATTGTGGCTGGCTTTGCATTGGTGGTAACAAGACTGGCCCCTGAGGAAATGGAATGAGCCATGAAACAAGCTGAGTGTTCAAGCCGGCAGCTTGTGGGCTGGGAGAGCCCCTAGTGGGTGCTCCGACCTTCCTTGATCTCCACCTGTTTGGAAGAAGAGAGAAAAACTAACCTTGTTAATTTCAGTCATACAACGACTACCAGCCCCAATGGGTTGTCTTCTTTGTCCACCATAGACTGCATACTTTAGGGGTTCAGGAACTGAATTGGCTTCATGAGTTACTCTCTTCTAAGCACTTTAGTTACAATGGTTTTATTATTCTCCAAACTCAGATCTTCAGCCTGGTATTTTCCCAGGCAAACAGATTCCCACTGGATTTACAGTGCCCTTCTAAGCAGAATTACATCCTTCTAAAGCCCAATGGATTTGGAAGTGTAGGATGGCACTGTAATTCCATTGGAAATCTCTTTACTCCAGTGGAAAAACACCAGAGTCAAATCTGAGTCAAAGAATAATCAAACCATTACAAGTCTCTTGCAGATGTTACAGTCATGCAGGCTAGAAGCCTACCAACTGTGCATGACTGGAGCATGTTTTGATAGGTCAATCTTTGGGGATCCTAATTTGAGTGGAAAAGTAGCATACATGTTTTTCAAATAAACAAGTAAAATACCACAGCCCTCCCAATATGCATGGTTACCATGTTTTCTGAACACTATACTCCGGGGACGATGGAGGTGGTGGTGGGACATGGTCTTGGAAGGGAAGGGCATGGAGATATGGTATGGCTTGGTGTCCTTCCAACCTACATCTCATCCCAAGGCATGCTGGGTGTAAGGCTAGAATGGTGAAGCGCCTTCCTCCAACACTAATGTTGTATAATGCCAGGTCAATAAATAATACAAACAACACATTGCATGATTATTTTGCAGGGAACAATGTGGACCTGGTATATGTGACCGAGACCTGGGTGAGGGAAGGCAGGATGATCACTCTGAAAGAACTGCCCCCCACCCTGTTTTTTTGGTCTTTCATCAGGCTCAGATGGATGGCCAGGGAGATGGATGGTGATACTCATCTGAAAGTCTTTCTCCTTCAGGCCACTTCCCATACCAAAGATCACTGGCATTGACTGTGTAGACCTGACAGGGGATGCTGGAGAAAGTTTGTCTGGTGTACCAACTGCCTAGCGCACCAGCAGCCAGCCTGTCAAGCCTGTTGAAGGTTGTAGCAGGATGGGCATTGGAGTACCCTAGATTTCTAATTCTGGGGGACTTAAATATCCATGCTGATGATGCTGCCTCTTCACAGGCCATGGAACTGGTGTCTTCCATGGCAGCACTGAGACTTTCCCAGTTTGTTTTGGCTAGATCTGATCTTTGGAATGGGGATTTATGTGGACCTAGATGTGGTTGAAGCAATGCCATGGTCAGACCACCTTGTCATAAAGGCTCAACTGGGTGTATCAGCCTCCCCCTGCATAGGCAGTGAACTCTCTTGCCCACAGAGACTAATGGATCCAATTGGTTTCCAGAATGTTCTGCGGGATCTGACCCCCCCCTGGTGACTCACTGGATGAGCTGGCAGGGGACTCGTCTGTGCGTCTTTCCAAAGCCATCTACGAGATCACCCCCCATTGTCTTCTCCGCTCCCACATCAAGTAGGCCCCCTAGTATATGGAGGAGCTATGCCAGATGAAGCAGGAAATGAGATGGCTGGAACAAGTGTGGCGGTGGCATCAAAGTGAAGAGGCAAGAACAGCTTTTACGATGTTTATGAAGGCCTATGAGGTGGCGATGAAAGCAGCAAAGAAGGATTTCTATGGCATTCGATCGCTCACGCCCAGCACAATTGTTCAGAGTGGTTTGGGCTTTGGACTTCCCATTGCAGGGTGGCCATCAAATTGTAAATTTGGGAATTAGCTGTGAGGCTTTTGGGAGCTATTTTGCAGATAAAGTCTTGTTTCTCCACCGCGACTTGCCAGCCACAGTTGATACAGTATGAGAAATGGAGGCCCCTTGGCCATCTTCTGGTTCAATATTGGATCATTTCAGCCCACTCTCTCAGGACAAGGTGGACAGGACCATGCAGGTGGTGAGGCCCACCACGTGTCCTCTGGACCCCTGCCCATCATGGCTGGTGAAGGCCAGCGCCGATGGGATATGGGCTCCTCTGCAGGCTATTGTTAATCTGTCCTTGAGCTCTGGAGTTTTTCCTGGAGCGTTGAAGGAAGCTGTCCTGAAAAAAACATCTTCGGACTCCACCAACCCAGCCAGTTACCACCCAATTTCGAACCTCCCATTCCTGGGTAAGGTGATTGAGCAGGCGGTGGCAGAACAGCTGTAGATCTTCCTGAGGGATTCCTCTGTCCTTGAACCATTTCAGTCTGGTTTTCACCCAGGGTACGGGATGGAGACAACACTGGTCACCCTCACAGACAATCTTCATAGGCACCTGGATTGGGACGGGTCAGCACTGCTTAGTACTATTGGATCTTACACCAGCATTTGACATGGTCAGTCATGATTTGTTGACCCACCACCTCGTTGATGTGGGGATATGAGGGACAGCCTTGTGGTGGCTTGTCCCTTTTCTCCACAGTCAGGGACAGAGGGTGATGCTAGGGGAGAAGCTAGGGTGATCTTGGATAATACCCTATCAATGGAGGCCCAGATCACTACGGTTGCTGATCTGCCTTTTTTCATTATCAGCAAGCTAGGCAGCTGGTCCTTTACCTATCAACCCATGACCTAACAACAGTGATCCAAGCAACGGTTACTTCCAGAATAGATTACTGCAACTCGCTCTATGCAGGGCTTCCCTTGGTCTGATCGGGAAGTTGTAATGGGTCCAGAATGCAGCTGCACGCGAACTTAAAAAACACCATATAGGGCGCATATAACCAGCATACCTGCAGTACCACCTCTCACCATATGTTCCCCAGAGGGTACTCAGATGGAGTGATAAACAGCTGTTGGTGGTCCCCCACCCCAAGGATGCCCGCCTGGCCTCAACTAGAGCCAGGGCCTTTTCATTCCTGGCACCCACTTGGTGGAACTCTGTCAATAGAAACCAGGGTCCAGCAGGATTTGCTATCATTCCTCTGGGCCTGTAAGACAGACATGTTCTGCCAGGCATATGGTTGAGGTCAGGGTTGAGTGGGGGCTCCTTGTTTAGCTATTTTTAGCCAGTCTCTTCTTGAGGGGAGAATTCAGCCCCCCTCCTCTTGATTGTCTGCAAACCTTCCTAAAAAGTATACGATCACCCATCCAATGAGATTTACAGGATTTATCTGATTGAGCTTCATCATATGGGCTGCAGGAAAAGTTGTTGCCTCTTGCTCTGATTTGTATGATTTGTATGATTTTATGTAATGTAATGTTTTGTGAGAGAGAGTCAGTTTGGTGTAGTGGTTAAGAGCGCAGGACTCTAATCTGGAGAACCAGGTTTGATTCCTCACTCCTCCACTTGAAGCCAGCTGGGTAACCTGGGGTCAATCATAGCTTCTAGGAGCTCTCTCAGCCCCACCCACTTCACACAGTGTTTAGTTGTGGGGATAATAATAATATACTTTGTAAACCACTCTGAGTGGGCATTAAGTTGTCCTGAAGGGCGGTATATAAATTGAATGTTGTTGTTGTCATTTATGTTTTAATGTAATTTTTATATAATGGATTTTAATGTGTTTGATTGTTGTCTGCTGCTCTGAGCCTGCATGCAGGGAAAGTGGAGTACAAATGCAAAAGTAAATAAATAAATAAAATAAAAACGGGGGCAATGCACACATTTACTATGTGTACATACAGCTCTGGTACAGGTGAACTGACTTTTGACAGCTCGTGTGCATGTATACTGATGCTTTATGCACATGGTAATCTGTGTGTTGCCCTGGTTCACACAATATATATCATACTGATAGAGATAGTGCATGCCCCTATTAGACCAATTATTTATGGTACCTTGTAGACAGTTCCTTGATTTTGTGATTGGGAACCCATTAGAGTTGAGAAATTATATTTAAATATCATGAATAATTTTTTTTTAAAAAATAAAAAGTAGTAAGATCTGCTCATAATCACTTATCAATGTCTAGTTTTGCAGATATTGAAGACTTTTCCTTCTCAAATGCCTTTGGAGGTTTAGCTAATTTATTGCTGGTGATCATAGAATCATAGAATTGGAAAGCCAGGGTAATCTAGTCCAACCCTCTGCACAATGCAGGAAATTCACAACTATCCCCCCCCCCCCGCAAATACCCAGAGATCCATGCTCCATGCCCAGAAGACGGCAATAAATTTCCAGGATCCCTAGTGAAAATTTCTTCCTGACACAAAAGTGGCAATCAGCATTGCCCTGGGCATGTAAGAAAGGACCATGAGAACTAAGCACTGATGTAACCCTTCCTACCCTCCCTCTCATGTTCACCCAAGTTCACAGAATCAACATTGCTGTCAGATGGCCATCTAGCCTCAGCTTCAAAACCTCCAAAGGAGAGCCCTCCACCTCCTGGGGAAGCCTGATGATGATTATGATGATTTGCATTAAATCCTGGTTTGGCTTTTTGGTTGGTTGGTTGAGTTTGGATTGGCTATTAAATTTATTTTTATATGTTTGGATTTTATATTTCATGAGTACTTATATAGAAATATTCCATTTTATATTTATTTCAATTGTCATATATATGTTACAATTGAAATATTTCAAGGTGAGAAATGTTCATAACACACACACACACATGTTATGAACATTTTTGTGTTGTATATTTTCTATTCTGTTTTTGCCATTGTGTTTATTTTAACATAATTTATATGAAAAAGTGGTATCAGCTTGAATGGTAAATTCATGAGAATGCTCACACACAAGCTGCAGTTTCATCCTTCTTTCATATGTCAACATCCCTGAAAGCAGGGCAGCTGCTGGGCCAATCAGTTCTTTACTGAGCCCACTACTGCTCCCACCCTTCCACAAGCAGAGGTTGCACAAGAAACAAGGCCAAGCAACGTGAGAAATGGACATGTACATAAACAGTGTGGTGGGCAGCAGGAGTGGCAACAAGTGGGAGGCAGTAGCTATGGTGAGCAGGAAGCAAGATAGAAGTGGTAGGTGGGAACAGGAGGGTACCAAGTGGAGGTAGCACAAGCAGTAGTGGCAAGCAGAAGCGGTGGGTATGCAAACTGTAGTGAACAAGGATGGGGCCCTAGGAACTCTTGGCCTAGGGCTCTATAGTTCCTTGAATAAGAGCTATCCATCCCACACAGGGAGATTTTATGTCAGAAAATGGAATTTTTTCAGTATGTTTTTAAAATCTGCCAATATTTATCTTTCACTTTGCTCCAGAAATTAAGATAGGTAGCTAGACAGGCAGATGGATGGATTTTTGGAAAATGTTCAAGTTTGATGTTGGATAAATTGATGGAAGAAAGGGAACCCATAACTGGAAAGGAAAGGAGGTACCTCAAACACTTTTCTCTACTGTTCAACATAGATGATAATTACAAATGTACCTTTCCATAACATGTAGCCATCTTCCCATGCCCTGGTTACATTTACACAGCATATTTTCTAATTCTTCTTCCACATGGCCAGAAGTTAGGGGCAAAGAAAAACATCATTGATCCCAAAGAGGTAATGACATCAGAACGCAGGGTAAGTTTTACTACTCATTACAAGGGAAGAGAACTCAACACAAGACTGCTGTTTTTGGCAGAAGCCCTGAGTTTTTTGTAGTGTGTATTTCCATCTTAAGAGGGCACTATAGGCCAGTTACAGGGTTCACTATGGCAGCAGGGAAGAAAAAAGCATTTTGAGAATGTAGTGCAAGCTGTTAAGGACTTTATAAGCTAAAACTGTTACTAGACTTCATTTATGTTGCAAATATGCTTTGATGTGCCTGTTTAAGAAGTCCTCCAAGACTGAAAAGCAACAGTATCACTTTTACATCTTTCCTTCTTTCATCCTTTGTGGTTGCTTTCTCTGGGCCTGCATCTTGTTGTTCACATTCCTTTTGTTCGGGCTGCTCTTCCTTAAGGGAAATAGTTTGTGGTCCTTATTTTGCATCAATGCATGAAACTTCAAACACCTGGGAAGATTTTCCATGGTGCAAGCACTCCATGCACCCCTGGACTGACATCTGAAACTCATTTGGCGCTTCCCAAAGGCCTTTTCAATCACTGAGCAAGATTATACCCCCCACTCACCCCCCTTTTGTAAGTCACATTGCTCTCCTGGGACTGATCCCAAGGAGATAAAAGGTGTGCATGTGTATATATGTGTCTTTTTAACTGTTCACATTCAAAATGAATCCAATTTGAAACACATGCATGCCTACTTTTTATTTCTGAATTTGTCAGTAGGATTTGATTAACATAAGGCTCCATCTATCTGATGTGTTGCAACTACTCAACCAGAGGTGAGTGTTCAGTGTTGTTATAAATTTGAAATACGATGTTGTGACTAATTTATTTAAATATTTAAATTAAAACTGATTAAACAGAGACCTATCTGACACATGAACCAGTTTTTAATGCAGAGAGTGAAATGAAGCATAATATGTTGATCTGGGCCATTGCTTTTCAAACTGGGCTCTTTGAAGTATAAGGGTCACTCTCTAAATGTTACTTCCTTCATGAGTTCTCCAGGGAGCCAACCCAGGCTTGTGCAGAAACACAGTAACTTTGGAGAATAGTTTGCATAAAAAAGGAGAGCTCAAATGGGCTCGAAAAGCTACTAACTGGTGAGGGAGAACTCCTACATTTCTCCCAAGCTCTTTTCCCTCATGCAAAAAGAGTGGGCATGTGAGGGGAAGAGGGAGAGTTTCCCATTTTGTCTGCTCCATGTGGAGGTATTTTGTGCACATGAGGCAGCAGAAATGGGAAAACTTTCCCCTTCTCACTGTTTTTGCAGGAGGGGGAGCTTGGGAGAAAAACAGTAAGTCTCCCTCCCCGTGAGGCAGCTTTCCGGGCCCATTTGAGCTTTCCTTTCTTTATGCAAGCCATTCCCCAAAGCTGCTGTGTATCTGTGCAAGCCTGAGTTGGCTTCATCAAGAACTTGTGAAGGAAATAATGTTGAGTTCTCAAAGAACATTATTAATAACAACATACAGTTTTCCTTTCTAGAGAGTTCACTAAATTTTGTAACAAATATTGAACTAGAAAATCCCCATTTTGTTCTTATTTGTGCCTTGTTCAAACTGAAACAGTGGGCCTTTCCCACACCATTTTCTGTTTTCCAGCACTGATTTTTTTTTCATATTAAATTCATGAAATGTTCATTTTACTTTTGCACAAATTGTATATAAATTGTATATAAAGTTATAGTAATAGCCCTGACACCCCCCTGGTAGGGGCATGGCATCCCATTTCCCCAATGCTCTTTTCTGCTGCTGCTCCAAGCAACAGCAAAAGAAAATAAATTTAAAAGGTGTTTGGGCTGATGGAATGATGTCATTTCAGGGGAAATCCATAAGTGATGTCAGTACTCTCTAGGAATTGTTGGAAACTCTATGGTTTCACCATAATTTCTGGTGATTCCTAGTGCTGTGGGGCTCAGCGAAGGTGAGGACTCCTCGGGAGAAGAGGAGCCTTGTGTAACCATCCAAGCCAGCTCCAATACAGCAGAAGCCGGCAATCAGGAGGAACAGCTGCTGGCAGATCAGACTCCATGGCCAGCAGCTGAGCCAGAAGCCCCCACACCCTTCAGCCTCAACACCACTGGTGAAGCCCAGCCAGCAGTTACCCAAAGCCCTCAGTCAGCAGCTGAGCCAGCAGCACCACTGACCTCCAGTTCTAACTAGACATGGGCACAAACAGCATTACGAATGGAAAAAAACCACGAACAGCCCGTTTATCTGTTCGCTAACAAGCCATTTGTGAAGCCCCATTCTAAATGAACAGGTGGTCGTTGCAAGCCTCGTTTGTTGCCTTCAACAGCCGTTCATCAAGCCAGACAGGCTGGTGCCTTTCAATCAGTTCCCCTGGCAACGGAGGCAGGGACTGAACTCTGTCTGAACTCCTTCTGGCTTTACTTCTGTCTTTAACCCTTCAAAGTACTTCCAGCAGAGAGTCCTGTTTTTTGCCACTGTGAAAAGAAAATGACAACAAAGGGATCATGGATCATGGATCCATGCCTTTCCCAGGGGGCAATCTCTCTGAAACTTGGGAGGTCTTCAGAGGACAGTGAGGACTATATCCCCTGCAAATTTGGTGTGTATTGGACATTGGGAAGGTCAGTTTGTAACCCCTCAACGTAGCTGCCTTCCAACAGGCAATTCCGTCTGCCACTGTGAAGAGAAAATGACAGCAAATGGGGGGGGGCATGGATCATGCCTTTCCCAGGGTGCAATCTCTCTGAAACTTGGGGAGTCTTCAGAGAACAGTGAGTACTATGTCACCTGCAAATTTGGTGGGTATTGGACATTGGAAAGGTCAGTTTGTGGGGTGTTTAAAGGGCCCTGCCCCTTGCACGTGGCAGGAAAGAGCCCTTTAAACTATCAGCTGGCAGGCGGCAGGGGGAATCCCCCCTGCCACCTGCCAGCTCTTAATTTTAAGGGATCTTTAAAAGGCCATGAACAACGAACAACTTACATGTTTGTGAACACGGTCATGTTTGTAACTGTTAATTGTTCGTTGTTCGTGGGTGGCAACAAACAACGGACAGCTTGTTCATTTTTTCCCCCCATTCGTGCCCATGTCTAGTTCTAACACCACTGGTGAAGCACTGTCAAGGACACCCAAACCTCCAGCTTCACCCAGAGAGTGCCGTAGACAAAAGCAACGAGTGGAGTTGCAAGAGAGGCGGCAAAGTGCACACCTCCTGGCCAGACGCCAGCTGCTTGTTGAGAGTGATGAGGAAGTAAGCACAGGATAGCTCCCGAGCAGCTGGCTGCCAGTCCAGCCTAACTATAAAAGCCTGCCACAGACAGCCAGGAGGCGTGGAAGCAACATGTTGGAATCCTGTTCCTGCTGCAACCACTCCACTGAACCTGCCCTTGCTCTTGCTGTACATCTGTGACCTTTGGACCGTGCCTTGACTCTGCTTTTGCCTAGCCCTTGGGACTTGCTGTTAACTGATCTTTGGACTGCCTGACCTTGCTATCTGGACTCTGGAATGGACTCTGACCATGCTACTGGACCAGCCCACAACACCTAGAGAGGTGAGATGCCATGTTGGCGTTTCCCCAGAAGTGATATCATGCCATCCCCAATGGCATCCCCTATCTCCTACCACCTCACTTCCCACACCTGACTACTGCTGCTTGCCAAGCTCTGCCTTTCAACCCTATACAACAACACTATATGAAAACAAAACAATATGAAAAAGAACATATTTGTTACATTCCAGTGAAAGACAACATACTCTCCAGTACCAATTTTCCTTAGTAATATGCAGCAACCAGGTGGTATGGGGTGTTTTGCCTCCATTTACATGAGATAATAGTGAAGTCCAACAGACTTACATAAATTCCTATATAAACTTAGGCTGCCTTCTAGAAGACCTGCCAAGAGAATGGTGCAGTGTGGTAAGTAGCTCCTGCTGCCTTCCCTCTGATTAGCTGATCCTAATAGTTACCCCACCAATGTTGCCCTGTGCCACTTCTGGGTTAAGGTGGGCTGAGGTAAACTAGTACCATGGCTCTTAAGGCCATGAACCCCATTTGGCCTTAACTGAGACATGGTTACAGTTCTTGAACTGGGTCCAGCAATCTGTGGGTACAAGGATTGAGGATCCTTCATACATTCTCCTCCCCCTTCTCAATACTGGGAAAGTTGATTCCTGGAGTTGCAGGACCTGTGTCACCAACACTGGAATTCTATTTATGGAAGGGTGAACAAGGACTATTTAATAATCTTTTCTGTCCAACTCACATGGATTTCACAAGCTCAGGGATGAACTTTCCTTAAGTCAGATGGAACTGAAGGGAATTTTAAACAGATCTGTTATCACTCAGCACTGTCCAAAAATTTGTTACTGCTGATATTTATGTCAGAATGTTTGACAATCCTAGATATATTTTGTGGGTGTTTAGGAGTGTAGGTATGAATGCTGATAGTCACATAATTTCATGAAAATCAGTATGGATAATTAATAATATGTTCAACAATCATTTTGAGCATTCACAAATTTCATCTTGGATTGTCAGCATCACCAAATCTAGATATTAATTGTAACTTTTACTGTTTTATAACTGTTGTTTATTTATAATCTGCCTTTCTCACTAAAACTCAATGCAGACTACACAGTATGAGATTAGTACAATCAGTATCATGTGCATTTCTTGTAAATTGTTTTTATTAGGTTTTTATAATGGGGAAGGGGATTACAAAAAGAAAAAAACATTTCAATAACAGATTCATGTACGAGACCTTCATTGTGTAGTCAATGCTTCAAAAAAAAGAGAGAATTTTTTTTCCAGTATAACCATCAATCCATAAATTAAGAAAGCCACTGCACAACCCGGCTATTGCCCCTTATACCTTCAACCTTCCCTTTTAATCTCTCCAATCATTATTTAATTTCTTTGCTTTTTTATTCACTATTTCTTATCTCATTTCTTACAATTTTTTTTCTTTTATATATGTTATGTATACTTCATCTTAAGTCACATTTCCAATCCCTTGAATTTTAGCAAAGGGTGTTAATCCCTTAATCATTCCAGGAACCGAATATAAGAAAAGGACAGAGGATGTAAGCGGAAAGATAAATGAACATTACTATATATCAATATAAAAAGACATTTTTGTACCAGTCTTCCCTCAATCTTTCATCTGTTTGATCCAAGCCATCTAAAATTATATATTTGGATTTTCATTGTAACAAGGCTGGAAGAACCAAATAAGTATAAAAAAGACTTTGGCTTAAACACTAATTTATGCTCTAGAGAGAGTAACTAAGAAATAGGAATCATTCCACTCTAATTTTCTTTCAGATAAGTTTGTCCCTTTGAAATTTTCTTCTGATTTAGTATCTTTCACGATGTCTTTGTCCATTTTCAATCCAAGTATCTAATCTGCTTTACTTCATAACTCTCTCATCAGCTTGGCAATTTCTTGCAATTTAGGAAATATTTCTTCCAGAAAAGCCATTTTAAAGTTACTTGTAGATGTTCTGTCAAGACTCTCGTCAAAGTGGTAGAAAGCTCCGCTCTTATTGTTTATAGTTCCAGAAATTTATTGCTTTCCAGCTCCCTGCTGGAAGAGTCTTTTTTGCAATCACTCTTCCGTGCCTGGCTCCCACCTCCCAGCATTCGTAAAAGCAGCCGCCTCACTGGAGGTTAATAAATCCCCTCCTTATCAAGCTGGTTAGACCTCGTAAAGTCATAAACAATCTTCTTACTTGATGGGAGGTCTAGTAGGTTCGCTTTTATTCGTTCTTTCAGATGTCTTTGTTTTGTCTTGCCAGGAATCTGCTTTATTTTCGCTTGTCAGACTTTTGGATTCTGCAGCTTCGTAGCCATTTTGGCTTCTCCCTTGGTCCTTGCCTTCCAAGCCGGTGTGGGGGCTTCACAGGGGTTTGCCAGTCCCCTTGAGCTCCTCCACCTTGCTCTATCCTCCCTCCCCTCTCTGTGGGGGGGGTCTTGGGGGCCCGAATTCTCGAGTCCCAAGGAGCCAGGAAGATCATGACAGATAGTTCATAACTCAGCTGCCTTGCCCTCGCTGCTTCATTCCGGAAGTCAACAGTACCAAGTGCATCTCAATACAGTATCAAGGACATTTCCATAAACAATGCCATAGGGTAAATAGACATAAGTTTAAAAGACATAGTATTAGCAAGAATCCAATACAGAGCAGAAAAAAATACTGAAACAGAACATAATCAATTCTAGGACTGACATTAGACAACATGGAGCACTGGTGGTACATAGGAGTACCTATTTAAAGCAACAGATAATACGTTACCTAATAGGTTAATGTTGCCTAATATGTAAGGCAATATAGTGATGAAGTCTATGGTCTCTAACTCATTAGCAAAGCATCTGAGACTCCGTCCCTACAATACAGCCCTCCCATTTGAGTAAAAATCCTTTTTGAATAATTTGGTTTTGCGTTATTTGTGGAAAGCCAGGAGAGTGGGGGCTCTCCTGACCTCCTCAGGTAGGTTGTTCCACAGAGTAGGGGCCACCACAAAGACTGTGTATGGGCTGCTGTTGATTTCACCCGAGTGCAGCCTGGCACCTGCAGGAGACCCTGTTCAGATGAGTGAAGCTGCCGTGGAGGAACATAGGGAGGGAGTTGGTCCCATAGGTATGCCAGACCAAAGCCGTGAAGAGCTTTGTATGTAATATCTTGAACTGAGCATGGTAACTGATAGGTAGCCAATGGAGTGACTGTAGGATGTTCATGCTCCTGCTTGCTTCTGATAACAGTCAAGCTGCAGCATTTTGCAGCCTCCTGGAGCCTCCTAGTTAATTCATATGGGAGACCTATGTATAGAGGATTACTATAGTCAAGCCATGATCTTACCACAGCATAGATCCAGGTGGCCATGTTGGCCATGTCAAGATAAGAAGCCACCTTCCAGGCTAGAGTGAGGTTGTA
Source organism: Eublepharis macularius (assembly GCF_028583425.1). Taxonomy (NCBI): domain Eukaryota; kingdom Metazoa; phylum Chordata; class Lepidosauria; order Squamata; family Eublepharidae; genus Eublepharis; species Eublepharis macularius. The sequence goes on from NC_072790.1 coordinate 197,225,142, forward strand.
GAAAGCATTTTTGGCCACTGCCTTAACTTGTTTTTCTAGTAATAGCACTGGATCCTGTATAACTCCTAGGCTCTTAACTGAGTCTGCAAGGGTCAGACGAACTCCATCAAAAATGGAGAGTACATTATCCTTCAAGATCTCTGCCTTCCCAACAAGCATTACTTCGGCCTTGTCTGGGTTCAATTTCAATTTGTTATTTTTCAGCCATTTCACCACGGCTGTCAGGCAGCAATCTAAGATTTCCACTGCATCCTGTGGAGACCTGGATAGTGAGATATAGAGTTGGGTGTCAGCTGCATATTGATGGCATCCAACTCAATAGCTGCGAATGAGTTCTCCTAAAGGTTTTATGTAGAGGTTGAACAACATGGGAGATAAGATTGTGTCCTGCGGAATCCCACAAGATGGTTCTCATTCTGGAGATAGCTGATCTCTGATGGCAACTTTTTGAGTCTGTTATGTTAGAAATTATTTAAACCAGTCCAGGGCACATCCTTTGATACCCACTTTTGTTTGTAAATGCCTCAGCAGGGTAGCATGGTATACTGTATCAAGGATCCAGGAGAAGCAATAAGGGGTCATGGCTTTTTCTATATTCAGGCAGAGATCATCTACTAATGCTACTAGTGCTGTCTCTGTCCCATGCCCTGGTCTGAATCTTGACTGGAAAGGGTCCAGAGTGCTAGAGTTATCCAAGAAGATCTGGAGTCGATCAGCTACTGCTCTCTCAATCACTTTGCTCAGAAAGGGCAGATTAGAGACTGGGCAATAATTGCCCACATCATTTTTATCTAGGGATGGTTTTTAAAGTTGCGAATGGATAACTGCCTGTTTGAGCTGCCAGGGAAAGCTGCCCTGGGTTAGTGATTGATTTACAATAGACCTCAGTGGTTCACTTATGTGGACTTACTTTATGTTAATAGTCAGGATGGGCAAGGATCGAGAGCACAAGTAGGGGCTTTCATAGACATCAAGATCATGTTAAGATCTGTCATTGTAATTGGTTGAAGGTAGTCCAAATGTAAACTAGATGGTGTATTAAGCATTTCTTCTATTTTGTTTGCATTGCAAGCAACTAGCATCTAGATGAGAGTGTATTTGTGCTATTTTATCAGTGAAAAACTTAGCAAAGGCCTTGCAACTAATTGTCTGTTCTTGAGAATGAAAAGGTTATCTTCTTTGTAATCATGCAATTGGCTCAATTTGGACTTCAGTTCATGTTCAGGGTAGAACTCAATAAGTATTAACATCAGTCTTGTTGGGTTTTATTTTTGTCACTCATTGACACAGAAGAATGTGGTGGACCAATTGTTATTTGCACATGTGGCCTTCCAGGTTGTGGTGAGTATCATTCAGAACTAGCAATGTCTTATTGGGAAGAATATAGAACTAGATACCTTAAATCTAAGGTTGCCTGGGTCTAATTCAAGAAACTGGTTCTTCACATTGATTTATTTGCTCATTCCTGTTCCAGCATTCCTTTGTTACGAAAGGTTGCTGAAAGAGGTGATAAAAGTAGATCACATTGCAGTTTCATATGTATCTGGATGCTGTCAGATTTTTTGGAATCCAATTAATCTGGCTATTCATGTTGGAATAGACATACTAAACACTGATTGTATACCCTTAATTGATATTCTGTACATAGAGATTGGCAGGGGGTGATGTTATTCTTTTGTCATCCTTCAATATCATTGCTCATGAAGTTTTGATAATGTTGCTTGATGGGCACTTGTAGATTGGGAACTGGGATCTTGTTCTCTAGCTAACCTGCAAGAAAGAATTGAATGGCCCCCAAGACCATCATACTGCGGAACTGCAGCCAAGGTGTGGTTCACCAAAATTATAAAATGGTAGCATGATAGTGCTATTAAAATCTGGTCATATTGGTAAAATTAGATGTCTAAATCACCTAATGCACTGTAAAAGCTTAACTTTTTCATGCTCTTTTCTTTCTCTCATAAATCTCTGGTAAGGTTACATTCTTGGGTGGCATTTGTGAACTTTGGCTGATCCTATTGCAGGGCCCAATACTTGGCAAATGTTCTACTATTTGATGACTGCCTCCCTTTTATATGCTAGAGATAATGGATCAGAGAGTAATGATTCGTTTACCTATTAACTTCTTGTGTGCAGTAAGTAGAATGTGAAGAATTTTATCGGCTCATAGGGAGAGCCATTTATGACGGGAGTGTTACAATACCAGTGTATGAGTCAATTTTATGTCTGAGCTGCATTCAGGGGCCATCTTGTTGAAGGACAGGATTATAAATGCTTATTTACATCCATCTGTCCAAACAACTGGTAATACATATGAATGTACTTGTGAACTTGAATTTCTCTCATCAAGGATAGTTTTTGATACCACATTTTGTCTAAGCATTTCCCACAAATACATTTGAGGGAAAAGGCTAGAAAATAACAGAAATATGGTATCTTTGCAACATAAGATTTACAACACGGTCCTAAGCAGTGTTACACCTTTCCAAGTCCATTGAAGATTGCAATGTTGGCCCTGTATCTAACATGAAAGGCCAGCCAATCTCTTCAGGACTTCTCTTATCTCATACATATCTGATTCCTTCTAACATTCCAAACACATTTGGTTATCATCTGCCCTACACATGGTTTCAAAATATATTTGAACCAATATAACTAGCTTGGCATGAGCTGGAAATTAACTCTCCTCCTGTACTGCTTCATCCTGTCCCCAACTCTTCTTGCATCTGAGTCATTTAATATTGACTTTTAGTTACAGAGCATCATTGGCTTATGCTACTGCACAATATCGTGCATGTAGGCACCATATCTTTGGATGTTCAGGTGCAAAAATGCTGAGGAAGAGTGTTCTAAGGTTGTAGATTCATATGTAGATATGAAAGCTGCTCTAAATTCAGATACAGATAACCAATTTAAAAGGGGAGACCTGTGAGGTATATTGCATCTCTATCAGGACCACTCTGCATGCACTGGCACTTACATGTATATTTTCATGCATGCTCTAACAGTATTGAGAAGAATGGCCATTTTTATTTTTTATGTTGTCAGTGTTCGATCTGCCTCATTTTCCTTGAAGTCAGTAATAATTCTTGTTTTACTTTTAAGTCATTTTATGTCATTTAAGGAGCAATCATAAGCAATGTCCCATTATATTCAATGAGACTTCTTCCCAGGGAGGTGTTCTTAGGATTACAGCCTTAGATACCATTTTAATGCTGTTAGCATTGACATGGCCCTGACCTGGATAGCCCAGGTGAGCCTGATCTTGTCAGATCTCAGAAGCTAAGCAGGGTTGGCCTTAATTAGTAATTGGATGGGAGACCTCCAATGAAGACCATGATTGCAGAGGCAGCCAATAGCAAACCACCTCTGTCAGTCTCTTGCCATGAAAACCACATCAGGGATTGCCATAAGTCAGCTATGACTTGAGGGCATTCTCCACCACCACCACCATTGACAGGAGGGGAAAATGTGGTATGATAAAAAGGAAGCTGGTACAAAAACGAAGTCCCAGAATCATTTCTTGCATAAATCAAAATAGCGATATTTGAATAGACCCTGACAGTGGTCAAATGGCACTTGTCACTCAACAACTCTAAATGGATGGAATTCTATTTTTCCCATTACAGTGGGATATCATGTAGATGCAGTAGGATTTCCATGCAAACAACAGATCAGCCACACAGAAAACTAGACTTCTTGACTAGAGAAACAGAGCTGGTGAATTTAATATGAAATATAATTTATTTTAACAATCCTGAAATGATAAATATGAATTAAGAGATAGGTTTACCATTTTCGCAATGCTATATTACAAAATGCTGTACTGCTGTCTGATGTAATGTTCTACATAATGATGTAATGTCCTATACAAAGCACAGCTCGTGGCATTAAATATTATGTGTAATGGTAATAATTACCGGGTTACATAAAACTACGTAAAAGAACAATGGATACAAATAAATATTGTTTAAAGTGCTGTATAATGAAGCCCACAATCATCTGCAAGCATTCATGTGAATTGCCTCTTGGTTGATTTTCTTAACAGCCAATATTTAACCTTAGGTTAAATTATGGGATTGTCTTCCCAAACTCAACAATTTAGATATGTCACTTGAGCAGCAACTGAGAAGTTTCTTCTTGTGCAATTCATTATAGAGTACTGAAGAAGGACATAATGGGCCTTGATTGAAAAATGAAAACAGACTTTCAACTTTTCACTAGTAAGTACTCATCTCATTTATTTCTAATTTTGTGGACTTCCTTAGTAGATAATTTGAAAGAGAAATGCATATTCTTTCTATATATGGAAATATCCAGAAAAGTTTTTTTAGTATAATTTGCCACCACGAGGTCTTTTGATTTAACTGTTTCCAGGCTGCACGGTCCTTGTTATTCATCAGTGGAATTAACTCAGTTAAAGCATAATTAAACATGTTTTACAGACCTACTTTTACTATTTTATGACAGAATTGCGAGATAAACATTTATTTCAAATGGAATGGAAGGAAGTCAAAGTTTTTGAAAACTGAGTTCTCAGAACAGATGTTTTCTGTGGTTTTCAAATCAGTTTACAGAACTGAAGCATCCAGGCATATTTTGGTTTCAATGTTAAGAGAGACACGTATCCCTCTTAGGGCCCATAAACATCCCAAGGTACATGATTTGCATGCTTGCTATAACAGTTATGTATATTTTAATTTTGCTGTAAGCAAGAGAATTGCTGTGTTGCAATAGTTTTCCTTCATCAGCAAACTTAGTAGGTGGCCTAAGATAAACCTCTATTCTGTCAACTTTAGCCTCTGCATTACAAAAACAACAACAACAACCTTTGATGTTATTGTACAAACAATTATGCCAAGATTTGTATGGGTTTACACATGCACAAGAGAGCATATGTGCATGGGTATAACATACAACTACATCGATTGATTCTATAAAGAGTTTAGCCAATGCAATGGCAGATGAAAAAAAGATAAAAATGAACAGAAAGAACTGACAGCAACAGCAAACTCAGTGTGCTGTAATCTTGGGATTTTTAGGCATTCCTCTATCCAGAATTCAAGCAAGACAGAGCAAAATTAATATAATAAAGGAACAGAAGAGGGGGAAATCCTCTCATAATGATTGCTAAGTAAGTAGATAGTAGAGTAGATCCTACTTGGGCTGTCTGCCTCACACAGAGACTTTCCATTTAACTACTGTGGACATTCCTGGAGGAAGCCATGGAAACTCTCCATACAAACCACATGGAGCATGCTATAGTTGGAGGAAATCCAAACTGAACTAGTGCTGATGCAGTTCCATATTTATTTATTTATAAATTTATTACATGTATGCTTTTCTCCGAGTGGTTCTGATTCCTAGGTAGCCTCCCATAGGGACAGATTCCAAGGCTAAACTTCAGCAACAGAACTGCATTGAGGGCCTTCATACTCATTCTTGAGGCCCTGGTTAATGCAAATAATTGGACTAGACCCCCCCCCCACTTACAGCTAAACAAATCTATGATTCTATTATGAAAAGTGGACTTTGGATAGCTGCACCCTGTCAGCTCCACAGTTGCAATGATTAAAGGGGCCATTTGGAGATTTTGCTGGCAAGCCAGAGTGCACACACACACACACCCCAATCTCTTTTTATAAACACCTCCTGGGTGTAAATACAATGAGTGCATTATGAACCAGAGTTCAGGAATAGTCAACTTTCTTCCAAACAGAGTTGAGTTGTGGATTTGGAGCAGCAGCTGAGTTCTGCTTATCGGAACAGCCTGGGCAGGATGAGCTTTCCCATATCTAAATATTTATGCCAACAGATGCACATTAAAACCACTTAGAAATAAATACAACTTTCTGAAAATAGAACCCTCCGCAATGACATCAGGAGCTGTTTATCTTCAAGAACTGTGGGAATGGACTCAGATAATCAAATATTTCATTGAAGAAAAAAAAAGAGGGGCAGAAAGCTAACCTCAGATGGAGCTCTTTGCATTTATTTTGACATAAGCCGTCTGGCTGTCCTGGATGTGCAGATAGCGCTGTTCACAAAGAGCCAGGCAAGGCACTTTCGCACTGAACGCATTGAACACTGTTAATCTGTAGTCACTTCTTACATACAAACTCACCATTGCACAAAGATTATCAGCCTCTAAATTAGGTGCTATTATTAACATTAATAAATGTGTGCAAAACCTGCTGTTTCTAGAAGTGTTTCTGGGGTTGTTTGTTTGTTTGTTTTTTAAATATAGATTGTGGAGACCAGTGAATTTCTGGGGGTTAAGAGTATTGTGGGAAATACACCCTTTACACAGTGATATCCTTTAACCATTTTTACAAATGTACATGTATGTGGTCAGGAGTCGGGACAGCATTATTAGAAGGATGCACAAACACAAAATTAGAATAATAGAATCACAGGGTTGGAAGGAACCTCCAGAGTCATCTAGTTCAACCCCCTGCACTATACAGGAAGCTTTTCGTGTGTAGAAAAAGATGGGAAGCCAAAATGGGTAACTTTTTTGCCACAGTCACTAAACATAAGTGATGCTAAGAATAGGCCTGAAGACAGATCCTAATGTTATTATCATCACTCTCATCGAGAAGGAAAAAACAATATATGCTGCCCAGACATCCTTGAGTCACAATAAATAAAATAAAAAATGTGTAGAGCAAACTGATGCTCAGACATTGAATTCTGGCATGCATGACAAGAGTATGTGCTACATGCAGTCCTCCCTTCTTATACACACAAGCACCATTTTGTGTGAATGGTGCACACTTTCCATATGTAAGCAGCTTTGGTGCATGTGAATGCATTCCCTCAATATCGGAGGTTCCTTTCAGGCATACCAAAGCTATACATGCATGGACAATACGCCCAGTCCCCATTCACGGAGGTAGGAGATCATTCCTATATCCAGGTGAGCCTTGGAGTTTTTGTGGAGCTATAACTCTTCTCCAGGCTACTGAGATCAGTTTGCTCTGGAGGAAATGACAGCTTCAGAGGGCAGATTCTATGGCATCATATCCCCACTAAACTCCCACCAGTCCCCAAACACTGTTCTCTCCAAGCACCATTTCCAGATCTCCAGGACTTTCCCAAACTGGAGTTGGTAACCTTATATACATGGTGCACACTCCTATTTCATGCATTTGGGGTGAGTAGGATGATAGTCAAGTGTGATTCTATGTGTGTGCCTTATGACCCTGTCTTACTTTTAAAGGAAATTATCTGGATCAAGTTGTCTGCGGGTATTTTAATGCCGGGAGACTGATTTAAATGAATACAATTTAAGCCATAGACTTACATTTTTAAAAATCCATTTATTTATATTATTCAGATACTTATATGAAAGTGCATACTAATTTGTTACTATAACAGAGCAAATATTGATTTAAAATGTCCTAGAGTCTTTGTAAAACCTCAAAGGCGTCACTATCTTAAACAAACTTTTCTGTTTGCTTTGTTAAAAATTCATCTTAAACCAGACAATTTTTTAAAAAAGAAACTTATTATAGCTTGTCCTTTGAAATTCCTCTCTAGCTGTGTTCTTCAGAAAACTAACATTTACACAGAGATTCCAGGTAGCCATATGGGTCCAAAGGAAAATCCAAAAGCAAAGCCATGGGATTTTTTTTAAAAGACCGATCAAAATGACACAAAAGGGTCTGATGCTTTCAAGTTCTTCAGTACTCTCTATGAGGATGGATTTTACAATAGGATGGGGACAAAAAAAGTGTTTCAAGTCATGGGTCCCCCCTAATCCTGCACTTTTAACATCCAATATGATGAAGAGTACAGGGGAACTCATATGTTTACACACTGCTTTGCCGTCCTTTGGTTGGTTTTAAGAAGAGGTATTCCATGGCTTATAAAAATATCAATGTATCAGGCTATGGGATGGAGAAAGTTCTGGTGGCTCTAGTTGATGACCTCCACTTGAATGCAGACAAAGGCTATGCTTCATTGTTGCTCCTCCTGAATCTATCTGCAGCCTTTGATGCGGTGGACCATGCCATCCTGGCTGAAGTGTTTGGAGGGAGAAGCAGGTATTAGGGGATGTGCCCTGAACTGGTTTAAATTATTCTTCATCGAACTGACTCAAAGGGTTGCTTTTGGAGACCAGTTATATTCAACGTGGGAATTATCTTGTGGGGTTCCACAAAGAGCAGTCTTATCTCCCATGTTATTCAACCTCTATAATAAAGCCTTAGGAAAACTCATTTGTAGCTATAGAATTGGATACTGGCAGTATGCAGATGATAGTCAGCTCGATGTTTCGTTATCCAAATCCCTTGGTGATGCTGTAGAGATACTAAGTTGCTGCTTGACAGCTGTTGTCAATTGACTGAAAGCAAACAAATTGAAATTGAACCCAAACAAGAAAGAAATTGTGCTGGTTGGAAAAGCAGAGATCTTGAAAAATATTGTGCTTCCAACCTTTGATGGCATTCAGTTGACCCTGACTCAATTAAGAGCCATGGGGTTATACTGAACCCAGCACTACTGCTAGAGAAGCAAGTAAATGGAGCTACAAAAAAGGCCTTCTACTAACTCAAACTAGCTTGGAGGATGGCCCCCTAGATGGGCAATATGGCCACCTAGATTCATGCCACAGTAACATTGAGACTAGACTACTGTAGTGCACGTAGGTCTCCCCTCAAAGCCGACTTCAGCTGGTGCAGAATGCTGCAGTGTATTTACTCTTGGGAGCTAGATGGAGCATGCATATCACTCCCGTTCTTCAGTCATTCCATCAGTTACCATGCTCAATTCACAGTCATCATGACTATCACATTCAAAGCCCTTCAAGGCTTTGGCCCCTCATATTTGTGAAATCTCCTCTCTATATGTTCTCCCATGGCAACTTTGCTTATCTGAAATGGCCCTTCTGAAGATACCACCTTGCAGTTGGGCAAAATCAACAGCTACCAACTCACATGCTTTCTCTGTGGGAGCCCCCAACTTACGGAATAGCCTGCCTGAGGAGGTCAGGAAAGCTCCCACTCTCCTGGCTTTCTGCAAACTATGCAAAACTGAATTATTCAGGAGGGCTTTCTCCTGAGATTATAGGGGCTGTGTTATAAGAAATAGCTCAGAGAGATGGCCTTGATAGGGACAGGGATTATAGACCATAGTCTATTGGGTACTCTCTGTGTCAGAGTGCGTGCATCCCAGCACAGAGGCCACAGGTGAGCAAAGCAGAGTCGCACACACCAGTAAAGGCTAGTGTTAAAACCATTTACATTTATTTACAAAATATACAGTCCAAAGAGCTATCCAGTACTTTGTACAATCCGACAAAGTGCTTCACCAGACAGTCTGTTTTTAGGCAGGGGAGAAACTGTACAGAATGTGTACACATATATACATTTCAGCCCTGACAAGTGTCCAATCAGCAGCCAGATGCTGAGTCATCTAGCTCCTCCTGCATTGCATCATTCACAGGGGAGGAACCAGACCAAACCGGCTCAGTCAGGTACATACAGCTGTCAAGAAGCTGTCAGAGATTATGGCCATCCACTAATTGGCTGAAGTCTTCTAACAATGTAATGCTGACATTCTACTGATGTAAATATGCTGCTACTGGGGAGTTTCCATGTTGCTAAACATGTCATGTTTATTAATTACGCTTTGTTTCAGAAAGATTTCATTGCTGAGCTCAGCTTTATCCTTATTTTCAATTTTTCTACCCCCAGACCTTATTATACCTGCTCACTAAATGTCCTCATTGTAGATCACTATTGTATTTTGCTCAGTGAATGTTCTAGCTGTTGATTATATTGTATTTCATTTGCACTGAGGAAATTGAAATTGTTCAAGATTTTCTATTCCTTGCCATAATCATCCACCAAAGGGGAGACTGCAATGAAGAAATCAGAAGAAGATTGAGACTTGGAAGAACAGCTGTGAGGGAGCTAGAGAAGATCCTTAAAGATAAAGATGTCTCTCTGGGAACCAAGATCAAGATAATCCAAACTAGGTGTAGTATTCCCCATTACTATGTATGGATGTGAAAGCTGGACAGTGAAGAAAGCTGACAGGAAGAAAATTGATTCATTTGAAATGTGGTGCTGGAGGAGAGTTTTGCAGATACCATGGACAGCCAAAAAGTGTGTACTAGATCAAATCAAGCCTGAATTCTCCCTAGAAGCTAAAATAACAAAAGTGAGGCTATTGTACTTTGGCCACATCATGAGAAGACAAGATTATCTGTAAAATTCAATAATGCTAGGAAAAGTAGAAGGCAGTAGGAAAAGAGGAAGACCTAAAACAAGATGGCTTGACTCAATAAAAGAAGCCATGTCCTCCAGTTTGCAGGATCTGAGCAAGTCTGTTAATGACAGGATGTTTGGGAGGTCTTTCATTCAGAGGGTTGCCATAGCTCAGAGAGATGGACAGCACGTAAGACACATTCAAGGTGAAGGGTGCACCTGGGGTCTTTCTAAGCCCTGCACAAGCCATGGAGGCAGAGTCCAGCCAATAAGTTAGACAGGCTGCCTCTTCCTTTCTCCCTCCTTCACTATTTCCTTTGAAAGGCGACTGCCTCTTACTCTCTCACTCTCTCATTTGAAGGATAGGACCAGGGCAGGCTGGGGAGGGACTCTTTCACAGGGTTTTCACTCCCAATCCACCTCTGCTCACAAGGCTGTTCTGAGTATAAAATGGAAGAGAGAAGAATGAAGTAAGTTGGTCCCCATGAAGTTGAAGGTCCCCATTGTGAAGAAAGATGGGGGTATAAATGAAGTAATAAATAATAAATACAGCTGGAAATGCAAGGCGGATCAAAGGTAGGTTGGTAGGTAGGTGGGAAGGAGAGAAGGAAGCTGAGAAAGGTGAGGTTAAAGAGGGTACCAGGAGAAGGGAAAGAGGAAAGACTGGAGAAGGAGATACAGAGGGGAAGTGAGGTGCCCCTTACAAGTCCATAGCTCTTCACTGTGCAAGTGGGCCCAGCCCAGCAACTGGCACTACACACCTGGACCATAGTTTTGCCAGGTAAAAGGTGTCAGCGGTAAGAAAGAAGGGAAAACTGGAGATGGGGAGTGAAATAAAGGTAGGTTGGTAGGTGAATAGGAAGGATAGAAGAAAACAGGAAAGGGAACAGCTGGAACAGCTCCTTGCCCTCTTCCAAATGCCAGCAAGTGAGCAATCATGTCCCCCCACCCCGACCTCCTCTTCTCCAAACTAAACATTCCCAAGGCCCTCAGCCTTTCCTCGTAGGGCTCAGTCTCCAGACCCCTGATCATTCTTGTTGCTCTCCTCTGCACCCTCTCGATTTTGTCCACATCCTTTTTGAAGTGAGGCCTCTAGAACTGTACACAATACTCCAAGTGTGGCCTGACCAAGGCAGTATAGAGAGGGGCTATGACCTCCTGTGATTTCGATGCTATGGCCCGTTTGATACAACCCAAGATTGAATTAGACTTTTTTTGCCACTGCATCACACTGACTGCTCATATTTAGTTTACAGTCCACTCTTACCCCAAGATCCCTTTCACATATACTACTGCCCAGAAGTGTATCCCCCATCCAGTATTTGTGCTTCCTATTTTTGTGGCCCAGATGTAATACTGTGCACTTGTCTTTGTTGAATTGCATCCTATTCACAGCTGCCCACTTCTCCAGTGTATTCAGGTCTTGTTGAATTTTAACTCTATCTTCTTGGGGGTTTGCTACCCCTCCCAATTTGGTATCATCAGCAAATTTAATGAGCAGCCCTTCCACTCAATGATCCAGATCATTGATAAAAATATTGAAAAGTACTGGGCCCAAAACTGAGCCCTGCGGCACCCCACTGGACACCTCCCTCCAATCTGATGAAACGCCATTGACCACCACTCTTTGAGTGCGGTCCTCCAACCAGTTCCCTATCCACCGAACTGTCCTATAGTCCACTCCACAGTCTTCCAGTTTGCCCATCAGAATGTCATGGGGGACCTTATCAAAAGCTTTACTGAAATCCAGATAAATCACGTCAACAGAGTTCCCCCGATCCAGTAAGCTGGTCACTCGATCAAAGAAGGAAACCAGGTTGGTCTGGCAAGATCTGTTAGGAACAAAACCATGCTGACTTCCCCGGATCTCTGAGCAGTCCTTCAGATGCTTACAGACTGATCCCTTTAAAATCTGTTCTAATATCTTCCCAGCAACAGAAGTCAGACTGACCAGCCTGTAGTTTCCCGGGTCATCCTTCTTCCCTTTCTTAAAGACTGGGATAACATTCACTCTTCTCCAATCTTGTGGCACATCCCCAGTCCTCCAGGGGGCCTTGAAGATGATGGACAGGGGTTCTGCAAGTTCTCTAGAAAGTTATTTCAGCACTCTTGGGTGCACCCCATCTGGCCCAGGGGATTTGTATTCATCCAGTGCAGCCAGATGCCTCTCCACAACCTCTCTGTCAATGTCAATTAGCCACTCAGGTGTCCTGCCACATTTTCTACTATCTCTAGATGTGGCTGAATTCTTCAGGGAGAAAACAGAGGCAAAAAAGTCATTGAGCCTGTCTGCTTTTTCTCTGTCCTGCATCAGAGTGTCTCCATCTACTCCCAACAGTGGTCCAATTGCCTCTTTTACCTTGCATTTGCTTCTCACATATCTGTAGAAGTTTTTCTTGGTGTAGCGAGCCCTCCTGGCCAGACCCAGCTCGTACTGAGCTTTGGCCTCTCTGATGACTGATCTGCAGTACCTAGTAACCCTCATATACTCCTCTTTAGAGGTCTGTCCTTCTCTCCATTTCCTGAACATTTCCTTTTTCTCCCTTAGCTTATTCTGGAGCTCTCTGTACATCCACATAGGTTTCTTGGAGCCCTTACCATGTTTCCGTCTTGCTGGGATAGTGAGGGCTTGAGCTTGCAAAAGCTCGTGTTTGAGAAGGGCCCACCCTTCACTCGCTCCTTTCCCTTCCAGCACACTCCCCCACGGAATGACTCTTATCAAGCCTCTGAGTTCATCGAAGTTGGCCCTATGAAAATCTAACCTACGAGTCTGGCTATGAACTTCCTTGGCCCCCCACAGAAACTGGAATTCAAGGAGGACATGGTCACTTCCCCCTAAGGTCCCTGCCACCTTCATCTCATCTACCAATTCTTCCCTGTTGGTTAATATCAAGTCTAGTATGGCTGAGCCCCTTGTAGCTTCCTCCACCTTTTGAAAAAGGAAGTTATCGGGCAGGCAGGTCAGGAAATAGCGTGATTCATGACGCTTTGCTGAGCCTGTCTCCCAGCACACGTCGGGGAAGTTGAAGTCACTCATCATTACAAGGTTCTGATGTCTGGATACTCTACCAATCTGTTCAAAGAGGGCAGCATCCGCTTCTTCTCGCTGGTCAGGTGGTCTGTAGCAGACTCCAACAATAATACCCTTTGTCCTTCCTCCCCTTATTTCTACCCATATACTTTCCACTGGGCTGTCCGCCCCATTCTCCATAACTTCTTGACAATCAAGCCCTCTCCTCACATACAACGCCACTCCACCTCCTCTTCTACACTTTCGTTTTTTCTTGAACAACTCATACCCATCCACTAGCACATTCCAGTCATGGGAATCATCCCACCAACTCTCAGTAATTCCTACTATATCGTAGCCCTCTGTTTGTAATAGAAGCTCAAGCTCTTCTTTCTTATTGCCCATACTTTGGGCATTGGTATCTAGACAGTTGTAGCCTTGTACCTTTGTTTGACCTTTCCTACCCAGGTGGGTCCCCACTGTTTTCACTTAGTCATTGAAATCGCCATGTCAATTGTCCCCTTCCCCTTGCGGCATCAGTTTAAAGCTCTCCTGATGAAGTTCTCCAGGTTCCTTCCAAACATTTTCTTCCCTGGCCTTGAGAGGTGAAGCCCATCATGTGCTAGAAGGCCTTCTCTAAGAAAACCTATCCCATGGTCCCAGAACCAAAAGCGCTCCTGCCGGCACCACCATCTCAGCCAGTGATTCACCTCAAGTATGGTCCGCTCCCTGCGTGCTCCTCTTCCTGTGACTGGAAGGATAGAAAAGAATACCACCTGAGCCCCCAATGTCTTCAACTGCCTTCCAAGGGCTTCATAATCCTCTTTAATTCTTGCAACAGTATTCAAAGCCGTGTAGTTCGTTCCCACATGAATCAGCACAAACGGGTACTTATCAGCAGGCTTGATGAGTTTTGGGAGCCGGTCGGTAATAGCCTGAATTCTGGCTCCCGGCAAGCAACACATCTCTCGGAATAGGGGATCTGGCCCAGAGACATGGCGTTCCATACCCCTGAGCAAGGAGTCCCCGACGACTACCACCTTCCGTTTTTTTTCCACTTCCATGTGGCCCCATATCTTCTGCACTCCCTCTTCCAGATCTTTGCAGTTCTCCTCCCACTGTCACCTCTGTCACCATCTCTAGCACTTCAAAGTGATTCTTGAGCTCAAGTGGATCAGAGCATCTTCTTCGTTGACGCCTTCGGGTTTGTACTGTAGATCTGAGAGGAGGCTCAGAAGGGAGATCGACTCTCCTCCTCCTTGACTTTCCTCTTCTTGGCTGTGCGGAGCCCCCAGGCTGTTGTCAATAAAATCCTCTCCCTCTTTGATCTCCTGAAGGGTGGTGATCCTCTCCTCCAGGCTCTGAACCTTTTCTTCCAAAAGTCTGACCAGCTTACACTTCTGGCAAGTGATCTCTGTCTTCTCTTCTGGGAGGAAAACAAACAAGGCACACTCCATGCAGGTGACTGCGAAGGGGGCTTCAGTAGACATTATTGCCTTCCAAATATATACCTAGAGTACCAGCAGAACCAGTATACCAGCAGAGTTTCAGGTCCCCCAGGCAGATCCCAGGCTAAGAGCCACAGGCCAAGAGCCCTTTAGCTCTCGCCCTCAGCCAAGGAGGAGCCTTTTGTTTCAAAAGGTCATTTTCTGCCTAGCCCAGCAGGGCCCCAGGACACTAGGGGGCGGGGCTTGTAACCAGGAGCAACAGCAACCAGCAGCAAACAACAGCAATTCACTCAGCCCCCAACAGCCCCACACAGAACTTAACCAGAACCACTCTCTAGCAAGCTACACAGAAACCACTCACCCTCAGCTTCTCACACAGTAGCTAGGAAAGGCAAAGGGCAGACGGCAGAAAGACAACAACCCCTTACTTTCTAGCAGCAGCTCTCCACCATGTGCTCTTGCACATGGGAAAGAGAGGAGGGAAAGATGCTACCTGAAAAGATGTCCAGAGCTAACAGTTTACTCGACAACAACATCCACACTCCTCTTGGAGCTGCCTTGCCTGATTTCCAGTTTTAAAAAGTCCCTAGTCCCTTCCTTTCAGGCTGACCCCTTCAAACAGCACTGATTATATCATCACCTTCCATTTCAAAATAATCCCACAAGGGAGTCCTGTAAGGAGAAGATTCTATATACACGTCCAGCATCTGTCCATGTATGTCACAAATTCAGCAAAACTCACAGAATGTAAATGCCTAGTTTACTCAGAGCACAGTTTGGTGTAATGGTTAAGAGTGGTGGGACTGGGTTTGATTCCCCACTCCTCCAACTGAAGCTAGCTGGGTGACCTTGGGTCAGTCACAGCTCTTCCAGAACTCTATCAGTCCCACCCATCTCACAGGGTGATTGTTGTGGGGATAATAATAACATACTTTGTAAACTGCTCTGAGTGTCCTGAAGGGTGGTATATAAATAGAATGTTATGTTATTGTCAGGCTTTGGCTGGGCATAGTTACACAGGGCATCGGTGTGCCTGAATTGCAGTCCTTGGCTGTGGACAGGGACTGCCCAGGTCACCACTCTGTGAAAAGAGGGAAGGTATACATCACCCTTGCTTCCTCTCTACCACTTGCGTGCCTGCTCAATCTGTCAGGGTTCCTGCAGCATCCTCCTACTTCCAGCCTTCCGTGGCTTCCACCCTCCTTGCCTCCTCCTTGCTTGCTTGTCCTTCTCTCCTTTATCTCTCTAGCTCTTCCTCTTCCATCCTGTCCAGGGTCTGGGGAGACAGGCCAGGAGACAGCTATCCAGCCACCCCAACGGACACCCAGGTCCAGAACCTGCCAGCAACAGTGAGAGGGAAAGAGGCACCCAAGCCTCAGAGGGTCAGATGGGACAGATGGAAGCCAGCTAGCCCCACCCTGCAGTGGGAGGCTAAGAGCCCCAACAGGGGGAGTAAGGACAGCCAGGATGGGACCAGGGCAGAAGGAGAAGGCACAAGAGACAGGGACAGCCAGCCATCAGCCATCCAGCCAGCAACCTTACCAGCAGGGGAAGAAAGGCAGCAAAAGCAGCACAGGGCCATGCCCCAACCTGCAAACAGGGAGGAAGGGAATAATAGGGACCATCTGAGGCTGCTGGAAGCTCTGAGCAGGGGAGGCTTGGCAGCCAGCCAAGAGAGTACAGCTGTAGCTGCCCAGGGGCCTGAAGCTCAGAACAGAGGAGGCTTGGCAGCCAGCCAAGAGAGCACAGCTGTAGCTGCCCAAAGCAGCCAGACTAACTACCCCAGGTGCAGCTGCTTGAGGCAGCCAAGGCCAAGGCTAGAGGGAAAATAAGGGGTGTGGCTGGCAGGTGGAGCCAGGAATGAGGGAAAGGATATAAGGGAAGTCCACCCACAGGGCGAGGTGTCTTGTTGTGTAGGAGTGTGGTGGAGTGGAGGAGAGACAGAATGATAGAGCAACAGAGAGCAGGTGGAGGAAAGAAGATGAAGCAGAGCAGCAGGAGTAAGACCAACAGCTGGATGGGGACAGCTGTCATGGAAGGCAGCTGGGACAATTTCAGGTTGAAGGGATCTGCGAGTGGACTGAGAGGGTGTGAGGTTGAGGTTTATCCCCCCTCCTTCCACGGAGTGGGACCCCGCATATTCCCTGAAGGTTCTTCAAGGCTGAAGTCAGGCAGGCCAGCGTCTCACAGGGCGACGCCCTTGGCAGAACCTAACACATTCTCCCCCACTCACTCTCCTAACCTCCTCCTCACTCCTACACAACCCACCCCACCCTGTGGGTGGACTTCCCTTATATCCCTTCACCCATTCCTGGCTCCACCTGCCAGCCACACCCCCAGCACCCTAGCCATGGCCTTGGCTGTCCTAGGTAGCCACACCTGCTTTGCTGGCTGCCTTGGCTTTCCCTACTAAGGGCCTCAGGCAGCCCCACCTGGTTCAGGCTGATTCCTTCTAGCCCTGTGCTGCCCTTCCTCTACTGCAAACCTCCTACTTTGATTTTATTGCCCATACAGATTTGTGCTTTGTTGAGTAAACCAGGCATTTACATTCTGTGATTATGATAATCTGCAGCCACTTCTTCATATATAGTATATTTTTTAAGACCATACCCAACCTGAGAAAGAGTTGCTTGGCCAGAAGACTTGTAATCACAGTGGCGAATCTCTTTATAATAATGAGCCCTTGCCTACAACTTCAGAAACTTTATAGGTCCAAAGGCTTATTTAATGTGAATCTGATTGGGAGCTGAACCTAATAGGGATTTCTTTTTTTTAAAAAAAGCACTGAATCTTTACCCTTGAAACTCAGACATGGTAGAACAGGAGGACTATGGTTACTCACTAGTAAGAGGACCACACTCTTTTCACCTTCAAAGAGGCAATTTCTGCTTTGTGATTACACATTGTAAGGGAATTTTATAAAGTAGGCTGAATCAAAAGGCTTTGGGCTGCCCTCAGGCTGGGCGAGGCCTGGCTGAAATGTAATCCCTGATTTTGCTGATCCTTCACAGCCACGCAGTTACCTTAACAGAGTTCCCAAGTGTCAACAGACCTGGGTGTAAATGGCCCATATCTTTAATAAAGGCTTACTGTGTGGTAATGAGCAGCTGAAACTTTTCATGGCATGGAGATAAATATAATAATTTGGCAAATAATATCCTATTAAGCTTCTATTAAAGGGACAGGACATTTTTTCTTCAGACATCTGGCAGCCTTATCACTAAAAATGAGCTGCTATCAAATTTCATTTAAAATGAAATTTCAAATAAAATTTAAAGAGTCCTGCTTGGGCAAGGGAAACAAGAAATATTTCAATAAAACAACAAAACTGTCTAAGGAGTGTCCCAAACATACTTACAGAGAATCTTGCACTGTCCTGAACTCCTTGGAGGAAGGACAGGATAAGAATAAGATAGATATATTTTTTTAAAATCTCAGTATACTGACTATTTGGAGACACTGGTTCTCTGGTCCCACAAATTTCTTTCACCTAAATAATTCTCATCTTCCATTCTGTGTTATGTGTCCAGTAATACTTCCTTTCACCTTCATTTTTCTAAATTACTAAGGGCAACCTCTCTAATTGGTCAGCATAATGTAGATTTCTCCTTTTCTGAAAACCTTCTGGTTTTTCTTTTTCTTTTTTTAAAATATATTTTTATTTTAAGAAAAAAGCTATAGAACAGAGAGAATACAGAAAGGAAAAAAAAGAGGATTATATAACATGATTGTATAAACCTAACATAATTTTATATAACAGAATATATAAAACAGGAAATGTTTCTCCCTAACATCTCCTTCATTAAAAAAATTTAAGACACTATCTTTATACTTACTTATATTGGATACACTTATAATCAACATTTTAAGTTTCAAATTTAATAACGAATCTGTTTGACAAATGCATTATTTGTTCCATTATTGCTACATATGCCACTTCCATCATTGCTACATATGCCACTTCTCTTAACAAATAGATAATATATCAGAATACAACAATAAAATCTATTATATATCTCATGATAAGAAAAGGCTGTTTTAGCATACATTACACCACACATTCACACCTAATGTGTGGTAACATTTTCCTTTTAACAAATTGCCCCTGGGTGATAGGGGTTTCTCTGAGAGGGAAATCTAGGCATCTCCATGGGTCCTCTATCAGCCATGGATCTTGTTCTCTCAGGCAGCTGAAATCCATTAGTCTCTGTCTGTTCATAAGTTTTTATGAAACTTTACCTTTTCTGTTACTTTGACAGTATAATTTGGCTAGATGATTTTAGTTTGCCTGTATGTTCTCTGAAGTGTAAGTATTATTCTTGGGCCCTAGATAGTTTCCTCTCAAGAGACATTGCTGCTAAAATAATTAAAATGGAAATTTATTGTTCTGTTCTTTTGTTTAAAAAATAGTTTCTTAATCTGGTTTCAGAGACACTGGGAACAAAGCCATAGCATCTTTGGTCTAAAGCCTTTTCACATCCTGTGTGATACTGTGTTGAATCACTCCTTGTCCACTTAGCTCAATAAACTTCATTAAGGGAAGAGGGATAGTCACTACTTCCCAGAGTATTGTGATGTATGGATCTAAAAGCAAAAAAAGAAACCCACTATTATAAATATTGTTTCATTTAAACTTGGCCTGAACATAATTAAGTTACAGTTGATGTTTATGCCGATACGCTCTGTGATGGATTAAACTACAGTGGTATGAAAGATATTTTGGGTTTAGAGTTGTGTGATATTCTCTTATTATTACCATATGCATAAACCCTGAGAGTTTTCATTGGTGCATGTAACTGCCATAAGTCATCACAAATGATCGAATGATTGTTTGGATCAGATTGTTTGGTTCAGATCTCATCCCCCTCCCTTTTCATTAAAATGCATTACCAGAACATTTTTATGTGTTTGTGCTCTTACGATTTGCCCTGCAAGCTCAAAAAAGAAAGTATATAAATCAGGAAGTGAGAGACTACACTGTCTTCCCACAAGCCTGGCATACATCTCCTCTGTGTATGTGGGCAAGTCACTTAATGGCTTGAATGCCTGTTTCTCTCCCAATAAAACATGTAAGCAATTAATATGAAACAAGGGCACAGTAAGACTTTGAATGAAATTATAACTTTCATCAATACAGAAGTTCTTACTCTGACGTGAAATCTAAATCACTGGGGGAGGGGAATGGTATTATTAATTATCTTTTGGATTACTAATTTTGGTCCATGTCATCAGGTGATGTAGATATAAATACAAATTTAAATGTGTTGGCAGAGTGCAAACAGAGCAGAGAAGTTACGCTGTGCTGATTAAAGAGGCTAAAAGTTTATTTAAGAAATACATACTTGAGAGTGAAGTGGAGAGATAGAGTCCTTGCTATCTGACTACATCTTGTAGAAGAGTGAATAAGGCAGGAGAGAGAAGAAGCAGGATATTGCCGTTTAGCCCAATAGGAGACAAGACAAGGAAATGACCCCCAGGAAACAAGAGAGATGCTGCTCTCACCGTCTAAACTAAGTGACCCTTGCTGCCCCCTGCATAGAAGGCACTTCTTCCTTTCTGGCTGCTGCAGTATACCAGACATTGCCATTTCCAACAAATGAAGGTAATATGAAGGTTTTTACCAACAATAGGAACACGCTGTATTTATACTCTGTGAAATCTTCAGCTTGGGAGCAATCAGTAAAATAACTGGACAGCTAACACTGACTTGGCCTTGCTACAGTTTATGTACTAGCCTCTTCAGTGGTGTACTGCTGTTAGCCCCCTAGCACAGCAATGCAGAGTGAAAACTATGTTAGGGCACCAAGAACTTAATGAGTACAGTTATAACCACTAGAAGACACTTTCTCACATGTGGGGCTAGGTTTTTGCATACTTGCATACCAAAAGGGCTGGCCAACCCAGTTGTCTGTTAGAAGATATATTCAGAATGTGTGTATTATGTGCAGAAAATCTTGAACAATTTCAGTTTCCTTATTGTCAACTTTAAAAAATTGTGTAATTCCTCAGTCGTCATTATTTTTGTCTTCTTGATATTCAGCTGTAATTCTGCTTTGGCGCTTCCTCTAACCTTCATCAATAGTCACTTCTTCACTATTTTCAGCTAGTAACGTGGTGTCATCTACATATCTCAAATTGTTTATGTTCCTTCCATCAATTTTCACTCAACCTTCTTCTAAATTTAATCTGACTTTCCTGTTCATATACTCTACAGAGTGGTTGAACAGGTATTGCCATTTGGAAACCACTCTGTTTCCCCATATTCTGTCCTAACTATAGCCTCTTGTCCAGAGTACACGTCGTGCATCAAAATAATCAGATGTTGTGGCATCCTAATTTCTTTTAACACCACCCATAGCTTTTCATGATTCACATAGTCAAAAACTTTGCTGTTATCTATAAAACAGACTGATTTTCTTCTGAAATTCCCTGGAATGTTCCATTAGCCGTCGTAAATTTGCAACATGATCTCGAGTGCCTCTTCCTTTTCTGAATCCAGCGTGAACATCTGGTATTTCTTGTTCCGTGTATAGTTGGTAAGTCTTTGCTGTAGAATTTTGAGCATCACTTTGCTTGCATGGGAAAATAACAAGATAGTCCAATAGTTGCTGCACTCTTTGGCATCCCCCCTTTTGGAGATTGGAATGTAGACTGAGCATTTCCAGTGTGTGGGCCATTGTTTTATTTCCCATACTGGTTGATTGATTCTTGTTAAGATTTTGATGGACTCAGAGTATCTTGAAATACCTCTATTGATGTCCGATGTACTCCAGGTGATTTGTTTCTCCCAATTGCTTTGAGCGTAGCTTTCATTTCACTTTCTAAGATTTCTGGTTCTTCGTCAAAAGATTCTTCTTTGAAGGAAACTGTCATCATTCCATCTCTTCTGTATAGTTCTTCACTGTATTGTTTCTAACTTTCCTTTACTTTGTCCTGATTGGATACTGTATTTCCATGTTGACTGGCTTTCAGCATCTTGAGCCATGGTTTGAATTTCCCTTTGATTCCCTGGATCTTGTGGAATAGATCTCTTGTTCTTTCTTTTTGGTTGTTCTCTTCTAGTTCTTTGCACAGATTATTGTAATAGATTGCTTTGTCTCTGCATACAAGTCACTGAAAAGCTGCATTTAGAATTCTATTTTATTCGTATCACATACACTGAATATTGTCTGCTGGCAATATTCAGAGTACGTGATATGAATCCACAATGATGAAAAGTGAGTGCAAAAAATGTTACTAAGATAATCAGAGTCTCTGTATTCTATTTGATACTATTATTTTATGAATCTATGCATTGATGATCATGTTGAACAATGGCATAGGTACCATGAAATGAGCACATGCAAATAAGACAATAAAAAACCCTGTAGTATTTTATTATTACATTTATTTAACCTATTCTGAAACCCAAGGTAGAATACACAGGTACTCAAGAAGTCTCACATCTAGGCACTGACTAGACCCAAACCTGCTAAATTTCACTGAGGTATGAAGAATTTCTGGACACAACAATCAGGATATGGAAGAGCTACTGTTCGGCACCACCTGTTACGGAAGCCTGGGAAAAATGTTTACCACAGACAAGGCCTGTAGGTGGAGCATTATGGAATATAACAGCCAAAGTTGAGGAAAGGTCCAGCAAAATCAGTAGGATCCAGCAGGACATTGTCCATTACAACAATTCACATGATGCTTATCCTCCAAACAGGTTAATCAAGAAACTGTCTCTATGGGTGGCTGGGCAGAGATATTTCCTTTCATGCTAGCTGTGTTGCAATAATCAGGGGCAGAGTCACACAAAGCAGACTCATTTCCATTGAGAGAAGCCTGATTTTATTTTTTTAAAATGTAAAATGAAGAAGAAAGATTATAGCATTGTAAGCACGGCCACGGACATAATATGAATTTTCCTACATTCCAGTCATGAGATTTAACCAAAAGCAGCTTTGGGGAATATCATGATGGGAAAAAGCAAAATGTCGTGATTGCATTGGGAATATATTAGCTGGAAAGCTGTCTCAGCAGCTGGCCCACAGGCTTTTGAAAGGAGAGTTATTCCAAGAACTATATAAATAAACAGAGGCCTTGGGAATTTTTATTCGTCCAAAAACCCTGTTTGCCAAGCCAACCATTACCCAAAGTTTCTCTGTATGTGTGCCTCATATGTAGGGTTCTTGACACAGAGGAAATGATGACTACTTTTATGTGCCAAGTTCTTTATGAAGAGATTTGGCAAGCCATGTTCCAAAGTGGACTGATTTTCCAAAGGTCTAAATGCCCAGTAATTACTCTGCTAATTATAATTGGGCCTTTGATGTACTGCTTCTTCTGTCTATCAAGAGAAGGTTTCTTATGCTGAAGCAACAAAGCCTCTGCTTGTAAAATGTATTTGCCCTCTACAGGCTCTACCCCCAAAATCTCCAGGAATTTCCCAATTTGGAGCTGGCAACCCTAGTCCTATATTGGGATAAGCTAAAAACAATCTCAAAGCTTTGATTCCTAATGGCCTAATCACTCTTTCCTTTTGATAAACAAAAAAGGGGAAAGTGAAGTGACCACAGAAGTAAGGAAATGGAAGAGCAGAATTGTAACCTTTGCAATATTCCAGCACTTGCATTTTCTTCTTTCTGGATATCCACAGGCTCAGGAATTCAATTAAAAGCAGTGATTAAACAGAAGATATTGGCATTACAGAAATACTCCAGGGTCTAGAAATCCAATCAATTCACTTCCTCCTCCTTTGTCTGCTTTAATTGTGGGGCCACAGATTTAGGGGACTGATGTCATCGCGCAGGTGTGGAAGTGTGTGTGTGTTTCTCAGTAGGCCAATTGGGCCCCAAATAGCCTGCTCCACCCATCTGGGGCCCAATTGGCCTGCTGAAAAGCACAGGAGCACTCTCAGGGGCAGTGCAATGACATAACTCCCAGAAGTAACATCATCACATTGCCCCGTGAAGGCACCAGGTTGTTACCGGAATGGCTCCTTGCTAGTGGAGGGGAATTAGCGGCAAGGAGTAAGGCTATGCAAGAGAGGTAACTGCAGGATAACTCCTCCAGTACTCCACCTCCCCAAGGTAGCAGACGAGACTGGTGCTTTTAAGTCAAAGAGTTATGTTTTATTCAAAGAGGAAAATAAACATACACACAAGAGGCAACTAAAATGATTTGGTATACATACAGAGTCCTAGGAAATTAGCCAGAGATTGGAATAGAGTGATAGGATAGGATCAATCAGGGAAGGAGGGAAGATTGGAATGTGCTAAGTAGGGTGACTCAGCGAGACCCTTTCTTGTCACGGCAGTCATGTCTGTAGCTGAAGAGGCAGTAAATCCAATCACCTTGGTCACTCTGCATTTGCATTCAGCATTTCATTCATGACTTAATCTCCAGGGCGGGACTTAGCAACGCTTTGCACAACCAGCTGGAATTTCCCTGATGCAGATCAGGCTGCGTTAATCCAGGGGCTCTGTGATTTTTATATTACAAGCAGCTATTAAACAGCTATTAAATGTGTGGAGGCCAGGGTCGACTGGTTACAAGGTGAGTAGAGGTGGGGGGGCAAAGGGTGGGAGTGGGGGTTCCCCTGCCCCCAAGGGGGAATGGCATCTCTATTGCCAACCTCCAGGTGGGGCCTGGAAATCTCCAAGAGTTATAACTGATCTCCAGACAACAGAAATTCATTCCCCTGGAAAAAATGGCTATTTTGGAGGGTAGACTGTATTGCATTATACTACACTGATGTCCCTCCTCTTTTCAAACACCTCTCACCCCAGACTCCACCTCCAAATTTCTAGAAATTTCCCAACCTGGAGTTGATATCCTTATGGCACTCTATGCACAACTGGCAGGAACAGAGAAGCACAGGATAAAACAAAGGGGGGAGGGGGGAGGTAGAGATCATGGGCTAAAGGTTTTTGAATGCTGTTTCTTAAGACAAAGATGGCAAAAGACTGCACATTTTTTGGAAATAAGTTTAAAAGACCTTTGTCAACCAGTCACTCAGTCAATCTCGTTGGCAAAGATGTTTGGACAGGTTGTTGAGAATGGAGACCAAAGAAATTGAGATAGTGACAGCTAGGTTGGTATAATGCTTAGGTGTTGGACCAGGAACCGGGAGACCCCCTATGGAAGTTCATTCAGTAATTTTAAGCCGGGTACTCACTCAGCCTAACTAACCTCACTGGGTGGTTGTTGTGAGGATAAAAACCTTATTGTTATTGGCAGAAAAGTGACGTTTAAATAAATAAATACAATTGTTAGCTAAGAAGTTGTTGGAAGAAATACTGCACAGTCGAAACAGGAAAGAAGGAAGGCTGAAGTCCTGGGAGTAACCAATCTGATAACATCCTGTCTGCTAGGTATACGTGCTTTAAAGAGTTTGGAACTTTAAAGAGTTAAAGAACACACATATATGGATAGGTGTCTATCTAGTAATAATCTATACTTCATTAAAACTGAGTTTTAAACAGCTAAATGATTGGCATAATGTTGTCAAGTAAACTCACTTGGCAGTAAGTTCCTCTGGAACATAGCCATCACATAGGAAGGGCTCCCTTTCCTTGCTTGTATATGAGTATTCCTTTCTCTTGTTATAAACCTCCCACACGCACAACAAATGCTGTTGAAAGGCTCCTCCCCCCCATTTAATCTTAAATATATCCCAAAGCAGAACTTCAAAACATCTTATGGATGCCCTCCCTGCCCTGAAGCTCCTTCACTCACTGAAGCCTGAATCAGAATGCTATTTCCTGGAATGCTTTAACTTTCTTTGTTTAAAGCTAATCCAAGCTTAACTGTAAAGAACCCACTGGGAACTAGCTTAAAGATGGCATCTCTCTCTCTCTCTCTCTCTCTCTCTCACACACACACACACACACACACACACAGATGCACACAGAGAAAGACTGACATGCAGCATGACAATTTTATCTCCATATCCATCTTAGCTTTCAGGTAAATATATTTGGGTCTGGAGAGGGTTAAACATTTTGAGTCAAATGTCTCTCCTCAAAGTCTCAGAGACAGAAAATAGATAGCTGTGAACGCTCATTTAAAACTCCTGGCCAGGCTTCTTAAACAGTTAATCTTGGTCAGTTCTATCTGGTTTGCACATGTGTTTCCTGTTTTTCTTCTAAATTCTATACTGTTCAGGGACCTGGGGAATGAGAGTGCAGGATTTTCCTGAAAGGAAGGGCTGCTTTGTTCATTACTGCCTTGGGAATGTGTTAAATTTTAGCATGTGTACTCCAGGCACCAAATTGTATTTCCAAGGGCAGTAATCAGCCTTGCTTGTTAAAACTGTATAGCTTAAAGGAAACCAGTTATCAGAATGTTTCATTTAGATGTGTTGGCGTTATCGACCTGAGATCCTTTTACTCCAGTGCCTGCAGACTGCCAGAGGAAAAGGTATTCAAGTAAAAAGATGACATGAAGAACATAATCAAGCAAGGTTTAGTTGTAAATTCACAGCAAGAATGAAGACTCTGAAGGCAATGCTGGAGGAATGAAAAGCCAAGCCATCATGGGACATCTTGCAGAGCCAATACAGTATAGTGGGTGAAGCATTCAGATGCTAATGCAACCTCTTGGGAGAAAATGACAGATCCAAGTTTCATGTCTTACTGTAGTTGCGGGGGGGGGGGGGGCTAACAAAATCCACAATTTGCTGTTTGTGAAGAATTTTTTTGTGAAGAATTGGTTTCTTTTTATTGGGCCTTTAATATAAACTATTGTATTAATGTGTTGTTCTCTGTGCTTATAAAAGTATGAATACACACACAGAGAGGAGAGGCAGCCAATCAGATGAGCCAAAGCTTTCTCCCTTTGGACCTCTACACAAACATCCTCTACTGGCTGCAACTCAAATGCTGGAGCAACAAAAGGATTCCCAGTCCTACCACTGAACACCACTGAAGGAGAAGTGGATGCGGTTAGAGACGGGCATGAACAGAAAAAAAACGAACATGATGTCCATTGTTTGTTGTCATCCATGAACAGGGACTCACGAACAACCACGAACATGGACCTGTTCACGAACATGTTCATGGTTGGCTGTTCGTGGGGGCCAGCAGGCTCTCCTCCAGCCATCGTCCAAGTCAAGATCCCTACTGTACAACTCCCAGAAACCTGATCTGAGCAGGCACCAGGAAAGGTACCAATAATAAATAATAGCTTGGCCCCAGAGCCTGTCAGCAGCCCTGAAACTTGAAGAGGAAGATCCCTACCATACCACTCCCAGAAACCTTACCTGAGCAGGCAGCAGGAAAGGTACCAATAATAAATAATAGCTTGGCCTAGAGCCTGGCAGCAGCCCTGGAACTTGAAGGTGTAGATCCCTATCCCACCACACACAAAGAAAATTCAAGCTCCAATGCACTCTCTCTATCAAAATGCCAACAGCAGCTGTGTCTCCACTGTTTGCAAAGCCAGAGCTGGGAGCCCCCTCCCCCCTGCTATTTGCTCCCTTGTTGTAACAAATTTGGAGCTCCACACTTGAAAGGAAGACCTGCCTATCAAGCTAAATTGGGCTTAGATTGGGGTTTCCAGGGCAACAGCAGGAGTTCAGAGTTCAGACAGTCCCTGCCTAAGTTGCCAAGGGAATTGATTGCAGGTGCCAGACTGACTTGATGAACAGCAATGAATGAGGCTTGCAACAACCACCTGTTCATTTAGAATGGGGCCTCATGAACAGCTTGTTCACAGACAGCAGATTGGGCTGTTTGTGGCTTTTTTTTGTTCGTATAGCTGTTCGTGCCCCATCTCTAGATGTGGTACTAGTAGAAAGCTGTAGACAACAACAACATTCAATTTATATACCACGCTTCAGGACAATTTAGCACCCATTCAGAGTGGTTTACAAAGTATGTTATTATAATCCTCATGATAATCACCTGGTGAGGTAGGTGGGGCCGAGAGAGCTCTGAGAGAGCTGTTACTGATCCAAGGTCACCCAGCAAGCTTCAAGCAGAGGAGTGAAGAATCAAACCTTGCTCTCCAGATTACAGTCCTGCCACTCTTACACCAAACTGTATCTCAGAGATGCCAGGAGCCATAGCTGTAGCACAGTGCAAGCTCACAAATATGTGACTGATAATCTCAGTTTTCAGTACCATGTTCTGCTGCCCATTCAGTAGCTGCACACATGCGTGGTGATGTGGTCAAAACTCTGTTGCTCTGTCCCTGCTTCCCTTCAGATAAAAGCATCACTCACCTCTGTTCCTTCAGCAGCTCTCACTGGTGGGAGCAAAGATCCTCCTTTTGTCTTACTACATGAGCTGCTATCAATGCCATGCATTGTCCTCTACATAACAAGTTAAGGACTAACCTCCTTCACTATTGTTGATGTCAGTATTGTGGTGCTTCTTCATCTACTCCTCATGCGTTCGAGTGGTGGTGGGAAGAATAAGATTCAGGTTAGGCAGTCCTCATCTGTATTTTTTGAATGGGAAATCACATAAATGCTCCCCCAAAGGAAAAGAGTGGGTCTGCACATACCAAAAAGTGAACTGAAGTAGATGCCTTCTTCCTTCTGTGCTACCTGAGTCTTGTTTTCATCTTGATTGTAGTACCAAAATTGTGGAACTCCTTCCCCAAGGATGTCTATTTGTCAATTTCTATCACTGTCCTACCAGCAGGTGAAGGCTGTTTTGCTTCATCCAGCATTCCCTCAATGGCCCCTCATTCCTGCCCTGTGTTTTCATTGCTAGGTCTGTCAAGGTTTTTTAATATGCATTTTACTCTTGGTATTAAATTGTTTTATGATTGCATTATAATGTTCTGCTTCAATTGTTAGCCATCTTGGTGGCCGTTAATGGACTGAAAGGCAGAATATAAATGGTGTAAATAAATAATAAAATAAATAAATAGCATTAACTCTGAGGCTTTAGGCCTACCTATAAGGAATGCTCCATAGTTCACTGGTCCAGCTTCTGTTCTTCCTCAGCATGTGCCTTGCACCCAGTCCCCATCATCTTCAGGTACAAGCGTCATACGTAGCAAGTTTAGAAAGACTGTACCAAACCAGTGGTAATCTCAGTATAATGCAGCTTCATTTTCTCCATGTAGTCATATTAATAAAATAACTTGATCTGTACTAAAAGAGGCAAAAATATACGGGTCTGCTAGGATCCCGGAGTCCAAGTTAAAATTCCCCACTATGCTATGAAGCTCACTAGGTGACCTTGGGCTAGGTTCTCTCAGATTAACCTACCTCACAGGATTGTTGTGAGGATTGGAGTATACCACCCAGAGGCCCTTGGAGGAATGGCAGGTTAAAGATTTACTAAATTAATCATATATCGAATTCATGGATATGTTCTAAATGAATTTCCATTGACAATGTTTATTTGCAATAAATGAGGATCTCCATGATTAAATTAAGACTTAAAGACCTTATGGGTGATATTGGCCAATTATGCACTCTATAGAGAATCAGTGCTAAGTCTCTAAGACTTAGGGCCAATTTTCAAGCCAGGCTGCAGACTCAGTACTTCAGAATTAAAAAAATAATAAATCATCCAAGTGGATAAATGAAGTAATTCACACAATGTCCAGAAATAATCCTAATTTTTAAAAGAGATATTACTTTATTACATTCATTAGGCAACACATTATTTTCTTCTTGGATGCTTGTGGAAAATATTACTTACTGCTACAGCTTATTAGGTTTTGTGGAAAGAGCTGTATAAAATGGAGAGTAAAGACACCTTTCAAATTGTCAATTAGCTTATTTGGAAATTCCAGCATGCCAAGAAAAATATCCCATATAGTCTTGTTAACATACAAAGCTTCCTTCTATTGAGTCAGACCATTGGTCCAACTCCCTCAGTATTGTCTACTGTGACTAGCAGCAGCTCTTCATCATCTTAGGCAGAGAAGGTTTGCCTTACCACCTACCTAACTGCAATCCTTTCCTTGGAAGTGCTGGGAATTGAACCTGGCACAAAGCAGGTGTTCGATCACCTCCTTGGTTGTCACTATTAGTTATGAAAACAAGTAACAAATAAAAAGTCCTACAGAAAGGCATTTTTTTCACAATCTTCCTAAAGACTGCAAGGATGACACCAGATGAATGTCAGAGGAGGAGCTCTATTGAATGTAACCAGCCACCTTATAAATCTCTACAAGCCGCGGTACTCCTGATGATCTGAGAATATGGTAGGCTTAGATTAGAGATGGTCTGAAACTATCTAAGATTTAAAGGTCAAAAACAGTACTTTGGATTGGCCCCAGAAACTACCTGGAAGCCAAGGTAGTATATTAAGATGTCAACCTTCAAGCACCTTTTCTACTGGTGAAAAAGGAAGAAGGCATCCTATCTAACTACTAAAAAGGCTCTGGCCAACTATGCATGTGACCAGCATGCCTTAAACAGGTTTTCAAAAAACAAGAAAAACACTTTGATTTCCCTTGGCATGAGATAATGAGTAGAAAAACATCTGCTGCCCCCCCCTTCAAATGCTGCATGTTCTAAACAGCAGATGAGAGTACAGGGTTATGACAAATTCCCCTGTGCTTCCTTTAATAGAAATCTAATAAGATGAACTAAAGATCTCAATTAAAGAAGCAACTGTGTCTGAAAGGGCTACTCCAATGTTCCCTCTAAGCTGTGCAGTGTTATGAGCTAAAAATCTACTTTGTGAGCTAAAACAACAATTTTCATTGAAGTTTTGAGCGCGCCTCCTTTTTTAAAAAAAATTATTTCAGTCTACAAACATACAAAACACAAACAAACTACAAACTACTTTAATTTGTATGTTTTTCTCGCTAAGAAACAACAATTCGAGCAGTCATTCAAACATGGATTCTAAATATCAAACTAAATTACTCTGCGGGTAAAGTTATTATTACTTCTCCTTCCCAAATATTTGATATACAAATATAAATATATCTGAGAACATGTGCTAGGGTCTGCATCCCATCCTGGGCACATGTTAGCCTTCTCTATTCCAACAAGATTGCAGCAGGTAGGCGGAGAGATTTACAGTATAATCCTGTACAAAATTACTCCAGGCTAAACTCATTGATTTCTAGCCTCTGTAGAATCCAAAAACAAAAAACATGTAATACATTTTGATTACAATCAAAACAAATTAACAATAAAAACCAGATGTCCAAGACTATCCAGTCCCATTAGATGAAAGGGCCACAAAAATCAGAGTATAATTCTGTATAAAAATGGATATGTTCATTCTGATTGCAAAAAGGTAGCTGTGTTAGTCCATTGCTGCAAAATAAAGCGGACACCCAGTGGCACCTTAAAGACTAGCACAATTATTTCAAGATGAGCTTTTGTGAATCAGTGCTGACTTCTTCAGAAATCTATGAAATCAACCTGAGAATCATTCTCACATTTTCTTTTTCCACATAATGAATCTGCACTTGAAAGACTCATGACAGAATTCATCCTTGATCTTAATCCCCACCCCGCCCAATCTGCCCCATAAGAAGGATTCTAAGTTTGATTTCCACATCTGAAGAAGTGAGCAGTGACTCACAAAAACTGATACTGAAATAAACATGAGTCTTTAAGGCACCACTGGACTTTTGTTTTACATTCATGCTGATCGGCTTTCTTGTGGTTCAGGTGGGATTCTCAGCTCAGGCAGTTAGCCATTACTATATACAAGCACCTGGAAATCTGATACCATACAACATTTGGAACAATTGTGCTTTAGACAATTACAAAATACATAAATACAGAGGAGTTAGCCGTGTTAGTCTGTAGTAGCAAAATCAAAAAGAGTCCAGTAGCACCTTTAAGACTAACTAATTTTATTGTAGCATAAGCTTTCGAGAATCAAGTTCTCTTCTTCAGATGCATGATCCGAACTGGTCAAATACAGAAGAGGAGGGGAGAGAGGGGAGAAAGAAGGGGACATAAATACAGTATCTCTCTATTCTTCTCCATGTCACAAAAAAAAATGTGACTCATCTACCCCTTTCATTTTAGACAGAAACTGAGGAATGGCAAGCCTGGTGCCTTAGTAACTTTGTTCATGCAACTTCAATAGCCTGAAGTCCATTCTGGAACAAATAAACAAGATCTGCACAGTGTTGCAGCTCAGAGGGATAGGATGTACAAATACAGAATTGTAAGCTTTGACTTTTCTTTAGAATATTTATGTACCACCTGTACAGAGACCTGCTTCAGGTGGCTCGCAAACAGAAAACAACATCATTTTTAAGAAGTCAGGATGACAGGAGGAAATGTCAAGAATGCTTCACTCTATCATTAGGATACTCTAAAACTGGGCCCATCAGCAGGTTGCAAGCCAAGTTAACATGAACAGGATCAAAACTTAAACCCCTGGAAGTGGCCAGTAACCACTGGTTTTGGACAAAGTGAAAGAGGAGACTTTGTGGCACCAAAAAGTTTCAGTTTGGTAGCAATCTTGTTCTGCAGTAGAACAGCAGGATCAGAATCCAGTAGCACCTTAAAGACCAACGAGATTTTCAGGGTATAAGCTTTTGAGAATGAAAGTTCCCTTTTTCTTCGTATCTGAAGAAGAGAGCTTTGATTCTGGACAGCTCATATCCTGAAAATCTTGTTGTTCTCTAAGGTGCCACTGGACTCAAACCTTGCAAAATCTTTGAGGCTTCCTGTTTAATTCTGCTCCTACAGACTCCTCTGTGAACAAAGAGGCCTTTCCTCAGCTTCTACTGCAGGAGAGAAGGCAAGTCAGGCACAGCTGCCCTTGGAGGCTCACTTTAGCTTCAGATCCAGATTTAGGGTGGGGGGCAAAGAAGGACTGTGAGCCTGTGAGCCTGCAAAGAAGAAGGCGGCTTAAAAAAAGAAAATGAGAGAGCTGAGCTGGAGCCAGCCTCAAAGTGGATGCACTAAAATAAACCCCCAACAGCGCGATCCTATGCACAGTTACTCTGATCTACATCCATTGATTTCATTTTAGATGGAGATGCTTGGTTTGCCGAGACAGGGCAGCCAAATCCAGTTCTTGGCCAAGTCTGCATTCAGGCTGTAAAAGTCACTTTGGAAGAGCCCTTGAAATGCTGGCCTCATCAACGGTAAAGTCCAACCAGCCTCCTTTAGCATCGCAATGGTCTTCTCCTCATCTGGCCGTCAGCAGGCATGATGAGCACATGGCCCAGCCCTCCTTCCCCTCCTCATCCTTCTTCTTTCCAGCCTTCTATTGCACCAAGGCCAAGTTAAACGACACCTTCACCATGGCAGCGGCTGAGGTGCCACCTCCTCTCCTCTGCTCTCTGGGGCTAAGGGGATCCCAGCGGGGTCAAGCTGAGCCCCATTGCTCAGCTCTCTGTTCTCCAGTTAGAGAGCTGGTGGCAACTGGAGTTGCTCTCTGGCTCTGCCCAGAGGGCTAAGCCAGCCACAGCTGGGAAGGAAGGAGAGAAGTGGGACAAGGCTTCATCCCTATTGGGCACGCCAGCTGGCGCTGGCTGAGTGGGAGGGCAGGACCACCTGAGAGTTAATACCTGTGAGCTACAGCTGAGAATCTGTGAGCAGAGGAGTCAGAATCTGTGAACAATTGCTCATGTGCTCACATTAGCGGGAACACTGCTCCTGACTGTTCACTGCATGGTTCCCAGCATTGAGTGTACTGTGTCTTAATGACTTCCTGCTTGTTTTCTCAGTAGTAATTAATTTCCATGCTAAAGAAAAAAAACAAAGACTTTCTATATACTACACCTGTGATGGCAAAAAGTTTAGCATTTCATAAGTGGCTTATCATTGTTGTCCATCCATGACCCTAATTATAGAAGTTATAATGCAAGCAAGCATTTGGAAATGATTTTTCAAACAGGCTTGAAGCAAACAAAAGAGTAAGACTGGAGATTGGTCTACACGTCCGGAAGAATGAAATTGTCGAATTCTGAGGTGGCTCAACTTCAGATAATTGGTAAGAGATACCATTTGTGAAAGCTTGTCCAAGGTTTTTTTTAAACCCTCCCCTACTTTTTTTTTTTTAAAAAAAACCTAGCACACAAGGAGAAAGGTTTTAGTTCACCTCTTACCCTCATGTGCCAGTTTTCCACTTGAAGGGAATGTTTCATGGAGAAGAGCAGAACAAAGTGATGTCTCACTGGCAATCTGAAGTGGTATAGTCCCTTCTGCCATGCATTGGAACTCTGGCTCATTCTAACCTCATTCTGCTACAAGCGTAAAATGGGTTTTATTTGTGCTTAGACCATACTTCAAGATTGTTTATTATCACTTTTCCTGTGCATGGTTGTGTTGGGCCTTAGAAGCTTTGGTTGGCAAAGTTAAAGGAAAGGCTAACCTTTGATACAAGAGGTGCTAGCCTATGGGTGGTGGCTGAAGATCTACCAGAATTACAACTGATGCCCAGCCATAGAGATCAGTTCCCCTGGAGAAAATGGCTGCTTTGGAGGGTGGACTGTATGGCATTATACTGTATTGAGGTCCTTCCCCTCCCCAAATCCTGCCATCTCCAGGCTCCACCCCACCCCACCCCCGCCCCAATCTCCCAAACTGGAATTTCCCAACCTGGAGCTGGTAACCCTATTCGCTACAGGTATCTGAGTTGTACAGCCTGATATAAGGGAGCAATTCAGAGTTTTTAGGAGAGAGCCAGGAAGTCCAAAGCTTGAATCAGACCTGAGCTGACTAGGTGGTCTTAGGCAACCATTATTCAGATAGATAATATCAGCACTTGTCTGTCCTGGGGTCTTTTTTTGTTGAGATGGTGGTATTCTTCTTCAGCCTCTACGCTAGGCTTGCTAACTCTGAATTCTTGGAGATTTGGGGATGGAGCCTGGAGAGGGAGCTCAGCAGGGATGTGATGCTATAGAGTCCATCTTCCAAAGCAGCGGTTTTCTCCAGGGGAAATGATCTCCTGTAATTCCAGGAGGACTCCAAGCCTCACCTAGAGATTGCAATCCTCCTCTACTCCATTGCCCCCCATACCCTACCTACTACTATACTTTGGACTATTCCTTAAAAAATGTATTTGGTGTGGTTCAGCTATGAAATGCAGGGAAGAGAGTGCAATTTGGAGCAAGCTGTATTTATTTTTCCTACATAGAAAAGAACTTTGTGAAAATGGACATTCAGACCTACTTATTAGGATTTCCAGAATATTGTGCAGCTCTGCATGATGTAGGGGTCCTTTGTCCCTCCCTTTTTATCACCGGATATTTTAAGACAAATGCTAGGGAGGGAGGAACTGCTTATATGAAGGTGTACAACCCATTTCAACTCTAATTATTTCTGACAGATTTCACATCATTTTAATAGGATTCCAAGACGGTAAAGAAAAACAGATTTTCATTTTTAAAAAAAATACATTTTTGCCTGCTTGTCAATATGATAGAAGTCAGAAACAAATTTCTTGATTTTTTTGTGAATAACATTTCTAAATGCACTCCCATTGTGTATGTATGTGTAGCTACAAATCAAAGAATAAAAAGCTGAAAATGAGAACCAGGATAGTCTAAGGATCTACCTGCATTTGGTCTATTGGAGAGATTAGAAGGCAGAAGTAATACCACCAGCTGTATGTCATGACTCCAAAAAGAAAAGAGAAAGAGTTTTGTCAACAAGCATGTGTAGGCATCTTGCCAGTGTCCTGATTCAGTGTTTATGGGAACATCTTGAAATAGCTCCCAGATTAATGACTGTATCTTCCATCACTCTAGTATGATGTCTGAACACGAGGAGAAAGTAAACAATAGTTAACGATCTGGGATCTGCTGGCAGATGCCATATTAGCTCTGGTTCTGATTTTCGGTTACTAGTCACAAGCTATTCTGATCAGATGTTTATCTTTGGGAAAAGCACACACATACACACATGCATGCAATGGAAAACTGAATCAAAGATGGTTATCCTTTCTACATTCTATTCTACTGGAGATGTTTCACACACAGTCAAATTACTTCATGTGACTACTTGCTCAGCTTCAAAATTGCCCTTCAGAATATTTTCTCTTTTGACAAAGATGTTTAAGAAATGGGGAGGGGAAGGAGGAGAATGGGACAACATTTCCATTTTTCAGTCATAGTGTCTACCAAGTATGAGTTCTCAGGGGTCCTCAGATTGTTCAAGTGAAGCCTAGTTTTTGTGTTACTTGTGGACTTCTGGTTCAAGTTATCACAAGGTAATTAAATCATGGCTTGTTTTAAGGTATTTATGATGGAACTTGTTATTATGTCAGGAAAAAGAAAACATTGACTGTACTAATGTTTGCTCTGCTGTGGTAGATCTTACTACACTATAACTAAGTTTGCCAAGGTTGGATTGGGAAATGTATGGAATTGGGAATGGAAATTGAGAAGGGAATAGTTTGGGGAGGGATCTCAGTGGGCTGTAATGCTTCTGAGTCCACATCAGCCATTTCCTCTAGGGGAACTGATCTCTGTAGTCAGGAGATCATTTGTATTGCCAGATCCCTCCTGGAATATGGCAATCATATCATAGACTAGAATACATTTTAATGAAATATTCATCTTAAAACACAGATGATGAAATTACCTCATAATCACATTCATGCACTGTGGGTGGGGGTGACTAAGGCCTAGGTACTACAAATTAGGGTTGCCAGGCCCCCTCAACTTCCTGGCAGGGTATTGAAGCCTGGCACTTACCTGTTTGGGTGTGTGTGTGTGTGTGCACGCACGAAGTGATGTCATCACGCAACCCCATGGGTGTGCACCCACCCAAAACGCGCCCATTTCGGCCCAGAGCGGGTTCGTTTTGGGCCCATTTTGGCACAGATCAGGCCTGTTTTAAGCCGCTGCGGAGTGCAAGCACTCCTGCGCTCTACAGTGGCCAGAAATGGGCTCGATCCAGGCAAAAATGGCCACATTTTGGCCCACTGTGGACCGCAGGAGCACTCCTGCATTCCGCAGTGGCTCAAAATGGGCGCGATCCACGCCAAAATGGGCCCAAAATAAGCCCCATCTGGGCTGAAATGGGCGCGTTTTGGGCCCCTGCGGAGGGCAGGAGCACTGCTGCATTCTGCCGTGGCCCTGATCCAGGCCAAAACAGGCCTGATCTGGGTGGCAGCAGCACACGGGAGTGCGCAGAACTGCAGGGGAGTGCGCACGGAAGGCACGCTCCCCCCGCTCGCCAGGTAAGCAGGGGCAGGGTGTGGGGGGCGGGGCGGGGGATTCCCCATCCCCAGCAGGGGTCAGGCATCCCTGGCATCTCTACTACAAATAGAAGATGAGGTGACTACAGACATTTCTGGATTGTACCACTTAAGGTGGGGGGTTGCATACACTGAATACACCACCCTCTCTCTCTCTCTCTCTCTCTCTCTCTCTCTCTCTCTGTATATATATATACATATATATATATATACATATATATATATATATATATATATATATATAAAATATATAAAATAACCACTTCCCTGCACACAGAAGACTAATGTCAGATATAGAGTTCTAGCTAGTGATGGAAGCAGTTTTCAGAAACAGAGGCTATGGTTCATTGGAAAGCCCCAGGTCATTACAAGATGAGCTCAACTCTATTCTGAATTTTGTCTTGGCTTGTAATGACTCAGTGCCAACCTTCCATGCTGCCAGTTTTCTTTCTCCTCATTTCCCATATTTTCACAAACTTACCAGTACAAGGGAAGGGCACAGGAAAGCTAGCATCAGAGAAGACTGATGAATGCTCAGGTCTCACCAGTTCCTACCGTTGCTTTTCTCCATGAAGACTTCTGAATATGTTTTACAATTTTTTTGTGTGTGGTTTCTCTTAGATTCTCTATATAATTGTATTTCCTCTTCCCCTTAAATTAAATACAAAATCAATCATGAAAAATATTGTGCAAGTTACATTTAGTTTAAGGATATTTTGTGCAAGTTGTTTTTTCAGCTGGACAATCCTTAGCGATGAATGTCCCACATACAAAATTGGTAATTGCCTCTACAGAGTAAACTATATGTCAGAAGAAGTCTTCTTTGTGGCATACTAGTTGTGTGCAGAAAATGGATTTCAAGCACATGAGTGTCTACTTGCAATCTGAAGCCAAGACACTGAGGCTTATCACTATACTATAGTGATAAGCCTCGCTGCAGAGTATAGTGGGTACTAAACCCCTCAGCAAGCCCCAATCTCTGCATAAAATAAACTAAGAGCAACCATGTTCAGGCTTAAATACTAGCCTTTAAGGGTTTCCTCTAAATTTTGTCAAAAGATTATTGTAATTAAATAATATAACTTCTGCTGTATGTGACTGATGTCGCTATATTGAAAACAGTGCACTTGCCAAATAACCCTTAAAGGTTATTTGGGGGCTAGTATTTAAGACTGAACATGGTTGTTCTTGGTTTATTTGGTGTATTACACACAGTGGCCCCTTGTTGTGGTTTTCCAGTCTTTGCAGGTACAGCTGTGCAGTCCATATTTGAGTAAGCTCCAAGTGCAGTTGTAGACACAGGGCATCCAGAGCAACTGCCCCAGGCCCTTGGGTCATGCTGAGAGCCCCCACTGCCCTGCAGCTAGCTGACCCAACAACTGCTCTGAAATCGTCAACCACTGTGAAGGGAACGGCAGTGAAGTTGAGAGTGGCCAGGGTTTCAGAATACTAAGAACATCTCTGTTAAGCTCCCCAAAACAGCTGAATTGAACCTGTCCCTGGCCGACACATATGCCTGGGTTGCCTACTACATATGATTGTCGGTAATCCTCCACTGCCTCATGCACATCTTCTTTGTCTCCCCCCACCCTCCCCTTTTAGGGCTGATAAAGTAGCTTCTGAGGAGCAAAAATGCACAAAAATTAAAGAATACTTTCAAGAAGGATGGCAGAAGTGAGCTGTGGCTCACAAAAGCTCATACCCTACCACAAATTTTGTTAGTCTTATAGGTGCTACTGGACTCTTGCTCTTTTCTAGTGATAAAAAGCAAGAGGCAGAATGTTTTGACCTTTACAAAAAAGAGGAGATAAGATTTTTTTGTGAAGCCACCTTTTTCATGATGCAATTTCACATCCAGAAATAGCTCACAGTTATCTACCTATGATTATCCAAGTTACACACTGTTGTATCTGTATTCTGTCTAGTCAATAAAATGCTGAATAATTATGAAATTTGTGTTTCACTTCTAAATGCAACTTAGGCATTTTTTGGAATTGAGGCATGTTATTTTTTCATTACTGTATATGCTTAGACTTTAATGCTTATACTTTATTTTATACGCTTATAACATGCTTATACTTGAATGACTTGTGTGAAGCTGAGGTAAGAATTATGAAAGGCAATGATTTACACTTAGTGGAAATTTAAATACAAATAATACCTTCTGGAACGAACATCATATGTTCCTGACAACCAAGCAGAAGCAAGGAAATGGCACAATGCAGGTTGCCAAGTCAAATAAATCCACTTTTATTGTATGCATTTGGAAGTAATGTGGAGTTATACCCTTTTGCCTCGCCAAAGCCTCTCATGCACAGTTTGTTTTTTAATGAAACAACTAAAAGTTGAAGCCTATAACGTATTTGGATATTTTTGCTTTAAACTGCATTTATTCATTTTTGTTTTATTCCTTATTTATTCATTTTTGCCATTGATTTCAATGGGGGGAAAAAATCACCAAGACAGTAATTCCTTTATTTTTCCAGCCAATTGGGATTACATTTCCCAGCATCCTCATGCAACAGATTCTCATGCAAACTTTCAAGCGCATAGGAGAAATACTTCCAGTTTTTAAAGACATTAAAATTATCACTTGCAGAGTGGGCAATGGTAAACATTCCTAGAGAGAAGGCTGTGTTACCAAAGGGGTAGTAGGGAGGTTATTGGGACGCCAAGCCTGCTGGACAAGAGGGCTCTCAACGATCGTTTGGGGGTGGGTAGCTGCTACTTTTTCCCTGGTAGTCCTGTTCCCAGGGAGCTGCTCTGGAGAGCATTCCAGTTTTTCATTACAGTTTTTCTCCAGGAGCTCAGGAGCAGGGGAATGGCATGTTAGAGCAGCAGCAGATTCTTCCACTGTCGCTGCAGCTGGAGCTTCACCAACACAGCAACTTTCTCCAGAGCAGCTCCCCGGGAGCAGGATGCCCAGGGAGAAAGTAGCAGCTGCCCGCGCCCCAAACGATCGTTGAGAGCCCTCTTGTCTAGCAGGCTTGTGACTGGAGGAACGATTTGCAAAAGCTGCTGCTGCCACCAGCTTTCTCTGGTTCTTCAGGCAGCGATTCTAACAGAGAGGGGAAGGACACTCGGACTTCAGTTCCCAGGAAAACTTGCAAAAACAATCAAGTGTTCTCCATGTGAAAAAAGTCACTTGTAGCTTGGCTCTGAGAGAACTAAGGCGAGGGCATTTAGTGGCAGTGAAAACCTTTTGGGAACACTAAGAAAGTTGGAGAGGCAGCAATATACAGGTCTCATAAAGGAAGCAAGATACCACAACATATTTATCATTTTTATTGATGATTCAAGTGATTGACATTATAAATCTTTGATCTAAAAATCTAAGGCTTCCATAGATGTCGTGGTTAAAATTAGACAAGCATCATAAAGTTATTTCACTTTAATTGTAATTTATTCACCTTCTTAACAATCTCAAAGATGAAGTCGAACCAATGATTGAGACTGAAGAAGTTTAACTATTAATTAGTCAATATTTGTAGGGTATTATTAACATTAATGGGAGGACAAAAGTGTTTCTGCCATAACATTATTGTCCCATGGAGTTACTTAAATTTTAAAAACATACTATTTGAAATAGAGGAACAGGCTTAATATTATGATTTATTTTTATTATTTTGTTATTCAGGGGAACCTGCAATCCATAATTTTGGGAGGTGGGTCAAGATCGCCGAGGGAGATTTTTTAATACTCTCAACAGTCCCATAGTTCTTTAGGGAAAAAAGTAAGTTTGCAGTGGAGATGTACCAATGAATTCACATTAAAGAGAGCTATTAACCTGTCATTTTACTAGAATAAGGTCGCTATTAGAGGTGGGCACAAACCGGGAAAAAAACACAGACTGTTGGTCCATGGTCTGTCGCGTTTCATGTACCACGGACCATGAACTTTTCACGGATCTGCGTCTGTTCGTGGACTGGTTCATCGGTTTGTGGTCTGTCACTTCTGGGGGGCATAGGACAACCCCCTTCACACTCAGAGATGCCAAACTCACAGGGACTCTTCAGTAGGTCTCCTCCAGCCACCCTCCAGGTTTGATGAAGATTAGATTTTGGATGTCCGAGTTATAGACACCCAAAGTGGCTGACCCAGAAAAGTTCCATTAGATATCATAGGAGCTACAAATGCCAATTGACTTGCATTGGCTCCATTGAGATATATTGCAGCACCAAAAAGTTGCAATGAAAACATGGAATGGAGTTAAAGACCGTTCCTCTGAGAACAGAAAGTGCTCTGCAGAGGTGCAGTTCTCTGTTATTTCTGCACAAGCTCAGATGCACTGCTCTGCTCTGGGCCTAGGGTTGCCAGCCTCCAGGTGGTGGCTGGAGATCTCCCTGAACTGATCTCCAGGCCACAGAGATGAGTTCATCTGGAGAAAACAGCTGCTTTGGAGGGAGGTTTCTATGGCATTATACCTTGCTGAGGTTCCTCCCCTCCCCAAACCCTGCCTTCTTCAGGTTCCACCCAAAAATTCTCCAGAAACAGGAGGACCCATGGAGAAGGAGGTTAAAATTCCTCTTGTGTGGGGGGAGGGCACATTCACAGTTGGCAAGGACAGGGGGTGGTCCAGAGCCATAACCCACCCAGACACCTTCGCAGCTGGGACAAGTGCTCTAAATAATAATGATACTGTTAATCAGTATAATATATAAAAGTATTCTGTGAGTCCTCAGGCTTAGTCCCTGGGCATGTCTGTGGAACGGAAGCAGCCAGAATCTCAAGCAAAAGCTTCAAATACCTCCCTTTGTGACTGAAAAAAACCACCCTGCAGTTCCTCCTGGTCTTACTACCTGCTGAAAACTGAAACCATTTACCTGAGAAGTGGGTGGAAATTTACTCCTTATTCTCACATAGAGAAGAATGGGAACTCTCTGTTTAACAGCCAGAGAAAATCTGCGGATGTCTTCTCCATTGCCTAGGGAATTGATTGCTCGGCACCAGGATGTCTGGTTTCATGGCCCAATGGACTGATGGACTGGCCCAAAAGTTGTCACATCTGTGAAAAACGCCCATCCCATGACCCGCCACTTTCTGAACACTGAACTAGGCTGGTTTGTATCAAATTTTGGTCAATTTTTCGGGCCGTGCCCACCACTAGTCATTATATTAGGTTAACATTGGTTGTGCAGAATTTGCTAGAAAAGCCAAGCAGAGCAGGATTTGGAAAAGGTAGATCATGGTTACTGGAAAAAGAAACGTATAGACAGAAATTGCCCTGATAAGGAAGTATCAGAGTTCAGAAGATAGAAGTAAAAGTTAAGTCCCTTATATGATTAGTATTAGGACTGTGGTATTTTAACTTTTTCATAAATAATTAAATAAAATAACAAACAGTGGCATATTCAAGTTTTCAAACATGAAAAGTTTCAAAAGAATCTCTCCAGAGTCCATGTTTAGGTAACATAAAGGCAGACTAGATTTGATGTAATGTCGAATGTGTGATGGAGAAAAACATCTAAACTTTTCATATATGCTAATAGCTATATAAAAGGCATCCCTACTGTTCTCATGTACTGTTGCCTGCAGCTGTTGAGAGATGGACATTAGTGATATAGCAAGCAACATATCTGGAGAGCCATTTGAAGAAGCAGTCCATTCTACAGAAAGAAGCGGAAACTCTTTTCTAAGATTGTGCTGTGTCAATGGTTTTGTATGTACTAGCATTTTACCTGATAAATAGGATACATGTTTTAAATTACTCTTCAATTGAGTAATTGAACCAATAGCTCAAAGCAGCTGACAACATGCTTTGAAAAGCAGAAAATCATTTACACTTTGCAGCTGTTATTCAAGCATTTTGAATATATCTAAAGGAATACAACTTTCATGGTAATCTCATGCAGAGTAACTCCAGTCTAAGCCCTCTGATTATGACTGTGTGATAATCCTATTATAATGGAGTTTATTGACATTGCATAACATGATAGACACCCACAGTCAGAATATAATCATGGTGTTTAGATTAGTTATCCCAGAGATTACTGTACATAAATTATTTTATTATGTTGCATAGACATATGGTTCTATTTGGGTAGTTGGATTCTTTTGGAGATCTTTTGAGATGTTTGTCTTAATTTTCAAATCACTGAGGAGCTGAAAGGAGCACTTCACAATGGACTAAATCAGTGCTGCATTTAGATTGTTGGGCAAACCATGGGTTAGGTTCTTGGAGTAATTTCCCACTGAAATGTTAGTTTTACTTGGGTAAATGTTTGTGATGGCATCCTGGTGCTTTTCACAGCTCCCACTCACTTTCAATCAGTTTCTAGAGAAATGCTCATTCTTGATACATCCCGTTTATCATGCTTGGCCACAGTGGTCCAGCCTTTCATCTGCAGACTAATAACTTGCAAGTGAAGTATGCCATTCATAAGCAAGTAACCTCTGGTCTCCATTGTTCTACTAATTAATTATTGTTGATTGGTCTGACTTGTTTCACATTGTTTCAGAGCATGATCAAAGAAAATCTCCTATTAATCTACTAAACTAGATGTCAGATTAGTAAATTCTTGTGTGCTGTTAAGAAGAATTTATTTTCAGCCCTCAATAAAAAGGTTTAAAAGAATAATGGCTTCGGTATATCTCTGGTAGGTCAATGGTCATTCTCCAAAATATGCAGATCTTTGTGAAGCAACTTGTGGTGTCTTGTTTGACAGTGCAATGCTATGGAGAGTTACTCCAGTCTAAACCCATTGACTTCAATGGGATTAGACTGGAGTAACTCTTCATAGGATTGCATTGTAAATCTTAAGTGAACCTTCATGCACTCTGTTCAGTATAATTCAACAACATGGATCTGAACTGGCAACCATAAAAAATTAATAAACACATTGCACAGGTTTAATGCCCTTCAGTGTCCTAAAATAAACCTACAATAATTTAGTAGAAACAACAGCCATGACCCAGCCAACATCAATGGATTTCTATGGGAGAGTTAAACACATTCTGAATTCATTTCCATTGCAGTATAGTTTAACTGTGGCTGGGTTGTGCCCACTATTATGAGCTACTTTTTATGAGTGAAGATATGACATCACTTTTTATATAATAGTTAGATGAGGTTTTCATTCCATATATTTTATAA
Organism: Eublepharis macularius; assembly: GCF_028583425.1. Taxonomy (NCBI): domain Eukaryota; kingdom Metazoa; phylum Chordata; class Lepidosauria; order Squamata; family Eublepharidae; genus Eublepharis; species Eublepharis macularius. The sequence continues at coordinate 197,268,995 of NC_072790.1, forward strand.
CCATATTTTAATAACTTATTTTCATGCCTGCCTGACAATAAGCAAAAGTGATTTTTCAAAAGTCCATCACACCTTATTGTAATCAAGAAAAAAAACCCTGGAAGGGGCTATGCCAATAAATGGAGCTGAATCTGATGTAAGGGGGGATCACTGGGGAGGTTTTGCTCCCATCAAATAGCCCCCCACCCAGTCAGCCTTCCTTGATTGGCCACTATATTTTCAGGGTAGGATTTTAAAAAATGATAATCTTTACTTCACAACCAACCAATATTTATATATCATTGGAGCCAAGCCCAAGTGTCTACTTGTATTTAAAATCTGTGAATTTATCTATAAACTGTTGGTATTAAAAATATGGATATTCATCTATGTGTCTAATGAAGTTCAGGAAGTTTCTTAGACCTATGAAAACTTCTCTAAATTAAATAAAATCCTTGTAACAGAAACTGAATTACAAATATTTTAAATGAATGACTGTTTTATATATATTTGCTTGTATGAATTAAGAATTTTAATAGCAGTGAACTATAAGTAGGAAATAAAAAAATAGATGCTGTCTTATTTGCTCAAATATTAACTTTTAATGGATGAGCCAGCATGGTATAGAGGTTGGCTATGGATCTGGAATCCACACTGTGCTATGGAAGCTATTTGAGTAATCTTGGCCCAGTCACTCCTATTCAGTCTAATACTCCTTGAAAGGTTGTTGTTGTGAGAGTAAAATAGAAGAAGGAAGAACAATTTTGTAAGCTCCTTTGGGTTCCCCTTGGGGAGAAAAGTAGGGTATAAAAATCTGAACAAATTAAATAAATATTCAGAAAATGTATATGCTGCCTATCCAGAGACCTGCTTGAGGCAGTTCACAAAGTAAAAGCATCACAATAGCTTTCTCCTCTCTTTCCACCATTGTCTGAGAAAGTGTCAAATACACGGTGGCCCTGGCAAACTTGCTACAGTGAGATGAGAAATACGGTGTTACATGGCTCTCAGGGCCAAGTGACAGTGGCAATGGGTCCAACCCATGGTCATCGATGCCATTTTAAAAGTAGCAGCAGTTCTTTAAATATTGCAAAGGGATCCTGCTCTGGTTTGTGCTCATAGTATGGCAGCCCCAGGAGCTCTTGTTCCCCCCACCCCTTTTCAGATGCCAAAAGAGCCTCTCATTGCTGTTTCTGCACCAAGTTCTCTTATCATATATTCCTTATAATACTAGAATACCCCAAGAAAACACTGTTTTAGAGTAGGTCAATGCCAATACTAGCCACATATAATCCAAGCCAATGCTTGTCACAAAGAAATATCAAAATTAATCAAGTGAATAATTCATCAGGTAAATATCATAGTTCATAGAACAAGTCCATAATCCATAATCGTATTTATGTTCTTTCTTTTCATAGGCAAAACCCGTTGAGGAGAATCCAGAATGAGGAAACTTTCTCCAGGGAAGTTGGCAATGGGTGCGCCAGCCTTTATAACATCCCGTTTAGTTCCTTGCTTCTTCACCAGCCAACTTTTATTAATTTCCTGAAATGTATAAAATGTTGGACTAATAATACAATAATTAGATAACGATGCAATGAAAATGATACAATAAATACAATTAAAATAGTTGATACAATAAATATTAATAGTACTCACTACTACAATCCAAGATAAATTCTTAACATGCATTGGTGTTTCTTCTAGTCATTTCTTTTCTTAATCAGAGGTCAAACAATGTTTATGTACTTCAATTATACAATCAAATTACAGATAATCTTAAAGTGACAGATGCTTTATACTTTCCCATTTACAAGAAAGCAGTAAAATCAATTTCTTGGTTTAAGCCTCGAGGGGCAAGACATCTGAGTCTAAAAATCCACTGTGCTTCAGACTAATAAAAGTTTTTGTAAAGAAGTCTATTGGTTAGTTTCAAAGACTTGTAATACAGAAAACCAGAGCTCAGGTTCCTGTTGGTGAAATTGACTAAAGTGCTGTGCTAAAAGGGCATCGCTAACTTTGTTCCTTATCTTAGAAAGATGTTCCTGAATTCTAACCTTGCTAGGGCTCATAGTGCTACCCACGTACTGAAGACCACAGAGGCATTCAATGATGTAAACTACTCTGGGTGTGGAACAGGTAGAAAAATGTTTTGCAAACAAGAATTTCCCCGTCATAGGATTTTTAATGGTGTTAGTATTGACAGCTAGTGAACATACGTTAAAATGGCCACAGGGAAAATGTCTCTGTGGCAACTGTTGCTTAATTCTTTGTTCTTTAAAATCAGAATGTATTAATCTATCCTTCAGGCTGCTAGTACATCTATATCCCACCGTAGGGGGAGGCGGGTCTCAAATCCCAGGATGCTTTGTATGATATGCCAATTGTCCTTGATTATTCGAGAAATCCGTGGTGCCAAGGGGGTAGAATCAATAGACTACTTTATATTATCCCCCCATCCTTATTCCTAGATGAAAAAAGTGACTCCCTCTGAATGCATGTGGCCCTAGATTTAGCCCTGTCTATTACACGTTTCGGGTAGCCTCTAGAAGTAAACGCTTCTCCCATTCTATCCATTTCTCTCTGGAAGTCAACCTCCTTAGAGGAGTTCCTTTTAATCTGGAGGAATTGTCCAAACGGTATGTTGTTTTTTAAAATTCCCGAATGGAACGAGGTATAATGTAAATATGCCCATCTATCTGTGCTTTTCCTGAATGGTCTGACCCCTAAGTTACAGCTAGAACATTTGTACACCACTACATCTAGGAGGCTGACACATTGTTCATGTGCTTGCCAGGATAGCTTTATATTTCTGTCCACTGTATTCATCCAGTTTCCCAAGTCATTAACATGGTCCTGCCCCTTCAGTACAATGAACACGTCATCAATGTACCTACCAAAATAAAGGATCTGTTCAAAAAATGGGTTGACAGATGGGTTCAAGAAAGCTGAATCCTCAAGATGAGACATATATAGGTTAGTTATGTTGGGAGCCACTGGGCAACCCATGGCAACACCTTTCGCTTGGTAGTAAAATTGGCTATGAAACAAAAAATAATTTCTTTCAAGGATTATATCCAAGAGGCTAAGTAACAATGGAGTAGGTGGTGACTGTTCTGTTCGGGACCAAAGGCTATGCTCAATAACACATCTAGCCTCCTCATGAAGAATGAATGTGTAGAGAGCCTCCACATCCATCATCATGAAGTAGGCAGATGGCAGGACAGTCAGTGCTTCCAAAAAGTTTATAAAAGAAGTTGTGTCCTTAATATAAGTTTTGGAACTTTGAACCATAGGTTGCAACACATAATCCAAATAAAAAGCTAATGGTTTCAAAGCCAAGCTAGTCCCTGATACTATAGGGTGGCCAGGAGGAGGTCTCACATTTTTACATATCTTTGGAAGCACATAAAAAATGGGTGTTCGTGGTGTTTCATGAATTAAGCTCCTAAACATCCTCTCATCAAGGTCCCCTGCTACATGGGCTTCCTCTAATACAATTTTAATAATGTGCTGGATATCAGGTAGGGGATCCCAAGCTACAGGTTTATAATTTTCCCTGTGACTAAATTGTGAATTGATCTCTTTAAGGTCGTTGGACATGTTCATAAACACTACTCCCCCGCCTTTATCTGCCAGTTTTAAAGTGATCATGCTATCCTTACTGAGAATATTCAAGGCTTTCCATTCCTCCATAGATAAGTTGCACCATGGTCTCTTGTTAGTAATCTCCAACTTTTCTAGTTCTGTATTTATTGATTAGTAAATTTCTCAAATGTATCAATTAGTCCATCTGCTACTTGCGGGAAAAAAGTAGATCTATACTTCAACCCACCTATTCTAGTTCATACATTTTGAACTCCAAAGTGTTTCTTGAGTTTAATAAAATGAATTAATTTGAAAAGGTCCACTCTAGTTCGAAAGGCATTATATTAAGGGGAGGGAATAAAACCCAATCCCTCATTCAAAACGTTATCTTCTGTGTTAAAGAGTGGCCAATTAGACAAATTGAAAACTAGGTTCAGAACCTCCCTTGTTTGGGTCTGTGATGCCGTCTTAAAAAATCCCGAGGGTTGGAATAAGACACTGTTCTATTTCTAAGGATGCAAACAGTTTGTTGTTCATCGCCAGATTGATCATTATCCGAGGGGTCCGTTGTTTCAAACTCAGAACCTGCTTCTCTGGATCTAGCCCAAGTTACTCTTTTCTTTTTGATGTTCCTAGCTGTATCCTCCCACATATATATATTGCCTGTGCTGTAATCCTTCTTATCTTTTGCCAGTTTCTTGTTCTTAATTTCCTTTAGTTTAAACTCAGAATCCTTGATTAATTTTTCCAAATCCTTAGTTCTAATTTTAAACTCCTCATCTGCCACAGAACCCTTGATTTTTTCTTTAATTTCATCAATTTCAATGGTCAATTTATCAGCCTCCGCAAAGGCAGTCTCTATTAACAGCAACATTAGGTCAAAAGAACAACAGTTCAGAATGGATGCCCATTCTGAATGGATTTCCTATTCATCAGGCAACCTCACAGAAGTGCTATCTGAAGTAGACAGGGCTATAGATAATATCCTCTCTCTCTCCTCTCTAGAATAAGTGAACATTCCAGTATAATCCATAATCCCCCAGAACACTAAGCTCTAAGAAACCACAAGGGCAGGCCTCATACAGCCAACAATACTAAGAAGGACACCAAGTCCTAAGAGACCTGAATTAAATAATTCTAATTTTAATTTTTAAAGCCTTCAACAATACATTAATTTTTAACCTTTAAATTTATTGAAAGTGCAAGTGCAAAAAGTGTAAACCAAGCTCTCTTATCATATATTCCTCATAATACTAGAATACACCAAGTAAACACTATTTTAGAGCAGGTCAATGCCAATACTATCCACATCATCCACAATAACAATAAGCAAGTCTTATAATCCATAGGATCTGCACATCAGGAATCCATACCCAAATTTCAATAAAAACAGCACTCTAATAAGAAAAGACTCTCCGGAATAGTACAGCTTTACATGTGGGCCTTAAAGCACAGTGACTGGGCAATTCTTAATGCTAATGGAAGCTCATTTGAAAGAATGTGAGTAACTACTAAAAATGCCCTAATAAAAAATACCCATACTAAAAAAATGGGTCAGTCATCACAGATGGGAGAGAAGAAGCTCAGAAAGAAGTTGCTGGAAGGAAGGCCGTAAGCAAAAGGTTTGGAGGCTGGGACATCCAATTATCCAATTAGCATGAGCAGTCTATCTATAGTTACCACAGGACACTAACAAGCTATGCATGTGACAGTCCCTTCTGCTTGCAAATCAGGAATAGGATACATATGTTCCAGCCCTTAGATTTACACAGCAGAAATGTGTGTTCAGAATAAGCATGCCATCCCCCAGCCCCTCTCACCTGTCCAGTGGGGGGTGGGATACAGCACAGGGGAAGAATAAGGTTGCTGAATTTAGAAGCAGGCCTCTGAAGAAAGGAGGGAGGCTATATGGGTGAATGGAGTGCAATCTGATTGGATAGTAGCTGTACCCTAGAGGGCTGAGTGAACTGCAGTTTTTAGTCAGTGCAGAAGGAAAGATTTTGAGTCACCTTTTGTATATCTTAGTGTTGGACACAACCAGTGTCCCAAATGTCCCTTTAGCCAATCATAATAAGAGACAGATGCGGAGTCCTGCAGATGAAGCAATCTATAACCATTTATTAAACGATGGAGGAATGATGGTTACACAAAGGGTAAAAAGTTCCCTCATGCCCAACGCTCATCGAAGCTACAATAGGAGTACAAAGCAATTAATACCTTTTGGTTAATAATAATATTTGTTATTCTATTGGCTCAGAGAATACAGTGGCCCCTATTGGCTCAAGTGGGTGATGACCTCTCATGATACAAGTGTCTAAGAGTATTCTTATTGGAAGAAGCAACTTAGGTCAACAGCACAATTACAACCACCCAATTGCCATTTCTTATCTGTTCTTGGTTCTATCTCTGAAAGGAACATCTTCCTTCCTTTCCCACACATCTCTTTCATAGGCTTCTCATTCATGTCCATTCCTTTGGTCTATGTAACATTAAGTAAAGGCACCCTGTTGTCACTTCTGGCAACCTTGTGGGCTTTAAGCAGAGAATCTCTCTGCTTTGTGGTTTTCTTTCAGCCTTGAGAAAGTTTCTTTGGTCTTTTTGTTTCAAGTTCCATTTTCTTGCAAGTTGTGTTACAAATACTACATTAGCTCCTTAGAATAGTAAGAGTGCATAAGAGTCATAGAAGGCACATAAAGGTACATAAAATCTCTTTCATTAAATCCATTTCCCACATTAGAGAGAGGTGATTCTAGTTAAGTTAGGCAACTTGCGTGGGGCCTGAGGTGTCTGTGTGAATTGGAAGAGGTTCTAGCTAAGTCAAGCAAACTGTGTGAAAGCCTGAAAGGGGTCTTATTCTGCCAAGTTCAGCAAATCTGGATGGTGTTCTGAGAAACTCTAAGTCAGGCAAACTGTGTGTGCCTGCGAAAGAGTCTGTGTATATCGGAGACAGAAATTATTCTATATAGGTCAAGAAAACTGTGGAGGAAGGCCTGAGTGAATCTCTGTCTGTGTGGATTAGATGAAAGTTTATTCTGTTAGTGAAAAGATCTTTGTGGGAAATTAGTCTGACTGGGTTTGTGAATATTACTGTCTTTGAAACTATTAAGTTTTAAAACTATTCTAAAACCTATATTCTTATCAAAACTCTGCAGCCATCACCCTTATGTACTTACAAATAAATTCTACTTTTTTTTAAGGGGAAAAAGATCCGTTTTTAACCATACAACCACCTTCATGTGATGACTGTTCTGTCAAACTCCTGTCTATAACAAGCCTCCCGTATTACAAGTTAAACCAAGGAGGTCTAAGGCAAAATGCCTTTGGTGGCAGCAAAAACCTTTTAAAAAGTCAGGGAGGCAGCAATATATAAGTCAAACAAACACAAAAGGGAGGTGTTCTCGAGGTAACAGCTTGGGTAAAGTAGAGGACACCAAAGCTACATATGAATGGAATTAAAAAGTGTTGGCTGTGACCAGAATCTGCTGGAGCTATAAGTTTAAGGTAATGTAAGGAGGAGCTGAATTTAAGATCCAAAGCCAAAGGTTTAACAAAAGGGCAAAACGTTACAATTTGATTTCTTGAAAAGCCAAATTTGCTGGGTTTTTCCCAAGGAAATCTATCTTTTTAAAAATCAATGTGTAATCTATATATCCCAAAGCATTAATTATATTCTATGAAAAGTTTTTAAAAGAGAGAAACCTGATTTCTACTTCTGTAAGCCACAGAATTTCCACACTCCACAATACTAAATATTCTAAGGATAGTAGATGTTTTCCTGTACATGTGCATGCTGAACTGAGGTCAATCTGCACCTGAACTCTTTTTTCATATGTGTCAGCAGATTGCTGCTGCTTTCTTGAAGACAAAAGAAAAAAGCTGAACAGCTGAAAATAATTAATATTGAACCTGACACATCAAAAATGTAATTTGTCACTTGTGATTATGGCCTGTATCTTTAGTTTTATTTTTACATCCATCACAACTCTCCCTTAGCTATCATTAGATTCCACATGGTTAGAATTAAGCCTGACCACTGTGACCCTCACTTAACAGATCCAAATCACTCCATTGCTTCAAAATCAGAGCCCAAACTGATCCAGTAAGAGGAAAACTGAACATATGTAAGCTTACTTAGTAATAATGACCATCTTGTATTCTGTGGGGTGTCGTCTTTGATGTGTGTGACTTGGACTCTACGCTAAGATTAATATTCTGTGATTGGGGGAGCCACATTGTAATATAAACAAAGAACTCAGGGAATAAAAGCAACCAATAATGTTCATTGTTTCATAATCAACAAAAGGTTTTTGTTTGTTTGTTTTACTTCTTCTCATCATTTTGTTGATGTTACATTATTTGATTTAAAATTGCTTGAAGCATTTTCTGCAGCAGAAAAATTTCCTGTGGATTGCCTGGAAATCTGGAATGGCATATACGTTGTTTCTCACAATGGTGGATAACAAAACCACAGTTATAAACCATTGCTTTAAACTTCCTGATTTTTTTCAGAATTTGATAATTCTGACAAAACTGAAATATGTGGAGTTTTATTGTTTTTATGGGACAGTGAATGAAGGCACATTGCAGTACTATTGTTATTGTTAGTCTGCCTTTTTCACTGAGCTTCAAGGTGAATTTTGTGCAGAAAGCAGAAAGCTAGGACTAGACATGGGCATGAACCAAAAAAAATTAACAAACCAGCGGTTCGCGGTTCGGTGCCAATGATGATCCCGAGATTGCGAACCGCAATGAAAATTTTCCATTATCGAACCGGTTCGTGGTTTGTGGGGCGCAGAACAGCCCCCATGGCACTTAGAGAGCCCATATTCCCAGGGAGTCTTTTGCAGGCTCTCCTACAGCCATCACCCAAGTTTGGACAAGATTGCAAAAGGGATCTTGGAGTTATACCCTCTCCAATCCAAGGCACCCAGGAAACCCACAAAAATCCAAGCTCAATTATACTTTCAGTCTCTCTCCCCAAAGGCTAGCAAGTGGCAAGCAAGAGCTCTGTCCCACTCCACTGCTTGCTGAAAGTGAAACCCAGCCTGGGAGCCCACGGCTATTTATAAACACAGGTCCCATTGAGCAATGCAGGAGGTCTGTGTTTGGCCATCAGAGCTGCCTATAAGGATTTGCAGGGATGAGATTGGAGTGCCCATGGCTACAGAACACTCCCTTTCCCCTTCCTCCCCTGGGTGTCTTCTCCCAACTTGTAACCGCTTTGCAGCTCCGTGGTTGGAAGGAAGGCCTGCCGATCAAGGTAAGCTGGGCTTCCATTCAGGTTTCCAGGGCGACAGAAGGAGCGCAGGCAGAGTTCAGGCATTTACCCTGGCTCCATTGCCAGGGGAATTGATTGCTGGCGCCTGAGTGTCTGGCTTCCCGAACCGTGACCGAACGCACCAAACCAGGCCTTCTCCCGAACGCTGGTTCGTTAGCCGTGACAATCACGAACCGCCGGATCGCGCGATCACCAATTTCATGCGTTTTTGAAGTTTGTAATGCAGCTCGTTCCCATCTCTAGCTAGGACAGTCACGGGGCAAAATACAATATGATCAATAGAACATTCAGTAAAAACATATACAATAGGGTATGGTAGCACAAAATTTGAAAACTAGCATAAAGTTGAACACAGAGATGAAACCTTTCTGAATTAAAGTGTAATTAATTAACAACATATTTAGCAATGTGGAACTACCCAGTAGGAACATATCTACTTCAACAGATAGTACCCAATAGCATAGTTTATAGTCCCTATCCCTTACCAAGGTATCTCTTTCAGCTATTTCTTATGACACAGCCCTATAATTTGAATAGAAAGTCCTCCTGAGTGTTGCATAGTATTTACAGCTGCTGCAACCAGCCTCCCTCCAGCAGCAAAGCCCAATGTCATCTCCCACCCCCTCCCCAGTAAGGTTCACAAGCCAAAAAGCGCAGCTGAGTCACAGTACCAACTTACGTCGGGGGAAGCGATGGTGGCCAGGAAGCAGGGCCCCAAGGCTCCAGTTGCAACAAAGACTCCTGGAGAGGCATGGCCTAGTGATGAAATGTGGCCACTGCCATGGCAGGGTGGGGGTGGAGGAAAGCCAAGACGGCACAGCAGTGCCTTGGAGAGACACCAAGGAGTGTGATGAGCAGAGGGCCGGAGGTGGGGCCAGAATGCAAGGGCTCACCTGTCCCAATCTCTCCTTGGTGACTTAGGAATGTCACCCCTGTGGTTTATTGGCCTGGGAATGGCTGAGGAGGTGGAAAGTGGCCAGGGGAGGAATGAAAATGGGGAGCTCCCAACGCAGCCCAAATGGCAGGAAAGGAGGGGCAGGGGCAGAGTAAGCAGGAATGACAGGTGGCTGGCCAAGTCACTCTTTCTCCTCTCCAATGGGATGAGACCAGAGTGAGCTTGGAGTCAAGGGGGATTGGCTGCCCCAGGGCAAGGGTGAAGCAAGGGTGCTATAAACGTGAGACATCCCTATTGGGCTAAGAAAGGGAAGGCTGGAGTGTGGTACTTCTGAGAAAACCATACAAGGAACCAGGTGAAGCAACCCCCTCCTTTGCCCAACTCTGAAGTCTAGGGGCATCCTCCTCAAGCACCTGGCAGGACTGCAGAGGAACAGCAAAACAGGGCTATGGGAGTGGTGCCTCTTACATATTTTGCAGAAATCCAGAAGAGTGGTAGCTTTTGTGACCTCTTCAGGCCATTCCATAAGGTGGGGGCTACCACAGAGAAAACATGTATTCAGGCAGCTGTTGATTTAGCTCAACAGCAGAAGGCCCAGTTCCAATGACCAAACAATGGTGTCTTCATGGCACCAGTTCTGATGTCATCGTGCCACAATTCTGTTTTCATGGTGTGATGATGTCAGAAATTGCGCCATGAAGACGCCCTCATTCCCTGAGTTTAGCACTATGCTCAGATGTGTGAAAATGGCCTAAGACTGTGCCTTGTGGAACCCCACAAGATAATTTCTACATTGAGTATACCTGCTCCCTAATAGCAACCCTCTGAGCCCTTTCCATGAGGAAAGAGTCCAAGGCAAATCCTATTTCTGCCTCCAAGAATATTTTCTTATTTTCTTCTGTGCCTTCAGTATTTTGTTTGTTTACTTTATTTATAGCCAGCCTTTCTTTCTGAGCCTCAAGGCAAATAAAAGTGACGGAATCAGACATCATAAGACAATAAATGAACCTTGCAATAACCTTGCCAGCTCTGGGTTGGAAAATTCCTGGAGTTTGGGGGGGTGGAAGCTAGGGAGAGCATGGTTTGGGGACAGGAGGGACCTAAGTGGGCTATAATGTCATAAGCCCACCCTCAGCCATTTCCTCCAGGGGAACCAGAGATCAGTTTTAAATCAGGGAGAACTCCAGGCCCAACATGGAGGTTGGCAAACCTAAACACGAATAACAAACTGCCTAAGGGAAGGTATGATATAAACAGTGCACAATGTGGAAGGTAGAATATAGTGCAGTAAAACGAAGGTGATACCTACAGTAATCATTAGAGCAGACTACAAATTTAGGCCATTAGAAAGGTGCAGCCTGAATTGTGCCAGACTACTGTGGATCTAATCCTCTTATATAAATGCCTTCTTGAGTATTTCTATTTTGCAGACATGATAGAAGAGAGGGAGCCTACCATACCTCCTCAAACAGGCCATTCCACAAGGCAGGAGCCACCACAGATAATTTACAATAGAAGGGCAAGATTTAATTAACTTTGTTGCACTATTAATTTGTGATAGGCTGTCTTAGGGATCAGTTTGGCTGAAAGGTGATACAAAACTATAGAAATCAAACAAGCCTCTTTTTGTGAGTAATCAGAAGCACATATAATTGTTTTGAACAGAAAATATTTGCAGTTTTGTCATTGGATGACATCTTAGGGGAGCAGTGGTTTCTGGACTGAGCTAACAATTGGGTTTCCAACCCTGGCTTGGGAAATTCATGGAGGTTTGGGGGCACTGTCTGGGGAGGCTGGAGTTGGGGGAGAGGAAGAGAGCTCAGTGGAGATGTGATGCCATAAAGTTCACCCTCCAAAGTTGCTATTTCCTCGAGGGCAGGGCTTTTTTCTGGGAAAAGAGGTGGTGGAACTCAGTGGGTTGCCCTTGGAGAAAATGGTCACATGGCTGGTGGCCCCACCCCCTGATCTCCAGACAGAGGGGAGTTTAGATTGCCCTCTGCACTGCTCTGCAGAGGGCAATCTAAACTCCCCTCTGTCTAGAGATCAGGGGGCGGGGCTACCAGCCATGTGACCATTTTCAAGAGGTTCCGGAACTCTGTTCCACCGCGTTCCAGCTGAAAAAAGCCCTGCTCGAGGGGAATTGATTTTTGTAGTCTGAAAATCAGTGGTAAGTCGAGAACTCCAGGCTCTGTCTGGAGCTTGGAAACCCTAGCTTCCAAAGGCATAGTGGATGTTAGAATAATAATGTGTGCCTATCTCCCCACGCTTTTTATGTACCTGTGTGAAGATTCAGAAGAGCAATCTACACCCAGAGATCTTACCCATGCAGAATAAAAGAAATTGTGGTAAAATCATATGCATATACAAATAATGGTGATAAACCTGTCATTTCTTCTGATTCTCCCTTCTCACTGTAGGCCCCTGATGTGTTCTCAATACAGGGGTTGGCAACTTCTGTTGATGTTCCCTCCCGCTCCAAACCACTGAGTTCCTGCCCTGAAATGTTGTTTCTTGTAGACCTTCAGGACCCTGTTTTGGTTTCCCTTTGGAAAGAAAAGTGGGATATAAATATCTAAATACTTAAACAAGTACATGATACATAATAATGATGTACTGTATGTGTGTGTGTTATGTGCTGTAAAGTCACCTCCAACCTATGGCAACCCTATGAATGAAAGACCTCCAAAACGTTCTAACTTTAACAGACTTGCTCAGATCCTGCAAACTGGAGGATGTGGCTTCTTTTATTGAGTCAAGCCATCTTGTTTTAGGTCTTCCTCTTTTCCTACTACCTTCCACTTTTCCTAGCATTATTGAATTTTCCAGAGAATCTTGTCTTCTCATGATGTGGCCAAAGTATGATAGCCTCTGTTTTGTCATTTTAGCATGTAAGGAGAATTCAAGCTTGATTTGATCTAGTACCCACTTATTTGTTTTTTTTTGGCTGTCTATGGTATCCGCAAAACTCTCCTCCAGCACCACATGTACTGTATACTTTGCATATAAAAATCTAACTACATGTGTGTGATGTATAAATGAAACTACAAAACCAACAGTGAAAAATGGAAAACTGAAATAGATAAGAACAGTATGAATGAAGATAAAAGGCATTAAATAGGGATCATTTACACATCCCTAACCTGTTTTACAAAACTCAGCATGGTCATTGTTCAGTCAAGTTTCTAAATAAGTAGTAGTTGTGCAAACTGGTGTTAAACTCTGTAAGCCCCTGTTCCATCCATGAAGAAAGAAAGAAAGAAAGAAAGAAAGAAAGAAAGAAAGAAAGAAAGAAAGAAAGAAAGAAAGAAAGAAAGAAAGAAAGAAAGAAAGAAAGAAAGAAAGAAAGCCTTTAATTCATAATTAAATTTTTAAAAATTGACAGAAGGGCAGGCCCACAAACCATGTCATGAAAATGTAAAGATAGTTTCAATTGCACAAAAGTTCTTTCTTTTCAAGGGTAGTGTTTGCAAGGTTAAACTGTAATTTAAAATACAAACAGGGAGAAGGAGCAACATAAGATTACCATTAAACCTATTTAAGTTACAGGCCCTGTAATTTTTATTACATTCCTGTTTTTCAGGTGTAGTCAAGAGTCAAAACAAACTTAAAAGTTTCCGTCTTTAAAATGCCTTTTGTTGGATACAGGGTACTTCTTTTTTCCCAGTTATAATATTTTTTTGGAAAAGTTTATGAAGTCTTATTTTCTAAACAATAAAAGAGAAGGTGTTTCTCCCCCACCCTTGAACTATAGAAAATTGTTTGAACTCACATCTGGTTGCATTCCAGTTGTACCAAGGTGCTTAATAGTTATTAAATGTCAGAGCATGGTTACTATGTTAAGCCAATAAAAATGATAATTGCTCACTAGTGATTTTTAAAGTTGAGCATTACTGTTTCATAGGTTATATTTTAAAAAATCTTTCCCACTGTTTAGCTACTATTCCGATATAAGAAGCAGAATTTTTTTTGAAGCAAGTCATGTTGTTTTGGCAGCTCTTCGATACCTTATTTGGGTTTCTCAAAAGGAAGGTCAGTAATGTCAGATGAACTTGCGCTCCTCTGCCAATATTCTGCTGCAATGCACAGCTGCATTAGACTGTTGGCTGGATTCAAAGGTGCACATCTAGTGACACTGACATACAACAACCTTGGGCAATGGGCAACATGAAATGAGCATGCCCCTTATGGTAAATCCCAGTATCTTTTGGCTTATACCATGGTAAGCATGTTAATCTTTAAGGTGCCACAAGACTCTTCATTGTTTTGGCTGAAGTGGTATCTCACAGCTACTCTTCAGGGATGTATCAATATTTGACAATGTCTATGATGCAGAAGAGCAAAGCAATGTAATTAAATGTGTGTGTGTGTGTGTGTGTGTGTGTGTGAGAGAGAGAGAGAGAGAGAGAGAGAGAGAGAGAGAGAGAGAGAGAGAGAGAGAGAGATTATGCTCCCTTTTGAGAGCTTTCTTGCCAGAACTTCAAACTGCTGTTTAAACTCTTCCAGTCTGAAAACAAACAGAACCTGGAACCCCATGAGAACAAAAGCAATTTTTCAGGAGAAACATGGCCTTCTGGGAAAATAAATTTACCCTCAGTGCTCTTCTGTTCAAATTATGCTCATCTTCCAAAGATGCTTTCTAAAACAAAGAACAATATCAGAGTCTGTATTGTTTTGGTTAACTCTTTATGTTTAGATGAGGGAAAATATACTAAATCTAGAAAACAATTTCCTGTAATCATTAATATCTTTGCAGCTGTATTGGCTCCATATGAGGCTCCAGACTATAAAGAGATATATGCACAGATCTTTGGTGAAATGCCAAAAATTTATCGATTACAGCCATTGGAGCATTGGCGCAGCGTAGGGCATGACCCTGGAAGTAACCTGCCACCTAGGGTGAAGCCTGCAACAGTCAGCCAAGTTTCAGCTTTCCCCAGATCTCTTGAGGGGACTCCAAAAACAGGAGGGGTGAGCCACCCAATCAGCACTACTGACCCCAGTGGGTATGGCCCAATGCCCCAAAACTACCATGAGAGGCAGGTGTGCCTCGTGGCTCCAGTCAATGCTCCATTGGTTGTAGCCTACTTGGAGCCACCACCCTTGCCTGGTACCTAGAGGAAGGTGAAATCTCCTTGGGCCTTCAGCCAATCTGGCCCAGTAGGTCAAAATTATTCCCTAGCCCCTTCAAGTGGCCATCAGTGACACTCTGGGCAGCTGAGCAAAGATCACCTTGGCCAGTATTGCATAGACCTTTCCCCAGTATTGTCCACAGATGGGAGTTCCAGTGCCCATCTGGCTCCACCAACTCACTTGGCTGCCAGGCCTTCCAAGCCTCCATGGCACCTGCAACTAGAACAGAGAAATGTTATCTCTTGCTTGGCCCTGAATGTACCCTTTGTAGGCCCAGGAAGCCCAGTGCCCAATGGATTGGATGTGGACACTAGAGGGACATAGTCTTAGGTGCACAGACCCTTAAGTGCACAGCCCCTTTGGCACAGTGAGGCCAGTTACTGCAGTACTATGGGTTCTGATGTCAGTAAGGCACTGTGCCTCCCAATCTCATGCAAAAAGTTAGAAAGGAGGTGACCACAGCAGCATAATCCCACCTTGTGGATGGTGCCACTCCATTAAATACTCCCAAATGCCTTCAGATCCTCTGGGAAGGGGTCCAAGCAGCTTCTCATACCTGATGCCAAGTACCTGACTCTCCTCTCCTGAAAGTGAGATAAGGAATACATGATGTTGTTATGATCAGTATAGGAAAGAATTCCAGGAATGACAGGTCCCTGGTTATATCTATCCCCAACCAGGCGACAACCACCTCCCATCCAGGGAGGTACAAACCCCATGAATGCACCTGGAAGGCAATGCCCACATCACACAGTGACAGCCAAAAGGAGGTGCCATTGAAATGACTGAAGTCAGCCTTCATCCCTTTGGTGACCCTAATGTGATAGTGGGAACTGACCTCTGGTGGTTGCCCTGGCGAGCAGGTGTAGAAGGCCCTCCTGGAGGCCACTGCCCTGCAGGCAAAATCCAAGTGTCCTAGCAGGGACTAGATCTCCCTTGAGATGCATTTTGTGATCATTTGTCAATCAGGTCCTGTAGGGCTGTCAGTTTGTCTGCCAGTAAACTGAAGGTCCTGGCCACTGAGCCATGCTGAGGGGTACTTGGTCTTCTCGGGGGCCAAAAGCACACTCAACTCCCTGGCCAGCCTCTGAAAGGCCGAGAGCCAGATGGCACATGTTGATTCCCTTTGGGACCAGAACACAAGAAATCATTCAGATAGTGTGTAATGTGTGGAGACCTGCAGCAGTTCTTAGCCACCATTCCCTGAAAATGCTGAAGGTCTCAAAGGCTGCACAGTCAACAGTGCAACTTACAGGCTTTGTGCACATACCAATAACGATCACATTTGAGACCTAACAGGCATGGCTTTGTGTCTGAAACTCAGCAGGCAGTGATCGTGGGAATGTATTGGAAGAATCCTGAAGGCAGATTGTATATCACATGAGTGCTCCAGGCCCTCAAGACTGCACCTAACTGGTTGAAAGAGGCATATTGAACAGAACAAGCCTCTTTCAGGATGCCCTTGTTGATGGAAGAGCCCTTTGGGTATAAGGGGGCTTCTTGGGCATGATGCCCAATGGCAAAATCCTGAGGGTTGGCAAGGGAGGTGAGTACAAAGGTCCCACTACCCTGCCTGCAGCCAGCTCCTTCTGCAACATGACCACGACCACATGAGGAAAATTCCTGGCTGATTTCAAATTGGCAACATCGGTTGGGATGCGAAGTCCAAGGTATGGGATGTGAAAACAAATCTGATGGGCTGCATGGTGGTTTGAGTATTATTTAAGTAGGGGGTGAAGGCCTGCCAGGCCACCCGGCTGGCATCCAAGTGAGCCTGAGCCCTACATCCCCTGCCAACTCCAAGCTATTTTGTGGAGGCATTAGCAGACCCCCCGCAGTTGCTCCTCCTAGAAGGGCTGCTGGGCACTGGGACTGCATGAGCAAGAGAGCCAAGGGTGCAATCCACAGCAACTTTTGCAGACATGAACAAAGTTGCAATGAAGCCTGTGGCACCTCCTTTGATTGAACTCTGTCCTATTCCCAGATGGGAGGCCATGTGGACGGGAAAGGACGCAACATCTGTTTTCTCAGCATCCCCATTGTGGCCATTTGTTTGGGCTCCTCCACAGCTATCTCTGTCACTGTCAGTCACCTGGGTGCCTTCATGGGGGTCTTCAGAGTCCAGCTCTTGGGGTCCAGCTCCCTCTTGCTCTCCAGCTCTTCCACTGCTACTGTGTCTAGAGACTGAGCCCTACAAGGAAAGGCTGAGGGCCTTGGGAATGTTTAATTTGGAGAAGAGGAGATTGAGGGGGGACATGATTGCTCTCTTTAAATATTTGAAAGGCTGTCATTTGGAGGAGGGCAAGGAGCTCTTCCAGTTGGCAGCAGAGGATAGGACCCGAAGCAACAGGCTTAAATAACATGCAGAATGGCTGGACATTAGGAAAAATTTTCATGGTCAGAGTAGTTCAAAGGTGGAATCAGCTGCCTAGGGAGGTGGTGAGCTCCCCTTCACTGGCAGTTTTCAAGAAGAAACTGGATGTATATTTGTCAAAGATGCTTTAGGATCATCCTGCATTGGGCAGGGGGTTGGACTAGAAGATCTGTATCGCCCCTTCCAACTCTGTGATTCTGTGATGTTGTTGCCTTGGGAGAGGGCTTCACTGCTGCCTCCGGTGAGTAAGGGATACGTGTGCCCAGTCCTGGACAAACGATTTGTAGTCAGTGCAGGAGTGTCACATTTATTTTTTCCCCAAGGATTTAGTCATTATTTATGCATCAATTGACACAATTTACACATTCAGGAGATATACTGATTGTCCTCCCAGTCGTAATGAAGAGACAGACACAGGTGTTGGATCTAAGGGCCACTTTTATTAAATAACCTCAACAACAACATAACCAAAACTGCTGCTAGGGTCAAGCAGTACAGGCCAAGCCTACTTAGACCTCCGCCTTGACCTGCCTGGGCGAGCCCCGAAGGCCCGGGTGTGAGCCCTCCATGTGGATGGCTAGGAGACCCGGCCAGCCAGGCAAATGGATTCCCCCCTTTCAAGCTCCTAAGCCTCAGCCGTACAGCAGTGAGGTAAGGACTTGCACGTGGGGTTCCCCCAAGCAGTCTGCCCACACGTGCTGGCAGCCGTCACAAGCAGTACCAGCTGCTCCTAGCAGACCCCTCTTCCCTACCAATAGGGAAACGCCAAGGGTGCTCACTGGCCCACTATTTCTAACCAAACTCCATCCCACCAACGCAAGAGCCAAGCCTCTGCTTAGGCCTGAGCACCCCACTAATGGCCTAGCACCAACCTAAGCCCTAGCTGCAAGTTGCTGAGGAATATCTCATTGCCAGTTTCCGACAGGTGCACCCCATCACCCCGATAGAGGTCGGCAAATTCGGCCCTGATCCTGGGGTGTGGTAGATACACCCCCAAAACCAAGCCTAGATATTTCTGAATGGCCCTATTGGCCTTCATCCGAGCCCGCTCAATAGCCTGGCGGTTTTCCACTTCACGCCAAACCCTCTGAGGCAACATAGCGGACCACTTGACCAGCACTCCAGGCCAATGCTGGAGAATCTCCTGCAAATCCCATTTTGCTTGAAGAGAGAGAGCCCTACCATGAATAAGCCCCAGGTCATTCCCGCCCAAATGAATGACTAATATATGGGGTACAGGGCCCCGCCACTCCTTAAATAAGAATGGCAACAAACCGGGCCACCGAAGGCCGCGACGACCTTGCCACTCCACCATTGCGCATTCAGACAAGCCAAGCTGGGACCCGACTCACGTCCTCCTAGCTTGAAGAGCAGCCCAAAACACCATACTGTGCCCGCAGATCAAAATCCAACGCTTCTCCATGCAGGACACAGCACCTAAGAAAACATCATTAGTAAGACCTTCAAAACTGGTTGAGAGGGCAAACATATGATCGATAGGCAGATGACTTCCACCTGCCAACACCCTGAATGGCCTGCGCCGAATACCCCATGCCCGCTGCCATAGAGGCAGCCCCAATCCTGAAGGAATGGGTGCTGAATTTGATGCCTGCCAATCCCAATTTGGTCAGTGCCTTCTCAGTCACTGCCCAAAATTGGTAGCGCGTCAATGGTAAACCATCCTCGTGCCGACACAAAACCCCGCAATTGTCACCCTGCACCCAAAGGTACTTACGAAGGGCCCTAACTGGACACAAACTAGGGTCCACACAGGTCCCAAGGTTAACAACCGCCCCTTTCTGCTTCTGGTCAGTCTTGGATCTACGAATCGTGAGGGAAACTCCATCATCCCCCAACCTCACATCCTCGGACATCAAGGCCCGGCCAGATGTATCTATCTTCGACTGGACCACCAGTTCACTAACTCTCAGTGCACCAAAAAATGCTACTAAGGCTGCTGCATGAAAGAGCTTAGCCTCAAAACCGGACGTGCAAATATCACCCCAGGCCTTGATAAGCCTTTCAGGACTGTAGGAGAGATAGGCTCCCTAGGGTCAGCACGTACCACAGCCTCACGTGACCAGCCCCCTAGCATTTTGCAAACCTGGAAGTCTCCTGTGGCCTCAGAAAACCCCCGTGCCTTGCTTATAAATGCCAAAGCCGCCAACTGGCCCTGAATAGACTTGACCGCTAACCCCCGACCCTTCTGGTGCATGCAAAATAGCAACAAGTGCTCAACAGGAATGGGCCACAGCTGATGCAGGCCCATATCCTCCCTGAACCCACCAAATTGGCCTACTGCTCTGTTGTAGGCACGCTGAGTACTGGGAGCCAACGCCAGCCTCACGGCCCTGGATACTTCAGCTTTCCAAGCTGCCATAACTCCGGGGGCATCTGAACTGGCACCTTGTCGGCCTCTGGGGCAAGCTGCCAAAACCGCTCCATCTGTTGGTTAGACAAAGCATCTGCCACACCATTACTCACCCCAGGAACGTGCTTGGCCTTAAATAAAATGTTCCACCGGAGACACAACAACGTAAAGGCTCAGACGAGCCTCATGACACGGCAAGATTTCGAAGTCAAGGAGTTGACCACATGTACCACCGCCAGGTTGTCACACCAGAAGTGGACAACATGGTTAGCCAATTCCTTTCCCCACAGGTGGACAGCCACAAGAATGGGAAAAAACTCCAAAAAGGTCAGATCCTTGTCCAACCCACAAGCATGCCAGTCAGGTGGCCACTGATCTGCGCACCAATGCCTTCGGAAATAGACTCCAAAGCCCAAAGAGCCAGACGCATCAGATGTAACCTGCAGCTCGGCCTCGAGCAGCAGGTCATCCCTCCAAAAAGTAACTCCATTAAAATCACTGAGGAATTCGGACCATACGTCCAGATCCTCATGCATCCCCCTGGTATCCTTAAGGTGGTGATGAGGAGCCCGAAGTGATGTCATGGCATCACAAAACCTCCGTAAAAAAGCCCTACCTGGGGCAACTGCTTTACAGGCAAAGTTCAGGTGACCCACTAGCTGCTGCAGCTCTAGAAGTGACACCTTCCTCTTAGACTTGAACTCCAAGAGCCTGTTCTTAAGGTCAGCGACCTTCTCAGGGGGGAGTCTAAAACACTGCTTGACTGTATCGAGCTCTATGCCCAGAAACATCAACA
The DNA here is from genome assembly GCF_028583425.1 of Eublepharis macularius. Taxonomy (NCBI): domain Eukaryota; kingdom Metazoa; phylum Chordata; class Lepidosauria; order Squamata; family Eublepharidae; genus Eublepharis; species Eublepharis macularius. The sequence goes on from NC_072790.1 coordinate 197,289,406, forward strand.
CCTGAGAGGGCCCCTCAGTTTTCTCATGTGCCAAAGGAATGCCCAGCTCATCAGCTAAATGGGTAAAAACATTAAATAGGCAAGCACACTGCCCTGACCCCGCCATCCCAATGAACAAAAAATCATCTAAATAATGCACAGAGTCGCGAGTACGTGCCCTGCACTGTAATTCCCACTCTAAAAATGAGCTGAAGTGTTCAAATGCCACACAAGAAATAGAATCAAAAAGAGTCCAGTAGCACCTTTAAGACTAACCAATTTTATTGTAGCATAAGCTTTCGAGAATCAAGTTCTCTTCGTCAGATGCCTGATACACTTCTGCATCTATGACAAGAAATAGAGCAGCCCATGGGAAGAGCACGGTCCATATAAAACTTCCCCTCGAATGCAAACCCCAAGAGCTCAAAGTCATCGGGATGGAAAGGGAGCAGACGAAACGCAGACTTAATGTTGCATTTCGCCAGTTCTGCCCCCCGTCCACAGCGACGTACCGCCTTAACAACCTGATCAAACGAAGTATATCTAACCGAGCATAAATGTTCCAGAATAGCATCATTCACTGACTCTTCCTTTGGGAAAGAAAAGGTGGTGAATCAGGCGGAACTCACCCGCAGCCTTCATGGGCACTATGCCCAATGGGGACACCCAGAGATTAGGAACCCGGGGTGAATCAAAAGGGCCCAAAACCCGGCCCTCAGAGCACTCCTTGGCTATCTTACATCTAACCACCTCCTCCATACCCTGGATGGAACACAAATTATTAGACATAAACGGTGAATGCGGTCCCTGAACTGGGATCCTAAAACCTAAACTAAAACCTTGAAAAAGGAAGAGGGCATCACGTCTCCTCGGATAATACTGCAGAAGCTGCTCAAGGACCTTCAGCCTTACCGGGCTGGGACCCTTTACCAGAAGGTTGCATACTGCTGGCACCCCCTCCTCCAGGCCTCCTACCCCCACTGCCCTGTCTAAGTTTGGGGCAGGCATTGTATGTGTGGTACCCGGCACACAACGGGCACTCATGCCTGAACCTACAGGGCTTTCGGATGCACTGTCCCTTAAACACAAACTCCCAGCAAAGCAGCCGGGGTTGAACCTGCTGCCCCGCCGTGGGGCGGGTAGTGCTGGTTGAAGAGGCCGGAGCAGAACGCTGTACAATGTGACCACTGTCGGAATGGTCACCCATGCTGGGCTTTGCTGGAGACATCACCTGCAGCCACACTTGCTGGTGAATATGATTCCAAGGAAGACTAGGGTTAAGGGCAGCCCGCATCCTGAACTCCTCATCGTACTGCATCCAAGCAGCACCTAAGAAGCCAGTGTAACCCTTATAAATGATGTCTAGGTACTGTAGCAAGGACGCAGCCCTATGAGGCTGTGCCCTGACCAGCACCCCTGCATATATCAAGAAACCTGGCAACCAATTGGCCCAGGTCCTATCCACATGGCGTCGCTTAAGACGCTCCTTATCCCTATCATCAAGTTCATCTTTATCCTTTTCCAATTCACGAAAAAGAAGGGTAAACACATCAACATATTCGCCCTTGAGGATCTTGTCACAAGTGGCCTGAGTCAAATGGTCACCAAGTGGCAGCACAGTGTCCCCAAAGGGGAGGGCACTAAAGGGGGCCTGCCCATAAGCCAGGGCCGAGTAGGGGTAGCAACCCCAAAGCCCTCCTACATAGCCAGGCCACATACCGACCTGTCCCTGTCCCCATGAGCCATCAACACCCACCCACAGAGGTTGAGATGGCGCTGCCTGCTGAACCCCAGCCCACTCCACAGCCTGTGACTGCCATGGGTGCTGGCCAAGGGCAGGCCAAGCAGAAGGAAACTGCTGAGGGACCCCTAGGGCCACCCCTGGGACGCCCTGTGTAGAATGGTGACCCAATGGCCCCCATGGCCAAGAAGATCCAGGCTGAAGTGTAGGGTCCTTACCTACAGGCTCCACAGGATCCACTGCCACTGTCATGGGTGCAGGGTCCAAAATCACCTCTTGTTCAGGGTCCAACTCCGGTTCCAACTCTGCACATGTTGCTGTTGGCTGAGTCCCACTGGAACTACCCGGCACGGAACCTGCAACATCTTCCAAAACAGAGAGACGTCTAAGAATTTCCCTATTCGTAGTGTCCCTAGAGGCCCCTCTAATGGGCCGAGCCCTGCCATTACCAGTTGTCGTTGCCAAAGGTACACCCCTACTCCGTTCCAGTGCTGCTAGCTGCTCTAAAATCTCATGCTGGTTAATCAGCTCCCCCTCCTCTTCAGAAGAGCTGAGTGCAGGAGCAGGACGCTTAGCAGGTGCTTTTATACCAGGCTGCTTACCCTTAGGAGGGCCACTACCCTTTTTAGGGGGCATAGTACAAGCCACGATCCCACAACAGGTCTTTTGCCCAAAAAAGGGGGGGAGGGCTGCTTACTGCCCTGTTAAGTTACCCACACCCACTTGAAGACCCAAAATGGCTGCCTCCCCAAGAGGTAACAAAATGGCCACCAGATAACCCACAGGGAGAGTGGCAAGAACCAACCCAAGCCTGCAGACAAGAGATCTGGGCTCTTAACCACTACACCAACTGACCCTTATGGCCCCAAAAGAAAATGGAGAAACCGATGGGGGGGTTAATTGACAAAGCCACCACCCACACAAGGAACAAAAACACACACCCCAACTCCCCACAGCTACCAGCAGGCAACCCGGGGGGGGGAGTGCAGAAAAGGTGGTTCCCAATGGCCCGCTGTAATATACGGCCCCCAAGGCAGCCACCCCGCCAACAAGCCACAAAGGTGCCACCCAACAACGCCTCCGTCAAAAAGAGGCAGCCTGCCCAGCACACCGAGCAGCCAAGAGCTGAAGCCCCGTCGCATCCGCTCTCAGCAAAGCGGAACAGAGCCATGGCCCCACAAACCGTGCTGCCGGGCCCGAAAAGCAAACCATGTGCCTGCCCACCAGGCCGAAAAGGAACGCGCTGGTATTCCTGGCGTAGTCCGGAAGGTGTGTACTGGGGGCGGACGCTGGGCCTGGCGGGCACGGGGAGACAGCGACGAGCCTCCTCCTTTCAGGGGGTGGGGGGTCTGGCCGCTCACAGGCGGCACCCCCCATTTTCCCGCCCACCAGGCTGAAAAGGAGCGTGCTGGTATTCCCAGTGCAGGCCGGAAGGTGTGTACTGGGGGCGGCTGCCGGGCCTGGCGGGCATGGGGAGACGGCGATGAGCTGCCTCCCCTCAGGGGGTGGGGGGTCTGGCTGCTCGCCGACAGCACCCCCCATGTGCCTGCCCGCCAGGCCGAAAAGGAGCACGCTGGTATTCCCGGCACAGGCCGGAAGGTGTGTACTGGGGGTGGCCGCCGGGCCTGGCGGGTATGGGGAGATGGCGATGAGCTGCCTCCCCTCAGGGGGTGGGGGGTCTGGGCGCTCGCCAGTGACACCCCCATGTGCCCGCCTGCCAGGCCGAAAAGGAGCACGCTGGTATTCCTGGAGTGGGTGGGAGAGGACTGTTGACATAATGAGCCAAGAAGCATGTGTACATCTTGCTGTTTAGGTCTGTCTGTCATAACTGATGTAAAAGATCTATTTGACAGGTCCTTGGATGATGCAAGAGCGAAGAAACAGCTTAGTCACCTCACCTGATGTGCTGGGATTGGACACTGGGGGGTGCTATGGATGTATATAAGCCAGCTGTCTCTGGTGTAAGTATGGAGCTTGTTCCATTAAGTGCTTGGCGAAGCACTTTGACAGTGAGAACAAAGTCCTGTATATATAAGTCACTGTAAAATAAATGCACATACACTTTTACTACTATAAGTGTGTGGAAGCCTTATTTATAGCTCAGCTACAGTTCAAACCACACTGCGCCAACAGGGTTATGGGCCCAGAACTGTGTGGCAGGCGTTGAAGGTTCGAGGAACTGTGAGCGGTGAAGTCCCGAGAGGCTTGGAGCTGAAGGCTGTGGACGGTGAAGTCCAGGAGTGACTATTCTGCGCTGGTGAGGAAAAACAGCAGCTGGCAAGCTGTCCTCGCAGGGAAGCAGTGCAGAGGAGGAGGAGAAGTAAAACATTCTCCTGGGGTCAGTCCAGATACCAGAGATGGCACAAATCCAAACAGCCCTGCCGGTGGAGAAGCTTACGGATGAGAACTACCAGGTATGGTCCATCCGAATGCAGCATTACCTTAAGAGGGAAAGTCTTTGGGTCTGTGTTGATAACCCTCCAGATGACCCCATGCTGGCAGAAGAGGCAAAAGATGAAAGGGCACTGGCTATAATTGTGTTAAGCATAGCCGACAGCCAGCTAAACTATGTAGCTAACGAAAACAAAGCTCAGGCGACTTGGAAGGCACTCAAGGCCATGCACCTGCGTGAGTCAGCAGGTGTCTTGATAGCCTTAACGAGAGCCCTGTACCGAAGGGTTCAGAAGCCTGGAGAACTAGTGCAAGAACACATAGCCGCATAGATGCAGAGCTTCAGGGACTTGGAGCTAAGAGGAAAGACTTTCTCAGAGCCGGACCGGGTGTATATTTTACTTTCCAGCTTAGCACATGAGTATGAAATTCTCCTGACAACATTAGAAATGGTGCAAGCAGACGAATTAACATGGAGCTATGTCGTAGCTAAACTGCTGGATTATGAAAGGAGGCAAAAAGACAAGCTGTTATCTGAGTCCGAGCATGCAGCCAAGTCTGGGCATGCAGCCAAATCTGGGAACTCAGCCAAGTCTACAGCGTGTTCTGAGGGGACCGACAGCAAACTACAGAGAGACAACAGGCAAGCTGTTCCGATGTCTCCAGTTTTGCTGGCAACCAGAAAGTGTTGGACCTGTGGAAGCAGATCCCATGTTCGTAGAGAGTGCCCACATCAAAGGAAAGGAAGGAGGCCGGAGTCCAAAAACAGCCGAGGTGATTCCAGGAGCGGAGAAGCAAGGCTGGTGGTGTCAGCTGGCACTGGGAGCTCTTGGATCATCGATCTGGGTGCTTCAAAAATAATTTGCCGGGAGGAGTCCGTGCTGGAGGACGTCCACGAGTCAACACTGCCTCACGTCAGGCTAGCTGACGGGAGGTGTGCAAAGGTGACTTGCCAGGGCAAATTAACTTTTTCTTCCTTAGGACACACCTTCAGGGATGTATTATGTGTACCCTCGGTAGAAAGCAACCTGTTAAGTGTGTGTGCTCTAACCAGAGTAGGGTTTAACGTATCTTTTTCCCAGAGTGGGTGCACGATCTCTAAAGAGGGAAAGCCTCTGATGCAAGATGAATTGCGTAATGATGTCTATTCCATTGAGGATGTTAAAGTAAGGGCACAGGTTGTGTCCAACAGGTGTGACCATGAGGGGTGTGTTCATATTTTACACCACAGGCTTGGTCATATTGGGTATGAAGCACTAAGGAAAACATTGGCTCTGCTACGAGGGAAAAGTGTAAAAACCATGTAAGCATTTTCTAGACTGCCAGGTCTGCAAACAGGTAAAGAGTCATGCTTATCCTGTGGCTAAGTTCAGTAGCCGTGTGTCAAATAAGCCGTTGGAGCTGGTCCACATGGATCTGATAGGGCCGTACCCTCAAAGCCATTCAGGGAAACGATATGCTTTAATTATCTGTGATGATAAGAGTCATTATCTGTGGGCGTATGTGCTGACGCACAAGTCAGACACGTTTCAAGCAGTGAAGTACTGGCACAAAAGAGCTGAGTTGCAGCTGGGTGAAAAGCTTTGTGCCATTCAAACAGATATGGGTGAAGAGTTCCAGACAAATGAATTCTCCAAATGGTTGAATAAAAAGGAAATTGTTCATAGAATGGCACACCCAGGGGTTCCAAGTGAAAATGGCGTGGTAGAATGCAGTGGTGGTAAAGTATAAACAACAATGAAAGCCATGCTGACAGATGCAGACTTGCCGGTATCTTATTGGGCTGAGGCATTGGGAGCAGCCTGTTATGTCAGCAACAGGGTTTGGAGTAGGGCAATAAATGATATTCCCTACAGAGTGTTGTATAAAAAGGACCCAAAGCTCGGGTATCTCAGAGTGTTTGGGGTTAAAGCATGGGTGAATGTGCCTCTGAAACAGAGGAGAAAGGGATCTGTCAGGGCAATTCAACATGTATTTGTAGGATATCAGACTGGTATGAAATCCTACAGGTTTGTCACAGCAGACAGAAAGGTTTGTTTTAGCAGATCCGCAAGCTTTAACGAACACAATGGCTGGGAAAGACTCCATGGTAAGGAGGAGAAATCACAGGTGTTTCTGCCATTAACAGAGCACAAGGAGGCTCAGAGTAACAAAAGTCAGCCACAGAATGTGATTCATGAGCAGGAGGTTAAAAGGGAAGAGAAATCTCCTACACAGTCTCAGAGTCATGGTATGAAACTTCCAAGAGTGTCACAACGCTCCACAAAAGGAGTGCCTCCTGTGAGATAGGGCTTTGAGCCAGATCTGCCGCAAGTAAATTTTGTGTGGGTGCCAGAACCAGCTGACTATCAAGAGGTTTTGTGGCTAGATGGGTCTGAAAGAGAGGCTTGGTTCGCTGCTATGTGACAGGAATATGAGTCCCTCGTAGATCACAAAGTGTTCTCTCTGTCTGAAATGCCAGAAGGGAAAAGCCCAGTGGGCTGTAAGTGGTTGTATAAAGTGAAATATGACCCTAACGGAGGTTTTAAGCGCAAGGCTCACCTTGTGGCAAAGGGATACGCCCAAATACAGGGGCAGGATTATGATTTAGTGTTTTCACCTACTATGAGGGGGGAAACCTTCAGAGCTGCTCTGTGCAAAGCAAGTGCAGAGGGCTTAGCTGTTTATCACTTTGATGTAGAAACTGCCTTTCTGAATGCAAACTTGGAAGAAGAGGTATATATGGAACAAATTCCAGGTTTTGAATCTGAACAAAAAGGTTGTGTATTAAAACTGCACAAGTCCATCTACAGGTTGAAACAGACAGCACGGTGCTGGAATTTGTGTTTATCAAAGGCACTAGCTAGCCTTGTGTTTAGGCAAGCAGAGGCTGATCCATGTTTATACACAAAGAAGAGTGGTAAGAAGCAATGTTACCTACTTTGCTATGTGGATGATCTCTGTTTTCTTTGTAAGTCAACTGAGGAATTGGATGAATTCTGACTAGCAATAACTGGTGTGTTTAAAACAAGGTTTTGGGGACCTATATCCAACTACTTAGGTATGCAAATCACCAGAAACAGCTCAGGGTGTTTTGAGCTGAGTAAAAGCAATAAAATAAAACAGTTGCTGAAGCAGCATGGAATGTCAGAGGCAAAAGAAGTGCAAACTCCCATGTCTGCTGGGTGTCTTAAGGAGCCAAGGAATACTCCTTTAGAAAATAAAACAAAATACCAATCGTTAGTTGGGTCACTGCTGTATCTGTCCTGCTGGAGCCGCCCTGATCTGGGTTATGTGGTGCAGTGGCTGTGTAGGCAGTGTGCAGATCCCGGTGAAAGGGACAGGCAAGCAGCAAAAAGGGTGCTACGTTATTTGAAGGGAACTTCTGAACACAGGCTTGTACTAAACACTACAAAAAGTACTGAAGTGGTAGCCTTTAGTGATGCATCATGGAGTAATGATGAAGGAAGGTCTACTTCTGGGTATCTTATACAAGTTCTAGGAGCACTAGTATGTTGGAAATCACAAAGACAAACATTAGTGGCAACTAGCTCGTGTGAGGCCGAATTTGCCTCATTAAGTGATTGTATTCTGCAACTGGAATGGGTAATAAAGTTATTGGGAGATCTGAATATCCAATGTCCATTGCCAGTGAAAATAAAGTGTGACAGTTCTGCTGAAGAGCAATTGGCACAACACCAAACAATACGTGCCAGAAGTAAACATATTATAATCGATGGTTGTTGGGGGTTTTCCGGGCTGTATTGCCGTGGTCTTGGCATTGTAGTTCCTGACGTTTCGCCAGCAGCTGTGGCTGGCATCTTCAGAGGTGTAGCACCAAAAGACAGAGATCTCTCAGTGTCACAGTGTGGAAAAGATGTAGGTCATTTGTATCTACTCAGGAGGGGTGGGGTTGAGCTGAGTCATTCTGTAAGAGTTTCCCAGGGTGTGGAATGCTAATGGCGGGAGGCTTCACTGTATCCTGAGGAGGTTCTTTTGCATATGGATTGGTGCTTGATGTGCTAATCTTCTCTGCAGGGCTATTGTCGGGTGTGGAGTGTTTTGTTGGCCTGGTGTTTTTCAGAACTGGAGCCCATGCTCTGTTCATTCTTAAGGTTTCTTCTTTCCTGTTGAAGTTTTGCTTATGCTTGTGAATTTCAATGGCTTCCCTGTGCAGCAGAGACCCCCTCACCTCTGCAGGAGTATACCGTATACCCTGCAGCTGTGGACAAGTTTACATCGGGACCACAAAGCGTAGCATCCAGACAAGAATAAAAGAACATGAAAGACACTGCAGACTTGGACAGCCTGAAAAATCAGCAGTGGCTGAACATAGCCTAACTCAAACAGGGCACAGTATCTTATTCCAGGACACCAAAATACTGGACAACACTTCCAACTACTTTGTCAGACTGCACAGGGAAGCCATTGAAATTCACAAGCATAAGCAAAACTTCAACAGGGATTGGACACTGGGGTGTGCTATGGATGTATATAAGCCAGCTGTGTCTGGTGTAAGTGTGGAGCTTGTTCCATTAAGTGCTTGGCGAAGCACTTTGACAGTGAGAACAAAGTCCTGTATATATGTCACTGTAAAATAAATGTACATACACTTTTACTAGTATAAGTGTGTGGAAGCCTTATTTATAGCTCAGCTACAGTTCAAACCATGCTGCGCCAACAAGGACTTGTCATCATGAGGAGGGGAAGGGGGAATATCCCCCAGCATCTGCGGGTCCTCATCCAAAGGTCCCACCGAGGAACAGTGTGGCGGAGGCAGCCAACAGTACACACCTTCCTGCCTTGACGGTAAAGATGGGAGGGAGAGTACATGTCATCATGAGGAGGGGGAGGGGGAATATCCCCCAGCATCCACGGGTCCTCACCCGAGGGTCCCACCGAGGAACAGTGTGGCAGAGGCAGCCAACAGTACACACCTTCCTGCTTTGACAGAAAAGATGGGAGGGAGAGTACATGTCATCATGAGGAGGGGAAGGGGGAATATCCCCCAGCATCTGTGGGTCCTCACCCAAGGGTCCCACTGAGGAACAGTGCGATGGAGGCAGCCGACAGTATCCACCTTCCTGCCTTGATGGAAAGGACAGGAGTTGTGGGACACATTCCCACCCAGCTGAAAGAGGTCCCGTTAGTCCCGTTGACAGGGATGCCGCCACATTGTTAACTGACTGTATCCGTACACAATACAATTGGCTGCACAAATGCAACCGAGCTGTGTAACCAAGGAGGGAACAGTAACAAGATAGTCCCTCGTGAAGCAGGGGCTGACCTGATCCGCTGTCCTGCCTTTGAGGAAAGTAGGGACTGGGCAGGACAGGAGGCATTGTTTGGACGGGTCAGAGTGGGTCCTGAGAGGGGGAGACAGAAACGGGACAGCAGCAGAAGCAGCTGACATCGGCCACCTTCCTACCTTTGCAGAAAGGACATCAGTTGAGTGAACCATTTCTCCCTGCTCAGAGGGCTCTGCGTTTGCGATGGATGGGGGGCACAGTGCAGCTGAACTATATGTGCAACAGTTCCTGAGCTGCTGTGCAAGTGCCCAAAGGAGGCGTTCATCAGCAGCATCACCCACCTTCCTGCCTTGCCGGAAAGGATGGGAGGGAGAGGACCTGTCATGTGGGGGGTAAGTGTGAAGATCCCCCCATCACCGGCAGGCCAAAGAGGAGCACGCTGGTGTTCCCGGCGTGGGAGGGAGAGGATGTGTCATTCGGACCAGGGGCCTGATCCGCCAGCCACTGCGGATCCTCACCAGAGGGTCCCACTGAGGAACACTGCGGCGGCAGCCGCCTCCTGAGCCATCAGCCTCGAGGTTGTAAGCGGCGCTGCCCCAGACACTGATGGTACAACCTCTGCCAGCGCAGCCTGCGGGAGCACTCTGCTCTCACCAGCATCACCCTCAGGGCAAAGTGATCCTCCCACTGACCCCCGCTAAGAAGAGCGGGTGGCGCCCTTTCTCCCCCCAATGGATCTTTCATTGGGTGACGAGGGAGACAGGCTCGGGTGGTGCCTCTTAAGGTGCCAAGTCAGGGCCGTTGAAGACAGGTGCTTCAGGTTTTTGCCCCTGCACAGCAGGACATCACAGGCACGGCACCACACCACATGGGGGTCATCAGGAAGGGCCCGAAAATGCCTCCATATGGAGGCATTGTAACACCGGCCGCTAACAGTCCCAGGGGAAGGAGGACGAATGGTTACAGGCTGCGCTGCGGGGCTGGACATGGATGACAGGGTGAGGAGTGGATTGCAGGAGGGGACACCACCAAGAGTTTGGGCTGGGGTCGGGAGGGATCTTTCATAACACATATACCATTCCTCCAGGGATCCATCGCCCACCCACCCCTCCTCAAAATGTTGAGATTCTCTCCCCCCCCTGCGCAAAGACCTCTTGGGCCTCCACAGCCCACATAGGTGAATTGGGAGGAGCAAGAGGACTCCCTGCTGCCCCCGAGCCACCCCCAAAACTGTTTTCCACAACTGAACCAGGAGGACTGCCATCACACTTCACCCCACAACCACCCTTGGCGGCCAACACAAGAGGAAGACTCATTGTGACACAAAACTAGAATTAAGGAGGATTTGAAAGGAGATGACTCTGTGTGCCCTCCGCCATGGTGCCCACCGAGCTTGGGCCTGGCAGCAGCCCTGGCACCAGAGGGAGGGAGGGACTAGAGCCCTAGCCCACCACTCCCACAGACCTGACCAGATCAGGCTCTGATCAATAATCAATGTGAGCCCTCAGCCGAGGTGCCCACTGAGCTTGGCCCCAGAGCCAGGCAGCAGCCCTGGAACCAGAGGAGATAGATCCCTATCCACCAAAGCCAAGCTCAATTGTACTCTCAGTCTTTCTCCCCGAAGGCTAGCAAGTGGCAAGCAAGAGCTCTGTCCCACTCCACTGCTCGCAGAAAGTGAAACCCAACCTGGGAGACCATGGCTATTTATAAGCACAGGTCCCATTGAGCAACACAGGAGGTCTGTGTTTGGCCATCAGAGCTGCCTATCAGGGTTTGCAGGGATGAGATTGGAGTGCCTGTGGCTACAGAACACCCCCTTCCTCCTCCCTCCCCTGGCTGTCTTCTCCCAACTTGTAACTGCTTTTCAGCTCCGTGGTTGGAAGGAAGCCCTGCTGATCAAGGAAAGCTGGGCTTCCATTCGGGTTTCCAGGGCGACAGAAGGAGGGCAGACAGAGCTCAGGCATTCCCTTGGCTCCGTTGCCAGGGTAATAGATTGCTGGCGCCTGAGTGTCTAGCTTCCCGAACCGCGCCCGAATGCAACGAACCAGGCCTCTCCCGACCGCTGGTTCGTTGCCCGTGGACAAGCACGAACTGCTGGGTCACGATCGCATGATCGCCATTTTCGTGGGGTTTTGAGGTTCGTAATGTGGTTCGTGCCCATCTCTATTCATGACTCTGCTATTTCAGGAACAAGGTTCTAAAGCAACTGCCTTGCAACTTGGACTTTTAAAAAATAATTTTTTCCAAAGCACATGGTTTCTATTGCCTCCCAATTCTCCTTGATTTTTCTCTTTGTCTGTTCTTTCGGTTCCTGACAGTCCTGCTTTGTTTTGGTTGTAAAATTACAGAACAAAACTTTAATTATGGTGTTTGGATGGTAAGCAATTAGCAGACTAAATGTTTTGCTCTTGGTAGTTGAATAGTTATGTCTTGTCTGGAGAGACACCAATCCCTGCATGCATTTGTGTGGGAGGTTAAACCTGAGGTCAGTGGATTGTAACTGCCAAATACATTACATTCTTGGGGCAGGTACTGCATGGTTAACAGAAAACAGACTTTACTTCATACTCCCACAGCTGGCTGGAAAGACTTTATTTTATTTTTATAGTATGCAAAATGGCAGATAAATTTTCAGATTAATGCAATCTGTGCCCTCCTTAACAATAACAAAAAGTCAATACAAGTTCAAAACATTCAAAATTTTCATTGAAAAAACAAGTGTAGAATCTCAATCAAAGATAAACTGTTCCCAGAGCCAGAAAGTCCCAACAGATAGATCTTTTCATGCAGCAGGATAAACATTGACTTCTTGTTATACTGAAAATCAATTATGGACTTTTAGTTGGTTCAAGCAGTAATGTGTATTGTGAGAATACACCAAGAACTAACTTTTTCTCTCCTCTAGCTTTGTCCATTAGGTTCTAAACAGGTTGGGATGCCGATTGTAACTATTTTCACTGGTGTAATAAACAATGCAATCCTAAACAGAGTTATTCCAATCAATGGGCTTAGACTGGAGTAACTCTGCATAAGATTGTACTGTCAGGATGCTTCTGAAACTCTTCTCATTATTTATCCCTTTATTTTGAAATTTTAGATTATCTGTTTCAAACATTCTACTGATGTATCAGGAATCTTTCATCATTCTCATTTTCAGTCAAATTTTGTATCGTATACTAGACATGTTTAATTTACTGTAGCTTTTTGTTCCTTTAATTCATTTACTCCCTTCAATTTCAGGAACCTACACTAAATTAAAAATAAAATGTTGCTATTTTTTGTTTGCCCACTGTGCAAATGCAGTGTTAGTCTATATCCATCTCTATTTTATAAAATAAGATTTAGATGACCCCATCCTCCATGCCTGCAACAAGGCATTCTCCCCTTTAATTTGTGAGGATAGGACATGGCACTACTGAGATGGGGAGAGAACGTTAATAGAGCAACATTAAAAATAATTCTCTTTCAAATCAATTTCTCTTTTTAAAAGCAATCTTCTCCTTTAAGAAGACACTCTTTAACAAGGTTTAATGGTTTAGAGAACGGGTAGGTGTTTGTTTTTGTATCTACTTAGTCTATTAAGAGATACTTTTAAACTGACCAGTGGGAAAGACCACAACTATGAATGAAAAATGCTGGAAAAACAGAAATTAAAAGAGCAGTGGTTGACCTTTCACCACAAGAAAGAAAGCATATGATCACAGAGGGTGTGTATCATGGTTAATTGAGAGTCAATTTTAAGGCTTAAATCTCATGCATCTGTAAATCTAATAGAGCCTCTTGCATCAGGGGAATGTCTCCTATACCTCTTGATCTGAGGGACAGCACTACCATTTGCAAAACCGATCTCTGGGATCCAACCCATTATATAGGAAGGAAACATGGAACCAAGGAGAGTAAATGATGAAGAAATAAATCCTAAAGTACATTTCAGGTGAGTAGTTGTGTTGGTCTGCAGTAGAACAGCAATATTTGAGCCCAGTAACACTTTAAAGACCAACAAAATTTTCAAGGGATAAGCTTCCGAGAGTCAATGCTCCCTTTATCAGATGCCTGACAAAGATGGCTTTGACTCTCGAAAGTTTATACCCTGAAAATCCTGTTGGTCTTTAAGGTGCTACTGAACTCAAATCTTGCTAAACTAGTTAACCAAAACTATTTAACAAATAATAACAAATAATAATTGCCCTCCAAAGGCTGTAGGAAACATTTCTTGTATAATAAACAAATCCACTTTAATAAGCAGCAAACTAGCCACTTCAATCAAGCTCCATCATCATAGGAGGGGTCCATAAATAACATCTGTTCACTGAATAGCTAGATCAAAACAACCAAGTATTAAGAGAAGATGCTGAAGACTAGTATATATCAGCTCAACCCTCCCATGTCCAATTTTGTGATCTCTAAGAGATGTTATGAGCAGTTGTAGCTTATAACAGAGCTCCCAGAGATGGCCCATTCCTTCCCACAGGTTATGCAGGAAAAAACACTGAAAGATTTACAACTGGAAACTCAGGGCCAAGCTACAAGTGACGAATGACACTTGAACGGCAAGTGTATTTCTCCCTGTTCACTTGCACTCCACTCAATCCACTTGCCGTTCAAGTGTCATTCGTCACTTGTAGCTTGGCCCTCAGTGTTTGCTTGTTGTTAATGACAAGGGGACCCTTAGTTTATATCAGAAATATGGTGTAAAGAGAAAGAAATGTTCCTGAATTCAAATGGTTCCACCCCACTGTGGAAAATATATTTACTTGTATGGTGTCTTATGTTTTCCCCAATGCAGCAAATATCACTTACGGAGGAGGATCTGAGATGAGAAAAATAGTCCAGAGGAAAAGTTAGTTCCCTAGTACAGAACTGACTTTGGTCCTCGCTTGTCTTTTTAAAAAAGAGGTGGGAATTAGTTTATCCATCTTCTAACACCTCACCCTATGTCTAGCTAGGTGGAACGGAGCACTTTCTGAACTAATTTCATGCCTATTGTGTCCAGGACACTTGCCTGCCCCAGACTGAGGGCAGACTCCAACTCACCTCCCAGGGGTAAGCAAGATGCTGACTCTGTGCTCCAAAGAGCCTCCACACATTGGAGTGACTTACTGGTGGAGCAAGTATTGCAGGAGCAGCCACCACCAGCAGCAGTGGAGGCCATGAGAGAGCTGGCATTGCAGTGACAGGAGCAAGGAGGGAACCACTGCAAGTGCTGCCCTTCCCTAATGTAGACATCCTCAGCTGGCCCCAGAGGGCAGCCATTGACAAGTGGACATACTATCCCAGTGAAAGGGAAAGCCTGGCTCTGCCCAGCAGGCCAGAGCTGTGCACATCCAGCTCGGTAGTCGTGCTGGGCAACTGGAACATGAAAGAGGGAGGGCAGGGGCACAATCCCCCTGGTGCTGCTGAGTAGCTGGTGGGAGGATCTACTGAGGGAGGGCCAGACAGGCAGCCAGTGGCCAGGTTCCTTCAGCATAGGGGGAGGGGGCTGGAAAAGGTAGAAGGTTAGAGATTGGCCAGGCCACATGGGAGCAGGTGGATGGTTCCATAAAAGAGGGACTACCTACACGGGTAGGGGAGGAAAAAGCTGGGTGTGGCTGGGCTGTAATAGCAAGAGAGAGACAGTGCAGAGGCCAAAGGAGGAACCCAGTGAGGCAACTCTCTCCTCATTTTGAGGCCTGGTGAGATTTCCCCCATGTGCACCCATCAGGATGGCCAAGGGGCACCTGGAGAATGTTGAATGGGAGGCCCACAATATTGTATGATTTTTCATCTTTGGTGGATTTTACTGGGCTCTCCCCCCCAACAATCTACTTCTAAATTTATGGAACAGAGCTCAAATCCACCACAACCAAATGGCAAGTTTATTTTTTAAGTTGACAGAAACTTTTGTTTAAACGATGTGCATACTCATTTTATTGAGTGTCCCTGATTTAGTTCTTTGGCTATTACTTTTAAAATGCAGAACATATTAATTCTGTGGTTGGAACACTGATGGCTAATTCTGATTTATTTTTTTGGTTGGATGTCAACACAGCTGATGTTGGCATGGTTTAGCATGCATGAATTTCAGCCAGGAAAACAAAACAAAGCAAAAAAAAAACACCCGCCCATAATTTTTCCTGAAAATTGCATGTGCTGGAGGGGATGTGAGAGGGTGGGTTGCTGTGTCTTCCAAAGACCATAGAAGCAAGTGCTAAATATGGTAGATGATAAAAGAAAATTACAAAGCCTTCTCTCTGAACATCCAAGAAAAGACAGGCCAAAGATTCTAATAATATGCCAAAGATTCTAATAAAGCAATGTTCTGGTAGATTTAAATGGAAAGGCAGAAGAGTTGTAAAGCCATGGAGCCTTTCTCCTGTATTGAATTTAAAGTCAGTTAAATTTGATTTGTTTGTACTGACCTGCTATGAAATTACCAAGAAATGTGTCATATTTTTGTCCTGTTGCCAGACCCTGGCCAGAACAGGTACTCTGTGATTCATATTATGCTACTATACAAGCTTTTCCTTAGAATTTTGAAGTTTTGCAAAACCTGGTTTTGTTCAGAATGTTCCATTTAAAAAAAATTCTGAATCTTGTATAAAGTGCTGTGCAAATGCAATCTGTTGTAGCTTAATTTGTTTCACCCCCCATAAACACACACACATACATTGCTGATACATCCATGTATGATTGCATCATCAACATTATTTCCATGCAGCATTTTACTGATGAATGTATGGGCCTCAATAAAAACACAACAATAAAGATTGGACCTTTAAAGAAATTATCCTACTTAAATCAGAGTGAATGGAAATTGGAGCAAAGCCAACCTATGGAATAATAAAGCCATTTTTCTAGGATAAGGTAATACACATGTTGAAAGAGAGACTCTCTCTCATCCGCCCTGAGCCTGCTGGAAATGTGGGGAGGGCGGAATAAAAATTGAAAATAAATAAATAAATCATGCCTTACCCAATTCTGCTTGCCTGTCCAAAAAAGCTAGGAAGGCAGTTGAGCCTTTGAATCACAAAAGAATTAAAATATGTCTTAAGGAAGGCATGGAGATGGAAGAGAAACCAGCTGAATCCTGCACATCTGAGGAAAATATGGGACGCATACCTATGCCAAAGTAACTGTTTTCAGGAAGAGTGTTCAAAGAAATGGCTCAAATTGAGGTAACAAAACATGAAGTTCCAGGACTACTGGCCAAATTGAAAACTAGTAACGCTTCTGATTCAGAAGACATACACTAAAGCTGAAGTCCTAAGAATACTTTCCTGGAAGTAAGCCCTACTAAATAAAATGAAACTTACATCTAAGTATATGAACTTAGGATTTGTCTCTAAATGTCTTAAGCAACTCAAATGTGAAATGATTGATCAACTAACCAGTACGTAGAACTTGTTTCTAAAATAAGCCTCCATGCCAGACAACTAGAAAGTGATAAATGTCACATCAGTTTTTTAACAGGGGTCTAGAGGGGATCCAGGTAATAATAGGTGAGTTGCTTAATGCCTGTCCTAGGCAAATTAGTAGAAACTGTTGCCTAGGATAGAATTTTTAAGCACATTGAAGAATGCGGCACTCCCGGCTGGTGGCAACAGCCACCCCGGGATTTGTCTCCCTGGAGGAGGAGGAGGCAGTGGTGCTTTTACGGCCCCCTGGGTACGCCACAGAGGGCGGAGCTGGAGACCTTATAAGGCCACTCCATGGTGTATCAGTTGTGCCTTGTGCTTGGGAAAGGGAGTCACACATAGCATTTCTTCTCTCCCAACATGAGGATCGCACACTACAGCACCTGCTGTTGCATGGTTGAGCAGAGCCTGCTTGCATGGCCTCAGCTGGTGGCGAGACCTCAGAGCCCAATACACTCTTTTTGGACCACTGCAGAGGCTGCTGATGGCATTGGTTGGTGCAGCTTTGGCTGGGGCATGGCTTGGTGGTGCTGATGCAGCTTTTGCCTCCAAGCTCTGTGCACTGGGTCGCCCTCCATGGAGGTGCTCCTCCTGCTGCCACTTTTTTCTGCCAACTGCAGAGGCGCAGCTTTTTGGCGTCAATGTGGCTTTTGCCTCTGGGCACCAAGTTACCCTCTGCAGAGGTTTTTGTTGGCAGCAGGTGTCCCAGTTCCTGTAAGAGGGTGCGCCTTTAGCGGCCCGTGCAGCTCCTACCTCAGCAGGAGGTCAGATCGAGGACCTGCAGTGTCTGTAGGTGGATATGTTTGGGCCACTTCAGCCCTATACCAGTGCGGGTACAACATCCCCCATTGCCTTGGGGGCTTGCTGGAGCCCTATCGCAAAGGGTGTTTGTCTCCTTCTCTGGTTCCTTTGAAGCCTGGCTTCAATTTTCCCAGCATTAGCTGCATGGATGGGCAGCCATTTTAGGCAGGAGACACAAGTGGCCATATTGTAGCTGGGATCAGTGGCCATTTTGGGTGCTCAGTCTCTGATTGTGGGGCCCCTTAACATCTTGGCCTCCTCAAATTGGGGCAACCAGCTCTTGCCCTGATAGGGTTCTGCAGCATGATTCCTCCTAAAGGGGTCTTAGGGTGGACTTAGGATGCCTCCTAAGAAGAGTGCTGGGCCCTCGGGACTTCCGGAATGGTGTGGCGATGTCATGGCAGCTGAGCTCATGAGCGCAGTACCGTGATCTTCCCGATCCCCTGGGACCTGAGGATTCGGGCCTCCAAGACTCCCCCACAGAGGGGGGGGGTAGGCCAGAGCAAGGTGGAGGAGCTCATGGGGATTGGCAGCCCCCTGTTGGAGCCCCCGCACTGGCTCAAAGGCAAGGACCGAGGAAGAAGCCTTAATGGCGCATAAGCTACAAACCCCAAGACTTTGAAATAAGCGAAAACAAAGCAAGGATTCCTGACAAGATAGATGCAAGGATAACTGAAAGACCGAAAAAGGGTGATTTTACCGGACATCTCTCCAAGTAAGAGTATTGTTTATTGCTTTATGATGGCTAAACAGCTTGATGACGGGGGTTTTATTATCCCCCGGAGATGCGGCCACCTCATGGACTAGGAAACTGACACTCAAGAAGTGAAGTGTAAGGAGAGGTTTCCTGGGATGGAGAGCTGGGGAGCAAAAAACTTTATAACTACAAATAATAAGAGTAAAGGAGCTTTTTACCAGTTTTAAAAGATCTGTGATTGAACATTTGTAAGTGAGTGGACAAAATGGCATTTTCTGAAGAGATACTCTTAAAGCTGCAACAAATTTCTAAACGGATGGATTGTGTATTAAGAAAAGCAGACGAAACACTTGGAATAAAAACAGGCACAAGCACTGTGTTAGAGGCCAAGAATTTTGATGGGACAGACTTACCTAAAAGAAAATCGGAGTGGAATTGTGAAAAATACTCCCAACAAAATGGAGGAGAAAATCAGCTTTCTTCGGTGAAAATACAGAGAGAGGAGAAGAAGTTGGAAGAGTGTGCTGAAAAGGAAGCTGTGAGGAAGAGTTTTAGCGTACTACTTCTGCATGAAGTACAAAGCATACAACATACTCCAATCAAGACACATATCACAAAGATGAAGAGAGATAAACAGGAACATTATAACATATTTAATGGCACCTTGCATGAATGGCTAGAAGGCAAAAAGAGCCGGCTATGGCTGATCGTCGGAAAGAAAGAGTTTCAATTAGAGATGGGCACGATCGGCATTACGATAGGAAAATACCCCCGATAATGGCACTCACGCCATCGGGACCCGGCTGATCGGTGCCGTCCACGGCAACCGATCCAGCAATCGGTGTGTGTGTGTGCTTATTCGGGGCTTGATCAGATCGATCGGTATCTGATCGTGATCCAGACACTGCGGCGCCCAGCAATCTATTGCCCTGGCAACAGAGCCAGGGGAATGCCTGAGCTGTGTTTGCCCTCCTTCTGTCGCCCTGGAAACGTGAATGGAAGCCCAGCTTTCCTTGATCAGCAGGGCTTCCTTCCATGGAGCAGCAATGAACTAACCAGTTGGGAGAAGACAGCCAGGGGAGGGAGGGGGAAGGGGGTGTTCTGTAGCCCCCTTCCCCCTTTGTAGGAGGAATAGCTGTTTTTCTGTCTGTCACTCTCTGTTTTTAACCTGCTTTTAAAACACTGTATTTTGTGGGAAAAGCTCATTCATGGCTCTCTGTGTGTGTTTAAAAGGAGTGGGTAAAAGCTGGATCCAGATGATTTTAAACGTATCCTCATGAATTCATATGATTTTTATATTGAAACAAAACAAAAAGGCTGTCATATTATAGATCATGTCCTAGTCTACAGACAGCAACAAAACAATCATGCATCCACTAATCTGTGGCGCTGCCACGGCACAAAAACATGCTAAAAAAGCACGGATCCGCATGGATCCTCTTGATTTTTAAGTGGGTCCACCCAAAATCCACCATACAATCCCAGATCATGTCCATTGCCACAAAAGGGGCAAAAAAAATCAGTTATCCACCGCTTCGTGGCGTTCCCACGGTGCAAAAACATGGTCTAAAAGCATGGATCCTCATGGATCCTCGTGATTTTTATGTAGGGCCACCCAAAATCAACCATACAATACCAGATCATGTCCATTGCCACAAATGGGACCAAAAAAATCATTCATCCACCGCTTTATGGCAGCGTCACGGCGCAAAAACATGGTTCAAAAGCACGGATCCTCATGGATCCTCTTGATTTTTACATGGGGCCACCCAAAATCCACCATACAAAACCAGATTGTCCATTATCCACAAATGGGACCAAAAAAATCATTCATCCACTGCTTTGTGGCAGCACCACGGCGCAAAAACATGGTTCAAAAGCACGGATCCTCATGGATCCTCTTGATTTTTACATGGGGCCACCCAAAATCCAGTATACTGTCCCAGATCATGTCCAATGCCACAAACAGTACCGAAAGATCTAAAATATGACAGCCTTTTGTTTTGTTTCAATGTAAAAATCATATGAATTCATGAGGAACTGTGTCTCAGATTCATGTTTTTTCACCGTGACAGCACCAAATATTTTTGGATCTGTGTTTTTTTATATATCAGTCTGTGGACCTGGCTGTGATATGTGATTTGATGTTTCATTTGTGTTTTTCCTATTTAAAAAACCATAGGATCCGCGAGGATCCATGTGGATCCTGGTTTTACTTTCTTCCTGTTTAAAATATGCTTTTGGAAGACTTTGGAAGACTGACGGGGTGTCTGTCTCTCTCTATTTGGAGAGGCAGGGACGGGTTAAAAACTCCCCCCCCCCTCTGCACTAAGTGTGTGTGTGTGTGTGTGTGTGTGTGTGAAAATGTCCCCTCCCTGAGAGGAGGCAGCTTGTCGCCGGGTTAAAAACTCCCCCCCTGCTCTAAGTGTGTGTGTGTGGGGGGGGCGCCCCTCCGCTTTGGCCTCCCCGATCCCCAATCCCCGATCGGAAACGGGACTTGATCGGTGTGGATCGATGATCTGGGGTCGTCGCCGGCGTGGATCCACAATCAGCTTGATCGGTATTTTTTTTTTTTATCGTGTCCACCTCTAGTTTCAATACTATTCCAGAGAGAGAAAGAAGAAGAAACAAAATGAAACTTAAAGTGTGACCCTTGTTCCTTTATCTCCCCCCCTCTTCTTTTCTGTTTATATGGCATAGAGCTTTAAACTGAAGTGAGATTAAAAGGGTGTGTTAAATAGGGTTGTTAGGGGCCTTTGCAGATAAGGATGGGATATGGGATATATTGTGATTTTTATATGACCAGGTTCTAAATGCTATTTAAATTGCTTTAACAAGAAACTTAGGGAATCTGGAAAGAAACTGGGCTTAATATGCTTCCTTCTGTTTCATGCGGTTACTAGAGGGAGTGTGGCAAATGGGTCTTTGTAGTCTTCTATTTTCCTTCTCACCCCTTATTTTCTTCTTTGGATTTCTTTCCTTTAAATAAAAGTATAAGAAAGTTGTTGAGACAAGATATCTTTTAGGATTAACAGGGGAAACACTAGGGAGGTAAAGGAAACTTTGTAAATGTGTTAAATTTCAAAACTTAAACTATTGGTTAAGCTATGTCTATTTATACACTTTCTCTTGCCTTTTGTAATGAAAATACGAGTACAAAACCTTAGATGGCTTGGGTTTTGATGCATGAAAGACGGAGGGTAGGCTGTTACAAAAATCTTTTTGTACACTTTTCTCCTTTAAGAAATTATTTAGTCAATGATATACACAAATAATGGGACTAATAACAGAACATAAAGATGTGGCTGTTTAATTTTTTTTTTTTAGCTCTGTCTCCGGACTGGCTATGGGCTTAGTACCCTAGGCTTAAGAATTAAAGGATTGAACTGTGTCTTAAGAATCTGATCTCTTAGAACATAAATAACTGTAAGAAATGAGAAAAGGAATTGAGTAGTTGGGTAAAAGAGCAAGGAATTTAAAAGGTGCTTGGAGAGATCTAAATGGACCGTGTATTGTATAAATGGGGGGGGGGGAAGGGGGGGTAGTCGCTTACTCAGTTTCTTTTTTTATGGATTGGTGTCTGTAATGCAAATTTCTTGAAATTTTGGGTGTGTAATGACTATCTTGTACACAAACCTGATACTAAAAAGTTTTTTTTTTAAAAAAAATTAATAAAAATCTATTATAAAAAAAGAAGAAGAAGAAGGGTGCTGGGCCCTCCAAGGGCATACCCCCTGTGAGGCAAACTCCCAGCAGAGCATACATGGCTGAGGCGATGGCTTCACTGACAGGCGAGTGCTGGGTGATGTGGAGGTCTGATGCACCAAGTGGCTACTATCAGAATGGTCGCCTACATTGGGCCATGCTGGGGATATCACCTGCAGCCAAAGCGGATGGTGAACTTGATCCCAGGACAAAGAAGGGTTAAGGGTGGTGCACATTCGAAATTTGTCATATTGCAACCAAGCTGCACTGGCAAAGTTCAAATACTCCCTGTATATAATGTCCATGTACTGGAACAGGGGAGTTGCCCTCCAAGGCTACACACAGGCGATGACCCCCACATAAATTAGAAACAAAGGAAGCCAATTGGCCCAGGCCCTATCTACTTTACAGCACTTAATCCTTTCTTTAACATGCTCCTTGAGTCCTCTTTATCCTTCTTCTCCAATTCCCTGAAGAGAAGGGTAAAGACATATTTGCTTTTTGAATTTTTTTTGCTTAACTGCCATGCATGCCCAATTTGTGCAGGTTAGAAGTTGGGAAAAATAATTGGGCTGGTGACCATCCTTGGCATATCCCCTTTGGTGGGGAATTAGGGTCTGTCATGAGTGGCTGGCTGCTTTACGGCCCAGTTGCAAGGACAGATGCCTTGGACAAGCCAGTCCTCCCCCAGCTTTATGGCCGGGTGGGGGAGCTTTAAGGGGGTGAACCACTTCGTCTGCTTTATGGCCGGATGGGGGAGCTTTAAGGGGGTGAACCACTTCATCTGCCCAGGCCAGGTCCCAGACATAAAATGAATAGCTCGCACCCAGGGCAGCAGATGGCTCGCTCAGACAGGTCAGGTTGGAGGTCCAGGAGTGACCCAGGGCCTGACATGTACCTAGGGTTGCCAGTCCCCCACTGGGGGCAGGGAATCCCTCATTTCCACCCTCCACCCCTGCCACCACTTACCTGACTGGCAGTGGAAGCATGGGTCTCCTGGGCACGCTCCCGGGCATGTGTCATGCTCCTGGGTGGCAGGGCCTGATTCTCCCCTGCTCAGCAGTGGCCCATTCCAGGCCATTTTGGGCACAATTCAGGCTGTTTTGGCCCCAATCCTGTCAATTTCTGGACTGATTCCCCCAGGCTGCTTTGGTCCCGATTTGGCCCCGATTGGTCCCAAATCCCCCCCCCCCATGGAGCGCAAAAGCATAGAATAGAATCATAGAGTTGGAAGGGGCCATACAGACCATCTAGTCCAACCCCCTGCCCAGTGCAGTATCAGCCTAAAGCATCTCTGACAAGTATTCATCCAGCCTCTTCTTGAAAACTGCCAGTGAAGGGGAGCTCACCACCTCCCTAAGCAGCTGATTCCACTTTTGAACTACTCTGACCGTGAACAAGTTTTTCCTAATATCCAGCCGGTACCTTTGTGTATGTAGTTTTAGCCCATTGCTTCGCGTCCTACCCTCTGCTGCCAACTGGAACAGCTCTTTGCCCTCCTCCAAATGACAGCCTTTCAAATATTTAAAGAGAGCAATCATGTCCGCCCTCAACCTCCTCTTCTCCAAACTAAACATTTCCAAGGCCCTCAGCCTTTCCTCGTAGGGCTCAGTCTCCAGACCCCTGATCATTCTTGTCGCTCTCCTCTGCACCCTCTCGATTTTGTCCACATCCTTTTTGAAGTGAGGCCTCCAGAACTCCACACAATACTCCAGGTGTGGCCTGACCAAGGCAGTATAGAGAGGGGCTATGACCTCCTGCGATTTCGACGCTATGGCCCCTTTGATACAACCCAGGGTTGAATTAGTCTTTTTTGCCACCACATCACACTGACTGCTCATATTCAGTTTACAGTCCACTCTTACCCCAAGATCCCTTTCACAAATACTACTGCCCAAAAGTGTATACTACTGCGCAGAAGTGTAGCACTCTTGGCCTGTGTGATGATGTCGCTTCCTAGAAGTGACATCATCGTGCTGGTCCATGTTTTGCGCACACATGCAAGGGAGAAGAAGACCAGGTAGGTGCCAAGCCTCCAATCTCCTGCTGGGGAGGACGGGGGACCTGACAATTCTACCTGTACTGCTAGTTAGGCCCTTGCTGTGTTGATAGATACGTTGTTGTAATTTTAATAAAGTGGCATTTAGTTCCCAACTCTTGTGTCTACCTCTTTATGCCAATTGGGGAGGGGCAATGATGCTGAGGGAAATCCAGCATGGCTTCTGCAAAGGATAATCCTGCCTCATCAAATCTCTGGAGCTCTTTGAGCAAATTCATCAGCATGTGAATAAGGAGGATCCAGTAGACCACACATTTACACTTCCAAAGGCTTTTTGACATGTTACCTCACCAAAGACTCCCGAGTAACATTAGCAGTCATGGGATAAGGCTTAGAGTCCAATAATGGATTAAAAATTGGTTAAACTACAGGAAGCAGAGAGTAAGAATAAATGGAAAGTTCTTTCAATGGAATGAAGCAATCAGTAGCATCCCACATGAGGCTGGTACGATTTAATTTGTTTATAAATTGTTTGGAACTGGGGTGGGGGTAAGCTGTGTAGTGGCCAGGTTTGCAGATGATACCAAATAATTCAGGAAGGTGAAAATCAAGGTGGATTGTGAAGAACTACAGGAGGCTATCTCTAAACTGGTTGAGTGGGAAACAACATGTCAGTTTGGTGTAAGTAAGTATAAGGTGATTTGCGCACACAAATCTGACCTCAAATATATGTGGATGAGGTCTGAACTGGCTGAGACCAAGCTTGAAAGGGATCTTAGGGTGAAGCTCAAAGAACATGTCAAATCAGTGTTCAGCGGTAGTGAAGAAGGCAAAAATCATGAGGAGGATTATTAGGAAGGGATTGAGAATGAAATGGCCAATATGGTAATACCCTTGTACAGAGCTGTCATGCACCCACATTCAGAATACTGTGTATAGTTCTGGTCACCATAGCATATCCCAAATGCAGAGTAGGAAGAAGTACAGAAAAGGACACTCTAAATGATTAAGGAGTTAGAGTGTATTCTTTATGAGGAAAGGCTGCAGCACCTGGGACTTTCCAGTTTGGAAAAAAGATGTCTAAAGAGAGACATAATAAATAAAATAGTATATGGGGTGGAGAAAGTACACAGAGAAAGAGCGTTTTGTCTCTCTCCCATAACAGAATTCAGGAGCACCAATGAAGCTGATGGGCAATAAGGCAACTCAGGACAGAAGAAAGGAAATGACCAATGAGTCATTAATTTGTAATATTCACTGCTGTGAACTTAGATAGTTTTAAGACAGGGTTAGAAACATTAATGAAGGATAGGTTCATCAGTGGCTATTAGCCATGGTGAGTAAAGAGGACCTCCATATATAGAGGCAGAAAACTTCCTCTGTGCTAGCAGGCAGCATCAGGGGGGGCTTGGCCTCTATTACCTGAAGGTTGACCTCCAGAACAACTGATTGGCCACTGTGTGAAACAGGGACCAATAGTCTGATCCAGTAGGGCAGGATTCCAGTCCACGCAATACAGATGAAGACTAAGGAAGCTTCATTATATAGAGTCAGATCACTGATCTATCAGGTCAGTATTATCTAATCTAACTGGCAGCAGCTCTCCAGTATCTCAGGTATATGTCTTTCACTATAATTATTGCCTGGCCTGGATAGCCCAGGCTAGCCCAGTATTGTTAGATCTCAGAAACTAAGCAAGGTCAGCCTGGGTTAGTAACTGGATGGAGACCACCACAGAAGTCTAGGGCTTCTATGCAGAGGCAAACAATAGCAAACCACTTCTTTTAGTCATTTGTCTTGAAAATCCTATAGTCACCATAAGTTCACTGCAACTTGATGGTGCTTTACACACATATTGCCTGATACTTGAGAACATAAGAGATGCCATGTTGGATTAGGCCAATGGCCCATCCAGTCCAACACTCTTTGTCTCACACTGGCCAAAAAAACAGGTGTCATCAGGAGGTCTGCCAGTGGGGAAGGGAAGCCCTCCCACTGATTGCCCCCCAAACACCAAGAATACAGAGCATCACTGCCCTAGACAGAGAGTTCCATCTATACGTTGTGGCTAATAGCCAGTAATGGACCTCTAGCTCCATATGTTTATCCAATCCCCTCTTGAAGCTGTCTATGCTTGAAGCTGCCATCACCTCCTGTGGCAGTGAATTCCATGTGTCAATCACTCTTTGGGTGAAGAAGTACTTCCTTTTATCTGTTCTAACCCAACTGCTCAGCAATTTCATCGAGTGCCCACGAGTTCTTGTATTGTGAGAAAGAGAGAAAAATAGTTCTTTCTCTACCTTCTCTATCCCATGCATGATCCTGTAAACCTCTATCATGTTACCCCTAAGTCATCATTCGTCCAAGCTAAAGAGCCCCAAGCGCTTTAACCTTTCTTCATAGGGGAAGTGTTCCATCCCTTTAATCATTTTAATTGCCCTTTTTGCACTTTTTCCAGTGCTATATCTTTTTTGAGGCGTGGTGACCAGAATTGTACACAGTGTTCCAAATGAGGCCATACCATTGATTTATACAGGAGCATTATGATACTAGCTGATTTGTTTTCAATTCCCTTCCTAATAATCCCCAGCATAGTGTTGGCCATGTAACTGGAGAGTCCGTGGATTGAATCTTGGACCTCATGCATATAAAGGAGATGCTCTAATGCTGAGCTACAGGCCCTCCTGCAATGTCTGCTGATAACCCAGCAGCCAAATGGAAAGAATACTTGAAACAGAGTGTGTATTCTTGCCACAGTATATTTCATGTATAGCCAAATGTCAAACAACATTTTTAATACCCAGTGTTAGAGTAAAAGTGTCTTCCAGAACTGTTTCATTATAATATAGGCTTCTGCTTTTATAAAGATGCTTTCCTAAAAAATTCTGTTTTTTATAGTTTTCAGAATGACAGATGCACGGGAACCTTCTTGACCACCTCAGGCAGGCCATTTCTCAAGCTGGGGCCAATACAGAGAATGCATGTTGATTTTGCCCATGTGCATGCTGTTATCTACAGAAGGCTTTGTTCAAATGAGTGAAGCTGCTGCAGTGGAGCATAGAGAGAGAAGCAGTCTTGAAGATATGAGGGGCCATTGGCATGAAGGGCTTTGTATTTGATAGCTAATACTTAGAATTGAGCCTGGTAACTGATGGGGGGTGGGTGGGCAATGGAACAACTGCAGAATGGGGATAATACATATGCTCCAGCTGGCTCCTGATAATAGCTGAGCCACAGCATTCTTTGCCAGCTGGAGTCTTTGACTGGATTTTGAGGGGAGCCCAATATCAAGTGCATTACAGTAGTCTAGTCTCAATGTTATGATGGTATGGATGCAGGCAGCCAGATCAGCCTCATCAAGGTAGAGGGACATCCTCCAGGATACAATGAATTGGAAGAAAGCATTTTTGCAGCTGTATTAGTTTGCTTCCTTGGGAAGCCAGGATCTTCTGTCATTTGGATTACCCTTAACATATCCTGGGTTGGGTCACAGATATCCCTGCTTTCCTCTCCTTCCAACAGCTATTTCCTGCCACAGGGGTGAATTTTGGGGTTAGAGGTCCAATATGGAGTGATAGCCATACAGCTTAATGGGCTGCAGTGATGAGAGGGAAGGCGACAAAATGGCAAGGACTAGGACCTGGGATGACCCGGTTCGAGTCTCCCGCTCAGCCACAGAAGCCTGCCAGGTGACCTTGCGCCTATCACAATCTCTCAGCCTAACCTACCTTGTTACTTTGAAGATTATGTGGAAGGAGGGGGAACCATGTGAAAAACTGCTTTGGATCTCCAATCAGAGAGAAAAGTGGTATGTGTGTACCTTCCTGTCTCTTCCATCAACAAAGCTGGTTCTTCAGTCATCAGATCTGCATGAAAGAGAGAGAAAGGAGTAATGTTGCCTTTCCTCTCCTCATTGCAGCTGATATATGTGGTTATTATGGAACATTGGCACTGGGATCCCAGGAATTGACTTTTCTGGGATCAGAAATGGTTTTGTAGGGGGAGGAGGGGAAAGCACATAGCTCCCTAATCATTGCATAAATATCCCTGATCTTGTGATAACAGACTTATGGATCCATCGCCTTATTTCCTTATTTTCAAAGGTGATGCTAAACTATCATAAGAGCTAAGGAGGGATCACACAGGTGTTCATAAGCAAGGTGAAAATGCTGGCAACATTGAGAGATAGTTGCAGAGAACTGTTTCCCATTTGGTGACCACTCATAGTCTTACTGTGAGTTCTGTACAGTGTTGTAGGGAATTGCTTTTGGATCTGGCAATGAGATTTTTACTACCAATCCATAAACAGTCCTGTTTAAGACACTTGAATAGTGTAGATGTTTAAAATAAATAAATAAACCAATCAGAAACATGGCATCTATTTTTCAAACTAGACAGTTCAAAGTGTTATTAAGTAAAAAGAAAAGACAACATTTTAATAAGTGAAAACTGGATAAAGTGAAGGTAGATTTCTTAGAAAATGTAGAATGTTAAAAATGTAAATGGCACTGAAATACCTATGTAAAAAGCCTAAAAACAGCTTTTATTGAGAATGCTTCACAGCATGAACCACAAACCAGCTAATCTACAGCACTTGGACTTCAGCTGAATGATTTCATCATGGGAGTAACAACAACCTAGCACTTAAGAATTGCTGGAACAAGACATCTATGTATGCTGATGCTTCCAGGGGAAGGAGGGAATTGTTTTTATGTGTGTTTCTTGGCTGCCCAGGGGATTGTGTTCACGTAAACATCATCAGAAAATTTGGATTATTCTCTCTATTATTCAGCAAGCACTTATTTTTAGATTCAGGACTGGTTAACATGTGCTCTTTTGAAAGAGTGGACCACATATACTAAATATCTTAATGCCTGTAGTAGCCAATGATCCTGATATCCACTACAGGTTACCCTGACTCAGTACCCTTTCCAATCAACCTTGCCCTTGTTGGAAGAGGAGGATTTAGCACTGTCCCTTTCCTCAGGTTTCAGAGGGGGACAAACCACAGAGTTAGAAAGATAGAGAGATCAGGGCATTCTGTTTAATGTTTACTGTTCTGACTGTCCTTTGATATGTAGATTGCTATTCTCAGGATTTCCTCCTCCTGACTTCTTCCCTGTCACTTCATCTCTTCCTGGCATTGTTCCAGGCAACACCTCTCTCCTCTCCTCCCGCCATCTTGGCAGCAAGGATGCAGGCCTTGTTCTAGTATCCATGTCCATCCTTAGACTAGATAGGTAGTTAGGATCTATCTCTTCTCCTTTCCTATCAGAGTATGGAGTTTCTACAATAAAGAACTCTCATTTCTTTTCTAAATATAAAGCAACTGTATGATTTATTATTTTCATTCCTGCACACACACCAGCAAGCAGAATGAGCTCACAACCACCTATAATCATGCTTCCCATGCCAAACGATAGATTCTGCTAACGACCCAAACATGGAATGCTTTAATTAGGTTTCTGGGGCCTACATAACAATTTATTTATCAGCCCTGATCTCTGAAGGAAGGAGAAAGCTGCCACCCCACCTACTTATTTTCATAGCACTACCTCAGTTTTCTTTGTCAGAAAAAAAACCAGGAAAATTTCTTCGTGTGTTGCTGTTTTTCTTCCTTGTTTTTGGTGGGAGAGACTATTGTTCCCTTCTCTTCCCCCTCCCATTCAAAGGTAAAAGAAGTTTGTGCAAACAATGTACCAGTTCCTTTGCCTTCACTGATAATTGATAAAGATTCCCCTATTCTAATAATTTTGCTACAGATGGCAGCACAGAGTATTTTGCAAAATGGCAGAAGATCTCCATATTCTACAGCCCTGACAAAATGTATCCATTTTAATACTGTAATAATGTAAAACACATTTGGAAAGGATTATCTATGATGAATGTTAGTAAATTCAAATCCTGTTCTCAGACGGAGCCATTTGACCTCTTGCCTGAGGCAATATCAACAAAAATAACTTAATCCATGCCCTCAGCTCATCTTGGCTCTTTGGCCTCATTCAAAGCCTCCATCCCTACTTGGGAGGCATTGCAATAAAACTCAAGGGAATCTAATGAACCAGGCTACAGAGAAATCAGTCAGTGGAACCAGCCCAAAAGGCGGGGAGCACACTTTCCAGCATGCGAGGCATTTTCAGATAAGCCCATGGGCTGAAAAAGGGCATCCTGGGTTTGTAAATACATGTGCTAGATCTGATATAATGTGGGTACAGCTCCTTCCAAAGCATGTGTTAAATGAGAGTGAATGTGGGCCTGTTTGTTCTGTCCTTTTATCCATTTGGCTCACTTCCACTGACTGCTGACTGTGGGTGGGATGGTAAAATCTTTCCTTTCCAGTGGCTGTGACCCCATATTTCATAGGAAATGAGGAATTCTCATTGCTGGTGCAAAGGGCTGTGAGGATGTGTAAAGGAGTAGGGATCTCAAAGCAGGGACTCTAACAATGGGATCCATGCACTTTTCAAAGCTAAACTACAAGAGACAAATTACATGAGGATGTTCATGTGAAGGGAGTCGCAACGTTAGCTGGGAAGCTGAGTTTTAAAAGACAGATCAGAAGGCTCTGTCAATTTCCCCTTACAAAGCAGTAAGGATTGCTCCTCAGAGGGTTTATTTCCTCTTCACCTCCTAGAAGGGGAGGTGAAACTTTGGGAGGTGAAGAGGAAATAAACAAACCCTCTAAGGAGTGATCTTTGCTGGCTCTGTAGAGAAAGGAAATTGACAGAGCCTTTCTATCTGTCTTTTAAAACTCGGCTTCCCAGCTAACTCCCTTCACATAAGTGTCCTTGTGTAATTCATCTCTTGTAGTTTAGCTCTCAGTGCCACTGTGGTAACTTGGCTTCAGCTTCCTCACTAAGGATAGCAGATACCAGCTCAACCCAGCTGGGTCCCTATCAGAATCCATCTAATCTTGACTATCTTCTGGTTCTTAACTGCCCCCCCCCCCTGAACAACGCTATACTCAGGAAGAGACAATGCTTTCAGGCTCCCTCTTCCTACATGCCACCTAAACTTATTGACTGCTGCTCAACTCAGTTCCAGAGTACCAGCCTTGACAGGCAGTTTTATATTTGGTGGGAAAGGAATAGTGTAGCAGATGTATTACTCTATCTCCTGCACAAGCAAGGAAGCACAATCATGTGTACAATAGCACCAATCTGCTTTCTGGTTGTTGTCCACTCCTCCAGCCTGTGATATGCTGACAGAACTGGAGATCAGTGCCCTGGAAGTGGTAGCAAGGGAAGGGGCATAACTCAGTGGAAGCGCATGTTCTGGCTTGA
This sequence comes from Eublepharis macularius, assembly GCF_028583425.1. Classification (NCBI taxonomy): domain Eukaryota; kingdom Metazoa; phylum Chordata; class Lepidosauria; order Squamata; family Eublepharidae; genus Eublepharis; species Eublepharis macularius. The sequence goes on from NC_072790.1 coordinate 197,320,624, forward strand.
GGGTGGGCCACTTTGATTGTCTTTTCAGCTACATTGTGTCTCTCTCTGCATGTATTTCTACTCTGATCTAGGTGGGTCTGGATTTGTGTCTGTTTTATGTTTTCCAAGACTCAGTTGAGAGGTGGATCTGGAATTTTGTTTAATGGGTAATGGCTGGGGGGGGGGGGGTGACCAGTCATCTAACACTGAGACTTGGCTGGAGGGTGGAGTAGTTAAGGTTTCTGACTGTGTTCTCCAGGGTCCTTAGTGATACATCAGCATAGATCTGGTGGGGGAAGGTGGTATTGCTGTAGCATATAAGAACTCTATCCCCTTAGCATGGCATCCCATCTAGGATCCTTCAAGTTTTGTTGTGCACCTAATGTTGGGATTAAGAGATAGGGTTGGGATTCTTTTTTATTATTATTTTTTAATATTTTAATATCTAACATAAAAAACTACAAAAGACTACAAAAGTGTAAGGGGGAAAAAAGAAGAAGGGGGGACTGGGAAAAAGGGAAGAGCAACATACAAACAACAAACGCTACACTACATGTCTTGTATTCCCTTCATGCTGCAATTTTTCTTAAAAGTTATCTTTCTAATATGCTATCAGATTGGTAGATCTTATACAATACAGACTATATTCAGGATCAGGTTTTTCTCCCCCCCCCCCACGTCTCGGTCTCAGTTCTCTCCGCGCAGCTGGAGCAGCTGCAGCCGCTCTCTCCTCCCCCCCACTTTCCCCTTCAGACTTTGGACTTTCTTCTTGCTGGAACTCCTGATGGTTGAACAAAAAGTCTGTCAGCTGCGCTTCCGATGTAATCTTGTAGGTTTGATCCTTATATCTAAACCAGACACCTTCTGGAAACAACCATTTATATTTTACATCACATTTCCTCAAGAAAGCCGCAAGTCCTTTATACTTAAATCTTCTTTTACGAGCCAAAAATGGAACATCCTTCAATATTTAACCTTATTGCCCAAATAATCCAAGTCCACATTGTACGAATTATATAAGATGGTGTCCCGAGTCTTCTTGGATGAAAAGTCAATAATAATCTCGCGAGGCAGCTGACGCTTCATTACATACTTTGAAGATGTCCGCCGGACTTCCAAAATATCGCTTTTTAACTCTTCTTTAGTTGCCTTTGCGAATGGCGCCAAAAGTCCAGACACCAAATCTTTTAAATTTTCACTTTGCTCCTCTTTTACATTCTGAAGACACAGTACCGTTTGGGCACGGTCCACTTGCAATCCTATTATTTGATTCTCCAAAAGCTTCACTTCCTTGCTTGTTGCTTTCATGAGTACTGCGTTCTCGTGTGCAGACTGCTGTGCTCCGGTCGCTGTTTCTTTAATGGTTTTCACTTCGCTTTCCACTGAATCAACCTTTTGCCCCATTTCATTCAGTTTCGCTACAAAGGGCTGCACAGCATCAAAGACTGCTTGTCTCACCATCTCTTCCAAAGTTCCCCCCTTCCCCTGTAACGTTGCCATCACCGATTTACTCATTGCTGGGCTCTGCTTTTTCCTCGCCATCTTAGGGGGGGGCACCAGCTAAGTTCCGAAACTCCGTGAAGGGGAAGAAATCCGCACCTTCTTAGCTTCAACTCCCACCAATCCTTCGCATACGCTTAGAAATCAGAAGGGATTCGCTTACTTACAGGTTTTCACCTTAAATCTGCTTATTGCCGTTCTCCATGGTCCGGCTGCACGCGATGTGCTGCGCAAGTCTGCCGGCCTCCGTTGGAGCAAATGGGCAATTTACCCCCTGCATTGCTTTCAGGGGGTTCTTCCCGCCACGCTCCGGACCCTGTCTCCCTCACTAGGAGTCCTGGGGGTTAACTCTCATGGGTCAACCGCCCGGTCAGGCTGCTCGGACGTTTCCTCCCGGACCTGCGGAGAGGAGCGTCCGACATGGCCGGGAAAACGAAACCGAATCCCAATCGAGATAGGATTGGGATTCTGTTGGTGTACAGCCCACTCTGCTGCTTAACAGTTTTGCTGCCTTTGCTGACAGAAGTGGTCTCAGGAGTGGTGTTGAAGACTTTTAGGCTGGTTGTTCTGGGGGCCTTCAACATTCAAGCTGAGGCTGTCTTGTCATGAGCAGCTCAGGATTTCATGGCCTCCATGACAACCATGGTCTTGTCTCAGGTAATAACTGGCCCTACACATTGTGCAGGTTGCACTCTTGATCTGCATGTGAGATTGCCCTTGAAAAGTGTTTGAAAACTTCAATTGGTGCAGAATGCTGTAGCCAGGATGTTGACTGGACTGGGTCTTAGGTACCATATCCTTTCAGTCCTGGCTTATTTAGATTGACTCCCAATCTGTTTCCAAGCATGATTCAAAGTGCTGGTGTTGACCATTAAAACCCTGTATGGTTTGGGACCAGTATACCTGAAGGACCACCTACTCTCTTACAAAACTGCCCAGCCACTGCCATCACTTACCATATCCTGCTTTGGGTGCCCCCACCTTCTGAGATAAGGCATGTGGCAACCTGGGAAAAGTCCTTCTTATTGTGATTGTATTATGTATGTTTTTAACCTGTTAGCCACCTTGGTGGGATATGACCTCTGTCTATGTTCTTACAGAGCTGCAGTTGGTTGGAGTAGGAAAATGGGGCTAGGTAAACCAATGATCTGATTTGTTGTGAGGCAATTACAAACATCCAAAGATGTTATTTTTCTTAAAGGGCTTTCATTGTAACAAAACACTTCAATATATATTACTTGTAATTATGGACCATGAGATTTTCCTTCAAAGCCACTTCAACATTATAACAAGAATAAAAGCTTTCCATTTAACTTCAGAGGAGTTAGCTGAGTTAGTCTGTAGTAGCAAAATAGAAAAGAGTCCAGTAGCACCTTTAAGACTAACCAACTTTACTGTAGCATAAGCTTTCGAGAACCACAGTTCTCTTCGTCAGATGCATTTAACTTGTTTCCATTTAACTTGTTTACTTAAAGCAGATGAGTGTTCATCTCAGAATCAATTTGTTTAATAAATGGATAATAATGCAATGACTAGACATAAATCAGGCTTCTGATTAATTGTTATTCACTTAGTTCTAGCCTTTGATGATTCTCAGCAAGCCTAGGATCCTTTCTAAATGGCATGTGCCTTGCTGAGTTTCAAACTGTCTATACCAAGTACTCCTCAAAGTGATTTCTAATGGATAACCATTCATTCTGTTGCACCTTGCTCTTTGTATGTTCCAAAGGACAATGAATCAATTAGTCATCTATTAAGTTTAATTGATTTGTGGACATTTATTAGGATATGAACAGTCTGGGGGTTTGTGAATTTTTAAAACGAATTATTGCAGGCTGTGTAGAACCAAAGGGCTGAAGGAAACAAGCAAGACATGGCAACATGAGATACCACTGAGAATCTGGGAATGTCTTCTGAGTCTTCATTATATGCTAGCTTTCATAATAAGGAAAGAATATTTCATCCTGAAAGATGCAAAAATAAGATTGCAAATATAATAGAACAAGCAGGGGATCTGCAAGGACTTGAGGGGGCATCTCATTTCCCCTCTCCCACTATATCTTCTTTCCTTGTTCTGGCAGTCCCTATAGCCTCTCCACTTTTCCTGCTTCCTTCTCTCCTCCTCACCCACCAGCCAATCTGCCTTAAATTTCCCCCCATTTTCAGCTTTCTCTCTTTCCCTCCCCCTGTAGCTTCTCCCCAGGAAAACACTGGCCAAGTTGCATGGTGGCTCAAGCTCAGTTCACAGTGGAGAACCTGCAGAGAATTGCAGGAAGTGCTTCACTTTCCCATGTATCCCCTTCCCACATTTACCCATTTCCCTCATTATGGCAACCCCCATATCCTCACGTTTCCCTACGTTCTTCTTTCCTTCCCTTTCTTTTATTGCCCCCCCTTCAGATAAATATAAATAAATAAAACAATTAAAATCTTCATATATATGTATTTACTTCATTTGAATCCCAATTTGCTCCATAATAGGAACCTAGAGCAATTTAGATCATTCTTCTCTTGTCCATTTTATCTTAACAATGTTCCTGGGGGGTAGGTTATGCTGAGATTGTGTGACTGGACAAAAGTTACCCAGTGAACTTCCAAAGCAGACCAGAGAGGGGATTCAAACTTGGGTCTCTCAGATCCAAGTCTGAAACTCTACTCTGCTACACCACTCAGGCTTTTCTGGGGTGGCTGCTATTAAACTGTAGCAAACAGCCAAGCCTGGGTGGGTCATGGAAGTTGGATGGCATCAAGTTGTTCAGTGGTTTGGCTCCAGGTCTGGGTATGACAAGTCTTCCCTAAAAGGCTAAAACAGCCCTGGAAGGGCTCTGCTCTCTCACCTTGCCTTTTACTGACAGAAACCAAAGCTTGAAGACTGGCAATATTGTCATAGTTGCTTAACAACAGTTGCTGAGGACATTCATTTCTTAAAGCTACAGGAACTCCTTTTATCATTTGGGGGCATTAAGCTTGAATGTATTTTTAGATTTCAGGGTTTTTTGCAAACATGGGGCTTTTCTTGAGTTTGTAGAAATATCTGTCTTGTCAGAATGTGGCCTCAGTCTCTGGATTTCAGTATCCAAAGATGGGGCCACATTGAGAATTAGATATATTGACATGTTCCTGCAAGGCTAAGTGGTAGAAAACCTATATCTCAGTGGTAGATCATGGGTTGGATTCAACCAGCTTTTTCTCTCAATCTCAATCTCAATCTCACCCAATTCCCCTCCTTATTACATCCTCCTGTTCCTGCAGGTTCATGATCCCCATAACCTTTTTAGTGGTCACTGGGGACAATACCATCCCCTTTTCACCAGTGGAATAGCTGGTTGGCTCTTTTAATGCCACAAGTCCTAAATTCAGTCCCTGGCATCTGCTCTTAATGGAACTTCAGATGGGAAAGTTGGGAAGGACCTTTCTCAGAAATCTTTTAGTAATTATTATTTTATTACAGCAAAACAGAAAAAATAAAACAGAGGGGAAAAAAAACAGTGCTGGCTACCAAAACACTATCAGCAAATCTATACAAGATTTCCAAATATTTAAAAATAATTCTATAAGCAATTGTCTTCTATATGCAATATGTTCAAATGTTGATAAGTTCATAAAGTCTTCAATCCAGTGAATTACAGGAAGTGGGCTTTTGTCTTCCCAATGTTGAAGTATAAGTCTTTTAGCAACTGTAAGGATACTGAGGGTCCATTTCTGTTGACCATTGATTAGATTCCAAGAAACTGTAAGGATCTGCCAAGCAACTCTCAGAAAGACTCCACTGTAAGCTGTAGAAGCACTTTATTGAAAAGCTACTATCATGACCCTACTCCATCTTTGCCAGGAATATAAGCATCAAACATATATAGGTTTCCAGAGCACGGGCAAATTCTAAGAACCCCCCCCCCCAGTCCAACGGTCAGTTAGCTCAGAGGGAAAAACATCTAAGCAGGAAAACCAGCAGGACTGATGCATGAGATGTTCAGGGACGTGGCATCTGGGCAAGCGCCTTTTCCCAGACTAAGAAGAGGGGCCCTGGTACCGTTCAGGGAGTCATACAGATAACAGCAGGAACAAATGCCTCCCTTGCATAGTTTCACAAGCGTGTAACCCTTGCAGTCCATTAGGAGAATAGCAATTAACCATAAGCATGACATTAAGCATTAAACATATAATCATGACAGCATTGATGGGTATGGCAGGTGATGCTAAGCACCTGACAGAAACAAGCAAGTAGTTTTACATTAATGGTTGTTGTGGGTTTTCCGGGCTGTATTGCCGTGGTCTTGGCATTGTAGTTCCTGACGTTTCGCCAGCAGCTGTGGCTGGCATCTTCAGAGGTGTAGCACCAAAAGACAGAGATCTCTCAGTGTCGACACTGAGTAAGACACTGAGAGATCTCTGTCTTTTGGTGCTACACCTCTGAAGATGCCAGCCACAGCTGCTGGCGAAACGTCAGGAACTACAATGCCAAGACCACGGCAATACAGCCCGGAAAACCCACAACAACCATCGTTCTCCGGCCGTGAAAGCCTTTGGCAAATACATCAGTTTTACATTAACATCCTCAAAAGTAAATGAGTTTTCTAACTCAAAATTAATATGACTAAAAACTTCCTTCCAAAAGGCCTGAATGACTGAACATGCCCAAAGCATGTGCTTAAGAGAAGCATCATGTGAATTACACCACCAACAGTTAGATACGATGCTTAACTCTGTAATAAAAAGATGCTGTTTGTCCAATATACCCTAAACATAATTTTTTTGAACAAGTCTCAACTTAAGATCCATAGTAGCAACAGGTACATGGCTTAAAGACTTACGTCATTGCTCCAGATAATTATTCTATTCATCTCTAAGGCTCTGTATATCATATTTATTAATTCATCTCAAATATGTATATACAAATATTGTAGGTTTTGTTTTCTGTATTGATTCAGTAAGAATCTCCACTGAGGGAAATTCTGAAGAATCAAAGTTGCTGGACCATATTTGGGCGCCAACAAATGTTGCAATTGTAAATATTGCCATTCAGCAGAAGTTGGCAAATCCTCTTTAAAAAAGGTTCCAGGGGAGATCCGGGAAATTACAGGCCAGTCAGCCTGACGTCAATACCGGGTAAGTTGGTGGAAACTATTATCAAAAATAAAATTAGTGGGCACATTGATGACCAAAAGCTGATGAGGAAAACTCAGCATGGGTTCTGTAAGGGAAGATCTTGTCTCACCAATCTGTTAGAGTTCTTTGAGGGAGTGAACAAACAAGTGGACAAGGGAGACCCGATAGATATTGTTTATCTTGACTTCCAGAAAGCTTTTGACAAAGTTCCTCATCAAAGGCTCCTAAGTAAGCTCAGTAGCTATGGGATAAAGGGCCAAGTCCTCTTGTGGATCGAAAACTGGCTAATTAATAGGAAACAGAGAGTGAGCATAAACGGGCACTTCTCACAGTGGAGGGTGGTGAGCAGTGGGGTGCCACAGGGGTCGGTATTGGGTCCAATGCTTTTTAACTTGTTTATTAATGATTTGGAATTGGGATTAAGCAGTGAAGTGGCTAAATTTGCAGATGACACGAAATTGTTCAGGGTGGTGAAAGCCAGAGAGGATTGTGAGGCACTCCAAAGGGATCTGTCGAGGCTAGAAGAGTGGGCATCCATGTGGCAAATGAGGTTCAATGTAGCCAAGTGCAAAGTAATGCACATTGGAACCAAAAATCCAAAATATAAATACAAGTTGATGGGGTCTGAACTGGCAGAGACTGACCAAGAGAGAGATCTTGGAGTCATGATAGATAACTCACTAAAAACGTCAGCACAGTGTGCGACTGCCATAAAAAAAGCTAATGCTATGCTAGGGGTTATTAGGAAAGGGATTGAAAACAAATCAGCCGGTATCATAATGCCTCTGTATAAATCGATGGTGAGGCCTCATTTGGAGTACTGTGTACAGTTCTGGTCGCCACACCTTAAAAAAGATATCATAGCACTGGAAAAAGTACAGAGAAGGGCAACTAAAATGATTAAAGGGTTGGAACACTTTCCCTATGAGGAAAGATTGAGGCGCTTGGGGCTCTTTAGCCTGGAGAAAAGACGACTGAGGGGAGACATGATAGAGGTTTACAAGATAATGCACGGGTTAGAGAAGGTAGAGAAAGATGTGTTTTTCTCCCTTTCTCACAATACAAGAACTCGTGGGCACTCTATGAAATTATTGAGCAGTCGGGTTAGAACAGATAGAAGAAAATACTACTTTACACAAAGGGTGATAAACACATGGAATTCGTTGCCACAGGAGGTGGTGGCAGCTACAAGCATTGCCAGCTTCAAGAGGGGACTGGACAAATATATGGAGCAGAGGTCCATCAGTGGCTATTAGCCACAGGAGATAGATGGTATTCTCTTTGTGGGGAGGTGGTGCTCTGTTGTCTTGGTGCTGGAAGGAAGGCAGTGGGAGGGCTTCTGGTGTCCTGGCCTCACTGACAGTCCTTTAGATGGCACTGGATTTCTAGCCACTGTGTGTGACAGAATGTTGGACTGGATGGGCCACTGGCCTGATCCAACATGGCTTTGCTTATGTTCTTATGTTCTTATGTTCTATTTAGACCTCATTTGGAAACATGACAAGAACTCAGCAACATTACCTATCAATAGATCTAAACTAAAAATTCCCTTACTTGTCCAAGCCTTCCATAAGAAAGTTTTCTTCCCAATTTTTAACTCTGGATTTGACCTTTCTCAGAAATCTTGGAAAGCCTATGCTAGCTGGTATAGACCATCCTAGGTAAGGACATGTTTAATCCCAGTGCTACTACACTGCAGCAGACTGTGGTTCTATGTCACTTGTGACAAGCCCCTTTAAGGGTAAGTAGCCAAGAACTGAAAAGGAAGCCAGGAAAAAGTCAAGCAAAGCTGAAGATGCTATCCAGGAGAGCTAGAAGCAGAGAGACATATGTAGCTACAAGCAATCAAGATAGGAAAATAACAGGCTAGGAAACACAGAGCAGATGCTTGAACACAATGCCAAGCAGTCTTACAAAGGGTTTTAGGAGAGTGAATGAGGAAGACAGGCAAGAGCAAATTGCTAGTCAACGCCTGTAAAGACTAAAGAGTTGGCCTTTTTTAAAAGACCAGGTGAAGAAACTGAAAGAAGCTGATCAAAGTACTAACATGGTAACTGGATGCTTAGGCTCCCCAGTACTAGTTGAAGGAGTTACCTCTTCCTCTTTACAAATCATAGGGGATTAGCCTCTCTCTTTATGCTACAGCCACTAACATTGGTGCTGTGTCAATTTAATTGGTTCTTACAGGTGTGCTGCTGGCAAGAAAAGAGTTTTTGAGGGAAGCAGAGTTTTTCATACACCGTAGCAGCCCTGGGTGCAGTCCTAAGTATGCTGCATCTCAGGTCCTAAATGAAAAATAGTACATATGGAGCCTCCAGTGAACTACCTTGTTTTTTCAGGTCTTTATTTATTTATAAATACTTTGACTCCAAGTTTTTCCTCATGAAGTGGAACCCAAGGCCACTTACAATAAAAATCATACTAACGTGACACGACAGAACAATAAAATAGCCAATAAAAATCTCTCACACAGCATGTTTCAGGTGGGGCAGATTAGAAGCCTTTCTCCCTGAGAGGTTTTTTCAGTGCCTCAAGCATGGGGGAGAGTTGGGATGAGCAATAAAGGGTTAGGCAGCAGCCCAACATCAACAGGTCAGGCAAGAAATCAAGCTGTAAGTAGAAAATGTCTACCATGCGCACTAGTCTTCCAATGAGTAGTGCCACTGAGCTAGCAGAGAGCAGGTCATTCTTAAGGCACAGCCATAAATGTTCCCCATCCATAACACTCCTGCAAGTGTTGGTGGTTTTAGTGGAAGTCGGCTCTAGTCTCACAGATCCAGGTCCAGAGGTCTAGTGACTGGACCATAGTGGAATGTTTGTACAAGTTTGAGATTTTGGTTCAGTACTCATTAGCATATTTGCTTGAATCCCCTTCAGTAGAGTGCGCACACAGGGCACTGATGATGAACTACTGCTTGTTCCATGGCCGCCTCTGTTCCCAAGTAAATATTTATCCTGGCATTTGCCCCATTTGTTTACCAGCTATTCATGGACTGGAGCGCTTTAGGGAAATTAATTGGGTTACATAAATATGCTGTTTATTATTTGACAGTTTTCTTCTGCTTGGCCCTTGTAGATGTCTGCTTTGAAAACATTCTCAGATGAAAATATAAATGATATTTCAGTGGAAAACTTTGAGATGGGTGCATGTGGAGTACACAGAAGCCCTTGTGTACAACTGTGAGCTGCACTGGGCAGTAGCATTTTGTTAATAAAGTGTGCAAAAATAATAGACAATATATATTAATATCCTCTTGGGATACACACAGGCTGAGAGTCAAGTTAAAATTCAGACTCAAAAATGTCCCATTGTATTTCTGTGTACTGTTGCTTATTCATTCATTCATTCATTCATTCATTCATTCATTCATTCATTCATTCATTCATTCATTCATTCATTCATTCATTGTCTTCAATGTACATGAAGCTTTATATGCTTTTAATTATTTTTATTCTTATTGGTAAAGTCAGGATAAAAAAAATCTTCAAACTTTGGGTAAAACTATAATTTTAGTGTCATGGATATAGCTGGCGGAACTGTTGCTGGATTTGACCAAGAAAATCATAGCCTTTACATACAGAAAAAGGTTAGCCTGGCTTCATAGCAATAATGAACTAACATTTTTATGTACTTTAAGAAGAAGCTTCAAATATAGATTGCTGCTTGACAGCCATGGTGAAATGGCTGAAAAATAACAAATTGAAAGTGAACACAGACAAGAGTGAAGTGATGCTTGTGGGAAGCTAGAGATCTTGAAGGACATTGTATTCCCCACTTTTGATGGAGTTCGTCTGACCCTTGAAGACTTGGTTAAGAAACTAGGGGTTATACTGGAGCCAGCACTACTATTAGAAAAACAAGTTAAGGCAGCAGCAAAAAATTCTTTCTACAACCTCACTCTAGCCTGGAAGATGGCTTTGTACCTCGACATAGCTGACCTGATCACCAGGATCCATGCTATGGTAACATCAAAACTTGACTATTGTAATGCACAATACATAGGTATCCCATATAAGTTAACTAGGAGGCTCCAATTGGTGCAAAATGGTGCAGCTCAACTGTTACCAGGAGCACTTAGGAGCATGAACATTACTTCCATTCTACAGTCACTCCATTGGCTACCTATCAGTTACCATGCTCAGTTCAAGTTATTGGTTATTACATACAAAGCTCTTCATGGCCTTGGCCCGGCATACCTACGGGACCACTTCCCTCCCTATATTCCTCTATGGCAGCTTCACTTTCCTGCAGGTGCCAGCCTGCACATGGGTGAAATCAACAGCAGCCCACACAAGGGCTTTCTCTGTGGTGGCCCCGATCCTGTGGAACGGTCTGCCTGAAGAGGTCAGGAGACCATCACTCCCCTGGCTTTCTGCAAACGATACAAACCCGAATTATTCAAAAAGGCTTTTTACTCAGCTAGGAGGGCGGTATTGTAGGGAGGGGGTCTCAGATGCTTTGCTATCGCTAATGAGTTAAGGACCATAGACTTCACCACTATATTGCCTTACATTTATTTATTTATTTATATTTCAATTTATATACCGCCCATCCCCAGGGGCTCTGGGTGGTGAACAGTTAAAATTGATAAAAACAAGAACTAAAATCAATATACAAACAATAAAACAAATTAACAAAGTGCAGTGGTGGGGAGAACCCTCCCCCACCCCAAAAGGGTGCTTTAAATATGTACTCCTATATTCTACCTGTGTTTCATGTTGTCTAATGTCAGTCCTCGAGCTGATTATGTTCTATTTCAGCATTTCTTCAACTCTGTATTGGATCCTTGATGATGCAAGGATCTTTGTAAACTTGTATTTATTTACCCTATGGCACTGTTTATGGAAATGTCTTTGACAGTATATGGAAATGTCCTTAATACTATACGGAAATGTCTTTGATACTGATTGTACCAATCTCACACTATGTAATCTGCCTTGAGTGTCAGTGAGAAAGGTGGACTATAAATAACATAAATAAATAAAATAGATAATCATGTATTAGGGTTGCTGTTCCCCTGGTGGGGGTGGGGGACCTCCTGGTCCCACTCTCCATCTCCTGCCGCCACTCACCTGGCCAGCAGAGAGGAAATGTGGGGGAGCAGGCCTCTGGGGTGCATTCCCTGAGTGGCACAATGACATCATTCCCAGGAGTGACATCATCGCACCTCACTAAAAGCATTCATGCGCTTTGCACAAGGGCCAATTTGGGCCCCCAAGAGGCTGAATTGGGCCCGTTTGGGGCCCAAATCAGCCCAATGCAAAGTGTGCATGCACTCCTGGGCCTGCACAATGATGTCATTTCCCGGGAATGATATCATTGTGCAGGTGTCAGTCCCTGGCAGTTAGATCCCTCAAGCCCTCCACAGAACACGCAGGTGTTCCAGTTGAAGTAGCTTTATTGAGATCCATACAGTACAGGTGTTCACCCAAAGGTGGCAGTTGGCAGAAGTGACAATTCAAACAAAGGCATAACTAATTATAGGGAAACTTCCCGCTCTTTGGGGTCCGTTGACATTCAGGCACGAAACCCCCATAGAGGTTGCATGGGAACAGATTAGTTTAACTACATGAAGTACAAAGCAAAATATCTCAGTCTCTGGGAAAAGAAACAATGTGCACTGCTAGCAGCTCTTCTCCAAGGACACTTGCTGGAAGAAGTGAAAGTACATAGTTTCAACAGATAACGGAGAGGCCCACTGGCCTTCCTGCAATTAATATTAGCAGATAAATCAAAAAGAGTCCAGTAGCACCTTTAAGACTAACCAATTTTATTGTAGCATAAACTTTCGAGAATCAAGTTCTCTTCATCAGATGCATGGTACAGAAACTGGTCAAATATAGAAGAGGAGGGGGGAGGAGGGGAGGAGAGAGAAGATGCAATTGGGGGGGGGGGAGAGGGAGGATGCAATCAAAACATTCCTTTGCTAGTAAATGTAAACATTTCCTTTTGGTTTTTTTTTTTTTTGAAATTTTTTTATTGGGTTAGGATCAAATGTTTACACATTACAGTCAATATTCCCATTTCCCAATTTCTAACCCCCTCCCTTTCCCCCCCCCCATTTTGTTGACTTCCAACAGTTTTCCAACCCTTTATCCCTTTTCCCTTACTCTTTATATATTCCTCTATCTAGCAAATATATATTCTCCCTTAATTCTAAGCAATACTTCTTTAACTATTTTTAATACTCTGTACCCTGCCTATGAGTCCCTTTTTCCATAATGGATAAACAATTTATCCCATTTTTCATTATTTCACTTTCAAATATTTCTATATATCATAAACTATGTAAACCATACATTCATATAAATCAATCAGTTTAACTTATATTCTATATGTTATTCTATTCTTATTCTATGTCATTATTTCTTCTTCTTTCTATTTTAATTATATTTGTTTACATTAGTATTTCTATTCCCCTTCAATCATAGGTCTGTATATGATATCAATCAATTTGACTCATATACAGCTTCAAATAAACATATTCAGTTTGGTACATTGTACAGAATCAAAAAGAAAATATTATTAGTTAGTCAATCCTTATAGTTAACCCTTATGATTAATTATTTTCTATCGATATTCTATTTATTATTCTATATATATCAATCTAATATCATCACTGCTTAGAAATTCCTTTTATCTCTTCTCCTCCCCGGTAAAGTCACCCCCCTCTACATTTTATTGTACTTCAGTAGTTCTCAAACTGCCACAGTTCTCCTCCCACCTCCCATTTCTTCTCCAAATATTGTTTCAGCTTCTCCCAGTCTCTTTCCTTTTGGTGTGGAGATCAGTTGGCTTGTGTGAGGCTTCAAAGGAGTTTGCCGTGTTAGTTTGTAGCACCAAAACAGCTAGACCATCCAATTCCAATGTAGTATAAGCCTTCGATAACCACAGCTCTCCCCGTCAGATGCATCTGACAAAGAGAACTGCGGTCCCCGAAAGCCCACGCCAGGTGCCACTGGGCTCCCCCAGACCCCGCCTCTGTAAAGGACATCTGTTACCTGTGATAATGTGATAACCATTCATAGTCCCTATTCAGTCCCAGCTTGACAGAGTTAAATTTGCATATGAATTCCAATTCGGCAGCCTCCCGTTGGATTTTGTTTTTGAAAGGTTTCTGTTGAACTACAGAGACCTTTAAGTCTTTGATGGAATGTCCTGGTAGATTGAAGTGTTCTCCCACTGGTTTCTGGACGTTTCCATTTCTAATGTCAGATTTGTGTCCATTTATTCTTTTGCGTAGAGGTTGGCTGGTTTGTCCAATGTACAGAGCAGAAGGACATTGTTGGCACATGAGGGCATATATCAGATTGGAGGATGAGCAGCTGTAAGAGCCAGAGACAGTGTAGTTGATGTCATTGGGTCCTGTAATTGTGTTCCCTGGGTAGATATAGGGGCAGAGCTGGCATCTGGGTCTGTTGCAGGGCCTGGTACCTGTGCTGGTGACTCTGCTGGCCAATTCATGATTGTGAGTGAGAAGTCGTTTAAGGTTGGGGGGCTGTCTGTTAGCAGTTAAGACACTCTCAGATGATCCACACAGAATATAACATATAACTCTGGCAAACCACATTGACCAGTACAAAATGCAGAATACAATCGTGGCAGGTATGCTGGTATACATGACATAAGGCCTGGGAGCATGCATGTACAAAGCATGGATGCAAAAAGGAACAGAAAGGTGAGTGCCGGGTCTCCCCCTCCCACCAGGAGAGTAAGAAGACCTGACAACCCTACCTTAGCCATTTTCACATGTCCTTATTTTAGGGCCTTTTTTGCGCTATGAGACTGTTAGTTGCAATCCCGCTATCATGACCCACCATTCACATTGCCTTGACTTGTGCGGCTGCATTGCACTTCCAGAAGTTTACATGCCACAGAAAAAGCACTATTCTGGGTGGTGGATGAGCTCATGTCACAGGTGACGAAAGCACCTTCCTGCCCATTTTGCCTTTTTTTTTTTTGCACTATATCACTGTTTCTATATGCAAGATTGAACCTCCCCTCCCCAACGGTAGCCTGGAATAGGCTTTATTTTTTGCCTGCCAATTTACTTCAAAAGACAATGGTAGATCAAGGGTCATCGGTGGGGAGAACCTTGGGATTCAGTGATCTCAAAATAGCACATGAATGCTCAGCAAACCACTGCCAGCCATTATGTGCCCACTCACAACCCAGTTTGCATTTTTTCAATGCATTTGTGTGATTGCACTGTCACTATAAATGTTTTTTTTGGAAAAAAAATTCCAACAGTCTAGAGGTGTTCCATTATTTGCAAAGAGTAACTCTAACATTAAACATTTAATGTCCTTCATTTTTAAAAGTGTTAGTGCAGTTGGTTCCTTTTAAATGCGACATTGCAATAGGGCAACAAAGGTGTCCTTTAAAAAAGAAATTAGGCATAACTGTCACCAGGAGACCACAGAGGCTTACAAGATTCCTGGTTGTGGGCAGGAAAATCTCTTCCTAGGGAGCAGAAACCAAGAGAGGAGGAGGGGTTGCGTGGGCATTCTCTGGAGAAGTATTTCATGCATGTGAAAAAGCGCTAAAAATGCATTACATAGCGGAATAAACAGGAAATCTGCATTCTCAGAGAAAGAGCAACGGTGACAGGAGGATGACAGGTTTTTCATGGGTGGATTACAAGGAAGTGTGTACAGCTGTGAGTATAGTGGAACAATTGTGAAACTGTGGCGCTAAAATAAACAGCCCTTGTATGGTGTTTGAAGTTATTATAAGCAGAGGTTCTATAATAGTACTGCTTGTTTATAACACCCACTAATGAACCTAAAATGTTATTTGAGGTGTACCTCTTTCCAGGAGTTAAATGATTTGATACAGGAAAGCTAAATAGACACCTAGGGCATCTTAAGTGTGTACCTATATCTGAATCAGGCCACACCATAGTCATCCAGAACATTAGATAATATATACACTCATAGATTTATCTTTAAACATAAATTGAACTCACTATATCAAAATGTATTGTTTAATCTAGACATCAGTTGATTCCATAGGATAAGCACCATTCCTATATAGATTAAAGAGCCTACAACACTGATAGAACATTTCTTGAAGCTGTAATCTTTATTCACACTTGTTTATATATAGAAATTTTATTCATGAGTATGAGAAACAAAACTTCATGCACCCATATTTCTAAGCATGATAACATCAGCTAAGCCCAGCCCAATACTGAGATAAAAGAAATCTTGCTGAAACAATTAAATTCTTAATAAAATATCCAATTCTATGTAGACAATGGATTTAGAAGAGATTGACTCTGTTTAGGATTGCATTGTAAATGTCTTCACATGAACCTTTAAACTTTATGCATAAGCAGAAATCCCTCCCACAGGTGCTTAAAATCTAAATATGGATGGAAAGACATTAGATGATAGAAATGGGAAAGAAGACAGAGTATAACAAGGGAATTCGAAAAGTGTATGTATATATAAATATAGGCTTAGGGATGTAAACAGAGTATTGGTGTGTATTATTTCTTGTTTATTTTTGTGTTTGTTTAGAGAATTTATATGCTGCCCTTTCAGAGAGCTGGCTGAGGCATCTCTGCAAAGTAAAAATAATACAATGAAATAATAAAAACTGCAACATAAAAATTATCCATATGGAAACACAAAAAGAAGCCTTAAAAACAAGCCAGGAGCATAAAAACAGCATACAAACATCCTGCAGCCTAGAAGTAGAGCATGAAAAGGGTAAAATAGACACCTAGGAACCCTGAAGTTAAAAGCCTGAGTAAAAAGAAATGTTTTGGCCTTGTGCCTAAAGAGCGGTAAAGGAGGCATCAGGTAGTATCAGAAGGACATTTGAAAGACAAGGCACCATCACTTTACAAGCCCAGTCTCTGATTGCTACCTGCTTTGCCTCCTGTCTTGCAGAGAGCAGGGCTTGAGACCAGGAACTTAACTGGTGGTCCTTCAACTACCCTGGTCCCAGGACATTTAGATTTAAACTTAAGAAGAACCACCAATATGAATTGTGCCTGGAAACTGATGGGCAAACAGTGCAGATCTTTCAACGCAGTAGTGATACAGCACTGTATCCAGCGCTCACATTTAGTATGCTGAAATTGCCCCTGATTTTGCTTGGCCTTATTCTCATTTAACCGTATATACCGTGTTGTTGTTATCCTCATGACAATCACCCTGTGTAGTAGGGGAATGACTTCAAGTGGATGAGTGGGGAATCAAACCCTGTTCTCCAGATTAGAGTTCTGTCACTCTTATCCATCGCTGCTGTTTATGCTTTTGCAGTTTGTGTTTCCTTTTCACCATTAACTGATGCAACTGATGTACAAATAGCAACTGTATTATAATGGAAACCATTTGTCAGGAACAAATAGAAATGGGTGGGAAAGTAAAGTCTCAAGGGTTCATTTCATGTAACAGAGAAAGCAACTTGCAATGGAGACACTGAACCAAACCAAACCGCTCTTGAAAGCCAGTCTCATCCCTCATTTTCACCAATTTATAATATTAGCATATAGATTTTCAGTTAAATTATTCTCTGAGACATAACTTGACTTAATCAGATTTTCAGAATCCCCTTTGGGTAGTGGTTTATAGATAGACAAGCATTACTCAGAATTCCTGTACACAGTGCTTCATTATATGTATGGGTTACCAAGTTCATTCACATCACAATGAATATGGAATATCCAACCTGAGTAAGAGAGGGTGACCACAGCCAGCTAACGAAGCAATTCTTTCTGGGTGCATGTGGCATCATGGCACTGAAAAGCAGGAAAGAATAGCTTGCATGGGCTGCAGTCAAGTTTGCTAAGCAGTTCCTCCATAGTATTTCCAAACTGTTAGCTGAATCTAGAAATAAACACACTCTAGGCTCACTGCATATTGCTCTGTCTTGCAGTTCTAGAGCACTTCATTATACTAAAGGCATGAAAGCAAATATTTGGCTTATTATTAGGTCAAATTATGCAGTTCAGCTTTCCTCTCTTATGAAAGTCCTGGTCATTTACACCTCTTCCCTTTCTTTCTCTTCCCCTCCCTTCTCAGCTTACCAGCTTCTGCCATGTTACCTTCCACATGTTCTCAAGCACACACACTTTAAATTTGGTTTTCATAGGCCCCTCCTTTGTTCACTAATTTCCTAGGATTTTCTGCCTGTCCTGTCATGGTCTAAGACCAAAATATCTCACTCAGGTGTAGTTATCCTTTTGACTTCCCTTCCTGTGTAGTAGGTAGACATGGGCACGAACAGAAAAAAAACCCGAACATGGTGTTCTTTGTTCGTTGCCATCCACAAACAATGAACACTGACGAACATGATCCTGTCAAGAACATGTCCGTTGTTCGTGGGGGCCAGCAGGCTCTCCTCCAGCCATCAAGATCCCTTCTGCACCACTCCCAGAAACTCTACCTGAGCAGGCAGCAGGATAGGTACCAATAATAAATAATGGCTTGGCCCAGAGCCTGGCAGCAGCCCTGGAACCTGAAGAGGTAGATCCCTATCCCACCATACAAAGAAAATTCAAGCTCCAGTGCACTCACCCTGTCTCTCTAACAACAGCTCTCTCTCTCCCTGAAAGCCAGCGCTGGGAGCCCCCCTCCCCCCTGGTCTTTTCCTCTTGTAACAAATTTGGAGCTCCAGTCCACACTTGCAAGGAAGACCTGCCTATCAAGATAAATGGGGCTTTGATTGGAGTTTCCAGGGCAACCACAGGAGTTCAGACAGAGTTCAGACAATCCCTGCCTGAGTTGCCATGGGAATTGATTGCAGGTGCCAGACTGTCTGGCTTGACAAACAGCAATGAACAAGGCTTGCAATGACCACCTGTTCATTTAGAATGGGGCCTCACAAACAGCTTGTTCGCGAACAGCAGATTGGGCTGTTCGTTGGTTTTTTTAGTTCATGTTGCTGTTCGTGCCCCTCACTAGTGGTAGGTAGGCAGCTGACCTAATACAGCCAGAGACTGCTTTACCACCACTAGGTGGTACCACCATTAGGGTACAAACAGAATGCCACTGAGTCAGATGGTGATACCAGACCTTCCCAAACTGCTGTTTCAGCACCTGAAAAGGCATGTGGGGTGGGACAAGAGCTCCTGAGGTGTGCACTCCAGATCAGAGCCCTGTGGCAATATTTAAAGAGCTACAACTGCCTTTAAAATGCCATCAGCAGCCACAGGATGGACCTGTGGCTGCTATCACCTGTAATTTGGCCCTCAGTCTGGATCCAATCTAATTACTTACCAGACAGTGGGACTCATATGGAACTGGAGGGATTGGTGACAATTTACATTCAGATGCTACTCTAATTTTGACAAAACTCTTTTTTTTTGCTGAGAACTTGGCAGTCTACCATGAGAGGGATCCTTTGGGACAGTCTGGTTATGCATTGAACTTGTTGTTAATTGACAGAAAAGGTCACTTAGTAATGGGGTAAAAGAAACAATTTGATTTAACTAAAAAAAATCTGCTCCCTGTTTTTAAGTGCCCTTTCTGTGTAATTAGTTCTCCCTGCCCAAGCAATTATTTATACAGTGCATCAAGTTAGAACTGAACAAACCTTTCCGTTCCCTGCCCCCCCCCCCCACTTCTCACCTTGCCAATGTCCTCCTCACATCCTCCTCTTTGGGCAATGTTTCCCAAGCTTTCCATTAGCTTCTGCCTCATCTCTTACTTACAAGTGACTTTCTAAAAAAACAACAGTCTTGTATCTCTTCAGACATTTGCAAGTGGGAGATTTTTGCAGTCAAGAAAAATTAAAACTCCCACTTCAGATGGCATTGTGATCGCCTTCCCCCAAAGGCATTGCTAAATTGGGGGAAATGTTGCTGCAGCAATTCTACACTTTGAGGCTCTTTGTAGGCTGTTGTGTGCTTTTGTTGTTGTGCAAGTGGATCCTCATTAGTTTGTTTCTGCATGCTGAATCCCCAACGGCTGCTTTGAAGGTATGTTAATTATAGTAATCATTTCCAACTCATTTACTAGTCATTGCTGATTTTCTTGCAGGAGAGTTGCAGAAGATAGGACTTGCCCAAACCACTCCGTCCTGAATAGAAATGCCTTAAGTTCTGGATATTTTTTATTTTCTTGTAATTTATTTATTTGCTCCAGTGAAGTTTGCCAGAATTTATTTTTTCTAGGGCCTTTATAAGAAACTGCTTGATCCCAATGTACCATTCCAGCAATTTTTTTTAGAAAATTTTGGTAATAGGGGAAATTAACCGTCATCAAGAGTGTGAGAAAGCAGCAAGTCCTATTAAATGGAACACATTCGTTTACTGAAAGCTAATATACCATGATTATAAGCACGCTCACAGTTCTTGGATCTTACCTTTAAGCTTAGGAACACGCATAAGATGGTTCACTGTGGTCAGTAGAACAAGAACAGCCTGTCTTAAAGTGTGACGTACTGAAATATACAAAACTTTCTGTGTGGCATTTAGTTCCCATCATGCTTGTAGAGTCAATTCTTGAAGAATCAAGCAGTTGGCCAAGTGTCTTCAAAAGCAGACAAACTACTAGTTTTTTCACTTGACAATTTGTATTGGAGATATAAGGGCACTTTCAACAGCTCAGTGAGAGAACTGGGAATATTTCTGACTGCAAACTATATCAAAAGCGGAGTTTATGTTGGATACAGACAATCCACCAATTCTGAATACTGTCCTTTAAATTCTGACAGTCTTACTGAACCTGTAGTGAAATCTTCACATGTTCTTCCATTAAGAAAAATGTCTCTTGGTTCCATGTATTGTATCATTCTTCATTCTTACCATTTTTAACCCCTTCACACAAACTCATTCCATGTTAAAAACACTGGCTGTCAGTAGAGTGGGACTTCTTTACCTTCCCTCCTGCTGCAGCCATAAATGCCCCACATGCTGTTCCTGAGAAACAGAGGGGCATCCAGAAAGGGGAAGAGCTGGAGATGAATAGCAAGATGGAGGAATAATTGAAAATATACCCCATCCCCTCCATTAGTAGAAATTTTCAAGGTCCCAAACCATTCATCTCATCTAGAGCATTCTTAAGCATTAAAAAGCATGCATCTGTGCAGCCATGTTAAAGTTATTTGTATACAATAAACAAACAAAATAATGACTACCTGGACATTCTAGATGAAGTTTGTTCCCTCATTATAGAAAAGTAGAACTTACAACTGATTTCTCTGCAGACATGTATGTTACCCCAATTCAAAGTATGCTACTTCAGTTTATTTAATTTTATTCTCTGCCAGGACACCATGACCAAATACTTGCAGTTGCGTACCTGCAATGAGGGTGTTCTGGAGAAAACAAATACAATTAACATCATTAACTGGTAAGAAATTAGGGATTTGCAAATGTTCCCTATTTCATTTGCTTATTTTGTTGGCATCCATTATGAATCTCCATGTTTTGCTGTTTTCTGAATATTCATTTGTACTTTATGCACATGGTGTCTGACACTCAGGGTGACTTGCATTAAAATTTTAAAACATGTAAAAAATAGGAAACACTAAAACATTAACAACAACAAAGCAAAGAGTAGAAACAGCAGAACAATTTGTCAGAAAGACAGCAATAAAAAGCAGTGTAAGCTGAGGAAACAGTCAATCAGTCCGTGGTAAGGAGATTAGTTTATCTACCATCAAATATGTCCAGAATAAAATAGTTTTAGCAGATATCTAGAAGGCCAAAACTGAAAAGGCATGATGACTTCTGAGACCACAAAATTTCAGAGTCTGGGGAATATGGCTGAAAAAGCCGTGTCATGCATACAGAAACATATAAAACCTAAAAGAACATAAAACATGACATATTTGTGCACCCTTACCTGGATAGCCCAAATGAGCTGATCTCACCAGATCTCAGAAGCTAAGTAGGGTCAGCCTTGGTTAGTAATTGGATGGGAGACCTCCAACAAAGACCAGGGTTGCAGAGGCAGGCAATGGCAAACCACCTCTGTTAGTCTCTTGCCATGAAAACCCCACCAGGGGTCACCATAAGTCAACTCTGACTTGAGGGCCCTCTCTACCACATCCCATTCCCAGTATATCAATTAATTCTCTGGGTTGGATCTTGTAGATAATCTCTGCAGACCAAATGGGGGTTTTCATCCATGGAGCATGACTCTTCCTTCTCCTCCAGCAACAAAAATACCCTCTTGGAATGCTGCTCCTGGAAGACCTTACTCTCCCAGAAACAACATGAGAGAAGAATTGGAGGTCTGCAGTGGGAGAGGAATCAGTGAAAATCACTTCCTCTCCCAATCTGTGGAAATACTCCATGGGATCCAAACCATATACTCGCCTTACAGATGAGGTGAATTGCTCCAAATGTACCTGAAGAAGAAAACAACAGAGAACAAGCAAATACCAGATTGGAGAATGCAAGAAGCAGGGTGAGAAATGGAATCAGGCTGCATAATAAATCAAAAGATTCCTGCACATTCACAACTCTGTTTTCTGTTGTATTTGTGGAGTGTAGAAGTTGTGATAAAAATATATTTCACAAGGAAAGAAGAGAAATTGTCAGAGGTTTGTTTCAAATGGACACCTATCTAACTAATTATTTACTTCGCTAGCTAGCATTAATTACTTTAATTAATTTCTTAAATATAATTAAATTTAAGCAAACTAATCATTTTGATTATGTTTTTTAATGTTCTCATTTGTCTGCACAATCTGAGACTGGATCAATCATGTCATGCATGTGATGCTTTATCTTAAAAGCTTTAAGGCAGGATGAACTCAGAAATATATTTCAGTTTACTGAAGTTCCTTGCAATTTCTAGTGAGATAATCCAGGACAGCTTTAGAATAGGCAGGACCTGGTTTCCACCAGCTGAAACATTTCATTGGGTCCAATAAACAATAACACTCAGGACATTAATCCAATAGAATAAGACAAAGCTTGAAAACTTCCCATGGGAAAAATGAGACAACTGTGATATTACACAGGATTTGCAATTAATAAAGTGGTTTTGGTTGATTTAATACCTAAGCTTAAGACCTAAAATTACACCACCATATAAATGCCTAGAATGGGATATGGTTGAGCATTTTACCCATTATCCAAACTGTGACTCCATACTGGAATTGCTGGGATGTTATATCCTGTAATGGGATATAAGTCCTCTTATGTTTGTAAATGAATGAAACCAATATTTGATGCACACTTTCTTTAACTGCAAGAGAAGCTCTAGCCGATTGCTGTGAATGGGACAGTGGTGGAATTGGCCAGAAGCCTGACAAATAAATAAAAATTGTTCATGGCTTGGATTCATAACTCTGCAGGGTTTCAATAAGCATATGGAGCTTTCCATGAGCCACTCTGCTTAATCAAGAAAGCAGATCAAGTAGAGCAGTGAAATGTGCAGTTTCCTTCTATCAAAGGAGAAATTCTTCTTTCTAGACCTGATGCTCCTGTCAGTAGCTCTGTATGCATGATATACTACGTACAGGGTTAATATGTGGAAAATGCACTGATCTCACATTCTGTTCTTGCGGGCACAGCATCTACACATATGCAAACTGTACATACATAGACTCAGGATTGGGAATATTAAGAAAAACAGTGCTCCCAGTCACAGTTTGCATGGAAACCATGTCTCAAGCATACAGACACTGTTGTTGTGTGCAGGGCTGGGACTGCTGAATCTCACTCCCTCCATGCATATGGATATTCTATGTATTCATGTGTCATTGGTATAGGGCTACTATTGGGGATGCTTACCTATGAAATCTTCCAATGCTGCTTTGGTAAATGATGAACTACAGGAATGAATGGTGTTACTATATCCTTCACACATGGTGATAGTTTTCCTTTCTGGCTAAGCAATTGTGGCATGGGAAGAACCACAAAGTTGGCCTCTATGTTTCCTGTACCCAAATACTTAATGGAGGGGCATCAGACCATGCCAGAGGGAAACAGTTTCCAGGCTGTACAGTAAGCGTGAATGTGGTCTTACCAATGTGTCATATTATACTTGGAAAGACCTGGGTCCAAATCCCATCTCTGCCATGAAGTTCAATGAGTGCTGGTTTACTGGGGCTGTTCTCTGTTTTACCCCACACAAATGTAGCAAAGAAGGGGAATTGGGGGAGATTGACTGAAAAAATGGCAAAATCCAACCCTATACTAATTAGAGGCTGTCATGAACCAAAATATGAACCAGTTCGTCATGAACCAGGCCTGTTCGTGATTCGTGAACCAGCGGTTCATGGGAGCTCATTTCTCACAAACCATGATGAATTTTAGCCCAGTTCGTTTGGTTCATCACTGCAGACAGCCTAGCTCTGATCAATCAGTTTCCTAGGCAACGGGGAGATGGGCTCTCTGCAGACCTTCTGCTGACCTGGAAGTGACATTTTCATGAACCAAATGAACCGGTTTGCAAACCAGGGCAAGTGCATGACAGTTCATGATTCGTTGTTCGTGAACTGCAATGAACCATGAATCGCATTGTTTGGAATTTTCCTGGTTCATGCCCATCTCTAATACTAATCCATTTTTTAATCTTCTTTTTCTTCAAACAGAGCTATTTGGGGTTTTGTAAAGTGATATAGGGAACTTTTCTAATATAACATGTGCCGCTGGATCCTACATTTGCTTACTCTGAAAATGTTTTTACTGTATTCAATATGGATGATTCCCAAGGAAATCTGTTCAGGATTGCAACCTTAAAGGGAGTTTAATGGTCATCAACATCTTGGTCCAGTGAGATGGCTGGTCGGAAAGTTGATGCTGCTTGGATGATGGGGGATGGCTTTTGCATGTGATTTTCCTGTCTCTGTGTTGCTTCAGGTTATTAGGATCAGGACAAACACAGTGGGCACGAGCACAATGAAACATAATTAGTTCTCATCAGTGGACAGGTGTTGCCTGTTATTGGGGGAAAAATGATCACTATATTTGATCCTGGGAAGCTTTCCTCCTAACCATAATGGCTTGGATCCTATGACACTATTCCTCTTAGACATCTCTATGGCCACTGCAGAAGCTTTCCTGCACCCAGAGTTTGCTTCCTTTGCTGCTAGCTCTGCCACATGTGCAAGATCAAAGCTTCACAAAGAGTCTGTACGCACATGGAAGTTGTAGCAGCAGAGGAAGTGAGTACTGGAGTAAAAGAAAACCTCCACAGGAGACAGCGAGAAGAACATTAACATTACACACCAGAACAGCACAAAAGCATTCTCTAACTTCATTTGGGTGTGTCAGGCAAATGTTGTGGCACACTCATTTCTTTTGACATCAGCCATAGCTTCCCATGATCCACACAGTCAGAAGCTTTCCTGTAATCTATGAAACGCAAACTGATTTTCTTCTGACATGCTCTGGTATGCTCCAGTAACCATCATAAATGTGCAATATGATCTCTAGCACCTCTTCATTTTCCAAATCCAGCTGGCTTTTCTCATTCCATATAAGGAATGTAACTGTATCCCTAGCTGCAGTTTGAATTTCCCTTTGATTTCCAGAAGCTTGTGGAATAGGTCTCTTGTTCTTCCTTTTCTGTTGTTCTATTTCTCTCCATTGGTTATTATATAAGTTCTCTTTGTATCTGCGTACAGGTTGCTGAAAAGCTGAATTTACAATTCTGATACTATTTGCCACTTTTTACTTTTTGCTTCTTGTCTATCTTTAGCAATGTTAAGAGTTTCATCAGTCATCCATCAAGGCTTTTCCTTTCTTTTGGCTACAGGAATTGTCTTTTGCTCATTCTTCCTTGATAATGTCTCTGGTTTCAATCCACAGTTCTTCCAGTTCACATTCAGTTGAATTTAGTAATGCAAATCTGTTCTTTACACGGTCTTTAAAATCTTCAGAAATGTTATTTACATTATACATTGACTCTATGATTATTTTAGTATTTCTCCAGCTTTATTCTATTTAGAATCATAGGGTTGGAAGGGACCTCCAGGGTCAATATTTCTTGATATTAACTGTTAGGGCTTGCCGCAACTGCCGCTGGGCGTGGCACTGGGCAGTCTGCTCCTGACATCACAGGTGGGCCAGGGATTTTGCAGGACCCTGCTCTGTGGAAGGAGGGGCGGTATACCTCACCCTGACTCCCTCTCAATCCACTCGCTGGCCTGCTCAACCTGGCCTGCTTACCCCCTGCATCTTCCACCATCTCCTCCTCCCAAGACTCTCCTTCAAGCCTCCACTCTTCTTCTTGCCTTTTCCTTGGCTTCTCTCCACTCCAACTCTGCTCCATCATACCTACTCAAACCCACCACCTCAGGGCTCTTCCCAGCCAGTTTTTATAGGGCTTCCTTCTACTGCCCCACCCCTCTTCCAGCCTGGTCTTGGGCTGTACCAAGCAGTTGCAGCTGGGGTAGCTGATCTGGCCCCACTGACCAGCACCAGCTGTGCCTTGTTCCCTGGCTGCCCAGCCTCCCTGTCTTGGCTGATTGCTGAAGGCCTGTCCAGCTGCAGTCCCCTGGCTAGCAGCCCGGCCTCCCTGGCTGAGCTGATGGCTGAAGGTGGGTCCAGCTGCGGCTCCTTGGCTGGTTGCCCAGGGCTTCCTGCAGAGTGCCTCCAATAGCCCCACCTGGAGTGGCTTGGCTTTTGGCAACTCCTGGGCCAGGCTACTATTTTCTAGCTGGGGCGTGGCTTTGGGTTGTTGGGGCTGCTGCTGCTTCTCCTCCTCAGGTAAGGTCTTTGGGTGGGTGACTGCTGGGCCCCCAATCCCTCTGCCCTTGCCCCCTTCTGCCTTGCTTAGTCCCCTTTCCTTCCCCAGGGGAGTGGGACTCGCTGGCCTCTCTCTGTCTCCCCCTGCCTCCTGAGGCCCTGGGCCTTTGCCCCTTGACCCTGGCACAGGCAGGTTCTGGCTCCATTTGCCCGTGGGAGGGGTTGACCTGCTGTTCCCCGGCTGCCCCCTCTGTTTGCCATTCAGACCGGTTGACCTACTGTCTGCTGGCTGACCAGTTGACCTGCTGGCTGACCAGTTGACCTGCTGGCTGCTGGCTGCCCCCTCTGTTTGCCCGTCAGCCCGGTTGACCTTCTGTTCCCTCTTGTCAAGTCTGGGGGCTGGGGCTCAGACCCCGGACATTAACCATTCATGTTCTGACCACAATCAGCTCCTGGTGTTGTTTTAGCAAAAAGAATAGAGCTTCTTCACCTTCTGCTTCTAATTACGTAATCTATTTGATTGCTCTATTGGCCATCCTGTGATGTCCATATATACAATTGTCTGTTTGGTTGCCTGGAACATGTGTTTGCAATGAACAAATTGTTGACTTCATAAAATTTTATTAGTCTTCTCCTGCTCCATTTTGCGATCCAAGTCCAAATTTTCCAATATTTGATTCAGCTTTTGCATTCCAGTCACCTATGACTATCAGTGTATCTTCTTTAGGTGTATGATCAAATGTTTCCTGCACATTTACATAAACACTTTCCATTTCTTCCTCTTCATCATCTGTAGTTGGGGCATAAACTTGAATAATAATTATGTTGATAGGCTTTCCATTAATATTATTTGGTCAGGCTTTGCATTATAGTTTCTGATTGCTCGTGCTACAGCTCTCCTTACTGTTAAAGCAATACCATTTCTTCTGACTCTGTCATTTCCAGAGTAAAATGCTTTGAAATTTTCTGACTGAAAATGTTCTAATCCAGTCCACTCACATCCAGGATTAAGACGTTTAAATGTTCCATTTCTCGTTTTACAGTTTCAAGTTTAACTTGATTAATACATCTCAAATTCCATGTTCCAACAACAATAACAACAATCAGTTTATATACAGCCCTTCAGGACAACTTAACACCCACTCAGAGCAGTTTACAAAGTGTGTTATTATTATCCTCATGATAATCATCCTGTGAAGTGGATGGGTCTGAGAGAGCTCTGAGAGAGCTGTGACTGACCCAAGGTCACCCAGCTGGCTTCAAGCAGAGGAGTGAGGAATCAAACTTGGTTCTCCAGATTAGAGTCCTGCCACTCTCAACCACTACACCAAACTGTTGTACAGCTCTGAACTCTCTTTCTACATCTATTCACATCAGCAGCTTAATGTCCTTTTAACTTTAATCCAGTTGCACCATTCAGAACAGCACTATTTCTCCTCTGTTCTTCAGCAGTAACTAATTGAGCGCCTTCTGACCTGTCTGGGTTCCAGCATTATATCTCCTTTCATTTGGAGTTGTCTTATCACAGGTATGAGGTGATCAGAAGTGGTTTGACAATGCCTTCTTTTGTATGGTACAACTAACTAAGGGTAGCTGAAGTGTCACTGCCACTGTCTGTGAAAGATCCACCACCAATGTGACCTTCCACTACTGTTGCTGCCCAGTTGCTATATTTCAAGGATCCTTCTTCCCCCATCACCTTTGGAACAGTCAATTCACTTCTGCTGATGTGACCATTGATTCCTGAAGTGGGTGGATGTACCTTAGTCTGGTATTTGAACATTTTGCCATGAGTGACTAAATTTCTCACAGAGTCTAAATGACAATGTTGCTCTCAG
The DNA here is from genome assembly GCF_028583425.1 of Eublepharis macularius. Taxonomy (NCBI): domain Eukaryota; kingdom Metazoa; phylum Chordata; class Lepidosauria; order Squamata; family Eublepharidae; genus Eublepharis; species Eublepharis macularius. Next base: position 197,348,654 of record NC_072790.1, read on the forward strand.
CTGCACCAACACACTCAACCCCCCTCACCACATTAATGTGTGTATCCAAGAGAGTGAGTTTCCAGATGGGATCCTTAAAATCAAAAAGAAGCAAAGTTATAGAGCAACATAAAAGGATGGAAAGAAAAGATAAAAAGCAATAAGATATGAAGTCCCTACTAGACATGGGCATGGAACAACAACAACAAAAAACGAACCACAAACCATGGAACTGGACCAGTTATGAACCAGTTCGTGGTTCGTGAGGTTTAAATGCCTCTTTCTGGCCTTAACAGCGGCAGGGGAAGGAGCATTTAACAGTTTAAAGGGCCCTATCCTGCCTTGCAAGTGGCAGGTCCCTTTAAACTATCAGCTGGCAGGCAGCAGGGGGGATCCCTGTTTTCGGCCTCTTCCGCCACCCTGGGGGCCTGTAGCGTGATGGAAGAGGCTGAAAATGGCCTTCCAGCCCTTCATATGGCCACCGCAGCAGTCATTTGAAGGGCAGGAAGGCCGTGTCACAGCCTCTTAAAACCCCCTTCAGGCCCCCAGGGTGGCAGAAGAGGCTGAAAACAACCTTCCCATCCCTCCTGGGAGGAAAGGAAGGACACTGCACTGCAGGATAAGGTAAGTGTGGGGCTGGGGGTGGAGGGAGTAGGGGGCTGGGGTTTGGGAAGTTTAAAGCGACCTGCTGCAGAAGGACCCTTAAAGGGGCAGTTTAAATGGGCATTTCCCTGGAGTTTAAATGGCCATTTCCCTGCAGAAATGGCCATTTAAACTGCCCCTGTAAATACGACCCAATGAACCAGCATGGAAAGGAGCTTCCACAAACCCTAGTTCGCGAACCCTGAACTGGCCTGGTTCGTGGTTTTTTGGGGGGGTCGTATTTAGGTTCATGTCCATCTCTAGTCCCTACTGGCAGCATGGAATGGGGATGGGGGAAGAATAGGACAAGGTTTGGGTTAAAATTTTAGAACCTCAGAGAGGAAAATCTGAGCCTAGTGAGTTAGCATTTTAAACAGCTTTTTACTGATCAGAGACAACTCCTCCTGTACTTAGAGGAAGTGACAACTTTTCTTTCTCCTCCTTTGCAACTTTCACTTTCATCAAAGGAACATTTTCAATTGTCCATTCTGTGAATACCACTGCACAGAGGTGTGCTTAGGGATGTTGGCGTATATAATTTCCTTTGTTTTTACCCTGACTTTTCTCCCCAGTGGGAACCCAAAGTGGCTTACATCATTCTCCTCTCTCCCATTTTATCCTTACAACAATCTTGTAAGACAGATTAGGCTGTGAGAGAGTAACTGACCCAAGGTCAGTGACCTTACTGTAGATGTTCCTCTAGCCGCTCTTTAGAATTTTTCCAACATGGAAGTGTTTCAACTAAAATATGTACCTGTATATGCATTTAATCATGTATTTTACTTCATGGTTCATGAACATTAAAATTCCCTGAAGTTATATGAATGGGTGAGTGGCTTTCTTGGAGTGAGGAAAATGGGAGATATAAAAACACTGGCCTCTGTCATGTCTGTGTATAGTCATGCCATGATTGTCTGTTATAATGCTTGTGCCACAATATGCTGAAGCTTCAGCTATACTGCTCCATTCCTGAATTGTTGTGTCACTCTCTCTCTGATCCTCCGTAACCATATTGCAGACGTTACTTCCTTAGGTCCCAGAAAGGGCCTCTCTTGTTATCTTAGAGAAATATGTGAGTCTCAGCTAGCCATGACCTTGATGTGTCTAGATTCTAGTTTTCTCTCCTGCTCCCAGATGCTGGGTAGGCATTGTATACCTAATCCAAACTCATAACTGCATAGGTTCCCACAGAACTCTTGTAAGCTTGCATGCCAAAACCTAACTGTCATTTGGAGCATGGGAAAAATCAACTATAACATAGATTGCTTGATTTGAATTGTCACTAGAGATGGGCACGAACCGCATTACGAACTTCAAAAACCCACGAAAATGGCGATAGCGCGATTGTGATCCGGCAGTTTGTTATCAGCCACAGCCAATGAACCAGTGGCCGGTAAAAGCCTGGTTTGGTGCATTCGGCCACGGTTCGGGAAGCCAGACACTCAGGTGCCAGCAATCAATTTCCCTGGCAACGGAGCCGGGGGAATGCCTGAACTCTGTCTACCCTCCTTATGTCGCCCTGGAAACCCAAATGGAAGCCCAGCTTACCTTGATCAGCAGGTCTTCCTTCCAACCACAGAGCTGCAAAGCGGTTACAAGTTGGGAGAAGACACCCAGGGGAGGGAGGGGGAAGGGGGTGTTCTGTAGCCACGGGCACTCCAATCTCATCCCTGCAAACCCTGATAGGCAGCTCTGATGGCCAAACACAGACCTCCTGTGCCTGATCTGTTCAGGTCTGTGGGAGTGGTGGGCTAGGACTCTAGTCCCTCCTTCCCTCTGGTGTCAGGGCTGCTGCCAGGCCCTGGGGCCAAGCTCGTTGCATATCTCTGCTGAGGGCTCACAATAGTGCCTGATCTGTTCAGGTCTGTGACAGTGGTGGGCTAGGGCTCTAGTCCCTCCCTCCCTCTGATGCCAGGGCTGCTGCCAGGCCCTGGGGCCAAGCTCGGTGGGCACCTTGGCTGAGGGCTCACAGTGTCATCTCCTTTCTTCTCCTCAATTGTTGTTTGCTGGCACTATGAGGCTTCGGGTGGGGGACAAGAGTGGTCATGGGGGGAAGTGCAGAGATTGTCCCGGTTGCAGCATGGGAAGCAGTGCTGTGCAGGACTCTGGAGCAGCAGTGACTCCTGCTCCCCCAAAATCACCAGTTGCAGCTGTGGAGGAGGCCGAAGAGGTCTTGCCGGTGGTGGAAGAGGAACTCCTGAAAATTTGGGGGGAGGACGAGGCTGAGGGATCCTTGGGGGAATGGTTGGGGTTTGAGGAAACATCCAGCCCGTCCCCATCCCAAACTACCCATGGTGCTGTCCCTGCCTGCAGTCCACCCATCACTCCGTCTTCCATTGCCAGTTCTGTGGCACATCCAGCAGCAACCCTTCATCCTCCCTCCCCTGGAACTGTTAGTGGGCCACGGTTCAACCTCAATGTTTGGAGGCACTTTCGGTCCCTTCCTACTGACCCCCGTGTGGTGCAGTGCTTTGTGTGTGACGGCCTGGTGCACAGGGGAAATGACCCGAAGCACCTGTCATCAACGGTCCTGACTCAGCATCTGAAGAGGCACCACTCGAGCCTGTGGTTTTCGTCTTCAGCCAGCGTAACATCCATCGGGGGTTGACCGAGGGCCACCAGCTCGTCTGATCCAGGATCGATGAGAGGGTCTCCGGAATATACACCAAACAAGAAGCCTTGCCTCAAGGGTGTGGCTGGTGGGAGCGAAAGGGTCAGGCAGGCCGCCCTGGGGGAAATTGTTCCATCGGGGTTGGGGGTGGCTCCGCTGAAAAGGGTGAGGTCAAGGGCTCAGGAGGTGGGCGTTTGTGTGGTGTCTCAGACAATTGCCCTGCAAGGCTTCCCCCTATTGGTCATGGACGGTGTGGGCTTCCAACTGCTGCTCCAGCACTTTGCCCCATGGTTCTCCATGCCATAACAGCACACCGTTGGGTGTCGAGTCGGGCCCGCCCTGTATGAGGCAGTGTGAGACATGGTATGCAGAGACCTGTCAGCTGCCCAAGGCAGAACAGTGCACTTCACGGACAACCTGTGGAGCGGCTGCCATCACGGGTACCTTGCCATCACCGCCCACTGGTGGCAACCAGAGGACCTCTGCCTCCCCAGGCCAAGATCTGGCAGCCGTAAAAAGAAGCCCAGCTTGAGACCGGGCTACAGGGCAGTTCTTTTTCAGGCCCGGGGGATGGATGAGGTCCACACCAGGAAGAACATCACCACCACCGTCAAGGCAGCTCTGAGGGAGTGGACGTCTGAGGTGGAAGGGTTTGTCCGTGGCTTCATGGTGACGGACGCGGGAGCCAACATGTTGGCAGCCCTGAAAGAGGCATCGCTCCTGGGCCTGGTGTGCATGGTGCACAAGCTGCACCTCGTGATGCTGGATGTGCTCAGGCTGGGTAGCAAGCCAAGGGACAGCTGGGACGGGGGAATCTTGCGGACGTGCAATCTACTGGACAGCTGCCGTCTCATTGCTTCCCACTTCTCCCGCAGCATAAACTCTTCCCGCGAGCTGTTCCAGAGGCAGGGGGAGGCAGGGGACCCCGAGCACCAACTCTTCCAGGACCTGCCCACCTGATGGAACTCCTCCTACGACATGATATGTCATCTGGTGGAGCAGAAGGGCGCATTGGAAGTCATCCTGTCCTCTTCGGATGTGCTGAGGAGGGGAGAGGAGTTGAGCCTCAGCTCCATGCCCAGATCTCCCAGATCTCCCAGATCCTGAAACCCTTCAAGGATGCCACTGAGCTCTTGGGTCAGGTCCAGCCTGGGTCAGGTCCTCCCTCTGATCCACGGCCTAGACCAGTTTCTGGCCCAGGAGCTCCATCAAGGGCAAGAGCTGCTCCTCAGGGTCTGGGACTTTGTCCGGGGGATACAGGGCTGCATCGCTGAACACCAGCATCCTCTACGCTGCGAGGTGCCGTACCAACTGGCCTCCCTTTGTGACCCCCGCATCAAGGGCAGCATCGCCACGCAGGTGGGTCAGATGCAGCACTGGAAAAAGGAGCTCCACAGAGTGGCGCTTCGTTTCCAGAGACAGAGGGCAGGAGAGAAGGAACTGGGCAGCGGTGAGGGGCAGGCGGTGGAGGAGGAGGGGGGGAGGGGGAGGAGGTGGGAAGAGAGCCACACCAGGGAAGAGCCACCCCAATGGACACATTTGATCTCTGGGCCTTGTCGGTGGGCTGCGTGGTTGGCCGCTGCACGGCAGGCACATCCCTTTCAGTGGAGGACTTGGCGGGGGCCATGGTGCGCGAGTACCTTTCTGAGCCCACCGAGCCCCCCCCACACACACACACACCAACCTGTTGCAGTATTGGGTGAGGAAATCTGACCGATGGCCGGACCTGTCCATCGTGGCAACAAACATCCTATCCTGCCCTCACACCAGCGTGCAGAGCGAGTGGGTGTTCTCCCACCTTTGAGACCTCCTCTGTCCCTGCTGCGCACGTCTGCACCCGGACCTGGTGGACATGTTGACGTTCATCAAGGTGAACCTCAACCTACTGGGGCACCCCCCATGGACCTGGACCTACCCGGGCTCTGAGCCACCCTGGGGTTGTAGCCGGCCCAGCTCATCCACAGCAGTCTCAAGCCTCCCTCAGTTCTCAGGGCTGCTTCCATCGCTGGTGACCCTTTGCCCTCCTCTCCCAGACAAGTTCCCATTCCCTCCTCACACCTCTCTTTCTCTGGATCTGCTCAGATGCCTCCCAACCTCTCCTGTCTTTCCCATCCCGTCCTTTCCACAAAGGCAGGAAGGTGTAGTGCTGCCAGCTGATACCGCTTTGGGGCACGAGGAACAACTCTGCTGCTGTTGCCAATGTGAGAGTGGCGCCGTACAGCACCCCCCCTTCCATGGCACCTGGTGTCCCCTCTGAGCAGGGGGGGGAATGGGTCCCTCCCACCCTTTCCACCAAGGCAGGAAGTTGGGTGCTGTCTGTTGCCACCGCTTTGGACCCCAAGGGGCAGCTCAGAAGCTTTTGCTGAGCTTGACAGGTTTGAGCTCCCTAAAGGGGAGGTGGCTTGTTGCTGCCTCCCCGTGGCCACCAGGCCCGGCAGCCGCCGTCATCACCCTTCTTCTGGCCTGTGCTGGAAATACCAGTGTGCTCCACTTTGGACTGGCGGTTGCAGGGGGATCTTCCCACGTACCCCCATATAACAGGTCCTCTCCCTCCCATCCTTTCTGGCAAGGCAGGAAGGTGGATACTGTCAGCTGCCACCACAGAGTAGCTCAGTGGGAGCTTCGGAGGAGGCCTCGCAGCTGTTGGTGGATCTTCTAATTTCCCCTCCAAATGACATCTTCTCTTCCTCCTGTCTTTCCAGCAAGGCAGGAATGTGGGTGCTGTCAGCTGCTGCTGCCCTGTTCCTCAGTGGGACCGTCGGGTGAGGACCCTCACTTGCTGGGGGATCAGGCCCCCATCCGAATGACATGTCCTCTCCCTCCCATGCCAGGAATACCAGTTTGCTCCTCTTTGGCCTGGTGGGCGGGCACATGGGGGTTGCCGCCAGCGAGCAGCCAGACCTCCCGCCCCCTAAAGGGGAGGTGGCTTGCCATTGTTTCCCCGTGGCCACCAGGCCCAGCAGCTGCCGTCAACACCCACCTTCTGTACACTGGGCCAACCTCAACCGGTGGCTCTAATTGTGTCGAGTGGGAGTTTCCTGTGGGCCTTGGATTGGAGAGGGTAAAACTCCAAGATCTCATTTGCAATCTTGTCCAAACTTGGGTGATGGCTGTAGGAGTGGCTGCAAAAGACTCCCCCAGAATATGGGCTCTGTAAGTGCCATGGGGGATGTTCCGCACCCAATGAACTGCGAACCGCAAACCGGTTCAGTAACGGGAAATGTTCGTTGCGGTTCATGATCTTGGGATCGTTGTCAGCACTGAACTGCGAACCGCTGGTTCATTAAATTTTTTGGGTTCGCGCCCATGTCTAATTGTCACTTCTGTCAAGCTCCGTGATGGAGAACAGACCTGAACTGAATGGCTTCTAATAAAGCTTATTCTGGAACCAACATTTGTTCACTGCGGAGGGGCTAAGGAATCTACCTGCCAGGGACTGACAGCCTCTGAATCACCAGCTACTGTCCAGCCTGGAGATTCTGGCATCACATCTTTTGAGAGACTTGAAGCCTGTTATGCCAATAAATAATAATTCAGATGTACAAAAAACAATGATTTTTTTTCCCTGCATCATGCTGGTGACTTGCAGATCAAATGTTTGTGGTAGAGAATTTTGCAAATATCCCTAACGATGCTCATGTCTGTTCCAAGGAAAATTCTAGAATATTTTATGGAACAATATTGCCATGTTAATTGGTGAAATGGAGAGTACTGTTTAACTGGATGATCAATTCCTATTCAATACATGCACTTTACAGAGGCCTTATTCAGAAAAAAACATTCTATATTTTTTTAAATACTGTGTGTGGGAAATGTCTGTATATTAAAAAAAAAACTTCCATGACTATCTCTATTTGTAGGAGCCAGAACATATTACAGTAATTTTGAAAAATTAAAGCATAGAAACCTTTAGAGAACATAAGGGTATGAACATCAATAGCTAATCCATTAGCAACACTCAGTGAACTTTTAACATACATATGGCAAAAATTACCTAGATTCAAAAAGCGAAATTCTTGCATGGAATATATTGCTAGATGATATCTGTTTGCACAAAAGGATCACAATGGACAAAGCCCCTATATCTAGCAATGTACTTGTAGAGATCAGTTTCATGTATGCATCCTCTACAAAAAAGATTCTGTGGTCTACTTTGATGTACTAATCATATGTTGGAGAGCTGGTGGGATGCAATAAACTCTTTGCTTTGGAATGCTACATTTTCAGGGTGACTAGCAATATAAAATCTGATAGGAGATGGTAGCAGACTGTGGCATAGATCTATCTTTCATGCTCCTAGGAACAGTTTGGGGATCAACCTTAAAGGTCTTGGAACAGGATAACTGAAGGGCCATCTTCTTCCTATACTTTGGTCACTGGGTGACCCTAATGTGCAGGCAGGGTTCCCAAAACTGACTTTGGAAATGCCAAGAGAGTTGGGGAGTGGTGCCTGGGGAGGGTGGAGTTTGAGGAGGATGTAATGAATTTTTTTGGGTGATGTACTAGGCTACCTCCTCTAGTCTCTTATGGTTTTTATCATACATCAGTTAGTAAATCAACATTATTTAGTTCCCAAGAGGGAACTCTTGGTGAGCATTTGTTGCATTGTGCAGAGCAGCCAATTGGAGGGTGGAGAAGCTGTCTCTGCAGCAGGCTCTTGCTATGAGTTGGTCCACCTACCCTCCCTGTGGATTATGTGGGACTAGCGCCAGAGCCCATTGTGTTTTAATACAACAGGCTCTAGCAGGGGGGCCCTGCCTACAGATTAGCTGGGCAGAGGGAAGGCGGAGGTTTGCCCGCCTTCTCTCTGCCCAGCCGAGGTGGGATCCACAGTGCCCCTCTGTCCAGCTAAGACAGGCTCTGCAGCCCCCCTTGTCTGCCTAAGTGAGTGCCAAGGAGCACTGCTGGGGGGGGCATGCTAGGTGCCTGCATCCAGCAGTGGCCCATTCCAACCCCACTGGAGCCAGATCGGGCTGCCACAGGAGCAGAGCACTGCTGTGGGCCACTGCAGGCCAGGTTATTGCAGACCATACCAGGCCGGGTTGCTGCAGGCCGCAGCAGGCTGGGTCACTGCAGGCTACAGCGGGCTCGACTGTTTCAGGCCACAGGGCTGGTTTGGCCCACATTGCAGCAAGCTGGGCAGCCCCACACTGCAGAGGCCCAGCAGGCCACTGGGCTGGGCCACAGATAAGCTGGGCAGGGAGGAAGTGGTGTTTCCCCACCTTCTCCTTGCCCAGCTGAGAAGCCCTGAGGCAGCATTGGGCCTTCCCGCAGTCACATGGTGGGGAAGCAAACGGTTTTGCCCAACTCACTTCTTATCCCACATTCTGCACATGCGCAGGGATAAGAAGTGAGTCATCAGCAACACAGTTTGCCTTTTATATAGTAGGATTGGCTGGTCACCATTTGAACAGGAATTTTTTGGACCACCTTTAAATAGGCCTGGAAGAGGCCCTTTATTGCCTGCATTCTGGTATCTTGTGCCCTTATTTGGTGGTAATGGTTCAATAATTATACGTGTATCACATAATTATTAAAATAACATTGTATGCATAAATTCTTTACATATATATTAGCATGTTTAGAAGCCCACCTTTCTTCCAAGAACTTGGGACCCAAGGTTGGTAGCAACTTAAAAAAAATAAAATAGAATATTTTAAATTCACTAACAAAACATAAGCAATGGAAACAACTCTTCAGCCTTAAAAACTGAGGACTGGTGATCCTTAAAATCTTCTGAATATCCTTTGAAATAACTCAGTCTTAAATAAATGCCATTCAAGGGGTGTAAAAAATTAATCAAACTTACCAGTCATGAAAATGGGTGATGAGAAAAAAAATCACAATAACAGCATACAGAAGTATATATGGAAAAAGTCATATTTTTCATCCATATTTGGATCAGCAATAATAAAAAGGCTCTCTCGGTGAAAAGTAAAGGGTTGTAGTGGTGTGACATTAACATACACTAGATCAGTCATGTCCCTTGCCATTGTCCTACATCTGCATGGTGGAAAACATCAGGCTTACAGTTTTCATGGGCATGCTACTTTACTCAAGTTTCTGCTAGTCAGAAAATACTAAAAGGCAAAGGAGCCCACAAGGGGGAAGGTGACAAGCTCAGAGGAACCAAGCACTCAGAAAAGAAGAGAGAATGGAATCCAAGATGAGAACAGAGAATGGAAGTTGTGGCTGGGATTCACCCTCCATGCCAAAGATGTAGGAGGCCTGCATGGAAAAAATGAGGCACTCCTGGAGGAAAGAGTGCTATGGCAAAGAAAGGTGGGACAAAATTGTCAAGAATTGAACCTGTGGTCAGCACCCACCCACCTAGACAGGTATGAACATATTTCCATTCATGTTCATACTATTTAGTGGACAACTTGGTATAGAAATAAAGAAATAAATCATGAAGTCTGTTAATACAACTGGTATTTTAAAGCATGCATAACCACGCCTCCCTCCCCACTGCCCAAGATAGGATTCTGCTACAAGGATTTTACAATCTAAAGCTTAATAGTGGACAGAAGAAGATGGGTGATAGGAGACATCCACGTTTCCATCTTTTTAACAGGTGGCATGTTAAATATTAATATTATGTTGCCATCCAGAAATACACCTTAGATTTCCAGTCCATGGATGGGTGCAACATTTTGGGACCCAAAGCCTTTAAAATAAATACTAAAAAAAATAGTTTTTAATATGTGGTTTATTCCTAACCATAGTAGCTGCACCCATAGAGTAAAATTTGTGTCAATAAGAATTGTTGCCTGTATAGTTTTGCAGACAGAAGGAGAGAGAGCAAGAGTAAGTTAGTATTTGGCAGATTCCAGACACAGCTGAAGACATGCTAAAAATAAATTTTCTTTGTTTCTCTTCTTAATGGCCAGTCATTAAGGCAACTGTGCAAATGTAACATATTGTGAAGGTTCCCTTAAGAGCTGCTTTCATCCATCTTTATTATTTATTGGTTCAAGTCAGATGACACATCTGAGCTACTTTATAGTTGGAGGTGCGGCTGATGGGCTGCTTGCCCTATCTGACCTTGGAAAGGGCAACTGTAGTTTAAAGATGTTTATAAATGGTAAATTTCATGGCAAAGAATGATGTGAAAATAAATTGAACGCACTCCTGCAACGATTAAAAGGAGGACGTTGTATAAACAGGATACTGCAGTGGGTAAGCTTCTGAAAAGTACGAGACTACACTGGGAGCCAAAGTCGGCTGTGAATCAATGTGTTCTATAAAGGATTTCTGTCGTTGCACTTGGTGGAAACAGCATTCATTTTGAGGGTAATGGCCACAACATGTAACAATGGATTACCTGTGGTCTGTTGACGCTGAACATTATAGAAAAATATGAGGTGAACTGTAATGCCTTTAGTAATTGAACAATGGAACAATTCATCATTTCCCAAAAGAACGAACTCTAAACAATCTCAGCCCTACCTAGCTAAGATACTGTTTCTTTCTATGTACGCCCTGATCAATGAAGTGGTGGTGAGCATAGGCTTGTGTTGAAAAAAATACTTAATTTGTTTTGAATTCATTGCCATGAGTGTTGAAATCTGCTTGCTTCCTGTTTGCACTGCATTTCCTTAAGCCCAAGCTGCTCTTCTCCACGTTTTACTTATCCTCAGCTTCATTTGCCCACATTGCCATGTTACCCAGTTGATGAAATGTTGCCCATGACATTAATAAATTATACTGATCCTGAGGATGTCATGGATGTTACTATGTCATGTAAATCCCTTAATTTGGGGCACAACTAAAGCCTTCCTCTCTTCAGCTTACCACTGTGATTAATGGGGCCATCATTAACAACAGCAGAAAACATCTAGAAAACCCTCCATTGAAACAGCAATCCTTAAATAACGACAAGGTTCTAAAAGGCTGAGTTAAGCATTATTATTTATTGCATGTATATCTTGCTTTTCTTTCATGATAGAACCCAAGGCAGCTTGCATAATGTCCTTAGGAGGTCTCCTGTCCAGGCACTGCTGAGACTGACTTAACTTCCACAAGGTTGCTTAACTTCCATAAGGTATTCAAGAATTATTGTGCATTTAGAACACGTGGCAGTTGTTAATGCCTTTTCTGTTCTCCAAAGGTTATGATAATGCATCATCCAAAATTTCCCCCCAACTGCCTTAATTCAGCTCTACATCACACATAGCTGGGAAATCCAGATCAAGATTCCCCCCCCCCTCACATACCAAATGTTCTCCATACATTTCAGGGCATCAGTTTCTCTGTTTTTGATCAGGCAAGCTATGGGCGGCTATACATTTTTTAAAATATCTGGATTCAAAGTTGTCCATAATTTGGATCTTGCATTCTAATCCAGATTGGTTCCAGTTATTCATTTGCATATACTTCTCCCATGTAACTATTCACTATATTTTTTGCAACCTAATGTTCCCAATATTCCTTAATGGCAAAGAATTCACTGCAACTAACAAAAAGCATATTAATAAAATTGCATTGCACGTCATGGAAAGATTTTATTGGGATATCTCTAGAGAATGAGATTGTGTCCACACCCTCCTCAATGAGCATGAAGAGCTTATCTCTCAGCGGAAAGCCAAATTATATTTAGATCATTACAGAGATCTTTAACAGGCAGGGAGGAAAAGAAACCACACAGTCTATTTCCGTCGTGATATTAGTGAACCTTGTCTGGACTGTGTTCAGAACAAAAATGTACAACATGTCTCACTATATCATAGTAAGTGGAAACTTTCAGACTAAAAACAGAGCAAAGATGGTCTTAGAACACATAGTATGGAAACAGATGTTAAGAATCTGGTACCTAAAACTACACTTACAGCACAGCAAGCAGGATTTTCTGGGCTTGGAATGATGTTTATTCAGACCCCTTTTCCTTTTGAGGATAAATGTGCAGTTGCACCAGCTAGAGGTTCTTAACTTTTAGAAATTAAGCAAATGTCCCATCACTCTATGGGAAGGGAAATATTGCCTGTTGGACATTAGCTGTAGGTAATTTAGAGTAGTTAGACTATTTGAAGTATAATTGTGGCAATCATAAACAGGGCTTACTCTTGGGGAAGTGTTATAAGGACAGCAATCTACTCTATGCAGATGGGCTTTACCAGCTTTATTTGCAGAATGAAGATGCTCAACTGTCTTATCATGCATCTTATAAAATCAAATATTCCAAAGGGTTGGATACAGCACAAAGACCTTGCAAGGTCTAGTCAACGGCTCTCCCCTCCAGCAGCCAGTTCTAACCCTGGGAAAGTTTACTCCCATGGTTGTAGGACCTATGTGGAGCAATAACCACATGGATCAGGAGGCTGAAGTTGGGAGGGGGAAGAGAGTAAAATGCTTCCCTTCTGCCTCTTCCATCAGCAGAGCTTCACTCATATAACAGGCACAAAGAAGTAATTTTGCCACTTTCCCCTCTCCACTGCAGTGAGGCCCCATCCTAAACAAACAGGTGGTCGTTAAAAGCCTTGTTTGTTGCCTTCGGCAGCCGTTCGGCAAGCCAGACTGTCTGGCGCCTGCTGCAATCAATCCCCTTGCAATGAAATGGTTACCAAGGGTGAAATGAGTGCTCGTTGTGGTTAATCTGTTTTAAAGAAAAAAAATGTTCCCCATGAGGTTTAATGGGCTTTAGTGCCAGGGAGGGGCCTGCAGGAGTCTTGGTATGGGACACCCTTCTTCCTGGACTACAGCTCCCAGCTGCCCCGGGCCAAGAAAGTGCAGGAAAAATAAGGGGTGGGGCAGCCTCTATAAAAAGACACCCAGCCCATCTTGGAGGGGAGTCACTTTCTTGGTTGAACAAAGAGAGGCTCCTGCTGCTGGGTGAAACTGGGATGCCTAGGCCCCAACATGGAGGGCCTGGGAGGCAGCAGAAAGAAAAGAAAGGATGAACCTCCCCTGAGACCACCACCCCCTTAAGGTAGAGTAGGGAACAGTGTGGTAGGGAAAGCAGACTGCAGTTCTCTTCTGTTTAATTATATGCCCTATGGGTTACAAAAGGGGGGGGTCTACCCCTATGTGTTGTGCCTTTACCTGCTTTGTGTGCAAGTGCTTTGTATATAGTTATTGAATTATACTTTTTGAATATAAAGAACCTTGTGTGGTGCTCTGATAACATAACTTCCCCCAACTTGGCATGCTACAAGAAGGGAGGAAGCCCAGGAGAAACTGATAAGGTGGGTTGCCAGTTCTCCAGGGCCCCACCCACAGATCGGGTAATTCACTTCTTAGTACGGAAATTCAGCCGGAGGGGTCTCACTGCCCCTTAGTCAGGTGGTGTACAAACCAGTGAGTAGTGGCAGCGATGGAGAGTGTGAGCCACACCCACCAGGGACGGTGGGAGGTGGATAGCGGGCCTAGCGGGCCATTGATGGCGGCTCAGTTGCCCGGACTGAGAGCCAGCGCCCGTTCCAGCACACCCCTTGGCAACCAGAGGGAGGGAGGGACTGAACTCTGTCTGAACTCCTTCTGGCTTTCCTCCTGGCTTTAACCCTTCAAAGTACTTCCAGCAGAGAGTCTCATTTTTGCCACTGTGAAGAGAAAATGACAGCCAACAGGGAGACCCATGGATGATGCCTTTCCCAGAGTGCAATCTCTCTGAAACTTAGGGGGTCTTCAGAGGACAGTGAGGACTATGTCCCCTGCAAATTTGGTGGGTATTGGACATTGAGAAGGTCAATTTGTGGGATGTTTAAAGGGCCCTGCTCCTTGCATGTGGCAGGAAAGGGCCCTTTAAACTATCAGCTGGCAGGTGGCAGGGGGGAATCCCCCCCCCGCTGCCTGCCAGCTGATAGTTTAAAGGGATCTTTAAAGGGCCAGGTAAGTGGGTTTGAGGGGAGGGGGGTTAAGTGGGGGGTGGGGGTGGTTCTGGCCCCCACGAACAATGAACAACGAACATGTCCGGGAACAGTCCATGTTCATAGTTCATTGTTCGTGGATGGCACCGAATGACAAACAGGGTGTTCGGGGTTTTTTTCCCGTTTGTGCCCATGTCTACTCCTGACTTACAATGCTATTCGTCTACACAGGTACAGAGATGCTGGAATAAACTTCCAGAATGGTTGCTGGGGAGTGTTTGACACACCCAACAACTGTTAGCACTTTCTGCTAGTGGATTACAAGGTCCAACCCTATATCTAAAAGCGGGACATTCTAAGCGAACATGGCACAGTAGTCCTTAATTTACAATTTGCTTTTGGTGTTAGTAAAAGAGAAAGGTAGAGCTCACATACCTTGACTATTCAATATACATATGATTTGAAAATGGCTTAGGAGGACCGATATAGTTTGATTTTAGAGGAGGGGATTCCTCAAAAGAAGAAGAGACTAGATAAAACAAAATTGAATAGAAGAAACAATAGTGTCCTGGATGTCCCAAATTTTATAGCATATGTGTTTAACAGTAGAATTTCCTTGGTTCAACAGCTATATTCAAGGTGAGCCAATTCTCCAGATTTATTCAGTTCAGTGGCAAATACCTCAAATGACTTGAAAATAGACTTATGCATGGGAATATGTTTCATTTCTTTCACTTTTGCTATTAATTCCAAAATGAACTGATTTATTATTGGGCAATTACATTTGTTTTTGCTGAGTTAATGTTTCTTTTTATTTTCATAATTCTACTTTTTTGTAATTATTTCCCACTGGTTTCATTGGAAACTACTACCACCTCCTCTGTCAGGTCTATACTAGACATGGGCACGAACCAGAAAAAAACCAAACCATGGGGTTCGTGGTTTGTGGGGTTTCCACGAACTATGAACTGGCATGGAACTGGCCCAGTTACGAACCAGTTTGTGGTTCGTGTTTCATGGGGTTTAAATGACTCTTTTTGACAGAAAAAGGGACATTTAATCATTTAAAGGGCCCTTTCCTGCTGCTTGCAAGGGGCAGGACTCTTTAAACTATCAGCTGGCAGTCGGTGACGGGGGATCCCTCCTGCTGCCTGCCAGCTGATAGTTTAAAGGAGCCTGCCACTTGCAAGCAGCAGGGCCCTTTAAATGGCCAAACCCCAGCCGTCAGCCCCCCAGCCCCCCACTTACCTTCCCTCTGATGCTGTGGTGGTGGAGGCCTCCTTTACTGCCCATGCAGCAGAGGAGAAGGCCAAAAACACCCTTTCTGTCCCTCAAATGGCAGCTGCGGGACTGGGGCTGTGGCTTGGGGGGTGAGGGGCTGGTGCTGGTGCTGGGGGGGTGGAGGCTGGGGGTTGGGTCATTTAAAGGGCTCTGCTACTCGCAAGTGGCAGATCCCTTTAAACTATCAGCTAGCAGTCGGCAAGGGGGGATCCCCCCTGCCACCTGCCAGCTGATAGTTTAAAGGGACCTGCCACTTGCAAGTGGCAGGAAAAGTTTAAATCACCATTTTCTCCAGGGAAATGGCCATTTAAACTGGCCCTTTAATACGAACCAAATGAACCACCAGTCCAGTTTGTGGAAGTTTGTGGAAACGAGCATCCACAAAACCTAGTTTGCAAACCCCGAGCCAGGCTGGTTCGTAGGTTTTTTTGGTTCGTATTTAGATTCATGCCCATCTCTGGTCTGTACCATCATGAATATCCATCCAATTTGGATACATTTCATCAGTATTGCAGTATTCCTATAGAACATCTATGCAGCAATATTACAATTAGATCGAATAAAGGGACCCCTTTCTGAGGCAATGAAATGTTCCCATGATTATCATTAAAGTCTATGGAAGAACTGTTAAGAAAGATTCCAAACACATAGGGCCAAGCTACAAGTGACGAATGACACTTGAATGGCAAGTGGATTGAGTGGAGCGCAAGTGAACAGGGAGAAATACACTTGCCGTTCAAGTGTCATTCGTCACTTGTAGCTTCACCCATAGTGACATAGAAAGCAGCATGCAGCAAGATAATTTGGCACCACAGCTACTTAGCTAGAAGAATGGTAGCATAAGGAAGAGGCAGACTGAAAAGGTTTTGGGAGTGTAAGGAGAGCAAGGTGTTTGTGCAGACAGGCAGGCTGCAGCAAGATGACCCTGAGGTACATTTATTTGAAAAGCAGATAAGTTTTGGAGAAGAGCAGGCAATCAGAGGAGCTCAGAATTCAAAGGTGAAATCTGGCATATGTATTGTGACGAGAGAGAGGAAGGCGAAGGTCCCACCCCACATTCTTCAGGACTGGAATATCTCACACATGGTTGTAATCATAGTGCCTACAGCTTACAATAAAAAAAGCCCAGACCCTTTGTCTCCCCCCCTCACACACACTTCAAGGAACACAGCTCTCCAGCTCTCTTGAAGTTCTTATCAGGAAAATGCTGACTGCCTTGTAAAAATAAAACCAGTAAATTCAGAGAGAAGCAGTAGTGCAATAATAAAAGAAACAGAACAAGTTCAAGGAAATCATAGAATTCCCCCCCCCCCGTTATAGTCTCTTTAGAGGGGGAATTTGTTTTGTTTTCATACTATTTACAATAATTACAAATGAAATACACAAGTCTACTTGAGGACCAGCTTATCGCTACCAATCAGAGCAGTCCTTGCTTATGACACATCAGTTGCCTAGTAATAGAAAGTACAAGGAAGGGCTTTTCTGGAACAGTCTATCCTCCCTCACTGGGATTGTGTAGCAATTTTTTCACCTAGCAGAGTCAATGTGTGCTCACTTTCAAAATGTTCTTTTTCTTTTTGGGGTGCTTCTCTCTGTGTCACTCAATTTTTTAAAAAGAATGTTTTTACTTTTTTAAAAAACATGAAAAATAAATACAAGGGGGAAACTACAACTCCTACAGTGCTTTGCAAAATCTCACACACAGAAAATTTCCCAATCCAAACAGATCAGCAGCTATTACTGTTGCTAAGGTACACAGAAAGGAACAGCCAACAGTAGGATTTTTTTTAAAAAAAGACAATGTTGATTTAGCAGCAGTTTACATGGTTGGTGATTGATTTAAGTTGGTGTTTTAGGCAGCAGAGCAAAGCAGCGTGCAGCAATGACTGGTGGAGGGGGAGAGGGCTCCACTGGGCTGTGTGTGTGACAGTGCTCGTGCATGAAAGCCAAGTGTACTGTAATGTGCTGTGTTGGGAAGAGTGCGGCAACTCTTCAAACAGCCATAAGCTGTTGAACCAATCATCAAAAAATCAAGTGTCAAGGAAGCCTTAAAGATGAGAAGGTTGTCAAAAGACTGTTACCTGAGACCCTGGAGAGCGGCTGCTAGTCTGAGTATGCAATACTGACCTTGATGGACCAATGGTCTGGTTCAGCATAAGGCAGCTTTATGTGTGAAGCCATGAAAGCAAAATAAATATTTATTTGAACATATCAGAAGCTGGAAACCACCCAGAGAGGCATTAGCATCTTTAGATGACAAAGATGTGAAAGGTGTACTAAAGAAAATCAGAGCAATTGCAAAGACACTAAATACATTCTTGTATCTTCTCTTTATTGCTGAAGATATTGGAGAAGTATATATTATTTTTTTCAGGGATGACGTCAAAGAAGTTGTGTCAAACAGAGGTGTTGGAGGTTTTCGAGATAAATTACACATCAGATCCAAATGTTGTATACCTGGCAGTTCTTAAATAATTTAGCTGTGAAACTTTTGGTCTTCTAACAACAAAAATATGCAACTTGTTGCCAGAATAAACCTCCTTACAAAAGACTGAAAGCTAGCCAAGGAATCTTCTTAAAAAGGAAATTCATTATTGAAATTATTATTAAATATACAGAAGAACAAGCATTGCTGAAGAATAATCAGCATGGCTCCATTTTGCCCTCTGAGGTGTTTCTAGGCTCCAGTGGCCATCCAACTCCCTGCCTGGCAACATGATACTCTTTCAGCTTTCCAGACTCTCAGAGGGATTTTTTTGTATAGACTATGCCAGGACCTTCCCTTTGTAAGAATTAGTTGCTGAGAGGACCAGGGCTCCCAGGATCATCCCTGTGTTGCAGTTCTAAGGCCCCACTTCATTCCTGCTTTAGCATTTCTAATGAGTTGGGCTGGATGAGGCTAGAGAGTAATCAACCTGATTTCCCCCTCCTGCCTGTTCTCTACTAAGTGAGAGAGAAAAAAATTTAGAACTAAAGTGAAGGGTTTTTGTACAATCCAGACCTTCAAAGTAAAACACATTTTCCCACATCTTTATATAAGTCAAATCTCTGGTGTGGTTACATTAAGAATACTGTGTACGGTTCTGGTTGTCTCATCTCAGAAAGGATGGTGGCCCTTCCCGGCAGCTGCATAGCAGCTTGAGCTGGGGGCCGAAGTTTGCCCCACCGGAAGGAGAACTGGATAGACAGCATTTCCCAGGCATCCGGGATTTAAGATGGGGGGTGGAGACAAGCACCGTTACAAGTGTCTCCGCCCCCAAGGCTTCAGTTGCTCCTTGTGATCGGCCCACCCTCCTCACCCTGTTTCAGTATGGGATTAGCTGTCTGCCATTCTGGGGCCAGGTAGGAGAATGGCTCATGCCCAGGACAGTGGGGCTCGCCCAGGCAGGTCAAGGCAGAGGTCCTGGAGTGACCCCATGGCTTGACCTGTACCACCAGTTTGCCTTTGCTGCAGTTTAGAGTTGTTGTTGTATTTAATAAAGTGGCCCTTAGTTCCAATGCCTTGTGTCTGTCTCGTTCTTCCGACTGTGTGTGGGGGGGTAAATACAACGAAGCCAGGAAAGATACAAACAAGGGAAAGAAAAATGATCCAAGGATAGGAGGATCTTCCCTACAAGGAAAGGCTATAATATTTGTGGCTTTTTAGTTTAGAAATAAGATCGCTAAGGGCCAAATTACACATGAGGTGGCAGATACATTATATGGATCTCCTGAGGCTTTTAAAGGCAAAAACAGCTATGGGAAGTGATGCTCTGGATCGGGACTGAAGCATGGGGAAGATGTTTTTAGGAGTGTAACTGTTCTCCATTTGCCTCACCAGGAGAAACAGACAGTACATGTGCTGATCTCTTTTGCTGAACTGGGGCACGTGTCTTCTAGTTCATCTGGTTGCCCTAAGCTTAGCAAGTAATGAACCTTGGGAACACCCAGCAATCAAACTGGCAGGAACTATAGTTCTGACCTCAGAGGCACCTGGCTGGGTGCTTTTCCCAGTAAGAAAGATCTGAAAATTAATACCATTTGGACAAAAACATATTAGAAAAGGTATCCCTGTTGCTTAGACTACTCCAAAAACATATTTTTTAGCAAGTGCTCAATCCAAGAACCACCCACTCAGACTCTGATCTTTCTAAATGAAGTTGTATTAAGCAGTAATTTCTTTTCCTTTAGTAATTGTTTTTATGGTCGGTTGAGTTGCCAGTTTTTTAAAGAACAGTTCTTTTATTCCCCTTTTGGAATTACCAGAGACATTTATAAATGATACAGTTGTGATTGTTCCTGGTTTTACTGGTGCTTCATTTTGTTGAAGGAATAATAATGAGCAGCTTGCTTTTTGCAGTATGTGAGATGCATGCATATATATTTCAAAAATATAAGAATCTATATAATACACAGCATCTAAACTCTAATCGCTCAGAAGCTGAGAGATGTAAGCATTTTGGCCCAGCGAGTCTCATCAGAGACAGAAGAGCTACAGTTTGGGTTGCCACCTCACTGGGATCCTTCCAGTCTGGCTGAGATTTAATTTTCTCAGATGGAAGACAATCCTGGACAATGTGAAGCTGGTAATTTTTTACCCAAATGCTTGAAGTTTTAGACTCCTCTCTGAATTTCCAGGTAGACTGGGAAAGAAACAGTTGAGGTCCCAGGAAGGTCACTCAGTGGGTGAATGCATTTACTTGCTGTACATAACTGTCCTCTACAAAGACTTACAGAGCAATCCTAAACATAATTACACCAGCCTAAGCCTGTTGAAATCAATGGGCTTAGACTGGCATAACTCTGCTTAGGATTGCATCCATAGTGGTGGATCCTTTGTAGGCCTTCTGCTACAGCCTGCTATGTTTCCCAGGAGTGTCCTCCCAGGGATGAGTAGGCCCTTAGAAACAGCATGAGAGGAAACATGCAGACTGCAATGTGGAATTCTCCAAAATTCCATTGGCTTCCATGGACAGAGTGTCTTCTGTGAATGGAAAAGGACCTTGTGACTCATTTAGCATGTTAAACTGTGGTTGTGCAGTTGGATAGTTCCAAGCTGCAATTATACCCAAAATTTGCTGTTTTGTCTCAGGAATATCCGAAATGGCAAATAGAACTCCCAAAATGTTTGGATTCCTGAAATTCATATCCTGAAAATTTGGATGGACATCATGCTGATGGGTTGGTAGTTACTTGGCTCCTCCTTTCCCCCCTTCTTGAAGCTGGGGACAACGTTGGCGTCTCACCTGTTCTCCAGGAATTCTCAAAGATGATAGACAGAAGCTCTGCAATTACATCAGCAAGTTCCTTTAGTACTCTAGTATGCAATTCATCTGGCCCTGAGGATTTAATTTAAAGAAGCTAGGTGTTTACGTACTTCCCTTATGCCTATCCTGTGCTGTAGCTCCCTTCCTTCATCATGTGTTCTTCTTTTGCCAGGTTGAACACAGCTTCCCTTGTAAGAGAAGACTGAGGCAAAGCAGGAATTGAGTAGATCTGCCCCTTCTTTATCACCTGTTAAAATTCCACTTTCTTCTCCCCACAGCAGCCCTACGACCTTTGTTCTTTTTCTTGCTCCAAACATAACCAAAGAATAAATTTTGTCATATTTAGCATGTCTCACTAGCCTAAGCTCATACTGAGCTTTAGCCTTTCTAATGCCCTCCCTACATGCTTTGGCTATGGCTACTTTTTTGTACTCGTTGGTTATGCTGCTCTCCTTCCATTTCTTAAATGTATATTTTTAAATTCTCAGATCTTTAGAAAGCTGTTTATGGAGGCACCCTGTATTCTTTAGATTCCTCCAATTTTTCCTGGAATCATTTGTTATTGTGCCTTCAATACTGCTTTTAAGAAACTCCCACCCATCTTGAACTCCCATCTCTTTTGAGTATTTCTGACCATGGGATTCTATGCAGTGTAACTTTTGAGTTTGTTAAAATCAGTTTTTCTAAAGTCTAACCTATATGTCTGATAATGTTCAGCTTTCCCATTCCCCAGGATCCTAAATTCCAAAATTATATAGTAACTACTACCCAGGCAACGTAAAATAGCAAAGACTTCTGAAGGCTACGGTGAGTAAGGCTAGGCATTTTTAAAGGAAACTAATAAGAATAAGTTGTCTAGTGAAATGTAATGCATGGTTTCATTATTTAGCCTTTTCTACTCTGAAAACTGAAATAGCTGCTTTGGCAGTAAGAGTACTCTAGCCATTAGGAATATGATGTCTGTTTTCCAATTTCAAATTTAACAATTAAAATAATTGAATAAATGAGATTATAAGCCACTTGTTTTACCTCACTAACACAGTAAAAGGTTGTGTAGGCCATAATTAGCTCAGTAGGAGAAAAATAGCCTTCATTTTTATTTTTGACATTTGAATTCTACAATCTTCAGCCATCTAGTTCTCAAGGTGAATAGTAAAAACATACAAAATATGTTAAAAATGCACATACAGTTACTTAGACACAATATCTTTAAAATGTCAAGCAGCAGCCCAATGTGTAAATAAAACAAATGGCATCAAAATATCCTAAAAGTAAGAGCATAAGAGTCCCAGTGCACAACAGTAACCAGCATAAAAACAATCAGAAAAAGAGGGCATAAAAATCATTTCAGGAGATGTCAAGGCAAGGGGAAGGATGGCATACCACCAAGTATTCAACCAAAAGTTTAGGGAAAATGTTTGTCTTGACTTCATTGATAAAGTAGTTTAATCTGCATTAGGGAATGATTACTCTGAACCAGTTATTCTTGAGCCATTGTGGTGTAGTGGTTATATCTTCTTGGATAACTCTGGCGCTCTGGATCATTTCCAGTCAGATTCAGACCAGGGCATGGGACAGAGATAGCACTACTAGCATTAGTGGATGATCTCCGTCTGCATATAGACAAAGGCCATGCCTCCTTATTGCTTATATTGGAACTCTCTGCAGCCTTTGATACAGTAGACCATGCCATCCTGTTGAGGCATTTAGAAACAGAAGTGGGCATTAAAGGATGTGCCCTGGACTGGTTTAAATTGTTTCTCTTGGAGTGGACTCAAAGGGTTGCCGTTGGAGATCAGCTATCTCCAGAATGGGAACTATCTTGCAGGGTTCCGCAGGACACAATCTTATCTCTCATGTTATTCAACCTCTACGTAAAGCCTTTAGGAGAACTCATTCGCAGCTATGGAGTTGGGTGTCATCAATATGCAGATGAAACCCACCTCTATATCTCACTATCCAGGTCTCCACAGGATGCAGTAGAAATCTTAGATCACTGCCTGACAGCAGTGGTGAAACGGTTGAAAAACAACAAATTGAAATTGAACCCAGACAAGAGTGAAGTAATGCTTGTTGGGAAGCCAGAGATCGTGAAGGACATTGTACTCCCCACGTTCAATGGAGTTCATCTGACTCTTGTAGACACAGTTAAGAGCCTAGGGGTTATACTGGATCCAGCGTTATTACTAGAAAAACAAGTTAAGGCAGCGGCCAAAAATGCTTTCTACAACCTCACTCTAGCCTGGAAGATGGCTTCTTATCTTGGCATGGTTGACCTGGCCACTTGGATCCATGCTATGGTAACATCAAGGCTTGGCTATTGTAATGTTCTATACATAGGTCTCTCATCTAATTTAACTAGGAGGCTCCAATTAGTACAAAACACTGCAGCTTGACTGTATTCAGGAGCAAGCAGGAGCATGAACCCATCAGTTACCATGCTTAATTCAAAGTATTGGTTATTACTAGACATGGGCACGATCCAAAAAAAAAAATACCGATCAAGCTAGTCGTGGATCTGAGATGGTGATGACCCCAGATTTCCGATTCACTCTGATCAAGTCCCGTTTCCGATATGGGATCTGGAATCGGGGAGGCCAAAGCGGAGGGGCGCCCCCCCCCCACACACACACACAGAGCAGAGGGGGGGGGAAGTTTTTAACCCGGCGACGAGCCTCCTCCCCTCAGGGAGGGGATGTTTTCACACACACACACACACACACACACACACACACACACACACACACACACACACTTAGAGAAGAGGGGGGGAGTTTTTAACCCGGCGACGAGCCGCCTCCCCTCAGGGAGGGGACGTTTTCTCTCTCTCTCTCATACACACACGCACTTAGAGCAGAGGGGGGGAAAGTTTTTAACCCGTCCCTGCCTTTCCAAATAGAGAGAGAGAAAGACACCCCGTCAACAAGTTTCAGCCAGCTTTTTTTAAAAAGCAGGGATAGAATCCTCCCCACCCGATTTTAAAAGCAAGCAGCCAGTCTTCCAAAACAAACTGAATGAACTCAGTCAGGAGGAGAGATCTCTTCTCAGTGTTGTTAACTCTTTCAACGCACTGAATGAACTCAGGAGAGGAGAGCAAAACAGCTTCTGCTGATAGCCGAGCTCAAAGCGGCTCTCTTGTTTTCTCTCTCTCTTAAGTCTTAACCCCTTCCTCTCCAAATCACTTTGCTTATATTTTTCTCAGGAAGCCAGCTTTTCACTCACAACTGTTTGCTTTTCCTTGCTAGGGGAAATATTATCAAGTGTAAAACAGAGCTCAGGCATTCCCCTGCCTCCGTTGCCAGGGGAATAGATTGTTGGCGCCTGAATGTCTGGCTTCCCAATCCTATCACGATCACCCCGTCCAGCCCCGGCCCAGCCCCCTCCCGACCGCTGGATCGTTTGCCGTGGAAGACGATCCACCAGGTCCCGATTGCACGAATGCCATTATTGTGGGGGTTTTTTTTATCGTAATGCAGATCGTGCCCATCTCTAGTTATTACATACAAAGTTCTTCATGGATTTGGTCCAGCTTACTTATGGGACCGCCTCCCTCCCTATGTACCTCCACAGCAGCTCTGCTCATCTGAACAGGGTCTGCTACAGGTGCCAGGCTGTACACGGGTGATGTCAACAGTAGCCCGTACACAGGCTTTCTCTGTGATGGCCCCTATCCTGTGGAATAACCTGCCTAAAGAGGTCAGGAGTAGATCTGGGAATGAATCCAGTTACGACCCCCAAAAACCCATGAACCAGGCTGGTTTCTGGTTCACGAACCACGGTTCATGGAAGCTCCTTTCTACGAACTTCCACGAACTGATTACTGGTTTGGGTTTGTTTGGGTCGTATTGGGAAAGGGATAATTTAAACTTTTCCTGCAGCGTGCAAGAGGCAGGTCCCTTTAAATTATCAGCTGGCAGGTGGCGGGGGGGGATCCTGCCCTTGCCACCTGCCAGCTGATAGTTTAAAGGGACATGCCACTTGCAAGCAGCAGGGCCCTTTAAATTGCCCACAAACCCCAGCCCCAGCCCCCCAGCCCCACACTTACCTTGATGACTCCTGCAGCCCGTGGCCTCCTTCCCCTCCTCCTGCGAGGGGCGGCAAGGCCATTTTTGGACTCCTCCGCCCCTGCACAGGCCCGCAGAGGGATGGAGGAGGGTAAAATGGCCTTGGTGCCCCTCAAATGGCCACTTGACATTTAAAGGGACCTGCCACTGGCAGGTCCCTTTAAACTATCAGCTGGCAGGTGGTGAGGGGGGATCCTGCCGCCTTCAAGGCAGGAAAGTACCCTTTAAACTGTTAAATGTCGTTCTCCCTGACACTGCTAAGTGGCCAGAAAGGGGTATTTAAACCCCATGAACTGGTTCGTAACTGCCCCCAGTTCTGTGCTAGTTCATGGTCCCTGGTTTGTGAAAATCCATGAACCACGAACCTCATGATTTGGGGGGGGGGGTTGGTTCATGACCATGTCTAGTCAGGAGAGCCCCCACTCTCCTAGCTTTCCATAAATGATGCAAAACCAAACTATTTGAAAAGGCTTTTTACTCAAATGGGAGGGCTGTATTCTAGGGATGGGGTCTCAGATGCTTCACTAATGAGTTAGGGACCATAGACTTCATCACTATATTGACTTACATGTTATCTGTTGCTTTAAATATGTACTTCTATGTACCACCTGTGCTCCATGTTGTCTAATGTTAATCCCATGATTATGTTCTGTTTCAGTATTTTTTTACTCTGCATTGGATTCTTGCTAATACTATGTCTTTTAAACTTGTATCTATTTACCCTATGGCATTGTGTATGGAAATGTCCTTGATACTGATTGTAGTAACCTCATACTGTGTAATCCGCCTTGAGTCTCAAGAGAGAAAAGTGGACTATAAATGACATAAATAAAAATAAAATAAATATAATGTTGGACTAGGATCTGAAACCCAGGTTCAAATCCCTGGTCTACTATGGCAGTATGGTGTATGACCTTGGATCAGTCACACATACACAGCCTGATTTACCTCACAGGGGTGTGTGGATAAAAGAGAGGAAAGGAGAACAAAGTAAGCTGATTTGCATCCCCATTGGGAAGAAAGGTGGTGTATAAATGAAGTAAAATAAATAAAGTAGAGCAAAGGAGATCTCTCTTCCATTCCATGCTTGCAACAGCAGAAGAGGGGAAAAGGGAATATTACCTGATTCTCCATAGATTCTGCATCATTCTGTCCTGTATTCTTCCAATATTTATTGAGTAGTACTGGAATAAACAGAACACTGCTTAGTAGGGTCACCAGGGATGGGGGACCTAGCACTCACCTTTTCATTGCTCTTTTGCTACCCCCCTAGAAGGGGGGGAGATGGGGGGAAACATGTTTCCTGAGCATGCTCACAGGGTAGTGCAACCATATCTCGCAAGCCTGGGTCCGCATGCATGCTTCACAGTAGGCTGATTTGGACCCCAAATGAGCCTGATTTGACCTGTTTGGGGCCCAAATTGGCCCACTGAAAAGCTCGGGAGCACTCTCAGGGCAGAACAATGATGTCACTCCTGGGAATGATGTTGTCATACCACCTTGGGAGTACGCCTGGGAGGTCTGTTTCCCTGCCTTCCCCCCACCTTGCCAGCCAGGTGAGTGGTGGAGAGGGGAGCGGAGGAGCCCCCTGTACCACCAGTGGACCTGGGATCCCTACTACTTGGGGTAAGATCTCCTCTGTCAACATTTTCTTTGAGCTGCTCTAGGGGATCCAATCTAATTTCATGTAGAGTGGTGGGCAGAGGATTAAGTACAGCTTTGTTTCTTTATATCCAACTATAATACTCACCCATTTTTTACATTTTATTGTTGATCATGATAACTGGTTAATCACAATTTTTTTAAAAAGATATAAAAAACCAGGGGCTTTGGCAAATTACAAAACAATAAAGGCTTCCATATTGAGGATTAGGATTGACAGTTCCAGACTGAGACATTCCTGGAGATTTTGGGATAGAACCTGGGGAGGGGAGGGTTTGGGATGGGGAAGGACCTCAGCAGGGTATAATGCCATACAGTCCACCCTTCAAAGCAGCCGTTTTCTCCAGGGGAACTGAGCTCAGCAGTCTAGAGATCAGTTGTACTTCTGGAAGACCTCCAGGCCCCATCTGGAGACTGTGGTAACCCTAAATCACAAGAGCTAATAATTTGCAATTGATTCATATGGATAGAACAAGAAGTAGTTGCTCATGTAGGAAGAAGAATGGACTAAAATTTTAGATGGGGAGAGAAAGGAAGTTGTCCTGGTTCTGCACAAAGTGTGACCATTATCCCTGGCAACATTTAGGGGGAAATGTGGATCACCACTTCAGAAGTTCACCACTTTCATTTTTCTTTTTTCAGAAGTGGTATTAATCCCCCGGCACCATGTGGGCAGCAATGTCCCTCAAATTTCCTTGTGTCATAATTGAAACATCCTAAACTTAGTCTAGGATAATAATAAAAATCTTTTAATGTTAGTCTGATTTCTAATAACACTAAATACAGCCAAGCTCAGGGCATTACCCCGATTAACCAGAAACACACTGTGCTCTCCAATATTGCTGCAACTCAGAATTCTCAAAGGTGCCTAAAGAGGTTGGATATGTTGATCCAAAAAACTGTTGGAAATTGCAATGTCTGGTATACTGCAGCAGCAAAGGGAAGATGAGCCTTCTATGCAGGGGGCAGCAAGGATCACTTAGAACCAAGCTACAAGTGACGTCTGACACAGGTTGGACACTTGTCAGCTTACCTCAAGTTTTGATGGGAAATGTAGGCATCCTGGTCTTGCAGCTGTAATGGAGAGCCAAGCTGTAAAACCAGGATGCCTACATTTCCCATCAAAACTTGAGGGAAGCTGATGAGTGTCCAACCTGTGTAAGGCGTCACTTGTAGCTTGGCTCTTAGTTAGGACAGTGAAAGCAGCATCTCTCTTGTTTCCTGGGGGTCATTTCCTTGTCTTGTCTCCTATTGGGCTAACCAGGGCAATATCCTACTTCTTCTCTCTCCTGCCTTATTCACTCTTCTACAAGATGTAGTCAGATGGCAAGGACACTATCTCTCTCTCTGTCTTTTTCACTCTCAAGTATGTATTTCTTAAATAAACTTTTTGCCGCTTTAATCAGCAGAGCATAACTTCTCTGCTCTGTTTACACTCTGCTAACAAAACCAAACAGCTCACATTTGGACTTGATCTCACTAAATTCAAATCAGTGCAAAATCTTCTAGCCCCATCAGATAGAGAGAACGTCAACGGGGTTGCTACTACAGACTAACACGGCTAACTCCTCTGCATCTAAAGAAAAGCCCAAACACCTTCTGTATAGCCGTATGGATTCTGTTTAGTGTCACATGAAAATAGCGTGTACTGCATTTTTGGGGAGACTATTCACCCCAACAATTCCCCTTCATGCACTAACAAAATTTTTTTTCATGAAGATGCATTTCCAGCAGTGCAGTAATAGCCATATATGACAGGTGTACATCAAAGGAGACTAGGGCTCTACTGACTCCTGCTGAGCAGTTTTACTTCCTTTTTGGTATGTGTGAGGGGGTACAAGATAGAACCCAATGACATTAGAGTTTTAGAGACTTCCTTCCTTCTTGCTGGCCAGCCAGGAAGCATGGTGGTAACAAAGGCATATTCAACAGCCATATGAAATTTAAAAGCCTGAGCTTCACACTAACTGAGTGGACATGAGTCCCAGACCTGGATCTTACCTGGCCAGGTATAGATCGGGAAAATGGATGGGCAGTTTTTATGTTCCATTTCTAGAAAAAATACAGGGAAAGTCCAACTTTTCTGTCAGCAGCCTTCTATTTTAAGACATACTTCTTAACTGATCTCGTGTTGGCATTTCCTGGCATAAACAAACAGGGCTCAACATGCCACCTGACCTATCAAAAGCCACTAAGTCCCCCCCCCCCGGAACCATTACCCTCTGATCCAGAGAGCTCCACCCACATGTCTCTCTATCAAAAGGCAACGTCTTTGGTTGTCACACCACATTCAAGGCCAATGGACAGAGTTGTTTTTAAAGTTACTTTGGAAGGCACTCTTCTTTGTTGTATGAATACAGCTGACATATATAGATTATTTTTTTGTAAATAAGCAAAAAGGCTAAAATCAGCTTATTTAGTTTAATGCTTAAAAAAGCTGGGATGTGTTAAAAGAAGAAATCTTGCAGGGAACTAACCATGAAAAATGAAATATGCTTCAAGCAATCAGCTAACAGTACAACTTTTACAATTAGGAAAAGGAAACCAGATGTCAAAATAATAATGCAAAATGTTTTCTTAAAATCTCATATATGGAATATTACATTTACTTTTGAACATGGCTCATGAAGTGGCTATGCTTGCCCTATGGGAAAAATAATCCAACTTGGGAATCTCAGGCCCTGACTTTTTTAAAGCATTTCTATGCTTCATAATTATGAATGGTTTTGACAAAGAATAAAGAAAACACTTAACTGGGCTGGGAGGTTAGCACAAGAAAAGCTATGTTGTGTTGCATAAGGAGTTCAATCAGGAATCATATTCTCGTGAAACATACTCCCCATATAATTCTCCTAGGAATGTATATTTTAAATTAATATCAAACATACTTACTATTCAAAACCTAACAACTTAGCACAGAAAATGAATGTGACAAAAACTACCATAAAACAAATTCTGTTTTATATTAACTTAATGCTCCATGTAAGCACATATAAATCCTCTGGATTTGAAACTATGCACTTTTCTCTTACATTGACATCAGCAGTTCATTTTTTCATTGTGCTCCGAGCCATTTGTTTCATTTTTTTGCTGTCTATTAGGTCTTGCTGTCATTTGCAGACTTGACTAAATCAGAAATGAAAACTGTTTAGTTTGATACATAATTAAGCTTCCAACTTTCCCACCAGAGGCAGGCAATCTCCAAGGAGTTTGCCCCATTGTGCGCTAATTACTGGAAATTGGCGGGAGGTGGCAAGCTTCCTGGAGATCACCTGCCACTAGCAGGCAACCCAGGAAAGTGCACACTGGGCACACCTCTGGTGGAGTGTGACAGTGTCACCTCTTGAAGTGATGTCATTGCACCAGCCACAGGCATGCTCCCATGATTTGCTGGGTACAATTTTGGCCCCAAACAAGCCAGAATTAGCCCCATGCAAATCAATGAAGCATGCCTATGGCCGGTGTGATGATGTCACTTCCCAGAAGTGATGTCATCATGCAAGCTCCAGGAGCACGTACATAGAAGGCACGAGGTAAGTGCCAGGTTGCTCCCCTCCCACTGGGAGAGTATACAGACCTGGCAACCCTAGACACATCGATTGCAATGGAGATGCTGAAGTGTCTTCTACAGCATCTCATTGAAGCAGCACCTTCAATTTGTTAAGTGCTTCATAAACAAACTTAATTGCTCTTGAATTGTGACCCTCCCATCTGTGCTCTTACCAAAAGGGTTTGAAATTAATGCCAAATTGAGTCAGGCATTTTTTCATGCATATACTGAGGGCCAAGCTACACATGACGAATGACACTTGAACGGCAAGTGGATTGAGTGGAGGGCAAGTGAACAGGGAGAAATACACTTGCTGTTCAAGTGTCATTCGTCATGTGTAGCTTGGCCCTGAGTCTGGCATCTGACTCCTATCAGCAGGTTACATGAGGGTCCATTGATTTTATCTGAAGAAAATCAGGACAGTTTTGCTGTAATTAAGTGTGGGATATAAAGACAGAGAAAAGGGTGTTTGTTTATTGATAAAATGTATACCTTTCCTTTCTCCTCAATCAGGGTATTGAGTTGGCTAACAATTAAAACAGAGCATTATAAAAACATATCATAAACTAAAACCAAAGCTAAAATACATATATAAAAATGTAGAGACAACATTAAAAACATAGGGCAGGAAGGACAGGTCACTGAGGAAATGTCAGATGAAACAAACAAACAAAAGTATTTTCCAGCTGGCAGAAAACAGTGATAGAATGAGACAGATTAGTATCTCTGCGGAGAGAGTTCTACAGTCTTGGTGACATGACCAAGAAGGCCTTCTTTTGGGCTGCTACCCATCTAACCTCAGAAAGTGGGAGAATCCAAAGCAGGGCTGGAGAGGTCAGGTAGGTTCATAGGGTAGTAGATGGTCCTTAGTTAATCAGGATTCAGGAATGTAGAGCTAAGAATTCAAACAAACCACAATTGTAGATAGGGGAAAGGATAAAAAGATGTCATGAAATTGGCAGGAACAGCCATGGTGGGCATAAATGCAGATGTATTTATTTACTTAAAATATTTATGTTGTGTCTTTCTCCCACACCATAATGTGTTCCTGCCAGTTACTGAAATTCTGAAGGGGTTGATTCAGAGTTGTTTCTGATCATCAGTTGACTTTTGCGAAAACACACATATCAAGCACAACAAACCTGCTCTGCAGCTTATCAGTCATTGGTGCAGAAAACTTAAGTAGATCACCCATGAATTATCACAAGTGACAATCTTCCCATTAGTGAAAGAAGAGCTGAGATCTCATGAGATTTCTTGGCTGTAACATTACACTAACCGTGTAAACAAGGCACTAGTATCAGCAGGCTTTGTTGCTTAATCTAACCATATTGTCAGATCCGAATTCTGGTGTCTTTTCCTAATCGTTATGTTCTTCCTTTTCTGGATTATTTGATACCAAGGGCCGATCATTCTTATACAGCATGCCAGCATTAAGAGTGCTACCAAAGTTCATGGTTCCACCTTTTCAACTCACAAATTCCTGTTTCAGTTCTCCTTTTTCTTTGTGTGAAGAGATCCCCCCAAGTCTTTAATTTCATGCCATTCTGTGTCTTGGATTGAATCTTTCCCATTACATTTAGTTTGTGTGTGTGTTGTATGTGTGTTTGAGAAAGAGAGAACTGCAGAAAAATAGCATACAGTATATAAATGACATAAAATGGAGACACACACACAAATTTTTTTGTAAACCTGAAGAAACAGACTCACACCAAATAAAATGGTTAAAAGAAAAGGGGCCAAGCCAAAAGGCATCCTTGTATATCCACATCAGGACTGAGCATGCAAATCAGCACACACAACACAGTTTCTTACATTGATTTCCCAAATAAAATCTGGGATGTGAACCCATGATCTTTACATGGAGGCATTAGATTTTGATTAAAGCCTCCACGTGGATATTCAGAAGTAAAACAAGCACAGTCGTTGGGAGAGGAAGACTGGGGAACTTCTGAGCTAGCATGGTAGAGTGATTAAAGGGTCAGACTAGAATCTGAGACACCAGAGAGAACACCCTGCCATGGAAGCAAGCTGGGTGACTTCAGGATTTACCAGGAGGTTGGCTACCCGCTGTGAGGAATGCTGTGAGCCACTTTGGGTCACCATTGGGAAGAGAAATCAAGTATAAATGAAGAAAATAGATAAATAGTCCCAAATAAAGGGAAAGTGTTTTGCATCATCCAGCCCACTATCTGACACAGCATAAAACAAAGCCAAGAAAACCAGAGTATATGTTTTAATATCTTCAAAATTATATATCTAAATATGCTTAACGCAAAATGTAAAGATATTCCCTACTGGCTTTTCTTATGGATGAAAGTTGTTGTATTTCCTTTGCAAATTGGACCCTTCTTCTTTAGCAAGAAGGTAAATAAACTAATGCAGTAATAAATAATTCCCAAAGGGAATGTCCAGGCACACTGATGTACCAGAAGAGAAAATCAAAAGCTCTGCATGGTTTGGGAGGTATCTGAGGGACCATCATCTCCCATATGTTCTTGCTTAGGAATTAGTAACACAGGGGGAGGTGAGGGGGTAAAAGACAGAATGGGCCAGAAAGGGCACTAAACAAATAATTTTCTTCATCAGATGCATCTGATGAAGAGAACTGTGGTTCTCAAAAGCTTATGCTACAGTAAAGTTGGTTAGTCTTAAAGGTGCTACTGGACTTCTTTCTATTTTGCTCCTATTTATTTATTTATTTATTTATTTATTTATTTATTTATTTATTTATTTATTTATTTATTTATTGAGGCCTGCTCAACTTGTCAGGGTCCCTGCAGCATCCTCCTACTTCCAGCCTTCCACAGCTTTCACCCTCTTCTCCTCCTTGCTGGTTCTTCTTTCTCGCCTCCCTCCCTCCAGTTCTTCCTCCTTCCACTCAGTCTCCTCTCCTCCTCACTCGTACACAACCCACTTCCTGCTCCTCACTCACCATCACCTTGTGGGAGAACTTCCCTTATATAACTTTACTACCCATTCCCGGCTCCACCTGCCAGCCATGCCCCCAGCCCTCTAGCCATGGCCCTGGCTGTCCCAGGCAGCCACACCTGTGGTTGCTTTGCTGGCTGCTCTGGGCAACCGCACCTGCACCTCCTTTGCTGGCTGCTGGGCTTTCTCTGCTGATGGCCTCAGGCAGCCCCACCTGTGTCTTCTTTGCTCCTAGCCTCACCTGGTCCTGGCTGCAGGGGTATAATGCCTCTGCAGCCCTTCTAGCCTGCCTGCCTGCAGGGGTATAATGCCGCAGGCACTGGCCTCCAATGACACTGTTGTCTCCGAGAGAGATAATATCACTATATGGAGTTCAGTTGCAATGGAAACAGATCTTCAGATGCCATGTGAATGTGTTGGCAACCCTCCTATAGAGGGGCCTCTGTCGGATATAGTGACAATGAGGCTGCTGTCAGAGACAGTTTTAAAATCTCTCCTTTGTAGGTCATTGGTAGTTCTTGGAGATCTCCAGGTGGGTTGGCAACTACTGTAAGGAGGTGTTTCAGACACTGCAGTTGTCAGTGTCCAATACCATCATTGTCTCCAATGTAAGTAAAATACGTCATGTGTGTCAGGATCTCTTTTAAGGCTCATGTTCTTAACCAGAGTTACGCCATGTTTAAATTGCAGTTGTTAAGCTTTTTCTCCCTCCAGGTCCAGATGTTGTTTTGACCGCATTTTCCATGGGAGAGAATACTTCTTATCTGTCTCTTCAGCCAAAGACCTTGGCAGCCCGGGCCTTCCCACGTCCACGTTCTCAGCATACAGAACTATGGGGGGAGGCTGGGAACGAGGGGTTTGATGTATTGCTAGTTTCATGGGCTGAGTTCTTTTCGAAGTTTGCTTTCACTTTAAACTTCCTACCTGGCAAATCAAACTTCCTAGCAGACGCTCTCTTGCGCATGCTCCAACTCCAAAGCAAGAGGGAGGAGACTATCGACACTGTCTTTCCCCCGTTCAGTTGGGAGGTGTGGTTACTAGTCAGTCAATCTTTATTACGGTCATAGACCACACAATAATAGCATACAACCCAGTCATGGTGTGGTTACTACGTGTAGCCAAACAATCAAGCTGCAGAGCGAGCAAAAGGGGTGGAGAGCTAAAGTGAAAAGCGAGGTGGAAAAAGAGAGGGAGCGAGTGCCCAGAAAAAAAATGTCTCAAACGGCAGTAGGGGACTGGATTAAAGAGGGCAAACTATACATTCCAACTAGCCTCAGAAAAGAAGTGTTGCAACAATGTCACGACGCCCATACCGCTGGCCATTTCGGTTACCTGAAGACTTTACATTTAGTTCAAAGACAGTTCTGGTGGCCAGGAATGCGGAAGGATGTATCTCAATATGTGGCTTCTTGCCCTACTTGCATTATGCCAAACCTAGGAGGGGAAAACCTCCAGGACTTTTGCAACCTCTGGAAACTCCAAGTTGCCCCTGGGAAGTAATTTCTATGGACTTTATTACAGAGTTACCCCCTTCAAAAGGCTGCACTTGCATCTTGGTAGTAGTTGACTTATTTTCCAAACAAGCCCATTTTATTCCGTGTACCACCATACCTTCAGCTAAAAAGCTTGCCACTCTATTCATGAAGCACATTGTTAAGCTACACTCTTTTCCCTCCAAGGTGATATCGGATCGGGGCGGACAATTTGTTGCCAACTTCTGGCAGGAGCTATTGCAACTGGCCGGCATTGAACAAGAAATTAGCTCCACCCACCATCCCGAGAGCACAGGCAATCCGAAAGAAGTGCTAGAGCAATTTCTCAGATGCTACATTAATTTCCAACAAGATAACTGGACCCAACTGCTCCATTTCACAGAATACACTTATAACAACTCAGTCCACAGTTCCACTGGGGAGACACCATTTAAGGTTGTGCATGGCTATGAAGGAGTAGTGTTCCCTTTTGATCTGCAACCTGGAAGCAAAGATCCTGGAGACCTAGGAGAGTGGTAGACCTCCCTCTCCAAACAGTGGACTACAATCCAGAAAACTTTGGATAAAGCAAAAGCTGACTACAAAAAGTATGCCGATCGCCATCGTGTGGAGCAATGGGAATTGCAGCCTGGAGACAAGGTTTATGTCTCCACCAAAAACTTCAGAGTTGAACAGTCTAGTAAGAAACTGGGACTAAAATATCTGGGTCCTTTCCCAGTCAAGAGAATAATAAATAAAGTCACTGTGGAACTAGCACTCCCAAAGAATCTACACCAAGTGCACCCCACGTTTCACGTCAGCTTACTCAAAAAAGCACCTCCACCTGATGTTTGGCACCCAAACACCCCAATACCCCCTCCAATGCTAATTGATGACCAGGTGCACTACGAAGTTGAGGAAATCCTGGACTCTAAACGCAGATACAACAAGCTGTATTACTTGATTAGATGGAAGGACTTTGAGGAGGGGTTTAGGGAGTGGGTGAAGGCTTCCCATATCAGGGCCCCAAGACTCCTTTCCAAGTTTCATGCTAAGTATCCCAACAAAGCAGGCCCGAAGGGGTGAGAGGAGGGGGGTCTTAAGGGGGGCAGAATGTCAGGATCTCTTTTAAGGCTCATGTTCTTAACCAGAGTTACGCCATGTTTAAATTGCAGTTGTTAAGCTTTTTCTCCCTCCAGGTCCAGATGTTGTTTTGACCGCATTTTCCATGGGAGAGAATACTTCTTATCTGTCTCTTCAGCCAAAGACCTTGGCAGCCCGGGAATTCCCACATCCATGTTCTCAGCATACAGAACTATGGGGGGAGGTTGGGAACGAGGGGTTTGATGTATTGCTAGTTTCATTTTGTATCTCATTCTCAACAATGCCTTGGTTCAGTCAAGTCTTCTTTAGGCCTTGAAATATGGACACTTGTATCAGAGCCTAGTCTTTCAATAAACCTTTTGAAATCAAGAAACTTGTGCTTCTTGCAGAAGGGGGACAATGTGTTCAGTTGAAATGGGAGGAGCTCTCCAGTCATGGCAGCTCTAATATGGAGGGTCCTCATTGGGGTATAGTTCCACAGAAGCTACACTCCAAAGCCACCATTCTGTTTGAGATAATTAAAATCTGTCATTTGAAAGTCATTTGTAATTCTAGGAGTTCTCTAGGTGGATTGGCATCAATTGTCCGGTGGTATCTAAGGGAGTATAATTCCACATAGGCCAGCCTAAGGAGCCTCCACGTCTGTGAGAATGCTAAAATCTGTCATTTGGAGATCAGTTGTAATTTGTGGAGATCACCAGGAGGGTTGGCAACCACACTAGTGTCACCAAGCCAAGAGGCCTTAGCATGGACCTACCTCCTGCCAGACCTGCTACTGTCTCCCAAAGAACCCCAGGAGCAGAGAAGGCTAAGAGTAAGGGCAGAGGCATGGACCAAGCACAGGATGCATGCCTGGCAGCTCAAGGCTTTCCCCCTGCTGAGGAAATGTCAGGAGATCTCTGAGTCAGTACAGGATCTGATCTACTCATCATGAGTAGCAGAGATGAATCAGCTTGGAGAAAGGAGTCTACTGAACCCAGCCTCACCTGTAGGGGAAACTCCCTTTATAAGGCAACAGCGGGGTAGGGGTGGGGTTAACTTGTCACAATCTTGGTGTTCTGGATCTGTCTATTGTTGAGCTCTTACACTCTGGCTGCCTGAGGCTTGGACAGCCACAGTCTTTGATTTTGGAATATGTTACCTGATCCTAGACTTTGACCTGTGGGCCCTGTTTCTGCCAGGACTTGCCACCAACCTGGTGAGCAGGACACTTTTCATCTTTCTATTTATATTTGTTGTTCTCTGATATACTCTTAACATTATGTTGCTGTTGTTTCTGCTGGTTTGTCATGAAAATATGGTTTAGATCATATTACACTTAGTGATACATATGTATTCTAATGAACTTTGTAAATTTTGGAATTTCATTAGGTTGTTGCTCCTGAGATGTTTCTAAGATTTCTATTCATTGGTCTATTGTTTACTGTGAAAGTGAGATCATAGTGGTGTGAGCTTGTTCTGCTGGCTAGTGTGTGTGCAGGAGAGAAAATAAAGCATAGACTTGTTTATACTTAGAAAGCAAATAAGTGTTCTTTATTATAGGAACTCCACACACTGATAGGAAAGGAAGAAAGATAGAGCCTATCTACCTATCTAATCTAAAGATGGGAATGAATGTGTCATGGATCAGCCTTACTCAGAGTCAAAGCTGAGTTCCAGTGAAGACAACGCAGGAGCAAGGGGGCTTAGTATAGCCAGTGAGGACTCCTCAGAAGAAGTTGAGCTGAGTGTAGCTGTGGACTCCTCAGGAGGAGGGAAATCCCAGGCAAGCAACCCTGATGCAGTTGACACTGGCAATCAGGGAGAACAGCTGTTGGCAGAGCAGAGCCCACCGGCAACAGCTGAGGCACCAACACTCTCTGGCTCACGTGGTATTGGTGAAGCCCAGCCTGGGACTTCCCACTCTCCTAGCTTATCCCCACCCAGGGACTGCCGCAGGCAGCAGCAGAGCATGAAACTGCAGGAAAGGCGATGAAATGCATGCCTCCTGAGCCAGCACCAGCTGTTTCTAGAGAGTAATGATGAGTAAGCAAGAAGCTCTCATGCAGCTGGCTATGATCAGCGCCTTAACTATAAAGGACAGCACAGAAGAGCTGCAGGGCATGGAAGCAACAAGTCTATAATCTTGACACCACACCCACTGCCTCAATCATAGTGACCTCAGACCATGTTGACCAAGCTCGTGTCTGATTGTTTGGACTTACTGGTATCGGATCCTCTGGACCCTCCCTGACTTTGCTTAACGGACTTGCCCTGAAACAATGTTCCTATTGACTGGATTTCTGTGCCTCAACTTCAGACCGACTCTGCACTCTGTGCCAGGCAAGACCACCTGCACCAGGCTGCCCTGCCCACAACAGGATGCTAGGACAAGTCTTGCATCCATGGTTCCAAGATGGAGGGAGAAGGAGAGAGATGGTGCCTGGAACAAAGTCAGGAAAAGAAGCGTGAGAAGAAGGATGTCATGAGGAGGAAGTCCTGAGAATAGCAATCTACATATCGAAGGGATAGTCAGAGTGGTAAACATTAAACAGAATGTCCTGACCTCTCTATCTTTCTAACTCTTTAGTTTTTCCTCCTTTGAAATCTGAGGAAAGGGACAGCGCTGAGTCCTCTGCTTTTAACACTCCCTCTCGCTGTCGCTTGTATCAGTCTATCAGATTCATCTTGTATCGTAGAGTTTGAAAGTGAAGTCTTGGTAGTGATTTGGTTAGGGTGTCAGCCATCATCTCTGTGGATGGACTGTAGATCAGCTTCACAATGCCTTTATGTTGTAGTTCTTTCATGAGGTGATAGTTCATGTCAACGTTCTTGGTATGGTGGTGAATGTATTCTCTCTGTGAGAACTTGATACAACTTTGTCTTCATAGATTGTTACAGGTAGTGAAATTTGTATTCCAAGATATTCTAATAGTCGCTTTAGCCATATTATCTCTTGGAGACATAGGCCAGCTGATATGTATCCAGCTTCTGTTGAAGATTGAATAACTCTTGCTTGACCAACTTATCATTCCATTTCCATAGAAGAAAATATATCCACTGGTAGATAATCTGGTATTCAAGTCTTCTCCATAGTTAGTGTCTGTGTACATAATTAGTTCAGGTTTGCTGTTAGCTGGTAGCTTGAGCTTGAATGTGCCATATCTTTCAGGTATCTGACAAGTTTCTTGACTGCATTCCAGTCTTTGTGAGTTGGTACTGAAGGTTTTCTGCATAGTAGACCTACTGCAGCACTTACGTTGGGTCTTGTTACTCTACTGATGTAGAGTAGCTTGCCTATGGCAGCGCAATACTTGTCTGTTGGTAAGTTTTCAGTGTCATCTAGGTCCTTTACATAGCTTGGTTCCATGGGAGTAGCAACTGTGTATGCATCTTCCCTGTTCATGAAGGATATAAGGTCTTTGATCTTTTGCTCTTAGTTGATAAGGAAACTTCCATCTTGTTCTCTGTAAAAGTTGCATGTCTGAGTAACGTTACCCAGTTGCTTGATTTCAACATGTTTGCTTAGGTGTTGTACAACTTCTTTGCTGTCATCTGGATTTTCATAAGCAAGAATCAAATCAATATAAATCAGTAGATAATCCATCCATTTGCCATTGTTCTGCTTGGTGTATAGGCAAAGATCATTTTCATTTCTCTTGAATCCTGCTTGGATAAGTAGATCATGTAGTTTTATGTTCCAAACTCAAGCAGCTTGTTTGAGTCCATAGATGCTCTTCTGTAATTTGCATACAAGGTGTTCCTCTCCTGCTTTCTCAAATCTAGAAGGTTGGAGCATGTAGATACCTTCTCCTGGTTCCCCATGTAGAAATGCTGTCTTGACATCAAGATGTTGCACATGCATGCTTTTACTTGCAGCAACACTTAGTAGTCTTCTCACAGTGGTGTGTCCCAAAACAGGTGCAAAACTTTCATCAAAATCCTCTCCATATTTCTGAGTAACCTTTAGCAAATAGTCTTGCTTTGTATCATTGGACTGAGCCACGTTCATCATGCTTGACCTTGAAAATCCATTTGCACACTACTTCCTTCCCCTTCCAAGGTAGCAGTTTTGTTCTTTGTGTAGGGTTTCAGATTCTTCTTGTGTGGCTTTTCTCCATTTCTCAGCTTCTTCTGGTGGTAGCTGGGATAATTCATCCCATGAAGTAGGTTCAGGTATTTCCACCATTCTTGTGAAGTAGGACAGTCATGGAGCTGGAATACCTTTGGTTGAATGTGTTGATTGCTTTGGTTCCACCTCTGCACTCTGTGCTTCTGGTTAGTCAGATGTCTCTGAACACTGTTGATCTGCTCATGTAACTTTTCCTGTCATTTTTCCTGATTTATATCTCTTATCTTCCAGCTGGACATAGTGTTACTTTTGGCTAGGTAGAATGTCACATGATTTGGAAATGTGAATAATTAAATTATCAGTGGTTTGATATTTATCTGTTATCACATGAAAAAGAGCTTAGATTTATGCATAAGATAACATAGAAAATGGCTAACCCAAATCACATATCAGGATTTTGTCTGAAAGATTTTAAGAAATGTTAGGAAACTTAATTCTTGTTGTGTTTATCTGTTCTATTTTTGTACGTTTTATTTAAATAAGCATTTATATTTTGATACCTCACTTTATGAAAATGACTAGACTTTATGTTAATGAAAGGAATCATTAAACTCTTAGGAGGCGTATCATTGTCTTTGTTGGGAGAGTGCAACAAAAAGGTCCATCCCATTTATTTTGTACTGACAAACGTTTTCTCTAAAACAGAGAAACCTGTTTTCAGGTCTCACTTGAAGGTTTTAAACTGCTCAGGATTTAAGATAAAACCTTCAGCTCATCCCCATCCCCATCAAGTATTTTACTTAATACTTGTTACTTAACTTTTAAGCATTACTATTAAACATTAT
Source organism: Eublepharis macularius (assembly GCF_028583425.1). NCBI lineage: Eukaryota > Metazoa > Chordata > Lepidosauria > Squamata > Eublepharidae > Eublepharis > Eublepharis macularius. The sequence continues at coordinate 197,388,894 of NC_072790.1, forward strand.
GTTTAATACTCATGCTTAATATGGATGATTATAGAAACTATGCTGTTTGAATTATCTATATACTTACTCAATTTGGAATGTTTGTAAACTTACAATTTTATAACATTACAACTTTGTGCCACAAAAGTTTTAAGTTTTCTATGTAGAAATGTTTGCCAAAACCAAAAATCTATTTTCCTAAAATATCCCCATCCCAAGACAGAGACACACACAAAGAGAGGCTGCTGCTCCCCAGGGCCTCTGCCCTGCTTCCAGCGGGCCAGAAGCCCCGGGTCACGGCTACAGGTACAAGCCAGCAGCAGCTTGTGTGTGCGTGTGTGGGGGCATAATGGCAAATTACTCCTCCTTAAAAGCCCCTTATCTGTTATATTCTACATTTGCTGCTCCAGCATCCTCAGCTTCCCCAGTCTTATGGTTGCAGAGTCCAGCTTGAACCAGGAGACTTGGGGGTGGAACCTGAGGAAGGGAAGGAACCTCAGCGGGGAATAAGATCATAGAGTCCCCCCCCCCTCCAAAGGAGCCAGCATATTGCATATCTTATTAAGATTGTAATAGACAAAGCTATGGTGGCCAGCAAGATTTCCCCCTCTTTACATCAAGCACTTATGAATAAAAAAAAATCCCAAAGTGCCTACATTCTATATCCTCCCTAAAATTAATAAGTGGGGCTTTCCACCTAAGGGATGCCCAGTAATCTCAGGCAACAATTCATTGGTGGAGCTGTTGGCGCAATATATAGATAGCCTACTCCAACCAGAGCTTATCAATTCTCCAACATATCTGAAGGATACAACTCACTTTATAAGTACAATAGAGCGGTTGAGAGTAGCAGCGGGGGCTGCTCTAATGACGCTAGATGTGGCATCGCTATATGCTTCAATTCCGCATGATGATGTGAGATGGGTGATAGAAGAGGCTCTTATTAAACAGGTACATCCCTCCCCCTCCACTCCATTTATTCTGAGTCTAGCTGACATCCTGCTAGAGAAAAAAAATCGGTACAAAGAGGAATATTTTTTTCAGATAAGAGGAGTGGCAATGGGATGCATGGCAGTGCCATCTATTGCTAATCTTTTCATGAACAGATTAGAGAAGCTTTATATACTGAACCATGAGCAAAATCAATTTTTTGAGCAGTTGATTTTTTATTGGAGCTTTACTGATGATATTTTTGCCATAGTGTCGACACCAGAAATGGCAGCAAGTAGATTTGGGGAATAGATTAGTACACTTCATCTGAATTTAAAATGCAACTGGGATATAGATATAAACTTGGTCAACTACCTTGATATAAAAGAGTCCAGTAGCTCCTTTAAGACTAACCAACTTTACTGTAGCATAAACTTTCGAGAATTACAGTTCTCTTCGTCAGATGCATGGAGGGTAAGAAGAAACTGTTAGTTGTGTATAAAAGAACATCAGACACTTTAGCAGTCAGGCCATATAAGAAGCCAACTGATAGGAATTCGTACCTATAGTACACCTCCCATCCTCCATCACACATGAGACAAAAATATACCTTCTGGCCACTTCCTCTGCATCAAGAGGAGCTCCACGTCTGAATTTGATTATCTGAGGGAAAGTAAGAAGTTAGCTGAGAATTTTGTGCTGAGACGATATCTGAGATATATAATTGACAGAGCACATTCTAGAGCAGTTGAAGTGGGATGAGACCAATTATTGGAAACAAATCAGAAAGCAAGAACATAGGGTACATTTCTCCACCTGTTCATTAATTTATATGGGCAGTACCATGCAGCCAATATGCACCACGATTCAGGAACACCTTTCAAAAATAAGGAGACAGGTTGTGGAAGCTCCCCTAGTCACATATTTTCTTGAATACCATCAACATGAAAGGGAATTACATTACACTGTGTACACGTTACACGCAACAGGGAGGGCAAAATTGGACAGAAATATCTGCTACAAAAGGAGTCTTTTTGGATGTTTAAGTTACAATCAAGATCCCTGAAAGGCTTGAACCAGGAGTGGGACTGTTGCAAACCCTCATCCAACTCAAGCTTGTGCTGACCTTCCTCTACCCTGAGGTAAAACTTCTCCTCTCTAAGCCTATGAAGCTGAGTACTGGGCTGGGAAGCCTTTAGTAGCATGGTTGAGATTTAGCCTCAACTTTCTTATCCCACCCTTCAGGAACATATACATGATATGGTTACCCAGCCAAGTCTAAGTAAGGGAAAGATCAGGGGTTTGCGCTTTCCTTAAACAGAAACTGACACACAAGGCTTGTGGAGATTCAAAATGAAAGAGAAGGTTTATTTACAAGGAGGTAAAATAAGAAGGCATGTAGGCAGATGTTTAAATAATGGAGATATTTTTGAACAGAATACTTCACTGGTGTGAGGCATGAAACACTTGGTATGATTCTTGTTGCTGGCTTGTATTCGAGATATTGGGGTTATTAGACTTAAAGATGTTAAAGTGAGTTCTTTCAGAGGTTGGCACTGCTTCACAAGTTAGGTGCTCCACTGTTAACACATACACAGCACGACTCCCCCATTTCTGCAGACCTTAGGGTACTCCACTGAGTCAAAATCCTTTTTTGAACTGGACAGGTGTTATAGTTATGCCCCAGCTATAACCCTCTTCCGTTGGCTGAAGGGGAGACTCCTTTCTATCTACTTCCTTGGCACATTACAATTCCCAGATCTCTGAGGTTTATGCAGAAGTTAGTGCTGTCTTTCCCACTTTAGTCCAAGGATTACAAGTGCTTCATGAATGTGATGATTTTTTTCTTAAAAGGTACACTTTCCTCTTCCTTCCTCACACAGAGGACTCTCTGGCTGACCCTCTCTGGTCAGAAGCCAGACTCTAACTCCTCTCACTAGTCAGTTTTCTCCAACTATCAACCCCTCAACATTCCATCACCAACTGCCATTTCAGGCTAGCCACAAAGGGGGAGGGGATGACATGTCAATCATCCTCCCCTCTGTACTGCCTGGCAATCTCAGCATTTGAGACCTATCATGCTTTTTATGAGATTAGCCTCTTTAAGTGAGTGAGTGAATGGCATGTGGTAGGACAAATTGCAATGCTCCCAGAAATGGCATTGTTGAAGACAGAAAAACCAGGTACATCTGGTGAAACTGATGTGAATGAAGAGAGTGAGTAAACTGGCATAATTTTTATTTATTGTGTTAAATTTCAATATAGGATTTTGGATGCTATGAACATGTTATATATATGTTTCTTGTTCAGATATTATATACAGCCCTTGAAAAGGCACTGTAGTGTGAAACAGGTGGGGCTAGCTGTCTGTCGGGTGGTGCTGCAGCCGGTGGCTTCCAGCCAGTGAAGTGAAGACCTGAAATTGAAAACATATTAGAAAAGGCTTTTGAAATAGCACTTAGCTATGTCCCAGTTGGAGCCACTGGTAGAGTTTATTGAACCTGTACAAAGAACAAGAACACGGACGACTCTTTAAAAGCAACAACATTTATATGGACTGTACCTTTAAGTATTGATGGTGAAGCTGTATATTGAAGGTTTTGATTGCTTTACAGATTCTATCTCTCCTGAAGACTATTTTGATTGAAGATTACTGATTATTTCTGATCATTGCTTATTTATTGTATTATGAATTGTTATATTGTGATATCGATTATTGAATAGATTGTATATGTAATTATGATACTGTAGGCACGATTGCACTTTTGAATAGACTTTTTGATATCTTGTATTTATTTTATTTATGCTATTTATTGAGCAAGCGAAAGCATCAGTTTGACTGAACCCCATATTACAGACAGTTTTTGTGCAATGTTTGAGCAAGTGGAAGAGCTGATGGCTAGTTTAGATGGATTGAAACCTCCATGTTTTGTTCAAGATTTTTCTGCCAACAAGAGTATACCTGATATTTGTAGGAACATATATCCCATCTTTAAGTGGCTCCTAACCACTCCATACCATGAAAAGCTTCAACTGCCCATTTCCTCTATTATAGGGACCAGACATTTTTCTCCAGAACTGTTGGGAACCCTAGCTCTAGGCCACTTTGTCTTTAATTCTTCCCACATTATTTTGTGGTACTAGCATTTCTTTAGTGCCTGTTCCAGGCTGTTTTGTGCTGTTCTGGAAGCATTTGGGCAGGGATAGGGTTAATAAAAACATGCCAGTTCAGTGTTTTCCCTTCTCAAATCTTGTTCTGCAGTGTCTTTAATGCTTCCCAGTGTTTTTTGTGGTACTAGCATTTCTTTAGTACCCGTTCCGGCTTGTTCTGTGGTGTTCTGGGAGCATTTTGGCAGATAAAGGGTTAATGAAAGCCTGATATTTCCATGTTTTCATGTATAGAATATTGTTCTCTTGTGTCTTTAATCCTTCCCACTGTTTCTTGTGATACTAGCATTTCTTTAGTGCCCATTCCAGCCTGTTCCATGGTATTCTGGGAGCATTTGTCAGGGAGAGTTAATGAAAGCCTGATATTTCCATGTATCCACACACTCTGGAGAATGCTTGATATATCTCCCTCATTCACTGCCTTCCACCAGTGGAATAAAACATGTTTCTTCTATTGGCATTCCCCCAGGAACTCTTATTGCCTCTTCTCCCTGGTTATGTGGTTGTGTGTGTTCGGAGCTTTTTTTCAGGGGGATGTACCAGTACAGAATACTGGTACCTCTTTATGGAGTACCAACACTTCTTGGGCATTCAGGACTTGGTCTGAGAGGGGAGAACATCATGAGCACTGGCACCTTTTTTTTTAAGAAAAAAGTGCTGTGTCTGTATATCTAAAATGTTTTTATTTGCTTAAATATTGTATATATTTTAAATGCTGTTTTAAATGCTTTAATATTTGCCACTTTGGGAACCCCCTTCGGGTGGAAAAGTGGCATAAAAATGTTTAAACAAACAAAAATCCCTGTAATATATAGTGTTGGCTTTCCAAATAGTTCTTGCTGTGAAATTGCTCTGAAATTCTGTGAAATTTCTGCATTGAACTACTAACAATGTAGTTCTGAGCAGAGTTAGACCATTTGAAACTCTTGAAATCAATGGACTTAGAACATTGTAATTTTGTTTAGGACTCCACTCAAAAACACTCCTGAGTCTGACATAGAAATAAAGCAAACTACCTGTATTCAGAGGAAGCTTATCTTTAACTTACACAGAAATACAGGGGATGGGCTCCTCTGACAGCAAGTAGCTATGATGATCCTCATTTTCTCTAAAGAAAGCCTTTCCAGGTATAGGAATGGTGTCTACACAAATGTGTTGTCAGAAATGTGAAAAACACAAGTTAAATTCTTACAAAAGCTATTTGCCAGAACCCAGCCCAGTTAGCATGTCAACTTTATAAAAAGGAATCTAAATTAATTTGCCAAGGTGCTCTTTCAAGATTGACAACTTTATTCTAGCAGTTCAGGTTCTGCAGGATGTCTGTTGATCGTTCTTGCAGAAGAATCTTCTTTGCTATGAATAAAAAAGCTCAGCTCTTGGCACGCCTATAGTAATTGCCAACCTCATTGCACTGAGATGTGCAATGTATGGAAAAATGTATGGAAACTTCAATTGGTGCAGAATGCTGCAAATACGATGTTGTCTGGAGTGGGTGATAGATTCTACCTCACTCCAGTTTTAGATTGTCTACGCCAGCCCTAGACTCCCATAAGCTGCCAGCAAGTGCTTGGCCACCAAAGTCAGAGAACTCAAACATGACAATATAAAGGTTCCAAAGTGATATTTATTTATTTACCCTGCCCTTTCAACCTTCAAAGGGCCACCAAGGCAGCTAACAAATTAAAATCTCATGTTAAAAACCACTGTGACACTGAGAGATCTCTGTCTTTTGGTGCTACACCTCTGAAGATGCCAGCCACAGCTGCTGGCAAAACGTCAGGAACTACAATGCCAAGACCACGGCAATACAGCCCGGAAAACCCACAACAACCATCATTAAAATCAGCTCACAAATTCATTAAAATCAGCTCATTAAAAGTTTAAAACATTTTAAAATGAATACAAAAGATTAAAATACAATTAAAACATTGGTAGGGGAGGATGAATCATTGAGGAGATGTCAAGTGAACTAAAAAAGTCTTCACTTGCTGGCCCAAGATGACAACAGAAAGGAGCAGGCAAATCTCCCTGTGGACAGCATTCCAAAGTCTTGGTGCTACTACTGAGAAGGACCTGTATCACTGGTCACCCATCTAGTCTCTGAAGGAAGGGCACTCAAAGCATGGTGTCTGAAGATGACTGCAGTGGTCAGGTAGGTTCATAAAGGAGTAGGCAGTCCTTCAGTATGTTGGTCTTAAACCATATAGGGCTTTAAATGTCAGCACTAGCACCTTGAATTGTGCCCAGAAAAAATTGGAAGCGGGATAAGAGTGATTGGCTCTTGGTATCAAACGAGTGCTATGGTCAGATCATGTCCTCATTATGGCAGGATTGAAGTTACCTGCCCCCTCCCACTTGGACAGCGAGCTGATTTACCCATGGAGACTTATGGATTCTAATGGATTCAGGAATACTTTGCAGGATTTCCCTCAGCCTACATCAACATCTTGATCCATCCCAGTGTGGCTTCATGCCGGGCTTTTGGACTGAGGCTGCTTTAATAGTGCTGATTGATGACATCTGGATTCAACTAGATAAAGGTGGTTGTGTGCTGCTGATTTTATTAGATCTGTCAGCAGCATTTGACACAGTTGACCATTTGATCTTGTTCAACCACCTAGCCTCACTGGGGGTAAGAGCTACTCCCTTACTATGGTTTGCCTTTTTCTTCCAGGGATGCTCAATGAGGGTGGTCATTGGAGATGAGAGTTCATCCTGACAGGAACATCTAGGGTGCCATAGGGATTGATCTTGTCCCTGATGCTTTTTATATATAGGCACTCTCTAGTGGATGTTGTTTAGGAGGTTTGGGGTTGGATGCCACCAGTATGTTGATGACACCCAACTCTACTTTCTACTTGATAAGCAACCAGAAGCAGATCTCTCTTGGCACAATGCCTGGATGCTGTAGTGGAGTAGCTGAAGGGTAGCTGGTTGAAGTTAAACCCTTTGAAAATTGAGGTCCTGTGGCTGGGAAGGACTTCAGCTGTAGAGAATATCTTGATGGAGCCCAGCTTTCTGCTGAGGACTCTGTGAAGAGTTTGGGGGTTTGGCTTGATTCTAAGCTTTCCATGGATAAACAGATGTCCATGGTGGCTAGAACAGCATTTTTCCATCTTTGTCAGGCCCAACAACTTCCCCGTATCTATCTCAATCCAATCTTGCCACATTGATCCATATGATGGTCACCTCTCATTTAGACTACTGCAACTTGCTCTACATAGAGCTACTCTTAAAGATGCTCAGGAAACTTCAGGTGGTGCAGAATGGGACTGCTACGTTACTGGCCAAGTCATCATGGTCAGCTCTTGTAACACTGATTTTGAAGCAGCTACATTGGTTACCAATTAGCCTCCTGATCCAATTCAAGGTGTTGGTCCTCACCTTTAAAGCCCTTCACCTCATACCTTCAGGTCTGCCTCTCCCGTTATGAACCTCCCCACCCCCCAGTCTGCTTCATTCATCTTTGCAGGGCTTGCTGGTAGTTTCTGGCCCTGGGGTGGCATAACTTTCTTCCACCAGGAAGAGGGCCTTTAAGATTGTTTCACCCTTGCTTTGGAATGCACTGTCGGAAGGCACTTGTGTTTAGCAGGGCCTGTTGAAATTTCAGAAACTCTGTAAGGCAGAACTCTTCCAACATGTCTTTACTATCTAATATTCTTTTGTAAGGCAGAGCAAATTGCTGTGCATTTTTAACTATATTATGTTGTTTGCAGGGTTTTATAGGCTGGAGTTGGAATTAGAGTGGTTTTTAATTATTGTATTAGGCTATTTTATTGTGATTTTATTGAATGTTATATTTTTGTATTGTTTTAACTGTTGTAATTGCTGTGAACAACTTTGAGATCTTAACTGAAGAGAAGCAGTATAAACATTAAATAAATACATCAACTTACTATCAAGGTACAACTAGTGTAGCCAATCGAAATGTCAGCAAGGCTACTCCAAGCAAAACTATCCAGGAGTGTTCCCCTAGCTCTACATGTATATACTTGGGATCAGTGCTTGACATTCAAAAACATAATTGCATATCTCTAGAAAATGTTGCTTTTAGTTAAAGCTATCAGTACTAACTTATTTGACCAGCACAGAGGTCTGCAGGGCAGAGATTCTTGTTGCAGAGTCTGGCTCTGATTAATCAAAAACAGCACACTCAGCTTTTGCTGATTAGGGCAGTGAAATGGGTTTTTGCTTTCCTTTCATCCTCCCCAACTCCCACCACTGTTGTATAGGTGTTTGTATGCTTTGCTAGTTGTAACTGGTTTGTTTTTTGTCAGGTCACTGCTTGAGTCAGGTCAGGGCTTGGCTTGGCTTGGCAACAATGTCCCCTTTCAAGCTGGCCTCACGAGAGATAATGCAAACGTTCAGCTTGTCAATTAACAAGCAAAAAAGTGGGTCACATCTCTACTGGAAAGCCTTGGACAGTCACATTTCCATTATAAAATGGAAAAAAATGTGTAAGCCAGCATTTTAAATGCATTTTTATCCATCACATAAAACATCTAAATCCCCTTGTGAAATAATAATGTGTCATATTATATACTTCTTCCAGCAAGTTTGAACAACAATCATAGTATATGCTACAGTACTCTACTCCCTCTAGGATACAATAGAGCCCTACAAGGTCTTGAAAACACAGCGACCTTGCTGGAAGTATCACATTTTCAGAGATATCAGTGCCATCTTGAATGCTAACATAAGCATTCATTGAGGGAGCCTACTTCCTACTAAACATAGTTTTGTACAATCATAGACTTGAAAAAAGTTTTAAAAATATTTTTAGGCTTTCCTTAATTTTTAAAAAGTCTATGAGATAGTAATTTGAAAACAGTTAACTTCATATCTTATGGATAGTTATTCATTTGTTTAAAATAGCTGTATACATTTTTCTCACTTCTAACAGCTACACATCAAAAATAGAATTCTGCAAGCAAGAACTCAGAAGAAACTTGTGAAGAGGGGACATCCCATTTCCCCTGCTTTTGCTTCCTCCTCTTTCCCCACCTCTTCACTGTCATTCTTCCTTCCTCTCTCTTTCTCTCCCCCATGACTCTTCTCTTTCTTCTTTTTCTTGCCCAACCCTTTTCTGTCACTTCCCCCCTTTTTCCTTCTCTGTAAGACTTGGGGGGGGGGGAGGTTGTTCACCTACCTTCATCCCCACCCCCCACTGCTCTAGCCACTGAGCTACATGCCCTCTATCACCACTCTACTCACCTAGCCAGGGGTCCAGCCATCTGCTTCACTCATGTGGTGGCAAAGGGAGGACACTGGGCAGAGCTCCTGCTCCTATTCTTCTTCCCTCTGGAGCAACAGCAGAGGGGGATTTGACTTGCCTGAATGGCCATCAAACTGTCCAGTGTTCCGGGTGCTCAAATTGTGGTGGCGGCAGCAGCTGACATGGCAATGATTTGGTAGTGATGTTGTTGGGGGTGGGATACAACAGAGGCTCCTGGTAATTTTCACTCATGCCCCAAGATTGAGGTAAGTGGGTCGGCAGTGGGCTTGGGTGTAGGGTGGTGGTAGCAGAGGAGGCTTCTGGTTCTCTTCCTCTACCTGCCACAGCATGCATTCCCAGGCAGTTGCTTGCACAAATACAGACAGCTACTTTCTTTCATTTTGTTTTTTAACCCTGCTTCCTTTATTACAGTTTGTGGTTTTTCTCTAAATCTGCCCCCCCCCTTCCCAAGTTTGAAGACAAATCTCCCTCCTCTCAATAAGGCTCCAATCCTTAATTTAAGTAGCCACAGATGGGTTTATGTTGATTGATAGATTACTGATATAGATTGATTTTTCCCAAAGTCCTATTTCAGAACTGATTTAGAAATTTCTGATTAAGTTCTAAGAAATTTTGCAGGAATTTTTAAAATAATATTCACAGGGAAGTCTATTCAATATTCTCTACCTGGGACCCACAAAAACATTAATAGGACTATCATTAGCTAACTTGCACTGTGTGTGTCCTAAGACTCTCACCATCACTGGGAGCCCCTTATTGAAGAAGAACCTGTGTATTCTGGTGTAGTGTTGTGCACAATTTTCAGGGTATTCAGCTCCCATCGCAGAAAATGCTATTGTGACAGGTACAAAAAATTCTGTAAAAAAACTGCAACTTCTAAAAAAATTATCTTTATGCCTGTTCACAGCAGTTATTTCCCTAATCTGTTGGTGTCTTTTTTGCCACACTTTTATATGCCAGGATATTACCTGCACTTTATTTCAATAATAATAACATTCAATTTATATACCGCCCCTCAGGACAACTTAACGCCCACTCAGAGCGGATTACAAATTATGTTATTATCCCCACAACAAAACACCCTGAGGTGGGTGGGGCTGAGAGAGCTCCTAGAAGCTGTGACTGACCCAAGGTCACCCAGCTGGCTTCAAGTGGAGGAGTGGGGAATCAAACCCAGTTCTCCAGATTAGAGTCCCACACTCTTAGCCACTATACTGGTGGAACACTCTGTCCACTGAGACTAGGGCCCAGCAGGATTTACTATCCTTCCGCTGGGCCTGTAAGATAGAGTTGTTCTGCCAGGCTCATGGCTGAGGTGGGGCCTCCACTGGCCAGAGGGTGCAACATCTACCCCCTCGACCTGTGAAAGCTGCCCACCACTGTTTGTTTTTCAGTTGCTGTTACTGTAATGCTATATCTAGTTGTACTACTGTATTGTTTGTTAATAGTTGTATTGCTGCCGCCAGGCAAAGAGTGCTGCTATTTTTATATGACATTTTAATGTTTTAATATGGAACGTTTTTAAATGATTTTAAGGTTCTTATCTGCACTGAGCCTGCTTGTGGGGAGGGCGGAATACAAATAGGATATAAATAAATAAATATACCAAACTGGCTTTCAGTTGTTTTTCGGTTGTTTTAAACTGATACAAATGATAAACAGGGCTTTTTTTCAGCTGGAACACGATGGAACGGAGTTCCGGAACCTCTTGAAAATGGTCACATAGCTGTTGGCCCTGTCCCCTGATCTCCAGACAGAGGGGAGTTTAGATTGCCCTCCGCACTGCCGAGTGGCACGGAGGGCGATATAAACTCCCCTCTGTCTGGAGATCAGGGGACGGGGCCACCAGCCATGTGACCATATTTTCCGAGGGCAACCCACTGAGTTCCACCACCTCTTTTCCGAGGAAAAAAAGCCCTGATGATAAATATACCTAAAGCAAAATTTTGTGTCAAGTTTGAGTTGTTGTTTTGGGAGAAACAGCCAAAACATTTTAGGGCAGGAAAACAAAATCCCATTTAGACTAACAGCACTTCACAAAAGGGTGGTGGTGTTGGTTAAAACATATCTTACTACTGAGCTACAGCCCTTGCCCAGCTCTCTTTGAACTCTAGCCACTAAGTTCATTGAATGTTGGGCATTTAAATTCAAACAAGTGTTGTCCAGACATCTGCAGCCCTTTGCACTTACCAGAGAGTAAGTATCAGTGATCCAGAAGACTCTCTCTGAATACACAGGCTTTGGTTTATACAGCAAGTGTCACAGCATTAAAGCTAAACAAGTAATAATAATTGTTTAAAATGACTGTGCTAACACTACCTATCAGCAATGGCTTACACTAATGGGACCACTGCTCTGTTTCCCTTTTTTTTTTTTTTTTTGAGTTGTCAGGTCTTGACAAAATATTCATCAGTTTGACAGCACATTTTCTTAATGTATTCCAAATTAGAAATCATGTCGACTGTCAGGTCATGTCTCTGATTCCTGCCATAACCCAGCAGCCATAATTATTGACAACAGCAATGATAATACAGCCTCCTTATGTCTGTGGAATGTATAGAGGATGATATGGTTGAATTTTGTAAACCATCAGATATGGTTCAATATCATGATTTCAATTATCTGTGACTCTGGAAGTCATTCAAGGTCTGGTAGAAGGTAACCAGGTATTTACATATTATATAGAAAGCAGTAAAGAACTAGAGAGTCTCTCTACACAATAGTTTTGGCACATGTTTTTCTTGTGTCAGGAGATGCAATGTTAGCCAGGAAGCATAGTTTTTAATGACAGAGCTGGATTTCAGAGGAGATGGACTATCTCACTGCCCTCCTCCACCTCTGGAGTCTCCCCTTCTCCTTTTCCCTGTTGAGGCTCAGTTAATTCAAAGTTTTAAGCAGCAAGGGTGGCAGGGTAAAAGCTCCAGAAGGGGGGTCAGTCCAGTACCCCAGAGGCTCATAGTGGCCACAAGGACTTCGTATTGTGTGAAGCAGACCTAAGGGCTTGGTAGATGGTGCTCAGCATTCAAGGTTGTCCCTTCTACTGCACACCCTACTACTCCAGCATATGTTTTAGGAATGGTTCTTCATTTGTATGCCTCAGAATGCTTGTCAATTAGCCCTACTTGTTCAAACAATCCTAATCCTGCCATCCCTAGTTATCTCCAAAGAACAGGCTCATTTGTAACACCATACTAGGAACAGCATGAAACAGCTGAAGAAATATCCCCAACAATAACCAATTTGAGGACTGCTCCGAAAGAACTACCTGCTTGATTTCAAAGGGTGCCCAGCTAATTCCACACTGATCAATGGGAAGATGGATGAGTCAATGTGGCAAATACCTACTTAAGGATAGTAGAGTTTGTTTAGAAGCATCTCCATGCCACCCTCTTATGGACTGGGACTCAGCTCAGCTTCCTCAGTAATGTTTCATGAGTCATGGCACGTAAGTATGAAATGGGCTGGCACAACACCATCCCTGGCCCAAATGAGCCATGATGGAGATTTTTTTGCTATTTTGCCTTAGGGCAGGGAGTTCACAGAGTATGTTTTTTGCAGAAACCTCACTATATCTCTTAAAGCTACTTTTCTCCCCTTTCCCACTTAATTGCCGATGAAGATGAATTCTTAGAGTTAACGAGTTAAAGGTCAAGCTCCACCTGTTCTAACAACAGCTCATTTTCTGAGAGATGGCAAACAATGGATGGAGATAAGGAAGAGATTATGGCAATTCTGTCTTCCAATGATGGTAATGAAAGAACAGCTATACTTGTACCATTCATACAAAGAGAAGGAAAACAAGGCTAGAAGTGTTTAGATTGTAAGGTTGTGTACATAAAAGGGTGTACAAAGACAAGAGGAATGGCTGAGTAACTAGTTACAATGCACTGTTGTCATATATTGGTTCCCAAAGAGCAAGGTAGATTAGAATGGTTTTTTAAAAACCTTTTAGTGGACTACGGTCTTATTTGAAAAACATAAGGCAGACCTTTGAGTTAAACAGAACAAGAACATAAAAGGAACAAGGGCTTAATGAAAAGTCTGATGGCTCAGCTAAGATGGGTGTCACAGCACCCCACCTGTACTGAAGCAAGCGAGTGAATCAGTTCTCAGCAACCACTCAGCTGCCACAAATACATAAATACTACACTTGGGCCCCTTGGATCTGTTCCTGTAACCGTGGCACCTTCCCCCATCGCAAGGAGCCTTCCTGATGCAAGAATTAATAAGTGATACAAGGTATATACATGCAGAACTCTGGAACACGTGCCAGAATTTGCCACAGATTGGAATAAATATTCATGTGCATACCTGTTCTTTCAGCCAACAATATGAAAGAGGGGTAACGAAACATAGGGCTGTACCCCTGGAACCCCCTCTTGCATCAGGAGAATATGCCACCATTTGTAGAATGGATCCAGGACATTCAACCCATACAATGTTGTGACTAGCATAAACAGGAAAATATCAGAATAGGAATCATCATCATAATAACAGTATGCTTATATACCACCCTTCTAGACAGATCAGTGACCCACTCAGAGTGGTGAACAAAGTCAGTGTTATTATTATCCCCACAATATGGCTGGGGGTCTGGGGCTGAGAGGAGTGGCTTACCCAAGGCCATGTGCAGAGCTCATGGTAGTTATGGGAGTCAAACCAGCAGAGTGCTGATTCAAAACCCAGTTACTTAACCACTATTTATTTATTTATTTAATTGCATTTCTAGACCATCCTCCCCGTCAGACGGGCTCAGGGCGGTTTAACAACAGCAAAAACATTATAAAAACATTAAAACATCATATCAAACAATTAAAATTGGTGGGTATAAAATATTAAAATATAGGATTGTCCTGCATGGGTGGTGGAAGGTTTTCAGTGGTATGGCCGGCGAGAGGACAGCCTATCCCCCACCAAATGCCCAGTGGAACATCTCCGTCTTGCAGGCCCAGCGGAAAGATGATAAATCCTGCCGGGCCCTAGTTTCCTCAGACAGAAAGTTCCACCAGGTCAGAGCCAGAACTGAGAAGGCCCTGGCTCTGGTAGAGGCCAGGCGGACCTCCCTGGGGCCAGGGACCATCAGCAAGTTCTTAGTAGCTGACTGAAGCGACCTCCGGGGAACATATGGGAAGAGGCAGTCCCGAAGGTATGCTGGGCCCAGTCTGCATAGGGCTTTATAGGTCAACACCAAAACCTTGAACCGGACCCGGTACTGAACCGGTAACCAGTGCAGCTGACGGAGGATAGGTGTTATATGAGCCATGATTGATGCTCTGGCAACCACCCGTGCAGCTGCATTCTGAACCAGCTGCAGTTTCCAGATCAAGCCCAAGGGAAGCCCTGCATAGAGTAAGTTGAAGTAGTCTAATCTGGAGGTGACTGTTGCCTGGATCGCTGTTGTAAGGTCATGGGTCGATAGGTAGGGGACAAGTTGTCGAGCCTGTCTTAGATAGAAGAAAGAGGATCTAACAACCGCTGCGACCTGTGCCTCCATAGACAAGAAAGCATCCAGGACCACCCCCAGGCTCCTCACTCTTGACACCAGCATAAGTGGCGCTCTGTCGAGAGCAGGGAGCCGGAGTCCTGTACCCATGGACCCCAGACCCACATGCAGGACCTCCGTCTTCACAGGATTCAATCTCAGCCGACTCTGCTTCTACCATCCAGTCACAGCTCCGAAGGCATGTTCCAGGACATCTGGGGCAGAGCCAGGCCATCCATCCATCATCAGATACAGTTGGGTGTCATCTGCGTATTGATGGCACCCAAGTCCGAAACTCCATACCAGCTGGGTGAGGGGGCACATTAAATACGTTAAACAGCAGGAGGGAGAGTATTGCCCCTTGAGGGACACTGCACACCAGCGGGTGGTGGGATGACAACTTCTCCCCTAGTGCCACCCTCTGTCCCCGACCGTGGAGAAAAGAGACAAACCACTGCAGAGCTGTCCCTCGAATCCCCACATCGGCAAGGCGGTGAACCAACAGGTCATGATCAACTGTGTCGAATGCTGCTGATAGATCTAACAATATCAGCAGCGCCGACCCACCTTGATCCAGCTGTCTACAGAGATCATCCATCAGGGCAACCAGCAATGTCTCCGCCCCATGTCCCGAACGGAAGCCCGACTAGAAAGTATCTAGGGATGAGGAATCATTCAGGAAGACCTGCAGCTGCTCTACCACCACCCGCTCAATCACCTTACCCAGGAACGGGAGGTTCAAAACTGGGCGGTTAGTGACCGGGTCGGTAGGGTCCAAAGATGGTTTTTTCAGGAGAGGCCTAACCACAGCTTCCTTCAACACTTCCAGGAAGATCCCGGAGCTCAGAAACATGTTGACAATGGCCTCCAGGGCATCCCGTAGCACATCTACACTGGCCTTCACCAGCCACAAAGGGCACGGGTCCAAGGAGCATGTGGTTAGCCTAACTGCTCACAGGATCCTGTCAATCTCATCCCCAGAGAGTGGACTGAAATGGTCTAATATCATCCCAGAAGGCGGCCAAGGGGCCTCCAGTTTGCACACTGTATCAACTGTGGCTGGGAGATCACGGCGGAGAGACAAGATTTTATCAGCAAAAATCTATGCTACAGAAGGAAACATATAGGACATATGAAGCTGCCATACTGAGTCAGACTGGGTTTACAAGGTTGGTATTGCCTACTCTGACTGGCTGTAGCTCTCCAGGTGTAGATTTTACACATCACCCAATTACTTGATCCTTTGAATCGATGATTCTAGGGATTAAACCCTGGAACTTCTACAAGCAAAGCAGATGCTCTTTGAAGCTAACTTTAAATCCCAAAAGATTGCAAAAGGTACAGATGACTACTGACTTTTCAGAAGGGATGTTTTGTTGACATGAAAAGGTTAGGATAAGAAATATATGTACAACTAGAGTCTCTCTACATGAGATGCCTCGGCATGTGTTTATAAAGTGTAAGAAGAAACAACGTTAGCTTGGAAGGGTAGTTAAAAAACACAGAACCCATGGAGATCGCTCCTTAGAGACACGGTCAATTGGACCTCTCCAGTCTAAAATTGTGTGGGATTGCAACCAGAGGCAGCGAGGAATAGAAATGGGCTGGAGCTGCCTTCCAGAGCTGTGCTTGGACCTGGAGAGGTTATCGTGGGCTGAAGTTTCCCTTCTGGCATTTCACAGCCCCTTCACACAGCTCCAATGTACAACAAAACCTTTGTTCTATCTTTTTAAACTACCCTTCCCGGCTACCTGTCAGTCTATGGAAGACAGGATACATGGAATCTGACTTCCCCCCTTGCAGCAAGAAATCCAGGTTCTCTTGAGTCAAGGTTTTTTATTGAGAAAGCAAATTATAGAGTATATAGGTCCATAGAATACACAGAAGCAATAATAGCGTCTGGCTGTACACGGAGCACTTGTTGAGAATGACGTAAGAAATGCTTGCTACACAATTCCAGCCCTTCACTGTAAGCCCCCCACCCTCAGTGCTCAACCAGCTGGGCATAGTCTGTGGGAGAAGAGGAAGGAACCGTCCCAAGGCCGCTGTGGCGAGCCATCCGAGATAAGCGTGCTGTCTTCCCAGGAGCTGGGTGGCCTGTGAAAAGAATCTACACACAAGTACACAGGTTAACTGCAAAACTAGTGAAGATGGAGGGACTGTGGGCAACAGACCTGACATTTCTGCCTCCCCAAAGGTCCCCCTTCACCCCCCTGGCCCCGGCTTGTTTGGATATTTCTTGTGCAATTTATCCCTCAGGCACGGAGCGTTGACATGGGAATGTTCAACCCATTCCCTGAAGCTTTCATCAAAGTCTTTCCATCTGATTAAGTAGTAGATTTTTTTATTTTTCCATTTAGAGTCTAAGATTTCCTCCACCTCATAGTGGATTTGGCCATCAATTAGTGTTGGATGAGGTACGTCCCGTGCGGGGTGCCACTCATCGGGAGGTGGAGCTTTCTTAAACAGACTAAAGTGGGAGGTTTGGTGCATTTGGCGTAGGTTCTTTGGCAATTCAAGTTCTACTGTCACTTCACTGATTATCCTTTTTACGGGGAAGGGACCTATGTATTTGAGTCATATCTATTCGCAGGGCTGGTCAGTTTGGAAGTTCTTAGTAGAAACATACACTCGGTCTCCAGGTTGCAGGTCCCATTGTTCAGTGCGATGTCGATCTGCATATTTTTTGTAGTCCTCTTTAGCGTTTTTCAAAGTTTCTTGAATGACACTCCATTGAGTCGTTAAGGAGGATCACCACTCTCCTAGGTCTCCTGCTTTACGGGTCTCTGGACTTGTGGCAAAGGGTAGGGGTTGCCCCTCGTATCCTTGTACTATTTTAAAGAGGGAAACCCCTGTAGAACCGTGTAATGCGTTGTTGTATGCATATTCAGCAAAATGGAGAAAGTCTGTCCAGTTGTCTTGTTGATAGTTGATGTAGCAGCGCAGGAACTGCTCCAGCACCTGATTAGTGTGTTCGGTTTGTCCGTCGGTTTGAGGATGATGGACGGAGCTTAATCCTTGCTCGATGCCAGCCACTTGAAGGAGCTCCCGCCAAAAGTTGGCTACAAATTGTACTCCCCGGTCTGAGATCACCTTGAGGGGGAACAAATGAAGCCTCACTATATGTTTCATGAACAACTTGGCTAGTTTTTTGGCTGTAGGAATGGTGGTACAAGGAATGAAATGTGCTTGCTTGGAGAACAGATCCACCACCACTAATATACACGTGTGCTCCTTGGAGGGGGGCAGACCGGTGATAAAGTCCATAGAGATCACTGCCCACAGCCTGGAGGGAGTCTCTAGTGGTTGGAGTAGCCCTGGGGGTTTTCCCCTTCTGGATTTTCCCATTATGCAGATTGGGCAGGTGGACACATATTGGGAGACGTCCCGTCTCATGTTGGGCCACCAGAATTGGCACTGAATCAAGTGGAGGGTTTTTAAGTAGCCAAAGTGACCAGCTAATTTGGCGTCGTGGCACTGTTGAAGAATTTCTTTGCGTAAACTGCATGGTATATAAAGTTTGTTGCCTTTGTTCCATTCCCCCGCCTCCATTTGTGTGAGCTCATTTCGAGGCACACTTTCTCACTCCTTTTCCACTTTGTCTTTCACCCGTCCTCTCCAGTCAGAAAGATCAAGTTTTTTGTTGAGCTGCTACTTCACTGTTTGGCTGCAGGTTGTTACTGCCCCTCCCAGTTGGGTTGGCAAAATCACTGTGTCAATAATTTTCTCCCTTTGGCTGTCATGTGTCAGGTTCTGACTGTATTCAAACCAAAGAAACTCCATTTTGACCCTGTCTGTATATTAAGTGTTTTCTTTGCAGGTGACAGGCCTTCCACTGGAAGCTCACAGACAGAAGAGGAATGTTATGTCTACAGTTATCTGCCTTTCCGACGCCCTTGGGAAACTTTCGCTTTCTCCCCTCGGGCCGATTGTTTTGAGAACTAAGGGGGAGGATGGGGCCCACAGGGAACTGCTATGCTGTACCTTTGCTTTAGCCTGTCATTCGTAACAATTTCTACGCTCAGCCCTGATCCTTGGATCTGGGAATGTGGACTTATATTAGTTGTTATTTTCAGTAAAAGCCTTTTGGAATCAATGAACTCTTGTCTCATTGCAAGGGGTAGTCTGGATTACAACTTTTATTCAAGCCTCAGTCTGACATTTTGTTACAAATCACACCTGTTCCAATGCTCAAGCCGGAGGAGACGGACACCAAGGCCGTGCCCAATAGGGACCCTTTGTTTGATCCTTATGTCTCTAATATGGAAGGACTGGAACCTACTAATACAAGGCAACCCATTCGGGGGGAAACAGAGTCAAGGCTTGCAACAGTGTATACCCTCGTACCCGACAGAGCTGGCACCCAGGGTGTCCGGACGGACTGGGGAGCTCGACCAAGGGTGGCGGCGGAACCTCTGATATCTTTGCCTACTCTGAGGCAGTGGGGTTCGAGGCCAAGAGAAACGAGGGAAAAGAGAGCAAGCACGGTGTTTACCAGATCACAAATGGATGGGGAAAGGAGCAGACCAGTAGCCAGCCGTGGTATTACTGGAATAGAGAATCTGACCAATTGGAGTAGGACCCAAGAGGTACTGAAAGTACACAGGTTTGGGAAACTACCATCACGATCTGATGAGTTGGGACTATGCTGAAGTCACCCCGTGGACGGGGCACCGCGAGTCCAGCGATCATAGTTGGCAGCAATTACAAAATCACATTTAGCTGTAGATGCCAGAATCTCAGCGATCACGGGACTGGCGAAAGGTATCCTGGCTGGCATATCGGAGGAAGAGGAGGCTACCGGGGCCACTGGAATGGGAGAGATTCGGCCTTGGCCCCGAACAACCATCTCCTCTGAAGAATATATAGACAATACACAATTCCCAATGGACATGCCCCAGGAACCACCATATGAGGAGGTCAATAATTCAGTACCACACCATGTACAAAGACTGGAAGATAGGCTTGGCAGTATGGAGGAGAGCCTGGCACATGCAGTGCATTTGCTATCCGTACTGGTTGTGGAAAGACCCGGAGAAAGTCCCCCGCCTGATGTTGGGGAACGTCCAAGGATCTCAATCGGTCGAGGGGTGGCAGCTCTCCAGAGAGGCCCGCTTGGATCCCAGCCAGCACAAGGCCAGGTGCCCCCTCAGGGCGAGCAACAGCAGCCCTTGCCTGGGGATGATCAGCAAAAGCCGCTGATACCACCGCCTGACCAACCTCAAGATCCACAGGACGGGATACCAGATGAGCGCCCTCAGGAACTCCCACTAGATGATGGTCTTGCCCCACCAGTGCTCCCAGGAGATGATGGAGAGGAACGACTGGCAGAGCAACCTCCTCTCCAGCCGCAGGAGCAGCCGCCTCCCCCTGGAGAGCAACCGCTCCAGCCCCAGGAACTTCCCCCGGGACTCCCGCCGCAAGAGCAACCACCTCGTCAACCTCTTCCACGGGGCCGAGTACCAAGGCAAGTACCGCAGGGTCCTCCAACTCCGGGATGCCCGGGTCTCCCGCTACCAAGACCACAGGGCCCTCCACCTCCAAGACCGCAGGGGTACCCGCAACCACGACCTCAACAACCCCCGATACCACAGGGTCTACAACCTCCAGATGCAAGGCCTAGGCAAAGGCCAGCGCCTATTCAATACTATCCATTGCCGTCTCCAGTGGCTAGACCCCAAGAATTACCGATGGGATGGGTGAAACTGGAAGCCACGTTCGACGGAGATCCCGCGAAGCTAGGGTTTTTCCTAGTGCTAGCGCTTCAGTTTTTCAATCGTTGGGGACATTTGTTCGAGGACGAAGCCAGTCAAATCGAACATCTAGGATCCCAATTGCAAGGGAAAGCAGCGGAATGGTATGTAACTTTATATGAATTGGGGGCCCCGGAGCTAGACACCTTACAAGGCTTAGTAGCCGCTCTTCGTGCCCAATACGAAGATCCGTTAGAAGAAGACAGAGCCGAACAGAATTACAAACCATTCGGCAAGGCAATCTGTCGGCTAGGGACTATGTAATTAAATTCCGACAGCTAGCCGCCAAATGCCCAAGATGTGAGGAGTCAACAAAAATAATTTTGTTCAAACAAGGCATGAATCCTAAATTACTGGATCGGGCTCTTATGCAAGACAACCCCCCAACACTACTGGGGTGGAGCCAATTGGCATGTGAAGTAGAAAACCAGTTGCAAGAGGTATGGCTCGTAGAGCAACAACAAGCAACAGGACACAGAAGAACTTTGATAATTGTCAGAGGGGGAAGAGGAGCCGGATACATGGCTAGGGGAGCACGAGAAGCTAGATGGCGTCAAGGACTATGCTTACATTGTGGCCAAAGCGGTCATTATGCAGCACAATGTCCACTCAGGCCTGTGCAATGAACTCCGCTCCAGCCAGCATGTCCAACCTC
The DNA here is from genome assembly GCF_028583425.1 of Eublepharis macularius. Classification (NCBI taxonomy): domain Eukaryota; kingdom Metazoa; phylum Chordata; class Lepidosauria; order Squamata; family Eublepharidae; genus Eublepharis; species Eublepharis macularius. Next base: position 197,410,097 of record NC_072790.1, read on the forward strand.
GACCACCCTTCCCCCGCCGTACCACCCAATGCCAGCCCCTAGGACTACTAGAGGGCGCGGAGCCACTCGGAGAAATCCCCCTGAAAGGGGATTAGAGCTGGAAGAAGTTATGGAATTCAATTCCACCGCTCTAATTGGAGAAGGACCCGAGAGCCCGAGTTCGGGAAACGAGATGGATCTGTCGTAATAGGACCCAAACTGCAGATCAGCAAACGGTCCGCTCCCATAGTGGAAAGACCACGAGGGTCCATATTATTCATGCCTGTTACACTAGTTAATCCTGAAAGAAAGACTCACATCCATGTCCAAGCTCTCATCGATTCTGGATGCTCCCGAGATATTATTGCACCCGCTCTAGTTAATGGATTAGTCCTCCAAATGAAAGAATTGGAAACTCCAGTTATTTTTGAACAAATGGATGGCTCCAATATGAACCCTGTCACCACTGAAACCATACTGGTGATCACAGGAATGGGACAGCATTGGGAGATGAGATCATTTGTAATTAGCTCTACAGCTAAATACCCGTTGATTTTGGGTAGCAGGTGGTTGTGGGATCACAACCCGGACATTAATTGGCCCACCGGGAGCGTTACTTTTTGGCATGACGGCTGCAAAGATCACCGTTGGAATCAAAGTTGGGGTACCAATCCTACCCTGATGGAACAGGCTCTCTTAACCCAAGAGGAAATCAACCAAATACCTAAAGAATACCAAGCCTATATACAAGCGTTCACAGAAGAAGAAGCTAACACCTTGCCTCCCCATAGGAGGACCGACTGTGCAGTCGAAATTATTCCAGGAGCTACTTTACCCAAGGGTAGATTGTACCCAATGAGCCCTATCGAAAGGGAAGAACTACGCAAATTTATTGATACCAATTTGAAAAGAGGATTTATTCGGCCAGCTAATAGTCCTCATGCTGCCCCAGTATTATTTGTGAAAAAGAAAGATGGAGGATTAAGATTATGTACGGATTTCAGAGGTCTCAATGCAGTTTCCCCCACAAATGCTTACCCAATACCCCTCATCAGAGATCTACTCAACGTCGTGGCTCAAGATAAGATCTTTACAAAATTGGACTTAAAAGATGCTTACTTCCACGTTCGCATAAGGGAGGGGGATGAATGGAAAACCGCGTTCAATACGCCCTTAGGACAGTATGAATATTTAGTCATGCCATTTGGCCTGCTGGAGCCCCTTCAGTTTTCATGTCCATGATCAATGAAGTACTACATGAATTTTTATATAAAGGGGTGGTCGTTTATCTGGACGATGTTTTAATTTACTCTGAGACAGAAGAAGAACATATCCAGTTAGTACAACGAGTACTAACCACCCTCATGTGCAATAAATTGCCCATCAAATTATCTAAATGTGAATTTCACAAGTCAGAACTCAGTTATTTGGGATACTGCATTTCAAAGAATGGGCTAAAAATGGATCCAGGCAAAGTTAAAGCAGTGCAAGAATGGCAAACCCCCACAACTCGTAAAGAACTACAATCCTTCCTGGGGTTTGCCAACTTCTATCGCGAATTCATACAGAATTTTGCCCAAATCACTCTTCCCCTCACTGAACTACTTAAAACAAAAGACAAAGGGGAGCAAGCCAAAAAGCCATCCTCCAATCTTTTAAGGACACCTCAATGCCAATTGGCTTTTAATCTTTTAAAACAGCAATTTATATCCGAGCCAGTACTACAACACCCCGATGAAAATCGCCCCTTCATTGTACAGGTAGACGCCAGCGATAGGGCGATTGGGGGTGTGCTCCTGCAAAAAGGGGAAGATAATAGTCTTAAACCGTGTGCCTATTTATCTCGCAAGTTCTCAGACTCAGAAAGAAATTGGAATGTCTGGGAGAAGGAAGCGTTTGCAGTAAAGGCAGCTCTCTCCTCTTGGAGGCATTGGCTTGAAGGGGCCCGTCATCCTTTTGAAGTTTGGACGGATCACAAAAACCTGGAAGCCTTACGCAGCCCCAGGAGATTAAATGCAAAACAGCTACGGTGGGCAGAATACTTTTCCAAATTTAATTTCACTCTCAAATTTTTGCCTGGCAAAACAAATTTTCTAGCGGACGCTCTATCACGCATGCCCCTACTCAAAGAGGGAGGAGACAGTAGACACAGTATTTTCACCAACGCAGTTAGGAGGTGTGGTTACAACGCGCAGCTGTGCAGCCCAACCTCCTTGCCCAGATCAGGGGTGGAGACAAACACTGAAAAACGAAGTGCAAAAGGAGGGGGGAAATGTGCCCAAAGAAAAACTGACGCAATCTGCACAAGGGGAATGGCTTTGGGGCGATCGTTTTTATGTCCCTGCTAGTTTAAGGAAAGAAGTTTTGCACCGTTGTCATGACGCCCCAACTGCTGGCCATTATGGATATTTGAAAACTCTTCACCTTTTACAGAGACAGTTCTGGTGGCCAGGCTTATGCAAAGATGTTTCCCAGTATGTAGCGTCCTGCCCAATTTGTCTCAGCACCAAAACGCGAAAAGGGAAACCTCCAGGACTTTTACAACCCCTTGAAACCCCAAGCCGACCTTGGGAGATTATTTCGATGGACTTTATCATTGATCTTCCCCCCTCCAAAAACCACACATGTATACTGGTCGTAGTGGATTTATTTTCAAAACAAGCCCACTTCATTCCTTGTACCACTATACCTTCAGCTAAGAAATTAGCGGACATTTTTATGAAACATATTGTAAAACTACATTCTTTTCCATCAAAGGTAATATCCGACCGCGGCGGACAGTTCGTTGCCAACTTCTGGCGGGAGCTCCTTCAACTTATGGGTGTGGAACAACGTTTGGGCTCCGTCCATCACCCACAGACCGACGGGCAATCGGAAAAAACTAATCAAATCTTAGAACAATTCCTCAGATGCTATATTAATTTTCAACAAGATAATTGGACCTTTGGCAGAATTTTCCTATAACAACAGAGTACATGCCTCTACTGGAGAAACACCCTTCAAAGTAGTTTATGGCTATGACTTCAAACCCTATCCTTTTGAAGCTCTCCCCCCTCCGACATATCCCAAAGATGCTTCAGAATGGTGGGGGGAAGCCGCGCAACAATGGACTCAAATTCAGGCACATCTTGACAAAGCCAAACTGGATTACAAAAAATACGCCGATCGCCATCGTGTGGCCGAATGGGAATTACATCCAGGAGATCTTGTTTACCTTTCAACAAAGAACTTACGAGTAGCTCAAACAAGCCGTAAATTGGCTCTAAAATTTCTAGGACCTTTTCCTGTTCGCAAAGTGATCAATAAAGTTACTGTAGCACTTGACTTACCAAAAAATTTGCATCAAGTCCATCCTACATTTCACATCAGTTTGCTGAAAAAAGTTCCCCCTGCAAACCAATGGCGTACCACTTCTCCACCAATACCTACTCTAATTGATGATCAAATTCACTATGAAGTACAAGAAATTTTGGACTCTAAAATTAGACACAATACATTGTTTTACCTCATTAGGTGGAAGGACTTTGACTCTGGACATGATGAGTGGGTGGAGTCTATTCATATTCAAGCCCCTAAATTGTTAAAGGCATTTCACACTATATCCTCTTAAACCTGGGGGAGGAGCATTTTAGAGGGAGCAGAATGTCAGGTTCTGACTGTATTCAAACCAAAGAAACTCCATTTTGACCCTGTCTGTATATTAAGTGTTTTCTTTGCAGGTGACAAGCCTTCCACTGGAAGCTCACAGAGAGAAGAGGAATGTTATGTCTACAGTTATCTGCCTTTCCGATGCCCTTGGAAAACTTTCGCTATCTCACCCTCGGGCCGATTGTTTTGAGAACTAAGGGGGAGGATGGGGCCCACAGGGAACTGCTATGCTGTACCTTTGCTTTAGCCTGTCATTCGTAACAATTTCTACGCTCAGCCCTGATCCTTGGATCTGGGAATGTGGACTTATATTAGTTGTTATTTTCAGTAAAAGCCTTTTGGAATCAATGAACTCTTGTCTCATTGCAAGGGGTAGTCTGGATTACAACTTTTATTCAAACCTCAGTCTGACATCATGTTGGGGCATGCGGGATAAGGCATCTGCTAGGAATTTGGCCCGTCCTGGAAGATAAACTTGGAGAAGAATTCAGCCCAGCGGAGTTGTTTAGAGTTCAGCTTCTGGGGGGTGCGTAGAGCCTCCAGATTTTTATGATCAGTCCAAACTTTGAACGGGCTTTTGGCCCCCTCTAACCACTGCCTCCACATAGTAAGAACAAGTTTAAAAGCAAACACTTCTTTTTCCCACACACTCCAGTTGCGTTCTGCATCCATAAACTTTTTGGACAGGTAGGCACAGGGGCGGAGCTTGCCTTCTGCATCTGGCTGTAGCAACACCCCCCCTGCTGCTGTGTCGCTGGCATCGGCTTGCACAATGAACTTGCGGTTTTCATCTGGGTGTTGCAGCACAGGCTCGGAGATGAACTTTAGATTCAACCTGTCGAATGCTTGCTGACATTCTGGGGTCCAATGTACTTTGGCCTGGGTTTTTTTCTCTTGACCCCCCTTCCCCTTGGTTTTTAACAAATCGGTCAAAGGCAGAGCTATCTGGGTGAAGTTTTCGATGAAGGGTCTATAGAAATTGACAAACCCCAGGAAAGACTGCATGTGCCTCCTCATTTGGGGTGCTCCCCACCCCTACAGTGCCTGGATCTTGGCTGGGTCCATTTTCAGCCCTTGACCAGATATGCGGTAACCCAGATAATCTAATTTTTCTTTGTGAAACTCACACTTAGACAATTTTACAGGCAACTTGTGCTTTATTAGAGCACTTAATACCTTCCGGACTAGTTCAACATGTGATTTCTTGTCTGCTGTGTAAATAAGCACGTCATCAAGGTAAATGACCATCCCTTTGTACAGGTATTCATGCAGTACTTAATGGATAAGCGTCATGTTCACAGCCAGAGTGCATTTAGGGCCAAATTGCATAACTAGGTATTCAAACTGGCCTAAGGGCGTGTTAAAGGTGGTCTTCCATTGATCCCCCTCATGTATCCTAATGCGGAAGTAGGCATCTTTCAAGTCTAGTTTTGAGAAGACTGTGCCCTGGGCCACCACACTGAGCAGGTCCCGGATCAAAGGGAGGGGATAGGCATTTGACATGGATACAGCATTAATGCCTCAAAAATCCATGCACAGTCTCAATCCCCCGTCCTTCTTTTTGATGAACAGGACAGGGGCGGCATGCGGGGAGCTGGCGGGTCTGATGAACCCCCTCTCCAAATTTTTATCTATGAATTTCTGCAGCTCCTGGCACTCCGCCGGGCTCATGGAATATAACTTGCCCTTAGGTAACTTCTCCCCGGGAATCAGTTCAATGGCACAGTCAGTGTTGCGGTGAGGGGGAAGTTCATCCGCTTCTTTTTCGCTGAAGGCTAAGCGGAGATCCCTGTACTCTCGGGGGATGATTTTCTCCTCCTCCTCGGCTAGCAAGGTGACGTTCAAGGGGGAGGGAGGTGCCCCACCCCACTCCCTTGTCCACGCTTGTGTACTGCACTGACTTCCTTTGAACATGACAACCCCCTCCAACCATTTGATGTAGGGGTCGTGGTCTCCTAGCCAGCGGCTACCTAGTATTAGAGGGTATTTGGCTACATTGCTGATCACGTAGGGGCGGGTCTCCCAGTGTTTCTCCATTCCTGTGGACACCAGCTCGATTTCGTGGGGGGCAGAACTCATGTTTGACCTGTCCATTTGTTCAAAGACTATAGGATCCTCCAGTTCATGGGTTTCCAAGCCCAAACCATTGACTAGGGCAAGTGAGATGATATCCCGGGAACACCCAGAGTCTATGAGGGCTTGCACTCGCACATGAGTCCTTTGTTTTGGGTTTACAAGTACTACGGGCCCTTTCTCTCACCTCAAGAGGGGTGGACTCCCTAGTGACCTGCCACTGGGGCCCTTCTACAGCAGGTCCTCCTCGTTTCCCAACTGCGAGACCTCACCTTCGGGCAGAGAGTATACGTGTTCAGCAGGCAGTTCCTCAGCTTCCAGTCCAGTATCCGGCTTCCTCCACCACATGGAGGCTTTGCGTTCCGCTTTTGGGGCTCATGCTGCTGGTACTGGTTTAGGCACTCCTCTTTCCCTAGGGACTTTAAGTGGACACTGCTGCGAAATGTCCGCTATTCCCACATTGGAGGCACAATCCTTGTCTCCAACGAGTGTCCCTGAGTTCTCTACCTGGTCTAGGTCCTCCTGGTGTGGTTCTGCCATGGGTAGGCAAATTTGGGGTCCGTCTCGTTCCTGACAGTTGGTGCTGTTTCACTAGGTGGACTACCTGGGTGTGGTTCTCGACCTCGCAAGCCAGCTCAACCCATCCCAAGAGAGTAGGTGGTTCGTCCTGCATCAGGGCCCGATCCAGTAGTTTGGGATTCATTTCGTTTCGGAAGAGCTCTGTCTTGACCTCCTCATGATAGCTTGGGCACTTAGCAGCGAGTTGGCAGAATTCGGCGGCGTAGTCCCTCACTGGCCGGGAACCTTGCCATATGCCCCGGAGCCTAGTGCATGCTCTCTCCCCCTCCATGGGATCCTCATATTGGGCTTGCAGTGGAGTAAGAAAGGCTTGCAAATCATACAACTCAGGGGCTCCAGTATCATGGAGAGTCATGTACCTTTCCGCCGCTAACCCTTCCATCCTGGATCCCAAATGGATGGCCTGGCTCTGTTCAGAAGGGAATAGGTGCCCCCATTCATTAAAGAATTGCAACACTTGTACTATAAAGAAGCCTAGTTTTCGTGGCTCCTCGTCAAAAGTGGCCTCTAGTTTCACCCATCCCATCGGGAGGTCCACTGGCCTCGCTCTGGCATCTGGGTAGGCATTGGCAAGAGTCGCTGGGTAGCCCCATTCTTCATGTCTGGGTGGTCGTGGTCCCCCAACCAAAGGGGCATACGGTGCAGCCTGCCGTGGAGGAGGGTCTGTGACAGGGGCCCTTCGGCCCTGGCCAATTCTTGGAGGCGCTATCGGGTGCTGCCATGGCAGAGGTGGAGCAAGTGACCCAACCCACCGGGGCCGCGGCAGTCCTTGGCTGGACCCGGGTCCAGGAGCTGGTACTACGGGTGGTCCCTGCCTGGGCCCTACAGTTCTCTGGGCACTGGAGGTTGCTGGTACCACAGGTGGAGGAATGGGTTCAGTCTCAGTTGCGACAGATTGAGCAGCTGCAGGGGCGGCGGGGGCGGCTGAATATGTGGAGCCTCCTCTAATGGGGGTGCTGGTGGCCTCAGCGGCTGGGCCATCATGCATTCCACGAGCTGCACCATGTGTGCCAATTCTCCCCTCATCACCTGCACCTGGGCCTCCAGTGCGGCATAACAAGCCTCATCGGCTGGTACAGCCAAGATTTCTTCTTCTCTGCCGGGGGGCCCCAGGGGCAGGAGCTGTAGTTCGGTCAAGTTCTTCGTCCCAGGCACGTTGTAAATTCCACGCTCGCTCCCACTCCACAGCTGAGAAGCCGGGTTCGGTTGGGGCTCCTGAATTTCGAGTGCTGCCTGCTCCAACTGGTGTCCCAGAGGCATCCTAGTAGTCACTCGATCCCAATGAACTGCCCTCCTGGGGCTCCTCACGGACTTCATTGACTAATTCCAGTATTTGTACATCCCGTGGTGCCGACTGCGCCGCTTCCAGGGAGGCCAAAGGGGCAGCCTGTGCGACAGCATGTAGCCCCTGATCCAAGGGCTGCTGCATCCCACAGGCGCTGTCTGTCCGTCCCTGAGCAAGGCTGGTTACCGCTAACATAGCGTAGCGCATTATTCGAACTTGTTCCATGAGGACATCCAAACAGTCCCCCCCGGGTGGCGGAGAGGGGTTTGTGGTCCCAGCTCCCGGCGCCTCCACATAGCACCCGGCTGTCTCATCCCACCAGAGATCAGGGAGATCACTGAGCACTGCCATGTGAAGCACCACGGTAGAGGTTTGGAGTGACTCCCAAGTGTAATCTCCCCCCATTTCCTGCCCCAATGATGACTCAGGTATGGCGGATAGTTGGGGGTCCAGACTGCTACTGAGTCCCGTCCCAGCAGAGTAGCGGGTGAACAGAGTCCCTCTGCCCCTCTCCTTCTCCTCACGGGGCCTAGGGGCCCATTGTCTTGGGGTAGGCAGGGAAGTCCACGACAGATGTGAAGCCCCGCTCCTGGGAATCGCACCTAAGTCAGCCCATGACCTTCCGCCCAGTGGTATCAGGTCAAAAGACCCCGGTGGTTAATTGGTACGGCCCTCCACCTCCTCGTCCAGTTGCAACAACTCTGTCAGTGTAAATCCGGTAGCCATCTCTCTGGGGTGTAGGTTGAAGGAAGAAAAGGAGATTCGCAACAATATGTCAGTCTGTGGAAGACAAGATATGTGGAATCTGACTTCCCCCCTTGCAGCAAGAAATCCAGGTTCTCTTGAGTCAAGGTTTTTTATTGAGAAAACAAATTATAGCATATATATGTCCATAGAATACACAGAAGCAATAATAGCGTCTGGCTGTACACAGAGCACTTGTTGAGAATGACATAAGAAATGCTTGCTACACAGTTCCAGCCCTTCCCTGTAAGCCCCCCACCCTCAGTGTCCAACCAGCTGGGCATAGTCTGTGGGAGAAGAGGAAGGAACCGTCCCAAGGCCGCTGTGGCTAGCCATCCGAGATAAGCATGCTGTCTTCCCAGGAGCTGGATGGCCTGTGAAAAGAATCTACACACAAGTACACAGGTTAACTGCACAACTAGTAAAGATGGAGGGACTGTGGGCAACAGACCTGACACTACCATTGCATCTCCCCACACAATTTTTTCACATGTCAGAAGTCTTGTGTAGAGAGACTCCTAGAAATGTTGTACCTGCAGTTTCATTTTCTGAGCCCTAGTAGTGAATTTTTATGGGGAAACTGATGGCCTGTTTTGGTTGGTTACAGTCCTGAAATTCTGCTTCAATATTTGTTTACTTCATATCCACCTGTATTGGTGCAGGCTCTCTCTTATGTTCTTATGAACCCTTGCTCTAAGGGCAGTGCACATGTTTCTTCCCTATACTACTTCTTGTGTTATATGTTGACTTAAATTAGGCTGAGTTCTGCCGTGCAGCTGGAGATGCTTGAGCACCCATTATTTCAGCTCACAGCCTGCTCACCAGTTGTGAATGAGCCGATTGTTTGGCAGGGTATTCAGATGGACCCAAACAAATTTGGTTGTGACTGATTCCCATGATTACACTGCTTTCTGACACTGCACATAGAGCTGACTGTCAGCTTCAGCCAAACTGCTTGCTGCACTCACCATTTTTATAAAACTGAAATTGCTGCTATTGTGCCATTACACTATTTCTAGCATTAGTGCATGGTGTGATAGCAAGATGTATGCTTGACTGATGTGCATAAGAAGAGGATGAAGACTATTCAGGCAGCATAAATAGCTATTATGCAGCCTCAAAGCTGCTTGTTAGGAACTTTAACAATGACCATCAAGGCAAAGAAAGCACAAGCTCGACTTACATCTGTTCAAAGGAGTTATGCCAGGTAAATCAATCTGGCAATCATGTTTATTTTGAAGTTTGCAGCTAGTGGCCATTTTGGTATCTACTGAGCAGATGAAATTGATTCTCCCCCAGGATGCGGGATTGTTGTGTCAGGTAATCAAATGGCATGGGGAAGGGGATTACAACTCCCCAAAAAGTTCATGTGCAAAATAATATCAATGGCACAGACTTAGACAAACAGCAAATGGTAAGACTTTTTAAAGGGAGTTTTTATTTACAAATAACTGACTGGTTTGCTCACTCTGGCTGCAGAGTAGAGCACAAAAAGTCTGTGGGAGGAAACTCTCATACTAGACGGCTTGGAACAGCAAGCCAGCTCTGAAAAAATTGCATAGACTTGGATCCCGACTAGACATGGGCACAATTTTTTTTAAAAAATGAACAATGAGGTTCGTGGTTTGTGGCTTTTCACGAACCAAGAACTATGAACTGGCATGGAACTGGGCCCAGTAACGAACCGGTTCATGGTTCGTGGGCTTTAAATGCCCCTTTCCGGCCACTTAGCAGTGGCAGGGAAATGGGCATTTGACAGTTTAAAGGGCTCTTTCCTGCCTTGCAAGTGGCAGCTGATAGTTTAAAGGGACCTGCTGCTTGCAAATGGCAGGGCCCTTTAAACTTCCCTGGGGAAATGGCCATTTAAACTGCCCCTTTAAATACGACCCAACGAACCAGTAAACCAGTTCATGGAAGTTTGTAGGAACGAGCTTCCACGAACCACTGGTTCGCAAACCACGAACCGGCCTGGTTCGTGCATTTTGGGGGGTCATAATTCGATTCGTGCCCATCTCTAATCCTGACTAGCATTCCCATGGGTGAAAGGACTTCTGTCCACAAAGCTTAATTTTCCCACTTCTCCTTTTCCCCGGCAGCCTAAAATGTTCCTGAAATCCTGTTCCTGGGAGATGCCCAAGGGACAGGGTTTCAGGATACCTTCCATATTGCTGTGAGAAGGAGGAGACAAGAATATTGCATGCCATGAGTGGAAATCCTTGCACCCACGAAAACTCTAATGTGGATCTAAACCAGCATGACAACACAGAAAAGACTGGATTGCAGCAGATGGGAAGCAATGCTACAAGGACTCCATGGAATAAAGTAATACACAAATGATGGTTGTCAGAGTGAAAAGGACTAGTCCAGACAGTCCTTTCCTATGATTTGGGCCATAGGGAATTTGTACATCACAGTCTATAGCTTTAAAATGTGCACTTCATGGATCACAAAAATGGATGTACCTATTACTTCATTCCCAACTGTTGTATGAATTATGATAACTATAAAAAGTACATCCAGAAGTCACTGGTTAGCATTAGAGCAAAAGGAGTATTTTCTGTAACATTCTTGACTTCTAGTCATAACAAACAGCAAGTTTTGAAATAAGAGATAGTGCTAAATAAAGACGCTTGTCAAGTTTTTTAAAAAAATATGAGCTTGTTAAAATTTCAGATCTGTTTTGTGTGAGTGAAATGATCGTTTTCTTTCATTTAGAGTGAGCATGTTTTGGCAGGTCACTGCTTCAGAATGCAGAAAGACATGTTGCAATTAAATGGAACCTTTTCTTCAGGTTTGCTCACATTTTATGATTACATTAACATTTCTGCCCTGAGGTATAACATGGGTATTTTGACAGCAAGAAATCACACTTTGACAACTTTAACTAGGGATTTTTCCTTCTGGTTATTGACTATCTCCTAACATGTTGTAGCATAAGCCGTTATGTTATTAATGTATGAATTTTTAGACATTCCCCATGACAATGCAGGGTAACAGGATATTTTGCATTCTAGAAATATGGTAATATCGTTCTAGTCATTTGCCCTTTTCTGGCAGGATATTATGTCCTAATCTTACTGCAGTGAGTTGGATCCTACTAACTTTCCCACTCAGTCGTGCCTGATTTTTCTCTGCATCATGGCTCCCATACCACATGACTTTTCCCCATGGGTCACACATTTCCTGATCATGTGATACCTACCTCCTCACTTTGCAAAAGAATCACAGAAAGTGAATAAAGAGGAAGGAGGGAGAAAGAGAAGAGTGAATGAAAAGAATGAAAGTCTGAAGGGGGAATGACCCACACGCTAAGGCAAGTCTGGATGCTTACCAGTCCTCTTGAGCTTTCAGTGGCTGAGGCTATTATTGCAGCTACAGAAGACTTTCATTTTGAATGATGGCAGCTAATAGTAAGTCCTGCCTTACAATGGCCCTGCTTACTTTTTAAAAAGTTCAGTCGGTGCCAAGGAAAGTACTCGTACGTGCCATGATGCCCATGAACACCGTTTTGGGGAACCGTCATAGTTGGCACCTGTATGGTAAACATACAGACAAAGGTTGATTTTTTTTATTAAAGGCTGATTGCCAGAAAGAAAGATTTGGGAGCTACTTGACATGTCAGACAGCCATTTGTATCACATGGGTCAATGACATTTCCAGAGGACACCTATATGTGAGAGTCATAGCAACTCTATCAAAGCAAAGGTACAGGAGGAAGGTCCATGAGTGACCCACTGTTTTTTCCAACAAAGAGATGCTGTGTGCGCACGTGTGTGTGTGTGTGGGTGTGTGTGTGTGAGAGAGAGAGAGAGAGAGAACGAGATCACTTGCTGCCATATAGGTTATGAGTGAAGCTGGTGCTAGAGTTGTTAAGAAAAATCCTCTTAATTCTCTTTGCTCAGATTCTCCCTGAAATCCAAAAATTCTTTTCTTTTCCTCTTTTTAGGAATTTGGTGTCCATTTCTAATCTCCTTTTGGGTTGAAGAGAAATTTGAAGAGAGGGGTAGCAAGAAGTGAGGTTCTGCAAAAGTTCAGAATTTCACTCTGCAGATGCTCAGAGGCATGCACTGTCTTCTCAATCCTTCCTATCTTCCTGTTAGATCACAACCCTGGGGTGTTTCACGTAAAACAACTGCAAAGGCTGGCATTTCAAAAGGGCACCTCAATTTCTCTTCAAAGAGAAATGAAAGAGAAATCCTGCTCTTAACAGAGAAAAAAGGGAAGAGGCAGAATCAATGGCTATACCTAAAAAAATGAATTTTGGAAAAAGAAACTATAACAACCCTAGCTGGGACATCAGCCAAAGAACATGCAACACACAGGATCTTGGGTAAAAATAGGCCACAACTTATTGATTACAGCCAATGGGGCATTGGAATGGCATAGGGCATGGACCCACTGTCTTAAAAGACCTGCCTGCTGCTTGATTTCACTCCCCAGCTTCCTGGCTGGGCACCACAGGACCACAGGAGTGTGGCACCCTTCCAGGCATGACACCAGTGGTCCCTGACACCCAGAGTGAAGCCTGAAACAGCCAGACCCAGCATATACCCTTTGGCTTCCCCTGGATCCTTTATGGGGACCCAAAAAGAAGGGTGAACAGCCCAGTGGATCCAGCCCAATGCCCCTAAACCACCAAGCTGTTATAGATATCCAGCTGGCAATGAGGGAGAGAAGGAGGGAGACCAGCCATCCACATCCTCCACCACAAGGGCAGAGATGCCAGCCTCCAGGTGGTGGTAGGAGATCTCCCAGTATTACAAATGATCCCCAGGCCATTGAGATCAGTTCCCCTGGAGAAAATGGTTGCTTTGAAGGGTGGACCTTATGGCATTATATCCTGCTGAAGTTGCTCCCCTCCCCAAACCCTGCCCACTCTAGGCCCCACCCCTCAAATCTCCAGGAATTTCCTAACTTGGAGCTGGCAACCCAACAGGAATGGTGGCAAGGCCTATGAGGGCTGCTGCTGTGAAGCCAGCCCCCCCCCCTTTGCTTCTCCCTGCTCCACCCTGCTGGCATCCCTAGATTCTGCTGAGGATGACAGCCTGCCCTCACCCAGCCTTGCCTCCCTTTGTAATGGTTCCCATAGGTAAGTCAGCAAACACCCCTCTCATTTCTAGCTATTCAAAGTAAAAAACAAAACTGTGCATGGCATGATCCAAAGCGCTACTGCTGCAGGCTATTCAAAGGGACAAAGTCTTGCCTCCCCTTGAATAATTGGTATGCAAGCTGATTCTAAGAAGACCAACACTCAGGCTACTCAACAAGAAATCACCTGCATGTGGGATGGATCCAAATTAGTTTGCATGTAGGTTTTTAAATGCTTAGTGACTGTATCCCTAGCTGGGTCACATTCCTTTGCGGGCTGCATTACTTCTCAAAATTTTGCCTTCCAAGAATTGTCCACCTTATCTAGGTTCTAGGTTGAAGCAAGTAGCCTAAATGTCAGGCTTCAACATTCCCTCTGTGCCTGGTAACAGTAGTTCTGGGAGGGAAACATGTTATAGAACTCTACCAAAGAATTTTGAGCACACGCCCCTTACCAAACTACAATTTCTAACCTTCTTTGAAGGCTTTAATGGTTAGAGTGACATGAAACAAATATCTATTTGTAGTGTAGATCTGTCCTGAGTTTACTTGTTCTCTTTGTTAGTCCATAATACCATTTGAAAAGCATCAGATCTCATTGGGCTAAGAAGCAAGAGCTCTAATAATGTGTGTTTGCATTGAGAGTTATCCAAAACCTTCACTTTTCTTTCTGGATCCTCTGAAATGGAGCACTGTTCCTTGTATTGGCGGCCTAGCAAATAGGAAAAGAAATTAATGTATCCTAACAAGCTTCCTACTTCTACACAAAGTCCCCTGTATTTGAGAAGCTTTCCTGGACACATGGAAGGAATCTGCCGTGTACCATCCCATTAACCACCTGCAAACATTTTAGTGATGCAATCTTCATGTTACGCTATGTATTTGTTTTCATATTCTGTATAGTATTTGCAATATATTTTTAATCATAGCAAAGCTCGCTTTCATCCGTCAAAGCCAAATGTCTCCTTTCAGATAATTTATTTACCCTTTTCAATACCCATCCTTCATTTAAGTTCTTGTCCCAAGGCACACACTGTACTCCCACTGAATGTCCTCCAACCAAGCAAAAATATATTATTGGAGCTGGGTTCAGTAAAAAATACTTCTACATTAAAAGGTAAATTAAAGACAGAGGGAGAGATTTTGTTCTGTATGCATTTTGGTCCAAAGAAGAAGAAACTCACAATTTGTCTGTTTCATCCTGTCCCATTGTATATAGCAGCAAGAATGCTTTTGGATTTCTTGTTCCTGCAATTTTGACCCCCAGAATCAATTTTGATTTTAATTTGTGCAAGTTAAACCAGTGATTCCTTGTTTTTATTCTATACTCTGTCTACTTTCAATAAGTTTCTCATAAATGTCCACATTTCTGACATTATGTTATCATTCATACATCAAAATTATGAATATAATTATACGTATAACTGCATTATATATCCACATTCTGTGTATTGCTACCCTGTAAAGTATGAAAACCATTTTTCATATGTACACAATACAAATGAATTGATGGCATAGATAACCAAACTGCTGACAAAAATATAAAAGAAGGAACCTCCAAAGACTTGTGGGGGTCACTTCATTTTCTACTGTATGCTCTTCCCTACACAATGTCCCCTTTATCTGCCCCTGGCAGCTATGATCTCCTCTCCTCTTTCACTACTTCCTTCTTCCCACCCACCATTCAACTTACTTTTATCTGCCCCCATCTTCAGCTTTCCCCCCTTCTCCCCCCTGGCAGCCCCTCCTCTGAAAAACTCTGGCCAAATTGGACAGTGGTGGCTGAATTGGTCCCAGTTGCATGGTGGCTAACCTGCAAGGATTTGCAGAACGGTACATCACTTTCCCCTGTATTGCCTCCCCACACTATTTCCTCTTTTCCCTTCTCCTGGAAGCTCCCATATCCTCACCTTTCCCTGCTTCCCTCTCTCCTTCCCACCCACTCATCTTTTACCTTCCACTCCCTCATAATCAGCAATATTTATTATTTATTTGCTTAATTTATATCAACAAAAGGAACTAAAAATGCTTACAACATGTTCTCTTCTATTTTACCCTCACAACAACCCTGTGAAATAGGTCAGGCTGAGAATGTGTAAGTCGCACAGTCCCCCAGAGAGTTTCAACAGCAGAATGGGGACTTGAACCAGGATTTTCCTGATCTTAATAACTACACTACAGTAGTTTTTTGGGGTAGTTACCACTGAATAGTTAGCAAGCAAGTGAATCAGGGAGAATCAGGCAGGTTGCATGGTAGCAAAGGGATGTGCATAACAACAAAATGAGCCAAAAATACACACAGAAATCACTGCTTCAGACTTCTGGAACAGCAGAACAAATTTGGGAAATGGGGCCAACTCCAACATACAGATGACAATGCAGAAGAACATGTGTTATTGACACGACACCATTTTGTTTACATAGGCAGTATCTGGTTGAATAAGGTGTCCTGTTAAATCTGCCATATAAAATGGCTGACGGCATAGCGTTAAACCTAGCCAGGGAAAACACCCTACATCCCACATATTTAAAACCTGTTCTAGCTAATATGATGGACTGCCCTGAGTCACTCAAAGTTCATAGATTGGTGAATGATTCTTTTTCTGAGGTAACCAAGATGGTGGCTAAGTTTCTCTGTGCTGCTTTGAAGTTACGTCAAAAGTTATCACAGAATTAAGTTATGATTGCTTTCTCTTTTTATTGTCTGTATTTTAATAACCTGAATTGCTGATGTATGCCAAAAGAGGCTAACTTGACTTGAACTCCCAACTCCCACTCTGTGGAAAAGTTTGTGTGTTTTGTTTCAATACTGACTGTGCACAGGCTGCGCAGGAAGGCCAGGTAGTGGTGGGCCATCCAGCAGCATCTTGTTTTCCTTAACAGCAAGTTGTCTGCATTCATCATGAAACCAATTGGATCTACGGGGGAGAGTCTGAACTCTTAGCATTAACTCTGTTGGCAGGAAGGAGATGTGCTCAGAGTTCATGAGTGCATTTTTTTCTTCAGTGCTTCCTGGACAATGACACTGGCACTGAGTGGCTCATAGGGATCAAATCACAAAAGGGTTGCTTTGCACTGGGGAAGGAAGCAGCAGATGGCACAGTGATGTTGGCGCCAACATTGCAATCACCATCCCTTGCTGTGCAATTTTACACACAATACAGAGAAAGGTTGGCAACGTCCATGTGGTTTTGTGGAAGGAGACCCCTCCTTTGAGCCCTTGGCTGCAGCAAAGGTTCATGTTATGCAGATTAGAGTGAAAATTAGAAAGAAAATTGGAAAGTACAGTATAGCACCATTACAAGTGGAAAAAAAAAGCAATAATTAAAGAAGACCTGCACTGAGGAGGTCCCAGGCATTTGGAGCTGGTTCATGCCCAGTCAGTGGACTTCTGCTGGGCCACCACTGTGACTAAAGAAGTCCTCCAAAGATAAAGGGAACAGTTTCTGATTAAATCTGTTGACACAGCGTTAAATGATGGGGAGATAGCAGGCATGTGCATTGCATACTCACACATGCATGCATATCCAAGTCTTTCCCAGATCAATATTCCACGTGGAAGGACCAATCTGGTCAGATTTTTTATTTTCTGGCACAGCAATGAGACATTGAGTTTTTCCCACCATTTTGTCTTCTTCATCAATGAACTCTGGGTTAATGGTTTTAGTTGGAAAACCTGCAACCTCTCCAGTCCTCTACTTTTACTAGTAAAAAATAGGGGGGGGGGAGAGGGCCATCCTCCCTCTACTTCCCTTCAAATGAAGAAAAAAACATATTATCCCCCCCTCCCACGTCTCTTTGTTTTTATGTGCTGTGCAAGGACAGGACAGCGGATTGAAACAGGGAAGTCCCAGGCTGCTGCAAAGCAGATTAGGGTGAGAACGATTTGCCCCTCATTATGGAAATGAAACTACAAGGCACAGGGAAGCATGGCATAACAGCAGGACTCAATTTAGTGGCTCTGTTACTAAAGTGGGATTTTTTAAAAATTCAGATGTGCTGTGCTGGTTGGCAATGGAGTGCTCTCTTGCTTGTACACTGTGTAGGTATGGCATCACAGTGCTGCTTTGCCAGTAAGTTTCCAGCATTGTGTGCACTCATCAACACTTGCCTTCTTTGGGGTCCATTGCAGTATAAGTTTTCATGTTGAGGAGAAATGTATTGGATCAATCAGGTTTTGGATGATGCAGTTTTTGGATAAGGACAAATAGAGCCTTGTTTCCCCAATTCCCCCCCTTGAAAAGAACAGTATATGTATGTGTGTGCAGCTTAACAACTGCCTTGATTCACACCTTCCCCAAGCATTACTTGGGGTCCATAAACACAGAACCTCTTTCTCAAACTTGGTGGATTTATGGTTTAGAGGAAGGGCTGTGTTCTGTGCAATTTTGGTGCTGTTACGTGGAAAAACAGCTGCTCTAGAGCCTTGTTTCCCCACCCCCTTGAAAAGAACAGCATATGTTTATATATGTGCAGCCAATGCATGCACAACAGGCTGTAACTCATGAAAATGGGGGGAAAAAACAGATAACATCTGAGCCAGTACCACCCCGGCTGGGACAAACCAGTAATGGGACAGAATTATTCTGGAACCCTTGGAACTGGAACTGAAATGGATATGGAAATTTTCTCAGTGCACATCCCTAGTAGCATATCACCCAGTGGTTGCTGGTGGGCCTGGCTCTGATGAATTCTCCCTCAAAGGCCAAACTGCCCTGTTAAAAGCCTGACCCCTCCCCTCTCTTTTTCTGACAAAAATTAAAACTTAAAGGCTGGCAATAATGTTGTGTCCTAGCAATGGTCCCTGAGGGCATCAATATTTGTATGTGTGTTGTCAAGTTGTTTCTGACCCTATGAATTAGCAAACTCCAAAAATATTACCATTGCTTGCTCAGGTCTTGCAAACTGAAGGCCATGGCTTCCTTTATTAAGACAAGCCAACTCATGTTAGGTATTCCCTCTTTTCCTACTACCTTCAACTTTTCCTAGCATTATTGTCTTTTTCATTAAGTCTTATCTTCTCATGATGTGATCAAAGTACAATAACTTCAGTTTAGCTTCTGGAGAGGATCCTGGCTTCATTTGATCTAGAACCTATTTGTTTTTTTAACAGCCTCTTTTTTAAAGATTTCAGATTTGTTCTGCAAACAAGGGAGTCCCATTTAGCTCTCATGGTTAATAGCCACTGAAAGCCAGTCATTTCTGTTTCTTTATTTTGCTACAAGTAACTAGCAATATCTTCTATGACTAGGTCTGGAGTCAATAAAGATTATTACCAAGAGCCACATAAAATGCAACATGTACCTGATTTCCATGGTATCGGACATAAAAGCACCACCACAATCTTGTTATCTATACAACTAGAGACTAGCATCTTTCAGTCTGCTTTGAGAAGTTAATTAGCATTTCTGAACAGAATCATTTCCGGGCATAATGTTTTACATTTCTTTAATGCTTCATTACCAAAATCAATGTAGCGTGAATAAACAGAAGTCTGGCAAATGTACCTTCCTTCACTAGCTGCTGATACTTATCTCAATGCAGCTTAGACTTTACTGAAAATCATTTGAACCTTCTGCTGTTGCATTCCATTGGGTCGCATAAATTTAATCACATTTTCTTGGCACCAGTTGCCTGGAAATGTTAGGATATATAGTCTATTAGGCAGGAATCTGTTACCACACCAATTTTCATGTGTACACTGAAAAACACTACTAAAGATACTCCAGTTATGGCCAGACACACAACTGCATCTTTTTTTTCTTTTTTCTTTTTCTTTTGCTCTTTTACCAGTACGCACGATCAGAAATCTGATACAACCATGGAAGAATAGTCATAAACCACACATATTCTAATTCTGGAATTTATATCTGAAATTCTCCTAGATAAATTTAAATTCAGATGAAGTGAGAAATGTCCTTAAGTTTTCTGCACATGCTTGGATGCAGGCCCTTAGCTAAACAATTACTCTTTTTATTTGGTTAGCAATATACCTCACTGGCTGTGTTTCATTATCAACATGAATGAATATGAATAGAAGTGCAATACAAATTTCAATGAGACACTCCAAGACAAGAAAATACAGCAGTTTTGAAGTCAATTCCCTGTTTTGCAATGCCTGTTGACTTTCCTTTTCACTAACATCCCCAACAGAATATAATCATTTTTGGAAAAAGACTGTTATGAAGGGGAAAGGAATAAAAGGCAGAGGCTTCTGTTCATGGGTGAAGCTCTAAGAAAAGATTAACATTCTGATAGCAATTCTAATTTGAGGTTCAGTTCTAGAAAAGGCTGCAAATAGTGTTAATTTTCACTGTTTTATTCTTTCCACTATACATGATTTCTAAAAAAAAAACTTCAATCTGATTTGCAATAATAGGCATAGACTAGGTTTGGCAGGTTCTTCTGTCCTTGTGGCAGGAGGTGGGAGACCTGGCACTCATGTTTCCCCAGTCTCCCTCATGCATGAGCTCCCAGCCCACACAATGACATCACTTCCCAGAACTGACTTCATCACATGGCCCACAACTGCCTCCAGAAGCACTCTTGTGCTCTGCACTGCAGGGGGCTGTCATCATGCCAGAGTGGTATTTTAGGATTCACCCTAAACTCTCTCACCAAATCTATGGCTTTATGCTGGAAGTAATATCACATTATCATGGGTATGGGTAGAATTATAGGGGAGTAATTGCTGGATATGGCCAAGAAAGTTGTTCAAAATACTTATGCACACAGAAACTGGGCTAGCCTGGCCCCATAATTAGATAGGCCGCAAAGGGCCTAGAGTCCTTGTCATGCCTCAGGTGGGGTGAGCCACCTTACACTGCCACCACTCTGGGATTCAGGGTCCCTTGGGAAGGCCCAGAGTACCCTCCCAACCCTTCTGACCTCCATACCTTGGTCAATAAACAGGCATGAGGACCCAGCAGAGTAACAACAAACAAAAGGATTTATTTACAAGGAGGTCAGTTAATATCAAACAAACAAACAAGCAAGCGAGGTGCATTAGCAACAATAGATGGGTGAAAGCAAAATAAACAAAAGGCCCTAGTGACTGAACTCACTGCCCCTCTGTCTGTCAGGTCTGTCTTCTCACCCTACCTGGATGAGGGCCTCTCCCCCTAGCAAAAACCTCCTCTGGCCTGCTCCCTGGGAGAAAGAACACAGGCTTTTTTTCCTCCCAGACTTATATGGCGCTAGCCCCCTGTGTTCTGATTGGCCATAAAGGGTGCCAAAATGGCCCAGGGGCTCCTGGGAATCGTAGGCAGGCCTACTCTCACTGCTAACAGGCTTCTGAAGCCTTGCTAGGCCTTCCTGGCACAGCCAAATCATGACAGGCCTACAATAAAACAAGCTTGGAGATAGGGGTGTCATTTCCCCACCTGGAGGGGAAATCCTGTGCTCCCACCTTCCCCCCACCCCCACTTACCTGGCCAGTGGGAGGGGTGCCCCCAGGGGCACCCCCTCAGGTGGTGTGGAACGCCTCCATGTCCACAGTGGCCTGATTTATGCCCCACAGCAGGCCTGTTTTGGGCCAAATCGTGCCCCTCAGCAGGGTGATTGAGCTGCTTAGTGAGTGCAGGAGCACTCCCAGGCTGCCCTTTGACCTGTGTGATGATGTCACTTTCTGGAAGGGATGTCATGCCAGCAGGGAGCATATGTGCGTGGTGCATGAGAGAGAGAGAGGAAAGAGAGTGACAGAGCACGGTAGGAACCAGCGTCCCAATCTCCCGCCGGGAGAGTGAAGGGACCTGGCAACCCTACTTGGAGAGGGGCATTATTGTTTTATTGAGTAACACAGTTGTATTGCCATGTGTAGATTAGAAGAGCCATCTAACTCATACTATTGCATACAATGTACCAAGGCCTAGGTTCAGGGAGTATCTGAGAATGACAAGAATAGGGCTGCCAGGTCCCCCGGTGGGAGTGGGGGATTCCTCCACCCCCACTATCACTCACCTGGATGGTGGGAGGTAAAGGTGGGGAAACAGACCTCCCAGGCACATTCGTGGGGTGGCACAACAATGTCACTTCCGGAAGTGATGTCATCATGCTGCCCTGGGAGCATATGCATGCTTTGTATGAGCAAGAAACAAAGAGTAAGGTGAGTGCCAGGTCCCACTCCCTCCCACCAGGAGGGCAAGGAGACCTGGCAACCCTAGAGAGGAAAATCTAACTTCATAGAGGCTGGCAACATTATTCAAGAATAGTTACATTGGTGGAGGGCCAAAAGATATTCATATGTATGAGAAACTTGTAGTCACTAATGCTACATAGACTTTGTTAATACAAAAAGTAGCAAAAATGAATTAGTTATTGTTATATGTTGCAAGATGTTTCAAATATGGATAATCTTCTTTCGTGTATGAAATCATAAGTTAATAGCCAAGAATTTGAGTCTCTGAAGCAGCTATTATTAAGAAAAGGTTCTGAAACCCTATAAATATGACAGGCTAAACTAATCACAAGCTTCCTCTTTGGCCCACTGCAAAACTTTCTCTTAGGCCTGCGCCTGCATGACGACATCACTTCCCAGAAGGGAAGTCATCACACAGGCAGGGGAGCACATGTGGGAGTGAAGGCAAGGTAAATGCTAGAAGCCCCCTCCCACTGGGAGGGTAAGAAGACCTCACAACCCTAACTCTAACTGTATCATCTACAATAGTGTCGGTTTATGGGTGTGGGTGTCAGACAACTGCCAGGAGGTTGGGAGGGCAGGGACATGGATCGGGGGGGGGAGGTATTTATCTTACCCTTGATTCATACATGAGCTGATATGCATCCCACAATGATGGATATCAGCTCATTGTGTAACCAGAGTAACCAGAAGTGATATCAGTGCACCAGGGCTGATTCTTTAAGAACAGGCTAAAAACATCATCTCCTGGCCAAGGGCAGTAATTGGCAGACAGAGAAGCAAATTGCCAAGGGTTTGACTGTCACTGGCAGGCACCAGGTAAGCCTATTGAGGGATAACTTTTTTGGGCAGGCACCATGATGACCTCATGATTGAGGTGGGCCTCATGAACCAGCCTCTTATGGTTGACACATCAAGGGCTATCAGTATGGGAGAAGGCATGGCAGAGGGAAGGCTGCTCTCAGCATGCTACTTGATAGGCAGGCTAGGAAAAGCTAAGCATAGATGCAAGGCCATTCCCCACTTCAAGCCAGGGCAGGGTAGCTTGTAATGCTGGCCTGCCTTTGGCAGCTCAGTAGATAGGGTAGTTCACATTTGGGGGCTGGAGGTTTAATAAGGCACAGCTATTAATTGATAAATCCAGCTCAGTCCAATTTTGTGGTGTGTGCAGCATCTTCATTATAGTGTTGGGAGGGCACAATGACAGCTGAAGTAAAAATAAAACCGACCTGCTTAACGTATACCTTGTCTAACTCAGCAAATGACATCACCCTCCAATTTATTTATTAACCACCAAATTGGCGGGAGGGAAGAAGGGCCTGCTTGAACAAGGCTGTTAAACAAAAGAAACAGGCAACACTGGCTGGACTCTTATTGTCTTATTATGTCTTATTGAAAAATGTACTAATTCTAAGCTTTAAAATGATTTAAATATTAACCACAGATGAAACAGGCATTTGTGGAGCAAATTATTCTTGCACAAAATGAGAGAGCCACACCTGACAGCTGGGGAGGTGAGCCTATAAAGCAATTCACCCTGGTGCATATTTAGCATAGGGATTTGGGCTGGTCTCACCAAATGACAGAGAGAGTGACTATGTGATTATAGTTGGTGTGTTCAGCTAGTATCTGGGAGATCTCGGTTCAAATTGCCAGTTGGCCATATAGTCCACTAGGTGATAATGGGTAAGGCACAGCTTCCAAATGCTCTCATTGTGTTGTTGTGAAGATAAAATAGAGCAGAACCAGTATATACCACCCTTGGGTCAGTCACAGCTCTCTCCAAGTTCTCTCAGCCCCACCCACCTCACAGGATGATTATTGTGGGGCTAATAATAACATACTTTGTAAACCACTCTGAGTGGGCATTAAATTATCCTGAAGGACAGTATATAAATCAAATGAAGAATTGGTCCAAGAGTAGATTTTACTGGGACTCTTTCAGTTGATAAAGGAATATGTCAGCCCTATAGGTTCACTAGAGGCTACAGCACAGTTAGAAAGGGGAGAAAGATCCCTGGCACTAGAGCGTGGTGGAATCTACGACTGATCATGGAAGGTGCCAAAGGAGAAGTCATCAATATTAAACATGTTCCCTTTCTCATTTCAAATATCCCTTGTTTTTATGATACCTACCGGTCTTAGATTTTTATATTGTTTCATATACAGGATGTCCACATGAAACCTTTACAGCTTTGAATAATTACACCATGAATCACAATAAATATTGAATGAAAACATGAACAGTAATGACATTTACTTTCTGGAATCTAACATGTCCAAAGTTTTAATTAAAAGTTTATTTTTACACACAGTTATCCAAATTTCACTTCAACATCAGCCCCCTTTGTCTCTCGGAGGATATCAAGTCAATATTGTAACTCCAGCTTTGCTCAATGGTACGTTCCATCTCTCACACAACATGAGGGTTTTCAGATATCCAGAACAGAGTATTTTTTTGCTATAATAAATTTTCTGAGTTGCTTTACCATAAGCAAAAAAAAAAAAATGTATTACATAATGTGGTGGCCCCATTTGGAAGCTATCTTTATTCTCTATATAATTGTTATTGTTATTTTAATTTTATGCTATCAATTCTTCTTCCAAGCCACTTTCTGGTAGAAATGCAGGATGCTGATCCCCAAATAAATAAATTTATGCAAACATGCTTTCAAGCAGCCTTCTCTTTGCCTTCTCTTGGTGGAGGTAGATGCTTCAGGTGGCATAAGAGGGCGGGGGTGCATTAAACAGGATAAATAGTTGGGAAGAGAGGTTACATCACAGCTGCAATGTTTCATCATGAACACTACATGTGTTTTGAAAAATCTCATCTGGTCCAGCATCTAGATTGTTAACATGGGGACAAGGACATCAGCTGTTGGTAACAGCATGAAGTCACTTCTTGGAAAAACAGGAAAAATGCAGAAGTGACACCACAGTTCCCTAGGAAGCATCATCTATGGTAAAACCACTAAGTTTTTGGTAATTCCAAGAGAAGACCAATGCCAGTCCTGGGTCACTTTTTACGTGCCAGCATAAAGTTTTACTGTACTGAGTTTTTAGGTAATTGCCCACCTCCCCTATAATTTTTTTTCACAGTTTGGCCTGATTTACACTACTGCTTGATATTAATTTTTTGGAAAATTCTCTATGTTAACAGTTGCTTTCTTTCATACTTTATTTCTGACTCTGCTCTAATAGTTACAGCCATGCAGTTTGACTATGTTAGTGTTTACGTTATTTTATGCCTTTTAAATCATAATGATTTATTGTTTTAATTTATGTTTTTATAAAATATCTCAAAGATACTTCTAAGGAGATTTCAATATATAAATAATTTTTACAAATTTGTTTGGTTATTGATTGGTTTGAAAATGTGTAATCTGCTTTTCACGTTACAAGAATTGTCAACTTGGAAATATTACCGTTCAAAACATCAATTACAATAAAAAATGTAATACTAACTGAATTAAAAATCCAGTACTTGCCCAAACATACAAACAAAAAATTAAGGCCAGAAGGGTCCAAATTGTATAGATGTGGATCAGTACTGAAATTGTTCTGTTAGCTATCACACACGCGCACACACCCATAATTATGGCATAATGTACTTGCACAGGTTTTGTGAATCTATTGGGCTGAACATGTATAGGCAAGAGGCAGTGTAATGAGCATGATTTGATGTTTCCTGTACATATTTACATCATGGCTATAGTTTGGTCTCAGTAAATGCAACATTCACAACAGAGACTTGTAACAGGGGCTCAATTACTGGGGAGTTTTAGAATGTTGTGAGGATATGGAGACTCCATTTTCACTACTCATTGAAGGAAAGACTGAATACAAATGTGATGTGTGAAAGACCTGATAGAGATTCAAGACTGGAGAAGTCTCCTTTGCAGTATCTCTGAAGCACCCCACTTCCAGAAAATGCACAGAGGAGTGTCTATCCATTAACAAGAAACATTGCCATGCATTTTTGCCATTAGGTAAGCAAGGGGGATAAATGTGTAACAGAACAGAGCAAAATACTTTCTCACTTATGGATTCTGTTAAAGTATGAATATTCCTATTTTTTAAAAAAAATGTTTTCCTTAAAGCCTTGGAGTTTTAGCCTAACTTTGGTACAGGAAGCAGTGTTTAAAGCTTTTATTGATGTTACTTTTATTGGGCTAGTTTGAAGTAATGGCATACCATTAAATTGGTACGGTCGGCACAGAAATATTTCAAACAGCTGGAGGCTGTCAGTCCTGGGAATAGTGTATTAGAGGGGCTGCAATCCCCTTGAAGCATTTACAGGCACCCTGGCTCTTATCCAGATTTATTATTATTTTTTCCCTTGGAATGCCAGAAAGTAGGGCTCTGTTTCAGTTGCTGGTTCTGATTCTGTCCCATTAAGTGAGTATTCAGGTCTCTGTTTTCATAAGCATTGCCTGAAAATCCCCATTAAGATGTATATTTTCATCTGCTTTCAACAGGAGAGATACTGTGCATTCCTTTCCTTAAGCCTTATAGCAGGGGGGTCGACAGGCAGACTCCTGTCCAAATCAGTGTTACTCAAACTTGCAAAATGTTGTGCCTCTTAAGTTGTTTCTTGTTTGCAGGCTGTAGGCCCAACAATTAGAATCTCAGAAGTCATAGCCCAGTTGTGAAAGCCCGCCTGATATCTGGAGAAGCTGGCTTGTAAGCCAAGCACTCCCCTCATTCTTGTCACCTGGTCTGCCCAGTTGTTCAGTCAGTCTTCCAAAGTAAAATGCCCAGGGGAGTTAGCCTGCCAAGCTAAGGAAAGCGAAGAAAGGTACCCAGACAGGTAAGCCCTGTGGAATTACGGCTCTAGAGGTAAGGTAGAGGTGAGGTTTCTACGCGCCAAGACATCAAGCACTGAATCAAGCATTTGATGTGATAATCTTGATGGTTTTCTTGCAATTCTAGATGAGCAGTGTTTCAAGTAGTTTTGCCTCTGCGTGGTGGTGGCATTCAACAAAGTGGGAGGTTAGGTAACTGGTGTTGACACACACCATCTGCTGGACTCCATGGTTTGTGCATGCATTGGGACCATCAAGGACAGATCGTGTATCATTTGAAAACAGCTAACTTTTGAGTATATGTACAAAATACTTTTGCACCTGAGTCGTCAGTGATATTTACAGCCAGTGGCATTCATCATATTGATGCATACACAGAATATACTACACTGAAATACAGTTCCCAAATGACAGCTATTTGCACACAATCCTTCAATGAATTTATTTTTTATTTAAAATATTTTTATGCCTCCTTAGACCCTCACTGGTAGGAATTTCTCTACACATACACATACCTCACCAGCAGCTATTACAATCACAGACACATTATTTAGATGGAATACATTCTAGTAGGACTTCCTCTGCCATGCAATGGAATGTTTTAGAATTATCCTCAAACTAACTCCACTTGTAAATTGGGTAATTTGATTAATCCAAGGCAAAGAGCTCTATGAAGCATTGAGCCTAAGTGGTACTCAAGGAATAAGGCATGCTGGGAAAAGATTGTAGCAAAGCAAAACAATTTGTTCTTTGTTCTAGTACTGTGCCTTGGTGTATTCATTAAAGCTTGGCAAGGACACATATGGATGCACATCAAAAGAATGTATTGGCTCACTCTCTGGCAAGAAAGAAGATAGGACGATAAGTCCAGCAGGCCTACTTTATGCAGTCAATCAATACATACCATATGGAGAAAGTGGAAGTCCTTACCCAAACATCAATTTACTTACTTTAGGGATTCTTTCATGAAAGACATTGATAGAAAAACGGTACAATCTTGTAAGTTTGAATCAACAAGAACTTAGGATGTGAATGGAATGGTATCAATGTTCTTTAAGTAGAAGTGTGAAGGTATAGTATAATTTTATGTATTTTCATCAAATACACAAGTTGAATTTTCTTTAACACCAGCCATGTTTTGCAAAAGAGTCTTGAGGGAACATAAAGAAGAAGAACTGTAGGGATGACTGCAGAAGCCACCATGTCAATTAAGCCTTGCCGCAGTTTGACCTCATGTTGCTAAAACAAACATCACTGAGTGTACTTCAAGGGTTCCTTTTTCAAAAGAAATGCTTTGTCTAGTCTTGTAGCTCCTTCTTTCCAACCTGTTCAGAATAAATGCCTTAATTACCATTTTTTAACTGAAGTCTCATTTACAATTCGTGAATGAATCAGATTTTCTTTTTT
Organism: Eublepharis macularius; assembly: GCF_028583425.1. NCBI lineage: Eukaryota > Metazoa > Chordata > Lepidosauria > Squamata > Eublepharidae > Eublepharis > Eublepharis macularius. Next base: position 197,437,842 of record NC_072790.1, read on the forward strand.
CTAAGTAAAAAAAGTCCTTTGTTCACCACTGTTTTCTTCCTGCTTCCTATTTATAGCTGACCTGAACCACATTAATTTAATGTTCCACCCTTTAGTACACAGAAGAATTTTTTTTCTTTAAAGCAAGAACAGTTCTGACTCCATGCAGGATTGATTCTGAAAACTGTGGGGCTTGTGGAGACAGCTTTTTTCTTCTGCTTGTGATAGCATGATTTGAATCCTGCTGAAAATCTCAGCTGACAGAAGGATTTCTGTCTTCTGTACCTCCCCACCCCCTGATGCAGCCCTAAATGCCCCCAAATTCTGCTCCTAGAGGACAAGAAAGTGCCTGGAGCAGCATGTAGATGGTGTTAGAGGAAGGGGGAATCAATGAAAATTGTCTTCCTTCTGCATGCAGAAACGATCAGCAAGATCCAACATACTGATGCCTTCTACAGTGGGCAACTTCAGAAGCAGAATGGATTGCATCACTGCTGGGACCTAGAGGGACCCAAAATTGATTCCTACTGCCATTCTTCTAGAGAACAGAAACAAGCTGTGTTTTGTCTTGCATTCTACAAACAGGAATCTTTGGTAAGACCAATAGATACAGATTTCATAAATACATCTGTTTTATTTATTTTAAGAAATGTGCCTAACCTTTATTCATATGGTCTCCAAGATGGTCAACAGACACCAAGAGCAATATGAAATAAAACAACGGACAATTAGAAGAACTGCACAATTAAAAATCAACAGCACAAGCACAGTAACAGTAAAATCAGCAGAGCAAATTTGGCAACCCCTAAATACAATGCAAGTCTGTTTCTTTCACTTGGAACAGTTTTTATTTTCCTTTCCAGTGAAAATCTGGGCAAACATTTGATCATAGCTTGATTAAAATTTGGTAGGTTATCAGGGGAGAGTTAAATTGCTTTGGGGGTCATATGGAGGCCACAAATTGCCAGTAAGTTGCCTAATATTAACTGGTCTCCATTGACAAATGTGGAGTTTATATGATAAAAAATTGTCTGACTTGAAACTCTTATAATGTGAGTGCTCTGCTTGCACGAGCAATACCACAGGAGCTGTAAACTCATCCAAGGTCACTTGCTCTGGTTCATGAATTGGAATATTTGCAATTTAGGATTTTTCATTTCACAGAATGAATTTGCATGGATTGATAATTCCAATGTTGCACTGATCATGCAAGTGGACTGCTCATGCTTGTGTAACCCTTGGTCCACTAGAGGGAGTTAAAGAGTTGGGGTATTCCTTATAAGGAAAAAAAGGCACAATTTTCCCTGAGACTGGAGGGCCTAAAACTGTAGGGAGAAGCACACTTACCTCAGAAGCACCCCGTTTCTATGATCACTCTCTACTAATGTTTCACATATGAGAATTTCTGGAAGGGAGAATTGTATTTATATTAATTGGCTGTTAGTTTGTATTTTGATTATTATTAGGACTATTTGAAATGGCTGTTATATGTATATAATTATCCCTGAGAGACTGCAGAGCTTGAAACTGCAGGGAGAAGCACTCTCACCTCAGAAGCACCCCTTTCTATGATCATTCTCTATTAGACTCCTGTGAAGAACAGAAGGCATTCCAATGCAGAGCACAGCTACAAGTTGTTGCATTTCACGGGACTGCTAGACACAAGTTAGAAAGACTGAGACCCGGGTCTGCTTGAGTAAAACAGGCCTGATTTGTTAGATGATTGTTGTTGTATATGCTTTAATATTGTTCCAAATAAGATGGATTTTTTCTAAGTTGGTACATTGTTATTTTTATAAATGCAAGTGTCACAAGGTGGGATCACACTGTCATAGACATGAACTCTCCCAGTTCTTAAATTTATATATATATTGCTCCTTGTACTAAACAGGTTACACTTGCAGTGTTTTGTGCAAGTTGGTCTCCCACATTTTGTTTGCATTGATTAACAGTGCCACCCTAAGCAGATCCAGAGGAGTTAGCCATGTTAGTATGCAGTAGCAAAACAGAGTTAGGGAGAGATACAACCTTTTGATTCCATTGGGCTTAGAAGTGTGTGTTTCTGTTTTAGATTGCGCTGCAATGATGTCATTCAAGATGCGGTAACTTCATATTTTTGTATGGCTTTCCTTGAAATTTGTCAGATGTTTGATCTGAGGAAGAACTTGTAGTTTAAGCTAGTGATTCCAAAGTGGGCTGTAATCCTGTTATAAGAAAGTTGAGAAGCTCAATTCCTGAGCAAGGAGAGGAAGTTTGGGTCTCCCTCAACCAAGTAGTGAGAAAAGGAGAAAATGGACAGAGCTGCCACGTTTCTTCCTCCTCTCCTACTTCACACAATACCTCAATTCCCAGTAATCTGCAAACACACATGAACCTGCCTTTTACTCAATCCGACCATTGGTCCATCAAGGTCAATATTATCTATTCACTCTGGCAGCAACTCTCCAGGATCTCATATCACCTACTGCCTGGTCCTTAGAACTGGAGATGATAGCGATTAAACCTGGGACCTTCTGCATGCAAAGCAGAGGCTCTTCCACTAATAGGTCATTATGGCTCATTGGTAGAGCATTTGCTTTACATATAAAAGATCTCATGTTCATCACCAGCACCTCCAGTTAAAGATCAGGTAGTAGTAAACCTGGAGAGCTACTGACAGTCCGAGTAGACAATACTGACCATCTGAGTAGACAATGCTGATCATGATGGGCTAATAGTCTTGTTCAGTATGAGGCAGCTTCATGTGTTCTAGTGAGTCACAGTTCCTCCACACACAGCCAAGAAAAGCATCTCTTTTGTAAGTTGGGGTGTTTTGTTTTGTTTTCATGTCAGGTGGGTTGGCTGGAAAGAGGAACAGAGGTGGTCAAGAATATTTATGTGCAAAGCATTCTGATGTGCAAAACATTTCTAGCAATTTGCAGGAAGTACAAACAATTTTTCAGGGTTTAAAGATCTTGCTTGCAGTTTGCAATCAAAGTGTAACTTCTAGTAGGAAAGAAGTTTTTTTTTTCCCAGTGTACACACTGGAAATACAAAAATGTATATTATGTTCTTGGTGATCAGTTGTTATTGCTGTTGGTGGAGGTGATGTCAAGCCTATTCTAAGGTTTTGAAATCAGTATGGTAAAAAACATCAAGACTCTCAACTTATTTTTCTGTTACAGAACTGAACCGAAGGAATTGCATCTTCAGTCTTGTTCAGAATCCTGATATTTGTGTTTTCATACAATAGTTTGCTGCTATTATACATGAGGGAAAATGCCTATATTGAATGCCACTGTAGTCAAATGAGTGATATATTAGAAAAAAACAGTGTATTTGCATATTAAATAAACAAAACCCAAAGTGAAAGTGCTATGTTTGTTAATATAATTGATATAATTAATTTAATTTGAAAATGAGCTGGGATGAACTGAAAAAATGGAAAAGGAGGATAAAAAACAAGCTGGCATGGCTTAATTCTGATAGTTATAAAAGGAAGGCAAATAGCTCTGGGAAACCATTTTTTTATTCCTGAGCTCTAACTTCTTAGGTCTAAGAAATGCATGTGGGTTGTTATCCATGAAAAGGGGTCTTTGCAATCTGCTTTGGGCCTTCCTCACAGAATGGTAAAGATTGTGTTGGAAATTCAAGATACAAGGGAAAATCAAATTGTTTTGTGGATGCGAGCAAAAAAAAAAAAAAGATAAAATGCTAAGCATTACCCAAACCATTGAAAAAACAACCACTTTTTTAAAGCACCCAAACTGTACTGCAAATGCTTTGCATGTAAGTAGTCTAGAACAGTTTCCCCATGGCTGTCCCCTCCACATCAACTATACATTCTTTGATTATTTTGATTTTTCTGGGGTGGGGAACCAAGCACACTGAGCATATTTTGCCTTCTCAAATGGCCATGCCATCCACCCACCCCCTCCAAGTTTTAATTTTTTTAATTAGTTTTCTCATGTAAGGATGGGGGAAACGGGGGTAGGAAGTAAGGTAAACAGTAAACATCATAATATCTGCTTGAGTTAGAATTCTACTTATCTACACATTTTCATCTTACCATTTGAGCAATCATTTAACTGTGATTATTAGTAACACATTACAATAGTGTCTTCATATGTTTACTACATTCAAGTCATTATGTTTGTTTTTTATCCAATTATAAAATGGTGTCCAAGTTTTTAAACCAAGCTTTGGCAGAAGGGGGGGCACACATCCACCCTTGCCCTCTTTCCCCCCAGACTTCGAGGTAGGCTGATGAACACTGCTGACTGTTCAGGCACAAAAGCAACTGTAACTGATCTAAAAGAATGCATGACCCATGGATGAAGAGCACAATCCAAGCAGTTTAGTAGACCTGTAAGCATCCTCCAACTGTGAACATCCAGCCAGTGGCCTTGCTGAATGCCTCCAGTTGCACAGACGTCACATTACTCAAAGTATTGCTACATTCTGTATTGTGAACAAATCACCAAAGTAAGTGTATGGGCTGCATTGCTATTCCTTCCTAGTGTTGGCAACATGCTCTGCTGACATGCCTGTAGAGATTTCTGTAACATGGTCTGCCTCTAGAGGAAACAATAATTAATACATTGCAAGTTCTTGTTCTAAAATTGGCCTCTCTAGATTGTCTGTGGTCAACTGGAGTCACAGCAGGAACATTAGAACTGCATTTATGTGGTAAGGTTATGTAATCCTTCTGGCAGAAATATGACAAAACTGTAGAAGATGCCCTACAGTGTTGTCCTAGGCAATGTAACTCCAGTCTAAGCCCATTAATTTCAATAGCCTTAGACTGGAGTAGCTTTGCATAGGATTGCACTGTATATTTTTCTCAACACTGGGGAAGGAGATGCTTAATGGTACATTGGGCCAGTGAAGCATAATGGTACATTGGGCCACTGAAGCATAATGACAGTTGAGGGGCTGCTTAGAATAGAGAAAGTCAACTGATGTTCCCTAATTAGATAATGGAAAGCAGGACAAAGGACTATGTTTCAACATATTTATCCTAAGAGGTGTGGGATTATTCTCTGTAATATGCCACCCTCAACCAAACATACCAAATCTTTGGCATAAAAGAGTAGGCTAAAATTGCTATACAGCAGCCAACCAGAAAGTACACCTTAAGCTCCCAGGCCATAATTGTGCATCTCTCTTGATGAATGCTTTGAAAACATCTTATGTAACTTGTAAGTTAAAAGACAGAATAATTACAGTAATCAGGGACATCACAGGCTCGGCCAGGACTCAGAAGAAGGTTGCAGAGAAGTTGTCCAAGGTATGCTGCGCTTGGCAAAGGTTTAGCCTTCTGAGAATTAATAACGATCTAGGTAAACCTCTAAAGTGCATGGTGCACCTTTCTTAGTGGTAATCCTTTTATGCTGTGCATCCATGGCACATTACTGACTCAATTCCTGTTTTTGCTTCCGTTTGACATCATAAATATTTCTTTATATACCTCTTTTTTATTATCTTGTGGATGTCATGTTGAATACAAATGTACAAAAATTGTCCGTGTATTTCTGTGGATATTTCTTCCTTCCTCTTCCCAAGGTATAGTATGCATGGGAGACAGGGTTGCTGATTCCCCAGTGGGGGTGGGAGATCCCCTGCTCCCAGCCTTCTCCCCCCGCATCACTAACCTGGCCAGAAGGTGAAAAGGTGTGGGAATGGCCTGGCCCAGCCCGCTGTGAAGCCCAGGAACAGTCCTGGGGCTTGTATGATGATATCACTCCTGGAAGTGACATTATCACACCATGTTGGGAGCACGTACACATAACTGGAGGTAAGTGCTGGGTCCCCCCTCCCATTTGGAGGGTCAGGGGACCTGGAAACCCTAATGGGACACATCCACAAAAGTGGATCATCGCTATGCTCCTCCTGCATATTAGTATTTGTAACTGCTGCAACTGAATATTTTTTCTCCAGTCCAAGTCCTTGAAACAGTATAATACATATCCAAATCACTGTATGGCAGTTAGGCAATTGATTAAAATTGCACAACGGCTTGGGTACTCAGACTGTTATTTTTTATCTCTTATCAGACAATAAGACCTCTTGACTTATCTACATCAGCAAGTATGTTCTTCAAAAATCACGAATATTTATATCATCCCAACACTGTATCTATGTGTTTTCATACAACCAGCATGGTGTAGTGGATAGTGTTGGACTAGGATCTGGGAAACCCAGGTTCAAATTCCCACTTTACCATAGAAGCTTGCTGGATGACTTTGAACCTCTCAACCTAACCTACCTCACAGGGTTGTTGTGTGGATAAAATGGAGGACAGGAGAATGATGTAAGACATTTTGGGTCCCCATTGGGGGAAAAGGCAGAAATGAGTGAAGTAAAATAAAAATAAATACATCCACAGACATACTAACCACTTCCCTATTGATCTAGCCACATTATTGGCCAGGCAGTCTGAAAACTGTCCTATTTACACAGTCAGTTTTTGCAGATAATCTGACATTATGTGAAGATTATATATATTGACCAGGGATTGTGCAAACTTTGTTCATTGAATCAACCACTTGCACATAATTTCCATGCTTGCATGAGAATAAACACAATTGCTTCTCCATTCAACTAGGAATGTTTTCAAAATTCTCCTCATTCAGATTTCCTTCTCAGATTTCTGGGATTGTAGCAGTGCAGTCCTAAACAGAATTATACCCTTCTCTCTCTCTGCTTAGAATTGCAGTGCAAATTGCGTTGTCTCATTCCCAAAATGGAACTGACATAAGCAACACCTCATTCTTCCATTTTTATTTTTGAAATTTTCTAGAGCACTGTACATACACAGTTCATTGCAGCTTTCCATTCCTCTAGTCCATACTAGAGATGGGCACGAACCAAAATATGAACCAAAATTCATGACGAACCAGGCCGGTTCATGGTTCGCAAACCGGCGGTTTGTTAGAGCCCATTTCTGACAAACTGCCACGAACTTTGGGCTGGTTCATCTGGTTCATTTTGTTGGTTTGTCACTGCAGACAGCCTGGCGCCAATCAATCAGTTTCCTAGGCAACAGAGGATGGACTTCCTGCAGACCTTCTGCTGTCCCGGAAGTGGCCTTCTGCTGTCCTGGAAGTGACCTTCTGCTGACCCAAAGTGACGATTCGCTGAGCTGGATGTGGCATTTGCATAAACGAAATGAATCGGTTCGTGAACTGGGGCAGGTTCATGAAACTTCATGGTTCGTGATTCGTGAAATGCGACAAACCACGAACCGCACGGTGCATTTTTTTTCTGTTTCGTGCTCATCTCTAGTCCATACATGTCTCCACTTTCTTCTGTATAACATGCATTGGAGGGAAATACAAAAAAAGCAAACTAGATGTGATTATAAAGAAATAAAGTAATAGTATTATATAGTGGGTATGACAGTTCAAGTGATTTCCAATAACTCTTTTATTAACAGGAACATCACCACTCAAAGCAGAAACATCAAAACGGCAGTTATAGAACACTCAACTCCCCTCCAAAAACACATCCATAATTAAATTCAACCAATAGCAAACACCCAGTATCCAGAGACCCTATTAGCTAGTTCACTAGTCTGTAGAGGAATCCTGATTGGCTGGCTCAACAACCCAGTCAATCAGAATGCAGCTGTACAGAACTTTGCTACTAAAGCCTTTTTCTTGAAGCTCTGAGTACACTACAAATAGGATGTGTGCATTCTGTTTATTCTTTTTCTGCACTGCTTTACTGACATGTATGAATTAATCTTTGAAATGCCCCTAGTTAAACTGGAATTCAAGAGGAACGAACTCAGAACATAGCACAGATCAATAAAGGAATAGAATGGGGGAAATACATTTCTTCACATTCTACTCAGCTTACTACATATTAATGAACTCTCTCATGTTTCCTCAGATCAGTTCCCCCCCACCCCATCCAATTCTTTCAGATCTATGCATGGAACTTTGCACATGGAAGGACTTTCCCATTTCCTCTTAATGAAGTGTTTCCTTCCTATCTGCACTGTACATTTTATTGTTGAAAGAAAACAACCAGGAGGCCTCTGAAATTGTGGAGCTTTGTGTTTATATTGTAGCTATTGGATTGCAGCCCATCACTTTAAAAATAGATTTAATTGCCAACCATTCATAAGCACACCATAGCAATGGTCTCCTTTCTGATATTAGCATTTGCGTGGGGATAACATGAATTTCCAGACTTTTGCAAGCTGTGATTTCTTGGCTGCTTGAGATAGCATTAACGCATAAACAGAATGAAAAAAACAAATAGAGTTGCTACAACAAAATATATCACGTTTCCATGTGGTAGCTTAAACTAAAGCAGAAAAGAAGAAAAACAAGCTGGTTTCTTGGCAAAAACATGACATACGGCACATTACATAAGCAGAAGCTGTGCTTGCAATGGCCATGAAAACGAATCTCTTGCTAAATGTTAGTCGATTGCATCAACTATGCAAATTGTGAGCCAAGCATCTATTTGCATGTTGCAAGAAGCAGGTAGATAAATGTGCTTGACAGGAGTGCACCTTATCGAATTGTCCCAGATTAGAGGGACATGATATGGAAAAATGGAAATGAAGCAGGTCTCTCTTTTTTTTTTTCAATATCTAACATAAAAAACTACAGAAGACTACAAAAGTATAAAAGGGAAGGGAAAGAAAAAAAGGGGAAGGGAAAACAGGGAAAAGGGAAAATCAACATACAAACACCAAACACTACACTACATGTCTTGTATTCCCTTCATACTGCAATTTTTCTTAAGAGTTAACTTTCTAATATGCTATCAGATTGGTAGGTCTTATACAATACAGATTATATTCAGGATCAGAACTTCTCCCCCCCGCCCTTGCGTCTCGGTCTCAATTCTCTCTGCGCAGCTGGAGAAATGAAGCAGGTCTCGATCTGGTCAGAGCCTGGATGGAAGATAAGGTCTTGACAGCCTAAATTTGTTTGTTTGTTTGTTTGTTTGTTTGTTTGTTTGTTTGTTTGTTTGTTTGTTTGTTTTTGTTTGTTTGTTTGTTTGTTTGTTTGTTTGTTTGTTTGTTTGTTTGTTTGTTTGTTTGTTTGTTTGTTTGTTTGTTTGTTTGTTTGACAGTGCAGACCTAAGGACTCTTTCCTGGGAGTAAGCCCAGTTGACCTCAACAGACCTGAGTAGGATTCTGAGTAAACCTGCTTAGGACAGCACTCTTCCCCACTTTTCAGGTTTACTTCTGAATTTGTTGGCTAGCTCACTCATTTCCCACAGACTTTAATTCCTGCAAACAGGAAAGAGACAAAAATGCAGCTTGAATGTTATACATTTGGCAACATGTTTCCTTAAATTTTTTGCTATAGAGTCTACTATAGTATTAATAAAACTTAATACTACCTCCATGTATGGTAAGGGCCAACATTAAAGATATATAACCTGTATAGCACATGTTGGTTTTCAAAGTATTTTTCCAGGAGCATTTTCAACAAGAATGTCAGTAATGGTGGTTGGTTGCTTTTGATAAATGACTTGTCCACCACTTCCAAATGCAATTAATGGCTGCCAAAGTGTATTGGGTATGTTTAGCTTCTGAGTCACATTGTCAGTAAACATGAGATGATGGTGAGACCAAACAGGCCTGGCTAGTGCCTATGTCAACTTAAAACATGTTCCTGAATCCTCCACAACTTGCAAAGATTCCTCAAAAATGAAAGTAGTATGGAAAGGGTTTCCTGAAGATTAAAAGGGACAGATCACTGTTTTCAAGTACAAGAACAATGACTATATAAGATTGCATACTCATTGTTTAATAACAACAACAACATTTGATTTATATACTGCTCTTCAGGACAACTTAATGCCCACTCAGAGAAGTTTACAAAGTCTGTTATTATTATCCCCACAACAAACACCCCTGTGAGGTGGTTAGGGCTGAGAGAGCTCCAGAGAGCTGTGACTGACTCAAGGTCACTCAGCTGGCTTCAAGTGGAGGTGTGGGGAATCAAATCCGGCTCTCCAGATTAGAGTCCTGCACTCTTAACCACTACACCAAACTGGCTCTCATAAAGCATATGAGGTGCAAATCATCTGATGTATATATTAATATTTTTTACCACCAGGTATTTGATTGTTTTGAAGTTTAACACTACTATTTCTTCTAACTTGAGGATCTGATAGCATTTTAGACTTCCCAGGCCTCCAGTTGTGAGAAGCCACCCACCAGCAAGTAGTATTGCCTGCTGACACTCCATGTAACAGAGGGAGATTTTTTTTTTAAACACAGCAAAGTTGCCAATGTCTCTATGAGTCCGTCTGCAAGAGACATCTTACACGAGAAATCTGAGGTATAGAGAGATGCAATGCTAGCCAAGACATATAATTAAAAAAAACAAAGCCACAGGCTTTGTCAATTTTACCTCCCTACAGAGCCAGCAAAGATCTCTCATCAGAGGGTTTGTTAATTTCCTCTTCCCTGCCCAAAAGGTGAAATTGACAGAGACTTTAGGGAGGTGTAGAGGCAATTAACAAACCCTCTGAGGAACTTTGCTGGTACTGTTAATAGATGAAATTGACAGAGCCTTTGGTTCTATCTTTTTAAACTATGCTTCCTGGCTAACATTGCGTCTCCCTTCAATTGAGCATCCTAGTGTAAATGGCCTCATGTAGAGAGACCCTGTTACTTCCACTTACAACCTGGAAGTGACAATGTGTAGGTCTAGAAATCTAGAATTTCTGGTGATTCCTAGAACTATGCTTTGCCACTTCCAAGTTGTGATGTCACAGCCCCCCCCATGTCTCCACCCCCAGCCCTCCTGCAGTTTGCCAGGCTGATCCTGGCATCCATATAGCATCTGCTGAAATTATGGACTGCTCCACTGAATCACCCATCATCTGTCAAACAGTTTTGGATAAATGTCTACTTTATGGAGAGGGCACAATCAATTGAATTAAGTGCTCTGTTTTCATTTAATTTGATAGTTTAAATATGTTGAACAAGATGTTTTCTGAATTATCGGTGGTTCTGATGTGCCCATGATTCTTGCATTTGTTAAATTGTGCATTCTATAAGGATGTGCACTCATTCATTAATGAAATCCAAATAAATAGAGATGTAGTTAATATAATTATTGTACAGCTATAAATAGGGGAAACAACAACCTCCGGTAATATCTGCATCTCTCTATTATTCTGGCTCAAAGAGGTCAGAGGAGGAAAGAGGGAAGAGAGAGTCAGCAGATATGTCACATACATAAAAGGTTTCCAATCAGCAGAGTAACATAGGCCTTGCCACAGTACCATAGGTCTTTATATCAGTAACTCCAAATGAAGACACCAGCATAGGAGTTAAACTCGTTTTATTAATGGCTCATCTACATCAAATAAACAGCCACCCTAACTGTGATGTAATATGGGCTTTGTTTAACCTAGTCTGCCATAAGACAGTCCTGTGAAACGTTAAGGCTTATTTCCCTCTTCCCTAGGGTTTCCAAATCCTCAGTGGGCCCTTCCTGCCACCACTTAGTTGGACAGCAGTAGAAAAATGAGAGGGAAAATGGGTGAAGCAATGACCAATGTCCCAACACACTGTCATCATTCCTGGCTAGAGATGGGCACGGTCTGCATAACGGACCTAATTTCATCACGAACTTACCCAGTTCATCCTTCGCGAACACGCGGGCCGTGGGCACGTGTTTTTCTCACGAAACCGCCGAACATTGGGGCTTTCTGTCCGTGTGTCCGTTGGCCCGTCATGCCAGGATTCCCGCTCAAACAATTTCCTCGGCAGTGGTGTGGAGCCACCTTCCCCGTTTTGAACACACCAATCTTAGCCCAGGAAACCTTGATTGGCAGCACTGTCAGCCAAACAGAGATCACCAGCCTTTCTGCATAAAAGACAAAGCCCGCGAAGTTCTGCTCCATTTTGCTGGTGCGGGGACGCGAGTTAGCTTAGCAACTGCTTACTGTGGGGAAGGTTTTTTTTTTTGTGAGAGTGCGGCTTGTGCCTTGGGGCTTTGGGGCTTCAGTTGCAAGAGAGCTTACTCTTTTCTCCATTCCTGTTTAATTTTTTTCTCCTCCTTTCTATTCTAGTTTTCTTGAGAGCACTTTAAAAAAAATCCTTTTACCGCACTATTGGGTTACTCTGTTTTCTTTCTGCGTTTTTCGAGTCCTTGGGTTCTTCTTGAACTTAATCCCCCCTCCCCCCCCAATCTCTTCCTTTTTTCTGGGTTGCCGGTGGGTTCTATTGTGCTCTGACGCCACCCACTCACAGACCCACAGTGGGTGCAAGGCAGCTTTGGGCGTTGTCTGCCTGAGTTCTTGCCTTCTTTCCCCCACGTTCTTTCTTGGCTGCTGATGAGATGCAAGCAGAGGGAGAGTGCTATTAGGCTCTGTGAAACACCCACTCTCTGATGACCGGCAGCAGGTTTTGGGGGGCTCTGTCTGCTTCACTTTCTAAGCCTTTTTCACTCCCTAAATAGTGTATTTGTATTTGTATATTGACGAAACAGTGTAAGGCACATGATGACTGAGCTTTACAAACATATATTATCCTCCTCCCGATGACAAGCCCTGTCCCTGGCACCTTCTAAGTACCTCCTCTTTTTCTTGATGTGATTTGTATGCTGACAAAACAGTCTGAAGCACATGATGAGCTTCCTTGATGGACTGCATCACGTTCGGTGAAGTGGGTTTCGTCGGCGACCGTCCTGCTCTTGCGAGTGCAAGGGCCCCTCTGAGGGCCAATCCCCAAAGTCCAGTGAGAAGTAGGACAGTGGCCCAGGTCAGCTTGCTTGATAGCAAGCAAGCTGACACACCATGTCACTAAGGTGGGACTCATTGTCCACTGCCCAAAGAGGCTCCCTCTGAACAGGGTAGCATAAGTTTCCTTCCCTCAAGGTGTGGAAGAAATCCTTTCCATCCCTCCCGTGCCTTCCATTCCAGCAAGGGGCCTTTGAATTGCTACATGATCCTGTTGCAGAGTTGGCTTTCACTCAAGTACATCCATTCATTTCCCATCATGGAGAGTTGGTCTCCCCACCCCCGGGGAGGGCATCTCTTGTTGATGCAGCCCCATGTAGGTGGGTTTTGTGGGCAGCCACCTCTCCTGGACAGGAGCACAAGTCTCTCTCCTTCCCCCAAGGGTGGGTAAGGGTCACTCAGAATAGGGGAGGGGAAGTTGTTGTTTGTCTCTTTGGAAAAGTGATAATCGAGGAGCGTTACATGAGAACCTTTGGTGGGGAAAGTCGACTGAAGTGAAAATCTGTGGGAAAACCAAGGCCTTTTCTGACTCGAACCGGTTCTCGAACCGGTTCTCAAACCAGGCCTGGTCCATTAAAATTTCATGGATCGTGGTCCACGGAAGCCCATGAACCCCGAACCGGCGGTCCGTAGGCAAATGCCGGTCCGTGCCCATCTCTATTCCTGGCACAATTGGAAGTGGTGTCACCTCATCACCAGCAACTCTCTAGCATTCACTCTATGGTTACTCCCTGCAATATGCAACTCCAGCAACTATGGCTTAGTAGATGCTGTTCAGCACCAGGGTGCACCCTTCCCAACCCTCCCAGCTACTCAAGCTGGCTAGCTTGGGAATGACACGTTATCCTGAGATGTTTCAAAGAACTTGCCAATTAACTCTGCCTGTGCTGCAGCAGCTTGCACTATTCCTTCCAGCAGTAGTTGTGGCCAGTGACTCAAAAGACCAGGCCTAATTAAGCTATATTACCAGTCCTTAAAATAATGTGTAGCAGAAAAAATGGGGGTAAGGGGCCTTCCAAACTAATACGAAAGAGGTCCCCAAAGACTTCTTTTCTTTATTTGTTGGCTCATTTGACCGGAGGTCTCAAGTTCAGAATTTTTAACACATATACCCACAATTTAAAACAACCTATAGTAGTACATACATACGGAATCACTACCAAAAAATCACCATAAATCATTATCTTTATAGGGTATAAGAGCAGAGATAATATATATATTACATAAATATTTATTCAGAATAAAATATATAAATATATAAAAAATTTAAAGCCAATACATTGAATATGTATAAAACAGGGTAGGGAAATATAAATACAGGCTTCTCCTATTCATTTCTAAGTAATGCAAGTAACATTTCAGTGTTGTTTAAGGGAGTTTACTATTGTTAGGTATTTTGCCACATAGTGCGTTAACTCTGGGTCAGAATCTGCCATCCCACTGCTGGCAGAATAATATAAGGTGGTCCAGCGTCTCTAATGCACTGGTCACGCAGTCACATAAATGATCTGAATATGGTCCCAAAAGGCGATTAGCTAATCCGACATTATTGAATAGCATGAACCTTGGCATGAATTCCCATCGAAGATCATCTTCTATGTGAGAGAGCAGGGGGGATGTGCCTATTGGTCCCTTGGACCCACTCCTGCTCGTCCTCAAGGTATCTCTAACCTGTTATTGAATCTTTTACTCTTGACACAAGAGGGTCACTCCAGTCTGATTCTCACTCCTGAGGCCATCAATTATTGTACCTTGGGAGATTTCACTTCTGAGGAGGTGCCCTTTAAGGTTTGGGGGCCAAGCTATTGGTCAGAGAGCAGGGGGTGCAGCCTGATGTTGATGACTGGGTATAAAGTTCCAAAGAATAACAGGGATGGGAGGAGAGGGAGAAAGAGGAAGACAAGATTGAGACTGAGAAAGAGGGGCTGGACCACCAACAGACCCATCATGCCTCCTAGCCTCTGGTAGGTCTTATCCCTAGGCTAGTCTGGACAAAACAACCAAACAATGGATTTAACCACCAGTCCTAGTGTTATTGCTAAGGGCATGCATATAGCTGCACAAAGCAAATAAAGGATTTGATTTGATCTCACTTGCCCAGTTCCTGTGATGATATACCTCGGCCCCCTGAGGATGTCAGAACAGAAAATGAGGGTAGGCTAGCTCACAGCAAAATCCTGCAGTAGGGAGTGGGAAATGACTTCAACAGCCACTCCATTGTGACTGATTGATTACGCTGTGTACTACAGCTCTGCCCAATCTGTTACATTGCTCTTGTCTATAGGAGGTCATACTTTTGCTGTTCAAATTGATTGCTCCTGGGACACTCAAGCTGGGCCTGCTCTTTTTGATTATTTACTGGAATTTGCAATGTTATCTCAGAAGGAAACCAGTTCTTTGAAGAATAATGATCATCCAGTAAACTAAGGAGATCCTCTGCCCTCAGTGCACACAAGGGCAGCCCATCCATTAGGTAGCCCTAGGGGGGTGCCAGTGGTGGGGTGCCAGTGGTGAAGGGGTGCCAGCCAACTCTGCTGCTTCCCCATCCCCACCCAGCCAACCACTGGCTAGCTGCCTACCCACAATATCCTGGTCTGCCCAGGAGGTGCCCCTGGCCTTAGTGTGTTGCTGGTGAGAAGCCTTACTCCCTCCTTCCATTCCCCCCTTGAGGGCAGGCATGGCCTGGCTCTCTTTCTCCTTGCCTTCATCATGTCTTGCTCCCTTGCATGAATAGGGGGGTGAGGGGGTGAGAAGGAAGTCAGCAGCTTTCTGTCATGGTGCAGAGGGCAAGTAGGGCAGAAGCCCCTCACTCTGCTCCTGGCTTCTTCCCACAGTACAGGGAGGAGGACAGTGGGTGCCACTGCACCCCACATCACCTCACCAGGCTGCCAGGGGGTGAGGAGGGTAGGTGGTAGCTTCTTGTTGTGGTGCCTGTGGGGGAGAGCAGAGCAGAGACTGCTCTGCCTATAGTCTACCAGTGCATCACACTGCCTTTGCACTTGCTCTGCCACTCTACTTTGTCCGGCCTTATTGGGCTACCAAATGCATCTCTGCATCTGTGTTGAAAAACCACTTTCCTTCTTGGGGACTGAGGCTATTTAACTTAAAAGAGAAGTTTCCTGAGGGTCAAGAGCAAGCAGAGCCAAGCCCTGGCATGCAAGCAGTGCCACAGGGACCACTCAGCTCTGACCTTCAGCAGCACTGACAATCAGCATCTGCTCACCAATTGCCTCTTTTCACACTGCTGCCAGTGTGAGAAGTTTGCGAGAGCGCACTGCTGAGTTGTGGCCTCTGCCGAGCCACAGAAGCTGCTCAGCTTGGTTGCTCCAGGGCCATTTTAACTTTCCAGCTCTCTGTGCTTACGGTGCCAAACATTGTACATGTCCTGCAAGAGAGAACTGTAACTGCCTCTACAACTGGGGACTACCAACAGGGACTTTTCTTATTCCTCTATTTTCCTCTTTTTTCTGCCTGAAATTTGGTAAAGACCGTCCTTTGGGTGAATGGTACAAACCCTGAGAATTTCTATTAAATGTAGAGTTAACCTGCTCCAGATTGGGTAAAATCCTGGAGATTTAGGGGGTGAAGACTGGGGAAGCTGGGGGAAGCAAGGGACCTCAGTGATATATAATGCCATACAGCCCACCTTAAAAACCGCCATTTTCTCCTTGAGATCAGATCTTTGTGGCCTGTAGATTAGTTGTAATTCTGAGAAATCTCCAGCCACCACCTGGAGGCTGGCAACCCTAATTAAATGTGGGGGATTAAACCTGGAAATGTGTTCTGTTTCAATTGCCAATAAAACTATGGTGCTTTTTCCTATCTGTTTGAAATTCAGCCAGCAGGATCCCATGCATGAGGAATATGACTCCTGAAAGTTTCATCTGAACTTCATAGAAAGCAAAATAACAACCCCTCCCCCCAACCCTCTTACAGGCAGAAATGTGTTTCCCATTGAAACCAATGGAAATTAAAATAAACAGAATAATGGAAATGAATAGGTTTAATATCAAATATAATGAAAACAATCTTTTTGCAACAGCAAATAAAATGTAAAAAATTACATTCCCAGTATACTGAAATAGTGGTTTGGTGGGAGGAGCTGGAGGAGACACGGAACTGATGTGGAAATGAAACGTCTACTGTGGACAGCCTTCACTGTGCCTTTTTCTCCCTCCCCACCCCTTTGTACAACAAGAGAGATGTTGACCAGTCCCCACACACAGCTATGAAGACAACTGAGGGAAAGTGTGAAAATACCATGGCATAACAGCATATAAATACATGCCGCCATGAGAAAGAAATCTTTTCACAGTTTCCATTTGATGTGCAGTTTAATGCTCAGAGAACATGTGCCAACAAGAAAATTGTGACGTCATCACAGAGCCCTAAGGAATAAATGCTCAGAATTTCACACTCTCGCAAGTAACATCTAAGCAGTACTGAAAATTAATGTCTGCCTTTTCTGCATAGGGGTAAAATTTGGAAAAATTATTTGCCTTGAAATGATCTTCAGAAAAGCAGTCTCCTAGAATTTATATCATGCTTAAAATTGTTTAAAGCACTTCATTGATACTTTCTCATTAATGCTTAGAATTATATTTTACATATTTCCCAAATTTATTGATAAAGCTGAGGAAATAGAAACTTGTTGAACAGCACCTAGAATAGACAAGACTTAAGTAACAAGGACTTTGTTCACACCTCTGCCTCTTAGACACTACGCCATCCTTCCTCTCTCTGGTGAAGCCTTAAGTAGTGTAGATATTTAAAGCCCTACATGGCTTGGAACTGGGTTATCTGAAGGATCATCTTCTCCCATATGATCCTGCCAAGGAATAAAGATCACAAGAAGAGGCCCGCCTTAATGTCTCATCAACTAAAGACGTCTACCTGATAGGTACATGAGAGAGGGACTTTTTGGTGGCAGTCCCATGACAATGGAACAGCATCCTCAGGGAGGTTTGCCTAGCCTCATCACTGCCAATTTTCAGGAGGCAGCTGAAGATGGCTACCTATCAGTTACTCAGCTCAATTCAAAGTATTGACTAACACATACAAGGCTCTTGATGGCCTTGGTCATATCTACAGGAGTGCCTCTCTCCCTATGTCCCACCACAGCATCTTTGCTCATCTGAATAGGGCCTTCTGCAAGTACCATCTTGTACATGGGCAAAACCAACAACTGCCCATACACTTGCATTCTCTGTATGGAACGGCCTGCGTCTGAAGAGGTCAAGAAAACTCCCACTCTCCTAGCTTTCTGCAAAGTATGCAAAAATGAATTATTCAAGAGAGCTTTTTACTCAGATAGGAGGACTCAGCTATAACATCGTACTCTCATATAAGGACTAGAGATGGGCACGAACAGCAATACGAACAAGCTGTTCGTGAGGCCCCATTCTAAACAAACAGGTGGTCGTTGCAAGCCTTGTTCGTTGCTGTCCGTTGTTGTTTGTCAAGCCAGACTGTCTGGCACCTGCAATCAATTCTCTTGGCAACTTAGGCAGGGATTGTCTGAACTCTGTCTGAACTCCTGGTGTTGCCCTGGAAACTCCAATCTAAATCTCCAATTTAACTTGATAGGCAGGTCTTCCTTTCAAGTACTGAGCTCCAAATTTGTTACAACAAGGGAGCAAAGAGCAGGGGGGAGAGGGGCTCCCAGCTCTGACTTTGCAGACAGTGGAGAGAAAGTTGCTGTTGGCATTTTGATAGAGAGTGCATTGGAGCTTGAATTTTCTTTGTGTAGGGTGGGATAGGGATCTACCCCTTCAAGTTCTAGGGCTGCTGCCAGGCTCTGGGCCCAGCTATGATTTATTATTGGTACTTTTCCTGCTGCCTGCTCAGGTAAGGTTTCTAGGAGTGGTGAGGTAAGGATCTACCCCTTCAAATTCCAGGGCTGCTGCCAGGCTCTGGGGCCAAGCTATTATTTATTATTGGTACCTTTACTGTTGCCTGCTCAGGTCAGGTTTCTGGGAATGGTGCAGTAGGGATCTTGATTTGGATGATGGCTGGAGGAGAGCCTGCTAGCCCCCACGAACAGCGAACCACAAACATGTTCGTGAACAGGGCCATGTTCATTGTTGTTCACAGGGGTCATTTCGTAGAAAAAGAAAAAGAACTGCAGGAACTCATTAGCATAACTCATTAACATATGCCACCCCTTCATATGGGCCAAAATGGCCAGGATTCGGCTGCTGCCAGATGTGGGAGTGTTCCCCCACCTGGCAATGGCCTGATCAGGGCCATTTTACCCACAATCCTGGCCAAAACAGGCCCCAAATGACCATTTGGGGCCTGTTTTGGCCTGGATCAGGTCCCAAACAGCCCAGATTGGGTTGGTGCTGGGCAGGGGAGGAGTTCCCCACCAGACACCGACCCAGTCCTGGCAGGTTTGGTCCTGACCCCGGCTGAAAAGGGCCCAAAGCGCCAGAAATGGCCATTTGGGCCCCGTTTGGGCCCGGATCATGGCCAAAACACCCTGGACCAGATCAGTGCTGGGCAGGGGAGGCTTCCCCCCAGCACTGACCAGATCTCGGCAGTTCTGGCCCCGATCCTGGCAGAAAATAGCCCAAATGGCCAAAAGTGGCCATTTGGGGCCTTTTGGAACAGGATCGGGGCTGAAAAGGACCGAATATGGTCAGATCCAAGTGGGGGAACCCTCTGCTGCCCAGCATTGTCCCAGTACAGGCCCCTTTGGCCCCCAATATGGGGCCAAAACAGGCCCCAAACAGCCAAAAATGGCCATTTTGGGCCCATTTTGGCCAGAACTGGGGCCTAAACAGCCAGGACCATGTCCATGCTGGGTGTAGAAAGCTTCCCCCACCTAGAAACTACCTGATCTGGGCTCTTTTGTCCCCAATCTAGGCTGTTTTGGCCCCAATCCAAGCTGAAACTGCCCCAAATGGCAATGGCCATTTTGGGCCCGTTTCAGCCTGGATAGGGGCCGAAACAGCCAGGACTGGGTTGGTGCTGGGTGGGGAAGGCTTCTCCCTCTGGGATCGACCCAATCCGGGCCCTTTCAGCCCTGATCCAGGCTGAAATGGGCCCAAAATGGCCATTTTGACCCGTTCCAGCCCGGATCGGGGCTGAAATGGCCCGGGACTGGGTTGGTGCCAGGCGGGCAAGGCTTTCCCCACCTGGCACCAACCCTATCCGGGCCATTTTGGCCCCAATCCAGGCCAAAACAGGCCCAATCCAGGCTGAAACTGCCCCAAATGACCGACAATGGCCATTTTGGGCCTGTTTCGGCCCGGATTGGGGCCGAAATGGCTGGGACCGGGTCAGTGCCTGGTGGGGAAGGCTTCCCCCACCTGGCACCAACCTGATCTGGGCCATTTCTGCCCCAATCCGGGCCAAAATGGGCCCAAAATGGCCATTTTTGACCCATTTTGGCCCGGATCGGGGCCGAAACAGCTGGGACTGTGTCAGTGCCAGGCACCTGGCACCAACCTGATCAGGGCTGTTTTGGCCTCGATTTTGGCCGTTTTGGCCCCAATTGAGGCCTAAATGGCCCAAAACCTTTTAAAGTCAGGTGGGCGGGGCCACCTGACTTGGGGGAACTACCGGTTCTGGTTGTTCGTGAGTCCCTGTTCATGGATGGCAATGAACAATGAACATCATGTTCGGGGTTTTTTCTGTTCATGCCAATCTCTAATAAGGATTATAGACTACTACTATTTGCTGTCTATTGCTGGAAGCATGATCCTACTGGGTCCTTTCTATGTTGTTTATATATCTTAGAATTACTTGTATCTCATTTCAGCATTTTTTCAACTCTGTATTGGATTTCTGCTAGCTTACATCTTTGTATCCTATTACATTGTTTATTGAAATGCCTTTAAAATGGACTCTATTGACTCACACTGTGTAATACACCTTGAGTATCAGTGAGAAAGGAGGACTATACAAAAGTAAATAAATAAGTAATTTAGGACTGCTTTTAGTTATTTTTGTTTTATGTTTGTTGGAAGTCCAAAACTATATTTTTGGACTTAGTTTTATTCATTTTATGATTGTTATTTTATTTATATTATAAGACACCTGCAAAGTAGAATGGCAGCTAGTAAATGTTTTAATGAATAAAAAATGTTTTTTTAATTTATTTAACAAAATTTATATCCTATGTTCCTGTCCTCATAAGGGCCACCAAGGTGGATAACAAGTTAAAACATACATACATTTTAAAACAATTTAAACATACATAAAACATACATTTTAAAACAATTTAAACATATATAAAACATACATTTTAAAACAATTTAAACCAACCAAAACAAGAATAACAACACTTCATTAAAACAATTAACCAGAGCTATAAACATACAAAAAACATACAAACAATTAAAATATTTAAAACAATTAAAAGCACTTGGCATGAAGGAGGGTCACAGAGGGAATGCCAAATGAAACAAAAGTCTTCAGTGCTGATGGAAATGACAACTACCTCCTTGGGGAGGTAGTTCCAGTGTTTTGGTGATACAACCAAGAATGTTCTCCTCTGGGTCGCCAACCATCAATCCTCAAAAGAGGAGGCACCCAAAGTAGGTCCTTCAGGTATACTGGGTCCTAACTAGAGATGGCACAAAGTGGGAAAAAACCAAACAATGTGGTTCATGGTTCGTCAAATTTCATGAACCACAAACGTTCATGAATCTGCCCCCAGTTTGTGAACCAGTTCATTAGGTTTTTGAAAATGTCACATCCAGGTCAGAAAATTGTCACTTCCAGGTCAGCAGAAGGTCTGCGGGAAATCCATCCCCTATTGCCTAGAAAACTGATTCATCGGCACCAGGCTGTCTGCAGTAACAAACCAAAAAATGAACCAAACGAACCAACCTAAAGTTCAGGGCAGTTCATTAGAAATGGGATCTGACGAACCACTGGTTCACGAGCTATGAACCGGCCTGGTTCATCTTGAATTTTGGTTCATATTTTGTTTCATGCCCATCTCTAGTCCTATGCCATATGTGACAACATAACCAAATGAAATATCGCCTCTATTTCTCTTCCCTGCTTGCTTCCAACAAACACTGAACAATCAAGGCCAACTTTATAATTTTTTCTTCCCAGCGTCCCATTCTGGTAGAACCAAATCCAGTGTTTTCAAAGACAAACATGTATGACTGTCTGGGAACCATTATAGATTTTTGGTAGCTTCCCCCACCCCACAAGCTGTAAACCTTTTTCCTCCTGTCAATTAACTGTTAATTTGATTCAGCTCTTTTCAGTCATGTCCATCAGCTAAAGAGAAGACATTAACTGAGCTCTAAACATAATGAGCACTTGAGTATTAGTTGGACCTCTACATGCATTTTTTAAAAAATACATTTGGAAAAAAAAGCTTGTCTGACTGTTTTCTCATGACTTTAAATAATTGCTGATAGATTAAAATTGTTGACAGTCAATGGATTTTCTCTAATCACGTTTCATCGTTCTCAATATTACTTCTCCTTGTGGAAGCTGAAAGCTTACAATACCCAATTAACAAACCAGGCTGATTAAAAACATCTTGCTTCAGAAATGGAAACATGGGCTGTTTCCATTATTTCAGACAAGAGAACATTAAATTGTCCTATTAAGTGAGTTGATTTCAGAGAAAACAGCTGTGGCTTGTAGAGGGTAGTGATAAATATTTGTTATGGAATAACAATTCTGATTTCTTTTTACAATTTCCTTTTTTGTTCAGATAAGTTGTATATGACTACATGGCTAATAAATAAGTGGCCTCAGGATTCATGAAGCTCAGTGCAAATGTCATAAATGAGAGCATGATCCAGCAAAGCTGAGCACTTTTTCAGTCCTCTTAATTTCAGAAGTACATTTAAGCATATTCTTCTTATCTCTGCCACTTGCGTCCAGGCTAGCATTTCTGTGGTAGCAAGGATTTCTGCTCTTGGAAATGCTAGTCTGTATCTAACCCAATGGAATTTAAACATGCACAAGTTGAGATATATAATAAAAAAATCAGAAAACTCATAGTTTAACAATGGATACATCACTATGACAAAGCAAATAGAGCATCCCTGATTATAGAAATTGCACATATATTTATTTATTGTCCACCTTTCTTATTGAGACTCAAGGTGGATTAAACAGTGTAAATCAATATGATTGACAGCTTGGGCATGCAATAAACATTCAATAAACAATACAATAAAATATAGATTGCAAGAAGTTGAAAACAAGCATAAATCTAAATACAGATATATAACACAAAACATGAGCGATTACTAGGGACAGTCAATGATATCTGGCTGGTACATTGCTAGAGTTGCAAGGTCCCCTGTGGCCCAAATCAGGGAATGGGGAGTCGTGGGGAAGGTGCAGCCAACTACTTTGCTCAATCTCACCTAATTGTCCCCAATATACATTGTTTTAGTCTTTGTGGGTCCCAAGATCCACAGCATAAGTGGTGACTGTTTTGAGTGATCAAAAGGCACTCCTCCTCCCTTTTATGTCAGTGGGAAAGATGGTTGGATCCAATCTGTTATTTGGACTGCTCTTGGTCACTTTATTTATTTAAAATATTTTAAAGCCTACTTTGTCACATGACCCTGAGTGAATTATAATTGTAGTAAAAATTAATGAAACACACAACATCTCAGAATAAAAAACAGAAGAAGAGGAAAAGAACAAGAAGAAACATACATCAATACAATAGTATCCAGAAAAAACACACCAAACCCTATCAACTCCTCAGTGCCACCAAGTAATATTTAATTTATACCTTCCAAAACAAGATAGTATTGACCAGTATTCAAACTAAAACCAATGAATCAAAGGACAGAAGTAATGCTGGTTGTGAAGGCAGAGATCTTGAAAGGTTATTGTACTTTCCAATTTCAATGGGTTTCAGTTGAGCCTTGCAGACTCAGTTAAGAGCCTAGAGGTTATATTCGAACCAGTACTGCTGACAGAGAAGCAAGTAAAAGCAACTGCAAAAAGACTCTTTCTCCCAACTCAGACTAGCTTGGAAGATGGATCTCTACCTTGTCATAGCTGATCTGGCCACCTGGAATCATGCCACAGTAACATCAAGACTAGACTACTGTAATGCACTCTACATAGGTCTCCCTTCAAAGCCAAACTGGAGACTCTGACTGGTGCAAAATGCCACAGCTTAGCTATTATTAGAAACTAAGTGGAGCATGTATATTACTCCCATTCTGCAGTCACTCCATTGTTTGCACATCAGTTTCCGGGCTGAATTCAAAGTTTTGCATATTACATACAAACTTTTTCATGGCCTTGCCCCTCATATCTGCAGAACTGCCTCTTTCCCTATGCTCTGCCACAACAGCTTTGCTAAAACCAAGTAGGATTTTCTGCAGGTGTCACCCTGCAAATGGCCAAAATCAACAACTGCCTGTACATGTACATTTTTTCTTGTGGCCCCACTTTTTGGAATTGCCTGCCTGAACAGGTCATGGAAGCTCCCACTCTCTTGGCTTTTTGAAAACTATAGCACTCAATTAGCTACTGGGGAAGGGCTAAGGACAAGTACAAATAATGCTACTCTTAAACACAGGACTGGATTAAAGGACTGGAACGCAAAAGTAGAAGACAAAGTAGAATCAAATGTTCAAAAATTTGGTCTCAGATCACAAAATGAAGCAAGAGAGCAATTCATAGAATTTTGTGAAACTGACACATGATTCAGGCAACCAAAAAGATGAGTGTACATGGAAATCACCGGGTGAACAATACAGGAACCAAATAGATTACATAATTGGAAGCAGAAGATGGAGAAGCTCTCTCTGCTAAAACAAGACCAGGAGCTGATTGCGATACAGATCATGAATTGCTAATATCAAAAATTAGAATAAAGTTGAAGAGAAGCACGAGAAGAATCATAGTGCCAAAGTAAAATCTAAATAATATTCCTAAAGAATTTAAAGACCATGTAAAGAACAGGTTTGCAATACTAAGTTAATTTTATCATGATCCAGAAGAACTATGGGCTGAAACTAAAGATATTATCAAGGAAGAATGTGCAAAGACTATTCCTGTAGCCAAGAGAAAGGAGAAGCCTAAATGGATGACAGAGGAAACTCTTAAAATTGTAAAGATAGACAAGAAGCAAAAGCAAAAGGTGACAGAAATAGGGTCAAAATTCTAAATGCAGCGTTTCAGCTACCTGCACGCAGAGAAAAAGAAATCTATTATAATAACCAGTGCAATGAAATAGAAGGCAACAACAAAAAAGGAAGAACAAGAGATCTGTTCTAAAAACTCTGAGAAATCATAGGGAAATTGAACCCATGGCTTGGGATGCTGAAAGATCAACACAGAAATACAATATCTGATCAGGACAAAATAAAGATGGGAACAATACACTGAAGAGCTATAAAAAAAATTGAAGGGTGACAGATACTTTCGACGAAAAATGGAAGGGTGACAGATACTTTCAACGAAGAATTTTTTTTTTTTACTTTAAAAAGCTTAACAAATTTATTGTGACAATTCTTCAAGAGCTGGAGCCAAATGAACGTATCAGACTGATGAAATCAGAGCCAGTTTGGCCAGGAAGAAGTGACCTGGATCAGAGAGATCATGCCACTGGCTCCTTAAAGCAAAGCCTCAAGAGGATTCTTCTATTGAAAGTGAGAAGCGTCCTGGAGCACAGTGAGGTCATATCTTTTATTTCATCTTTTTTTAAATAACATTCTTTATTAGTTTTAATTCCAAATTAACCTACAAACAGATCAAAACAAATCTTACAGGATTAATACATAGTTATACAATATATTACACTCCATCTCTACAGTTCAATTGTATTTGTGTAGTCTTTTCATTACTGTTAGCCTATTATTTCTATAAGTCTACTTTGTTTAATTTTGATAATCATTTTATTTTCTTGCTATTTTGGGTCCTATCTTCCTAGACTATAATTAAATTCTTATTTTGTATTTTAATTCAATCCACCTATAAAAGGGGATCCATCTTTGTTTCCAATCATGTCTATTTTTTTCTTTTATTAATTCTGTTAGTGTATCCAATTCTGCAGTCTCCAAAAAATTTTCTATCAGTTCTTCGTTTGGTTGTTGTGGGTTTTCCGGGCTGTATTGCCGTGGTCTTGGCATTGTAGTTCCTGACGTTTCGCCAGCAGCAGCTGATGTTTTGCCAGTCACAGCTGCTGCCGAAATGTCAGGAACTACAATGCCAAGACTACGGCAATACAGCCCGGAAAACCCACAACAGCCATCGTTCTCCGGCCGTGAAAGCCTTTGACAATACAGTTCTTCGTTTGTTGGTATATCTGTGTTCTTCCAATGCCTGGCATATACTATTCTTGCTGCCGTAATTATATGAAGTATCAAATATCTAGTTTCCCTATGCATCCGTTCCGGTATAATATTTAGTAGAAGCATTTCAGGTTTAAAGGATATAGACTTGCCTAGTGCCTCTTGTAATAGTTCATGTATCATTTTCCAATATTTCACCACCTTTTTACACAACCACCAAATATGAAAGAATGTACCTGTTTTATCTTTGCATTTCCAACACTTGTTGGACATTTCTGGACTAGGGATGTGCGTTTTGGCATTCAGAATGCCGAAAGAATGCCGAAACAAAAGTGTTTCGGCATTCTTCTGCTATCCCGAAACGTTTCGGGGAATGCTGAAACGTTTCGGGGTAGCCGAAAGAAAAAGCCAAAACGTTTCGGGATTCTTTCGGCATTCTTTCGGCATTCGAGAATCGCCATTTTGTTTTTGCTAGCCGTTTGCCTTAGCAAGCGGCTAGCAAAATCCTGCTGGAAGCAAAGGCTTCCTGCAGGCTCTTAGAAGAGGGGAGGGGGGGAGAAGGAGTGAATCACTCACTCCTTCTGTCACCCCCCACCCCTCTTGCAAAGGAGGATAGGGAATCCTGCTTTGCCTTGCAAATGCAAGGTGCAAGCATTGCATTGCACTTTGCATTTGCAAAGCAGCAGAGATTCCCGCCAAAACTAACAGGTAGGGGAGGGGGAGCAGGAGGAGGGTGGCTCTTGGAGTATGGGTGGGGAAAGGCAGGGGAGGGGGGACTTTAGGAGTCACCAATCCCTCTGCTGTATTTTCATGCCAGCCAATAGATTTAAATCTTTGGCTGAGGCTGCAGCAGGGGGTTTAAATTTGGAGCTAGACTGTCTGGAGCACCTCTGTTGCTGCCTGCTGCTGACCGAGAGAGGAGAAGAAGAGAGACTGCACTGCACCTGGAGCCTGGAGGACATCTGCCTGGAGGATCAACTGTGCTGCTGGACATCCTGAGAGGACACCTGGTAGGCCTTTTAAAAATTTTTGAAAAATTTTTTGATGCTGGGCAATGTGCTGCTGTGGCCTGCCTCTGCAAAAAGATGTTGCAGTTTATTCTTGGCATGGCCTGGGGGACAGGTTGGGCAGACAATGTTTGATGGTGGGGGGGGGGTTCAGCATTGGCTGTTGTGCTTGCCTTCTTTAAGCTTGATCTACTGTTTTAAGATTAAAACAAGAGTGTGCCAGCTTTGGGCCTACACAGGCCAGAAGCTCTGCTGGGTGTCTTTGGTGCCTTTCTTCTGGCTGGCTCTCACAGTTATGCTTCACAATCTGGAATGGTGTGGCTTGTTTTTCTGTGTCTGGTCCCCTGCTTGCAAGGATTCCCAACAGGCTCCGTCCTGATCAACTGTGCCAGCCTGCGGCCCACACACAGGTCTGTTGCTCTGGCTTTGGTAACCCTTTTTGGTTGCTGGCCTGGCACTCACTGTTTTGCTTCAAAAACTGGAATGGTGTGGGCTTTTTTCCTGTGTCTGGCCCCCTGCTTGCAAGGATTCCCAACAGGCTCCATCCTGATCAACTGTGCCAGCCTGCGGCCCACACACAGGTCTGTTGCTCTGGCTTTGGTAACCCTTTTTGGTTGCTGGCCTGGCACTCACAGTTTTGCTTCACAAACTGGAATGGTGTGGGCTTTTTTTCCTGTGTCTGGCCCCCTGCTTCCAAGGCTTTCCAACAGGCTCCGTCCTGAACAACTGTGCCAGCCTGCGGCCCACACACAAAGGCCTGCTGCTCCGGCTTTGGTAACCCTTTTTGGTTGCTGGCCTGGCACTCACAGTTGTGCTTCACAAACTGGAATGGTGTGGGCTTTTTTTCCTGTGTCTGGCCCCCTGCTTCCAAGGCTTTCCAACAAGCTCCGTCCTGAACAACTGTGCCAGCCTGCGGCCCACACACAAAGGCCTGCTGCTCCGGCTTTGGTAACCCTTTTTGGTTGCTGGCCTTGCACTCACAGTTGTGCTTCACAAACTGGAATGGTGTGGGCTTTTTTTCCTGTGTCTGGCCCCCTGCTTCCAAGGCTTTCCAACAGGCTCCGTCCTGAACAACTGTGCCAGCCTGCGGCCCACACACAAAGGCCTGCTGCTCCGGCTTTGGTAACCCTTTTTGGTTGCTGGCCTGGCACTCACAGTTGTGCTTCACAAACTGGAATGGTGTGGGCTTTTTTTCCTGTGTCTGGCCCCCTGCTTCCAAGGCTTTCCAACAGGCTCCATCCTGAACAACTGTGCCAGCCTGCGGCCCACACACAAAGGCCTGCTGCTCCGGCTTTGGTAACCCTTTTTGGTTGCTGGCCTGGCACTCACAGTTGTGCTTCACAAACTGGAATGGTGTGGGCTTTTTTTCCTGTGTCTGGCCCCCTGCTTCCAAGGCTTTCCAACAGGCTCCGTCCTGAACAACTGTGCCAGCCTGCGGCCCACACACAAAGGCCTGCTGCTCCGGCTTTGGTAACCCTTTTTGGTTGCTGGCCTGGCACTCACAGTTGTGCTTCACAAACTGGAATGGTGTGGGCTTTTTTTCCTGTGTCTGGCCCCCTGCTTCCAAGGCTTTCCAACAGGCTCCATCCTGAACAACTGTGCCAGCCTGCGGCCCACACACAAAGGACTGCTGCTCCGGCTTTGGTAACCCTTTTTGGTTGCTGGCCTGGCACTCACAGTTGTGCTTCACAAACTGGAATGGTGTGGGCTTTTTTTCCTGTGTCTGGCCCCCTGCTTCCAAAGCTTTCCAACAGGCTCCGTCCTGAACAACTGTGCCAGCCTGCGGCCCACACACAAAGGCCTGCTGCTCCGGCTTTGGTAACCCTTTTTGGTTGCTGGCCTGGCACTCACAGTTGTGCTTCACAAACTGGAATGGTGTGGGCTTTTTTTCCTGTGTCTGGCCCCCTGCTTCCAAGGCTTTCCAACAGGCTCCGTCCTGAACAACTGTGCCAGCCTGCGGCCCACACACAAAGGCCTGCTGCTCCGGCTTTGGTAACCCTTTTTGGTTGCTGGCCTGGCACTCACAGTTGTGCTTCACAAACTGGAATGGTGTGGGCTTTTTTTCCTGTGTCTGGCCCCCTGCTTCCAAGGCTTTCCAACAGGCTCCGTCCTGAA
Organism: Eublepharis macularius; assembly: GCF_028583425.1. Classification (NCBI taxonomy): domain Eukaryota; kingdom Metazoa; phylum Chordata; class Lepidosauria; order Squamata; family Eublepharidae; genus Eublepharis; species Eublepharis macularius. Next base: position 197,466,898 of record NC_072790.1, read on the forward strand.
CAACTGTGCCAGCCTGCGGCCCACACACAAAGGCCTGCTGCTCCGGCTTTGGTAACCCTTTTTGGTTGCTGGCCTGGCACTCACAGTTGTGCTTCACAAACTGGAATGGTGTGGGCTTTTTTTCCTGTGTCTGGCCCCCTGCTTCCAAGGCTTTCCAACAGGCTCCGTCCTGAACAACTGTGCCAGCCTGCGGCCCACACACAAAGGCCTGCTGCTCCGGCTTTGGTAACCCTTTTTGGTTGCTGGCCTGGCACTCACAGTTGTGCTTCACAAACTGGAATGGTGTGGGCTTTTTTCCCTGTGTCTGGCCCCCTGCTTCCAAGGCTTTCCAACAGGCTCCGTCCTGAACAACTGTGCCAGCCTGCGGCCCACACACAAAGGCCTGCTGCTCCGGCTTTGGTAACCCTTTTTGGTTGCTGGCCTGGCACTCACAGTTGTGCTTCACAAACTGGAATGGTGTGGGCTTTTTTTCCTGTGTCTGGCCCCCTGCTTCCAAGGCTTTCCAACAGGCTCCGTCCTGAACAACTGTGCCAGCCTGCGGCCCACACACAAAGGCCTGCTGCTCCGGCTTTGGTAACCCTTTTTGGTTGCTGGCCTGGCACTCACAGTTGTGCTTCACAAACTGGAATGGTGTGGGCTTTTTTTCCTGTGTCTGGCCCCCTGCTTCCAAGGCTTTCCAACAGACTCCGTCCTGAACAACTGTGCCAGCCTGCGGCCCACACACAGGTATGCTGCTTTGGCTTTGGTAACCCTTCCCGTTTGCTGGCCTGGCACTCACAGTTGTGCTTCACAAACTGGAATGGTGTGGGCTTTTTTTCCTGTGTCTGGCCCCCTGCTTCCAAGGCTTTCCAACAGGCTCCGTCCTGAACAACTGTGCCAGCCTGCGGCCCACACACAAAGGCCTGCTGCTCCGGCTTTGGTAACCCTTTTTGGTTGCTGGCCTGGCACTCACAGTTGTGCTTCACAAACTGGAATGGTGTGGGCTTTTTTTCCTGTGTCTGGCCCCCTGCTTCCAAGGCTTTCCAACAGGCTCCATCCTGAACAACTGTGCCAGCCTGCGGCCCACAAACAAAGGCCTGCTGCTCCGGCTTTGGTAACCCTTTTTGGTTGCTGGCCTGGCACTCAAAGTTGTGCTTCACAAACTGGAATGGTGTGGGCTTTTTTTCCTGTATCTGGCCCCCTGCTTCCAAGGCTTTCCAACAGGCTCCGTCCTGAACAACTGTGCCAGCCTGCGGCCCACACACAAAGGCCTGCTGCTCCGGCTTTGGTAACCCTTTTTGGTTGCTGGCCTGGCACTCACAGTTGTGCTTCACAAACTGGAATGGTGTGGGCGTTTTTTCCTGTGTCTGGCCCCCTGCTTCCAAGGCTTTCCAACAGGCTCCGTCCTGAACAACTGTGCCAGCCTGCGGCCCACACACAAAGGCCTGCTGCTCCGGCTTTGGTAACCCTTTTTGGTTGCTGGCCTGGCACTCACAGTTGTGCTTCACAAACTGGAATGGTGTGGGCTTTTTTTCCTGTGTCTGGCCCCCTGCTTCCAAGGCTTTCCAACAGGCTCCGTCCTGAACAACTGTGCCAGCCTGCGGCCCACACACAAAAGCCTGCTGCTCCGGCTTTGGTAACCCTTTTTGGTTGCTGGCCTGGCACTCACAGTTGTGCTTCACAAACTGGAATGGTGTGGGCTTTTTTCCCTGTGTCTGGCCCCCTGCTTCCAAGGCTTTCCAACAGGCTCCGTCCTGAACAACTGTGCCAGCCTGCGGCCCACACACAAAGGCCTGCTGCTTCGGCTTTGGTAACCCTTTTTGGTTGCTGGCCTGGCACTCACAGTTGTGCTTCACAAACTGGAATGGTGTGGGCTTTTTTTCCTGTGTCTGGCCCCCTGCTTCCAAGGCTTTCCAACAGGCTCCGTCCTGAACAACTGTGCCAGCCTGCGGCCCACACACAAAGGCCTGCTGCTCCGGCTTTGGTAACCCTTTTTGGTTGCTGGCCTGGCACTCACAGTTGTGCTTCACAAACTGGAATGGTGTGGGCTTTTTTTCCTGTGTCTGGCCCCCTGCTTCCAAGGCTTTCCAACAGGCTCCGTCCTGATCAACTGTGCCAGCCTGCGGCCCACACACAAAGGCCTGCTGCTCCGGCTTTGGTAACCCTTTTTGGTTGCTGGCCTGGCACTCACAGTTGTGCTTCACAAACTGGAATGGTGTGGGCTTTTTTCCCTGTGTCTGGCCCCCTGCTTCCAAGGCTTTCCAACAGGCTCCGTCCTGAACAACTGTGCCAGCCTGCGGCCCACACACAAAGGCCTGCTGCTCCGGCTTTGGTAACCCTTTTTGGTTGCTGGCCTGGCACTCACAGTTGTGCTTCACAAACTGGAATGGTGTGGGCTTTTTTTCCTGTGTCTGGCCCCCTGCTTCCAAGGCTTTCCAACAGGCTCCGTCCTGAACAACTGTGCCAGCCTGCGGCCCACACACAAAGGCCTGCTGCTCCGGCTTTGGTAACCCTTTTTGGTTGCTGGCCTGGCACTCACAGTTGTGCTTCACAAACTGTAATGGTGTGGGCTTTTTTTCCTGTGTCTGGCCCCCTGCTTCCAAGGCTTTCCAACAGGCTCCGTCCTGAACAACTGTGCCAGCCTGCGGCCCACACACAGGTATGCTGCTTTGGCTTTGGTAACCCTTCCCGTTTGCTGGCCTGGCACTCACTGTTTTGCTTCACATTCAGGTTGTTTATCGTTGGTGGACCTCTTCTGGACTGGACTGCACTTGGTGGACATCGGCCTGCAGATCTCTGCGTGGAGGATCAACATTGCTGGACATCTGCAGTGGTGGACTGGTAGGGTTGTTGTAAAATTTGTTTTTTGAGCTTATGTCTGCTGCTGTGCCTACCTGCGAGCATATGCTTTGGCTCGGTCTTTATGGCTTGGGCTAGGGGGGGCATTTTCTGGTTGGGCAAGAGGACATTGTTTGGGGGTTAGGGGGGGCCAGCATTGATTGCAGTGCCTGCTTTCTTTCATGTTTCATTTGTCAAGTTTGAGTATGGGGTGGGCTTGAACTACTGTTTCACAGGACTAAAAAATGAGTGTGCCAGCTTTTGGCCTGCAAAGGCCAGAAGCTCTGCTGGGTGGATGTGTTTTGTTTTGCTGCTGGTTGGCCCTAGCCTTTCGGGGGGGGGGCTGACTTGGCTTGTGCAACGGGGCCTTGAATTTTGGGGGTTGCGTGTGCGGCGTGTGGTGTTGACTCTGTTAACATTTCCAATTTTCTTGACAGCATCGCGGAGGAGAGGAGGACCAGCTGCAAGACCGCCTGAACATCTCTGGACTGCAGGACTGGTGTTAGTGTGAGCGAGTCCGGGTTCACATTTGGGTGGGCTTGGGGGTGGGTTCTTGCTAGCTTGGGAGGGGGGAGGCTCATCTTCAAAACACCACATCCACACCCCACACCGACATACCACAGATACATTGGTCCCGCTAAATAGTGTCTCTTAGGTAGGTAGGCCAGTTGGTAGGTGATCAGTGGATAATTGCCCTCAACATAATTATTAGGGAAACCAAGCCGATTTTTTTTAAAAAAACTAAATAGGGACTCAGCAGGGAAAGCATTAGTGAGTGAGTGTTAGGTTTGAATTATATATATATATATATATATATATATATATATATATATATATATATATATATATATATATATATATATATATATATATATATATATATATATATATATATATATAAATTTGTAATAGCTGTCAATAGGCTTCCCATTAGTGCCCCCATAACTAGGGTTCCACTGCCCATCTCTGGCACCCGTGGTGGTGCCAGGCCGGCCCGGGCATACTAGTGTGTGAGTGTTTAAGGCTTAGTCACCTCTGTTATTGGGGTTTAGGGCCAGCTCAATTCCAGAGGAATTCAGCTGATTGGCAGGCTCAGGTTCCCTGACATAAATAGGGTTGCTTAAAAAGGGACTTGATTGTTCATCTCCAAGTCACAGAGCCACTAGAAGCACAGATTTAGAGCAGGTTAGTTAGGTCTTGAAAACAAAGTTGACCTTTGTTTTCCAAATCTTTTCTGATTAGTTAGGGCAGATTTTGGGAGGGGAAAGTATGTCAGAGAGGAAAGCAGAGAGGGGCCCCGGGGGAAAGGCTAGGGAGAAATCTAGAGGAGAGGAGGGGAGGGGGAGGGGGACTGCTGCGGCAGCCCCCCCATCTGAGCGGAGGAGGCCCTCCCCAGCGCTGCTGCCGTTCACCAGCCTGGCTTCTGGTGACAGGAAGAGGGTTCGCAAGACTCTCTTTCCTGAGGCAGCTGCTGGAGGGCCACCCCCAACCTGGGTGCGTGAGGCAGGGGCTGGCACTGGGCGGGGGCCTGCTGCTGAGGCTCCTCCTCCTCCAGTGGTTGCGAGCCAGCTGCTGGAGGAGGGGCAGCATGTGGTGTCTCCTGGGATGGGCGCGGAGCACATGACTTTCCCTGCGCTCCCGCTCACCCCAGGAACCCAGAGGATGTTGGAGGAACTGCCCGTGAGACCCCCCCTGGGGCGGTCCACCCCAGTTTCCTCTGAGGCCAGCAGCAGGCCTCTCGCGGCTGTGCAGGAGGAGAGGATGCGGGAGGAAGAGGCAGAGACTGTGGTGGAAGAGCCCACATCTCTGCCCCTTCAGCCTCGTCCATCCCCACCTGCCCGGCCGAGAGTGGGACACGGTGTGTCCGGCCAGAGCACCTCACAGGAGGTGCCTCAGGGTGATCCGGAAAGCGCTTCTCCTGGGAAGCGTGGGTTGCCCTTTTCGTCCGAAATCTGGAAGCACTTCCAGACAGCGGAGGATCCCCGAGCAGCCCTGTGCCTGCATTGTAGGCAGCGCGTCAGCCGTGGCAAAGATGTGTGGCATCTCTCCACGTCTGGGATGAGGTACCATATGAAGAGGCACCACCAGGCGGTGCTTCTTCGGGAGGAGGGTTCGAGTGGCGCCGCACGGCCGCCAGCTAGCCAGAAGGAGGCAGGCTCCTCTGGTGCTCTCCCCCTAAGGGTACCTGCAGGAAAGGGACGCCAAGCCTCTCTCCCGGAGATGCTTGGTATGCAGGGCGCTAGTGTGCCCAGAGAGGGGATCCGGAGGGCGAGCAGGCGCATCACGCGCCACATCGTCAACATGATAGCAGTGGATGGGCAACCGTATTCCGTAGTTGAAGACTTCGGCTTCTCAGGGCTGCTCCGAGATTGCTTTCCCTGGTACGCCGTCCCTGCTCGCACGTCGTTGAGCAGATCGGTGGTGCCCTCGTTTTACAGGGCTGCCAGGGATCATGTGAAGGCACAGCTGTCCCGGGTTGCCGGGAGAACTGTGCACTTCACATCGGACATCTGGACCTGCCCAAGTGTGCAGCAAGCGTACCTCTCGCTTACTGCTCACTGGTGGGAACCCGAGTCGGTTCTGGGTGGGGGCCGGGGGGAGGTGCCTAGCACAGCTAGACAGGGAAGGATGGGAGACCGCCAGGCCGGCTACTGCAAGGCCTTGCTTCACGCTGAGGTGCTCGACGTGTCCCACACGGCGGAGAACATCGCTGCCACCTTAAGGAGACAGTTGGACGAGTGGATAGGCCAGGGACCCGCCACCGTGGGATGCATGGTGACGGACGGTGGCAAGAACATGAGGGCAGCGGCGCATCTAGTGAGCCGAGAGAGCGTCTACTGTGCCGCTCACAAGCTTCACCTAGTGGTGAGAGATGCGCTGGGGTTGGGCTCCTCGAAGGAACCCGTGGATACCCGGACCCGTGAACTCCAGTTACTTGTCCAGAAATGTCGGAGGCTCACGGGTCACTTCTCGCGCAGCGTGAAGGCCACGCACGAACTGCGCCAGACACAGGTCAGGACAGGTGTGCCAGGGCACGCTCTGATCACTGACGTCAGCACTCGCTGGAACTCCACCTGCGCCATGCTTGAGCGCTTGGTGGAGCAGAAGGCCGCACTCCACGCGTGGCTCTCCGAGAACCGCAGTGCGAGTCAGGTGGGTGAGTTCAGCCGGGAGGATTGGCTCACCATCACCCAGACAGTGGAGGTCCTGAAGCCCTTCAAGGACTTCACTGTGGTGGTCTCGTCAGACACGGCGACCCTCGGTCTGGTCATTCCCCTGGTGCACACGCTCCAGAGAAATCTGGCCACCCTTGCAGACCGGGTCGCGCCCCGTGCTGACCTTGTTCCAGCGGTGCGCGCATTAGTGAGAAGGCTGCAGCAGGGCATAGCTGCCAGGCTAACTCCTCTCACTAAGGAAGAGTCATACATGTTGGCGACCATGTGTGACCCGCGCATAAAGGGCACTTTCGCCGAGCGGGACGGGAACCTCACCCAAGCCAGAGACGGGCTCTGCTCTTGGGTAGGCGCAGGCAGGCCAAGAGGGGACGCCTGTCGACAGGGGGGACGCAAGAGGGGCCCTGCCGTGCGGGTCCCTCTGACGCCCCCTCTGCGCAGGCCCCCCCCGAGGCCACCACCGGAGTGCCGATGGAGATGGAGATGCTCCGGTGGGCCCTCGTCCCCTCTGGGGTCGTGAGGACCGTGAGAGAGGATCCGGCGGAGGCGATGGTCAGGGACTACCTCGCGGAGCCCTGAGAGTCGCTCTCCACCGATCCGCTCAGCTACTGGGCCAGGAAGGAGTCGGTCTGGCCGGACCTCTCCCTCGAGGCGCAGCGGCTGCTCTCATGCCCTCCGACGAGCGTGGAGAGCGAGCGCGTCTTTTCACATGCGGGCGACATTGTCGGCCCACATCGCACTCGCCTTCTCCCATGGAGAGTCGAGCAGTTGACCTTCCTGAAGGTCAACTCTCACCTCTTCGATTTCTCAGGACTGGACTTCCAGAGTGACTGAGGTGAGCCCAACTTGTGGCCTGCATCCTCTGTGAGTCCAATCCTTTGGAATCGTGCTCTCCCCTGTATAAAACCCTGTATATACAGTTAAAACCGGCCAGTAGAGGGAGGGTGGTTAGGAACCAGTGGCAAAGGGAAAACACCCAGCAATTTGAAAGCCCCCCCCCCAGGGTATTCAAAACATCTCGCATCACTGAGACAGACCCTGTGGGACCAAATTTATTATGAAAAATAATGCCCCAGAAACATGGATTGCTACTGGAGGGAGAAACAGGTTAGATAGGGATTGCTTAGGTGTTTTTATCAGATGAAATCCTTGTAAAAAAAATTGAAGAAGAATTGTTGTCCTGTTTTTTGAAAGTTGATGTTCTGTTCATGTAAAAAAAAGAAAAAAAAAACCCAAAAATGTTGTGATTATGTTTTTTAAAAGTTGATTGAATGTTCATGTTTAAAAAAAACAAAAACAAAAAAAATTGTTGATGTTAATGTTGGGTTTGCATGGTTGGGGGATGCGGGAAGAGTGGTGGATGGGCACCGGCCAATGATGATCTCTCGCAGATGTTCCCAGGTAAATTCTGAGGCTGGTGTGGGGGTGGGGGGAGACCTCTGCAGAACTGCTCCAGAAATACCATTGTCCAGTGCCTTCGAAGTGCCCAGTTCAGCTTTGTGTGTCTGAACTGAAAGCACAGCCACAGGAAATGACATAGGTTCTGCTGGACCCTGTTGCAGTGGTTGCCCCCCATTAAGTCGTTTTATGGAGGGAGAGTTGTATTAGGCTGGTAGTTATTATGATCATCTTGTCTAGTGTGGGCTTCTGTTTCCATGCCCTGTTGTGCCCGCTTACTATGTAACCTGTGGAAATGTTCAAAACTTTACAGTTTGTCCATTTCAAAAGAAAAATTGTTTTTAAGATTCTCTGATGTGTAGTTAATTGTGTTGTGTTGTGCTGTGAGGGACAATAAGTGTAATATGTTGTGATTTGTTGACCACTTGTAATTTGAAAATGATAAAATAAAGTTTTTTTTAAACTTAATCATTGTGTGTCTGTGTTCCCTTCTTTGATGGGAGGTTGGTTCCCAGCATAGGGAACAATGGGGCAGGCTGGCCAGCCTGTTCCTGGGGTACTGGGTGTGGGGCAGGGCAGCTGAGGGTGGTTTTGGTTCTGAGAGGGGCTGAGTGGAGGATTTGGGTCTGTGTGTGGCAGCTGGGGTGGGGGAACTGGGTTTGTGTGGGGCTGTAAGGAGTGGACTATGGGGGATGAGAGCACTGGTCGTCCTTTGTGCCCAAGTAGGCTCCTGCTACTGTCCTGGTGTGGGCTTCCATGCCTCTATCAGTTGCTGGCCCTCCTTTGCCATCTTTTTCAGAAATTTTCCTAGGGCTGCCAAACTCCAGGTTGGGCTTGAGTTCAGGTTAGAGAGAGTAGTTCCCTACAGAGAAACTGGCTGCTTCCAAGGGCAATCTCTTTAGAGGGCAAATGTGGACCATGGATTCTGGGGGAGATCCCTACTCAGATTTCCCTTTCCACAAGTCCCACCCCCAAATTGCCAGTAACTTCCAAGGCCAGAGTTTGCCACCCCAGAGAGATCCCGTTCCCACCCTCTTAGCCTTGGCATGAAAGTTGTAGCCCCCATGGAACACTTCCAGGTTCCTGATTCCAAGCCCAATGACACCAATGTAAGACAATCCAGACCTCCATCAAAAATGGATTTTAAGTAGCAGTGGGACTGGGCTGCATTTCAGTCATTCACATATCTGGTTGTGTTCCCAAACATTTAGCTTATGTTTTTTTAAATCAGCGTATGGCACTTAAAGACACTTTTAAATGGTTTTAAAAACATATTTTTATTATGAAGTATTTAAGGTGGCATTGCTCAAGGGCAGGCCTTTTGGCCAAATGAGCAGTATCAGTACAGTAAAATTTAGACAAAGCTCATAGGAAGAAAACGCATTCATACTGTCAAGTGGGAAGAAAGTTTTAATTTACATGTACCATGGACTCCGAAAAAGACATGTAAGTGGCCTCCAGACCAAATCAGGCCTGCTTTCTCCCTTGAAGATATCAGTTGATGATAGTGCTTACTGATTAATGTCACATCATGAGAAGACAAGGTTCACTAGAAAAGACAATAATGCTGGGAAAAATTGAAGGCAGTAGGGAAAAGAAGAATACCCTAGATGTGGTAAATTGACTTCGGTTTGCAATACATGGACAAGGCTTTTGGGATATTTTGGAGCTCAATAATTCTAAAGTACACCACAAGTGATTTGAATGCATAAAACATACAGACACATACACATAAAATGTATATACCCCCTCCCCACCAAATTAAAGGTTTATCTTATGCCCCGGTTTTCTCCCCCATGGGAACCTAGAGTGGTTTACACATTGCTGTTCTCCCTTGATTTGTTTCACCCTCATCACAACCAGGCTAACAATAGACAGCTGCTCCATGCCTCACATTGGAGTGACTACATCCACCGATGGCCTTCTTAGTTGTTGGAGGGGGTGGAGGGGGGGGGAGGAAGGAAACAACGCACTCCTGCCCACTCTATCTGGGGCCTAGGTGACCAAATTGCTTGGCCTTGGCAAGGAGCCAGTGGTGGGGCGGCACTGGTTCTGGGGCCCCGTCCAGAACATTTGTCCAGGGCCCCAAAATCACCTAGACTGCCTCTGGAAAACACAACACAATTGTTTACTTAGGCTGAGCCAAGAACATCCATCAAGCCTACAAGGCACAGAATCAGAGTCTGCCAGATTCTAGACCAACTCTCTAGCCATTGCACTACAGTGGATATCTAAAAATTGTTCATACCCCCACCAGCAACTTGAACATTTTTCTCCAAAAGGCACACAACTTGGCTGGGTCTCAAAAAGGAGTATGATGCATGGGCCTGTCAATGCATACTGGTACTAAGGCTCTGGCCGGGGGGAGGGGGGCATTGTGCCAATGCCACCCTGGCTTTGGAAGGGGACAGTAAAATAGAAGAAATAATCTAGGTTCAGTGCCTCCCCCCCTTCTCTGTCTCTCTCTCTCTCTATAATGTGTGTGAAAACATTACTGACAGACTATACCATCACTGAAGCCTACAGGATACTTAGGGTCTGTTCACACACGCATGATCATTTCATGGCAATGCTCTGGCATGATGATGTCGGTTCTAGGAAGTGATGTGATCATCACACAAGGCTGGGGAGCACGCACAATTCACAGCAGGCAGATTTGGGCCACAAGTGATCCTGCTTTGGCCTGTAGGGCCCAAATCAGCCCACTGCAAAGCACAGGAATACTCTCAGGGCAGCCAGATGACATCAGTGACATCACGGCAGCAGCCCCAGGAGCGTACCTTGAAGGCTCATTCCCTGACTTTCCCCCTTCCAGCCAGGTAAGCAGTGACAGGGGGTGATAGGTGAGAGTGGGGGATCCCCCACCAAGGGGAAACGGATCCCTAATTGTGTCTGAGGTTGTGGAAATCAAATGGGTCATTACCTCCATATTGCTTCTGTCTTTGAGGGACTTACATGCACATTATATTTAACTCCAGATTTCTTGATTGTCAAGGAATGCATGTGGTGGGGGGTGGTAGGAAGGGTGGGAGAAGGGCCCCTGAGGGTAAGGGTGGCATTTGGCATGCAAAATGCCACCCCTGGCAAGACAAGCCTCCCCCAGCTGTCAGTGGTAGAGATGAGAGCAGAGCACCTACTTGGGGAGGCCATGAAATGCCCCCCCCAAGTGGGAGCAGGCTGAGCCTTGGTGGGGGGGTGGGAGGAAGGGTGGGAGAAGGGCCCCAGAGGGTTGGGGGGGGATTTTGTTGCAGTGGTTCCCCCCCCCCATTAAGTCATGTTATGGAGGGAGAGTTGTATTAGGCTGGTAGTTATTATGATCATCTTGTCTAGTGTGGGCTTCTGTTTCCATGCCCTGTTGTGCCCGCTCACTATGTAACCTGTGGAAATGTTCAAAACTTTACAGATTGTCCATTTCAAAAGAAAAATTGTTTTTAAGATTCTCTGATGTGTAGTTAATTGTGTTGTGTTGTGCTGTGAGGGACAATAAGTGTAATATGTTGTGATTTGTTGACCACTTGTAATTTGAAAATGATAAAATAAAGGTTTTTTAAACTTAATCATTGTGTGTCTGTGTTCCCTTCTTTGATGGGAGGTTGGTTCCCAGCATAGGGAACAATGGGGCAGGCTGGCCAGCCTTCTCTGCAGGTGGTGGGGGGGTCAGGGGGGTGGTTGTCTGTGTGCCAGGGCAGGTGCTCTTTCCCAGGGACGATTTGGCACTGCCACCATTGTGGCACCCTTGTCTCTGCGGAATTGCCCTGGGAAAGAGAGTTTAGGGGTTCCCAAAAGGGGAGGGCAGGCCAGCCTGTTCCTGGGGTTATGGTGGGTGTGGGGCAGGTGGGGGGTTTATTTGGGTCTGTGAGGGGCTACTGGGGGGATTTGGGTCTGTGTGTGGCAGCTGGGGGGGAATTGGGTTTGTGTGGGGCTGTGAGGGGTGGACTTTGGGGGCTGAGGGGACCTACTTGGGGAGGCCATGAAATGGCCCCCCCAAGTGGGAGCAGGCTGAGCCTTGGTGGGGGGTGGGAGGAGGGGTGGGAGAAGGGCCCCTGAGGGCTGGGGGGCATTTTGCATGCAAAATGCCACCCCTGGCAAGACAAGCCGTGGAGAACAGAGCACCTACTTGGGGAGGCCATGAAATGCCCCCCCAAGTGGGAGCAGGCTGAGCCTTGGTGGGGGGTGGGAGGAGGGGTGGGAGAAGGGCCCCTGAGGGTAAGGGGGCATTTTGCATGCAAAATGCCACCCCTGGCAAAGGAAGCCTGTCTCTTCATTTTTTCCCCATAGGAAATAATGAAGAAAGATTAGCAGCAGCATGCTAACAATATGCTGCTCCTTCGCTTTCTTATGGGAGGATGGGGGGACCTGCTTTGGGGGGCCATAACATGGCCCCCCAAAGTCCAATCTGTACGAAACTTGGGTGGTTGTTAGAGAAGAGTTAGAGGAAGGTCCCCACCAATTTTGGGCTTATTCGGTGGGAAAATGCCTCCTCCAGGCGTCCTGGAAGACGGAGGCATTTTCCCATAGAAAAAAGCCGAAACAATGCCGAAACAATGCCGAAAGAATCCCGAATGCCGAAAACCGAAAGAGATTCTTGTTTCTGCTTTCGGCTTTAACGGTAGAGAATCTTGTTTCGGGTAATCCCGAAACAAGAAAGCCGAAAGTTTTTTCCTTGCACACCCCTATTCTGGACACATTTTTGCTAATTTTTCCAGTGTCACATACCACCTGTAGAACATTTTCTATAGGTTTTCTTTAAATGTGGCTGATTTTGTATTTTAATATTTGTCTTCCATATCTGTAGCCATTGTTCTAGATCTATACTATACCCCAGGTTTTGCTCCCAATTTACCATGTAGTCTTTTACTCTTTCATCTTCTATTTTCAATTGTTTTATATAAGAGTAAAGTTTTTAAATTAATTTTTCATTTGTTTCCAATAACAATTTGTCAAAGGGACACTCTTCCATGTGATTTGTTTTTGGCAAATCTGGACTCAATTTGCGCTCTTAACCACCAGCCTATATTCATATCCTGTTCTTTCAATTCTCAATGAAGAATCTTTTGATGAAGAACTAGAAATCTTAGAAAGTGAAGTAAAAGCTGCCCTCAAAGCAATTGAGAGAAACAAAGCACCTGGGGTAGATGGAATACCAATAGAGCTATTTCAAGCTACAGAAATGGAGTCCATGAAAATCTTAACAAGAATCTGCCAACAAATATGGAAAACAAAACAATAGTCCACAGACTGGAAACACTCAGCCTACATTCTAATTCCCAAAAAAGGGGATGCCAAAGAGTGCAGCAACTATTGGACTATTGCGCTAATTTCCCATGTAGGCAAAGTGATGCTCAAAATTCTACAGCAAAGAATCTTACCATATATGGAACAAGAAATACCAAATGTTCAAGAAGGATTGAGAAAAGGAAGAGGCACTAGAGGCATTGCAAATTTATGATGGTTAATGGAACATACTAGGAAATTTTGGAAGAAAATCAGCCTATATTTTATAGATTACAGCAAAGCCTTTGACTGTGTGGATCATGGAAAGCTATGGGGTGTGTTAAAATAAATGGGGGTGCCACAACATCTGATTGTTTTGATGTGCAACCTGTATTCTGGAGAAGAGGCTGCTGTAAGGGCAGAATATGGGGAAACAGAATGGTTTCAAGTTGATAAAAGTGTCTGACAAGGATGCATATTATCTCCCTATTTGTTCAACCACTATGCAGAGCATATGATAAGCAAAACTGGATTAGATCTAGAAGGTGGAGTGAAAATTGGTGGAAGGAACATTAACAGTTTGAGTTATGCAGATGACACCATGTTACTGGCAGAAAATACTGGCAGACTTGAAATGACTACTGATGAAAGTTAAAAGAGAAAAAGCCAAAGCAGGATTTCACCTGAACATCAAGAAGACAAAAGTAATGATGACTACTGAGGAATTACACCGTTTTAAGCTTGACAATGAGGAAATTGAAATTGTTCAAGATTTTCTGTTCCTTTGATCAATCATCAACCAAAAAGGAGACATTCATAATTATTAAATTCTTTTCCAGACCCTTCAGTAGGAAAGCTTGAGCCAGATGACCACATTCCTTAAGAGGTAATACCTCTAAATCAGATCTGCATGAGCGCAGTAGTGTTAAGCCTGCTTTATATCGTCCATACAAATTCAATTTGTAGGCTAAAAGGGAAAATGTTATATAGCCTTCTAGATTAATCTCACACTGAGCCCAAGTTTCCTATAATAGTATTATATCAACCGCCTTAAGAAACCATCTAAATTCTGGGTCAAGGCACTTATTCTTCCATCTGGCAATGTTCCATGACAAGATCTTGATGTTTGAGAATGGAAGGTCCTCTATCAGTCAATCTGACTCTGTTAGATGTTCCAGGGATTTATTTATATAGAAGAAGACGCAGCCATTCCTTGTAGGCTTGTGAGTAGGATTGACTACTGCCTCATGTTCGCGGTTGTGGTTCTGATCGACCACCAACCTGGCACCATCGTTGTTAATAGAATTTGCCTGATCTTCCATCGCCTCTTCCCCTCCACTGGAAGGATTTTGAATGGGTAGAGGGTCAATAAATGTGGTATGGGCCGCTTCAGATCCTTCTTCAAGCATGACATTTAGAGGGGCTGGGTGTGCTGTCTTCTCAGACCTGCTTTGATCAATTTAGTCTTCAGAAGCTCTAGCCTGCTTATGATCCACTGTTGTTCCTGATCAGGTAATGTTACAAATGCTTCGTGGATGTTTTCTTCCACATCTCCCCCATCCAACAGCATTTCCGAAAGAGAAGGGGCTTGGTTATTTACATGTACAATCCTACATCCATGTTCCCTGTCACTGGAACTGGCACTGATCTCATCTTCCTTTGGGAATTTGTTCACTCTCCTATAATGCCTGAGACATTTCCCATCATCTACTCCTTCCTGCTTTGAGAGAAATGGAACCAATAATGTGTTCATAAAAATGCGAATAGGGAAAATTCCCTTTGTCATTAAATATCTTTTGTTTTGTAGTAAAATTGAAGGTATTTCTGGGCCGTTAAAAGACAGTAAAACTCTTGATGCTTGATTCACACTGCCCAGCATTTCTAATTCTTTTAGATCCACCACTCTCACCAGATCACCCACAAAAGCTTTTAAATGTTTCTTGACTGCTGTTTTAGAATTCCAAAAAGGAATACATCCTTTGTATTTACAGATAGTCAGACTGACCTTAGATGGTTGTAACACTAGGTTGTAATCCCCTCTGTTGTTACTAGCCACCACACAAGAAGGATCCATTAGACCTTTGTGTGTCTTATTGCCTTCTGTAGGATGTGCAGTCTGAGATGGCATCAAATGCTCTGACTCAAGTTTTCTGTTTACTTCTCTCCCACTTCCCTCTATGTTCATTATCATATTGCTTATCTTGTCCATTTTCTGGAGCAACACTTGTAGTTGTTTGCAAATATAATCAACAGTTTTTGCAGTCAGATGTAAGACTTGAGTTCTGAGCTGGTTGTGCTGAATTGGCAAAAAGGAGACAGCAGCCATGAAATCAGAAGAAGATTTGAGTCTTGGAAGAGCAGCTAAGAGGGAACTAGAAAATATCTTTAAAGATAAAGGCCATTTTCACATACCTGTAAACCTCTGGAAAATTGTGCAAAACTCACAGTATGACAGCATCTTCACAGCACAATTTCCCTTCATGGCATGATTTTTGATGTCATTGTGCTATTAAACGGGATCACGACAGGAAATTGCACTATGAAGACGCCATCATGCCGTGAGTTCTGCACGATTTTCCGGAGGGTTACAGGTGTGTGAAAATGGCCAAAGATGTCTCTCTGAAGACCAAGAGCAAAATAATCCAAACTATGGTATTCTAAATTATTATGTATGGATGTGAAAGTTGAACAATGAAGAAAGCTGATAGGAAAAAAATTGATTCATTTGTAATGTGGTGCTGGAGGAGAGTTTTGTGGATACCACTGATGGCCAAAAAGACAAATAAATGGGTTCTAGATCAAACCAAGCCTGAATTCTTCCTAGAAGCTAAAATGACAAAACTGAGGCTATCGTACTTTGGTCATATCATGAGAAGACAAGACTCTCTGGAAAAGTCAGTATTGCTAGGAAAAGTGGAATGCAGTAGGAAAAGAGAAAGACCTAAAACATGATGGCTTGACTTAATAAAAGAAGCTGTGTCCTCCAGTTTGCAAGATCTGAGCAAGTCTGTTAATGATAGGATGTTTTGGAGGTTTTTCATTCTTATGATTGCCATAGGTTGGAGGCGACTTGATGGCAAATAACACACACACATGCAAAACTAAATTATTCAGGCAGGTTCTTAACTCAAGCAATAGAGCTGTGCTGCAAGGAAATGGTTCAGAAAGACAGAGACTTTAGATTATACTACTGGGGGCTGTCTATTGATGTAGATATGCTCCTACTGGGTAGTTTCTACATCGTTTAATAGGTCATGCCAAATTATTTATGCTTTGCTTCAGCCGTGTTTATCTCTGTACTTCTGCATTGAAATGTATGCTTCTTTTCAAATGTTTGCAATGCATATCCTATTGTATTGTTTACTGAATATTGACTTACACTGTGAAATCCTCCTTGAGTCTCAGGGAGAAAGGCAGACTATAAATAATAGAAATAAATAAAAAATGATCACGGTACTGGTCACCTCTGAAGCTGCAGATGAAACCAGTGTCAAAGTGACAGGTACCGGGGACAAGAGCTGGCAATCCAAACATATAATATAGGCAACATCAAGATATATGTGCAAATGCTTAAATCCCGGTTTGAATTTAATTTAATTCAGAAGTAACTGAAATTATTCTATTTTGTTTCCACACATTGTAATACAGTTTCCAGAGAGATATCCATTTTGACTGCTAATTGATTAAACTTGGTTTTAGATGCACATGGGCAATTCCTGTTGTGTACCAATTAAGAGAATGCCATATGCAAAAATGCACCACTGTTATAAATGTGTCCCATATGTCATGTCATGTCTCATGCAGTGTTCATTTACTCAATAAATTGCAATCAGCTATAGTATCATTCTATATATAAATATGAGCTCAGCTCACAATAAAAAAGGACCAGGTAGAGAGTCTGCAGAGACCAAAATTGCCTGTAGCAGCAACATTAGAATAATCTTTTAAGAGTTCTAGGACTACAATGCAAAAATAGATACTAATATTTCCAAACTAGGTTTGTACATTAAGAGATGGATAAGAAATGAAGTCAGTCTTCTTATACATGAATGAAACCATCAAAGTGATTTAAGTGTTTCCTTACTTGACCTTAAAAAGGACTTCAAATTGCAGTAAAGCATGCATTGTTCATGCAAAACAGATGAACCTTTTCTGGGCATTGGTTAAAACTACTTATTTAGTATCCACCTCAGGCAGATTAAAGATCACTTAAGGTTTACAGAGCCAAAGGCTAATAACAATGTTGATCCATGTTGGGCAGGAGGGCAGCCATTGAATTTTCTAGGTCAGCCTGCAGCATTTTGGAGAATATACATTTTTTCCTAAACTAAACTAATGTTTAGTTTAGAAAAACTAAACTAATGTTTTATCTCATTCTTCTGTCTGTCTTTACTGTAGACAAATGGAAATATTGCTTTGGAGAGCCAAGTAGAGGTCAAATATATGATATATAGATCTTGAAAATTTCCCCCTCAATATTTGCATTTAGCCACGAAATTAAAGTCCTAGTTAGTTTAAATCCTATTCAATGGGTACAGTTTCAAATATTCTGATTCATAAATTTCATAGCACCATAATTTTCTTAAAGCCAACTTTCTCCTACTATGATTGCCCTGTAACTTTCAGAATGTGATGAATAAAAAGTAACTGCACAACTGGGTCTTGCAGTGGATCAAAATATCCTAAACAAAATAGGGGATCCCCATCTATTACAATGATGAAGTGCAGGATGGTGGCATTTGCAACAAAAAAAGGTAAGCAGGACAGCAGTCCATTCCTCCAACACACCAAATTATGTTAGCAGTGCATCCTTACGAGTACAACTTATAGAATCTAAGTAGACTGGTAGGTATCATAGGCAGGAAGTAATGAAGAAATCTTGAGTAGTCTCTCTGTGCATTTTCTTGTGTTCTGGAACCACACTTAATTGTAGTGCCACATTACTTAGTTCAGGATTGGATCCCAACAATAGGCTTTCATCCACATGGTATAATCTCTTCCAATGAAGTTATCATTTTCTTGGAAAATGTAAACCTGCAAATGCTTTTTCTTGTAGGCGATTCCCAAGGTACACAATGAGGGCAGAAAGTCAAGGCCAAGCAACCTCCAGTCACAGCTCATCCAAATAGAGCAGAAAATTTCCACACCCTGGCCTAAAGCTTCATGTGTTTTCCATTGTAAACATGGGGCTCCTGTTCAAGCGAGCTGTTCACTTAAAGGAATAAGAAAACAGCAAATGTGCAATGGTGAGTGCATGTGAGCTATGCCACTAGTGATGAGAGTTACAGCTAGACATGGGCACGAACCCAAAAAATTTAATGAACCAGTGGTTCGTGGTTCAGTGCCAACAACGAACCTGAACCAGCGAACTGAAACGAACTTTTCCCGCTGATGAACCAGTTCGAGGTTCGTGGGTGTCAGAATGGCCCCCGTTGGACTTAGAGAGCCCATATTCACAGGGAATGTTTAGCAGGCTCTCCTCCAGCCAGCAACCAAGTTTGGTCAAGATTGCAATAGGGATCTTGGAGTTATACCCTCTCCAATCCAAGGCCCCCAGAAAACTCCCATTCGATACAATTAGAGCCACCAGTTGATGTTGGCCCAGTGTACAAGGGGTTGGCTGTCAGAACTGCCTATCAGGGTTTGCAGGGATGAGATTGGAGTGCCCATAGCTACAGAACACCCCCTCCCTCCCCCCAGGTGTCTTCTCCCACGTAACCAATTGTAACCAATTTGCAGCTCCATGGTTGGAAGGAAGACCTGCCGATCAAGGTAAGCTGGGCTTCAATTCGGGTTTCCAGAGTGACAGAAGGAGTGCAGACAGAGTTCAGGCATTCCCCCAGCTCCGTTTCCAAGGGAATTGATTGATGGTGCCTGACTGTCTGCCTTCACGAACCGCGGGCAAACGCAACGAACCAGGCCATGGACCCTCATGAACTGCCAGTTTGTGGATGGAAGATTGGGCGGTTTGTGGGGTTTTTTGGTTCATAATACGGTTCATGCCCATGTCTAGTTACAGCCACAGAAGCTCATTTGCTCATTGGAGCTATGGAAGAAATCAGTGAATTAAATCACTGGTTTTCACACAAAACATTGTTTAGTGTCTTTGTGGAGTGTGGAGTGTGTATGTGTGCACACACATGCTTGCATGCCTTAACATGGAGGAAAAGAAACCTCAATGATTTTTAATATAATTTTGTATTCATATATACACAATATAGAGGGGGAAACCTTCATAATACAAATTTCAAAGGGGAGGGGGGAAATTGCCAAAAATATGATGTGTCCTTTGCATCATCTATCACGTTTTTCTTGTTAGACAGCACAGCAATTAAGCACATAATCATAATTCATATTCTTTCTTTCGCAATTATCGTTTTGACTGCTAAGATAAAGTTCAAGATCATATTTATATTTTGCTCATTCTCTTGATGATTGAAAAACATGTTTTAAAAAGTTGCATCTAGATTTCTGAATTTAAAATTGCCTGTATTGGCATTAATGTATTGCACCTTTACTCAAAATTAAGTGTTGCTATATGCAAAGAATATGCCAGGATTTGTAAACTCTGAAAATAAATTGTTGGACGTTCCTTTTTTTAATCTGAGTGTTATAGTTCAAAAGTAAGTATGCTATAGGCTGAAAATAATATATTTTTTCCTAATTTCATGTAAAAGTTCTTACAAGTTTGTAGCTTTTAAATGAAAAGATTCATGAGATTAAACCTTTGAAATAAAGTTGAAACCTAAACTGAGCAAACAGGAGAAGGCAGGCAGGACTGTGGGATTCATCTATCTGAGAGAGAGAGAGAGAGAGAGAGAGAGAGAGAGAGCCCTCCAGCTGAAAATTGCATAATTATGTTTCTTTTACCTAAGGCAAGTTCTGCCAGTGAACCATCATCAAAGGTATGCATTTAAGTAGGAAACCAGCATTTCTGGCTGGAAAGAAAGGCAGCATTATCTTGAGCTTGTTTACTTTAAGCTGCCCCAGTGAAGTTTTAGCACGAACATTAGAGTTTGTCTTCTGCATGTTAGAGAAGGAAAATGAGAAGAGGGTGGAGGGGAAGAGATGAAGTCCATATGCCAGCTATGGAGTGAATATGTATATCTTCATGATTAGCTTAGAAGTTTTAACATATATCATTGAGCAATGTTGAAATATATTATCTCTGGGCCAATAAATCTGTACATTTTTTGCTTGGATGGAAATTAACCTCCCTTTTTTAGAATACCAAGTCATTTTAACAGCAGAGCATGAGGCTCAGCTATCACTGTGGGATACTTTGCTTGGCACAAGAGTGTACGCCAGAGACATTGAGTTGACACAAACATCACCTACAGCAAAATCTGAGGCACATGTGGGATACTCCTACATACTCAGTATGTAAGGAATTTCACTTAGGAAAAAAAACCTAGCAGAATTTATCAAAGTGGTTTCATGCATTCCTCCATCGCAACTGAAGTCTACCTCAGACAAAATCTAACACAAATTGGAAGGTTTTTCCTTTAGTAATATATAGGTAGGAATTTTGAGGTGGTTAAGGTACCCAGTAATTTGTCCGTTGATGATAAACATCCAATAATCTACAGTTCTTCCATAATATTTTCCTTTTAAAGGTAAGAGGATTTCTAGTGAATTAAGACTTAACTTACAAATTTTAGAGAGTATGAACAACTGATAAAAATTTTCTATACATTATGCATGTGCATTGTGTGTGTGTGTTTGTACAGAGCCAGTTACAAGTTTGGAAGCCCTCAGTAAAACTGGCAAGCAGAAATTCTCCCAGGCCTTGCTATGAAACAGAGAAAGGGTAAAAAAGGGAAATTTCCTAGCCTATGAAATGGGATAAGATTTCTTCTATCTGCCTGAATTTTGGGAGAGAAGCTGTCTTGGATGATGGGGAATGTTTCCCATAGAAACCAACATAAATTAGAGGTGTGCATCCAGAAAACTCTGAAAGGAAAATCAATCTGAAAAAGGCCTTTCAGGTGGTTCTGTGGGTTCCAGTACAATTAACAGCATTCTGGAATTCTTTAGGATTACAAAAAATGCATACCATGAATTTCTGTGGGGTTTGGGTGTGTATGTGTGTCAGATTTTGGCCTTGCTTTTGTCTGTTTCCACAATCTTATTTTTCTTTGAATGAACTGATTTCTCCTTTCAATGGGACCTGGGGAGGGATCAAGAGAGCATTGCTAGCAGCAATCACAGGAATTCAGCCTTGGAGACAAGCTATAGAGAAGGCTACCACAAGGCAGAGTAATGATCGCATGATTTTACACCCACCCCCAATTTGCTTCTGTTCCTTGCATTGTGGCACAGGTCCCCCCCCCCTTTATTTCTGTGCGGGCCCAGGTGAGTGATTCACTGGTCTGTTTTTCTCTTTTGTCCATTTTTGTAGGAGGGGGTTTGTTATGTGGGCAGCCAAGCCTTTGTGGGATTCCAGGAAACAACTCACTGGCCTTCCCACCATTTTCTGGGTGCTAGAGCAGGGTCTGCATCCTCTGATGCTGGTGGGAGGGACAGTATTACCAGGAGGATGGACTGCAATGGGGTCCTGGAGTCACAGGAGGGAATGATAATGGCCAGGTATTTCTGGGCGGGGTTAGGTTCTTTCTTTCCTTTTAAACTTTAAACTAACATAGGAAGCACATCATGGAGACCAGGATGTAGGGGGGAAGGCACTTTCTTCAGGGATTCATAAAACTAGATACCTTTGTCCAATTCCTGTGAAACGGGGAGGGGGGTCTTTAGTGTAGAGGGAAGACTGTGCAGTAAAAAAATGGTTCCAGTAGCTTAAAGAAACCTGCCCCAGATCCCTGCAGCAAATAATGGTCCTGAAATAATTCCAGAATCTGTTTTTAAATATATAAATAACAGAATGAAAGCCTGGAACAGTAACAAGACACCCAGAAATTTGATGATGATGAAAAAATTTGGTACCCTGAATCCTGGATCCAAAATTCAAAAGGAATTTTAATATATTGTAAATGACACCAGAACATGATAATGATCATGATCATATATGACACAGAAGTCTTCATGTTACTGTCCAAACATTTTAATAAGAAAAATGAACCAAAATCCAAGTACAAGTTTTGCACATGCAAACTCACAGTGGTTCCTGCTGGAGAAGGAGACCCAACCGTTGCTATCGGTGAGTCTTGGGCACAACTAACTTTTGTTGGATTGTGTGACATTTATATTGTAGTCTTAAATGGTTAAAAAAACCCTCTCTGACCTTTTAGGAATATTGCATGGTTTGGGAAGAACAATTGTTGGGAGAAGACTGAGTTTTGAACTTCATCAATCTCTGTCCAGTAATGACAGAGATTGCCTTCTTCCATAGTAGCTTTGTAAAATAAATGCAATCTCATTCTTCGTTAGAAGCAGCAACCAGCACTGCTTTCAGAAATGAAGTTTTATTGCTTGTGTAACGGGCTTTGCTTTTGTTGGTAGACATGTTTTTAATGACGTTTCTTTTGAAAAACAACTTTTTAAAGAAGGGAAAAGGAGAAGCATGAAAAAAACAACATGAGGAAAGGTAGAACTTACAACGAATGTCTAAGAGCCTTGCTACAAGTGACATTTTACACATGAAGGATAAAGGATCATTTTCGCAAGTCTTTCTGGGAACTGAAGTTCCTCTCCCCCACCCCTTTTCCTTTTGTTCCTTCCCCTCGCTGCCTGAAGAGACAGAGAAAGCCTGTGGCAACAGCAACTTTTGCAAATCGTTCCTCCAGTCACAAGCCTGCTCTCAATGATCTTTGGGGCAGGCAGCTGCAACTTTCTCAGCTTTCTCCAGAGCATCCCCCCCCCCAGCAAGACAATTTGCAAAAGCTGATGTTGCCGTAGGCTCTCTCTGTCTCTTCAGGCAGTGAGGGGAAGGAACAGAAGGAAAAGGGGTGGGGGAGAGGAACTTCAGTTCCCAGAAAGACTTGCGAAAATGATCCTTTATCCTTCACGTGTAAAATGTCACTTGTAGCAAGGCTCTAAGAAAGCATCCTTGACAACTTGTTGCCTTTGAATGAACGACCTCTCCAGGGAAAGGGTGAAAGCAATATAGCTTGAATGATTTTCCACACTAGGGAAAAGGGAGTCGTCATGCTAGCAAAATGGTAGAAATATGGAGATCATAATGAAAAGCATCCTCTGACAAGAGTTATGTTTGATGACTGAGAAGCCTCTGATGGGAAATGGTAGAAACTGTATAGCTCGAGACATTTCAAAACTATTTTGAACAAAGTATAAGATAACACCAAACAATGATTTGGCCCACAGTATAAAAATACCAGAAAAGGGACTGCACAAAGTCAATTGTCTTGATCCAGCAGAAGTTCCATTCCCAGAAATGGTTTCATGATGCCTTGGTTCATATACACTACAGACCACCGCTCACTTTCTCGGTATGTTTCGTCAGTATCTTTGTGCCATAAAAGAAAGCCCTCTTGATATGACAGCTGTGCTTAAGGATGTATGTATGCATGTCTATTGATAGTATATAAATTACAAAAAATCAGACATGTAGCCAATCATTGTATCCTTTGGGCTTTGGGGCTATTATCATGAGAGTTGCCGAAGGAGGGAAAGGCCTAGCTTTTGTGAAATGTATTTTCCCATTGGAGATGGATTTTTTTTCGGAAACGACTAGATTAAGTGTTCCTTATCTCCTGCAGTCTAGTCTGTTCTTGTGTTTTTTTGAGGGAGGGGGGCAGCGCAGGATACTGGTCCTTAAGCAGAGGCTAAGAACATAAGAACATAAGAACATAAGCAAAGCCATGTTGGATCAGGCCAGTGGCCCATCCAGTCCAACATTCTGTCACACACAGTGGCTAGAAATCCAGTGCCATCTAAAGGACTGTCAGTGAGGCCAGGACACCAGAAGCCCTCCCACTTCCTTCCTTCCAGCACCAAGACAACAGAGCACCACCTCCCCACAAAGAGAATACCATCTATCTCCTGTGGCTAATAGCCACTGATGGACCTCTGCTCCATATATTTGTCCAGTCCCCTCTTGAAGCTGGCAATGCTTGTAGCTGCCACCACCTCCTGTGGCAACGAATTCCATGTGTTTATCACCCTTTGTGTAAAGTAGTATTTTCTTCTATCTGTTCTAACCCGACTGCTCAATAATTTCATAGAGTGCCCACGAGTTCTTGTTTTGTGAGAAAGGGAGAAAAACACATCTTTCTCGACCTTCTCTAACCCGTGCATTATCTTGTAAACCTCTATCATGTCTCCCCTCAGTCGTCTTTTCTCCAGGCTAAAGAGCCCCAAGCGCCTCAATCTTTCCTCATAGGGAAAGTGTTCCAACCCTTTAATCATTTTAGTTGCCCTTCTCTGTACTTTTTCCAGTGCTATGATATCTTTTTTAAGGTGTGGCGACCAGAACTGTACACAGTACTCCAAATGAGGCCTCACCATCGATTTATACAGAGGCATTATGATACCGGCTGATTTGTTTTCAATCCCTTTCCTAATAACCCCTAGCATAGCATTAGCTTTTTTTATGGCAGTCGCACACTGTGCTGACGTTTTTAGTGAGTTATCTATCATGACTCCAAGATCTCTCTCTTGGTCAGTCTCCGCCAGTTCAGACCCCATCAACTTGTATTTATATTTTGGATTTTTGGTTCCAATGTGCATTACTTTGCACTTGGCTACATTGAACCTCATTTGCCACATGGATGCCCACTCTTCTAGCCTCGACAGATCCCTTTGGAGTGCCTCACAATCCTCTCTGGCTTTCACCACCCTGAACAATTTCGTGTCATCTGCAAATTTAGCCACTTCACTGCTTAATCCCAATTCCAAATCATTAATAAACAAGTTAAAAAGCATTGGACCCAATACCGACCCCTGTGGCACCCCACTGCTCACCACCCTCCACTGTGAGAAGTGCCCGTTTATACTCACTCTCTGTTTCCTATTAATTAGCCAGTTTTCGATCCACAAGAGGACTTGGCCCTTTATCCCATAGCTACTGAGCTTACTTAGGAGCCTTTGATGAGGAACTTTGTCAAAAGCTTTCTGGAAGTCAAGATAAACAATATCTATCGGGTCTCCCTTGTCCACTTGTTTGTTCACTCCCTCAAAGAACTCTAACAGATTGGTGAGACAAGATCTTCCCTTACAGAACCCATGCTGAGTTTTCCTCATCAGCTTTTGCTTCATGTAGC
This sequence comes from Eublepharis macularius, assembly GCF_028583425.1. Lineage (NCBI taxonomy): Eukaryota > Metazoa > Chordata > Lepidosauria > Squamata > Eublepharidae > Eublepharis > Eublepharis macularius. The sequence continues at coordinate 197,491,679 of NC_072790.1, forward strand.
AAATATGAGGTCTCAACATATAACGGGGCATTCAAAAGAAATCTGGATCACATGAGGTAGCAAAATCTTGTGATTATGCCATCTTGTGAAATAACATGAGAATTGGGTCAACTAGTCTACTTTGCAGAGAAACTTCAAAGTCAAGCATCTGAAACTGCCTTACAGTGAGTCAAATCAATGGTGCAGCTAACTCAGTATTAACCTTCTGACTGGCAGCAGCTCTTCAAGGTCTGATACAGAGAAAGGTCTTTCCTACCATCAGCTACCTACAGCTGATGATTCCAGGAACTGTTTCAGGAATCTCAACGTACAAACCATGTGAATTATCATCACTGAGCCACAGCTCTTTCTCACTGCTTTGAAATGTAACTGTTATAACTTCAAATATGTTGGTGCGGGGCAGCCTGTTGCATCCTCCTTGAGCTATCTCATTGCTGTTGGAGGGTGGAAAGGTAAGCAAGACCTCAGAACAGGGAGGGAAGAGGGTTGTATCACCTTGACCTGTACTCCTTTTTGCAACCTCAGGTCATAACTTGCTTCCTGCATTGCCTTTTGAACTCTTTATAAAATCCTTCTTATATAGGCTTGTAATATATAGGCCTCCCTCCCCATCCTAACTAGCTACTGGCCCTGTTGCTCTGCAAGTAGGATTGCCAGGATATATCTTCTGTAAGTGATGTCATCAAGCCGCCCACAAGTCCCAGAGCCATGAAGCAGGGGAATAAGCAGGATTCCAGCCTGGCTGGGTCAGAGGGAACACAGGTTTTCTCCTCTGCCAAGAGGCCCCAGGAGAGAAAGCATGAGAGCAGCGAGAGGATCTTCTCCACCTCCACCTTGTCCATGCCAAGTGCTTCCAGGCTGGAACTTCCATCTCGTACAGTCATCATGGGGAGGAGCACCCTGGAGACACAGGGAGGAGGCAGGGAGGCAGAGTGTGAGTCCCCGCCCTCCTCAAGGCTTGTGCTGATTCAATAGCTGTGCTGTCTGGAAGCAGGGAAAGTTGGAGGAAGCAGAGTCAGTACATGAACCTGAGTCCTGAGTAGACATGGGCATGAACCAAAAAAAATTAATGAAGCGGCGGTTCGTGGCTCGGTGCCAACGACAAACCCAAACCAGAGAACCGCAATGAACTTTTCCCATTGCCGAACCGGTTCGAGGTTCGTGGTTCATGGGCATCAGAATGGCTTCCATTGGAATTAGAAAGCCCATATTCCCAGGGAGTCTTTAACAAGCTCTCCTCCAGCCATTACCCAAGTTTGGTCAAGATTGCAATAGGGATCTTGGAGTTATACCCTCTGAAATCTGAGGCCCTCAGGAAACTCCTACTCAATACAATTAGAGCCACCAGTTGACATTGGCCCAGTGTACAAAATCCAAGCTCAATTAAACTCTCTTTGTCTCTCTCCCCAAAGGCTAGCAAGTAGCAAGCAACAGCTCTGTCACACTCCGCTGCTCGCTGAAAGTGAAACCCAGCCTGGGAGCCCAGTGCTTTTTATAAGCTGAGGTCCCATTGAGCAATGCAGGAGGTCTGTGGTTGGCCGTCAGAGCTGCCTATCAGGGTTTGCAGGGATGAGATTGGAGTGCCCATGGCTACAGAACACCCCTTCCCCCTCCCTCCCCCGGGTGTCTTCTCCCAGGTTGTAACCTCTTTGCAGCTCCATGGTTGGAAAGAAGACCTGCCGATCAAGGTAAGCTGGGCTTCCATTCAGGTTTCCAGGGCAACAGAAGGAGTGCAGACAGAGTTCAGGCATTCCCCCGGCTCCATTTCCAAAGGAATTGATTGATGGTGCCTGACTGTCTGGCTTCACGAACCACGGAAGAATGCACCGAACCATGCCTCTAACCAACGCTGGTTCGTTGGCCATGGACAATCACAAACCGCCGAATCGCAAATGGAAAATCGGGCGGTTCGTGGGTTTTTTACATTTGTAATGCGGTTCGTGCCCATGTCTAGTCCTGAGTCCTGCCCAGTCACAGAAGCAGCTGGCCTGGCACTACTGCCAGCTTGCCTCAGCCAGCCATTCCTCCCATGCATAAAAATACCAGACATTTATATGTCCAGTATTTTAATTTCATTTCCCCTGGACACTCCAAAAAAATACAAGACTGTCCAATGAAAAACTGGACACCTGGCAACCCTATCTTCAGGCCACTTTTGAGCCATTGTATCCTTCTTCCAGCCACCACTGGTCCCTGTCTGGAACAGGCTCCATCTTCAACTGTTATTGTTGCTGCCATCAGTGTCAGCAACTGGCCTCCATCTTGAAGGTGGGAGTGGCTCTACCAGTAGGGTTGTCACTTCCCTCTACCCTCCTGACAGGAGGGTAGAGTCAGCACTTACCTTGTGCCGGGCATGAGGACCTTCACTTGCGTGTGCCCTGTGACTGACAAGATTACATCACTTCCAGAAGTGACAACACCACACTGGCCACACAAGCCCTCTTGAGCACCCCAAACAAAGAGCAGAATGTTCCTACAGCCGGCATGATGACATCACTTCCAGAAGTGACAACAGTGTGCTGGCCTCATGACCCATCCTGCACTCTGCGTGGGGCCAATTCAGCCTGTTTGAGGCCCAAATCGGCCCCAAACAAAGCATAGGGATGTTCCTGCAGCCAGCACAATATCACTTCTGGAAGTGATGTTGCTGTGTTTGTTGGGAGTGTGCATGCAGCACGCATTCCTGAAGTGCCTGCTGGTGGCGGGCAACCTCTGGCAGATGAGGGGGCAAATCCCTGGGTGTTCACCTGCCACTGGCAAGCACCTGGGAACCCTATCTGCTGGTGAAGGTGCTGCTTCATTTCTCCTTCTCTTGCCAGGGTTGCACATATACACCTCTTATATGAGTCAGACCACTGATCTATCAAGTCAGTATTTGCTACTCTGACCAGCAATGGCTGTCCATGTTCCGAGGCAGAAGTTTTTGACATCAACTATTAGCTGATCCTTTTAACTGAAGATGCCTAGGGTTGAACCTAGGACCTTCTATATGTAAAGCAGATGCTCAATCAGTGAGCTATGGCTCCACAAACCAGAATCACTAATCACAATGGAGCCTATTGGAAATAAATATATCAGCTAACTACTTCTCAAATTACTAATGATTTAGCAACTTCAGTTATTCAGGTTTCAGCATTAACAAAAGTCTACTGTAATTCTGTAAATAGCTTCAATTCAGCACTAAGTTTCTAGTTCTATTTGTTTGGAATGTGTATTTTTCTTGGTTATTTATTTTAGTTGGTTGACAGAACTTACCGTATGCATTTGATCTTATTACAGCTGGATGTGTGCAATAAATCCTATTTAATATGGAGCTAGATAAGTACATTCCATACTCCATGAACCCTCACACAAAATTATGCTGTCAAACCCTTATTTTTACTAGGCACCCAAAAATTGTACCTTGAGAAATGTACCTTTCTTCCTTCCTTCATACTTGCAAAATTCATTAACCCCCCCCCCCACTTTGAAGACTTGTGATATATTTTATTATAGATCAACAAACCACTTCTAGCCTGCTCAATGCCGTTTTCCAGAAATGAGCACAACGAGCATATGTTTAGTACTTAAGGACTGTTTTGGAAACTTAAAAAGCACAGTGTGAAGAGGAAAATGAAACCTGAAACCTTCCCCCCTCCAGGTCTCAGACAAGCAGACAGCCACATCATGTGTAGCTGGCTGAACCAGACTTGCACAAACGATGGAAATGTCTGGCAAGATAAAATGTACCCTCAGCTGGAAGAAAATGACTCAGGAGTCACATGATGTCCTGTAGCTAAAGCCTTGGAAATAAACTTTGAGAAACTCGTTCAACGTATGTTGATGAAGCTGGGGACTGAAAGCATGAATTGTTCAGATGGGGAAACTTAGCATGTCCATCACGAAACTTAAGACAGCATTAGCTATCTTCTGTTAGGCAAGTCACTCACTCAAGGCTGTTGTGAGTGAGGGCTAGAAATCACACTGTAATTCCTAAATCCTAGCTAGATTTCATTTTGCAAAAGGCATAAGCCACTGAAGGAGCTCACAATGCTAATTCTAATTAATCTGTATGCAGCAGATTCCATTGCTTTGATTACCCACAGGGATTCAGTCTTATGGATTTTGCCTGTGTGTTTGGCCTCTTGTCTATGATGTGTAAATTCTAATGACATTTATAAAGTCGAAATTATTTCCCCTGCCGTAGTGAATCACAACAATTAATGCCTTGCCTTGTCTTTATTGGCTTTTCATACTCCTTGCCTCCTACCTTCATGTATCACACCACCAGCAAGATGATTGTGAATTTGTCCCTTTTAAACAGAAGACCTGGGACATGACCCGAATATTAGGATCACTCATGGATTTTTTTCAAAAAGGTAATCAACTGTCCTACATGGTTGCTTTGAAGATTAGGAAGGGTTACTGGATGGAGGAAAGGGGCATTTAGTTTTTTCCTTCCGTGCTAATAATTTAAATTGCTCCTCTGATGCTGCAATTAGAAGACATAAATTCTAGCAGAGCAGGATTTCAGTCCAGTGTCACCCTAGAGACCAACAAGATTTTCAGAATGTAAGCTTTCAGTAATCAGAGCTCCTTTCAGACGTTCAGTTTGAAGAAGGGAGCTCAGACTCTTGAACGTTTACACCCTGGAAATCTTATTGGTCTCTAAGGTGCCACTGGATTCAAATCCTACTATTCTACCGCAGACCAACACAGCTGCTCACCTAAATTCTAAAGGAGTAGCCATGTCAGTCTGTTCTGACAAAACTAAAAAGAAATCTCTAGTGAGACTATAAAAATTAACAGACATACTGGAGTTCCAGCTTTCATGGTTAGAACTTATTTCATCAGATTCATGAAGTGAATTCTCAGCCTACAGATATTGCTACACATATGGAAAATTAGTAAGAAAGAAAAGCAACTGTAATTCCTATTAAAATGCATGCTATGAAGCTATGATACCTGGCATTTTGAGGGTAGGTCTGCCTTTTCGCCATTTTGTGGTTTGCTGTGCCTATTGTGACAGCCATATTGTGGCTGTGCCCACAATCCTATGTGAGAATTCCGAAGGTGCCTGCAGACTCAAAAAGGTTGCAGATGTCCAATGACTTTTTTACTATCCTATGGAAATTGCTCTTGCAGTACCATACGGTTTGGTTTCTATAAATGTTTGAGAATGAATCATGAACTATTTGTCACTGTTTTATGGAGATCTAGCAAATCTCAGTTTGGTCTATTTGACAGGTCACATAAGGAAGTTACACAACTCAAAGGAGAACCCTCCAACTATGTACTCTGGAGAGGGGGGAATTAATTTTCACCCTGGGACTCAGTACTATGAAGTAGCGGTGTGATTTGGAAAAATAATTTTCTAAAATTCTGTATCATAATTTAAGAAACGAAAGGTATATCAGATTTAAAAATTCTTGAAAATGTTGTTGTATCATGAAGACCAATTGGGTTCCATTTCCATTTTCATTAAGATTGGATCAGATGTCAGCCTATTGGATGAATATAATGCCAAGAAATATTGTTCCCATACTGGGTGGCGGGGTGGGGTGGGGATGCAGAAAGTCATTAGTTTAGCTGTGGGTTGAATAGAGGAAAGTAATGTCCAAAATTGTTTAGAATTACTATTCCTTGAAGCATTAATTAAAGCATTCCATCCACTATAAATAGTTTCACATTTTTTTCCTATGGATCATGGCTTTATATTTCTTTTTTGTTTGAAGAAACTCTTGAAGCAATAGAGGGTTACGATAATCTCTGAATCTTCGATGTTTACTTTGAGTAAGTTTTTTTCATTTTCTTACATTCATTGTTGAACCATGAGCAGTGAGATGATTGAGTTCTCGATGGTTTACAAGTAAAGGCTGGTGTAAAAAAAATCTAATAACTTAACCAAAATTGATGGTGTGTGCACTGTATTCTGTCTGTCCTGTAGCTCACTAATAAGTGTTTGAGCTTTAGGGGTTTCCATCCTGAGCCTGCTGGAAATGTGGGGAGGGCGGAATAAAAATAAAAAATAAATAAATAAAATAAATAAAGAAGAGCATTAGCTCTTGCTTCCATGTGGGCTGGCTTCCAATGGGCTGGCTTCAATAAATTGCCCTCTTGGCAAAGGGGGACCTCGTGGGCTAATAGAAGAACCTCAAAATTCCCTTCTATTGAAAGATGTCAGCCCATTGTTTTCCATTTACAGAAAATGGCATATTTTCCTGATCAGATATTTTTTGAACAAATTGTATCAAAATATCAGAAAAACTAGTCCCACCCTTTCTTCTAAAGAGTTCCTTCTTTCCAAGTGGAGTGGACAAAGGAGTCTGATTTTACAGTCCCTTGAATGAGGTGTCTTCAGCCATCCTTTCATTGTAGTGGAATAAGGTGTGGAAATGGTGGTTGGTTTCGTGGAGAGGCATTTTTTTAACAACAAACGTAATAGCTGTGAATAAAAATAGACCTTTCAGAGTGTCTGTCTAGTAAGGCATCCTTCCGCCCTGCCAATCATGTTGTAGAGAAATAGCAGCTTTTTAAAAATTTAGGCAAGTTCATGTTGCATTGCAATTGGTTCATTGGGAATGCATGTGGGGGGCAGACCACATGTTTTCTCTTTGTAAAGTAACCTACAAAAAGAAGAGGGCTCTACCTATACAAGCCTAAGTAATTAAAAATGTTTTTTTTAAAAAAAAAACCCCTAAGTAATTAAAAATGTGATGTTACCCAAAATAATTAATTAACCTGCAAAATTGTGGGAAACAGGTAACCCACTAACTGAAGGCGGTCAAACAAGTTAAGAAAAAAAAACACCATGAAAAACAAGAAACAAACTCCTTAGAAACACGTAAAAGCAAAGGTAAAAGTTTAAAATAAACCAAATATCAAATCTCACAGAACCCAAAGCAACAACAAAGATAATACCTCCCGCAGTGACCAAATATGCCCCCCTCCTTACTAACTCTCCCCCAGGGGAAAAAGATGGAGGGCTAGCTAGTCGTAATAATAAACTTATCAGACCAGTCAGTTGAGAAGTGCTGTTCGGACAGGAGCTGTCCAGCTGGGGTCTAGCATAATTCAAGCAAGGTGTCTCTCCCAAATCACAAAGAGCAGCAAGTGAAGCACACATGTGGCGCAAAATAGCCAACATAATGGATTGCTGCCATTTCAAATGTCCCTCCACTCCCAGAGAAATTGTACAATTGGCCAAGGCAACCCACATGATTTATCCCAGGGCTAAATGCTTGAGGGATGGGGAGAAACATTTTTTTTAAAGGACAGGCAGGCTCCATTATATTCCCAACTATTAAATCACAATGTTCAGAGATCCAGGTGTTGTTCTAGGAAGACTTTGACTGCCTCAGATATAGCCTACCCACTCTGATGCTGGGGAAGTCGGACAACTTTTAGCGACAGTTACATTTGACTGCAGAACCCTACTATGAAATGAAATGTCCTTTATAGGAAAGGAATATTAACCTCTCTTTTCTTAGAGTACCATGCATACCATATAGGTATTGCTTGCCAATGATCAGTACTGGAAAAGGATATGACAAAAATATATTTACTTTCAAGTGCATAATGCGAAAGAGCAGAACAAAGAGAACTGATCCTTGTTTGGTAGAATTCAGTCAAATCCTGACCCTAACTAACTTTGTGTTCTCTTTAGTTCAAGCAAAATCACAGGCATTTTTACCCTAAACCAGCAGGTTGTAACTCTTAAGAAAGGCATTTCCTATCAACACTAAATATAGATCCCAGTTGACTCAGACGTCAGGCTGTGTTTATTTGAGTTGAAATTTGGCCGATGTTTTATGAAAACTCTGCACAAATTCAGCAAAAATATTTTGGAAACATTGGGCACATTTGGTCAAGTCTTAATATTTGTAACAAATGTCAAAACTAGGCAATGAGGCAGGAACAACAGTGATTCCCTGTGAACTGCCACAAATACTAAATACCATATGCTAAACTTCAGAATCCATAATTTTCAATGCCCTGTCATGCAACTTCATCAGATTTTTTCCATGTTTTTTCCCTTTTAAAATAAACATTCTCCTCATCTAAAGGTCCCTAGGACGCCAATGAACACATCAAGCTCCTATAGATGCTAAACCTTCACCACACACTTGATGTTGACAACTAGTCCATGCACACAGTGCAGATGTGCTTATGTCCTGTATGCACGGCTATGGGTCCAATGGATCACATTCATTGAAATAAATTGCAAAAAATCTGCTGATTTTAATGAATTGGCAAATATCATAATTAGAAACCAAATGCATGCATTATGTGAGCAAAAATTGTTTTAGATCTAATTCACATGAATTCCACATGCATTTCACATGAAAGTCCGTTCCAACTCACTGAAGGTATGGATTTTTAAAATCTATTTGTCACATTCACATTTTACAACAGTATATGTTCCTGCCCTCCTATGGTGTGTCCCAGATTTAATGTTCCCTAACCAATAGCAAGAATGCTAATCAAGAAATTTCCTTCAGATTTCGAAAGGCAGGCAAACTCGTACAGAGTGACTGTTCCATTTGTTCCATGGCTTAGTTAATCCTGCTGGTGTCACTCAAATAACAGTTGTGATGGTGTGGCCAAATCCTTCAACACTAGTGTTAAGATCCAGAGAAGTTAACCATGTTAGTCTGCAGTTGCAAAATAGTAAAAAGTCTAGTAGCACCTTTAAGACTAACCAACTTTATTGAGGCATAAGCTTTTAAGAACCACAGCTCTCTTCATCAGATGCATCTGAGCGGTGGTTCTTGAAAGCTTATGCCTCAATAAAGTTGGATAGTCTTAAAGGTGCTACTGGACTTTTTACTAGTGTTAAGGGCACCAGTGAGCTGCCCATACATGCAGCTGCCACAGGGACAGTGAATTCATGAATCGGTCTTGGCTTTTCAGAGTATGAAGGCAGGGTGAAGACGTTTGAAAGGGTGTTATTTCAAGCTTTCATTTAAGCACTGGAAGAGACAACGTGTGAAGCCTAAGGCTCTGTTTTCTGTAATTGTGGCAAAGGTCAACGAGTTTCAGATAGAGATGTGCATAGAGATGGCCACAGGCATATCTTGAGCAAAGTTCAAGTCCACAGGCATATGTTGAGGTTGTCACAGTCACTCTAACTGTTGATTTTCATTCTTAGTTGTGCTGCAGATTATATGCTTTTCTCAATGGTGGCTTGTTCGTTTTTTCAGTGAGAGGGAATGTATAGAGAGATTCGGAATCTGCCATTTTTGCCAAGGGCCAGGATGACAGCAGTCCTCAACCTTGAGCTGATTTAGTTCCTGTGGCCCAAACTAGTCAGACTCTAATGGTGCAATCCTAAACATACTCCAGTCTAAACCTGTTGAAGTCAATGCACTTACTCCAGTCTAAACCCATTGAAGTCAATGCAGGAGTAACTCTGCTTAGGATTGCACTGTAAGTCACTCTAGCACAACCTGTGACCCATTAAATAAAAACACAGTCCACCAGACATGTATGGTGGTGACCTACTGGGGGACTGATAAACCTCTTCCCTGGGACAGCAAAAACAGGTGAATGATCAAGTACCTGGAAGCTTGTCTCAGGCTGCGTTCATCATAGCACAAGGACTTCAAGACTGATCTGTATAGGATGACCTTCCATGCAGGCCATTTTAAATTGTTCCATGTGGTTTCCAGAAGTACTGATGCGGTAAACAATTTGAGCAGAGCAGCTCATATTGACACTTTTGAGTGTGCCACTACCAAGCAATGAAAAGAAAACATTTTAAATTTATTTCCAAACACCTTAAAACATCTTACATTTATCTTCCAAATTGTTAATCCGTGACCACCAAGCAATTCCTGTGCTTTCATCCTACAGGAGGTCTGTGACTTCTGCCTGGCATCTGAGAGATACCAGGAAAATCGCTGGCCTTTCTTTCTTTCTTTCTTTCTTTCTTTCTTTCTTTCTTTCTTTCTTTCTTTCTTTCTTTCTTTCTTTCTTTCTTTCTTTCTTTCTTCCCCCCTCTCTCTCTCCTAAGTTTCACACTGCAGTTAAAGGTTATTTATACAGCAAGCAACAAGCACAAGCGTCTGCAGCCCATTCCAGTCAGCAAGATCCAGGGAATGCAAGTGTGATCAACCTCATCCTGTCAAGTCAAGCAAAACAAAAATCTATCAATCAATAGCAGGCGTGGGAGCACTTAAAATGAAAAAGGAGAGTCCATTTCCTGCTAAGGGAATGGAGCTCCCAAAAACCACTGCCATTTTGAGTCTCAGAGAAAAACACTACAAGGAAATGAATTCTCAGTGTTATTTCCTAGAGAACTACGTAGAGAATTCAGCTCTTTCTTTGGTGTTATGGTAGTCTGCTGCAATATGGTGTTGATGCTTAGAAATGGGTCTTTTAAAGAAGAGTCCAGGTCAAAACCAACATGACCTTAAGAGTCACATTTCCATCTGGACTCCATCAGTAGTAAACTCACACAAGGATACACTTTCAGTTTTTTAAAAGGCCTTTTATACTTAGTGTTGCCAGCTTGGAGCTCACAGTTAATCAATGTGACCAAATATTTTCATTTGAAACCTGAAGCAGCTATAAGTATCGAAAGCATGTGCCTAATGAAAGCTGTCCAGAAGTTCAGATCATCAGCAGTTAACTCCATACACATATATACCATAGCCTTTTTGGTATGGGCTAATCTGATGAAAATACTGATGAATACTGATAAGCAGACACCTGATAGAGTTCAGCCCTCTGCCTCACAAACCGGCTATACCTGGATACAGAGGAACAGCTTGCAAGACACTCTTTGCAATACCATGATACAACATGTGATCTATCAAGATGAATACATCATTCATACATAGTGCCCTGGTGAGTGTTTGGCTACCTTCCCTGCCTGCAGCAAAAAGAGAGAGAGAGACGTGGTTCTCAAAAGCTTATGCTATAATAAAAGTGGTTAGTCTTAAAGGTGCTACTGGACTCTTTACTATTTTGCTACTATAGACTAACACGGCTAACTCCTCTGGATCTGTTGATCTCTTGGTGGACCAATACACAGTTGTTCTGCTGCAATGGTGATGAATGGTGCAGATGTGCCCTAAATATTTGGCTATCTCTGCCACTTAGAGATTCATAAACATGAAGAATACTTTTGTCAGCCTTATTCCATATAAAACTGGCTGCTTGCATGAATGTAATTATAATAATCACATTTGATTTATATACCGCCTTTCAGGACAACTTAACACCCACTCAGAGCAGTTTACAAAGTGTGTTATTATTATTATCCCCACAATAATCACCCTGTGAGGTGGGTGGGGCTGAGAGAGCTCCAGAGAACTGTGACTAGCCCAAGGTCACCCAGCTGGCTTCAAGTGGAGGAGTGGGGAATCAAACTTATTTCTCTGGATTAGAGTCCTGCCACTCTTAACCACTACACAAAACTGTCTCTCTGTGCAGCCAGAATGCAGTGCGCCATTCTTATGGATCCCACCTTGTCTTTACCCAGCAACTCACACCTGCCTTCCTGTCCCACTAGTAGCTCTTACTGGACCCTTCAGCCTCCCTAAATTTCTAACAGGTTTTTTCCCTGCCTGCATCCTTTAATCTGCCTGCATCTCCAGCATGCTGCTTTGCTTCCTGCCGTTGTTCTCCCATACACTGCCTCTTGAACTTTGAACACGTTCGGGAGTGTGGAGTGGAGCACATTCAAAGATGAGCATGCCATTTGGACCCTCCTGCTAAAGAAATGTAACATTCCCTTGCTAGCTCCAGACCTGCCACAGCTGTCAACGCTCCCCAGCTTTCAAATAGAGCCCTGATCCAGATTGACCTGGCTGTCTGAAATCATCTTTTGAGGTTGTGTGAAAAGCTTTCCTTCATCCCTTGCTTCAATTTCAAATAACTACTCAAACAGATACATAGACTGGTAAGCCTCAGAAGGTCCGGATGCTATTCAACCATAACTAGTTCCCCAAAGCCAGGATTTTCTACCAAACCACTTTGGTTTGGAAATTGGACTGGAAATGTTGTCAGATCAGATGTTCTTATAATGATTACAGTGGTCTCCTGCGTCTGCCAGCTCCAGAGGACCGTGAGAACAGACTTTTGTACAGTTCTGTATGTCACTCCTTCAGCTCATGCTCTTGGCTGAAAAAAAATACAAACTGAAAAATTAAGCAGTTTTAAAAAACCATTTCAAAGCCCTTCCCTAATAATTACACAGCAAGGATAAACCACAATCTCATATATGCTGAGTTATGCATAAGATTAACTCATTGCAAGATTTGGAACCACTTCCTTTTTTTTTAGTTTGTGAGAATTAAATCCCATAGAATTTCATTTCAAAGTCAGCTTCAATCAGAATTTTATTGACTTAGAAATGAAGTTCAGGCTAATTCAACCACTACAGAACAGTCCTCGCCCCATAAATCATACATATATGATTTTAAAAGAATAAGTATGTGCTTGTTTCCATACTTTCTCTTTCAAATGCTGGTCTCTCTTTTTCATAACATATCGTGTTTCCACCCACAAGCACTAGCTTCAAACCATTTACTCTAGGGTAAGAATATTGAAGTGAATATGACTACTTTGAAGCAGCTGCTTTATACATTATGGAATAAATCACATATAGTCCTTTGACACATTAAAATATCCTAGGGAGAGAAGGCAGAGAGAGACAGACAGACAGAGTTGAAAGCCAAAGTTTTTGTCTTGCACTAGAATTTGGCAAATGTCTGTCCCAACCACTAATAACTTTCTGGTTGGAAAAGGAATTATGAATGCATCAGAGGGAAAAGAACTATATGAGTGCAAGTACATGGAGCACACCCAGGTAGAAAAGATCGATCCTTCAAAGAAAAAGACAAAAATGACAGAAGAAACACAACAGAGGAGGAGGACCCCTCACTGGCAAAAACAAATATCATTCCAGGACCCAAAGCCAACAACAGTTACTGACTGTTTGTCAGTTGAGAATGAAGATGAAGTGTCAGGACACAAATTCTTCTGCTCTGATGTGGCTCCTCCTTCTTGGCCTCAACCTTTGTAAGAGACTGGAACTTAATGAACAAACTGTGAACTGAGGAACATTACTATTGGCCAGCATAATTCAAGTAAATGTTAGCCTCTTGGTGATTGCCAGGTTAGATTTTGAGTCCAGAAAGCATATTTGTCATATCAAAAAGGAATCAGTTCTACACTCAGAAGAAAAAAAACATAGGTTTCCCTGGTTTCCCTGAAAGAAGGCTGGTGTGACAAAGAATTCTGCTGAGATTGCAAAATGCATAAGACATTTCACTGTAAGTACACAACTGGCTCCAGGTGTGGAGCATCCTAGGTAAGATACTGTCAAGTGACCTGTTGACCAAGTAGTCATCATGAATACGTATACATGCACAAACACACAGTCTCCTTGGAAAAGGGAGGAGAATGTAATTCACTCGTACTTCTTTGGTCATGCTAGTGCTGACAGAGCTTAAAGGTTAGAGAGTCACTCTACAATTTCTTATCCTCCACATTTCTTTCTTTCTTTTATACCCCACCTCTCTCCCCAGTGGGGAGCTAAAGCTGCTTACTTCATTCTTCCCTCCTACATTTTATTCTCACACCAACCCTGTAAAATAGGTTGGGCTGAGAGGGTATGTCTGGCCCAAGGTGACCCAGTAAGCTTCCAAGGAACAGAGGGGATGTGAACCTGGATCTCCCAGATCCTAGTCTAGCACTGTAACCGCTACACTGCACTAGCCACAGCAATAAATGAAAAATTCTGTCAGAGGCTCCTGAGACAAGCTCCAATTTACTAATCAGAGAAGCACTAGAGGAAGCATCAAAAATGGCTGCCTCATGCTCTCCACTGCTTCCAGGTGCCTGCTATAGCAGTATAAATGGGGCATCATCCTCTGACATTATGTGGTGGAATTAGATTCCTGGTGGAAAGTAATGGGCCAAGTGAGTCTGGTAATACATGCTTTCTTTTCAGGCTCCCTTCTGGGCCAAAATCAGACCCAGGAGTGGACTCCTCATCAAAGGGTGGCTAGGAAGGCTCAGAGTCAGAACACTTGACACCACCCCTGCCATACAGAGCATAGGCTTGCTATCCCTGCCCAGGATGGGGCAACCCCCACCCTCACCTGCCATCTTCTGACTTCACTCACCTGGCCAGTGAGGGACGGGGTACAGGGATGGGAAGAAGCATGTACATGTGCTCCCTCACTCCCACTTTACAGAGGAATCCTGGTGCACAATGGAATGGAGGTGAGTGAAACCTGCCCCTTTGGAGATAATTTTCACCCAGCTCATCTTCAGTGTGCACACATGCACTGTGACTCCTTCCTTTCTCTTGTTTTGAAAACTGCCTCCAAAGACATGGTTTTCACTCTCCTTAGTTTCATTGAGCACCAGGATTTCTCTGCAAAGGAGGAGCTCTGGAAAGCTCATACTCTCTGCGTGCACACAGTAGGTTAGTACCTCTAAAGAAACTGGTATCTAAGGTCTGGAGATCATGTTTTCTCATGCAAGGTTTGAGCGATGTCGCACAAAACTCATGCGAGAAAACGCGATCTTTCGCAGTTTTGCCGGCATGTTCCGCAATGTCCCAGCTTCAGGTAAGCCGTGCGGAATCGGCCCAGGGCTGGTGACTTGATCCTGCCCACCCCCATACCCTCCTCCACGAGAGGGAAAGAGCTCCCTTAAGTACTTCCCCCCATGCCCCTTCAATTTGATGACTGGTCTCTAGCCCTGACTATCCTGTCCTATGCCTCATTTTGAACAAGAAAATGGGGCTGGGACATTCAGGTTCTCTCTTTAGAATCTCAGGCAGAGAAAGGTCTTTCCCAACATCTGCTACCTCATTTTTTTTAAAATTAGGGATCCACCACAGACCTTCTATAGGCACACAAAGCATTCTGTCTACCCTTGATCCATGACCCCCAAATGTAATGTATGAAGTGACCCTTTGAGGTTATGTGAACAAATAAAGTTTTCTTATACCAAACAATTATTGATCTTTCTAATCCATTATTGTCTACTCTGATGAGCAGCAACTTTCTAGGGTCTCGGGATGAGGTTTTTCTACCTTTAAATTGCATGTGCTCCTCCACTTAGATGCCCTACACAACTCAGTCTTCCATGTTTTGTGTTATATTGTTATGTGTTTTATGCAACTGACATTATCAGACTCCATTTTATCCCTATGCAAATTACATTCTTACCTAATATATAGTTTTGTCTGGGTGATTGGATTTTTATCATGGAATTTGGACAGAAACTTTTATATTGGACAGGAATGAAGATGTCACAATGCATTCATAAAGCTGTACCATCATGATCTGCAAGCGTTCTGTTGGAAAATGTCCAATGTTATTCTTAAGAAAAAGCTGCATTTGCTTGCCCAGACTAGCACTGGTGAGTTCAGAACACAGCATGAATCTGTTGCCCTTCCTTTCAGTTTCAATGTCAGTGGGAATCTAAACAAGAAATAAGACTTTATCCTGGCATGATCACATTAAAAGGCATTGATGCACCTTCCAGAATCATTCCCGGCAGCAGTAATTTCTTTTTAATGATACTTTTCCTTCTTGGAAAGTACATTCAAAGCAAAAAAGCCCAATTTCATTATTTCCTTCAATGAAACAGAGGAAAGGCTGTTGCAAGACGAAGTTTTTAAAATGCTGATTTTATTGCCTCCTTGATTTTTTTTTTAAAAAAGAAATCTATTCTGTAGTTTTTGAAGCAATTTCCAATAAACAAGGGGAGGGGAGATTAAAAAAAAGAAAGGTGTTAAGAAATTTATTAAGGGAAATTGAACGCTGAATTTTTGCAAAAAAAAAAAACCTACAGAAGTAAAGTCATAACATCAATAGAAAAAATGGGAATAAGAAAGTCTGTTATATTGTTTTAACTTACATTTACTATATTACATGTATGTGGGAAGATGCAGTACTTTCAGCATTCCTGGATTACTGTAGTTTGGGATAGGAGAAAACCAGATGAAAACAAATGACCAAGTTTTATCAATTGTGGAAAAAAGAGTAAAGATAAAACTCATGTTTTAAAACCTTTTCTTTTATGTAAAGAAGGGGGGGAAAGTTGGATTCGGTTTCGTTTTCTTGGCCATGTCAGACGCTCCTCTCCGCAGGTCCGAGAGGAAGCGCCCGAGCAGCCTGACCGGGCGGCTGATCTGCGAAGATTAGCCCCCAGGACTCCCAGTGAGGGAGGCAGGATCCGGGACGCGGCGGGAAGAGCCCCCTGAAATCGATGCAGGGGGTAAATTGCCCATTTGTCCCTATGGAGGCCGGCAGACGTGCGCGGCACCTTGAGTGCTGCCGGGCCATGGAAAACGGCAAAGAGCAGAACTAGGCGGAAGCCTGTAAGTAAGCGAATCCCTTCTGTTATTACAAGCGCACGTGAAGGAGTGGTGGGATCTGAAGCTAAGAAGGCTCGCTCTTCCCCCTCGCTGAGTTTCAGAATTTGGTTGGCGGTCCCCCCCCCAAAATGGCAGCGAAAAAGCAGAGTCCCGCTTTGGGCAAGTCAATTTCGGCTGCCCTGCAGGCAAAAGGAGAGTCGCTCGAAGACTTGGTGAAAAGGTCGGTTATCGAAGCCATAAAGCCCTTTGTTGACAAGCTGAACGAAACAGATCAAAGGGTGGGCTTAATTGAGAGCGAAGTGAAAACCATCAAGGAAGCAGCGGGGGTGGGGCAGAGAAGTCTGCCCGGGAAAATGCGTCACTCGTGAGGGCAATGAATAAAGAGTTAAAGCTGGTGGAAAACCAGCTCATCGGGCTACAAGCGGAACAAACACAGACAATTTTGCGCCTCCAGAACGTGAAAGAGGAGGACAATGAGGATTTATGGGGTCTGGCCTCGGAACTATTGGCGACACCCACGAGGGCAACTAAAGAAGAGGTAAAAAGCGCCATTTTGGAAGTCCGTCGGGCTTCTTCAAAATATGCAACGAAGCGTCAGCTGCCTCGCGAGATCATCACCGAGTTTTCATCTAAAAGGATCCGAGACACTATCCTATACAACTCATATAATGCGGATCTGGATTTTCTGGGTAATAAAGTCAAGATACTGAAGGACGTTCCATTTTTAGTTCGGAAAAGAAGATTTAAGTATAAAAAGCTCGCAGCTCTTCTGAGGGAACGTGGAATAAAGTACAAATGGCTATTTCCGGAAGGTATTTGGTTCAGTTTCAAAGATCAAGCTTACAAGATAACATCAGAAGATCAATTAAGGGATTTTGAGGACAAAAATCAAGAATTTCAGCAAGACACCAAGCAAGAAGAAAAGGCGAAGTCTGAAGGGGGAGGGGAGGGAACGAGCACTGCGGCTGCAGTTGCTCAGAGAGAATTGCGTCCAAGGCCCAGGGGGGGGAGGAAGACTTAATTTGAATTGTAATTTGTATTTTGCAAGGTCAGCCACTCCATCAATATTATACAAAGTTTTAATTTTTTAATAATGGCAGTATGAAGGGAAAGCATTATGTGTAGTGTAGTGTTGTTATATGTTGCTGTTTTTTTTCTTTCCTTCCCCTGCCCCCCTTCTCTCCCTTTGTATTGTTAGTCCATGTAGTTAATAAAAAAATAAAAAATATTTAAAAAAAAAGAAAAAAAGTTTTTTAAAACATGAGTTGATCATATAATTCCATTCTACAGCTCTGGAGGGCCAAGGTCTCCTCCCACCCCCTGTTCTTCTACCACTATGCATAGGTTTACTGCCTTTGGATGTGGAGGTTCCCTTATTTGAGGCCGAAGACTCCGCAATTAATAGAATGAGATCACAGGATCCAACTGTGTATTGGGGGGGGGAGTGAAATGTGTTCCAATAATGCTCCCAGATAATGTCCCCATACAATAAATATGAGTTGATCATATGATTCCAAAAGGAATCATATTCCTTTTCCAAAAGGAAATATTTCATTGGATCTATTAGTCCAACTGGTTCTTGTGTCTAAGGTACGTTAGAATAAATTGATGATGTCTGCTAGACAATGATGTACTCTCTCCTTTATCTTTTATAGGAATTTGTATCCAACCACAACCTGTCATACAATCTGCAACTCCAACACAGAATAGAGATTGCCTTCACCAAATTCAGTTCTTAAGTATTTTGTCCATCGGCCTCCAACCAATGCAGTTATGTCTGTGACTAACATTTTGCCTTGTCAATTGTGTTAATAGCTCTTGAGGAAGTATATCGAAATGGGTGATTTACATACTGGCAAGCCCACAGGGCACATTAAGAACTGAATTTGGTGGAGTTTTCTCCTGTAGATTTTAAGTGCCTATGACCGAGATAGCCTCTTTGTATTGTGTAGTAAAGCGACCAGGAAATTTGGGTGAAAGTTAATAGCAGTCAGAGCACACCAAGGATCTTTAAGAGAAAAGATATTTAATACCTAAGCATAAATCTTAACATAACCCAAAACACAGCTGTATGGGAATTAATCCGAACACTGCTAGATTACTAGTAAATTGCACACTGCAGATTACTAGTAAGAAGCAACAACAAAAAAGGAATTACTAGCTAATCCTAGATTTCCAAATATATTAAGTAGGCATTTCTCTCCTAGAAATGGACACAAGTTATTTGAAGATTTACAACGACTGTTCCCCTGATCTTGGCACAGCCTTCATTACTTACATATAGACTTTTCTCCTTTGGAGCACATTGCCAAACCAAGCTGGCAATTTTAACCGTTGGTCTGTAGCCTGGGAGTGTCATTGTCGACCCAATCAGACTTTTTGTGCACCCTCTGCAATGCTTTCTGCCAAGCTGATGCTGAAGAATCAGTCCAAGGTCATAAGGAATTTGAGGGTGCCTGAGTTGGAAACCAAAAGCCTTCTATCCTGGCTCTTTCCAGTTTGGCCAAATAGTGACTAGAATGCCCCAGAGCCCATCCTATTTCTTAGCCAATCTGTCACTCTCAAATCGTCTCTCTCTTCCCCCATTTGGAATGACTTGTGGATTTCTAAATTGCCCATAGTCTCACAAACAAGGTTGTATTATTTCAAGGCACATTTCCCCACATTCCTCTATAACACACACACTCATCATATTCCATTTACACAGAAATTATATGCAACTGATGCAACAGTAACTTTAAAACTGGATACAGTTAGTGGGGAAAATTCACTGTGAGGAAACAGAAAATGGCACACAAATACAAGCATGTAGGTTTGAGCCTTATAAGGGAGAAGTGAAATCCACAGGTCACTGGATATTGCATTTTCTAATCACTGAACAAACTGAATATTTAAAATAGAAAAATATGCAAAGACATATGGATTAGGAGTGTGCACCAAGAATGTTTCCATTTCAGTTTTGGTTCCAGGGAGTTTTGGAATAATTCTGTCCCATTACTGATTTGTTCCAGGTCCATCAGTGCCAGCTCAGAACTAACCATTTGAGGATTTTTTGTTTTTATGAGTTTCAGCCCCTTTTGTACATGTTGGTCACATATGCGTAAATGCATGCTATTATTTTCAGAGGGGAGGAGAAATAGACTCGCGGGCAGCTGTTTTTGTATGCAACTGTACCAAAATTGCACAGAATACAGTCCTACCTCTAAACTGTTGACCCACCAAGTTTGAGAGCAGGGCTCCATGTTTATGGACCCCGAGGAATGCCTGGTGCGTGTTAAGCTGAGCACACTGTTCTTTTCAGGGGGGAGTTGGGGAATACGGCACTCCCAGCAGCTGCCTTGCAGCCTAAGCTGGGGGCCATGATTTGCCCCCGCAGATGGGGGAGAGGACAGACAGCTCTTCCTGGGCATCTGGGTATTCAGCTGGGGGGCGGAGACAGGAGCCTTAGTAGGCGTCTCCACCCTCCAGCTTCAGTCCCACAGCGTGATCGGCCCACCCGCCTCGCCCTGTTTCAGTGCAGGATTAGCCGGCTGCCGTCGGAGCCAGGTAGGAATTTTTTCACATTCCCTAATTGGCAAATGGGCTTGGGTTTTTCGCCTACCTTGTACTGTAGCAGGGAGAGTGGCAATTGTAGGGTGGTGCTTAGTAGGTGTCACTGGCAGGAGAAAGGTGGGGAGTAGGGAGCAGGCCGGTGAGCACCCCTTTGGCAATTCCCCATAGGTGGGGAAAGGGGTCTGTCAGGAAGGAGGGTATGCTTCAGGGCTGCCACCACCTGTCCAGACCGCCTCCAGGGAACCCCGGGTGCAAGTCCTTCCCTCATGCTGTATGGCTGAGGCTGTAGGAGCTTGATGGGGGGAACCCTTTGCCTGGCCGGCTGGGTCCAGGCCATTCTTTGAATGGCTCAAACCCGGGGCAGTGGGGCTCGCCCAGGTAGGTCAAGGCGGAGGTCCTGATTGGACCCCGTGGCTTGACCTGTACCTCTAGTTGGCCTTGCCGCAGTTTACTGTTGATGTTAATGTTAATAAAGCGGCCCTTAGTTCCAACTATTGTGTCTGTCTCTTTTTTTTTTAGAAAATTTTTATTGGTGAGTATACTTTTCAAATTCAATACATACATTCCCTCAATATCTAATTAACCCTATCCCCCACCCTTTTCCTCCCCCCTCTCTATCGACTTCCAACAGCTTTCCAACCCTTACCCCCTCTTATTACTTGATAATTCCCTTAGTCTAAGCACATTCTATTTTTTTTCCAGGTATTCTATCATATATATCAAATATCCTATCAATATAACATGCTTCTATCAATTATACTATCAAATATTCTATCAGTATAATATACATCTATCAATTATACTATCAATATAATATAAATCTTATACCCCTCAATATAGACCAGTATAATATAATATAATATAATATAATATAATATAATATAATATAATATAATATAATATAATATAATATAATATAATATAATATAATATAATATAATATAATATAATATAATATAATATATAACAAAAGTCTTAGTTTAAACATATTCTATTTCTTTTAAACCTATATTCTGTCAAATATACTATTGCCCCCCTAGTCGGAATGAGAGTCAGACACAAAGGTTTGGGTAAAATGGGCCGCTTTATTAAAGGAAACAGCAAAGCAACAATTACGGCAAGGAGCCTAACTAGCGGTACAGGTCAGGCCCTGGGGTCATTCACTGGGACCCCACCCTGACCTGTCTGGGCGAGCACCCACTGCCACCGGGTGCGATCCATCCATGAATGGCTGAGACCCGTCCTGGCCAGGCGGAGTGTATCACCCCTGGAGAGCTCCCCCACCCGGCCGAACGGCAGCGGGGGGAGACTGGCTTGTCCAGGGGTTCCGCACCCAAGGGCGTCTGACCTCGCAGCTGGGCCGAACGGCAGCCTGCTGCTCCTGAAAGACCCCTGTTCCCCACCAATGGGGAGGTGCCAAGGGTGCTCACCGGCCTGCCACATATAAAACCCTAACTAAATCCTGCCACCGCAGAGGCCAAGCCTCTGCTTAGGCCTCAGCGCCCCACACATGGCTTAAAGCCAACCTAAGCCCTTGCCGTATGTCATCGAGAAAAATGCTGTTGCCCCTGTAAGAGAGGTGCACCCCATCCCCTCTGTAGAGGGCAACAGACTCGGCCCGAATCTGCGGATGGGGCAAATAAATCCCCAACCCACCTGTCATTATTTTAAAAAGGGCTCTGTTGGTCATCCGCCTAGCCCTTTCGATAGCTCTGTGGTCCAATGCCTCCCGCCACACCCGGCGCGGAAGCATGGCTGACCAAAATATCAGAACGCCAGGCCATCTCCTCCTGATCTCCAGGAAGTCGTCCCGCGCCTGCCAAGATAGGGCTACCCCTTTCATTAGCCCCAGGTCATTGCCCCCTAAATGCACCACTAAAATGTGAGGAGGAGGGGCAGACCTCCCCTCAAAGAGGAGTGGCAGCAGCCCCGCCCAACGTAGGCCTCTTCTGCCTTGCCACTCGATGGTAGCCCACCGGCTGAGTCCAAGCTGGGACCCGATCCAGGACCTTCTCGCTTGGTGCGCAGCCCAGAAGGTCATACTGTGGCCACAGATGAGGATCCGTACCCTCTCCTGACGACTCACAGCGCCTGCAAAAAACAATTCAACATGATTTACCCCTACCAAGCGGCCTGACGTATGACGCATAAGCCCCTGAACGCCAACGTCCTACCCTCTGGATGTCTGGGCCCGAGAAGCCCATGGCAGCGGCAGTGGATGCTGCCCCAATACGAAATGAGTGGGTCCTAAATTTGACCCCATCCAGACCTAACTCACGAAGGGCTCTGCCCGTGACCGTCCAAAATTGGTACTTGATCAATGGGGCGCCATCACTGTGGCAAAAAAGAACCCCCAAACGATCACCCCATACCTCCAAATAGCGGCCCACGGCTGCTATGGGGCATAACTCAGTGATGGAACATCTGCCAAGGGTCAGGTCCACCCCTTTTTGATGCTGGTCAGTTTTGGACCTTCTAATTCTAAGGACCAGCTGCTCGCCCCTGAATTCAACGTCCTCCGCAGAGAGGGCACGTCCAGAGTTGTCCTTAAGGGACTGTTGAACCAGCTCACTAACTCTAAGAGCACCGAAGAAGGCTATCAACAACGCTGCATGAAACAGCAGCTCCTCAAACTGAGAGCTGCAAACCTGTGACCACACAGCCTGCAATCCTTGAAGGATGCCCGGAGAGATGGGTTGCCTATCATCCCTGGGAGCAGCAGACTCCCTTGCCCACCCCTCCAGCATTTTCCGAATGCGGAAATCTCCCGTGGTATCTGTAAACCCACGAGCCTTTGCAGCAAAGGCTAGAGCCGCAATCTGGCTCCGGATGTATTTCACCTTGTGCCCCTTACCTCTCTGAGCTACGCAAAAATGCGGCAGATGCTCGACTGGGAGGGGCCAGATCCGGCGGAGGCCTACAGCCTGTCTAAAGGCATCAAAGATCCTTACTGCCCTGTCGTATGTCCTACCGGTGCTAGGGGCAATGGCTAATTGGATGGCCCTGGAGGCTTCCACTTGCCAATCGTCCACAGCTCCTGCGGCACCAGAGCCGGCACCAAATCGGCCTCGGGGGCAAGCTGTTGAAACCGGTCCATCTGCAGACGAGAGAAGGCATCTGCCACCTCATTGTTTACACCAGGTATATGCCTGGCCGAAATCAATATATTAAGGTGCAAGCACCTTAAGGTAAAGGCGCGGACCAACGTCATGACCCTGGGCGATTTAGATGAAAGGGAATTCACCACCTGAACCACTGCCATATTATCGCACCAAAAGTGCATGGAGTGGTTGGCAAGCTCTTCACCTCACAAGTAAACCGCCACCAAGATTGGGAAGA